>NC_133508.1:81897500-83227500 GCF_049354715.1 Callithrix jacchus | reverse complement strand
CTGCCTCAGCCTCCCGAGTAGCTGGGATTACAGGTGTCTACCACCATGCCCAGCTAATTTTTGTATTTTTAGTAGAGATGGGGGTTTCACCATGTTGTCCAGGCTAGTCTCGAACTCCTGGCCTCAAGGGATCCACCCACCTTGGCCTCCCAAAGTGCTAGGATTACAGGCGTGAAGCACCATGCCTGGCAGGCCTTTGTTGAGAGGGTGCTTCGGAGAGTCAGGCTAGGGTGAGCCGTATGAGTACTCACCCATGGTCACCAGTAGATGAACTGGATTGGAACTCAGGTGTCTTGCACACACCCAGAGGTCCTTCCACCATCTCCCCTGCCTCTCCAGGGCCCTGTAGTGGGTCCCGACACCTTCCCCCAACCTCTTATAACCTTTCCACACACACATTCAACAAGAAGACCTGTGGCCAGGAGGAGGGGTGAGTGCCCAGGTGAGCAGATAGGGCTCCAAACCCTGGGAGGTCGTCTTGGTTGTGGGGTGAGGGCCTCAGAGGGGTCTCAGTCTAAAGTAAGTCCTGAAAGACCAATCAGGACTCCAAATGAGGAGGCACTTAGCAATGAGACAGGCAGCCCAGGGAGGTGCTGAGCTTCCCCTGCCCAAGAGAGTTCCAGGTGAGGCTGGGGAAGGGAGGCTGGATGGGATCCTCCTGGGGCTACTTAGACCTGGAGCCCCAGGCTGCTCCTAGGGAGCAACGGGAGAAATCGCCCACCTTCAGACAGACCACTTGCTCCCTGACTCCTCTTCCTCCCCAGACACATGGTCAGAAGGAAGTGTCTGAGTACCTCATCTCTTCAGTTTCCCCCTCCCACCCCCATGTTACCCCAAGGGAGCCTGGTGTCTCGACTTAAAGACGGCTTAGCCTAGCCCCACCCCCGCAGCTGCCCACCTTCCTGCTCCCCACCCCAGCAGCCCCCAGGCCTCATGCTGTGCCTGGCTGAGCGGGGATGGGGACGCCAAGGGGCTGGGGAGGAGGCTCATCAGCGGTTGCGCCGCTGCTAATAGACCGTCCTCGGCCACATCCTATTACTGCACATACCCTCCCCAGCCCCCCAGCCTGGCCGGCCTGCGCCTCTCCGCGGCTCCGGGGACCAGGCATCAGATTGGAGTCAAGATTCCGAGAGTGTCATTTGCCGCCGTTGATGGTGTTGATAATAGGGACGGGCTGGCGGGCGGGGGGCGGCGGCACAGAGGCGGATTCTCTATTAAGGCTTCCCCTCAGCGCAGCAGCGAGCGAGAGGCAGGCCAGAGCCGGCACTGGGCCTGCGAGGCGGGGAGGTTCTCACATGGGGTGGGCGGCTTACCTCTGCTGCTGTCTGCTCCAGTAGTGCAGATCAGGCCCTGGCATGGAGCATGCAGACTTGGTAGTTATGGGGTCAGAGAATGCCAAATCGCAGGGAAAAGGTGGAGAGCCCATGGAAAACGCTGCCCACCCCTCTACCACGCACTGCCCGCCAGTCCGCCTGTTTCCATTAGACTTCACTGTCTGGGACCTACAACCCCCAGCTGCTGAACAGAAAGTGGGGTCCTTGCTGTCCTCCCTGCTCTCTGAGCAGAGCCTCATAGCAGCAGCTGCAAATTTCTGCTGGGAGCTGGGCAGTGGGTGTTCTTGTAGCCGACCTTCAATGCCCTGCAGGCCCCTCACCTTCACCTCCTCCATAGCCACTTCCTGTCCTTCTGTCATCACCACAGCCACTGCTGCCCGGGCCACCTCAACCGTGGTCTCCACCCCCAGCCCTGCTTCCACAAGGATGCGGAACTCACTACTGCTATCGCCAACTCCATCACTTCCCCACTTAGCAAGGATTATGAGCACAGGCTCTGGAGCTCCTCCATTTACTAGCTGTGTCGACTTCGATCACATATTTTACCCTCTGTGTCTAAGTTTCATAGTCTTTAAATGAGGGTAATATTAGCCCCCTCAGAGGGCTGTGATGATTAAACAAGTTATTACATATAAAGTACTTAGATAGTACAGGGCACATAGTATTCAATAAGTCTTAGTCTCATTATTATTATCCCTATTCTCACTATTATCAACTTCATTGCCACCACCCCCACCTTCATCATCACCACCTCCATTGCCCTCCTTAACAGTAATAGCAGGCCAGGCTCCGTGGCTCATGGCCATATTCCCAGCACTTTGGGAGGCTGAGGTGGATGGATTACCTGAGGTCAGGAGCTCGAGACCAGCCTAGCCAACATGGCTGGCCCACATGAAACCCTGTCTCTACTAAAAATACAAAAATTAGCTGGGCATAGTGGTGTGCACCTGTAGTCCCAGCTACTTGAGAGGCTGAGGCAGGAAAATCATTTGAACTCTGGAGGCAAGGCTGCAGTGAGCCAAGATCACACCACTACACTCCAACCTGGGCGACAGAGTGAGACTCCATCTAAAAAAAAAAAAAGATAATGGCAGCTATCACTTACATATTATTTACTATGGGCCCGGCACTAGTCTAAGTATTGTACGTATTTTATTAACTCATTTAATCCTCACAAGAACTCTCTGAGGTAGGCATTATTAGTATCCCTATTTTATGGGAGAGGAAACTGAGGTACAGAAAAGTTAAATAAGTTGCCTGGGGTCACACAGCTAATGGCAGAACCAGAAGTCAACCGATCTCCCATTAAGGCCTATTTTGCCCACAGTATATTGACGATATCCATCACTTCCCTTCACCTCCATCATTATCAACATCCCAGCTCTTCCCCCACCTCCATCAGCATGCTAGCGCCACCCGCCCCGCGTGGCTATCCAATGATCTCCACCTCGATGATGTCACCATCACCATCCCACTCTCAACCATCAGACCCTCAGCGCCTTACTCACAGCCTATCTAAAACAGATTCGTATTTTGCCCTCCCTAGACCCTGTGCTCTGAGAGGTATGCATGTGCCCTGTGATACAGACCTGCTAATGTGGCCAGACCTGGAAAGGACAGGCAGAGAAATTTAAATTGCTACAAAGCTATTCAGGTGCCATCTAGAATTTAAGGGCGGCTGGAGCCTGCAAGACTGCTTTGCAAAGCTGACTTTCTCAGTTCCCCCAGGAGGCCCAATGTGGTTTAAACACGCTTTTAGCATTCTGAGAGCCTCTGATGTGAAAAGACACCTTCTACCTCACAAATAGCTAGGCTGAGAACAGATTTGTCAACACAGACAAAATCCTCCCATTTGTCTACTTAGAAGTCTGTCTTCTCAACCAACTGAAAGCCTTGAGAATGGGAACACAACTTGTTCTTCGCCTTGTCCCACTTCTTAGTTACATCCTCCACCACACAACACATACCCAACACCAGTGAATAAGTGGACAGAGGCGCTTTAGTTAGGCCTGTAACAGAGTGGAATTGCGAGTGGAGTTGGGAGGGGCGGGGGCGGGTCTTGCTGTCCATGGTACTGAGACAGAACTTTATTCTTTAGGGACCCACAGGAGGGATCGCATGTCCTTTAAGAATGGTTATTCAGTTTTTTCAGAGCCTATCACAGCTTGCCATCACTATTTGCAAAGCCCATTACCCTTTGCAGAGTCTCTCCCTATTTATAAGATTCATCATTGTTTGCAGAGCCTTAAAGTTTGCAGTCTGCTATTGTTTGCAGAGCCTGAAATCAGATGCAAAGCTCATCATTATTTGCAGAGCCTACTACCATCTGCAGAGCACATCCCATCACTGATTTCTGAGTCTGTCAGTGTCACTGATCCAGTGATAATTTGCAGAACATGTTACCATTGTCAGAACCCTAGACTTTACAAAGACACTATTTGCAGAGTCAAACCCCACACGTAGATCTCATTATCGTTTATAGAGCCTGTCACCATTTGCAGAACCAGGCTCAAGGCTGGGTACATACGGGTGCTCTAGAGGTTCTCCTGACCCATTCTTTCCAAGATGTAGGGATAGAGAAACCTGGAAAGAAAGGGAGCCAGAAGGGAAATAAGGAAATGAACGACAGAGAACTCTGCATTCATTCAATAAGATTCCTATGGGCCTATGCTTGTATTGGGCTCTGCAAACACAAAATCAGGGAAATGCAATAAATATGGCTTCAGTTCTTGAGTCAGGCTCTGTGCTAAGTGTTTTACACATTTTATTTCACCACAATTCAGAGAGATAAGGACTGTTCCTATCCCCATTTTATAGACGAGGAGGTGTTCATGGCTGAGAGAAATCAAATATCTTACTCAGTATCACAGAGCTTATTATTAGCAAGTCTAGAATTTGAACTTGAGTTTGACTTCAAAAATCATGCCTCTATTCCTTCTTATTTTGGGGAAAAAAATGGAGAAAGGGGGAAATTGCAGAGAAATTGGCTGCCTGTCTGAATGGAGGCAAGGCTTTTCCCTTGAAAGACAGTATAAAGCAGGAGGCTCTTTGGTACCTTCAGAGTGTTCGTGGCCTGACCTAGGCTGAGTCCAAGTGCAGATTCTGGAGAATAAGGCCCCTCAAAGGGGACACTAGGCATCCAGGACACCCTCTCTCCCAGCCTCTGCTCTCCATTCAGCTCCTGACCTGCAGCAGCCTTAAAACCTGAGCATAGATCAGGCGCAGTGGTATATGCCTGTAATCCCAGCACTTTGGAAGGCTGAGGCGGGTGGATTGCTTGAGGCCAGGAGTTCAAAACCAGCCTGGTCAACATGATATAACCCCATCTCTACTAAAAATTTAAAAAAAAAAATCAGCCAAGCATGATGACACATGCCTGTAATCCTAGCTACTCAGGAGGTTGAGACACGAGAAGCACTTAAACCCAGGAGGCAAAGGTTGCAGTGAGCCGAGATTATGCCACTGCACTCCAGCCTGAGCGACAGAGCAAGACTCTGTCTCAAACAAAAAAGAAGAAAAAGAACCTGAGCATAGAGACCACATCGAGTCACACAGAGGCTTGCCGAGGAATACAGACAGAGAGACACCAAGATTCAGAGACAGACAGAGATAGAGTCAGACAGGGACAGAGAAAGGGACACCGATTCACAGGCCCTTGATGAGACACTGAGAGCCAGAAACCGGGACATAGAACTGCCAAGAGCAGAGAGGCAAAGGGGATAGGAGCCAGGAAGGCATGAGGTAGAAAAGGACTCAGTGACAGCCATTGTACTCCGAGCGTCCAAGCACCCAGCAGAGATGGGGAAGTGCTTTCTCAAGAGGCAAAAGAAACCCTTTCCAATGCTGTGCACGTGGGCTGCACACAAACCTACAGCCGAGCACAGTGGCAGGTGCCAGTAGTACCAGCTACTCAGGAGGCTGAGGTGGGAGGATGTCTTGAGCCCAGGAGTTCTGGACTGTATGTAGTGCGATATGCTGATTGGGTATCCGCCCTAAGTTCAGCATCAATATGGTGACCTCCTGGAAGCAGGGGGACCACCAGGTTGCCTAAGAAGGGGTAAGTGAGGGGTAACCGGCCCAGGTCTCATTGGAGCAGGTCAAAACTCCCATGCTGATCAGTAGTGGGACGGTGGCTGTGAATAGCCACTGCACTCCAGCCTGGGCAACATAGTGAGACCCCATCTCTACAAATATTAAATAAATAAATAAATAAATAAGAATAATAAAATAAAACCTACAGTCCCACTCCAGGGTAAGAACGTGCACGCAGCCCACGCCCAGGAGTTCAGCCCATCCCTGCCTCCCTTTAACCACCTTGGGGATGATCCAACAGACTGCCATCTTGAGCTTAAGTGGCTTCTGGGCCTGGACTTTGATAGGCCAGTGCTTTCCCTGAGCTTGACCCCAGGGGTGGTGTCCAGGTGATTTAGGCAGCACTACCCCTCCCCTCAATCACCAGCAGTCCTGAGCTACCCTAAATAGGCAGGCAGTCTTCATAAGACAGCACATTTACTATGCAAAGCCAACAGGCAGAGTCTCAAGCACCCTCCACCTTCCCTCCAATCCACACTCCAGCATCCCTCATATGGAAATCTTCCCATTTCCACTATCCAGTCAAGCCCCCAGGCTAGATAATTGGATGACTTTCTTGAAAAGGTCCCTGCTGGTTTCCAGCTGTGTCAAGTGTACAAACAGGAGATCCCTGGGCCCTAGCACACAGTAGGCACAATCAATTACAGAAGCACTTCGAGCAGGGACCCCTCTCTCCTCCTGGTCCCCTTCACACCTCACCCCCAGGGCCAGTGCCAAGCAGGCCCAAACTGGAGAAGAGCTGGGACTTTCCCTCTTCACCTGGACAGACAAGGGGAACAGGGAAGGCAAGGAGGCCCCAGGGCAGGCCTGGAATCTCACTATGATCTGTACCCCTGCTTGCCCCTGCCACAGCCTCAGATGGGCTGTGGGCTTCTCTCTCCGGGAAGGTAATGGCTTCTGGCCTGAAACAACTGAGCCACTGAGCCACTTCAGATTCGGCCTCTCCTCTTCCCACCCACCCCCATACACACATTTGGGAGCTGGAGAGATGGGAGGGAGCTCAGGCTCCCCTCCCCACCGGGCAGGCTGCCCCAGACTGGCTCCCCATCCCCTCTGTACTCTCCTAGGTGATGTGCCTAAATGGGGCAGGGTGGGGGGAATTGCAGTGGATCCCAAAGCTCTCCCTTCTTCCCAGCCAGCCTCCTTTGCAGGCAGGGGCTGTCAAGAGCTCATCGGCTGTTGGATTCTTTCTGCATTCTGCCTGTTCTGAACTAAAAACAATAGTAACAATAATAGAAGTTCCCACAGCTTGAGCACCTACTCTGTGCCAACCACTCTGCTACCTGCTTTACATTTTCTTTTATAGATCCTATGAGAAAGGTATTGTTTTCTTCTTTTTGTTTAAAGACGATGTATGAAGCAGAGAGAGGCTAAGTACCTTGCCCAAGGATACACATCCTCTAAGGGGTGCAGCAGGGTCTGGATGGGGCAAGGCTCTGGGAAAGGAGGCCATGGCCCGCCCCCTCTGGAGGATCCCTGGCTATTTGCGGGCCTGCTGTTTCCCATCGTCACTCCCTGGAGCCCCATAAGCCTGGGAGCATCCCTGACTTGTGCACCTTTGGCTCAGGGCTTCTGCCTGGGCGGCCTCTGCCTGCAGCCTGGCTGCTGATTAATTGTGACCAAGCCCTCTCTGCAGCCGCCTAATCAGATCTGCCCCATTGTTGGCCAGTGGAAGCCTTCCTAAGCATGAAATCGGCCCTGATTGCCCCATAGGGGGCTAAAAACCTTCATGGGGGGTGAGGCTGCCTGGCGGGTCCCATCCAGTGGGTCAGGGATGCCCCAGAGAAGAGGGTTTAGTGGGATTTCTTCCCAAGGGTCTAACTCTTCAGGCTTCACCACCCAGGGACTCAGAACCAGAAAGGCTAGAGCAGGAAAAGCCAGTGAGAGAACCAGGCCCAGACAGAGCCAGGGCTTAGCTATGGCTGCACAGGGAGGGGAACATGTCCCATTCCATCACTCCCACTGACCCCAGCTGCCTAAAATACCCAGAGCACATCTTCACCCTGCCACAGAGCACCCCATCCCACCATGACCGGGATCCCAGGGGTCAGCCCAGGCCATCTCAAGGTGGATCCCAGATTCTGGGGATCACACACACACACACACACACACCCTCTGTGTGTGTGGCAACAGTGCTGGGTGTGATGGACACACAGGCGTATACATACATGCAGCATGGGGGCTGGAGGCAAAGCTGGCGTCTTGATTGCTAAAGACTTATTGACCCTGACCTCCCTTTCCTCATTCATCCAGTCAGCCACAGGGTCACTCTATCACTGCCTAGGGCATGGGGTGGGGTGCCCTCCATGCCACAGCAATTGCCCTCTGCCACTCTGGGTTTTCAAAAAAAAATTTTTTTTTTTACAGAGACAGGGTCACACTATGTTGCCCAGGCTGATCTCGAATTCCTGGCCTCAAGTGATCCACCTGATCGGCCTCCCAAAGTGCTGGGATTATAGGTGTGAGCCACCACACCCAGGGCCCTCGTGCCACTCTGGCAACAATTCAGTGTCCACCATCTATCCATGCAAAGGATTGGCCTCTATCAGGAGGGGGTGTGTGTGTGTGTGTGTGTGTGTGTGTTGTGTGTATGAGAGAGAGACAGGGAGAGACAGAGAGAGAGAACAGTGTGTCCATCACCACTGTCTGTGTCCATGATGAGTGCCTGTCCGTGGTCAGTGTGTGTCCACAGCCATTGTGTGTGATGTGATGTTTGTGTGAGGCTTGTGAGGCTAGAGATACACATTCCACTGACCACAAACACATGCTGTATAAAAACATACATATTACTATGGACATACACTGAGCATGAACACGTGTGTGGACCACGGACACACACTGATCACACACAATGGGCGTTTTACAAATGAAACGAGGCTGAGCCTTTCCTGCATCCTGGGTTGGGTGGGCTTGGAGCTCAGTTCTGTATCCTTTCCCTGGATGGGTAAAAGGAAGCCACTGTCTCTCTCCCCGCCCCCTCCCACCCCCCACAGCACCTCAGGGAAGCAGCAGGCCCAGAGAGGCCTGGTGAGGAATGTCTTGGACCCCCAGCCCTGCAGAGAGGATCCCCTAGCCAGAGTCACCACGAGGACTCCGCCTGTTTCTCATCCCAGCGTCCTGCCTCAGTTCCTTCCACCTACCCTGAGAAGGCCCCAGGCGCAGAAGCCAAGACTGGGCCCAGATTCCAGAGATTGGCCACACTCAAACACACACACACTCACAGACACTAACACACTCTTGTCCTCAAGGTCCTTCAAGGAGAGGAGCAGCGGGGAGGTTCGTGGGAGAGCTCAGGTGCAGGGCTGTGCACCAGTCAGTCCCACGGCTACATAGGCTGGCAGGGACACCTCGTTGACTGAGAGATTCTGCTGGAACCGCAAGGAGGCAGGCGTCTGAACACCAAATTGTGTGTCTGTGAATGCGTGGATGCTCGCGTGACCCCGAGGCAGTGCTGCTTGCGCGTGTGAGCCGGCGTGAGCCTGGCTCTGTATAATGGCGCGGCTTCGCGCTTTCGCGAGTGTCCTGTGGCTTAGGAGGGTGATCGTGGGCAGCACGCGTGCGCCCGTGGGCTGGTGCAGACTCGGCTGTTGTGGCCAGGGTGTGCGTGTGAGTGTATGCGCCTGGCAAGTGTGGCTGTGGCTGTGGCTGTGGCTCGGCCCGCGCGCCCGCCCCACCCTTTCGCGGCTGCCTCTGCGGGCGGGTCCTCCATTCACCCGGCTGGGAGAAGCCCCTGCCGCCCGCCCGGGGGAGTCTCCGCCCCCTCCGCCCGAGTAAACTTTTCCCAAATCCGCGAGCCGCTTAGGGCGAAGCCGCCCCCGAGGCCTAATCCGCGCCCCCCGCGGATCTGCATAATCGGGTTAGCGGCCGCGCTCCCTCCCGCTCCCGCCGCCGCCGTCGCCGCCGCGCGCGATTCTCTCGCTGTCACTTAGGGAGGCTCAGCGCGATTTGCGGCCTAATCCCCCGGGATCGCTCGGCCGCCGCTCCCCGAGGGGCCGCCAGATTGTTCCCTTCATAATTGATTGACTCTATTTGCCGGATTGGGACTTCAAAGCGCCGGCGGCGCTAGGGCGCCTGGGAAGGAGCGGGGCCCGCGGCTGGCGGGGCGGGGGCTCGGCGGGCGTGACCCCGGGCTGCATCCCCGTGGCCGCGTCGCCCGGCCTGGGATGCCCGAGTATGCAATGAGCAAGTGACGAGGCGGTGACTACGTAGCTCCCCGGGTCCCCTCTGCGAATCCCCCTCACAACTACCTCAGGGGCTCCTGTAAGGTATGAGATTAGACCCATTTTCCAGGTGAGGGAACAGGTTCAGAGAGGCCTCTTCCTTCTCCCAGCGCCTTCTATGTGCCCAGCGCTGTTTGGGGTTCGGCAGATACCCCTGTGAGCCACAGCGACCCCGTCTCTGCCTTCGTGGAACTTGACTAGTGAAGGGGGCAGGCGATGCACAGGAAACAAGAAATAAATGAACAGAAAGTAAGGCAAGGTGATGCGGTAGTGACTGTAGGGGAAGCGGGGGTAAATGAGACTGAGCGGTCAAAGCAGGTTTCTTAAGAAGGTGCGTTTTGGCTGAAGCCTGCAGACCATGAAGGAACCCGCTTTGGGAATATCTGGAGGATAAGCATTGGGGCAGAGGGTAAAGCATTTTGGGGGGAGCCCTCAGCCAAGGGCACACCATTAGCAAAATAGTAAAGCAGAGACTGAAACTCTGCTGCCTGACTCCAAAGCCCAGAGGCTGAAACGCCACATTTCCTTTTTCACCTGCCCAGCCTGGACGGATTCCAGCCTGACACAGGCTAAACCCTTAACAGAAGTGCCCCAGACCCACAGGTCCAGGCACCTGCTCACAGGCCACCCCACTGCTGGCCCTGGTGAGGGTCTTTTTTTTTTTGAGACAGGGTCTCATTCTGTCACCCAGGCTGGACTGCAGTAATGGTGTGATCACGGCTCACTGCAGCTTCAACCACCCAGGCTCAAGCAATCCTTCCCGCTCAGCCTCCTGAGTAGCTGGGACTACAGGTGGCTGCCACCATGCCCAGCTAATTTTTTGCTTTTCATTTTTTGTAGAAACTAGGTCTCATCATGTTGCTCAGGCTGGTCTTCAACTACTGAGCTCAAGCAATCCTCCCACCTCAGCCTCCCAAAGTGCTGGGATTACAGGCAGGAGCCACTGTGCCCGGCCCCCACTGTGTGGTTCCATATCCCATTGATCAGAGGTTGCTTTAATGGATGGACAGCCCTTTACTCAGAACCTTCCTGCACCTAGGGCCTGCTGTTTCCCCAACTCCTGAGGAGGCAGGAACAGGGCAGTGGGGAGCTAGAGGGGCCCCACTCCCTACCCAGCCATAGCCAGACTCCCAGGAATCCCTAGCCCAGACTTGGGAATCCCCAGAAACGCTTAATTAATTCTTGATTACTCACTGTCTCTGCAGCTGCCATTAACTACCTCCCCACCCTGGGCCCAGTTAGGCCACGTAATTAAATTAGCACAGCAAGAACACTTCCAGGCGAGAGCAAGGTACTCCTGATGGGCCTTGCAGAACTTTTAGGGGGCTGCTGAGGAAACCAAGGCTCAGAGACACCAGGGGGAGCACCCAGGGTCACCTAGCAGGGCTAGAACAGAGGCCCAACTGTACCTCCCCGGAATTAGTTCTGGCCTCCTCGTCCCACCTCTCTTGACCTCTAAGCACATATTTTAAACCTTAAATGTCTTTAAAACGACAAGAGATTTGCTGCTGTCCCTAATTAAATTTATGCCAATTCACTGAGCTTTTGGTGGGATGGATTTGGGACAGGGGAGGGGAGACCTGGATTTCTATAAGGTGGGAAGCAGAAGACACAGGCTTTGCAGCCTGGAGGCTTTTACCACTTGCAGGATGAAAGGGGTGGGGCAGGGAGAGATAAGGGCAGGATTCTTCTAGCAGGGTGGTGGCAAGGGAGGAAGAAGGGCATTAGCGGCTCTGTCCACAGAAGCTGCCTTGAGTGAAGGGGAGAAAGTCACTTTCCTTTTTACAGAGGAAACCAGAGAAAATAGAATCTATCTAGCCTTAAAGAACACCCTAAGGTTGGAAGTATATACACTATAAGCCACAGTGGAAGGGGCTGGAGAACTTGGCCTCCCTGCTTAGAGTGAGGAGGGCCTTGCTGGAGTCTTCACCACTCCGTCCCACCAGCCAGGCCTCCCTCCCTGCATCCTTCCCTCTCTCAATCCTGGGAGATGCTGGCTGACAGCCCTCCCTCCCCCCAAACCCAGCTCCTTGTCACTTCAGAAAATCAGAAATAAGCCTTAGTGATTAGAGGGAGACGAGAGTGAGATGGGGCTTAGAGGCCCAGTCTCAGGGAGGTGTTAAGAGGCGAGTGGGACTCAGAGTATTAGGGGGGCAAAGCTAATAGCTTTTCTGGCTGCCCTCCCCCCAGGACTGCAGTACCCAGGGGAGGAGGGAGAAGAGGAGGGGGAAAGAAAGGATGAAAAGATGTGGGGAAGAAGGTGTGGCAGGGACAAAGGAGGTGAGGAAAGAGGGGGCTGAAGGAGAGACAGGAGCAAGGTAGGTGGAAGGGAATTGAGGAAGGGGTGAGGCACAGAAGTAAAGGAGAGGTGAAGATGGAAAGGAGAAGAGGAAAAAGAAGTACAAATTCAATGAGATGAAAATAAAATAATCTTTTTTTTTTTTAATTTGAGACAGCATCTTGCTTCATTGCCCAGGCTGGAGTACAGTGACACAATCATGGCTCAAGCCATCTTCCCACCCTCCCACCTCAGCCTCCCAAGTAGCTGGTACTACAGGTGTGAGCCATCACGCCTGACTAATTTTTATATTTTTTGTACAGATGGGGGTTTCACCATGTTGCCCAGGCTGGTCTTGAACTCCTGGGCTCAAGCGATCCACCCACCTCTGCATCTCAAAGTGCTGAGATGACAGGTGTGGGCCATTGCACCTGGCTGGCAATTATTTTTAAAAAGGTAATACCCAACACTGATGAAAGCAGGGTGAAATGGAGACTCTTGGGAGTTCAAACTGGCACAACCTTGGAGGTTCTGGAGGTAAGGGGCAATTATTGATTAATTATTTGGCAATAATTATCAAAATTTTAAATATGCATCCCCTGTAAGCCAAATAATTCCACTTCTAGGAATCTGCCCCACAGAAACTCTGACCTCTGTACAGCAATCTAAGTACGGAGGGTCCCTGCAATGATGCTTGTCATTGCTAAACATTAGAAACAACGAAATGTCCACCAAGAAGGGGCTGATTAAATACATCAGGATGTGTCCAAACCATGGAATACTATCTATCCAAAAAGGAGGAGATGTAGAAAGATGCCGGAGAGGTGCAGAGGGAAAGCAGATGAGGGAAAAGAGAAGTACAAACTAAATAAGATGTCACTGGTTGGTGAAAAGAGTAAATATGGGCCAGGCACAGTGGCTCACGCTTGTAATTCCAGAACTTTGGGAGGCCAAGGCGGGCAGATCATTAGAGGTCAGGAGTTTGAGACCAGCCTGGCCAACATGGTGAAATCCTGTCTTTACAAAAAAAATACAAAAACTAGCCAGGTATGGCAGGCATGCCTATACTCCCAGCTACTCGGGAGGCTGAGGCAGGAGAATTGCTTGAACCCTGGAGGCAGAGGCTACAGTGAGCCACATCCCGCCACTGCACCTGCAGCTTAGGTGATGGAGGGAGACTGTATCTCAAAAAAAAAAGAGTAGGTATGAATAGTTATATGATGAGTATGGTCCAAATTTGAAGATGTTTAGAAAACACTTAAAACTCTGTTGGGGGAGGGTGTAAATGTATAGAATCAAACAGGGAAGGAAGGAGAACCCCCAATTACTGACAGTAAGATTTACAGTGCAGGAGGTAGAACAGGATTTAACTTTTCATTTTCTTTTCTTTTGCATTATGTTTTTACAAGCTTTTGCAAACCTTAGGTATTGGGTATGTACATTTAAGAACAATGATTGTTTTTAGAGAGGTGTAGGAAAGGGGTCAGGAGAGAAGAGTAAGAAAAGGTGGTATAGGGCAAGAGGGAGCACAGGGGGGAGCAGGCTGGCTGCGACAGGAGTGCTGGTGCACGGGTTGGGGGGGTTGGCCAAAGGGCGGGAGTACCGCCCAGGCAGTGTCCAAACACATTCCTCACCCCTGTCCCCACCACAGAAAATCTGACTAAGGCCTGAGTAATTGAAGGCTAATTGGGTTTTAGGCTTGTTAATGCTCCTGTGAATGTTTGCACTGAGGAGAGCCAGTCGATTGGATAAATGACTCCCCGTGGGACACAACAGAGGGAGGAAATGTGGAGCAAGAAGGGCCTTCTGGATGATGAGCAGGACAACCGAGTTTTCAGCCCACTCCAGAGGCGGGGTGGGGGAGATTGCTGTGCACGGAGAGCTGAGCAGCCCTTCACCTTCTGTAGGGCAGGGGCAGTGAAAGGGAGGGGCTGGTCCAGGGATATTCTGAGGCCAAGCCCTGCTAGGGGCAGAGTTCTGGCAGGCAGCAGGAAGGAGACCAGGAGGGAGGCAGGTACTGGCAACCACAGCCCAAGCCCTACAGATGGCAAGGTGAGGGATCTGGTCTCTAAAGGGAATGAGGAGATGGGTCTGGCTACCATGATAGGCACTGGGGGCTTCCAGGGCCTCTGCCCACACCCAGAGAGCAGGTTATTTGACTTGCAAAGAGATAGGGTCCCTTTTAGAATGGCTTCCTGGGCTGGGCTGGAGTGGACCCCTTCATATCCACTGGAGCATCATGCAGTGCCCCAGGCCTGAGGCCACAGCCTGCCCTCCCAAATTCCCCTCCACTGAGTCCTTGTTTGGGACCCATCCCTTGGGCTAAAGGGTCTCTGAGGCTCCCCCATCTCTGACCAGCAGGTGTTGTTGGCTTCTGATTGTTGACACCAGAGGAGGCACCCTGAAGGGGTGTCAGAGCCAGGCAGCTAAGAAAGAGAGGCAACTCTTAAAGAAAATGGAAGGTTTTGTTTTGTAGAGTTGCTGCTTGGAGGAGCTGTGTGTGTGACAGGGGCTAGAAATGCCAGCTCCCTGGGAACCCACAAACAGGGCCTTCCAGGGGTAATCCGCACCCTCAGTAATCCCCTCGTCTCTTCTCCAGGGTCAGAAATACAGGATGTGCTTTTAAAGGATCAGCTGCACATTTGTTTCCTACTCCTCCTCCTCCTCCTCCTCCTCCTTCTCCTCAGGCCTGACTCGGGGACTAGGGCCCCTGGGACAAGGCAGGGAAACGTTTAATGAGTTTGTATTCCCCAAGAGCACAGTGACTGACAGCCGCCCTGGGGGTCATCCCTCTTCTTGTGTCCTGGAAGAGGATGCCGCAGCTGCAGGGCTGGCTCTATGTGTCCCTGTGAGTGCACGCCTGTGCCCCTATGCACATGCACCTGGAGTAGAGCTGCAGAGGGACTTCCCAGAACCACCCTGCCTGGGAAGAGACACTGCTGCCAGCATCCGGGAAAAGAGGAAGAACTTGGGGGACTGCTGTCCTTTGGACAGCAGGGTCCCTCTGGGCTGAGGCACTAGCCTCCGCCTTCCACCTGGTCTCAGGTAACCCTCTGCACACTCAACTTGAGCCAGGTTGGTAGGAGGGAGCCTGAGGCTGCCCAGAGTGGGGTCTAGAGGAATTCAGAGACATGGTCGATGTGGAGGCCTGAGTCTGCATGGGTAATGAGACCAGGGACTGGCTTGTCAATAGCATTTAAGTACTTTTCTCCCATTTTCAGGCCAGACTGAATTATTTATTCGTTTCTAGTCAATCGCTGGTAATGTCATTAACATCTGTCCATCAAAAGTAGGGAACAGAGTGGGAGTGGTCCCCATCCACTGACCCCACATCCCAAACAAACTCTCAAAGGTCAATCCATCCCCTTCCCTGTCCCTGCTCTCAAGTTACCCTGGGACCAGCATTTTTCAGAGGCCCTGCATGCAGGAGGGTCTCCATTCCCACAGAGCTTCAAGCCTGATGGCGCTAAGGACCCAGCTAGTAGGTGTCCTTCCTGTTATTCTCCAACACCCTCCCATTATTAACACAGAGACCCATTCCCCCCACATGCAGGCATCACACTTGCCAGCCAAGGCTGACAAGCGAAGACCCGTCTGATGGTAGGGCCAGGGACCCAGTAGAGCAGGCAGTTTGGGTTGGCGCCAGCCTCTTCCCTTGGTCTAGAGGCCAGCCTGCACCCTCAGACTCAGCTCTCGGTATAGAGTCCTTCCTCCCCGCTCAGAGCAGGTTCCCAAGTCAGAATTCTGCCTCTCC
This sequence comes from Callithrix jacchus, assembly GCF_049354715.1. Taxonomy (NCBI): domain Eukaryota; kingdom Metazoa; phylum Chordata; class Mammalia; order Primates; family Cebidae; genus Callithrix; species Callithrix jacchus. The sequence continues at coordinate 83,211,822 of NC_133508.1, read as the reverse complement.
TCTCAAGCCAGACTCATGAGGAATTGGAAGGGGGACACAATTTGTTTCCACTCTCAGATGAAGCTCTCAGGCCAGGGTTCTCTCTCATTCCTTAATCAGCTCCCCAGACAGAATCTGCCTCCCTCTTCAGGCCAGGATCCCAGACTGGCTCTCCAGGGCAGGACCTCCCTCCCCATGGGGCTGCTACCTACACCACTGAAACTAAAGGAGCCCCCAGGAGGATTAATCCCCAGGGAAGGGACTGCTGGTCCTCACCTGACAACCAGGTCAGGAGCTCCTAATCCAAGCCCTTCCCTGAGCAATCTAATCTTCCATCCTCAAGCCTGGGATTTCAGAAAGTGAAAGGTGAGATCTCTTGTAGAGACTGGGAAAGGAGTGTACAGTGGGGTCTTTGGAAATGCTCTGGGAACAATGTCATGGGGAGGCAGTGGGGACACCACACTGGCCAGGAGAGGTTAAACTGGTTGAACTGGGCTGCAGTTGTAACAGCGGCCTCAGTCACTCTCACATCCTATTTTGCTGCTGGGATGGCCTTTCAGAGTTGTCCCAGATTGAAGTGGGGAGGCCAGACTCCCACATTGACCAGTCACCTGTGAACTGCCCCCAACAAGGGGACATAACCTTGAGTGAGGCAGCTGAGGACACATCCCCCAGGAAGGAACTCAACCGTGAGCCCTCAGCGGCCAACACTCCCAGCACTGCAGGAATGTCTTGGCCCTCAAGGGCAATGTGGGCAGCACTACAGCATCTACTGCAGACTTTCTGGGCAGAGGGATGAATGGGCCCTGGCGATGGCGTGGAGATGTAGGTGGTAATAAAGTTTGGTGGACATGGCTAGACGGGGCAGTTTTGGTGGGCACAGCAGGATGAGGAGTTTTGAGGTTGCTTGGAGGCTGGGGTTCTGTGGGGGACAAGGCGGAGCAGGATGGTTTGGAGGGACACGAGACAAAAAGTTTGAAGGACAGAGGGAGTGGATGGGTGTTCATGCTGCTCCCATTGGGTCTGGGCAGCCCAAATGGATGGGAAGAAGCCCCCTCAGCATGACAGCTCCTCAGGCACTAAGCAGGATTAGCCTCCTCTTCCTCAGAAGGAGGGGCTCTGCTTCTGCATCAGCCACCAGCTCTGGCCCTAATCCCCCTCGATTTCTAATCCACCCACGACTTTCTTAGGCATTAGCGTTGGGCTCTCAGCTCCCTAAGCCCCACCCTGAAGATGGGAGCCAGGCTCTGAAGGGAATTAGGCCAGCCTCAGAGGATGGCTTGCCAGACAACTGGAGGGAGGCTGAGAGCACCACCCACGCTCAGCCTTTCCTCCCCTGTGGTTCACCCCACTCCCAGCCAGGGACCAGGGTCTCAGAGGGATCCCTACCAGCTCCCAGCAAGAGCCAGGTGAGGATGGGGGCAGATGGGACTGATGAGGAACAGGCTCCCCACCCTCAGGTCGATGCTGAGTCTCGGGGTAACCCACAGCTTGGCAGGGTAACCCACAGCTTGGCAGAGGCAGACAGTGGAGCTCAGGAGACTATGCCGAGAGAGAAACCAGAAGGCAAACCGAGGCCAGATTGTGTAGAGCTTTGAATGCCAGCTGAGAGACGCAGCTGTCCCCTGAGGATGCTGAGGAGTCATGGCAGGAAAGTGGTGGAATTCAGAGCAACTGGTTTGGTGCCTGTGAAGCCTGGTTGGGGTGGGCTGCAGAGGAGAAAGGGCAAAGGAGTGGGTGGCACTCCCCGCCTCTTGTCTGACAAGCTGTCCTCTGAGGCAGGCAGAGACTGGGGTGAGGCTCTTGCTGTGAGGTCAGCAACAGGCAGTGGGACTCACAGAGAACACCCAGCACCAGCTCCCAGGTGGCCAAGCAGCACAGCGCTCTGTGTGGCAGCAGGGACAGGTGCCGCCTGAGCCTTGGTAGGCTCCATCACATGCACCTGTGAGGGAGCAGAGTGGGGGGGCACCCCGGGAAAGGTAAGGTGGGGCAACAGCCCTTTACCTATTGGCAGCTGCCCTCCAGAGCCTCGTAATTGTCTATTATTCCAACTACTAAGAACAGGCAGCAAGAGCCTGGCTGTGGTACAGGACAGGAAGGCATGGCCTGGTAGGTGGAACCTTTACCTGCCCAGACACCCCTCTCAGAGTTGGGAGACTCATCAGCCCCACTCCAGGCCCTGAGAGTGGCCATGGGCTTCTTCCCTATTAGAGGGGTCCAGGCATGGAGCTGAGAAGCCAGGGGAAGGTGCCCATCTAGAGGTGTCCAGGTCCCAAAAGCCAGAAAGGGTCTATGGTCTGTTCGTGAGCTGCTTGCTGGGAAAATCTGGCATCTTTCTCTCACCTTCATACCCACCCCTTCCTACCCACACCCCTCAGGCTAAGTTATCTGTAGATATTGAGGGGGCAGTTATTAGTATTCATTAAACCAAATACTTACTAAAATTCTCCTTACACTAACCCTTGACCTGGGCAGCTGTTGTTCACCCATTTTTTACAGATGAGATAAACGAGGTTCAAAGGGAACTCACTTTTTCTAGACCTGCATAGCTAGTGAAAACACTGAAATCAGAGAGGCAGAGAAGGAAGGACAACCATTTACAATCCAGGAAAGCAGAGTAGTACAGTAGCCACAAGTGTGACTGGCGGAGTCTGATGGATTGGGGTTCAAGCCCCCACTCTGCCTGCCTCTTTCTAGCCGGGCAACCTCCCTGACCCCCAAGTTTCTCATTCATAAGTAAATTAATCATGCCAACCCACAGGACCCCTACAGCATGGGCCTTGTAGGAGAGCAGACACACTGTGATCCAGTGGGATCTCTGGGGGGATGGTTGCTGTTGTCACTACCCCAGGCCACTTAGTGGACAGGAATAGAAGCAGAGCCTGGCTCCCAGCTCTGTCTGCTTCCAAAGCCATCAGATGCACCTTCCCAGAGGTAGTGGTAGGCAGCTGGGGTCCCCAGACTGTGTGAGGCGTTGGGCAGTAGGGCACATGAGTCAGGGTATTGAGTGGATGGTGGGATGCTAAGAGGCTGAGAGGTTCATCACAGCAAGTCCGTTAGGCCATCCCAGCAGAGCCCTCTCATTGGGCCTCGCTAATGAGCCTCCACTGGATTATCCGCTCCCACCTCCGCTCCGTTTACTCTGTCAAATCGAGTTTGCATTTTAAAAGGGAATTTGACAAGACAGGCAATTTGTCTGCTGACGAGGTTAATGCGTGTTAGGCCTGCGGTCTAGGGAGGGAAAACCCATGCCCTTCCATGGTCTGGCCTCTGCTCAGATCAATGACCCCGGCTGCTGCTCCTCCCCACTCTGCAGCCACTCTGGGCCTCCGTGCATCTAGAGGTTGTCCCTGAGTCCAACTCACCACCTCCAGGCAGCCTTCCCAAAAGGGCCCAGACCTGGGCCACTTGTTAGGCTGGGTGATGTTCCCTCCACCTGAATGCAGATAGGGTTCCTGAGGGGTGGACCATGTTATCCCCATCAGAGGAGGGGGCCTCCTCACTCAGCCCAGGCTTCTAGGGCAGGACCAGATTTTCCCTCAGAGTTGGGCTCCCAAGGGCTGGGGTGTGTCTTCCCTCCTGCTTCCTCCAACTTCCCGCTCCCCCTATCATATGGAACTTGGAATGGAGCCAGCAGAGCTAGTGTTGTCACATTCTGAGTTTCAGTAGTGGGATGGGGACTGGTTGGTAAGAAAAGGTTTTGAAGCCATCACCTCCAAGCCAGGGCATAGGTGGAGCAACTCCCAATGTTGGGGCTCACAGGAAAGCTGGGGAACCACTCTTGAGACTTCCTCTGATGGGGCCTGAGATGACCTCTTCCACACAGGTTCCTCCCCAAGATCCTCTCCCTCAAGGCTGAGCAAGAATCCAGAACCCAGGGGCTGGACCAGGCTGTAGAAGAAGATGCCTTGGCCTCCCCCTCCTCCCAGGGGCCCAGAGCCCTTCCCTGCCCCGGCTAATGTGCCACAATTACCTCCTAAGTGCCCAAACAAATGTGGCTGCTAGGGAAAGTGACACGGGCTCCAGGTGATGGATTCGTGCCATCGGGGAGCCGGGCGGAGCGGGCCCCAAAAGGGGGGGGCAACACTAATATTGTATCAGCGTCGGCGCCGGCGCCACGAGCCGGTGATGAATATGTGTCACTTTACACGGCGCACACTCGGGGGCCTGGCTGCGCAGGCATGGAAAATAGAGTGTCTGGGATTAATGATATTGAAAATGATAGAGAGCAGATTGGAAATGGCTTCGCCCGCCCGACCCACAGAGATGGAAACGTACCTCACAGCTATCTGCCCAGGCCCGGCCCCCGCACCTGCCCCCCCTCACCTTCCACCAGCTGCAGAGGGCCATGACGAGGACCCTGAGTCTTGGTCCTGCCAGAGACTCCTCAGAGAGACGCACATGGGGGTGGGTACACCTGTAAGCAGAGACACAGAAAGGTGGAAAACCTCAGCCCCAGGTCACTTTGACCTTGGTCCTAGATGAGCCTGACCCCCAGTCACCCAGTGAACCTTGGCCTTGTCCACAGACCAAGTCCTGACCCCAGTTCCAGCCTAGCCCTGCCTCTGGCCACAGACTGAGTTTGCAGAAGCTTGAGTCTCTCACAAGACCATGGGGGCAGGGGGCACGGAAAGGGTGAGAGGAGTGGGGCCAGGGTGGCAGTGGGGGGTTGTAATGCATCCCACTGCCAGGAGGAAGCCCTAGGCTGTTACTCCATGGTGCGGACACCCCAACAAGCAAGCAGGTGAACAGGTGGACAGGTGTCTTCTCCATTGATGTCGTTCCTTTTTTCTTTTTTTTTTTTTGAGACAGACTCTTGCCCTCTCCCAGGCTGGAGTGCAATGGCACGATCTCAGCTCACTGCAACCTCAGCCTCCTAGGTTCAAGCAATTCTCCTGCTTCAGCCTCCCAAGTAGCTAGGATTATAGGCACATGCCACCATGCCTGGCTAATTTTTTGTAGAGACAGGGTTTCACCATGTTGACCAGGCTGGTCCCAAGCTCCTGACCTCGTGATCCACCCACCTCAGCCTCCCAAAGTGCTGGAATTGCAGGTGTGAGCCACCATGCCTGGCTCCATTAATGTTGTTTTAAGTGTTTATGTTGGCTTGTATGACTGTGTCTGCACATATATGTACATACTTGCAGGTATGTGTACATGTATGTGTGCATCTGCTCACAAATACCCCCGTGAGGTTGTGTCTTACATGTGCAGGAATGTACATAAAACTGGGTTTGTCACTTTGTGTGTACACAGCATCTCTGAGGACTGTATGTGTGTGAGTGTGGCTTGCCTGAGGCCACTCTGTGCATGGAGATGCCTGTGGTGAGCACACGTGTGTGAGTGTGTGTCTTATGTTTACCCAGATGAAGGAACTCCAGTGTGCATGGCCATTAGTTAAGAAGAATTCTCTTTTATGAGGCCTGACCCTGGTCATAAACTAAATTCCCAACATCAGGGCAAAATGCCTTTCCCTGTTGAAATAGATTCTATCACACTGGAATTTTATCAAATTTGCCAGATGGACAGCAGCCCTGAGACCATCAGTCCAGCCTCAACATCCATCTCAACTTCAGTTCCCATCCAAACCAAGGTCAGAGGATGCACCTACATCAACATCATTCATTCAGTCAACAAACACTCCTTAAAGGTTCATAACGTGACAGGTGCCATCTCTAGTGAGCAGGACAAACCCGGCTCCTGACCTCACGGGAGGTACAACCCATTGGAGGAATCTGACACTGAGCAAGCTCACAGATCAGGAAACACAGTGACAGTGTGCAAAAAGGGTCACAAAACAGGTGTTCAGAACACCATGCTAGAGATTCATGGGGTGACCTGGCATTTGATCAGGGTGGGCTCCTCTGCAGTGACATTTGAGCTGAGGGATGAGGAGCCAGCTCTGTGGAAAGAGGGGCATGGAAAGAGCAGAGGCACTGGGCATATTCTGGGTCTTGTCAGGGGACTGAGGTCAGCAGAGAGACAGGAAGGAGGCTGGGACCAGCAGGGGCTTCGGTTTTGTTCACTATGGAAGGTAGAGCCACTAGAGGGGTTAAGCAAGAGGGTGTCATGATCAGATTTGCATTGTTTTGTTTTTATTTATTTATTTAGAAATGGGGTCTCGCTCTGTTGCCGAGGCCGGAGTGCAGTGGCTATTCATGGGTGCAATCATAGTTCACTACAGCCTGCAACTCCTGGGCTCAACCTATCTTGCTGCCTCAGGGAGATCACTCTGTTGGGAAGACGAGCATGTGGAGGTATTGGTAGCAGAAGCTAGTAAACCTTTCTGGAAGTTCTGGTGTCCGCACCAGGTCCAGGCTCCATACCCTCCTAGCATTAGCAGCAGCGTGCACATATCACAGCTGTCACTAATACCACCAGCTGGTGCTTCGCAGCCGCATCTCAGAAGCCTAGGGTTCCCTGTCCGCTTTCTCCCAGTCCTGCCACTTTACTCCCGCCTGGGAGAGTGACACTTCCTCAGCTCCACTCCCTATCCCATGGGGTTGCCTGGAAATGCTCTCTACCCAGACAACCTGGATCTTCCCAGAAGCCCTGCTCTCAGCCAAAGAAGCAGTCCTGCAAAAGCTAGGCATTCCTATGAAGATAGGCAACCTGAAGGGAGCTTCCAACTGGTGGTGAGAAGCCCTGGTCTGAGCAGAGAGCCCCTTGTGCCCAGAGCCCATTTCCGGAGAAAGAGGCACAGCTTCCAGGGCAGCCCCAGCCCCAGCTGCAGGAACTCTGAACACACCTGTTAGTGTCCCCATGGAGTGCTATCGCACTGTACAGCAGAGGGCCGACCTCCTGGAAGGAGGAAATACCACCAGCACAGCACTGGCCCAAGGGTGGCAGGCAGGAAGTGGAAGAGGTGGACTCAGTCCCATACTGGGTGCAAGCAAAGCTGGGCAACCTGACTCCACCTCAGGCTCAGCACCAGCCCCCAATCCTGCCCGGTTGCCTGGAGCCCCGGGGCAGGCAGGCTCCCTGTTGGCTGTGACCTCTGTGTTTGGAGGAGGATGAGGCTCTGAGCCCTACCCCGCCTGCCTCTCTCCCTCTCTGCTTCAGTCTCTTTCTGCTCACTTGCTTTCTCTCTCAGTCTCTCTTCGTGTCTCTGTTCCTTTCTCTCCCTCCTTCCCTGCCTCTCTCTCCCTGAGTCATTTGCAGAGCGGAGATGGCCTAGCCCATCTGGGAGCGAGAGTGCAGCCGGTGACGGAGGCGCAGGTAATAGCCGAATGGAGGAGAGAGACGTGGAAATTTATGACATTGAAAATGACTGAGAGAGAGAGAGAGAGAGAGAGGAGACGAGGGCTGGAGGGGCGGGAAGGGAGAGGGAAGGAGCTCACATGTGCTCTCACCACACTCACAGCCCTACCCCTCCCTCCAGGGGAGACCAACCTTGTGGAGAGGAGAGGACGTGGGGGAGCAGGAGGAGGCAGCCAGACCAGAGACAAAGGGAGACAGACAGACAGATGGTAGGACAGAGAGGGCAAGTGGAAGGAGGGGAGGGAGAGGAGCAGGTGAGCCCAGGACACAGAGCAAGGCTGAGAGCCACTGTGGAGAGACACCCAGAGTGTCTGGCTTGTCCCTGCCTTGGCCGCAACTCAGGAGCGTTGCGGCCAACTCTGAGGGGAGGGTGTCCCCGTGGCTTATGGTAGCACGGAGGCTGGAGTCTGAGCTGGAAATTTTCTAAGGGAGGAGGCCCTGAGGAGGCCAGGCATGCTTCAGGGTGCACTGCAGGTCAGTGACCACGTGGGACCTGAACCCAGAACTCCTTCCTCCCAGCTTAGTGCTGGGGTATGTGGAGCTAGGAGGGAGAGGAGTGAGATCTTGTAGCCAACTGCCCCTCCATCAGCTCTTCCCTCTGTACCATGGGAGGCAGGGGAATGGCCCGAATGACCTCTCCATATCCTCTTGTAGTCAGAAGAGAATCTATTTCCTTGGGGTGCTAAGTCCATAATCCTCTCTTCCCTAGCCACCCTCAGACCACCTGGGACTCTGTTGCTGAGGACATGAATAATTAAACATCCTCCAGAGAGCTGAGCCCCTCACCTCCACCGGTGGCCACCCAGACCTGCAGATGACACTCCACCCCTCAGTCCCCATCTCTGCTTCCTCTTGGCTCTCATGCTGCTGAGTCCCCTCCCAGTCCGCATCCCTTGCCCCAGGACTCCATTCTTTGCTCAGATCCCCTCCCTTTCTGGGCCTCAGTTGCCTCATCTATAAAATGGGAATAAGGATACCTTTTTATGCCCATCATCCTGGAGCTGGAGAAGCAATGCCAGGACTCAGAAGGCAGACTCTGGTCATCTCAAGTCTCAGAATTCTTCATTGGACCACAGGGGTCATCTTCACTCCAGAGGAGTTGTCAGTAGTTGTGGCCGATTTTGTGGGTGATGTTGGAGGAGACAGGACACTCAGCCATTTTCCAAGGAAGCTGGTATATCAGGTAGTCAAAAGGTAGAACCCTCCATGGCCAGGTGCAGGAGAAGTTTGAGTCCTAGATACGAGGGGTCCCTGCCCTAGGCATACAGCTGAGAAGGTCTGAGCCAGTCCTAGTCCTCTAGCCAGGCTCTGGCAGGACAGGTGCCCTCTGGCTCTTAGAGACCTTACCCCCTACCCCCAGCAACTTGGGGCCTGACTGAACAGGTGCCTGAGTTTCCCTGACTGGAAAGCAAAAGAGGTTACTCCCCTCTCCGCACCCCTGCCCACTTCTCCCAACCAGCCTTCCAAAGGGGGCCCCCATCTCTTCCCCTCTCTTCACCTCCCTCTCCTGCTCCATAGCACTCTGAAAAACATTCTTTGATTAACTTCTCCCAGCCAAGAGCATTTGAAGAGGCTGTATGGTGCAGTTGTTGAAAGCACCAGCTTTGGGGCCAGAAAAGCCCCAAATCGCAGCTCTACCCTTTGGCTGGGTGATCTTGAGCTCTTCATTTAATGTCTCTGAACCTTATTTCCTCATCCTCATCTGGCAAATAGGGCCATATATACCTGGGTCTAGGATTGTGTGAATATCACATGAAGTCAAGCATGCCGAGTGACTGGTACAGAGGAGATGCTTGCTCAGCAAATGCCATCTAACTGTGTCTTAGTTTTCTGCTGCACTTAGAGGATGAGGATGAGAGCTGAGGGTGGGGAGAGAAGGAAGAGCAGCAGCTTCAGGAGGCTCCTGCTCACTGAGAAGCAATGAAGCCTGAGCTACAGTAGGAGAGATGTAGGTTAGCCCTGAGAGGGACTTCCCCGACTGAGACCCTGGAGGAAGCCACATTTCAAAGGCCCCGCCTGATCCGGTCTGTTCCCAGGACCATATCCTCATCCTAGAGGCAACTCCAAGGAGGCAGCAGCTGCCCTGTCTGGGGGGCAGTGGGGGAGGTGAAGAGTTCACTGGGCTCCGGGGCTATGGGCTGCAGGCCTCCCACCCAGCCCTGGTGCCCTGGCCTGGCCCATTGTGGCCACATAAAAGGTGACGGATGGTTAATAGGGGAGATAACAGGATTCATAAGGGAAATTTATCGGTCACTCTGGTGGTATAAATATGTTTATAGCAGACCAAGGGGAAATGAAGAAGCCCCAATAAATCACCATGAAGCCACCAGCCACTAATAGGCGAGCGGCAGTGGGAACCCCAGTGTTGGCGATTGCAGACACCCCCTCTGGCTGCCCGCTAATGGCATGGCGGGACTGGAGACTCATCAAGCTGGACAGACGCTCAGCCCATGCCATGGCGGGAACAAGCCCCCAGGGGCCACCTCTGCTGGACCTGAGCTGCCCTGACAGCTATGCAGCCTCCACTTCCCTGAGTCTGGATTCAGCCAGTCTGGAAGGGCTGAGAGAACAGGGCAGGGGGTATATGGACCAGGTCTAGGAGGCTCCATGGTGCACAGGTTAAAGAAGCTCTGGAGTCAGACCTGGCTTCAAAACTTTATCTGCCATTTTCCAATCCCTGCCTGTTTTAGAATCGCCTTGTTTGCAAAATGATTTAGCCATCTTAGAAAGCTGTTATGAAGAGAGATAATCCATTATCATAGGCTTGGCATTTTGTAGCCTCAAAAAATGGCACCTCAGCCTCCTGAGTAGCTGGGACCACAGGTATGAACCACCAGGCACAGCTACTTTTTAATTTTTTTATAGAGACAAAGTCTAGCCCGGTTGCTCCAGAGCTCAGGAGATCCTCCTGCCTTTGTTTTCCAAAGTGCTGGGATTACAGGTGTAAGGCACCTCCCCTTGCCATCCCCATTTCAAAGATGAGGAACCTGAGGCTCAGAGTTAAGAGGCTTGCCCAGGATCCCACAGCTAGAAAAGAAAGATTCTGGGGGCCGGGTGCGGTGGCTCAAGCCTGTAACCCCAGCACTTTGGGAGGCCAAGGCGGGTGGATCACTAGGTCAAGAGATCGAGACCATCCTGGTCAACATGGTGAAACCCCGTCTCTACTAAAAATATTTTTAAAAATTAGCTGGGCATGGTGGCGCGTGCCTGTAATCCCAGCTACTCAGGAGGCTGAGGCAGGAGATTTGCCTGAACCCAGGAGGCGGAGGTTGCGGTGAGCCGAGATCACGCCATTGCACTCCAGTCTGGGTAACAAGAGCGAAACTCCGTCTCAAAAAAAAAAAAAAGAAAGATTCTGTTTGATTCCCAAATCTGGAATCTTCTCACTGCCCAGGTGCAGGCCCCATTCCTTCTTCAGAGTTACTGGGAGTTCCCTGCACCTCTTCCACCAGAAGAGACAGAAGAGACCTAGGATTTCAGAGGCCAGGAAGCATTTAAGTCAAAGCCCCAAGGCTCTGGCAGTGACTTGCTGGTGCTGATGACAGCTCTCCATCTAACCCTTCTCTCCCTGCCCCTGACACTTTCTGTCCCCCTCTCTCCCAGCAAGGGCTGGACTCACTTCTGTGGCCTCACCCCAGTACTATGGTTGCCTAACACCTTCCACCTGATCTGTGTGGGAGGCCCATCTCTGGACTCACCAGCCCTGCCGTCTTTGTCACAGTCTCTGTCCAGGCCAATGTGTTCTCTAGCTCAGCTTACTCCTTCTCCTCCATTCATTCTTTCAGGAAACATTCTAGAACCTTCCTCCAACGGCCCAATATTGAGCAACACAGACCAGGACTGGCCCTATGGCAAAGTCAGGTCTGGGTCATGGAATCGAATGGGTGTGTTGCCACGTGTGGTGGGGCTCATGCCTGAAGTCCCAACACTGGTAGGTTGAAGTGGGAGGATCGCTTGAGGCCAGGAGTTCCAGACCAGGCTGGATAACACAGCCTATATAGTCCCAGCTACTTCGGAGACTGAGGCAGGAGGATTGCTTGAGCCCAGGAGGTTGAGGTAGCAGTGAGCTATGATTGCACTACAGCACTCCAGCCTGGGTGACAGAGTGAGACCCTGTCACTAATAATAATAATATTTAAAAGGAGTGTATTGTGTTGAGGCTAAGGCAGCACAGAGGCTGGAGAGGCGTGGATTCACAAAATGTGTAGGGGGAAGGCAGGAAAAGCATTTCCACAGGAGGGAACAGCTTGAGCCAGTGGGGAGGAAGCAGGACTTCCTGGGCCCACTGGGCCGGGGCGCTGGTATCCCTGTTTATCTTTTAATGCTGAGAGGCTGCGCATCATCCCTGCAGAAGCTCCACATCACTTTGTCCCTATCCCCAACATCTCCTCCCTTTACTCGTGGTCATGCTGTCCAGCCTTCGTTCTTACCTCCACCCCGGACAAAGCCGCGGCCTCCTCCCCAGTTTCCTGCCAGGAAGGCAGGTCTCTCTGCAAACTACGCCCAGGCCAGCGCTACCTGAGCCCCAGATCTATCCCCAAAACCCCAGTCTAGGGGCCTCCTTGCCCAGTGCCACAGTCGGCAGTGCGGAGGGCCTGCGTCCTTACACAAACGCCAAGGGCAGAACAGGGCCTTGGAGGTTCTGAGACCCCACCTCTCCCCGCCTGCGCGGGGGAGAAGAAGGAATGAGCCGCCTTGGCCCCATCCGGCCCTCCGCGCCTCTCGCCGGCTCTCGGTCTCTCTCCGCCTCTACTTCCCGTCCCAGGCTCTCCGGTCCCTGCCTCTCCGGCTCTCTCCCGGTCTCGGTCTCCGTTTCTCCGTGTCTTTCTCTCTCTCCCCGCACCCCCTCCCCCGGCCTCTTCCCCAGCCGGGAGGGGGAGATCGCTCCGTAAATAGGCGGATGGCCCCGGGCGCTGCGGGCGCAGACACTCGTTTTTAGAGCCGGTAATTGACTCCTTTCAGTTGATAATTCATGGCTTGCATATGCGCTTTAATGCGGGCGCCCGGGGAGGCGCGGCCGGCGGAGCCGGAGCGGGGCGCGGGCCTGCGCGGCCGCCCGTCAGTGTCCGCGGGAGGCGTGGGCGTGGGCGTGGGCGCGGGCGCTCCCACCCGGGCTGCCTGCCCCGCGCTCCCGAGGCCCCGCGCCGCGGAAGGGGCGTGCGCTGGGTGGGACATAAAGGCCGGGCGGTCCCTGAGCGGCGCGGGGCAGACTAGCCGGGCCTTGGAACTGAATGCGGGAGGGGGCACGTGGGCACCCCTTCCCCAGTCAGCCAAAGGGGAAGCTGAGGTTCAGAAAGGGAATAGGTCTTACGCAGAACCGAGGTCAGAATTCAAGACCCCCTTCCCGGAACATCCTAGTCAGGCCCCTTAGTCCCAACTTTTCTAGAGCCCCTCACCCTGGGAATGCTCCTGTTTTTGAGCTAAATTCCTGCGCTGGAGTGACCCACCCTGTTGCTCTCTCATAGGCACCCGCAGGAGGGGCTGGCTCTTCCCCGTAAATTCTGGGCACAGACACCCAGACCTGAGCAGGCCCCTCACCCCACAGCGACTCCCAGGCTGGGGAGCGGGAGCCCGAGTACCTCCCACCTGCTCCCTTGGCTTCTGAGGGTCTGTCTCATCCTGCAGCTGGGCAGACGTGATCTTCAGCCACATGTTACAGATGCTTAGAGAAGCTGAAGATTTGCACAATGTCTCAGAGGAAACAGAGCCAGAACCTGGACCCGTGTGTGTACCCCGACCAAGCCCTCCATGGTGGAAGGAATTGGAGTGGGAAGGAGAGGAGGAGACATAGGGTCCAGGAGGTTCCATATGTACCCCCACATGGACCTTAGAGAGGTCTCCACAGCAGGAGAGCAAATGACATCCACAGTCACAGACCACCGAGTGATTTCGGATGAAGATGGTGCTGGCAGGTAGTTGTTAGGAGTCAGAGGTTAGGGGTCAGCACTGGAGCTGGCGCTGGGGAGGAAGAAGGTTGTTGACTCCAAACACCAGCTCAGGAGATACTAGAGAAAGCCCAGGCGGAAGGGAAGTCTGCACCCTGTCTATGGTAGGTACCATAGACAGGGCTTTCCATTTATTCAGTCCCTTGAGCTGGTATCTGCCTCCCCTTTTCCCCAGGCTAATTCCAGCCAAAATAGAAGTCTACCTCCTGCATCTTAAAATCTGCAAATATTTAGCGTAAAGCCAAAGTGCCTGGCTAATTCCTGCATCCCTCTATCTCCGTCGCTCCACTTGCTAGTTTCCCCATCAGCGCAATAGATCTCACTGGAGATGTCACTGCAGATTTCACTTAGGAAGTCACTGCGACAGTGGGTCTGAGAGCAGAGGGCAAAGGCTGTCTGGGACTTGAGAAGCTCAATGCTGCCCTCTGGTGCCCAGAATGCAGGAGACACCTGAGGTCTCCCACTTTCTCCAAGCTGCTCAGACCTCCATCCAACTGGGCAGGGAAGACAGGTCACCAGCTCACCAGCCCTACTAACTCCATTTGAGGGGAAACTCTGAGGCTCCTTCTCCTGCAGAGATCTCAGACTCTGTGGTAGAGTTGGTGTGGGGGGACAGGTGACATCGGCAATAGCCCTGTCCAGCCTGCACCTGGACACCCTGAGTGGTTCCTTCTCTGGGAGGCAGAGGCAAGTCTGCCCCCTCTGCTGTGCAATTCCTGGGGTCTTCATATGAGTTAAATGATTTTAAGTCAGGCTTTTTTTCTGCTGAAATTTCACATTTGTGTTCAAAACGGTTGCTCAAAATATGTAGGGTGGATGGATTCCATTCCTTTGCATTGTCTTCAGAAGGTCTGTGCTATAAAGCACAGGGAAAAGTGAGTTCATTAATTTGCATAGTTGGCAGGAAGTAGGGCTACAAAGAGGTATGGGATGGGGGAAGGGAGAGATTTGATGGGAGGAAGATCTCAAGAGAGTTCAGATGAAGGGAAAATGATGCTGGAGGGGGTATTGGAGGGATCAAGAAAGGCTTCCTGGAGGAAGTGGCATTTGACACAGGGCTTGAAGGACAGAGAAGACAGCAATGGTGTTCAAGTGGAGGGAAAAGTCTGAACAGCAGCACGGAGCCAGAAGCATAAGCTGCGCTTGTACTGGTGAGAAGGCTCCAGTTTGAGGGAACGGAAGGAGGTAGTGCTGTGGTGGAGCCATGGGAAAAGAGGCCATGGAGGATCCTGGAGACATGCTGATGTCAGACCAAGGAATTGGTGCTTTGTGGCAAAAGCACTGAATTGTGAGCCAGGGGTCTGGGTCTTAACCCAAGCTCCACTCTGACTGAGTTCCACTGTCTTGGCCTTGCTCTCTGGAGCCCTCTCCAGACATCACTGGGAATCCTGGCAAGTTCTTAATAAGGACAGTGCCCAGAAATCTCAGCTCAGAGTGGTCAAGCTTGTAGGTACCATAGACCTTATTAAATCTAACCCCTTCAATGTGCAGATCAGAAGACTCAGGTGCAGAGAGGTGAAGGGACTTGCCAGCATCACACAACAAGTCAGGGACAGAGCCAGGACCTGGACCCAGATCTCCAGCCTCTCTTTCCCCACTGCAGTCTAGGGTAGCATCAGGGGGACTGAACTGGAGAGCAGCTGGAGGCAGAAGACCAGGAGGTCACAGCCCCACCCAGACCAGAGATCATGAGGCGAGGACTAGTCAGAAAATGTTTATTGAGCTCCTCACCCTGCTCCCTATCTTGGGCCCATCTGAGGAGTATTGAGCACCCACACAGAGGGACCACAAAGAAAATGAACCTGGTGGGGTTCCAGAAGGAGGAGACATAGGTGGACATGGTATTCATGAGAAGGAAAGGGCATCAGGAGCACACTTGGATAAGGGTCTAGGAAGGTCTACTAGAATAACACCAAGAAAATATTTTAGAAACAAGGTCTCGCTATGTTGCCCAGGTTGGTCTCAAACTCGTGGCCTCAAGCAATCTGCCAGCCTCTGCCTCCCGACCTGCTGGGATTACAGGTACGAACCACCACAATCAGCCCCATGTTTCTTGAGCTGTTACTCCATTCCAGGAGCCTGTCACTTGGGCCCCCTCTGGTTCTTGACCAAGGTATCCACCTCCTTCATGAACCGGAGACACAGCTCATCTTCCCATGGCAAAGCAATGCACTGCACAGCCACTGGAAGTCCCACGGATCCACTCATCACCTGCCAGGAGAGAGGGTCGGGAACTCAGAGCCTGCTTCCTGCTCACAGGCTCCTTGCCTGGCTCTGTTCATCATCCATGCTGCTCTGGGCCTCTGTACCAAGGGCTGGTCTAGGTGATGCTTCAGTCCAAACATTCCTTTCTCAATCTACATTAAGGTAAAAATTACCTAGATCTCAGAATTCCAGGCTTCCTCAGCTCTCAGTGAAACCCGAAAAGACTGTTCCGATTTTACTGTCCGTAGTTCTCCAGGGTTAGCATGTAAAACTTGATCCCTATGCAGAATGCTGATTATAATGATGAAATAGAAAGCTGAGCATCCACCCAATGTTCAGGCAAGAGAAAGAAGAGTATGCTAATCCCTGATCCAGATCCTGGTTACCCTTTCACAGTGAAAGCATTGCCTTGGCCCAAAACAGGCCCAGGAACATGGGGGCTAAGCCTGGGCCCCTGCCATGAAATTCAGACATCCTTGTAGGAATTTAAATCTGTTTTCTTCGCTTTATGATGATATCATTTGAGGCTGTATTTGCCTTTGTCTCTGGAGTCAGATCACCTGGCTTCAAGTCCTAGCTCCTCCACTTCAATTGGCTGTATGGCTTTGGTCCAGTCCCTTAATCTGTCTGTGCCTCCATTTTCCTCATTTAAAAAAACCTCACAAGAGAGCTATGGAATGTAATGATTTCATATTTATACACAGCATTTTTAACCACCTCCTGGAACCGAGTAAGTGCTCAAGACACATAAGGTAGTGTCATTATTGTTATTTTCTCAGAATTCAGGTCAGCAGTTCCACTGGGTAACTCTAGCACTAAAATCAATTTCCAGAAAAAGTAAGTCAGTTAATGTCCGACTCAGACACGTGCATATGTTTCAGAGTCGGCCTCTTTCTCTTCCTCCCACTCCTTCTCTCTCACCAAAGCCAGGTGTGTTATTATAGACCCTGCAGTTAAACATGCGGTAATATTTCCTTTTATGAAACCACCTCTGAATGACTAACAGTCCCATTTATTGAACACTTCCTATACATAACACCTTATGCAAATTGCTTCATTCTCTTTTTCAAATTAATTAACCTTTAGCACAACCCTGCAAAGTAGATGTTTTTATTCCCACTTTCCAGGTGAAGAAACAGAGGTCCCAAGAGAGGTCATGTCCAGACCAGAAACCCAGTAAGCTCCTAATAGGAGCTTTTACCCTGCTCCACCCTCCCTGCCTCTAAGATCAAGTTTACTTACAGAAATGCAAAGAAGGCCTAGTGCAATGACACACACCTGTAATCCCAGCACTTTGGGAAGCCAAGGCAGGCAGACCATTTGAGGCCAGGTGTCCGAGACCGGCCTGGCCGACATGGTAAAACCCTGTCTCTGCTAAAATTACAGAAATTAGCTGGGCACTAGCACTGAAATGTCCTTTGAAAAAAAAAAAAGAATGAAAAATTAGCTGGGTGTGGTGGTGCATGCCTGTAATCCTAGCTACACTTGGGAGGCTGAGGCAGGAGGACGGCTCAAACTCGGGATGTGGAGGTTGAAGTGATCTAAGATGGCACCACTGCACACCAGCCTGGGTGAAAGAGCAAGACTCCATCTCAAAAAAAGGAAAAGAAGAAAAAAGGGAGGAGGAGGAGGAGAAGAATAAATGCAAAGAAGACCACTGGTTCTGCAGTTTTCTCCCCTGACATGGATGGGGCTGACGTGGAGGTCAAATGATGTGTCCTCAGGGTTGGGGTGAAACTAGCATAAGTGACAAAGGGTAACACCAGGAATGACCAGCCCCGCCCTACTCTCTCCACCACCACCTACTGGGGCCCCGGCCCTGATTTGTCCCCTGCAGGAGAAGCTCAGAGAAGGAAACTGACCTCTGGGAAATGTTTGTCAGAACTATCTCCGTAGTACCCCTTGTAGAAGGCCAGCTCCTCCTCGTCCTGTGGTGTCACAGTAGTAACAGGCACTACGCCTACGGGAAAGTCCAGGACGTTGTACAGGCTCACGTAGGACTGGCATTCTGCAGGAAGATCCAGATAAGCTCAGGACACCGACTGGTGTCCTGTGTCATCTTGACAATGGCCTCAAGCTCTCCCCAGGGTGGAGGGAAGGAGGGAATCCGAATTGCAGAAGCCTTACTCAGTGCCAGGCACTGTGCTGGCCTCATCACATTGCTTATCCCTTGAGTTCTCTCGACTCTGTGAGGTGGGGAGTGTACCAATTGCCTGTGTACCAATGAGGAAATCGAGTGTCAGGGTTAGGGTCTTTTCCAAGGCTACATAGCTAGTGAATGGCAGAGGATTCAGCCCATGCCTTCCTGGGCACAGGACTTCAAGATAGCAGGGGTGTACAGTGCCACCTGGAGTGGACAGCTTTTCTGCAGCAGCCACTTGTGTGCAGAGAGAGTCAGGTGTGGGATGCATCTTTGGCTGGCCACAGTGAGGGAACGAGGAAGACACGTTCTTAAGGTCAGGGGAGAGGAGTCCAGGCTCCAGTTTGGAACTTGGTTTCATCCTGCCTTGGGCAGCACCTTTGAAACCAGCACCTGTGCATGGGACCCAGGAATGGCCCAGATACTACGCTGTTTCAGGCAGGCTGGGCTAAAGACGCCTTTTGAAATGGGGCAGCAGAGACCAAGAGTAAATGGATCAGCCTGGTGTGGTGGCTCACCTCTGTAATCCCAGCACTTTGGGAGTCTGAGGTGGGTGGACCACCTGAGGTTGGGAGTTCGAGACCAGCCTAGCCAACATGGTACAACCCCATGTCTACTAAAAATGAGAGAAATTCTGGGGTGATGGAATATATATCCTATAAATTCTAAAAATATATTCCGTATTTCTGATTATAGTGGTGGTTTTACAACCGTATACATTTGTTGAAATTCATCAAATTGCACCTAAAATCAATGAATTTTATAGCATATAAATTATACTTCCATAAAGTTCATTTCTAATGTGAATGGAAATTGCTAACAGGTAGAAGTTTTCTTTTCAGAGTGACAGAAATGTTCAGAAATTAGATAATGGTGGTGGTTGCATGGCATTTTGAAATACTAAAAAACACTTAATTATATGCTTTAAAATGATGAATTTGTGTTATCTGACTTTTATCTCAATTTAAGAAATATTTTTAAAAAGTGAATGGAGACAGAGGGCAAGGTCTCAGAAGCTGGGGCGGGACTCCCAATCTCAACTCCACCAGGACCCAATGTGCTCTCACCTGGTGATTGGGAGAAACAACCTATACAGAAGGCAGGGGCTACAACTGGCGTCAGCAGCACATCCAAGTCCAGGGACCTCCACTTGGCTATGAACTCTTGCTGATATTCCTGCAGGGACAGTGAGGGGTCGGGGGGTAGGACTGGCAGGGGTTACTGTTTGTCAGACAAGGTCAGATGCTGCCAGGCAGCATTGAGTTGCACATCAGGAAGAAATCTCAGGCTATGAGCTGTGGCCTGAGATACCTGCGGAGGTTCAGGGTCTTCCCAGGGACAAAGGTGAGGCAATGGGAAGCTGAATCTCAGGTCACAAAGATTTGGGTACAATGCTCCAGGTAGATGGATTAGAATAACCTCTGAGGTCACCAGGCCTCCCCACCCAGGTCCAGCTGGGCCTCCCCTGCAGGCCAGGACATAACTCTGGCCACTCAGGGCACTACCCAGATCTCTGCAGCCCAGGCTTCAGCAACCCCTCAAGGTCTTCCTAGGCTTGCATTACCTCCACTGCTGTGTGCTGCTCCCACAGTTTCTTGGGTGTCCTGAGAGAATGAGAAAGACTCGGAGAAGTTCAAAGGTCAGCATGGGAGGGACCCCTTTTATACAAATGAGGACATGACACCCAAGGCCTCAATGCAGGCTACAAATTAGCTGATGGGGTGGGAGTGACCCTGTGTCTTGTCCCCTGGCCAAGACATCTTGCCTGCCCAAGGTCCCCAAGAACACACATCTTCTGGTCAATCTACCCCTCATTGACCAGGCACGGGAACTCATGGGCTGCCTCAAAGGCTCCTTACCCTAATCTATGAGACACCCAGTTAGCCCTCAGTCCAGGCCAACCCAACTCTGCCCAGCGTCTCAACTCCAACCCTCACCAGGCCAAGCCCAACAGCAAACCCAAGCCCATGCCAGAGTCCTCTCCCAACCTCATCTCTATCGCCTACCTAGCCCCACCCAACTCCAGCCTCAGTCACAACCCGCCTCCAAATCTATCTTCGCCCCAACTCCAACTCAAACCAACTCCAAGCCCAGCCTCAGTCTTAAGCCCATCCCCAAATAAAACCTAATCTCAACTTCAGCCCCACACTTACCTAAACCTAGCTGTAATTCAGATCTTTTTTTTTTTTTCTTGAGATGGAGTCTCTCTGTCACCCAGGCTGGAGTGCAGTAGCATCATCTTGGCTCACTGCAACCTCTACCTCCTAAGTTCAAGCGATTCTCCTGTCTCAGCCTCCTGAGTAGTTGGAATACAGGCACATGCCACCACGGCAGGCTGATTTTTGTACTTTTAGTAGAGACGGGGTTTTATCATGTTGTCCTAGCTGGTCTTGAACCCCTGGCCTCAAGTAATCCTCCTGCCTTGGCCTCCCAAAGTGCTGGGATTACAGGCATGAGCCACCGCACCAGGCCTTAATTCAGATCTCAGCTCCAAATCAAGTCCCAATACCAATCAAAAAGTTTCAATCTAACACTAATGTCAGGCATGATCCCAAAACCTAATTAGAGTTCAAAATCTAAATAGCTCCCCTCTAAGTGGACACCAACTGTAGCCACCCCTCCTCAATTCCCACCACCACATGGGCAACCGTTGTGAGCAGGAGCTGGTCCTTGGGAGACTCACCCCACTCCACGAATCTCTTCAAATTGCTGGCTAGTTCGGGGATACTAGAGGGGGGATGAGAGGGGGAGTTCAACTTCAGAACCCACAAAAAGCAGCCAGCCTGCCCAGGAGGGGGTCCAAGAAGGGTGGCATTGCTCAGCACACTGACACGGAACCCTCTAATTCTCAACAAGCCTATATCACTTCACCAAGCCCTGAGCCCCTCCAAGCTCACACCCTCCCTCTAGCCCTCCAAGTCCCCTCCTCCCTTTCTTTTTTTTGAGATGAAGTCTTGCTCTGTCACCCAGACTGGAACGCAATGGCACGATCTCAGCTCACTGCAACCTCCACCTCCCAGGTTCAAGTGATTCTCCTGCCTCAGCCTCCTGATTAGCTGGGATTACAGGTCAGTGCCACCACAAGCAACTAATTTTTGTATATTTTTTTTAGTAGAGGCGGGGTTTCACCATGTTGGTCAGGCTGATCTCGAACTCCTAACCTCGGGATCCATCCACCTCGGCCTCCCAAAGTGCTGGGATTACAGGTGTGAGCCACCATACCTCTTTCCCCTTTCTGAGCCTCCTCTCTGAAACCCCTTCCCCTCTCTGTGAGCACCCCACTCTTTTAGCCCTATCCTCTTCTTTTACTATTTTTTTAAAATTAATTTTATTTTGTTTTGTTTTGAGACAGAGTCTTGTCACCCAAGCTGGAGTGCAATGCACGATCTCAGCTCACTGCAGCCTTGACCTTCTGGCCTCAAGCAATCCTCCCACCACAGCCTCCAGAGTAGCTAGGACCACAGGCATGCACCACCACACCCAGCTAATCTTTTTTTTTTCAATTGCATTTTAGGTTTTGTGACATGCAAGACTGTTGCATAGGTACACACATGGCCGTGTAATTTGCTGCCTTCCTCTCCTTCACCTATATCTGGCATTTCTCCCCATGCTATCTCTCCCCAGCTCCCCACCCCCTGCTGTCCCTCCCCTATTCCCCGCTACAGACCCCACTGTGTAGTGCTCCCCTCCCTGTGTCCATGTGTTCTCATTGTTCAACACCTGCCTATGAGTGAGAACATGCGGTGTTTGATTTTCTGTTCTTGTGTCAGTTTGCTGAGAATGATGGTTTCCAGATTCATCCATGTCCCTACAAAGGACACGAACTCATCATTTTTGATGGCTGCATAATATTCCATCGTGTATATGTGCCACATTTTCCTTGTCCAGTCTATCATCAATGGGCATTTGGGTTGGTTCCAGGTCTTTGCTATTGTAAACAGTGCTGCAATGAACATTCGTGTGCATGTGTCCTTATAGTAGAACGATTTATAGTCCTTTGGATATATACCCAGTAATGGGATTGCTGGGTCAAATGGAATTTCTGTTTCTAAGTCCTTGAGGAATAGCCACACTGTCCTCCACAATGGTTGAACTAATTTACACTCCCACCAATAGTGTAAAAGTGTTCCTATTTCTCTACGTCCTCTCCAGCATCTGTTGTCTCCAGATTTTTTAATGATTACCATTCTAACTGGTGTGAGATGGTATGTCAGTGTAGTTTTGATTTGCATTTCTCTAATGACCAGTGATGATGATAATTTTTTCATATGTTTGTTGGCCTCATGTATGTCCTCTTTTGTAAAGTGTCTGTTCATATCCTTTGCCCACTTTTGAATGGGCTTGTTTGTTTTTATCTTGTAAATCTGTTTGAGTTCTTTGTAAATTCTGGATATCAGCCCTTTGTCAGATGGGTAAACTGCAAAAATTTTTTCCCATTCTGTTGGTTGCCGATTCACTCTAGTGACTGTTTCTTTTTCCGTGCAGAAGCTGTGGAGTGTGATTAGGTCCCATTTGTCTACTTTGGCATTTGTTGCCACTGCTTTTGGTGTTTTGTTCATGAAGTCCTTGCCTACTCCTATGTCCTGAATGGTTTTGCCTAGATTTTCTTCTAGGGTTTTTGTGGTGTTAGGTCTTATGTTTAAGTCTTTAATCCATCTGGAGTTAATTTTAGTGTAAGGTGTCAGGAAGGAGTCCAGTTTCTGCTTTCTGCACATGGCTAGCCAGTTTTCCCAACACCATTTATTAAACAGGGAATTCTTTCCCCACTGCTTGTTTTTGTCAGGTTTGTCAAAGATCAGATGGTTGTAGATATGTTGTGTTGCCTCCAAGGCCTCTGTTCTGTTCCATTTGTCTATATCTCTGTTTTGGTACCAGTACCATGCTGTTTTGATTACTGTAGCCTTGTAATATAATTTGAAGTTCGGTAGTGTGATGCCTCCTGCTTTGTTCTTTTTGCTTAGAATTGACTTGGCTATGTGGGCTCTCTTTTGGTTCCATATGAAGTTTAAGGTGGTTTTTTCCATTTCTGTGAAGAAGGTCATTGGTAGCTTGATGGGGATAGCATTGAATCTGTAAATTACTTTGGGCAGTATAGCCATTTTCATGATATTGATTCTTCCTAACCATGAGCTTGGAATGTTTCTCCATCTGTTTGTGTCCTCTCTTAATTCGTTGAGCAGTGGTTTGTAGTTCTCCTTGAAGAGGTCCTTTATGTTCCTTGTTAGTTGTATTCCTAGGTGTTTTATTCTCTTTGTAGCAATTGTGAATGGCAGTTCGTTCTTGATTTGGCTCTCTTTAAGTCTGTTATTGGTGTATAGGAATGTTTGTGATTTTTGCACATTGATTTTGTATCCTGAGACTTTGCTGAAGTTGCTTATCAGTTTCAGGAGTTTTTGGGCTGAGACGATGGGGTCTTCTAGATATACAATCATGTCGTCTGCAAATAGAGACAATTTGGCTTCCTCCTTTCCTATTTGAATAGCTTTTATTTCTTTTTCTTGCCTGATTGCTCTGGCTAGAACTTCCAGTACTATATTGAATAGGAGTGGTGAGAGAGGGCATCCTTGTCTAGTGCCAGATTTCAAAGGGAATGCTTCCAGTTTTTGCCCATTCAGTATGATATTGGCTGTTGGTTTGTCATAAATAGCTTTCAGGGCCGGGCATGGTGGCTCAAGCCTGTAATCCCAGCACTTTGGGAGGCCAAGGCAGGTGGATCACAAGGTCAAGAGACTGAGACCATCCTGATCAACATGGTGAAACCCCGTCTCTACTAAAAATACAAAAAAAAATTAGCTGGGCATGGTGGCGCGTGCCTGTAATCCCAGCTACTCAGGAGGCTGAGGCAGGAGAATTGCCTGAACCCAGGAGGCAGAGGTTGCAGTGAGCCGAGATCATGCCATTGCACTCCAGTCTGGGTAACAGGAGTGAAACTCTGTCTCAAAAAAAAAAAAAGAAAAAAAAATAGCTTTTATTATTTTGAGATACGTTCTGTCAATACCTAGTTTATTGAGGGTTTTTAGCATAAAGGGCTGTTGAATTTTGTCAAAGGCCTTCTCTGCATCAATTGAGATAATCATGTAGTTTTTGTCTTTGGTTCTGTTTACGTGGTGAGTTACATTTATAGACTTGTGTATGTTGAACCAGCCTTGCTTCCCCGGGATGAATCCTACTTGATCATGATGAATAAGTTTTTTGATTTGCTGTTGCAATCGGCTTGCCAATATTTTATTGAAGATTTTTGCATCTATGTTCATCATGGATATTGGCCTGAAGTTTTTTTTTCTTATTGAGTCTCTGCCGGGTTTTGGTATCAGGATGATGTTGGTCTCATAAAATGATTTGGGAAGGATTCCCTTTTTGGGGGTTATTTGGAATACTTTCAGAAGAAATGGTACCAGCTCCTCTTTGTATGTATGGTAGAATTCAGCTGTGAACCCATCTGGACCTGGGCTTTTATTGTGTGATAGGCTCTTAATTGCTGCCTCAACTTCAGACCTTGTTATTGGTCTATTCAGGGTTTCGACTTCTTCCTGGTTTAGGCTTGGGAGGAGACAAGTGTCCAGGAATTTATCCATTTCTTCCAGGTTTACTAGTTTATGTGCATAGAAATGTTTGTAATAATATCTGATGATGGTTTGAATTTCTGTGGAATCTGTGGTGATATCCCCTTTATTGTTTTTTATTGCATTTATTTGGTTATTCTTTTTTTACTTTTCTATTAATCTGGCTAGTGGTCTATTTTGTTGATCTTTTTGAAAAACCAGCTCCTGGATTTATTGATTTTTTTGAAGGGTTTCTTGTGTCTCTATCTCCTTCAGTTCTGCTCTGATCTTAGTTATTTCTTGTCTTCTGCTAGGTTTTGAGCTTTTTTGATCTTACTCCTCTAGCTCTTTCAATTTTGACTTTAGGGTGTCAATTTTGGATCTCTCTACTCTTCTCATGTGGGCACTTATTGCTATATATTTTCCTCTAGAGACTGCTTTAAATGTGTCCCAGAGATTCTGGTATGTTGTGTCTTCATTCTTGTTGGTTTCGAAGAACATCTTTATTTCTGCCTTCATTTCATTGTTTATCCAGTCAACATTCATGAGCCAGTTGTTCGGTTTCCATGAAGCTATGTGGTTCTGAGTTAGTTTCTGAATTCTGAGTTCTAATTTGATTGCACTGTGGTCTGAGAGACTGTTTATTATGATTTTCATTCTTTTGCATTTGCTGAGGAGTGATTTACTTCCAATTATGTGGTCAATTTTAGAGTAGGTGTGATGTGGTGCTGAGAAGAATGTATATTCTGTGGATTTGGGGTGGAGAGTTCGGTAAATATCTATCAGGTTTGCTTGTTCCAGGTCTGAGTTCAAGTCCTGGATATCCTTGTTAATTTTCTGTCTGGTTGATCTGTCTAATATTGACAATGGGGTGTTAAAGTCTCCCACTATTATTGTGTGGGAGTCTAAGTCTCTTTGTAAGTCATTAAGAACTTGCCTTATGTATCTGGGTTCTCCTGTATTGGGTGCATATATATTTAGGATCGTTAGCTCTTGTTGCACTGATCCTTTTACCATTATGTAATGTCCTTCTTTGTCTCTTTTGATCTTTGTTGCTTTAAAGTCTATTTTATCAGAGACGAGAATTGCAGCTCCTGTTTGTTTTTTTTGTTTTTTTTTTTCTCTCTCCATTTGCTTGGTAAATCTTCCTCCATCCCTTTATTTTGAGCCTTTGTGTATCCTTGCATGTGAGATGGGTTTCCTGGATACAGCACAACGATGGGTTTTGGCTTTTTATCCAATTTGCCAGTCTGTGTCTTTTGATTGGTGCATTTAGCCCATTTACATTTAGGGTTAATATTGTTATGTGTGAATTTGATACTGCCATTTTGATGCTATCTGGCTGTTTTGCCTGTTAGTTGATGCAGATTCTTCATTGTGTTGATGCTCTTTACCATTTGGTATGTGTTTGGAGTGGCTGGTACTGGTTGTTCCTTTCTATGTGTAGTGCCTCTTTCAGGAGCTCTTGGAAAGCAGGCCTGGTGGTGATGAAATCTCTGAGTACTTGCTTGTTTGCAAAGGATTTTATTTTTCCTTCACTTATGAAGTTTAGTTTGGCTGGATATGAAATTCTGGGTTGAAAGTTCTTTTCTTTAAGGATGTTGAATATTGGTCCCCACTTTCTTCTGGCTTGTAGGGTTTCTGCCAAGAGATCTGCTGTGAGTCCGATGGGCTTCCCTTTGTGGATAACCCGACCTTTCTCTCTGGCTGCACTGAGCATTTTCTCCTTCATTTTAACCCTGGTAAATCTGATGATTATGTGCCTTGAGGTTGCTCTTCTTGCGGAATATCTTTGTGGTGTTCTCTGTATTTCCTGGACTTGAATATTGGCCTACCTTGCTAGGTTGGGGAAATTTTCCTGGATAATATCCTGAAGAGTATTTTCCAGCTTGGATTTATTCTCTTCATCACATTCAGGTACACCTATCAAATGTAGATTAGGTCTTTTCACATAGTCCCATATTTCTTGAAGACTTGGTTAATTCCTTTTTACTCTTTTTTCTCTAATCTTGCCTTCTCATTTTATTTCATTGAGTTGATCTTTGACCTCTGATATACTTTCTTCTGCCTGGTCAATTGTTGAAACTTGTGCATGCTTCGGGAAGTTCTCGTGTTGTGTAATTCTTTTCTTTTTTTTTTTTTTGAGACGGAGTTTTGCTCTTCTTACCCAGGCTGGAGTGCAATGGCATGATCTCGGCTCACTGCAACCTCCACCTCCTGGGTTCAAGCAATTCTCTTGCCTCAGCCTCCTGAGTAGCTGGGATTACAGGCACGCGCCACCATGCCCAGCTAATTTTTTGTATTTTTAGTAGAGACGGGGTTTCACTATGTTGACCAGGATGGTCTCAATCTCTTGACCTCATGATCCACCTGCCTCAGCCTCTCAAAGTGCTGGGATTACATGCGTGAGCCACCGCGCCTGGCCCTTGTTGTATTTTTCAGCTCCATCAATTCACTTATATTCCTCTCTGAGTTGTCCATTCTTGTTAGCATTTCATCAAATCTTTTTTCAACGTTCTTAGTTTCTTTGCATTGGGTTAGAACATGTTCTTTTAGCTCACAGAAATTTCTTATTACCCACTTCTCAAGCCTAATTCTGTCATTTCATCACAATCATTCTTTATCCAGCCTTGTTCCCTTGCTGGTGAAGAGTTGTGATCCCTTGCAGGAGGGGAGGTGTTCTGGTTTCGGGTATTTTCATCCTTTTTGCACTAGTTTCTTCCCATCTTTGTGGATTTATCCACCTATCGTCTGTGTAGTTGCTGACTTTCAGATTGGGTCTCTGAGTGAACATCCAGTTTGTTGATGATGAAGTTATTTCTGTTTCTTAGTTTTCCTTCTAACAGTGTGGTCCCTCTTCTGTAGGACTGCTGAGGTCCACTCCAGGCCCTGCTTGCCTGGGGACCACCTGCAGCAGCTGCAGAACAGTAAGGGTTGCTACCTGTTTCTTCTTCTGCTCTCTTTGTCCCAGAAGGATGCCTGCCAAATGTCAGTCTGATATCTCCTTTATGAAGTAACTCTTTGGATACACAGGGGTCAGGGAGCTGCTTGAGGAGACAGTCTGTCCTTTATAGAGCTCAAGTGCTTAGCTGTGAGCTCTGTTGTTCATTCAGAGCTGCTGGGCAGGTACATTTAAGTCTGCTATAGAAGAACTCATAAACCCCTTTTTTCTCCTGGTGCTCTGTCCTGAGGAGTTAGGGCTTTATTCATGAGTTTCCATTGTGCTGCTGCCTTTTTATCAGGGCTGCCCTGCCCAGCAAGGAGGCAGCCTAGTCACTGTCTGCCTGCAGAGGCTTTGCTGAGGTGCTCTGGGCTCCGCCCAGCTGCCGTGTGAACTTCCCTGCAGTCCTGTTTATATGGGTGTAATTAGAACTGCCTCGGCAATGGTGGCCCACCTCTGTAATGGTGGACTCTCTCTGTAATGGAAGGCTGCCTCAGCAATGGCAGACTACCTCCGTAGTGGTGGAGTACCTTGGTAATGGTGGATGCCCCTCCCCCACAGAGCTGGACCTTCCCGGGATCAGCTGTGCTTGCTGTAAAACTCTCAACCCAGAGTGTTTCCAGTTGCTGTTTATTTTTTTGTGGGGGTGGGACCAGCCGAGCCCGATCACCTGGCTCCCTGCCTCAGAGCCTTTTTTTTTAGTTGAACAGTTGACTCTTTCCCAGATGTTATAGTCGCCTGGAATCTGTGTGATTTCCCATGCGGTGATCCACTGCACCGGCTGAAACAGCAGCACTGAGATTCATGGAGCTTTTTTGCCTGGGAATCTCCTGGCCTGGCTCCGTTTCAGCCCCCTTTTTAATCAGATGAATGGGTGACTCTGCCTTCCTGGAGCTCCAATTGCCAGCTTAAAAGGGCACCCAGACCAGTGTATTTTGTATGGAGAACTGCCATGCCGGGGCTCCGGCAAAACAGCTGTGCCGGCCAAAACAGCCACACTGGAGACCCATGGGGCTCCTCCACCTGGGAATCTCCAGGTCTGTGGGCAATAAAAATCCATCTGGAAATGCGGTGTCCACTCGCCCTCTGCGCTTTCACTGGGAACTGCAATCCTAAACTGCTCCTAATCGGCCATCTTGGATCTTCCATTTATCTTCATTATTTTTAAAGAATGGAGTGTCACTATGTTCCCCACGCTGGTCTCAAACTCCTGGGCTCAAGCGATCCTCCTACCTTGGCCTCCCAAAGTGCTGGGATTACAGACATAAGCCACCACACATGCAGCCCCTCATTCTTCTTCCCGGTTTTGAACCCTTCTCTGAGGTTTCACCATTCTCTGGGCCTCATCCTCCTCTCTGACCCCACCCACTTCCACTCCTTCAGTAGGCCTCTGCTTTCTGAGCCCGTCTTCTCCCTGTGCTTCCTGCCCTTCCAAAGCTCTCTCTGACCAGGGCCTGCACTTACAATGTACATCAGGATCCAGGACAAGAAGCCCTTGATGGGGTCTGGCAGGCGGAGCTGGTTGACTAGGCCCTTGATGATGGGATCCACAATGTCCCCGTCTCTGAGGAACCAGTCTCAGATGGGTCAGTCACAGCCTTTAACCAATGGCCTGCCCCACAGCCACCCAACTCCCACTCCATAGACAAGAGGGAGGCCAAACCCAAAGATGCATTTCTGTTCTCAGTGCCATGCCTGGAACAGGGCCATCCTAAAGACAGGCCCAGTGGGTGACTTTTGGCATAAGGTCACATGATTAGCCAGAGGTATCCCTGCCCAGGGTCCCAGTTTCCCTCCTGGGACTCAGGTGGGCTCCAGCCCCGCTCCCCTACCCTGTTTCCACCATGCCCCACACCTGAGTCCCAGCAGATAACATACAGTTTCTCTAGAAGAGTGGCCCCTCCATCAGCAAACAGCCCCCCTGTGAACAAGTGTTTGATGGCGTATGCTGGCCGGGGGATGGAGAAGGGGATAACCTGGGGAAGCAGAGGCAGAGTCAGGGTCCAGAGCACCCCCCACCCTGCCAGATTCTCTGTCTCTGCATCCCCCAAGATTTCAAGAAGGACGCCACATCACCCCGTTCATCTCCATCCACCTCAGCACCTCAGCATGGCATGGGAAGCTTGTGTCACTGGTCGCTCTCCTGCCACACCTCCTCCCTCACCCTCACATGCAGATGCAACAGAACAGAACTAGAGCAGCCCTCATTTCCTGCATGCTTCACTGGGATCCAGCCAGCAGGACAAGTGCTTTGTCTATGGAACCGCATTTGATCTTCACAGCCACCCCATTGAATAGAAAACAAGCCCAGGGAGTTTAGAAGTCTAGCCCAAGATCAAGATCACATCGTAGAATCTCAAAGGGGAATTGAGGCCAGAACAAGCCCCTGGGGACAGGGGAAGTGGGGGTAGGGCTGGGAGTGGAGATTTTGAAGACAGAAAGCTCCTGACAGCCACTTGATGAAGGCAACAGAGACCCAAGCTAAAGGAATTATAGGAGTGAGTCTCTGAATCTCCACCACTGAGGGAGGAAGGCACAAAAGCTTGATGCCCCCTTATAGGGTAGGGCTCACCCTATCCCCACCTCTACCCCATCAGTCATCTCCAGAAAGCTCAGGGGGAACACAATTATCTCAGCAGCTCAAACTCAGACTCAGACGTAACCACCTTTGTCTCCAAGAATGGCCCATCCAGCATCCTCACACTGGTTCGGCCTCTCTCTGCCCAGTGCCAGGTGAGCCTACCTGGTGTCCTGCATCCTGGAGTAGCCGGCAGGTGAGCTGCACAGCCCTGGCCATGCTAGGCGAAGGCTGCGTGTAACCATCTGATTCATAGTAGCCGATTCGAAGGGGCCGGTTACTGGTGTAAACCTGCAGGCACAAGGGGCTGGGTGGAGTTCGGAGGAGAGATTGGGCTGGGGACAAGGTGGCCCCACTCTCTCCAGGAGCCATACTTTTAGGGCAGGTCCTTGGTCTACAGCTGTCCTCACCAAGGGAAGAATCCACATGGACACCCTAAGACCTCCTGGCAGCCTCCTTATATACTCTGCAGACTCTAGGTGCTCTAGGGAAGCCCCTGGAAGAAGGAGAAATGGATAAGGAGATGGGTGATGTGGGTAGATGTGATGGATAGTAGATAGATGGTAGACCGACTCCTGAGTTGGTAGGTGGATGGATGAGATGGTGAGTAGTTGGGTGGGCAGAGGCTTGAATCCATACGTGGGTGAGTGGATGAATGGATGGTTGGAGTTGAGCAGGTGGGCAGTAAGTAAGTCATGCACAGACATGAACACCTTTAAACTAGAGAGATGTTAGGAGAAGATGAGGATGAAGATGAATAGGGGCAAATACCCAGACCAGGGTCTGCAGTGGAGGGACCCTAGTCCTGGGAAGTGGGGTGCTGCCAGAAAGGTGGCTGCCCCTTACCTGTCACACAACGCATGTTTGTAGGGGCAAATCACAAACCTGAGATGATATGCAATGATCTCAGGTTGATAATGCTAAGAGGGGTGAAGGGAATCAGAGGAACAGACACTGCCAGGAGGTAGATAGAGACTGCCCTATGGAGAGGGTTCTGCAGTCAGATAGGGCTGGGTTCAAAACCCAGCTCTGCCAGTTACTAACTACATGATCACAGGCAAATCACTTCGCTTCCCCTCAGTCTCCCCAGCTGTAAACAGGAGGAGCACTGCTCATTCTATAGAGTGTTAGGAATGAATAAATGAAGGCTGATGTAGACAGAAGGGTGTGGGGAAATCTTCCAGCCTAACTTTTCTTTTTTTTTTTTTTTTTTGAGATGAAGTCTCACTCTGTCACCCAGCCTGGAGTGCAGTGGGATGATCTTGGCTCAATGCAACCTCTGCCTCACAGGCTCAAGCAATTCTCCGGCCTCAGCCTCCTGAGTACCTGGGATTACAGGGGCACACCGCCATGCCCAGCTAATTTTTGTATTTTTAGTAGAGACAGGTTTCACCATATTGGTCAGGCTGGTTTCGAACTCCTGACTTCATGATCCACCTGCCTTGGCCTCCCAAAGTGCCGGGATTATAGGTGTGAACCTCTGCACCCAGCCTTCAAGCCTAACCTCTTTATTGTACTGATGGGGAGGCTAAGGCCAAGAAAAGAGATGTGACTTGGCCAGGCTACCTAGAGGGTTAAAAGCCCAGCTTAACTGAATGCCACACTCTCTGAACCACAGCTGCTGAGTATTCTGCTGGCATGGGTTGGGTATATGGCACTGGAGGCCCTCTTTGGGGGCAATTACAGCTATAGCTCCAGATGGCCAAGAGGCCAAAGCAGCTGGTGTCCAGCAGGGACAGGAAACAAACTGGACTAAACATGTGGGCTTGTCACTCACTGCAGCCCGGGGTGGGAAAGAGGGTCTTCACCTTGGAAGGTAAGATGGCAGACAGGTCAGGAAGGAATGATGGTGGGGGTCAAGGAGCCCCCCAGGTCTGCTCTCCCACCTGGCTTACCTCCTCCCTGAAGGGCGTCCAGGGCACAGTGGGGTCCAGTCGGTGCATGTCTTCACTTAGCAGGGCTCGCAGGCACAGCGCCAGGCTCTCCACATCCCGGGCCATGGGGCCAGCCACCGTGCTCACTGCACAGAGAGGAGGGAAGAGAGGCAGGCACCTTTCAGATTTTTTGTTCTTGTTTGTTTTTGTTTTTTGGGACAAAGTCTCTTTCTGTCACCCAGGCTGGAGTGCAGTGGCATGATTTTGGCTCACTGCAACCACAGCCTCCGAGGTTCAAGCTATTCTCCTGCCTCAGCCTCCTGAGTAGCTAGGATTACAGGTGCCCACCACCACACCTGGCTAATTTTTGTATTTTTAGTAGAGACAGGGTTTCCCCATGTTGGCCAGGCTGGTCTCAAACTCCTGACCTCAAGTGATCTGCCTACCTCAGCTTCCCAAAGTGCTGGGATTACAGGCGTGAGCCACCATGCCCAGCCAGCACCTCTCATTTGTTCTGCTCTGGGGATCCCAACTGCCTGGCCTCAGAGGGTGGGTCCCAGGGTCATGGTCAGGATGAAGGAAGAGATTAAAGCTAAGTAGCAGGTCGGAAACCCTTCTCAGAGGGGCAAGGGTCACAGGACAAGGGGAGGCCGGGGGGGAACCGTGCAGTCCCCTCTCCCAGTCATCTGTGGAGCTGATCTGTCTGGAGATATGGGTTGAGCAAAGTGTCCTTGGCATGTTTAAAGACTGGCAGATTTGTCTTTAAATGGGTGTGGCCACAGGCACAGACAGGGACTTACCCGATTTCTTCCCCTTGATGGCAGAGGCAACTCCAGTGTAGCTGCAAAACACCCCCACCCAGAGCCCAGCATGTGAAGGGAAGGGCCTGGGTGCCAAGAGGCTTGAGCACCCAGGCAATGTGCTCCCCCAGGGCCCAGCCCACAAAAATAGGAGCTGCTTCAGCCTTCCGTGACTCTCTACTGCCCACAGCTTCAAGTCTGATCTCTTCAACTGCCTTTCACGGCTCTAACTCTTCATGGCTTCCCCTTCTAGCCTTTCCACACGTGCATATTGCTGTAGGCAAAGTCAGCCGCTTACATGCAGTCTTACAGCCTTCTAGACGCCACGTCATCTCTGCATGTCCGGCCCTCAAAACCAAGCTCAAATGCTGCCTCCTCCAGGAATCCCTCCCTTCCCTTGCCCTGCCTCTGAAAGTCAAGAGTATAAGCTTTTAATAAATCTCTGTTGAAGAAAATGTCAGCTTCCTCTTATGCATTCTCACAAGCTTTCACCTTCTCTTAGAGCCCTGATCACTTCTAAGTCATTTGCATGTCTAAGAGCACAGCAGGGGCAGGGGCTATGTCCAAGAGTGGTCTGTATCCCCAGTAGGGGCCATGGTGTGGGTACACAGAGTGGGGTCGAGGGATGGATGGACGGATGCATGCATGCATACATGAGAACACATGGATGGTTGGATGGATGGATGGTTGGATGAGCGGATGGGTGGATGGATGGATGGATGGATGGAGAGATGAATGGATAAATAAATAGTTGGAAGGAGAGGTGTGTGTAAGTTTTTCAAAGGCTGAGATATTTGTCTATTTTGTTCACTGCAGTAACCCAAGTAGCTGGTACCCAAGGAGCTGTGTGTCTGACACAGTAATTATTCCATAGAAATCTGTTAAACAAATAGCGGATGAGGCTGGGCACGGTGGCTCACGCCTGTAATCCCAGCACTTTGGGAGGCCGAGGCAGGTGGATCACGAAGTCGAGAGATCGAGACCATCCTAGTCAATATGGTGAAACCCCGTTTCTACTAAAAATACAAAAAATAAGCTGGGCATGGTGGCGCGTGCCTGTAATCCCAGCTACTCAGGAGGCTGAGGCAGGAGAATTGCCTGAACCCAGGAGGCAGAGGTTGCAGTGAGCGGAGATCGCACCATTGCACTCCAGCCTGGGTAAGAAGAGCGAAACTCCGTCTCAAAAAAATAAAATAAAAACAAATAGCAGATGAATGGTGAAATTGATGAATATAGATTGAGATGATGACCACGGAGGTGGTTGAATGGATGCAGGAGGGTAGATGGATAAATGGACAGATTGATGAGTAAGAGAAGGGGTATGTGGATGGATAGCTGTGTAGATTATTGAATTAATGAACTGATGAATTCACGAGTGGAAAGTCTATTCTACTGCCACCTGGACAAAACATGGTATGTTTAGCATGGCTATTGCAGGAATTATTTGAAGGCCTCCTACCCACTTCCGCTAGTACTAAGCAGAGTAGATGAGAGCTGACGGGAGGAGCAGACCCCTCTACTTCCCCAGCCCCTAGTTCCTCTAGGCTGGGCTGAGCCCACCCCACCACCACCATCAATGAGTACCTGAGGCGGGAACCTGTGGTGCGGAGGCCGTAGACACCACAGAAGCTGGCTGGTATGCGGATGCTGCCGCCTGTGTCAGTTCCCATGCCTAGGATGGACCCCCTTTCTGCTAGCAGAGCTGCCTCACCCCCTGAGGAGCCACCACATGTCTTCTTTAAGTTCAGTGGGTTCAAGGTCTGGCCATAGATGGGGTTGCTGCATTCCAAGCTAAGGGAAGCGGAAGAAAAGGAGCTGAGGGTGAAAGCCTCACTGGGCAGACCCCTCCCCATATGGGGGCCAACCACCCTCCAGGGTTAACCCCAGGGCTTCTTTGCGCCATGAGCTCCTCCCTAAGGCTGAGGCCTTCTGGTCTCCCTTCCAGCTGGGGTGAGGGGCTGCTGCAAGAAAGATCAAGATCAGACACCAGCCATGACTCCTAATATCAGAACCAAAGAGCCCACAGCTCTGCCATGAGAACTGTGAACAGGTTTCTCACAAAACATAGATGCACTACAGAGTAGGGAAGGGAGAGAAGAAGCAATGGAGAGAACAAAGAGAGAAGCCTGGGTAGAAATAGAAC
Organism: Callithrix jacchus; assembly: GCF_049354715.1. Lineage (NCBI taxonomy): Eukaryota > Metazoa > Chordata > Mammalia > Primates > Cebidae > Callithrix > Callithrix jacchus. Next base: position 83,177,415 of record NC_133508.1, on the reverse strand, counting down.
AATTCGAGAGAGAAACAGAATGTAGCTTCACAGAACCTTGGAGCCCAAAGGGCCCTTACAGACTGTGGAGTCCACCCACATGTTCTAAGATCAAGAAGCCCAGAGGAGAAACAGGGCCTGCCCAAGAACCCTGGTCTTTGAAGTCTGCACCCTCTGCCCTGAATCGGAACTTTAAAGAGCTGTTTCAGCCCTGGGGTCAGTCCAGCCCCGGACCCCAGCCAGCCCACTTCAGAGACCTGAGCAGTGTCTGTGGGATGTTGGTCTTAACAAAGGGGATGGCTCCTTGGGCCTTGAGCACTTTCACAATGACCCCGTCCTTGGTTGCAGGCTTCTCCAGGAACTGGGCCAGGCCACACGTAGAGTCATGTCCCTGCAGAGGAGGAACGTTACCTCCAGCTGTAGGGGTCAGGGTGGAACCACCCAGCTGGCTAATTTTCAACCTCATCCCACCCCTGACTCATACACACTCTCACACCCTTGGAGACACAAGCATGGCACTTCACAGGTGGCAGAAGAATTTGTTGGCTGAGAGTTTGGGGTTTAGAACCAGACTCCTGGGTTCAAACTTCAGTTTGCCACTTTGTAGCTGTGCGGTTTTACATCATTTGCCCAGGGTCACACACCGAGCCTCCCAGTGTCACATGCCAATATCCAGACTTGGTAGCACAAGTGCGCATATACACATTCACGTGCATGTACACCCCAGGCTTACCGTGCAGTCATAGGGGTCCTTGAGGCTCATGGGGACCCCATAAAGAAGGCCTCTCTCACTCTTCTTAAGCTTCTTCAACTCCTGCAGTTGCTCCTCACATTCCCCCAGGAAATCCGTCAGGCAGTTCACCTCCTGGTGCGCCTTCAGTGCCTGAGCAACAGTGAAGACACCAGGAAACAGCTCCAGATGAGGCCAGGGCCAAAGCAGGGCACTCGGCTGCCCTGGCCTCTCCTACCACCCTGAGGTGACTGTACCACCTCCCAAGTCAGTGGCATCACCACAGAGTTAGCCCTGCCCCTCAGCTCCTCTAAGTAGAACGATGGCAGGTGACATCCCCCACTCCAGCGCAGAGCCACCAGCTTGGATCCTGTGCCCTGGCCACCACCTGCTCTAAGTAGCTGCAGAGGACACTCTCCAGACTCAGCTCTTCAGTCCGAAGCCTCTGGGCCAGCTCTGCCAGGGGCAGCTCCAGAATTGGCTTGGGGTCTAGGTCCGGCTCCTGCAGATATAAGATGGAGTAGGCAGATATCAAAGACAGACCTGCTGAGGCCCACTCCCACACACTCCCATCACACCCCATATGCCCCTACACGCACAGCCGCACACATGTTCATGTTTCTTGGTACATGTTCCCACTCTCATGCTTAGCAATAAAAACATCTGCTGTGACTCCAGGTTGTCATGAAAACCCTCCAAGGGCACTGGTGCTCTCCTCTGCCTCTGTCCCCAGTGTCCAGCCCAGGGCCCGGCATGGAGAAGGGCCTCCCCGTTCGTGTTGCCCGTCAGCAGGGTCACAACTGGAGTGGGGGTGACTCCACACATGACATCATGCGACTAGGGGTTATGGAAGTGAAGTTCAGCCCTGGACAGCCTGCCTTCAGTGGGCATCCCAGGCATCCCCCCTCTCCTCCCTACCCAGTCCTCTCCCTGCTGAGCTGACCTTAGGGAAGTAAGAGTCCAGCTTGGATGGTAAGAGAGTTGGCACCACCTTGGCTGCACCTTTGGTCAGCTGGGTAACTGGAGGGGGGCCCTGCCCCTCCCATGGCCTAGGTCTCCTCAGAGAGGGAAGGACTAGGAGTGAATCCTGAGTCAGCCATGCTGGGGAACCACAGACAGACAAGCCCCTCAGCTGCTCTGAGCCTGGTCCTTCAGGGTATGAGGGAGGCCTGATACAAGCCCATCAGAACTGCTGTCCTGGCAAGTGTGACATGACAAGGGTCTAGCACACAGCAGGCACTCAGGAAGGCAAGTTATCTTCCTCTTTCCCCCCTCAGCTCTGGTGGAACCCTAATGCCTCCAAGCTGGATTATGGGCTGGGCAGGAAGACGTCATAGTGGGCTTTTCTTGGTCCTCGACAGGGGACTGCAAGTGATCTAATGACTCCAATTTATCAGGAGTACTTTGAAAGACAGGGCCATCTTTCAAAAGATGATAGCCACATTGAAAGAGCCTCACGGCAAATTCTAAAAATCAACAAATTATTTGGAAATTATTAGAATAATTGGATGAAAAATTAAGCCTCAAGTTGTATCACTTTTTGGTCATTTTAATGTACAATTTAGTGTGGATCTAACCATCCCCTCCTGCTCCATCCCACAGCCCCGTGGACATCCGGCCTTCTCTGTACTTAGGATGCTGTCTCCAACCTAGTTTGAAAAACAAAAAATATGTAACTTCAAGTTTTGTTTTTTTTTCGAGATAGAGTCTCGTTCTGTCACCCAGGCTGGAGTGCAATGGCACTATCTCAGCTCACTGCAACCTCTACCTCCTGGGTTCAAGCAACTCTCCTGCCTCAGCCTCCTGAGTAGCTGGGATTACAAGCATCTGCCACCACATCCAGTAATTTTTGTATTTTTAGTAGAGATGGGGTTTCACCATTTTGGTTAGGCTGGTCTCGAAGTCCTGACCTCATGATCCGCCTGCCTTGGCCCCCCAAAGTGCTGGTGTGAGCCACTGTGCCCTGCCGTAATTTAAAGTTTTTAGTGAATTGATGTATTATTGATGTTTCCAATGTGGTGGTTAAATCTTTAGTATCATAAAACCCTCAACTCTCAAGGTGGTTAAGCTCTGCCTGAGGTGAGCAGAGCTTCCTGGCCAAGAGCAGCTGGTCCATTTACCCAATGTGTCCTGGAATATTATTTTCTTTTTGTTTGTTTATTTATTGAAACAGTTATTTTTTTGAAATGGAGTCTCACCCTGTGACCCAGGCTGGAATGCAATGGCGCAATCTCTGCTCACTGCAACTTCCACCTCCAGGGCTCAAGCAATGCTCCTGTGTCAACCTCCTGAGTAGCAGGGACTACAGGTGCCCACCACCACACCTGGCTAATTTTTGTATTTTTAGTAGAGATGGGGTTTCACTATGTTGACCAGACTGGTCTCTGACTCCTGACCTCACCTGCCTTGGCCTCCCAAAGTGCTGGGATTAAAGGCGTGAGCCACCACGCCCAGCCAGGAATATTATTTTCTCTATGTTCTACAGAAACACTGCCTCATCTGGGGATTCTACCTCCCTGATACTTCCTTTCTTGTTTCTCCCTTCAGAAAACTCCTGCAGGTGCGGTGAGGTTCAGCTCACACACCACCTGTCTGGGGAGCCCTCCCCACATGACCCTCTCCAGACAGACCAGCCACCCTCCTCCCAAGTCGCCAGCTCTGTGGGCATCCGGCCTCACCACATTCTGCTAAGCTGTCACCTGGCATAGCCTGCACAGCTCTGCCTCCACCATGCCCCACCCAGGTTGGGAACATTTTTAGCACAAGCGTTAGTCAAGCATCAGATTCATAATTCAGCACAGGGCAAGACCTAGAGAAATCCCTTGGGAAATTTTACTAAACTCAGCTGAATTGGACTGGTTTGCCTGTGAGGGCTTGACCTGTGTCCCAGCCTTGCACCTCCCGTGGGACATAAAGGTGGACACCTGAGGTTTTAAGGGTACTGCTGGCGGAGAGAGGGTGACACGACTGGGAAGATGCCTCGGACAGACTGGTATAGCCTGTTGGGGAGAGAGCAAGGTGCTGAGAGCCAAGAAGCCTGAAGCCACGATGGGAGGCTGGAGACACCATGAATGACCTCACCTCAAACCCCTTCCTCTCCTTCCGACAACCAGACATCTACCCACTCCAGGTCCCCAGCCCAACAGCCCAGGCATCGACGCATTCACCAACTAGATGCCCAGACATACGCCGAACCAGCTGCCCCTGCACATCAGACACACAACCACACGTGAACACTCTACCAGACCTTCAGACCCACACTAGCCACATGTAGTTAGAGGTACACACTCCAACCAGTAACCCAACACATGCACACCCAGCCAGGCAGATAACCACACAGCCAGACCAGACACACACCTACCACGACACAATGAAACGCCAGCAGGAGGCACACAAAAGCTGGCCATCATCCGCAGCAATGGAAGCTGCACCCACCACCGCGCACAGATGGGGCCTCCACACACACACAGGACACCTCCATCATGCCCATTCACCACTGCAACCATTAGCCCAGACTTCTCGTCAGCCAGGGAGGGGCATCTGCTCTCTGGGGGCAGATTGATTTATCCAACTAATTAGCCCCAATTAATATTAATACACATACTCAGCAACTGCAGCAGCTCAGACAGAGAAGCTGCCCGTTGGGGCCATCAATCATGCTCCAGGGGACGGCAGAGGACACTCAGGAACTCCAGAGCATGGGAACATCACCTCAGGCACTATCCTCAGCCCCAAACCCCTGGCTCCCAGATGGAGTCCACCATCATCAACCAAAGCTGGGGACCCCAGGATACCATGAGCCCATCCCTCCAGGCAGCTGGGGAGCCCAAGGCCCAGAGATGGGTTGTCACATCGTCCAAGCTACACAGCAAATCCCAGGCTCAGTCTACATTTGTTTCCATGTCCCTCCTTCCCACCCTTCTCTCTGCCACCTGGAGCAGCAGGCTTTGCTGCTCCACCTCACCTGCCACTTCACCTGCCAGTCCCAGCCTGGCCAGCCACAGAGGTTATCCCAGTGCAATACCCCCACTCTGAGCTGCCAAAGCTGCCTTTTAAGACATGCAGCTTCCTGGGAGACCCCATCCTCAGCCCGCTGTGCTCTGCACTTCTCAGGGCTCAGCAAGCATTTTCAGAGCTGGATGAGATGGGGGGTGGGAGGGGACATTTAGACTAGGGTTCCTGTCTTGGAGTGTTAAAGGGCTGAGAGAGATCTGGCCTCCCTCCTCCAATTTTCTCCATCAGTTCATTTTATTTCAACAAATATCCCAAGTGAGCACCCCTCATGTTATTGATCCATGTGCCAAGAGCTGGGAGAACAGAGAAAGAACACACTGCCCGTAATCTCCAGGGTCTCAAAGGCCGGAGATGGAGGAAAACTGACAACCCCACACAGAGCTGGCATGGGGAGAGCCAGGGGCAGGGAACTGCCCACCTGCTCCCTGAGTCTGCAGGGGCTGGGGCCATGGACAGGAAGGGCATCCTGAGGTGTAGTCCTCCTGTTGGGATTGAGGGCCAAGGCCCCCTGGAGCTGGGGACCTCCGGGACCATGTCAACTCACCTGCTGCCGGAGCCGCTGGGCCAGGGCCTCCATCTTCTGCAGCGCTATGGCCCTCCGCTTCTGGGCCCTGGGGATCCTGTTCCGGGCTGGAGCGTGCCGCCAGGTGAGCAGGGCAGCCCCCAGCAGGGCAGCCCCCAGCAGCGTCAGCAGGAGCAGCATCACCAGGGAGTCAAACAGCCAAGCCACCCTGGGTACTGCGTGACCTGTGTGGATGCAGCTTCTCTTTCCTCAGGAACACATCCCATTTATCTGTCAGCAATGCTGCCAGGGCGTCAACTCACATCTGGAGCCCTGGGTGTGGCAGTGAGCAACCTTCTTCCTATTTCTTACCCCATCTGGACTTCCTAGGAACAAAACCCCTATCTCTCAGGCCACACAGAGGAAGAAGCTTTGGAAGATGAGCCTAAAGAGGGGCCCAAGCCTCCAGCTGGGCAGCTGACCTCACCTCTGTCACATCCTACTCCCACCCATCCTACCTCTCAGCTCCCACCCCTCAGACACCCCACTCCAACCTCAGGAGTTACAGATGGGGTCACTCCTGGGGTTCCCATTGCCGTCAAGATTCTCCCAAAGCCCTTTTTGTCCACATAAATGGATTTATGGAGGTGGACTGAACAGACCATGTTTGCCCAGAGTGGAAGTTCTGGGAGACAGGCAGAGAAGAAAGGACCACCCGGAGCAGCGGGCAGGGCTCATCAGCTATCCACCTCAGGCAAGATGATGCCAGGACGTGAGACTGGACAGCCTGGCTGGGCCTCCCCACTTGACTCCAAAACAAGGCCATGACTCTGATCTGGGGTTCCAGCCTCCCCAGGCTATTGGCTTTCCCTGCTGGTGGAGGGGAGTTGTAGGGGTGAGGGAGGCAACTTCCCAGAGGAGGAACAGAGAAGACATGAGGAGACTGGAAAAGCAGAGCTGAGGGGCCCTAATGTGGGAACCATTCTGCTCTCCTCGGGAGCCTCCGTCTGGTCTCCACCTCAATGGCCATCACTGAGGCTTCGAGTCACTGTACCCAGGAGAATGGTGCCTCTCCCTCCAGACCAGGAAGGCAGGGCAGCAGCAGGTCAGGGTGGAGAGGAACCGAGCTTGTGGTTGTTAATGTTGAGTCTGAGTACCCGAGGGGCCAAAGGAACAGATTCGAGGTCAGCAACTGACTAAGAGGTGACCCTGAAGTTGCCCACCCGTAACATTCTGTCATCTCCATGGGGCCTCCAGACCAGCCCTCCTCTGCCCTTCTGCCTCTTTTCTGACCATTTTCTTCCATACCCCCCACTCCAGCTTCATGAACTCCAGCTCTCTCCTATCTTTAGCTCCCCCAAACCACTCGTCCTCCACACCCCACCCATGGTACTCTAGGCCTTGTGACCTCCCTTTTTCTGGGTTACGCACTTCCATTACCACATACCTCATTTGATGTCTTCAATACACTATCATTAGCTGAAATTATCTTGCTGATCAGTCATCTCCTGCCTCACTCCCTAGAAAATAAGTTCCATAAAAAAGCACAGACCAGGCCAGGCATCGTGACTCACGCCTGTAATCCCAGCACTTTGGGAGGCTAAGGTGGGTGGCTCACTTGAGCTCAGGAGTTTGAGCCTAACCTGGACAACATGGCAAGACCCCGTCTCTACAGAAAATGCAAAAAAAAAAAAAATTAGCCGGGAGACACAGGGGAACATAGGCCTTGTCAGCCCTTTTCAAAACACCTGGCACATGGTGAGTGCTCAATGATCTCTCTTCAGTGAAGAAATGATGGCAGTTGAGTCCTCCATTCCTACCTTGACTTGCCCCTTCTGTGTGTTGCTGCTGGCCCTTTCCTACCGGCATTTAACATGCTTAAGTCTGTCCCATCTTGGGGGATGAGGGAGAATTCCCTCAGATCGACACCTTCCCTAACTACCACCCTGTCTTTTGTCTCCCTCCTGAGCTTTTCCATTTCTCTACACAGGCTGCCTTTACTTCTCCACCTTTCACTCACTCTTCCACCCAACAAAGTCTGGCTCATGCCTATCTCATCCCAGTGATCTCCTTGAAGGTAAATCAGCACCATTTAAAGTTGTCAACTTCACCTTTCTCAAAACACACTCATTCCTTGGCTCAGTGCTAATGCAGTTTTCAGCTTCAATGTTGCTTCCTCCAGGAAGCATTCCCTGACACATAGGCACACACATCTCAGGCCAGATCAGGTCCCATGTGGTTTATTCTCATAATACCCAGGCTTCTGCTTTATTGCACTTCTAATGAGTGTTTCTGGGTAATTATACATTTGATGTCTATTTTCTGGAAAAATGGAAGCTCTAATCAGGCAGGGACTATTTCTGATTGGTTACCCTGAACATACTATGGGAGCATTCAACATTTTTATTGGATGGATGGGAGGATGAAGGGAGGAAGCAACCCTCCATTGTAGTTCAGAGAGCAACTCTCTCTGAATTTCGATTTCCTTATGTATAAAATGGAAATAATAATGCCCATTTTCCAAATGAGATAATGGGTTCAACTCTACAGCCTGACGGATGTTGGATTCCATTAAGACACAGTCCTTGCTTTCTACCAGGTGCAGAAGCACAAAGAAGCTCTTTCAACACAGCCTGAGAGAGCTGGAGGAGTTAAGAGGATAGGAGCAGTGGATAGATAAGGATCTGCAGACCAGGAAAAAGCTATAGGTTGAATGTAGACTGGGAGTTATTTGTCCTCATGGGTGCTACTCAAGATCATGGCAGTAGATAAGATAAATGTGAAAGGACTGACTCAAAAATTCCCTTTTGCAGGTGAGAGGAAGAAGTAATCTGAATGGACCAAAATGGGTTCCCTAATAACAAGTCACTCATTGCTCCATCCAATAAGCCTTCTCTGGGTACCCACTGAGTACCAGGCACTGGGTGCTGAGCATATACAGCCCTGACCCCAAGCAGTTTCACCTTCCTGAGGTGCCCAGGGTCACTACCCCAAATCTAGGTGTAGGAAACTTGAGAGGGCCCAGCCAAGCCCAGCCAGAGAAATGTGAAGTAAAGATAGATCTGACTTGGTTATGTGTTTGTCTCTTAGGGGTGCAGGTCACGCCCTTTCCTTGGTCCTCCTCTGATCAATAGCTTTATGAGTGACTTGGATGAAGTGGCAGAGGTCCAGTGCTCAGACTTGTGGATGCATAAGAACAAGTTGGGAAGAAGAACAGAAATAGCCAAAGCCTTTGAAATAATCCTAAAAATGGGCCAGGAGTGGTGGCTCATGCCTGTAATCTGAGCACTTTGGGAGGCCGAGGCAGGCGGATCACCTGAGGTCAGGAGTTCAAGACCAGCCTGGCCAACATGGTGAAACCCTGTCTTTGAAAAATTAAAAAATAAAAAATAAATCCTAAAAATCATGTGTAACAGGAACAAATGGCAAGTGCTCCGGCTGTGTCCTGAAACTCCAATATCACAACCGCAGGGAGAGAAAAGGGAGGATTGACAGGGATGTGACAGACATCTCCTGTAAACAGATACTAGCAGAGGTGCACAGTACACGGGGTTGCTTCTATCTTCAAAGTGTTGTGGTCACCTAGCACAGAGGCTGGTGCCCAGGGAATGCTGAATGCATGTTCTTGTGATGATTGTACAAGTGAGGAAGGTACAGTAAGTTTGGAGTTGAGCATGTGGGGTTCAAGTCTTCTCATAATCCATAATGATCAGCCTTCAACAAATCAGCAACCCCCTCTGAACTTCAGTTTCTTTACGTATTAAATGGAATAATAGGGCCAGGTGCACTGGCTCACACCTGTAATCTCAGCACTTTGGGAAGCCAAGGCGGGCAGATCACTTGAAGTCAGGGGTTCAAGACCAGCCTAGCCAACATACTGAAACCCTGTTTCTACTACAAACACAAAACATAGCCAGGCATCATGGCATGCACCTGTAGGCCCAGCTACTCAGGAGGCTAAGACAGGAGAATCGCTTGAACCCAGGAGGTGAAGGCTGAAGTGAGCTGAAATCGGCTGAAGTGAGCTGAGATTGCACCATGCACTATAGCCTGGGTGACAGAGTAAGACTCCATCTCAAAAAATACAGAAAAAAGGCCGGGCGCAGTGGCTCAAGCCTGTAATCCCAGCACTTTGGGAGGCTGAGGCAGGTGGATCACGAGGTCAACAGATCGAGACCATCCTGGTCAACATGGTGAAACCCCATCTCTACTAAAAATTACAAAAAATTGGCTGGGCACGGTGGCGCGTGCCTGTAATCCCAGCTACTCAGGAGGCTGAGGCAGGAGAATTGCCTGAACCCAGGGGGCGGAGGTTGCAGTGAGCCGAGATCGCGCCATTGCACTCCAGCCTGGGTAACAAGAACGAAACTCCATCTCAAAAAAAAAAAAATACAGAAAAAAAAAAAGGCCAGGCAGGATGGCTCACACCTATAATCCCAGCATTTTGGGAGTCCGAGGCAGGTGGATCACCTAGATCAGGAATTCAAGACCAGCCTGACCAACATGATGCAACCCCATCTCTGCTAAAAATACAAAAATTAGACAGGCGTGGTGGCAGCTGCCTGTAATCCCAGCTACTCAGGAGGCTGAGGCAGGAGAATAGCTTGAACCCAGGAGGTGGAGGTTGCAGTGAGCCAAGATTGTGCCACTGCACTCCAGCCAGGGCAACAGAGACACTTCATCTCAAAATATTTTTAAAATTTTTTAAATTTTTTAAAAATGGTAATAATAATGCCCATTTTCAAAATGAAATCATGGATATTCAGTTCCACAGACTAATAGATGTTGGATTCTATTAAGACACAGATCTTGCTTTCCACCATGTGCAGAAGCACAAAGAAGCTCTTTCAACACAGCCTGACAGAGTTGGAAGAATAGGGCAATTGCCCCCACCTTGGGCGAGTAGGCAGTCTTTAGGTGGAAACCCCAGGAACAACACTCCAGGCACAGCAGTATTGTGAGCAAAGGGCACAGAGGCGGGAGACGCCTTCGGTGTTTGGAACATTACCTGCAGGCCATGTGACCAGGATGTGAGCATTTGGGAAGGGGAGGAGGTGATGCCACAGGGGCCAGCCGCAGGATGAGGTGAAGCATGGCCTTGCAGGTCATAACAAGGCATCTGGACTTGGCACAAGTGAGTCCAAGCATTTTAAGCATGGCTCTCAGGAAGCTTACAGTTTAGTGGAGGAGACAAAAAAAAAGCATAAAAGATTTCAGATGGTGATAATGCTATAAAGAACAGTAGCCTGTTAGAAAGTAACAAGGAAAAGGCAGGGGGCGGTGGCTCCTGTAATCTCAGCACTTTGGGAGGCCGAAGTAGGCATACCACAAGATCGAGAGATACAGACCATCCTGGCCTACACAGTGAAATCCTGTCTCTACTAAGAATACAAAAATTAGCTGGGCATGGCAATGCATGCCTGTAATCCCAGCTACTCGGGAAGCTGAGGCAGGAGAATCGCTTAAACCCAGGAGGCAGAGGTTGCAATGAGCCAAAATCTAGCCACTGCACTCCAGCCTAGGGACAGAGCTAGACTCCTTCTCAAAAAAAAGAAACAGGGGAAGCCATTTTATAAATGGGTGATCAGGGAAGGTGACATGGGAGCCGAATGTTCCTAGAGAGGGAACAACTAACATGAAAGCTCTGAAGCAGGGCCCAGTTTGAGATGATCAGGAAACCAAGGCTGGGCTTGGTGGCTGACGCCTATAATCCCAGCACTTTGGGAGGCCAAGGCGGGCAGATCATGAGGTCAGGAGTTCAAGACCAGCCTGGCCAACATGGTGAAACTCCATCTCTACTAAAAATACAAAAATTAGCCAGGCGTGGTGGCAGGTGCCTGTAATCCCAGCTACTCAGGAGACTGAGGCAGAATTGCTTGAACCTGGGAGGCGGAGGTTTCAATGAGCTGACATCATGCTACTGCAATCCAGCCTGTGTGACAGAGTGAGAATCTGTCTAAAAAAAAAAAAAGAGGCCAGGTGCAGTGGCTCACGCCTATAATCCCAGCACTTTGAGAGGCCGAGGCAGGTGGAGCACGAGGTCAAGAGATCAAGACCATCCTGGTCAACAAGGTGAAACTCCATCTCAAAAATTAGCTGGGCATGGTGGTGTGCACCTGTAGTCCCAGCTACTTGGGAGGCTGAGGCAGGAGAATTGCTTGAACCCAGGAGGCAGAGGTTGCAGTGAGCCGAGATTGAGCCATTGCACTCCAGCCTGGGTAACAACAGCGAAACTCTGTCTCAAAAAAGAAACCAAAAGCTGCTCACGTAGCTGCACAGTGAAGCAGAGGAAGAGAAGAGACAAGATGAGGCTGGAGAGGTGGAAACATGTCACATAGGGCCTTGGAAGACACAAGGAAGAGACTGAATTTTATTCTAGGAGGAACAGGAAGCGATTGGAAGGTCTAAAGCAGAGAAATGACCCATTCTGATTAATACTTTTATTTTATTTTAAATTTATTTAGTTTTGAGACAGAGTCTCACTCTGTTGCCCAGGCAAGAGAGCAGTGGCACAATCTCAGCTCACTGCAACCTCCACCTCCCGGATTCAAGCAATTCTCCTGCCTCAACCTCCTGAGTAGCTGGGATTACAGGCACCTGCCATTATGCCTGGCTAAATTTTGCATTTTTAGTAGAGACGGGGTTTCACCATGTTGGCCAAGCTGGTCTCAAACTCCTTACCTCAAGTGATCCGCCTACCTCAGCCTCCCAAAGTGTTGGAATTACAGGTGTGAGCCACCATGACTGGCCTATTTTATTTATTTATTTTATTTTATTTTTTGAGATAGAGTCTCACTCTGTCACCCAGGCTGGAGTGCAGTGGTGTGATCTCAGCTCACTGCAACCTTCACCTCCCAGGTTCAAGAGATCGTTCTGCCCCAGCCTCCTGAGTAGCTGGGACTACAGGTATGCACCACCATGCCCGCCTAATTTTTTCGTATTTTTAGTGGAGATGGGGTTTTGCCATGTTGGCCAGACTGGTCTCAAACTCCTAACCTCAGGTGATCCACCTGCCTCGGCCTCCCAAAGTGCTGAGATTACCAGTGTGAGCCACCCTACTTGACCTGATTTATACTTTTTAAAAGATCATTCCAGCTACTGTGTGGAGAATGGATTAAGGGGAAGGCAGAGTTGGAAGTGAAGAGCCCAGAAGGGAAGTTACTCTAGCATTCAGATGAGGGAGGTGGCAGTGGTCACGTCCCCCTCCCCTTGGCAGCATTTGGCCTCTTGTCTATCCTGTGCCCCAGCCCTAATTGCAGGCAGAACAGATGTGTTTGTGTCAACGTTCACCTCCCCCAGAAGCCCAGGCTTGACTCAGGTCAGCTGAGGCCTGGACATGGCCATGCCAAGGCTCCAAGGACTGAATCAATGAACCAGTGAGGGTACCTCCACTCTGTAGCCTTGTGTCTGAAAGCACAAGGATATAAGTAACTAAAAGGGAGAAACGGGACAGGAGGAGGAAGCTGGGGCAGATTGTAGTGGTTTTATGAAAGAAGCAAAACTACAGCAGGGGTTACAAGAAATCAGGGCAAAGTGCAGCATCTACTTGGGTGTCCCCATGTAGGCTGAGACCTCACATCTGCCCTGAAAATGGCCCCACAGAGGCAGAGATGGCACTGGGAGATAGTGCCATTAGTGGGTGATGACATCCTGGAGAGCAAAGCCCTTCTGGAGGAGTATGAAAATCAGGGTGGAGAAGGAAGTCTTGGGAAAGCAAATCTAGACAGAATTTGAAATAAGCAGGTAAGAGCTGTGGACCTACCCTACCCAGAGGGCTCAGGCTCTGAAATATCTCTGGCCAGCAGGAGAGTTAGGCTGGAGCCGGGAAACAGCAAAGCAACTGGGCTAATGGGGTTAAGAGACTCTTAGGATCGGCCAGGCGCAGTGACTCCTGCCTGTAATCCCAGCACTTCAGGAGGCCAAGGCGGGCGGATCACCTCAGGTTGGGAGTTTGAAACTAGCCTGACCAGCATGGAGAAACTGTCTCTACTAAAAATATAAAATTAGCCAGGCATGGAGGCACATGCCTGTAATCCCAGCTACTTGGGAGGCTGACCAAGGAGAATCACTTGAACCCGGGAGGCAAAGGTTGTGGTGAGCCAATATCGTGCCGCTGCACTCCAGCCTGGGCAACAAGAGCAAAACTCCATTTAAAAAAAAAAAAAAAAAAACTCCTAGGATCGGCTACAGATGCCACCTTTTTTCCCAGGTGACACAGTCCAGTAAGAAGTAGATGGCAGACAAGGTAGGGTAAGACCCTGAGCTGAGACAGCTTATCTCCATCCCAACTGTCAATTCCCAAAGGGCCCCTCTCTACCCCTGGGCCAAGGTTCAGGCCTTAGACCCCTCTCCCCAAATTAGGGATCATGGAGCAGCTTCCTGACCCTTCTACAGGTTTTGCCCCGCAAGTCGACTCTTCAGGCCAAGCTATGATCTTTCCAGGGTCCCACTGCCCTTGAGACAGAATTCAAGTTCCTGACCTGGCTGCCCAAGTCCACCTTGATCTAGTCTCACCTACATCTCTGCTTCATCAGGCCCATTCAACATGCCTGCCATTTACCAAACCCACCCTGATCTTTGGGCATACTGTCCCTTTTCTCTGAGATGTCCTTATCCCTTAGCTCAGACTCTGGAAAACTAGACTCAACACAGGTCCACCTCCTTCAGTAAGCCTTTCCAGGGCAATCCAGGCCTTGGCCAGCCCTGAGAGCTCGCTCTACCAGTTCATCTTGTCTCATGCCCACCTCCCCAGGCCCCTGGGCTCCTCTCCCAAACTGCACCAGCTCAGGGCCAGCACTTCAGACCCTCTGCAGCCCAACTCAGTTCTTCCCCTGCTACCCTGTGCTGGCCACAGAAGACAGAGATGTAGCAATGGGGTCCCTGCCATCAAGGAAAGCCAGTGTGCTAAGGGAGGCAGACACACCCACCAATGCCCACCACATGGGGCAGACTGGGAAGAAACAGCCCATATACCCCAGGGCCCAGAGGAAGGAGGAAAGGCCTCCTGGAGAGAGAAGGATCTGAGCCAGGTCTCAAAGGATGTAAGGCAGAGGAGCAGAAGAGCTTTCTAGGCAGGGAAAGGAGCAGAGGAAGGAAGGAGACCAAGGGCAGTGTCCAGCAGAGCAGGGCTTCATGTAGGTGAGAGATGACGGGCAGGGGTGAAGTGCTGGGAACACAAGCCTGCACTCCTCCCGTGGGTGAAGGGCACCAGGGGAAGTTGTGGAGCAGTAGACTGGCATGGCTGGAGCCTAGGTCTGCACGGTCAAGCCAGCCCTGCTCTCAACAGGCTCCAGCCCCCAGCACCCTCACGATGACGCCCAGAAAGCACACAGACAAGCAGCTGTTTCTTGACTGTTAATTGGGTCTTGGCCCATGTCATGTGGTGGAGGGACCAGGATGAAGAGGGAACCAGAGCAGGGAGCGAGGTCCAGACTCAGGGGATCAGTGCTTCTTGCAGGGGGTTGGAGGAGAGGACACGGAAGCCTCTGCCCCATGCTGGATACTTCCTTGCTGTGGCAGCAGGGCAGCTGTGCCCTGGCTGGGCTGGGCTGCAGAATGTGAGTCTCAGGTCCTCCGGAGCTGGAGCCATCAGGATGGCTGCTTTTCGGGGGTCATCAGTCGCTCCACCTCCCGCATGAACCGCAGACACAACTCTTCCTGCCAGGGCAGGGCCACGCACTGCACAGCCACAGGCAGCCCCACGCTCTTCTTCATGGCCTACAAGGGAACACAGGCATCAGGACAGGGTTAGCGAGGTAGGACTCCACCCAGGCCCAGGCCTCTCTCCAGCACCCCAGCTGCAAAAGCAGGGCCAGGCCAGTCTTTCAGGTCTTGCTTAAGGAAGGCTGGCACACCCACAGTGCTGGTATTGTTTCCTCCACAGCAGCCAGAGTTGGGGTGGGGAGTGGGTTCAGGTGAGGGGCAGGCCAGACCTCACCTTCTGCAGCATTTTGTCCCAGATGTCCCCAAAGTAGCCCCTGCAATGTTCCATCTGGGCCTCGTCCTCAGCAGTCACCTTGGTGACAGGCACCACCCCCGCAGGGAAGTCCAGGCAGTTGTAGAGCAGAGTGTAGCTGACAGCCCCTGGAAAATATCACAGGTGGCTGCAGCAGGCCCTGGGAACCTTCAGGGCTGACTGCAGGCCGGAGGCAAATCTCCTACCAAATGGTACCCTGTGTCTACAGCCAGAGAAAGGCTCTCTCCCAGGACTGAGGTCCGAGTGATAAAGCCTGTGACTTCAGATTTCAGGGCTAGGCTGTACATCTCACTGATGCTTGCCCCATGCCTTTGCTCATGTACTTTCCCCACTGGGATTGTTGTTCCTGTTTTCTTTTCCTTTTCCTTTTTTTTTTTTGAGACAGAGTTACTCTGTCATCCAGCCTGGAGTGCAGTGGTGTGATCATAACTCACTGCAGCCTCAACCTCCTGGGCTCCAGCGATCCTCCCGCCTCAGCTTCCCGAGGAGTCAGGACTACAGAAACATGCAACCACATCTGGCTAGTTTTTCTACTTTTTTGTAGTGACAGGGGCCTCACTCTGTTGCCCACACTGGTCTTGAGTTCCTGGGCTCAAGTGATCCTCCAACCTCAGCCTCCCAAAGTGCAGGGATTATAGGTGTGAGCCACCACCCTATTTTCTTAATTTATCTAAATCCCACCTGGACTTCAAACCACCACCTCCCCAGACTAGACTCTAACTCAAGATTCCCAACTTGAATAGTGCTGATGACAGGAATATCAATGGCCAGGGCATCCCACATAACTCTCATGTCTCCAGCCAGCCAGACTATGGGCCCCACAGGGGCAGGGTCCTCCCTCAGGGCTTCTCTTCTTCCAGTTCCTGGCAGCCCTGCAGGGCATATGGTCAGATTCACAGAAAGGACAGACAGGGGGCCGGGCGCAATGGCTCACACCTGTAATCCCAGCACTTTGGGAGGCAAGGGTAGGTGGATCATCTGAGGTCAGGGGTTCGAGACCAGCCTGACCAACATAGAGAAACCCTGTCTCTAATAAAAATACAAAATTAACTGGGTGTGGTGGTAGTGGGAACCCGTAATCCCAGCTTCTGGGGAGGCTGAGGCAGGAGAATCGCTTGAACCAGGAAGCAGAGGTTGCAGTGAACCGAAATCAGGCCATTGCTCTCCAGCCTGGGTGACAGATCAAAACTTCCTCTCAAAAAAAAAAAAAGGGACAGGCAGTGTCTGGTCTCACCTGTGGTCCTGCCTGGGGCATTCAAGTCCAGAGCAGGGCCCAGCATGGGGGTGAGCAGCACATCCAGGTCCAGGGCCTTCCACTGGGCAATCACAGTGTTGCGATACACCTGGGGGACACAGCACACTGGGTGAAGCACTCAAGACTCAGCCCGCCCTAGGCTCTCTAACTCAGGGATGGTGGCTGGGGTGGCTCTGGCCCCAGCACCTAGCCCTGGATCTGAACTGGGCCATAATGGGACACAGGTCCTCTGGACAGGCAGGCAGTGCTGCCTCTCAGAGGGCATCAGTCGTTTCACCTTCCAAATGAATTGTGGACATGTCTCTTCCTGCCAGGGCAGAGCCACACACAGGCAGCTCCACAGGGGAGAAAAGGCAGCCCAGACAGGAGCCTTGGGTTGACCCAGTCCCAAAGGATGAGCATCTGGGCAAGTAAGGATCAGAGAGCAGGGCCCAGGTAGTGGTCCAGGGAGTGGAAGGGGGTTGACAGGCCAATCTAGGAGCCCCATGGGGGCAGTGGCCACAAGACCCTGTCCAACTCCATCCTCCCCCCACCACCCTGCTCCAGTCCAGAGGCTCTGGCCTCACCTCGATCTCATGATGCAGTTCCCAGAGTTTTCCAGCCGACCTGGGCAGAAGGAGTAAGATCACCAGCCATCATGGTCACAGCCATACAGATCAGCAACATCAGACCCCTACTGCCAGCCTCCCAGGTCTTACTCCTCCATGGACCCTTCACAACTCCACAGGAGCTCTGGGAGGGACGTTCAAATCCCTACTGTCTGGATGAGAAAATCAAGCCCCAGAGGGGCACAGGCTGGGTCACTTAGTGACTCCACAGCAGAGCCAAGACTAGCCCAGGCCTGACTGCTTGCTACCCTCCGGACACAGGACAGGCCATAGCTGCCACCGGTCCTGAAGCCTTGTGGTAAGGGAAGGAGTGAGTCCAGGAACATCAGGTCCTGAAACGGTGGGTGGGTTCCAGCCCAAGTCACTAAGGGGCAGGTGCACCTGGCGCAGCTCAGATCAGCTCAGGTCTCTAGTAGCAGCATCTCCCCGGGTAACCCCCGCCCCGGCCCAGGCCAACCCTCCACTTCCTGGTCCTTTCCATCCATACCCCAGCCAGGTCAACCTCCTCCTCTCCAACTCCCCTATCCTCTTGTCCCCTCAGGCATTTGCTCTCCAGCCAGACCTGGACCTGGTCAAGACAACTTCAAAGTCCCACTTGAAAGCCTCTAAGGTTGCCCCCCCTGCCTGGGCCACTTCCAGCCTCAGAGGTTACTTCCCTCGAGTCCTCTCCTGTCAGAAACTACCCAGACCCGGACTCGGATCAGGACAGGCAGGGGCAGGCAGCTGGGTGTGGAGGAGCCCTCACCGAGGCTTCATGCTGTTGAGGAAGGCCGACAGCCTTGGGAGCTGCACGGGACAGACACAGGGTTGGTGACTCCACTCTGAGCCACGGCAGGTGCCAACCTTCTTCAGGCCAAGCCACTGGGGACCCTCCCTCCACGCCTCCCCCTGAGGCCCAGATCGGCACCCCTTTTAGCATGCATGTTGCTGTAGATCGCAGGGGACAGGGAGGAGAGCAGTCTAGCTGGGGGCTGGAGAGAAGAGGAGGCCATGCATGCCCAAACCAAGAGAGGCTGAGGGAGGCCAGGGGGACAGGATAGGAGGCCCCATGCTCCCCACCAGCCGTCCTAGCCCCTCCACTCCTTGTGCCCTCACCAGAGGCTTCACCAGGAAGGCCAGCAGTCCTTTAAGCCACTTGGGAAGCTTCAAAATTAAGATCAGGTCCCCCAGGCAGGGGTCCACGAAATCACCTTTGCTGGGAAACAAAAGGCGGAGTCCAGGCACTCCCATCCCCGCATCCTTCCCAGCCTGCTCACCCAGCCCACAGCAATGCCATTCTCCACTCAGGGGTCCTGTCCACCTCCTCCTCACCAGACTCAGCTGCCTCCCTTCAAAATGCCGTTTGCTTCTGCTGGTCCTTTGAGAAGCCTGGGTTCCAACCCACACCGACGGGAACTCCCCAAGGCAGGACTCAGGGTCTCCCTCTCCAGCAAACCCAGCTCAGAACTCTAAGAACTGAGGGCAATGTCACCCTGATGAGGCTACCCTGCGAACCACCTCCCCTTTGACACAGAGGCCAGCCTGGAGGCACAGCTGGGTCAATCAGGGTGGGGCTGCCCATGGAGCATGGCTCTGAGGCTGTCTCTGGCTTAAGATCTCGGGGAAAGGTCTCAGAGAGCTGATCCTGGAGACTCATTCCCAGGGCCAGAGTGAGGAGTGGCCCCTTCCGCTGAAGCCTGGACCACACTTGGCTGCTAGGTGAAGGAAAGGAACATGACAGGCTTCTCCTTAGGTGAAGCGGAGGAAGTGGGACTGTGTTCTGAAGGGCCACAGCCCATCCAGCAGAGGCATGTCACCAAGAGGCACCTTCATAGGCTTGCCCTCTGCCCCTGACAACCTTTAAGGACTAAAAACAGCCCAGAGGAACAAACTTCTCTAAAAATTAGTTCTGCAAAGTTCCTTAAAGGGAGTCTGGTCCAACCCACCCACTTTACAGGAGAGAAATCTGAGGTCTTGCTCAAAAGGAAGACTTGGCTCAAGCCTGGAGAGCCTGGAGTCACAGTGTGAAGTCCAAACACCCACCCTCCTGCCTGGATCCTGCCCTTGCCTCAAATCTTTCCCAGACAGACAGGCAACCTCCTGTCCACCTCCTACCTCACAACAAGCTCAGATCAGGGGCAGGCCATGATACTCAACGCAGCCTCCCCTCAGGCTGGCGCCCTGGCAAGGGATCTCCAGACTCAATGTGCCCAGCTGGAAGGACAGCAATGTCCCTGTCCAGAACGCTAAGGCCTTTGTCAGATTCAGCTAAGGCCCATCCAACCATCACCGTACCTGCTGCTCCCCCTAGGTCTGATCCCACCAAGACCCCAAAGCCCACTATCACTCACAAGTTCTGTAGGAAAGTGTGGCCACCATCACTGAAGAGCCCACCTGTTGACAGGGTCTCCAGAGCATAGGGTATGTTGCTTGGCAAGAAGGGCACCAGCTGCAGAGATTGAGGGGTATAAGCCCTCCTGAACTAACAACTGGCTCCATGACCCCCACGCTGTCTGGGCAGCCCTGAAGATGGATTAGACCAACCTGCCCACATGGTAGCTCTCACTAGAGCCACAAAGGCAGCCTTACTGAACCATGAAAACTCACTGTAGAAGACACAGCACGAGAGAAGTCTGGAGCCACACATAAAGTTGTATAAATGACCAGACCAAAACCCACTGACCCTGGGGACATCTGGACAGCTGTGCACCCCTGTACCCTTGATCAGCCCTCTAGATACTTGTCCCGCAGGGCCATAGATCACCCTCATGACAACACAATCAGAATGCCAGGATGCCAGGGATGGAGTAGCCATGGGTACCAGGAAGGCTTCCATGGAGGGGAGGAGATGCCAGCACCTCCAGGACCCTGCAGTCATACCGTGTGCCCCGCAGCCTCAAGGCTCTGCTTGGTCTCCAGCACGGCCCGCCTCATGGTCGGGGTGGGCATGGTATAGTTGTCAGTCTCATAGTACCCCACACGCAGGGGCCGAGAGCTGGTGTAGACCTGGAGGGAAAATACAGAAGACAGGGGCAGGTCAGGAGAACAGCCCTAGGCAGGACCCCTAGAGATCAGAGGAACTGGCCGGGCATGGTGGCTCGTGCCTGTAATACCAGCACTTTGGGAAGCTGAGGCAGGCAGATCATGAGGTCAGGAGTTTGAAACCAGCCTGACCAACATGGTGAAACCCCGTCTCTATTTTAAAAAAGAGAGAGAGAGAGAGAGAGATCAGAGAAATACTCAGCCCCAGACACAGCTGCAATCAGTGAGGCCAGCCCCTTCTGCATCTGACCCTTTCACAAAACACCTTCACAGTGACTCAGAGGTGGGCAAAGCAAAGATGAGGATTCCTACTAGTCACAGGGGGAGACTGAGGCTTGAGGTCTAGATAGAGAGATTGGGTGGGACTGAGACTTTCCCAAAGCTACCCAATGCAGAGCGAAAAGACAGGGCTGGAACACAGGCACCCTGCCTTCTAAGCTGAGGCTTTCCACCAACTGTCCTGGCTCTCATGAGAAACTGTTCCAGACTTCCAGACAGGGACCTCATCTCCCCCTCTCCTCCAAGGAAGGACTTCACGGCTGCCTAAACTCGTGGGTTCAGTTAGAATGACTCCCTTGGCCTCAGCCCAGATCTGCCCTGCTGCCTGACTCCCGAGAAACCCCAAGGCCCACTCTCCTTCCTGTCCAGAAACCCTCAGACTTTCCAAGGCAACCTTGGCTAGGGTGTGTACAGAATAGACAATCGCTGGACTGCTGAGAAATGGGGCTTACATCACACAGCTTACTGTCTACATTAATGTGACTTCACTCTTCTCAGTCTGCACCGATCTAATTTTAGAGCTCCTGAACACTCTGTTGGAGTGGCACGGAGGATGACCCAGGACCCAGCATCTGTCTCACTGGGGACATTTGGCTCCAGCCTCAACCTGGCTGTTTCTGGCCTTCATCCCTAACACAGAGAGAGAGGGAGAGTACCCCAGGACCAGGGCACAACTCAAGAGAGCAAGATACTGGCCTCAGATGCCCTGCAGCAGGGCATGAGCTAGGAGAGAGATGACCACTGGCCACTCCCCCACCTCCTCCAAATAACACACATAAGCACAAATAACCTTCCCGTTCATTCTGGAAACACCCATCAACTCTTCAACAGGAAGCACTGGTTGGCAGTTCACACTCCATGACCCTCCGAACTTCTTGCCTTAAAATTCACACCCTGCTGTGCCCACCAATCCTTAACTAACATGAGGGGTCATATCATGACCCTTACCCAATCCTAACCAACCCCCATGTTGAAAGACCCACCTTAAACCAGACTTCAAAATCTCAGCAAATCTCCCCACTCTGCCTGCCCTCTGAGATGCTGCCAAGGCTCTGCAAGGCAGTGCTCCCTCGCCACAGAAAGCAACAAGCCCAGCCTGTCTCAGCATCAGGGTGTTGCAGTGATTTTTCTTTTTCTTTCTTTTTTTTTTTTTTTTGAGGCTGAGTCTCACTCTGTTACCCAGGCTGGAATGCAATGACGCTATCTCGGCTTACTGAAATTTCCACCTCCAGGGTTCAAGCGATTCATCTGCCTCAGCCTCCTAAGTAACTGGGATTACAGGCATGCTCCACCATGCCCAGCTAATTTTTGTATTTCTAATAGAGATGGGGTTTCACCATTTTGGTCAGGTTGGTCTCGAACTCCCGCCTCAGCCTCCCAAAGTGCTGGGACTACGGGCGTGAGCCAGTGCGCCCCGCTGTTGCAGTGATAATTTAGAGAGCAGCACGCCACGCTGCCTGCAGACTCCAGCTCAGGCAGCCTACATCTGGCAAGAACAAGCTGCGTGAGCTGGGGTCTGCAGGCAGCGTGGCGTGCTGCTCCCCAAAATGTGGACAGGAATACTGTTAGAAAGACTGCTGCTGTTTGCTGAAGGTCAGCGGGCTGGGAAGTGATTCCTGCATCCCTGGTGCCAGCAGCAGAGGCCGAGCACCTTGGAAAGCCTGTGGGTTAAATGCAGGCAAGGACTCCATCTGGTGGCCGTCTGTGGAGGAGCAGCCCACCCTAGCCTCAGAACCCTGGGGGACGTTTCTCAGAAGACAGGTCCTCCAAGGCCTGCCCCCAGGCCTGGGGCAGCTGTGTGGGTTCAGCAGTCCATACCCATGCCCACCCAGCCCTGCTCACCTCTTCTCGGAAGGGCAGGGGAGGTACGGTGGGGTCCAAGCGGAACATGTCCTCGCACAGCAGGGCTCGAAGGCATAGCGCCAGGCTCTCCACGTCCCGGGCCATGGGGCCCACAGAGAGGCGCACTGGGGCAGAGACAGGAGGGAGGTGAGCAGACAAGGAGGGAGGAACCCAGACCCAGAGCAACCCGGGAGCCAGAGGCTTGCCCGGCCACCTGAGAAGCACCTGAGGGCAGAAGCAGGTCAGGCCGGCCCCCACCCCCTTGGGGCACTAAGGGTGGTACCACAGACCTCACCTGCCTCCTGTCCATAGACACAGCCCTTCAGGCCACTCTTGCTGGATAAGAAACACAAGACGCTGGAAACAGGAAATGGCCACCCGCCGCCATTCCCACGCCCACAGAGCAGCTCTGAACACTCACCGCTTTGGAAACTAGGACCCACGCCTGGCCAGTGGGACTCTAATGCTTCCTCCCAGCAAAGCCCCGGTGACCGAATCCCCGTCTGGAGCCCAGAGAGGTCGGAAGCTAGGCCAAGGTCACACAGCGAGAGGCCCCGATGTGACCTCCATCCACCCTACCTGATGCGATTCCCTGTGGGCTTGAGGCCGCAAATGCCGCAGAAGGAGGAGGGGAAGCGGATGCTGCCTCCGATATCAGTGCCTAAGCCCAGGGGGGAGCCTCCAGCCCCGATGAGGGCCCCTTCACCCCCTGAGGAGCCCCCTGGACTTTTGGAGGACTTCCATGGGTTCAGGGTCTGGCCGAAGAGGGGGTTACTGCAGTCGTAGCTGGAGGAGGCAAGAATGGGTCAGCCTGTATCACGCTGGCATCAGTGCCCCTGCCCCGCCCCACCCAGAGACCCAACCTGAGCATGGACTGGGGAACATTGGTGTGCACGAAGGGCACGGCACCCTGCAGCTTCAGCACGCGCACCACCACGCTGTCACACTCCGCTGGCACCCCTTCATTCAGGCTCAAGCCCAGCGTGGAGTCCTGGCCCTGGGAGGAGGGAAGGTGGGCACAAAAAGGGGTATGGCTGATGAGTCAGAGCCCATGGGCAGCCCAGGGTCCACTCCAACAACTGTCACACAGGCCAAGAAAGGCACAACACTGTCCCCTTGCAAGGCCTCTGGACCTGGGCCCAAAATGACCCAGGACCCACAGCAGGCTGGCAGGGACGGAGGGGCCAGTGGAGGCCTGGCACTGAGGCAGAGCATACCTTGTAGGTAAAGCACTCCTTGAGGCTCACAGGGACGCCATAGAGCAGGCCATGCCTTGGAGCCTGGGACAGCTGAGTCTCACAGTCAGCCAGATAGGAGGTCACACAGTTGGTCCCTTTGTTCACTTCCCAGGCCTGAGGGAGGGGAAATAGATATAAGAGAGAAGGAGACTGGCCTTTTCAAAAAACTGTGGTGAAATATACATCACGTAGAACCAGCCTTTTAAAGTATACCCAGGGAGAGGGTAACCAGAAACATGGCCCAGAGCCTGGGGCACAGAGGATGACCTAGGGCCCGGCACCTGCCTCACTGGGAACATTTGGCCCAGGCCTCATCCTGGCTGTCTCTGGCCTTCAATCAGGACCAGGTCACAACCAGGACACTCAAGGGAGCAAGACACTGGCCTCAGCAGGAGGTGGGCTGGGAGGAAGATGACCACTGGCCACTCTCCCACCTCCTCCAAGCCACATCTCTGCCCAGTGAGGCAGGCAGAAACCAGGCAAGGGCAGACCCCCATCTCTGGTCACACAAGGGCAGCGGCAGAGCAGGGCTAGACCAGACTCCTGCCTCCAGGAGCCCAGCACTCTCTCCTCCACCCTACTCCTTTCCCACACCCAGCCCAGTCAAGCCTCCCCTTACCCAAGAACTTTTGAATTTGATAATCAAGTCACATGGAGTAGGAGCTTGACTCAAGAAAGGGAATAACATGCTGATAATGGAAATCTGCCTAGAGCGCTCAAGCCACACCAAGCGAGTGCTCAAGCCACACCATGCAGGGTCCTACAGAGGGAAAGGCAAGAGCGGAGTGAGATGCAGCTTTCTGGAAACACTCCTGTCCTTGGGGGGCATCGGAGGGAAACAGGGTGGGCTCTGTGGCCATACTCAGGCATATGCAAAATCTATCCCTGAGATACCCGAGGCAGGAAGGGAGAAAGGCCAATCCATAACCAGATTGACTAGGTTAACCAGGAAGGGCAGGAGCCTTTTTAGGGACATTGACAGTGAAGAAGTAACACCATCTGCTGAGACTGTGTACGTGCCCCTCTCGGTGACGCCAGCCCAGCATGCTCTTGCTCCCCCAGCTGCAGCCTTGACAGCATTGTCACATATACCACACCCAGACAAGTTCACCTGCCTAGGGGTCACACTCTCTGTCACACGTCCTTTGAAGAAATCATGCAGGCCACACTCACAAAGCATGATTTCTCTCTCCTTCCTTCTTTCCTCCCTCCCTCCCTTTCTTTTCAAACATATTTCTTGAGCACTTATTATATGAAATGCAACACTTAGTGTCTTTGAGCACTAAGCTTCAAAGACGAATAAGACAAGCTCTGTCCATGAAGGACTCATGGGAAAGAGAAGACAAGCCTGACACTGCAATGAAAAATGTGCTGTTAGAATGAGAGTAGGCCCCGAAGAGGAAACCCTACCTTGGGCTGGGAAGGGAAGACGGTGTCTCCTGCTCTGAGCCCAGAAGGCTCAGTCAGGGGAGTCTGTGGTATGGAGAGGGACAAAGAGGGAAAGAGCCTTTCAGATAAAGGAGCCCCACCCAAGCCAGTGCAGAGTTTGGGTGGCACACCCCAAGCTCCAGAAGGCCTTGGCCAGAGGTGATGCTGGACACAGAGGAGAGGTTCCAGAGACGGCCTGAAGAGCTAGGGACACAAGAAGGCACCTAGCCAGGAGCTGGTGCTTGGGCATGGAGGGAGAGAGTGGTGGTGGGCCAGAGTGGCCAAAGGTGATGGAGACAGAGGAAGGCTGGGTAAAAGAAGGAAACGGGCCGGGTGCAGGGCTCACACCTGTAATCCCAGCACTTTCGAAGGCTGAGGCGGGTTGATCATCTGAGGTCAGGAGTTCCAGACCAGCCTGGCCAACATAGCAAAACCTCATCTCTACTAAAAAGACAAAAATTAGCCAGCCGTGGTGGCAGGCAACTGTAAACCCAGGAGGCTGAGGCATGAGAATCCCTTGAACCCAGGAGGCGGAGGTTGCAGTGAGCCAAGATCATGCCACTGCACTCCAGCCTAGGCAACAGAGCAAGGCTCTGTCTCAAAAAAAAAAGGGGGGTCGGGCATGGTGGCTCACGCCTGTAATCCCAGCACTTCGGGAAGCCAAGACGGGTGGATCACCTGTGGTCAGGAGTTCGAGACCAGCCTGATCAACATGGTGAAACCTCATCTCTACTAAATACAAAAAATTAGCTGGGGGCCAGGCGCCGTGGCTCACAGTTGTAATCCCAACACTTTGGGAGGCCAAGACAGGTGGATCACTTGAGGTCAGGAGTTGAAGATCAGCCTGGCCAACATGGTGACTCTACTAAAAATACAAAAATTAGCTGGGTGTGGTGGCAGGCGCCTGTAATCCCAGCTACTCAGACTCTCAGGCTGGAGTGAGCCGCGATCTCACCACTGCATTCCAGCCTGGGCAACAGAATGAGACTCCATCTCAAACAAAAAAAAATTTTTTTTAATTAGCTGGGCATGGGCTTATACCTGTAAACCCAACTACTTGGGAGGCAGAGACAGGAGAATCGCTTGAACCCAGGAGGCAGAGGTTGCAGTGAGCCAAGACTGTGCCATTGCACTCCAGCCTGGGCAACAAGAGCAAATCTCTTAAAAAAAAGAAGGGAACGGAACAGACCAGACTTGTTGACTGGGGGGTGGAGCCGGGAAAGAGAAGGAAATCTGGGCTAAAAGCCAGGTTACTAGCTAAGACAGCATGCTCAGTGTGTGTGTCACACACACACACACACACACACACACACACACACACTCTGGCTCCCTCCCTCCCTGGCCGTCCCTAGTACTGTGGGTCCCACCATGGCCCCCAGCAGGACTGACTCCAGGCCAGCTTTTTCCCACAGCCTGTGCAGAGTGGGCGGGGAAAGGAAGTGGCTGGCCTTTGCTGGCCTTACCTTTCCCAGGTAGGTGAAGAGCACCACCTCAGGGGACAGCTCTCCATGGTGTAACTTCTGCACCAGCTGAGGCAGGGGCAGGGCTAGCAGGGCCTCTGAGTCCAGGTCTGGGTTCTGTGGGGGACAAAGTCGGATCAGTTCCCTACTCCCCCAAGACTCACAAGCCTGCTGCAGACACCAGTAGCCCATGACCCTCAGTCTCCACATGCACCCAAGCAGATGCTTACTGTCATATGCCAAACCAGACATGGCCACCAGCAGCTGCAACATGGCCCAGCCTGGGCAGGCCCATGCCATCCCTAGAGAGTGCAGCTCTGTCTCCTCCACAAGCCTGCTGAAGAGGTGCCCAGCAGGCCGACATGCCCAGGCAGGTTTTTTTCTTTTCCTTAGAGACAGGGTCTGGCTGTGTTGCCCAGGCTAGACTTGAACTTCTGGGCTCAAACGATCCTCACACTTCAGCCTCCCGACTAGGTGGGACTACAGGCACACACTACTGTGCTGGGCTCCAGACTGATGATTAAACCACTACAAATAAACACCAGCAGCAGCTGCCTTCTGTGTGCCAAGCACCACGCTGATGTCATCCATGTTTTGATTGAATCTTACTGCCATTCTTGCCCACTGGCCATCTGCCTGCACCTGACCTCATGCCATCCCCATGCCCACAGAGCAACTCTGAACACTACCTGGGGGTTGCCAACCCCTGGCAGGGAGGGGCAAAAATGAAAAGACCCCATCTTGGGGGAGGCTTGGTCTGTGACTGAAGGCCACACCCGAAAGGGAGGGTTCACACATTCATTCCACAGATGTGTATCAGGCACCTGCTCTGTACCCAGCACCACACAAGGCTGAGGTTCAGGCATGAACAAGAAGGCATGCCCAGGTTAGCTCACACAGGGCAGGAGCAGGGTGAGCAGACTACAGGCGAAAAGATGAGATTTTAGACAATGAGAAATAAAGACAATAAAACAGAGTGTGGTGAGTGGGTGGCACATGGGAAGGATGGAGAGAGAAGAGCTTTCTGCAGGAGGAGGGGCATTTGGCAGACCCAGGCAGAGGCCTGTCTGCCAGAAAGGGCTCCCAGAGTCTCTGGAGTCAGACCCTGCCTGCAAATACCCATCCGCTTCCTCCTTCCTCCTTCCTCCTTCCCCAGGGTGTTGCTTTGTTTTTGTTTGTTTTTTCAATTAATGTATTTATTTTTTGGGGACAGAGTCTTGCTCCATCACCCAGGCTGGAGTGCAGTGGTGTGATTTCAGCTCACTGCAACTTCCACCTCCCACATTCAAGCAATTCTCCTGCCTCAGCCTCCGAATAGCACCCGAACACCATGCCATGCTAATTTTTTGTATTTTTAGTAGAGACGTGGTTTAGCAATGTTGGCCAGGCTGGTTTCAAACTCCTGACCTCAAGTGATCTGCCCCCACCATGGCCTCCCCAAGTGCTAGGATTATAGGTGTGAGCCACCACACCCAGCCCCTCCTCAAAGGTATTGGGTTAGTGAGTAAACACTGAGCTGGTGCGGTAGCTCACGCCTGTAATCCACAGCCTCTGCACCTGATGTCCTCAATATCAGGAGCATTTTCCTGAATTCAGTGAACCGATACAACACTTACTTTGGATTTTTTTTCCTAACACAGGAGCTACAAAGAAGAAAAAAATGGGTTCATAATTTCTCCCCAAACACACCAGATAATCCCTGTTGATATATACATATTTTTTTTACTTTTTTAAACATGTTTATTTTTTTCTGATAATATTTCCAAGTAATCTGTTGATATATTTTTTAAAAGTACACAAAATGAAAAGTGAGCTTTACCTCCACCCCTGGCAACCCTTGCACAGTCCCTCCTCTATAAAGGAAAACTATACTTAACAGTTTCTAATGTACTCTTACAGAAAAAGAAAATATTTATGAAGGCTGGGCACAGTGGCTCACGCCTGTAATCACAGCACTTTGTGAGGCCAAGGCAGATGGATCACAAGGTCGGGAGTTCAAGACCAGCCTGGCCAATATGATGAAACCCTTTCTCTACTAAAAATACAAAAATTAGCTGGGCGTAGTGGTGGGTGCCTATAATCCCAGTTACTCGGGAGGCTGAGGCAGGAGAATCTCTTGAACCCGGGAGGCAGAGGTTGCAGTGAGCCAAGATCCTACTATTGCACTCCAGCCTGGGTGACAGAGTAAAACTCTGTCTCGAAAAAAAAGAAGAAAAGAAAGTATTTATGAAAACCCACCATGTCGACAGTTGTCTATCTAAGTTCTTTTTTTGCACATAGTACTGCGTCTTGCCTTTCCCATCTCACAATGAAAATTAAAACTTTGCGGCCAGACGCCATGGCTCATGCCTGTAATCCCAGCACTTTGCGAGGCTAAGACCGGTGGATCACAAGGTCAGGCATTTGAGACCAGCCTGACCATCTCTACTAAAATCCCATCTCTACTAAAAAAATACAAACAAATGCCGGGCGCGGTGGCTCACACCTGTAATCCCAGCACTTTGGGAGGCCAAGGCGGGTGGATCACGAGGTCTAGAGATCGAGACCATCCTGGTCAGCATGGTGAAACCCCATCTCTACTAAAAATACAAAAAATTAGCTGGCCATGGTGGCACGTGCCTGTAATCCCAGCTACTCAGGAGGCTGAGGCAGGAGAATTGCCTGAACCCAGGAGGCAGAGGTTGCAGTGAGCCGAGATCGCGCCATTGCACTCCAGCCTGGGTAACAACAGCGAAACTCAGTCTCAAAAAAAAAAAAAAAAAATACAAACAAATTAGCTGGTTGTGGTGGTGTGCACATATAATTTCAGCTACTCAGGAGTCTGAAGCAGGAGAATCACTTGAAGCCGGGAGGCGCAGATTGCAGTGAGCTAAGATCGTGCCACTGTACTCCTTTGCTTTATTTTTGTGCTCATTATATAAATATAGGATCGTTGTATTTTTTTAAATGCCTAACAGTATGGAGAAGAACATCGAAATCAGCAGAGCATACACCACACTGGGATAATTGCCACCCAACAGTCCAGTCACCATCTCCCCCAACCTCACTATGAGGCATCCACAGTGTCCCTGCGCACGGCAGCTAGAAGCTAACAACATGCTCCCCTCTGCTCAGCACACATTTTCATTCTTTTCTATGTCTTCCCTGTTGACAGTTAATGACACAGTTGCTAACAGCTATTTTTAAATCTTCAACTAGTGTCAGGCAGCTGAGACATTTTCTCCCAGACACCACAGTAAGTCTGTACCTCCAGGAGGCCAATCAGTGACCATGTGGAAACCTGATTTTGTGGAGAATGCAGGGAAGGATAGTATACAGGTAACGTCTAACCCTGTGGCCACCTGCATGCACAATTTTTCAAGAGACAGATACTCTACCGGTCACTTAGGGGCACTGTCCCTCCTCCATCTGTTTTGTTTTCTCCTTCTGAACCACAATGCCAATGGGACTGATAAGCAGCTTGTAAGAGATGTGGGAAAAACCATTCAGGGTAAAACAAAACTGCCTGAACAAAAGTATAAAGGCATAAGTAGGTCTTCTGTGGTGTAGCTCCCAGCTATACTATTCTGATAATGGTGGTCCTTCTCTTCAGTCTAGAAAAGATATCAAAACTCATTCAGGGGGCAGGGCGAGAAAAAAAATGGGTGAAGGGTGGACAGAGTTACCAGAAACACACTTTTCTCTAGAGTTGCTCAAGAGTTTAGAGAGAGGTGAACTATTTTGTGAAAATTCAGAAGGTGTTTAGGTATCCCCTCATCCATCTGTGTCCTCCTTGGACACTCCCCATCATTCAAGGACTCCAGAGCCAAACAGAAGGGTGCCTTAGGAGTTTGGGGCAGAAGGGAGGGGAGGTGGGGGAAGGAGTTGTTCCCAAGCCTGGGCTGGATTCAGCTAAAACTCCCATCTCCTGGTGGGGCATAGTGGCTCACGCCTGTAATCCCATCACTTTGGGAGCCGAGGCGGACAAATCAATTGAGGTGAGGAGTTCAAGACCAGCCTGGCCAACATGGTGAAATCTCATCTCTACTAAAAATACAAAAATTAGCCAAGTATGGTGGCTGGTGCCTATAATCCCAGCTACTCATGAGGCTGAGGCAAGAAATTGCTTGAACCTGGGAGGTGGAGGTTGCAGTGAGTGGAGATTTCGCCACTGCACTCCAGCCTGAGTGACAGAGTGTCAAAAAATAAAAATAAAAAAGAGTATGAGGCCAGCCTGGCCAACATGATGAAACTGTCTGTGCTAAAAATACAAAAATACAAAAACTAGCCAGGCATGGTGGCGTGCACCTGTTGTCCCAGCTACTCAAAAGCTGAGGTGGGAGGATGGCTTGAGTCCGGAAGGCAGAGCCAAGATTGTTCCACCACTGCACTCAGCCTGGGCGACAGAGCAAGGCTTGTCTCAAAAAAAATTCCTACTCCTCTCCAAAGCCTACAAAGCTACTGTCAGTCAGGACCCCATCCCTTTGCTAATTACTCATAACCACAGTCACTGGAAACCCTAAGGTAATTTCCGGCTTCTCCTCCTCAAAGAGCCAAGTTTTCATCAGAGCCAAAACTTCCATCCAGGAATAATCTGTTCTTAAAAATAATGAGCAGTTGCTCCAGAGGAAAACCATACAGATGCTGCTGTTGGGAGTTGAAGCGCAGGAAGACCCCTGCCAGCCAGGTGGATCCCTTGCAACTAGGAGGCGAGTTCTGCAGGCAAGAACTGTGAGCAGATCCCTGCTCCTGCTGCCCACGCTGCTCTTGGAGCTGGTAGAACTCAGCTGGCTGCACAGAGCCAAGGATAAATAGGAGGATCTCTAAGGAGGACCTCCAGAGCCCAGCCAGAGAGAACAACTAGGCAGTGAATAATCTGTGCTCGTGTAGGGGAGATGGCCAATTTGGGCTGACCACCAGGGCCCTCCCACTCTGGGGGGAAGAAACCCTAAAAATGGACTGATGATGGACTTTTCAGCTTGGTGAGTACAGGCTGGAACAAGATGTATTTTTTATTTACTAAGTAAGTACGAGATATCTTTGCCCCAGGGAGGTTTGGAGTAAATGCATACATTACAGCCAGCCAAAGCTACAAAACATGCAAGGCTACACTTTGTGCTGGCATGCCTTCCTAATGTTTATCTTCTGCTCCTCTCCATGGGAGTGTGGCTGAAGAGTGCAGCTGGGCACCTAGGTTCTAGTTCCAGCTCTACCCCAACTCAAAAATCACTTGCGGAGCATTTGCTGAACACAATTTTGTGCCTCCTGAATCCTGCTGTTACCCACCTGGAAATCCTTGCCATCTGTCGGGTCCCACAGACACAGCAAGCCCTCCCTCTCTCAGCAGGTAAGAACACTTCCCAGAGTTCAGCATGTTGGCTTTAACTGGGGTCAGTGTTTCACACACTCGGAGGAAAAGCCCCTCTTCAAGCCACCTCTTCCAAACCTTCAGCCAGGCCCTTTCACGCCCCCAAACCCACACACTGAGGTGATCCAGAGGCAGCTCAGGGAGAGAAAAGCTTGTTGACAGATCACCCAGGGAGGGCTGGAACTAAACTTGCTCATGGAAGGGGCTTGCCAGGGGTTAGACACCACAGGCTGGCAGCAGGAGCTAGAGAGACTTCCCTTCTAGCCTGGCTTTGCCAAGAACTCCCTGTGCACTTGGCAGGTTTCTTTCCGGCTCCCTCTTAAGATCCAAATGCACAAATCAAGAAGCTTGAACTCAACCGGGCAGGGTGGCTCACGCCTGTAATCCCAGCACTTTGGGAGGCCAAGCGGCGGATCACCTGAGGTCAGGAGTCTGAGACCAGCCTGGCCAACATGATGAAACCCCATCTCTACTAAAAATGCAAAAATTAGCCGGCCGTGGTGGCATGCACCTGTAATCACAGCTACTCGGGATGCTGAGGCAGGAGAATCGCTTGACAGGGAGGTAGAGGTTGCAGTGAGTCGAGATCACCCCATTACATACACTCCAGCCTGGGCGACAGAGCGAAACTGCCTCAAAAAAAAAAAAAAGAAAAAAAGAAAAAGCTCTAACTCTAAGCTCTCCGGATTTCCTTAGCCAATTCTGCGATTCCAAAGTCCTCAAAACTAGCATCCTATTGGTTGTCACGCTTGCGTTTTCGCATTCCAATAGGCAGTAAGCTTGAGATTCTTCCGCACGAAGCAAAACTCCTCTTTGACCCAGTGAGGCAAAGGCCTCCCGCGACCCGCCCTGACACTATCGTTTCCTTTCCTCCCACTGGCTCTACCTGGCTCAGAAAGTGCGGAATGTTTTAGGGCGAGGAGAGATTCTGGAAAGTTACACATCTGCTCTGCCTGCCCCCACCCTCCACGCCTGTCCCTCCACGGGTCCTGCGGCTGAAAGTACCGCTGCGGGTACCCCCGGCCTGCGCCCACCCCCACCCCACCCCACCCTTGCAGTCACCTGGAGCCGGAAGCGCTGCGCCGCCCTGTCCATGCTCTCCAGGCCGGCTCGCTGCCTCTGTCGCGCCCGGGCCACCGCGCCCCGCGCCGTCCGGCGTCCGGACCAGCGCAGGGCCACGGCCGCCGCCACGAAGCAGCAGGCCAGAGCGACCCCGGGGGCGCCAGACAGCGCGGCCCACAGATCGTGCTGCACCATGATCCCCGCAGCCTGCGGCTGCCAGCGGCGACAGATGAAGCGGCCGCACACACTAACAGCCAGCTCCGCTGCAAAACCCGGCCTGGATCGGCCGGGATCCCTCGCCCGCCAGCGCGGGAGGGGCGAGGTAGCGCGCCAAGCCCAGCGGCTACCAGAAGCGGCCCGCCTGGCATCGCCCCCAGCGACCTCCCACACCCCGCCAAGCCAAGCAGGAGGGTAGGGAAGGGCGCCTGTTTCGCGTGGGCGATCTCCCGAGCTTGAGTTTAGCCCCGGTTCGGCGCCACAGCCCCGGGCCGGCCTCTGCCCGGAGCACACCAGAGCCCCAAATCCTGAAGAGGCGCCCCAGCCCGAGCCCCCTGCGAGACGTGCCAGCCAACAAGATCGGGAGCAGCGACGAATTGGGCACGCGGACTCTTTAACCTCGGGAAACCCTGTCGCAGCATCTTTTCTGGAGAACCAGGAGGCTGATCGTGCACCGCAGGGCGCCCGCCTCCCCCCAGTGCGGGGCTTTCCGGGACGCCAGCCCCGACAGACACAGGGAGAGTTTCTGGGGCTTCCACCCCCTGCCCCTCCTCTTTCCCCAACCCGGGACCCCGGGTCTCTCGCCCTGGGCTCTTCTTCACTGCCCAATCCGCCCATTATTTGTCCTTTGGCACAGCCACTTCCTGCAGACTGGCCTCCTGTGGAGACTGTCCCAGTCCTGTGCACTTCTGGATTGTACATCCAAGAAGCAGAAGGAACAGACCAAGGGGAGTCTGGGGACCTGGCCCCTTCGGAGCGGGATGAATTTCACGGACACAGACACACACACAGGCTCTTTACTGCTATCCTGGCCTCTCTCAGAACTTTACGTGCTTTATCTCAGTTGTTTTCCCAACAACTTTGAAAAAAGCATTTTTGGCCAGGCGTAGTGGCTCACGCCTGTAAATCCAGCACTTTAAGAGGCCGAGGTGGGTGGATCACCTGAGGTCAGGAGTCCGAGACCAGCCTGTCCAACATGGCGAAACCCATCTCTACAAAAAATACAAATATTAGCTGGGCATAGTGGTGTGCGCCTGTAATCCCAGCTACTTGGGAGGCTGAGGCAGGAGAATCACTTGAGCATGGGAGGTGGAGGTTGCAATGAGCCGAGATCACGCCACTGCACTCCAGCCTGGGCCACAGAGTGAGACCCTGTCTCAAAAAAAGAAAAAGAAGAAAAACATTTTTATGCTCATATTACTTATGAGCTAACTCAAGACAAATGGTATTAAATAACGTGTCCCATAGAACTGATGTCTATAAATTAAGTATTTAAAATTAAAAATAAAGTAACTTGTGGATCACACAGGTGGCTGAATGGGTGGGGATTCCACTCAGAAGCCGAAAACGGAGCTCTTCGCCATCCATCAACACCACCATTACTGCCCCTGGAAGTGAGTCATAAGTTTAGAATGTGTGTATCTTTGAGTTGACGGGTAGCTTTTTTTTTTTAATTTCGTGGTGGTCCTATTTGTCTCGATTTTTTTACTTAAAGTGTGGTGGGGTACAGGTAAGTGCTTTGTGCCAGGAAACACTGTCTCCTGAAACACCGGGAGAGGCGCGGGGGTGGGGGTACAGTCCTGGATCCTGGTTGTTTTGACCTCTCTGAATCTGTGCCTTTACCTGTCTAAGGGGGCTGGTTATGATGCCTACCTTGCAGGATTGTTAGTAACGCTGCCTGGCGCTTAGTAAGCCCTCCATAAATGATTATGAATGGAGTGAAAGACCCACCAGTGGAGAGACTTGGTTGTTACTGGAAGAATCCCAGCCTGAGGAGGGCCTTGAGTCAGGCTCCTGAGCAGGTTAAGCAGGGTCCCAAATTCTTGTGTTTCTAAGTCTGCAGTGAGGATTGAGCGCCTCTGTTCCTACTCAGCACTGATAACTCTTTACAAGTTTCAAGTCCCTAGACCTCAGTTTTCCTAGAAAAAGGGAGCTGACGGATGCTGATGATAGAAACAGCAATCTGAAGTGGTTCTTATGAGGTCATCTCACCCCATTTCCTGAGCAAAAGAATGGGATGCTAGGCCAGGCGCGGTGGCTCAGGCCTGTAATCCCAGCACTTTCAGAGGCTGAGGCGGGTGGATCTTGAGGTCAGGAGTTCAAGACCAGCCTGGCAAACATGGTGAAACCCCGTCTTTACTGAAAATACAAAAATTAGCCGGGCATGGTGGTGCATGCCTGTAGTCCCAACAACTTGGAATGCTGAGGCAAGAGAGTTGCTTGAACCCAGAAGGCAGAGGTTGCAGTGAGCCGAGATCACGCCACTGCACTCCAGCCTGGGTGACAAAGCAAGACTCTGTCTCAAAAAAAAAAAAAAGAGAGAATGAGATTGTAGCCCTCAACTCACCCTTCATTTGCTGGGTGACCTTGGGTAACTAAATCTTCCTTTTGCAAAATGAGAAGCATTTTTCCAGACCCTCTCTCCCTCTCAAAGAGAAAATATTATAGTCCTAGGGAAACACTGGCCATTCCTGAGGCTTAATCACCAAGTTTGTAACCTGTTGTGAGTAGAGCCAAGATCTGCTACTTAAGGGACTCCAGTTACAAAGCATTCACTTGTGTTTGCTGAAATGATGGCTTCTCTAAGCAGAAAGCTCCCTGGGGGCATATTAAATAGGCTTTAATTTACAAAAAGGGTCTAGGGATTAGGAGTGGCTTTGGAGGCCAGTGCAGCAAGTCCTGGACTGAGTAGTCACAGTGAGTGGCCACTTCATTCCTGTGAGAGAGGATCCAGAGACCCTTCTGACATCCTGTGGTTCAATTCAACAGACATTCACTGATGCCTGCTACTATATGCTGTGCGCCAGGGAAACTTAAACAAATACTAGACCGAAACTCTGGCCTGTGGAGCTCCGGTCTGATTGGGAAGAAAAAAGATGTGCATAGACCAACACAGGCTTTGATGGAAATGCCTGTGAGATCATGCTGCATAACCCAGAGGGCCTTGGATTCTGGGCTCTTGGACTGAACAGTCTTTGGGGGAAGAAAGATGACACATGGTATAGAGCAAGTGTTTTAGAGCTTGGCTCTGGAGTAGGACTGACTAGTAACCCATTCTTGTTGTGTGACTCTCTGTGTCTCTATTTTCTTACCTATCAAATAAGGGTAATAATAGTACCCCACACACACCAAATACTCTAGTACTATTATAAGTATCGAATGAATTAATACATGTAACACAACCAGAACAGGACCTAGCATATGTATAGCAAGCAATCCATGCATGTTAATCATTATTATTGTGGTTGTTATTACCTATTATTAGAAAAATTGAGGCCTACAGAGAGGGGTTTTATGGCCTGAGAATCCCAAGCTCAGGAAACAGACTGCCTGAGTTCAGATCCGAACTTACTGTATAACCTGGATGTAGGAAGTAGAAAAGTTCCTCTTCAAAGTTTCCTTTCGTTTCCTTTATTGTTAAAGAATAAATCATAAGTGTTAGAAATAATAATTTGTTTTGAAGACTTTCTTCAAAGCCTTCTTGCTTTTTGCTAATAACTCTTTGTTAAGCCCTATCCTATGGAGCTGTTAGACATGCTCACAGGCACATAGTACATTCTATGTCCTTGTACTTTAATCAAGATATTTATGCCGTTACTTTTCTGAGTCCTTTCACAAGCAACTTCCTGTCCCTTCCTTATTTGGACTTCCTCTTTTCCTTTTGTTCTCCCTGCCTTTACCTATTCAAGAAAGTTTTAAGTTATTAACTAATCGGGTTCAGTTTTAGATTATGAAGTCTGGCTCCAACTGTTGAAAAACCTGCGCTTTGAATGAAGAGACCTTCCAAACAGGCTTTGTGTGAGCAACATGGCTGTTTATTCACCTGGCTGCAGGTGGGCTAAGGTGGAAAAGGGCATTAGCAAAGGGCAGTAGGATAGGATTTGGTTTTATAGGTTTGGATAGTTTTTTGGGGGGTGGGGAGGTTGCAGAGTTAGTTCAGTTACAGTGGTGGTGGGTACGGGCAAGGAGTATACATGCCCACAAGTTCAGTTACAATGGCAGGGTTGGGTGAGAGGTATTTACATTATCATAAGAACAGTTAAGATGGCAGGGTTGAGTGAGAGGTATTTACATTATCATAAGAACAGTTAAGATGGCAGGGTTGGGTGAGGGGCTTGTCTGGGACAATGGCAAACACAGGCACAGGGTGGGAGACATCAGCCCAGGCAAGCAGGACTGCAGACTTTCAGGCTCCAGGCTTTCATATGGAGACCTGACACCAACCAACAGAGATCAGGCACAGCAGTAAGGACAACCCCAAATGCGTAAGAGATAAATATGTCTGCTTTTCCTTTGTTCCTTGTACTCTTGTAGCAAGATGGCTAACAAGCACATCCTTTCTGCAGAAAGTAAAATTGCCTTGCTGAGAGATCCTTTGTCTCAGTGCTGATTTTTCTTTGTTGCACCAAGCATCTGTTTCCAACATGGGAGTAAGCCATGTTAACCTCTTGTGCCTCAATTTCCTTATCTGTAAATTGGAGATAACACTGGTGACTATCTCATAGAATTATTGTGAACATTAAGTTAATCTAAGCAAAGAGCTTGGAACAGCACCCTACCCACTGTAAGGTTCAATAAATGTTAGCTTACTTTATTTTAAGCAGAGATTTATGCAATCCAACCAGTATTTTGGGAAGGCAGTGTGGAGGAGGGTTGGGAGAGGCAAGCTGGAAGTTGAGGTCATGGACTAGAAAAGCAGGTGGATGCAAAGATCCAATGGAGGTGGGTTTCCAGGGCTCCACCTGTGTTATCCAGAAGGTAACACCACACCATTCTGTGAGCCATAACCTGTCAGGTGGTTCATGCAAGTTGTTGTTGCTCACAGCCCCTCTAGCAGGCCTGGTAAGTTTCCTTGCCAGCATCCCCAGTCAGCTAGTAATGGTAAGTCACTCTTTTGTGTTTTCAGCTGTTGAGTGAGAAGATAGGCAATACCTTCCCTAGCACCCTCTGAGGTGGGGGCAGGCCTGCAGGAGGGAGAGAAGAAGGGAGGGGAGCTTCTCAGATTCCAGAGGGTGTGAAGTCTGTATCTGTTCCAGGAATCGGAGCAGTAAGTGCCCTACTTCTCCATTTCCTTTTTCTTCTGTGAGCCTTTCCCAGGGGCCTGCTAAAGGGAAGGATACAGTCCTGCTCTAAGGAACTGCTATGGTTTGAGTGTATGTATCCCTTAAAATTCATTCTGAAAGCTGATCACCAAGGTAATGGTATTAGAAAGTGGAGCTTTTGGGGGAGGTGATTAGGTCAAAAGGGCCCTGGCCTCATGAATAGGATTAAAGACCTTATAAACGAGGTGTGAGATAGCTGTTCACAGCCCCTTTTGCCCTTCTGTGCTTCTGCAATGGGAGGACTCAGCCATAAGGCACCACCTATAAAGCAAAGAGCAAGCCTTCACCAGGCACCAAATCTGCCAGTGCCTTGATCTTAGACCTCCCAGCCTCTAGAACTATAAGAAATAAATGTTCTGCTTTTTTTTTTTTGAGATGGAGTCATGCTCTGTTGCCCGGCTGGAGTGCAGTGGTATGATCTCAGCTCACTGCAAACTCTGCCTCCCGGGTTCAAGCGATTCTCCTGCCTCAGCCTCCCAAGTAGCTGGGACTACATATGCACACCACCACATCCAGCTAATTTTTTGTATTTTAGTAGAGACAGGGTTTCACCATGTTCACCAGGATGGTCTTGATCTTTTGACCTTGTGATCTGCCCGCCTTGGCCTCCCAAAGAGCTGGGATTACAGGCATGAGCCACCGAGTCTGGCTTCTGCTCTTTATAAATTATTCATTCTCAGGTGTTTTTGACACAGCCCCATGAGTGGACTAAGACAGGAACTCACAGCCCCACATAGGAGGAAGGATTCTACACTCAGAAGCACTGCCTGGGATGTTGACAATTTACAAAGCCCTGTCAGGACTTCAGATGCAGCTGTCTGAACCACCTACCACCTCTACACCCTCCTCTGAGTTTGGGGAGAATTTGTCTCCTGTGCTAAGTTGATTACATAAATAACCCCAATAATCTGGGAACCTTTGTATCTGTGCTCTCTGCAAAGTGACTTTGCAACTCCTCTCCCCAGGAGCAGAGTCTATTTCCCTACCCATGTAAATCTTTGCAATTTGCTTTAACTAATGGAAAGTAGTGGAAGCAATGTTGTGCTACTTCCTAGCCCAGGCTATGAGAAAACTGTTTTGTCTCTCACTCCTTGAACACTGCCATGAGAACAAGCCCATCCTAGCCTGCTGGAGGACTAGAAACCATGTGGAGAAAAGCCTGCTCAGCCCAGTAGCCCTTGCTCAGGCCCTTGCACAGGTGAGACAGCCAAGATGAGCAGAGCCACTTGATTGCAGGCACATAAATGAAACTTGCCAAGCCCAGCTTAGCTCAGCAAAGCCACCTGCCAAACCATAGACTCAGAGAATAATAAATGATCGTTTAAATCACCACTTTGGGGGTTGGTTCATTATAAAGCAATAGCTAACTGATACACCTCCTGATCTTCATTGCCCAGATAAGTAACTGAGGCCTTACAGACAGCCAGTCATTTGCTCAGTGCAACACAGCCAGTGGAGGGCCCAGCTGTGAATCAAACCTGGATCTTCAAGACTCAAAATTCCTTGGCCGGGCACAGTGGCTCACACCTATAATCCCAATACTTTGAGAGGCCAAGGTGGGAGAATCACTTGCGGTCTGAAGTTTGAGACCAGCATGTCCAATATGATAAAACCCCATCTCTACTAAAAATGCAAAAATTAGCTGGGTGTGGTGGTACACATCTGCAGTCCCAGCTATGCAGGAGGCTGAGGCAGGAGGATTATTTGAACGAGGGAGGCAGAGGTTGTGATGAGCCAAGATCGCACCCCTGAACTCCAGCCTGAACTACAGAGCAAAACTTCATTTCAAAAGAAAAAAAAAAATCCTGCTGCGGCCAGGCATGGTGTCTCACACCTATAATCCTAGCGCTTTGGGAGACTGAGGAAGGAGGAGCCACTGAGCCCAGGAGTTTGAGACCAGCCTGGACAACATAGGGAGATCCTGTCTCTATTTCAAAAAAATAAAAATGTTTTAAAAGCCCCGCTGCCTCTAAAATGGAAGCCCACAGCTAGACTGTAGAACTGCTATTAAAGGTTCCCAGTCATTAGCTTGGAAACCCACCAGCGATTACCTCACTTTAAGTCTGTTTTCCTCAACCTCTTTTCACCCATGCCTTCTTCGGATACACATGAAATACCTGCTGTCTCCCTCCTATAATTTATTTGAAACTCTGGGTTGGTTTCTCTCTGAAATTTCTCTAATTCTCTGAAATTTCTCATCTGTGAAATGGGGATGTTGTACTACCCCATTGGTTGCTGTGGGAATTTATTTATTTATTTATTTGTTTTAAGAGACAGGGTCTCGCTATGTTGCCCAGGCTGGAGTGCAGTGGCTATTCACAGGCAAAATCCCACTACTGATCAGTGCAGGAGTTTTTACCTGCTCCATTTCCAACCTGGGCCGGTTCACCCCTCCTTAGGCAACCTTGTGGTCCCCTGCTACCAGGAGGTTACCACATTGATGCCGAACCGTGCAGACACCAGTTGGCATAGCGCACTACAGCCCAGAACTCCTGGACTCAAGCAGTCCTCCCACCTCAGCCTCCCAAGTAGCTGGGACTACAGGCATGCACCACCATGACCAGCTGCTGTGGGAATTAAATGACTTCAAGTAAGGAAAGTGCTTAGAACAGTGCCATTAGATGTCATCTAGCAAGGACTATTATCATTAAATACAATCAAAGTGTGACTAAAACTGATCTACAGCAATGGCAATTTTATTAGGGAAACATTTTTATTTTGATCAGGAGAGCTACATATTTTTCACGTTGATCTGGTGACATCAGTGTTGAGTCAGCTTGTCTACCATAAGCTCTTCTATCCAAGTTGGTAGGGGAGAAACATCTCGTGGGTGGCAAACCAGTCTGGTTTTCTGAGGAAAACCAGACGTGCAGAAAAGCACATCTCTCTTCTTGAGAACCACCGGTGGGTCATTATCACACATTTATGTCATATTTCACAGAGAATCTATTCTTGGTAGGTTGTGTGCAAATCAAATCCTAATGTAAGTCTATTATTATTTAAATAGCTTTAAAGAGCTCTGGTTGGCCACAGTGGCTCATATCTGTAATCCCAGCACTTTGTGAGGCTGAGGCATGTAGATCACTTCAGGTCAGGAGTTCAAGACCAGCCTAGCCAACATGGTGAAACCCCATCTCTACTAAAAATACAAAAAATAAGCCGGGCATGGTGGTGTGTGCCTGTAATCCCAGCTACTCAGGAGGCTGAGGCACAAGAATCACTTGAACCTGGGAAGTGGAGGTTGCAGTGAAACAAGATTGTGCCACTGCACCCCAGCCTGGGCAACAAAAATGAAACTCCATCTCAAAAAAAAAAAACACTATAGTTGACTTTTTTCTTTTTTGTTTTTTGCTTTTCTGCTGTTTCATCATTGTGTCTCGGTTTACTTGTCCTTCCTGTCTCAGCGGAAGTATTCTTTTCTCTGGAAAGACTTCCCAGAATTCCCTCATCTGGATCAGGGCCACTTCTTTATGCTCTCAAAGCTCTCTGCGTTCCCTGGTGCAAGGATTTATTACACAGTATTGAATCATCTGTTCCTGTGTCTGTCTGGACTCTCCTCAGAGCAAGCACTGGGTCCTATACCATCTTATTTCTCGCACCATGCACACACAGTGAACACTTGTTGTATGGATCGTATGAAAGCATGCACGCAATTGTATTGTATTGTGTTGTGTTGATGACATCTCTGTTTACATCGCAGTAGCTAGTATATTAAATTGGGACTGGACACGGTGGCTTATGCTGTAATCCCAGCAGTTTTGGAGGCTGAGGCAAAAGGATCACCTGAGGTCAGGAATTCGAGACCAGCCTGGCCAACATGGTGAAACACTGTCTCTACTAAAAATACAAAAATTAACCCGGCATGGTGGTGGGTGCCTGTAATCCAGCTACTTGGGAGGCTGAGGCAGGAGAATTGCTTGAACCCAGGAGGTAGAGGTTGCAGTGAGCTGAGATCAGGCCATTGCACTCTAGCCTGGGCAACAAGAATGAGACTCCATCTCAAAGAATAAAAATTAAAATAGCTGCTGTCCTTCCTTAACACACGTAATGATAAACTACTAGTGCTCCCTGGTCAAACCCTAGGGTTGGTAAATTGCTAAAAACCCTTCTCCTGTGTTAAGTACTGGCAGCCCACAAGCTGCTAGATCAGGAGCAGAGTGCCCCAAAGTAAACACAGTTTCTTCTTCCTCTAAGGGAAGACAGAATGGTCAAACTAAGCCTCCTCAGACTGCCTTCTTCTGGCTTTGTCATTACAGAAAACTCTTAGGGGACCAGGCATGGTGGCGCTCTCCTATAATCCCAGCACTTTGGGAGACCGAGACAGGCTGATCACTTGAGGTTAGGAGTTTGAGACCAGCCTGGCCAACATGGTGAGACCCCATCTCTTCTAAAAATGCAAAAATTAGCCA
The DNA here is from genome assembly GCF_049354715.1 of Callithrix jacchus. NCBI lineage: Eukaryota > Metazoa > Chordata > Mammalia > Primates > Cebidae > Callithrix > Callithrix jacchus. The sequence goes on along the minus strand of NC_133508.1, from coordinate 83,134,947 downwards.
GGTGTGGTGGCATACATCTATAATCCAGCTACTTGGGAGGCTGAGACACAAGAATCACTTGAGCCCAGGAGGTGCAATGAGACAAGATCGCACCACTGCACTCCAGCCTGGGTGACTGGAGTGAGAGAGACTCCATCTCAAAAAAAAAAAAAAAAGGAAAACTCTTAGGTCTTGATAAATTGCAGATATATCTGTTTGTGTAGAGTCAGACACACATGCTCTATAATGTTGTAGTGTGATATAGCTGACCTAGAGTTAGAACCTGAACAATGCCATTTTATAAAAGACAAAACTGTTTCCATTCTCCTCACATTGACTGCTAACCTTGGCTTCTGTAAAACTGCTAGTTTACTTTGCAGAATGAAAGAGGTAAAACTGCTTACCTTCTCTTATCTGTAACTGCCAGAATTGCTGACCTTTGTTTACCAGTAATAACCAGAATAAGCACCCCCAGATAATTCCATCCTGGCGCCAAGTAACTAAAAATCTGTGGATCCCACCCCTACCCAGATGATGTGTAAACGAATGCTAATCTTAGCATTTGCGAACCCCTTAAGTGACAATCAGAATGTCAAATAGTCCCCTGGCCCTCGGAATGTCCGGAGCCCCTCACCCTCATCTCCGCCCAGAAGGTGATTTGAATCCACTAGCCCTCGGAATGTCTGAAGCCCCTCACCCCATCCCCTCCCCTCACCCCCAAGGTGATTTTTATGGGTATAAAAGGTCTTGTCACCCTCTTTTACGGGGCCACGGGTTGGAGAGACGTGAGTTCTCCATGGTCGCAATAAACCCTGCAATTTGGCATACTTTTGTCTTGGTGTTGACTTCCTATGCTCGGTCTGGTATAACAGTAGAATGACTGAAGCCAGCTGAGGTTCACCTGAGAAGCCTTCCTGGCTTAACTGGAGGAAGAGAAAGGAAGAGCAGATGCAGAAAGGTCTCAATTCAAATTGCTTCATGACTACTTTTAACTAGCTATATTAAGCTGGCAGAGGGGAAAAATGACTTAAAGATGGAATTTATAATCAAAAGGAAAGTAAAGTGGAAAGATTTGGAAGACTCAGTCTGGCCATGCAAAGAGTCAAAAAGCATGTTTGGGTTGGGTGCAGTGGCTCACACCTGTAATCCCGGGTGGATCACCTGAGGTCGGGAGTTCAAGACCAGCCTGACCTACATGGTGAAATCCCATCTCTACTAAAAATACAAAATTAGCCGGGTGTGGTGGCAAATGCCTACAATCCCAGCTACTCAGGAGGCTGAAGCAGGGGAATCGCTTGAACCCGGGAGGTGGAGGTTGTTGTGAGCCAAGACAGTGCCACTGCACTCCAGCCTGGGAAACAAGAGCTAAGCTTCGTCTCAAAAAAAAAAAGGCATGTTTGGGAGAGAAAAACCAAAGGTATGGTCCCGCAACCAGTTTGCTAAAGAGTTTAGAACAGAGAGAAGGTTTTCAAGACAAGGAAAGAAGGACTCTGATATAGTTTGGATAATCCCAGCATTTAGAGACCAGCCTGTCTCTACTAAAAACACAAAAAAAATTTGCCGGATGTGGCGGTGAGCGCCTGTAATCCCAGCTACTCAGGAGGCAGAGGCAGACAATTGCTTGAGGCAGAGGTTGCAGTGAACCAAGATCATGCCACTGCACTCCAGCTTGGGCAACAGAGTGAGACTCCATCTCAAAAAAAGAAAAAAAGGAGCTGAGCACATGCCAGCACCATGCTTCCTGTAAAGCTTCAGAACTGTGAGCCAATTAAACCTCCTTTCTTTATAAATTACCCAGTTTCAGGTATTTCTTCATAGCAATACAAGAATGGCCTAATACAGACCTCAAAAGCATATCAGAGATCTTCCAGGCTGCCCCTCCCATCACAGGCCCAGAGGACTAGAAGGGAATGGTTTTGGGGGACTGGCCTGGGGCCCCCACCATTGGCTTGCTGCCCAGGGTCCCCTTGGGTCTCTGCTCCCTGCACTCCAGTGCACTGCTCCTTGGCAGCCCCAGTCATGACTCAAGTGGGCCCAGGTGCAGCTCAACCTGTTGCTCCAGAAGGTATGAGCCTTCAGCCTTGGCTGCATTCACATGGTGCTGACTCTGGTGTGCAGAATGCATGAGTTGTGGAACAATGGTGACCTTGACCTAGATTTCAAAAGAGGTATTGGATAGTCTGGGGCCCCAGGCACAAACCTGCCACAGAGGCAGAGGCACCACAAAGAGCCCCCATTATGGTAATGCTTAATGGAAATGTGGAGCTGGGGCTGCCACCGAGTCTCCACTAGGGCAATGCCTAGGGGAGTCATAGGAGCAGGGCTGCTACTGAGACCCTAAAATTGTGGGACCACCAGTGTGCAACACCAGTCTGGTATAGTACAGGCCCAAGAGAACCAGAGAGAACTGCTGCAAGGACTGCACCCTACAAAACCATAAGAGTGGGGCTTCCCAAGGTTTTGGGGGACCAAACTCTGCAGTGTGTCTAGGAAGTGGCACATGGAGTGAAGGTCACTCTGAAGGGTTAATGTTTCCCCTTTTTTGTTCTCTACTTATTTGGGTCTGTTACTCCTATTTCTACCTTTTGAGACGGTCAGTCTTGGGTCTGTCCCACTATTGTATTTTGGAAGATAACTTATTTTCACAAACTGGCAGCTGGAAGGAATTTGCTTCAAGGTGAATTTGTGCCTTGAGTCTCACCTACATCCGATATTTATCTTGAAATGTTGGGCTTTTGATGCTGGACCAAGTTAAGACTTTGGAGTTATTAGAATGGAATGAATGTATTTGTATATGAGAAGGATATCAATATTGAGGGGTCAAGGATGGAATGTTATGATTTGAATGTTTGTCTCCGAAACTTAGTCTCCACTGGGTGCAATGGCTCACACCTGTGATCCCAGCACTTCGGTAAGCCCAGGCGGGTGGATCATCTGAGGTCGGGAACTCGAGACCAGCCTGACCAACATAGAGAAACTCCATCTCTAATAAAAATACAAAAATTAGCCAGGCATGGTGGTGCATGCCTGTAATCCCAGCTACTAAGGAGGCTGAGGCAGGAGTATCGCTTGAACCCGGGAAGCAGAGGTTGTGGTGAGCTGAGATAGCGCCATGGCACTCCAGCTTGGGCAATAAGAGAGAAACCCCATCACAAAAAAGAGAAAGAAACTTAGTCTCCAAAGTATTAAGGAGTGAAGCCTTTAAGAGATGATTGGATCATGAAGGGTCTGCCCTCAGGAATGGATTAATCCATTAATAGTGGGTTAGTCTTTGTCATCAAAATAAACCAAAGGATAACATGTAAAAAAAGAAAATAGTGAGTTAGTAAATTAATGGGTTATCATGGGAGTGGGTTACTTATCATAAGAATGGGTCTCTTATACAAGCTAGTTTGGCTCATGCTCTAGCCGCCTCACCACGTGATTCCCTATACCACCTTGGAACGCTACAAAAAGTCTCCACAAGCAAGAAGGCCCTCACCAGATGGGGACCCTCAACCTTGGATTTCTCAGCTTCCAGAATTATAAGAAATAAATTTCATTTATTTATAAATTGCTCAATCTCAGCCAGGTGCAGTGGCTCACACTTGTAATACCAGCACTTTGGGAGGCTGAGGCAGGTGGATTATGAGGTCAGGAGTTCGAGACCAGCCTGGCCAGCATGGTAGAAATCCCATCTCTACTAAAGAAACAAAAATTAGCTGGTTGTGGTGGCACATGCCTGTAATCCCAGCTACTCAGGAGGCTGAGGCAGGAGAATCACTTGAATTTGGGAAGCAAAGGTTGCAATGAGCTGAGATCGTGCCATTGCACTCTAGCCTGGGTGACAGAGCAAGACTCCATCTCAAAAAATAAAAAAGCACCTTAACAGTAACCTAACTTTATGTTCCCTCTAGCCCCATCCTATCCCCCTATCTGTAAGAACAGTTATACTGAATCCCATAGTGAGAACTGTTCTTTTCCCCACAGTGATAACCATTCTTTCCTCCTTACATGGTTTTACTGCAAACATGTTTTTTTACATGTTTTTCAACTCTTAGTTGTATTTAATTTTATAGCACCGCTAGTCATTAGAGAAATACAAATTAGGATCACAACAAGGTATCGAGACACACCCACTAGAACAAAGTTAGTTTATTTATATTTATTTATTTATTTATTTTTGAGACAGGATCTCCTTCTGTTGCCCAGACTGGAGTGCAATGGTGTGATCTCAGCTCACTGCAACTTCCACCTCCTGGGTGCAAGTGATTCTCATGCCTCAGTCTCCCAAGCAGTTGGAATCACAGGCATGTGCCACTACACCCAGCTAATTTTTGCATTTTTAGTAGAGACGGGGTTTCACCATGTTGGCCAGGCTGGTCTCAAACTCCTGACCTTAATTAAGTGATCCCCCTGCCTCAGCTTCCCAAAGTACTGGGATTACAGATGTAAGCCACCATGCCTGGCCCACTGGAATAAAGTTTAAGATTTATCATCCTAAGTGTTAGCAAAGATGTGGAGAAACTGGACCTCTCATACATTGCTGATGGTAATGTAAAATAGTAGCTCCACTTTGGAAAATAGTATGGTAGAACCTTATAAACATATATTTACTATATGACCTAGCAATTCCATTCCTAAGTATTTACTCAAAAGAAAACATGGGCCAGGCACAGTGATTCACACCTGTAATCCCAGTACTTTGGAACGCCAAGGCGGATGGATCATCTGAGGTCAGGAGTTCAAGATCAGTCTGGCCAATATGGCGAAACCCCATCTCTACTAAAAATACAAAAATTGGCCAGGTGTGGTGGCAAGTACCTGTAATCCCAGCTACTCAGGAAGCTGAAGCATGAGAATCGCTTGAACCCGGGAGGTGGAGGTTGCAGTGAGCGGAGATCAAGCCATTGAACTCCAACCTGGACAAGAAAATGAGACTATGTCTCAAAAAAAAAAAGAAAGAAAAAAGAAAAGAAAACATGTACTCGCAAAATTATATACCCAAACAGTCTTAGCAGCATTATTAATAATAGCTGCAAATTGGAAGCAACTCAAATGTCCATCAACTGGTGAATAAACAAAATGGTGGTATATCTCCACCATGGAATACAATTCGGCAATAAAAAGGAACGAAACATTAATACAACAAAATGAATCTCAAAAACATTATACTAAGTCAAAGAAGTCAAATACAAAAGACTACATATTGTATGATCCCATGTATATATGCAAAAATTTCCCAAGACCAGATATTTGAAAGGATTATCCAGGATTCACAGCGCATAATCACCCAAGATTTCTATTTAAAGGCAAAGGACACAAGGCACCAAGAGAAAAACAGAGTAGGTACACATCAGGAATCTCAGAGCTTCCCAAAACAAGCTCCCCATGGTCCTTACGCATATGTGGACTGCACTGTGAAGGGCCTTTGGATTGAATCATCATGATCCATGTGAGAAATCCATCCTGGTTTGGAAGAGCTCAAATCAGAAGTTCCCAGCAGGGCTTTTATGTTGCTCTGGCCATGTAATCAAGCCAAACATATGTAACTGGTTAGACCAGCTGGAAATAATCCATAAAGGGAGTGACCAGTGGAGCTTCAGACTTTATTTAAAAAAAAATTTTTTTCAAATAGAGTCTGTCACCCAGGCTGTAATGCAATGGCACAATCTCGGCTCACTGCAACCTCCGCTTCCCATGTTCAAGCAATTCTGTCACCCCAATCTACCAAGTAGCTGAGATTACAGGAACCTGCCATCATGCCCAGCTAGTTTTTGTATTTTTTAAGAGATGGGGTTTCACCATGTTGGCCAGGCTGGTCTTGAACTCCTGGCCTCAGGTGATCCACCTGCCTCAGCCTCCCAAAGTGTTGGGATTACAGGTGTGAGCCACCACACCTGGCCGAGCTTCATACTTTAAACAGCACATTATAAATCCCAATGCCTTTATTTATTATTATTATTTTTTGAGACAAAGTCTCACTCTGTTGCCCAGGCTGGAGTGCAGTGGCACAATCATAGCTCATTGCCGCCTCAAACTCCTGGGCTCAAGTGATCCTCCTGCTTCAGCCTCCTGAGTAGCTGGGACAACAGGCACATGCCAGCACACCCAGCTAATTTTTTTTTTTTTTGGTAAAGACCAGGTCTTGCTATATTGTCCAGGCTGATCCAGAACTCCTGGACTCAAGTGATCCTCCCACCTCAACTTCCCAAAGTGCTGGGATTACAGGCATAAGCCACTGTGCCTAGCCTATTTTCTACATCTTGATGATAACGGTGACTATACTATTATATGCAATTATCAAAATTTATTTATTTATTTATTATTTTATTTTTTTGAGATGGAGTTTCGCTGTTGTTACCCAGACTGGAGTGCAATGGCATGATCTCAGCTCACCGCAACCTCTGCCTTCTGGGTTCAAGCAATTCTCCTGCCTCACCGTCCCGAGTAGCTGGAATTACAGGCACGCGCCATCATGCCCAACTAATTTTTGTATTTTTAGTAGAGACGGGGTTTCACCTCGTTGACCAGGATTGTCTCGATCTCTTGACCTCGTGATCCACCTGCCTCAGCCTCCCGAAGTGCTAGGATTATAGGCGTGAGTCACCACACCCAGCCTCAAAATTTATTAAATAATACATTTAAAATTTATGAACTTGAGAAATAAAATTTATGAACTATATTGTATGTAAAGAATAACTCCATAGAAAAGAAAAAAACCTTTCATCCAGAAAGGGCATCATGCTACATTTACTCTTCTGGGATTAAACTTTTTTCACTCAATTATTTTATTGCTCAGAGTCATCCATATGGTTAGGTATCATTATAGTTCATTTGTTTTGACAATTGTATAATATTCTATTATGTGAATATTCTAATTTACTTGCCCACTCTCTTGCTCATGGGCATCTGGGTTAGTTCTAGGCTTTTCCTTTTGTGAATAGGGCTGCTGTGAATATTCTTGTACATGTCTCCTGATGTACCTGTGTGAGTTTCTCTAGGATTTATTCCCGGTATTGGATTAACTGGGTTATAGGGTAGTTGAATGTTCAATTATAGCAGATAAACTGTTTTCCAAAGTAGTTCTCTGAATCTCTCTGTCCCAATTAAATTATGACTCTAGAGCGACCCTCCCATCTTGAATTACCACTGCTTAGCATTCAATTAGCACCAGGCTGGATATTGAGGAGTCTAAGGGCAGAAGCCCAGGCACCTGAGTCCTCTTAGCCTCAACAAATACTAAGTACTATACAGAGTGAACAGCATGCAGGGACCATATGCCACACATGAAGGCTGGTTAGGGTCCTACTCAGAAAACCAGCCATCCTCCTTGAAGCTCCATCTTCCTAGCTTCACCGGATTTTGAGTCTGAGAGAGATTCCAGGGCCCTGAATTACAATGCAAATCCCAAAAGAAGGCTTAACCTCAGCTAAATTCCCTCCTCAACTGACACCTCTAATACCCAAATAAGGATAAGCAGGAAAGGCAGAAAGGACAAAAAGAGTGGCAGGAAGAGGAGAAACAAGCAAAGTGAAAAGAGCCAAGAAGCCTTCAGATATGGAAGTTACAGAGTTATTTTCTATGGAGTTATTCTTTACATACAATATAGTTATATACCCTTTTCTGCACAAGGAACAGTTTTCCAGGAAAAAAAAAAAAAGTTTAAAAAGAAAATATCCGCAAGTGACCCTGGGCAATTCTTTATAACCCTGCCACTTAAAAGTTACTTTCTTTTGGCTAAAGTTACAAAAATAACATATCAAGTATGCAGTCAGTAAATAATATAATCTCACCCTGAACATAGAGTATGCAGTGAAGCCCTGTGGTGCCGAGAGAAGAGTGAGGGATTTGGGGTGGGCCAAAGAACGGGTACCAGAGCTCAGCTGCAGATTAGAAACAACAAAAAAATCTGGAATATAAAACAAAACATCAAGAGATTCCTATGTGTTCAGAAAGAAAAAGGAGAGTTACCATTCCCAAGGATGAGGAAGCCCAGTAATTCCCCACAATCCCAACTGCTACATCTCCAAGAGCTCTCTAGCTACCTGTCATACACAAGGTCTGGGAATACTTGCTAGATGAATGAATAAAGAACAAGGCACGCCCAAGAGTATAATGGTTTTGTGGCAGAAGCAGCCTCCCAAGCCACATTTGGGCAGCAGTACTGTTGACAGCAGGAATGGCCAGAATTATTCAGCTCAGGAGGGCTTTTCCAATGTGAGTAGTAAGCAGATTATTTACTTGTTCCTTAAATTAGATCATAGGCCATAAGGAGAAACTAGGCAAGTTTATTTGGGCCTGGTGGCTGCTCAAGACTGATCAGGTGGAACTCACATCAAGGGTGACAGGGGCTCAGTAACTGGCTACTACTCACACCTGTAATCCCAGCACTTTGGGAGGCCGAGGTGGGGGTGGGGTGGATTACCTGAGGTCAGGAGTTCAAGATCAGCCTGACCAACATAGAGAAACCCTGTCTCTACTAAAAATACAAAATTAGCCAGGCAAGGTGGCACATGCCTGTAATCCTAGCTACTCAGGAGGCTGAGGCAGAAGAACTGCTTGAACCCAGGAGGCAGAGGTTGCAGTGAGCTGAGATCGCACTGTTGCACTCCAGCCTGGGCAACAAGAGTGAGACTCCATCTCAAAAAAAAAGGAAAAGGAAAAATATAACTAATGGCACTTAAACTGACATGAAATCCCCAACTGCAGCCCCAGGTCTATGGAGCTTTAACAACTTTATTGGTCAAATGCTTCTTCCCACGTTTACAACTTAAAGCGTGAGCCTGCTCACTGGCTCCTCCTTCTAAGGCCCTAAGTGGGCAGTGAACTTTAGTACAAGCCTGCAATGGGGTGGGGGGTAATGAGTGAGTTAGAAACCTGCTGATGCTCCACAACTGGACAGCAGGACAGAAAATCTTCACCTTCTTATTGTCGAAAACTGCAAAAAGACACAAATAGGATAGAGACAAGACCCAGAATGCATCTCTACTGGTCTCAGTTTCTGGTGCCTCCAACGGAGTATATGTTTGTCTTCTCGCTTCAGGGATTGGGTGATGCTACGTCAGCCTACACATTTTGCAGAAGTACATAGGGCCAAAATTGGCAGTGAGGTTTGGTATTACCAGCTCCCCAACCTCGCAGGATGAGAAGAAACAAAATGTATCCATGAAAAGCCTTCGGAAGTGAGTCAGATCTTCCACCTGCACCTGGATGCTGTATTGATTGGCCAGAAGCTCAATGGCACCTTGCACTACATATTCGTTCTGTAAGTGTGAGAGTGAGCAGGTGGAATAGACAACGTGGCCTCCTGGTTTGGTGGCAAGGAGTCCAGCCCTGAAACCAGAAAGAGATAGAAGCATGACTAGTGCGCTTCCAGAAGTAGAAGAGCAACATAAGGAACTTGAAACATGGATAAGGGAAGGCTACTATGGGATGGGTCGCTGGATTAGACAGCCTCTCAAATCCCTTCCACAATGACACTGCCTGAAAAAGTCATTCTCAAGGCAGAAAGCAACCCAAACTGCCAGGCGCGGTGGCTCACGCCTGTAATCCTAGCACTTTGGGAGGCCAAGGTGGGTGGATCACCTGAGGTCAGGAGTTCAAGACCAGCCTGGCCATGATGGTGAAACCCCATCTTTTAAAAAAAAAAGGAAAGCAACCCAACCTTACTCCATGAGTTCCTCACTAGGAAGTCTTCTTACAATGACCCCCCCTGAGGTCTGTCTGACTCTGTTTATGGACCAAATTGCTATGCTGGCTATGGATTGAGTTTTACTCCAGCAGCTATTTTTCAAACATGTGCTAGTAACTGAGGGCAAAAAATCATAATGAATCTGTACAGCCCACTCTTGTATGCATGTCCTATCAGATAGGATTTTTTTTTTTTGAGACAGAGTCTTGCTCTGTTACCCAGGCTGGAGTGCAGTGGCACGATCTTGGCTCACTGCAGCCTCCACCTCCTAGGTTCAGGAGATCCTCCTCCCACAGCTCCCTGAGTAGCTGGGACTACGGGTGTGCATCACCACACCCGGCTAATTCAGATAGAGTTTTTATGTTCCAGAGATAATCCCATGATTTCTGTCTCCTCTAGGCAGATCTCCAGTCCTAAGACTCCTGTGTGGGTAATGGTCCTGGCAAAAGCTTCCAGTCCCCAAGTCTCCCAGGTGACCAGACTCCCACAGCACCCTGGCACAAAGTCCTGAGTTCTTAAAAATCTGTCACTCACGCAAGAAGCTGCACTTGCAGCAGAGGCAACATCTGTCGCTCCTTCTTCCTTGACCGCTTAAAGATGTTGTTCTCCTCCTCATGAAGGGAGTGGCGGTCTGTGGTACAGGGCACATCCACCAGCACCTACCCAGAGTGTTAAAGGGTAAAGTATTAAAGCTCCTTATAGGCTTCTCTTCCTTAGGCCAGAGCTGTTTTAGGTCCCTGGCCTAGGAGGTTTGTGTAATACTCCCTCTGCCCATTATTCCTCTGCAGAGTACCTGACAAAGTTCCTCATTTTAACTTGGTAGACAACTGTGAAATAATGAGTGGGGAAATAGCATATTTGGGAATATTTGTGGCTGGTCAAAAAGTCAAAACCAACATACTATAATTTTTTTTTAATTTTTAGAGACAAATCTTGCTCATTTGCCCAGACTGAAGTACAGTGGTACGATCATAGGTCACTGCAGCCTCAGACTCCCTGGGATCAATCCTCGCACCTCAGCCTCCTGTGTAGCTGGAGCCACAGATGCAAACCACCACTCCTGACTAATTTTTGTATTTTTGGAGGGACAGCATCTCGCTATGTTGCCCAGGCTAACTATAAGATAATTCTTTAAACAGTGTACTTATGATTTGGTCACTTCTATGTTATAATCTAATAGGAAAGTTATTACAGTCTGGGTAACAAAGTGAGACCCCCATCTGTACAAAAAAATTTTTTTAATTAGCTGGGCATATAGCTGAAATGGAAGGAACACCTGAGCCCAGGAGGTTGAGGCTGAAGTAAGTTGAGATTGTGCCACTGTAATTGAGATACAGTGAAACTTTGTCTCAAAAAAATAAATAAATAAAATTATTAGAAAATTATGACAGGAGGCTGGGTGCAGTGGCTCACATCTGCAATCCCAGCACTTTGGGAGGCCGAGGAGGGCAGATCACTTGAAGGTCAGGAGTTCAAGACCAGCCTGACCAACATGGCGAAACTCCATCTCTACTAAAAAAAATGCAAAAAAAAAAAAATTAGCTGGGTGTGGTAGCAGCGCTCCTGTAGTCCCAGCTACTCAGGAGGCTAAGGTTGGAGAATTGCTTGAACCTGGGAAGCAGAGGTTGCAGTAAGCCAAGATCATGCCACTATGCTCCAGCCTGGGTGACAAAGTCAGACTTTGCCTCAAAAAAAAAAGGAAAATTGGCTAGGCGTGGTGGTTCATGCCTGTAATCCCCGCACTTTGGGAGGCTGACGTGGGTGGATTACCTGAGGTCAGGAGTTTGAGACCGGCCTGACCAACATGATGAAACCCCATCTCTACTAAAAATATAAAAATTAGCCGGGCATAGTGGTGGGCGCCTATAATTCCAGCTACTCAGGAGGCTGAGGCAGGAGAATCACTTGAACCCAGGAGGTAGAGGTTGTAGTGAGCTGAGATCATGCCATTGCACTCCAGCCTGGGTGACAGAGTGAGCCTCCGTCTCAAGAAAAAAAAAAAAAGAAAGAAAGAAAGCTGTGGGAGTTTCCCCAACCCAAAAGGGAAGAAATGTCTACAGATTATTTCCTTACTCCTTCTCAGTGTCCTGAGGAGTGGCCAGAACTCTTGGGAAGATGGCTGCAAGGTATACTTAGGAACACTGAACTCCTGAGCCCCTAATGCATAGAAAGAGCAGAGCTATGTAATTGCAAGGGGACTATAAATCAATGGCAATATATCTGAATATCTTGGTTCTAATATATTTCTAATATTGCTTCAGTAGTGTCAACTGTGGAAAATGTTCATTTTGGGAGGCCAAGGCCAGCGGATCACTTAAGCCCAGGAGTCCGAGAACAGCCTGGGCAACATGACGAAACCCCATCTCTACAAAAAAATTTTTTTTAAATTAACTGGGTATGGCAGTCTCAGCTACTTGAAAGGATGAGGCAGGAGAATTGCTTGAGACCAGGAGGCAGAGGTTGCAGTGAGTCAAGATTGTGCCATTGACTCCAGCCTGGGTAATGGGAGTAAAACCCTGTCTTTAAAAAACATGTTGATCTCACTCAGTAACAGAAGAAAGAAAAGGAAGTTGTACTACACTTAGGAAACATTTAGGGAGGGTAGTCAAATCATTCCACGTCAGACATGTGCATCTTCGCATCAGGCACTGGCATGGATGTCAGTCATAAATAATCAGTCCTGCCAGGATCGTGCTCCTGCTTAATCTCAGCCCTGGGCAAGTGTCTAACAAATATTTCTATTAATATTAATTTGTAGAATATTGTATTGTAAGGGAAGATAGAAACATGTTCAAACAAACATTGTATTATTTGAAATAAACTTGAGTTCACAAAAAAAATACAGTTGTGAGTTGGGGGAAGAGTGTCTTCCATGAACATGCAGATTTCTGAGGTCCTGTCCCTTCTCCAGCTGATAGACAACTGAAGCCAGGAGAGGGATAGAGTTACCAAGAGTGTGTAGAGCCCTGAGATAGCATTCTTCTTTGCATCTAAAGTGCCTAACGCGGCTGGGCACGGTAGCTCGCTCCTGTAATCCCAATGCTTTGGGAGGCTGAGGCAGGAGGATCATTTGAGCTCAGAAATTCAAGACCAGCCTGGACAACACAGTGAGACCTCATCTCTACAAAAACTTAAAAAACTAGCTGGGCATAGTACACATGCCTGTAGTTCCAACTGCTTGGGAGATTGAGGGAGGAGGATCACTTAAGCCCAGAAAGTTAAGAATGCAGTGAGCCATGATTGTGCCACTGCAATCCAGCCTGGGCAACAGAGCAAGACCTTGTCTCAAATAAAGTGCTTAACACTTGCCTACCACAGAGTATATTGTATACAACTAATTTTTCAACAAGCAAATTAACAAAGACATCTTCAAACATCAAAGCTGTCAAGTGAAATAGGAGGTCACTCATTCTTTTTTTTTTTTTGAGATGGAGTTTCACTCTTGTTACCCAGGCTGGAGTGCAATGGTGCGATCTCGGCTCACCGCAACCTCCACCTCCTGGGTTCAGGCAATTCTCCTCCCTCAGCCTCCTGAGTAGCTGGGACTACAGGCACATGCCACCATGCCCAGCTAATTTTTTGTATTTTTAGAAGAGATGGGGTTTCACCATGTTGACCAGGATGGTCTTGATCTTTTGGGAGGTCACTCATTCTATATTGTTCTAAAACACGTATCTAGGATCAATGAATAGAAATAATAATAATAATGGTGGCCAGGTGTGGTGGCTCACACCTGTAATCCCAGCACTTTGGGAGGCCAAGGTGGGCGGATCATGGGGTCAGGAGTTCGAGACCAGCCTAACCAATATGGTGAGACCCCCCTATCTCTACTAAAAATACAAAAATTAGCCAGGCATAGTGGCACATGCCTGTAGTCCAAGCTACTTGGGAAGCTGAGACAGAAGAATTGCTTGAACCCAGGAGGCAGAGGTTGCAGTGAGCGGAGATCACTACACTCCAGCCTGGGTGACAGAGAGAGACTCCATCTTAAAAAATAATAACAATAATAATGGTAAGGGTTGTGATGTTATACTATTGAATGTTTTCTATATTCCACACTTTGTGTGAAATGCACTGTTATTTAATTTTGACCTACAGGATAGGCACTATACTATTATCCTCATTTTATAGATGAAAAAGCTGAAGCTTAACTGAAAAGTTAGGAAAATCACCAAAACTTCTCTGGCAAAAAAAAAAAAAAGCTACAAAATAAAAAACTTCTCTGGCTAACGAGTAATGAAACCAGGACTAATAAAGCAGTCTAACTCCAGAATCCTTGCACTCACCCACATACCATGCAATCTACAGACTTCAGTAAGAGGCAGAACTTTCTAACATTATAAGTGTTCAACCACAGAATCTGAGTGAGCACCACCCATCAATGGATGTGTGTAAACATAGGCTAATGATAATGGTTCCTGCTTGCCTGATGTTCACCACCAGGTACTCTCACTGAATCCTCACAATAATCCTAAGTGGTAGGTTTACCCTATTTCACAAATGAAGAAGTTGAAGTTCAGCAAGATCAACAGCTTGTCTAAGGTAGCACCCCTATAATGTAGAAACTGGTTAGGCTGACAGCAGAGGTCATGCTCCAGCCACCATGATCTGCTGCTCTCATATATAATCCCAGCACTTTGGGAGGCTGAGGCGAGTGGATCACCTGAGGTCAGGAATTCAAGACCAGCCTGACAAACATGGTGAAACCCTGTCTCTACTTAAAAAAATTAGCCAGTCATGGTGGTGCATACCCGTAATCTCAGCTACTTGCGGGGCTGAGGCAGGAGAATCACTTGAACCTGGGAGGCGGAAGTTTCAGTGAGCCAAGATTGCACCACTGCCAGCCTAGGCAACAAGAGCAAAACTTTGTCTCAAAAAAACTTTTTTTTTTTAATAAATAGGGGATTCCTACACAGGCAGAAAGCAAGTCTCAAGTCTATCCAAGATTCCATAAGCCTTGGTTTTTCTTTCAGTTTCTTAGAGTGGTTGAGGCAGAATGGTGAGAACTAGACAGATTAGGTAAATCAGATGACAACACAGAGACAACAGCCATATATATATATATATATATATATATATTTTTTTTTTTTTGAGACGGAGTTTCGCTCTTGTCACTCAGGCTGAAGTGCAATGGCATGATCTAGGCTAACCGCAACCTCTGCCTCCTGGGTTCAAGCAATTCTCCTGCCTCAGCCTCCTGAGCAGCTGGGACTACAGGCGTGCGCCACCATGCCCAGCTAATTTTTGTACTTTTAGTAGAGATGGGGTTTCACCATGTTGACCAGGATGGTCTCGATTCCTTGACCTCATGATCCACCTGCCTCAGCCTCCCAAAGTGCTGCAATTATAGGTGTGAGCCACTGTGCCCGGCCTATTTTATATATTTTTAAAAATATGTGTTCTAAACACATATTTTTAGAGTATGCCATTTAAAAGAAAAGAAATAACTTAAAAACATGAAGAGACTGGCCGAGCACAGTGGCTCGCAACTATAATCCCAGCACTCAGGGAGGCTGAGGTGAGAGGGCTGCTTAAGTCCAAGATTTCAAGGCCAGCCTCGGTAACACAGTGAGACTCCATCTCTACAAAGAATAATTAGCAGCTGGGCATGGTGGTGCACTCCTCTAGTCTCAGCTACTAGGGAAACTGAGGCAGGAGGACCCCTTGAGCCCTGGAGGTTGAGGATGCAGTGAGCTGTGTTCACACCACTGTACTCCAGCCTGGGTGACAAAGCAAGAACCTGTCACTCAAAATAAATAAATAAATAAATAAATAAATAATATGGAGACTTAGCAATCTCTATCAAAATCTAAAATGCATATAAATTGTTATCCAACAACTACACTTCAAAAATATAAACTTAAAAAAAAAAAAAACACACAAAAATATAAACAATCTTAACCCCAGTACACATTATTAAATGAAAAAATACAAAGTTCAGAAGTGAGTATAATATACTACCACTATTTAAAAAAAAACCACACATACATTTACATTCATATATACAAATAACATATTTTTAAAGATACAGAAAAAAAGTAGAAACAATGGTTATCTATAGGGTGGGGAAGTAGAGGGCTACAGGCCAGAAGAGAGAAACTCACTTTTCCCTGGATACTCTTTTGTGCCTTCTGAATTTTGTACCATGTGCTGCACTAACATTCAAAAATAAATAAATGGGCTGGGCACAGTGGCTCACACCTGTAATCCCAGCACTTTGGGAGGCTGAGGCGGGTGGATCACCTGAGGTTGGAAGTTTGAGTCCAGCCTGACCAACATGGTGAAACCCAGTCTCTAATTATTTAAATAAAAAATAAAATATTAAAAAAATAATAAAATAAATAAATGAGCTTAATCATACTTATCTTCATGAGGCTTTCTGAGCAACCAAGTAACTTGAGAAATAAAGTAAGCCTAATAACTTCTTTCCCCACTCAGATAGGTTAAAATTCTTTTTTGCTGCCAACTGTCTTTAATGAAGATAATAATCAGTCATCTAAGCTGATTTTTCTTTCTTTCTTTCTTTCTTTCTTTTTTTTTTTTTTTGGTCAAATCACCAATGGAGAGTTGGCCAGGTCCAGAAATAGTCCTACATGCTCAAACACAGGGGCTAGATCCTACCCCTCTGGCCCTGGGGCCAGGATGGGGAGGCCATATTAAGCTGGATGCATGCCCTAAGTCAAGAATCACTCACCCGGTCAAAGGTGTCCCCCTCTAGTTCTCCCCATTTCCTGCCATCCCATGAGGTAACTCGAACTTGATTTCCATCCCTGATCTCTTGAGGCACATAGCTGTGAAGGATCTTCTGTAGTCTGGCTATTCGGGAAGTGGAGAGATCATTGGAAGCAAGATTGCCTGTGGAAATAAAGATATTTCAGAGTCATTGTACCAGTGAAACATTCCACCAGCAATGGCACTGATGGAGTCAGACCAATTCTCAGGCAGTCCCAGCCAACACAAACCCGAGCATCAGGAACATTTATTATTTGCACGGCAGAGCATCAGTTATTCTGGAGTGGGGTTACAAAGGCAAACACCTACATAGGCCAGAAAGTAAGGAAGTTGTTTAAATAAATGAATAAAGCAGATCAGGTAAGACTCCTTTCCTTTCCTGTTTCCTCTCCCCGCTTCCCTTTCTCCCCATCTCTTTCCCCTTTCCCTTTCTCAATTTCCTTTCCTTTCCCCTCTCCTTTCACCTTTTCCTTTTTCTTCTCTCCTTTCCCCTTACACCCTCCTCCCTTTCCTTTCCTTCCTTTTTTTTCTCTCTCTTTCTTCTCTTTATTTATTTATTTTTTTTGAGACAGAGTCTCGCTCTGTTGCCCAAGCTGGAATGCAGTGGCACAATCTCGGCTCACTGCAACCTGCACCTCCTGGGTTCAAGCAATTCTCATGCCTCAGCCTCCCAAGTAGCTGGGATTACAGGCGTGCACCACTACACCCGGCTAATTTTCACATTTTTAGTAGAGATGGGGTTTCACCATGTTGGCAAGGCTGGTCTCAAAATCCTGACCTCGGGTGCTCCCGCCTGTCATCCCAGCATTTTGGGAGGAGGCCAAGGTGGATTGCTTGAGCCCAGGAGCTCAAGACCAGCCTGGACAACACAGCAATACCTCATTTCTACGAAAATAAAAAATAAAAATAATTTTTAAAAAAGAGGCCGGATACAATGGCTCATGCCTGTAATCCCAGCACTTTAGGAGGCTGAAGTGGGCAAATAACAAGGTCAAGAGTTCAAGACCAGCCTGACCAATATGGTAAAACCCTGTCTCTACTGTAAATACAAAAATTAGCCAGGCATGGTAGCACCCACCTGTAATCCCAGCTACTCAGGAGGCTGAGGCAGGAGAATTGCTTGAATCTGGGAGGCAGAGGTTGCAGTGAGTCAAGATCAAGCCACTGCGCTCCAGCCTGGGCAGCAGAGTGAGACTCCATCTCAAAAAAAAAAAAAAAAATGGGGAGGCCGAGGCAGGTGGATCACAAGGTCAAGAGATCAAGACCATCCTGGTCAACATGGTGAAACCCCATCTCTGCTAAAAACACAAAAAATTAGCTGGGCATGGTGGCGCGTGCCTGTAATCGCAGCTACTCAGGAAGCTGAGGCAGGAGAATTGCCTGAACCCAGGAGGTGGAGGCTGAGGTGAGCCGAGATCTCGCCATTGCACTCCAGCCTAGGTAACAGGAGTGAAACTCTGTCTCAAAGAAAAAAAAAAAAAATGGCTGGGCGTGGTAGCTCATGCCTGTAATCCCAGCACTTTGGGAGGCTGAGGTGGGTGGATCACCTGAGGTCAGGAGTTTGAAACCAGCCTGACCAATAAGGTGAAACCCCATCTCTATTAAAAATACAAAAATTAGCCAGGTGTGGTGGCAAGTGCCTGTAGTCCTAGTACTCTGGACGCTGAGACAGGAGAATTGTTTGAACCTGTGAGGTGGAGGCTGCAGTGATCCAAGATTGTGCCACTGCACTCCAACCTGGGCAATAGAGTAAGACTCCGTCTCAAAAAAGACACTGGGTCTCACTATGTTGCCCAGGTGGGTCTTGAATTCCTGGCCTCATACATACTTAGTTATACAACTAAGTATGAGTATAAAACTAATTTTTGGGCCGGGTGCGGTGGCTCAAGCCTGTAATTCCAGCACTTGGGAGGCTGAGGCAGCCTGATCACGAGGTCAAGATATCGAGACCATCCTAGCCAACATGGTGAAACTCCGTCTCTACTAAAAATAAAAAAATTTAAAAATTAGCTGGGCGTGGTGGTGTGCGCCTATAGTTCCAGCTACCCAGGAGGCTGAGGCAGGAGAATTGCTTGAACCTGGGAGGCGGACGTTGCAGTGAGCCGAGATCGCGCCACTGTACTCCACCCTGGCGCCTGGTGACAGAGCGAGACTCTGTCTCAATATATATAAAACTAACTTTTGGTCATAGTTGTAGGCTGACGTATTGGATGGGAATTCTTGGAAGATATTTTTTAAAAGCTGACATAATTGGGAGATGAAATAAGTCTCTTTTGCCCATTCCTTTCTTCCTGATTCAAATATGATGGCTGTACTTCCGGCAGTCATCTTGGATCATGAGGCTTTGCCTTACAGCTTTACTAGTTATATATCTTCTCCCTTTTTTTTTTTTTTGAGATGGAATCTTGCTGTGTCACCCAGTGCAGTGGCATGATCTCGGCTCACTGCAGCCTCCACTTCCCAAGTTCAAGCAATTCTTCTGCCTCACCCTCCTGAGTAACTGGGACTACAGGCACGCCCTACCATGCCCGGCCTTTTTATATTTTTAGTAGAGATGGGTTTTACCATATTGGCCAGGCTGGTCTTGAACTCCTGAACTTGTGTTCTGCCTACTTTGGCCTCCCAAAGTGCTGGGATTACAGATGTGAGCCACCACCCCCAGCCATATCTTCTTCCTCTTAAAGGGAGGGAGGCTAAGGCTGACACTAGCAACAAAATACATTGCAGAAGCAAAGCTCAAGTCCCTGATGATTGTGACGCCTCCATACCTGGACTGCCTATATCTCAGCTTCTCTTACGTAAGAGATAAATTAATGTTTCCTCTTTAAGCCAGTAAGTTGGGTGTTCTATCATATGCAACCAAGCCTAATTCTGATTTACCATCTACCTTTCATTTTGATTTCAAGAAATATCTCACTTTGCTCTTAGTGCTACTATGAGAAAAATATTGCAAGTTTTATGACAAATGATAGTTGGTACCTGGCCTCTGAGTCAAAGAGCAACAAAGTAGGACAGGAATGGTAAAGAATGACCACACCCTTATCTAATGGGTGTGGTCATACTATGAACCAGCTTAGTATTCCCACAAAGAAATGTCTTCTTTTTTAAAATTTTAATGGAGACGAGGTCTCACTATGTTGCCCAGGCTAGTCTCGAACTACTTCTGGACTCAAGTATTTCACCTGCCTCGGCCTCCTAGCCTGTCTGTGCTGAGATTACAGGTGTGAGTTACTGCCCGCCCCTGCCACCAGCCAATGTCTCCATTTTTCTGTTTTGTTTTGTTTTGAGATGGAGTTTTGCTCTTGTTGCCCAGGCTGGTGCAATGATGCGATCTTGGCTCACCACACCCTCTACCTCCCAGGTTCAAGCGATTCTCTTGCCTCAGCCTCCCGAGTAGCTGGGATTACAGGCATGCGCCACCACGCCTGGTTAATTTTGTATTTTTAGTAGAAATGGGGTTTTTCCATGTTGGTCAGGCTGGTCTCAAACTCCCAACCTCAGGTGATCTGCCTGCCTCGGCCTCCCAAAGTATTGGGATTACAGCCGTGAGCCACTGTGCCTGGCCAATGTTTCCA
Organism: Callithrix jacchus; assembly: GCF_049354715.1. NCBI lineage: Eukaryota > Metazoa > Chordata > Mammalia > Primates > Cebidae > Callithrix > Callithrix jacchus. The sequence continues at coordinate 83,114,988 of NC_133508.1, read as the reverse complement.
TTTTTTTAGGGCACTCAAATAAGTAAAAATTGGTCAGGTATGGTGGCTCATGCCTGTAATCCCAGCACTTTGGAAGGCTGAGGCAGGCGGATTACAAGGTCAGGAGTTGAGATCACCCTGGCCAAAATGGTAAAACCTGTCTCTACTAAAATATAAAAAATTAGCCAGGGACGGTGGGCACACACCTGTAGTCCCAGCTACTCAGGAGGCTGAGGCAGGGGAATCACTTGAACCCAGGAGGCAAAGGTTGCAGTAAGCCAAGATCATGCCACTGCATTCCAGCCTGGCAACAAAAAAAGAACCCATCTCAAAAAAAAAAAAGGCCAGGCACGGTGGCTCATGCCTGTAATCCCAGTACTCTGGGAGGCTGAGGCAAGCAGATCACCTGAGATCGGGAGTTCAAGACCAGCCTGACCAACATGGTAAAACCTTGTCTTTATTTGGAAAAAAAAAAAAAAAAGAAGAAGAAGTAAAAATTGGATTCTCTGCTCTCTAGAGGAATTTGCAGAATGATGTGAACCGAGAAAAAGGAAGATGGGTTCCAGTTCTGGCTCTACCTCCAACTCCTGTAGGATTTATTTAATCTCCACAGATCTCAGTTTCTCCCTCCATAAAATATGAAGGCTAGACTAAGCAAACCCTAATTTCCCTTCCTATACAAATTCTGTTATCCTATCTTCTTGGGATCAAGAGTCAGTCACTTGAGTGAGGAGCTGGGATGAAGGTGAGGTGCTGATAGTTCAGCAGGCCTTAGAAGAACAACTCTCAATTATTTCTTCTTTGCCCTTCCTCCTCCTCCAAGTAACCCTACCCTCACTCATCTCCCTTCTAATGGATTCCCACAGCATTCAGTCAGATCAGAATTGTCCAACACACAGGCTGGGCTCTCTTGCACTGGATTAATTAAGCCCATGACCCCATTTTTTCTCCTCTCCCTCTGGACTTCCAGAAGGCTATGACCAAATGTGATTCCTCTCTGAATCAACCATTGCCTATCATAAGGCTGGATGCTAACTTAAACCATGCAAGCTGGCTGACAACAGCTAGAAAAGAAGGGTCTAGGCTCAACAGAATGGCTTGGGCACAGGGCAAGAGAAGCTTGACTGAGCTCCAGTGGTTATTGAGCTTGACAGCCCCTTGTGGTTATTCCTTGGGGTCGAAAGGGAAAAATACAATCTATTTTAAGGCAGGATATTGGCCAGTGGATGGCTGAAGTGAGTAATTAACAGTGCACAAGGCCTGGGCTGGGCTACTCTACTGAGACAAGTAAGACATAGGCTTATTCCCAAGGAATCCATCATCTTTAAGAGGAAGAAGATATATAACTAGTAAAGCTCTAAGGCAAGGCTAATGTTGCAAGGGCGATGCCCATGCTGTGGGAGCATAGGAGACAGGCATCATTTCTGAACTGGCCAGGAGAGGTAATAAGGAAAGACATCCAGGGGATGGCACACTTGAGCTGAGGCTTGAAAATCAAAAGGAATTAAACAGCCAGGATGAGGGAATTCCAGAGAAAATTTAACAAAACCAAAGGCAACAGAGAGTAGCAGAGTAAGGCTGAAGCACAGAAAGCCTGGAAGAGTGACATATAAAGCTTATATTTTATATATAATATAAAATATTAAGGATATTATATATATATATATATACACACATATATATATATATTTTTTTTTTAATGAGATGGAGTTTTGCTCTCTTTGGCCAGGCTGGAATGCAATGGCAGGATCTCAGCTCACTGCAACCTCTGCCTCCCGGATTCAAGCAATTCTCCTGCTCAGCCTCACAAGTAGCTGGGATTACAGGCAACTGCCACCACGGCCATCTTATTTTTTGTATTTTTAGTATAGACGGGGTTTCACCATATTGGTCAGGCTGGTCTCAAACTCCTGACCTCAGGTGATCCACCTGCCTCAGCCTCCCAAAGTTCTGTGATTAAGACAGGAGCCAGCAGGTCTGGCACATAAAGCATATAAATGGTGGCTTCGGGCAGATCTTATCATTTTAGCTGGTAGGCTTAATCTTAGAGGAAAAGTAAACAGATGAAGAGAGGTGAAGAGAGGTGAGTGTCATGTGATCAACTGATCAGACGGATCAGAGTGTCATGTGATCTGCCTTCAGACAACTTGCTCAGCAATCTTTCTTGACCAACTGACAGAGAAAGAAAGGAATTAATGGCAAGAAGAAAAAATACACAAGCTCAGCAAGTAAGTACTACTCTCCACTCTGACTTTGGGACCAGAGAACCTACCTTTTTTTTTTTTTTTGGTGAGACAGGATTTCACTCTGTCACCAAGGCTGGAATGCAGTGGCACAATCTTGGCTCACTGTAACCTCCACTTCCCAGGTTCAAACAATTCTCCTGCCTCAGCCTCCTGAGTAGCTTATATTACAGGAGTGTGCCACTACACCTGGCTAATTTTTATATTTCACCATGTTGACCAGGCAGGTCTGAAACTCCTGACATCAGGTGATCCCCCTGCCTCAGCCTCCCAAAGTGCTGGGATTACAGGCATGAGCCATCACACCCAGCCAAACATACCGTATTCAATGTACCTGGGACTAGGTGGGGTGGGAAGCTCTCTCTGCCCGAAACACCAGTACCCTAAAAAAAAAATTACATTAAAAAAAAAACAAAAAACACCAACACCCTGACTTACGGCAACAGCCAGTCTGAAGCAACGCTAGCGTCTTTCCCCCAGGAGCTGCACATAGGTCAAGCACGATGTCCCCGGGCTGCAGGCCAAGGGCCAGGACAGGCAGCAAGGAGGCAGCATCCATCAGGTAGTAGTCCATGACACCCAGGTTGCTAGGTCTGGAAAAGAGGAGACCACTTCATTGTCAAATTCCAGGTCAGGACAATCACTAGGAGTCAAGGCTACCAAGTCCATGCCTTCTGGGGCCTGAACTCCAAACAGCAAAAACTCATTTCTCAGACCCATACTTATTCACTTATTCATCTATACACGAGCCAGAATGAGCCTTCATTTATTTACTTTGAGATGGAGTTTCGTTGCCCAGGTTGGAGTGCAGTAGCTCGATCTCGGCTCACTGCAACACAACCTCTGCCTCCCGGGTTCAAGCGATTATCCTGTCTTAGCCTCCTGAGTAGCTGAAATTACAGGCGCCTGCCACCACACCTGGCTAATTTTTTGTATTTTTAGTAGAGACAGGGTTTCACTATGTTGACCAGGCTGGTATGGAACCCCTGACCTCAGGTGATCCACTCACCTCAGCCTCCCAAAGTGCTGGGATTATAGGCGTGCCCAGTCCAGAATGATCCTTTAAAAACACAGATCAGGCCAGGCACAGTGACTCATGCCTGTAATCCCAGCACTTTGGGAGGCTGAGGCAGGCAATCATCTGAGGTCTGGAGTTCCAGACCAGCCTGGTCAACATAGTGAAACCTCTTCTCTACTAAAAATACAAAATTAGCCAGGCATGGTGATACGTGCCTGTATAATTTCAGCTACTCGGGAGGCTATGGCAGGAAAATCACTTGAACCCAGGAGGCAGAGGTTGCAGTGAACTGAGATCATGCCATTACACCCCAGCCTGGGCAAAAAAGACCAGAACTCCATCTAAAAAAAAAAAAAATTCACTCCAATATAGACACACTAGCCACCTTGCTGTTCCTTAATTAAGCCACACATGCTCCTGTCTCAGGCTTTTGCAGTTGCTACACCTTCTACCTGTAACACTCCTCCCTCAAATATCCCTGATTTGATTCCTCACTTTTTTCAGGTCTCTCCTCAAAAGTTACATCAGAAAGACTGGCATTCCTTGACTACTCACTACTCTATCTAAAGTAACAGCCACCAAAGCTGGGTATGATGATATACACCTGTAATCCCAGCTACTTGGGAGTCTGATGAAGGAGGATCACTTTGAAGCCCAGGAGTTCAAATCCACTCTGGGCAAGATAGTGAGATCCCATCTCAAAAATAAGTGTTCTAAAATCACAGACCCTAATTGTCATCACCTTCTACCTCCCTACCTTGCATTATTTTCCTTTAAAGCACTTATTATTCACTTTATATTGAAGAAGGAAATTAAATAATAGCAATAATAGTAAAAACCTTATAATTTGTATTTGCTATATAATAAGTAAATTTTGCTGTGTTGTGTGCTGTTTGATAAAAAAACCTAACCCCCAGCTCTGCTTAAAATTAAGTCCCTGTAAAACCTACTTTATCTATTCTCCCCACATTCTCAGCAGAGTTCCCAGGCATCTCAAGACTCCTGTTTTTCTTGCTGACCAACTGCAAAGTCACAGGGCAAGATAACACCCAAAGAATGTTCAATGCCACTTCTCAAAATGTTGTTTTTCAAATGTAACGTACATCACAAGACATGTTACAAATTAATTGTTCTTTGTTCTGGCTTCTGTAAACTTGTTAGCTGCTACATTATCCTGGATGAATATAAGTATCCCATTTTCTTTCTCCTTTGCTCAGTCTTGGGTACTAATCCGGTGATCACCTTAATCTGTTAAGATGTTAAACTGTTTTACCCATTGGTCTCTCCAGTCTCCTGAATATTCTACAACAATAGGTACAGAGGTGTGTGTGCATGTGTGTAGGCACGTATGCATTTTTCCCTATTTCCCCCCATTAGAATGTTAGCTCCATAAGTACAGAGATTTCATCTGCTTTGTTCATTATACTATCCCCAGCACCTGGAACAGGACCTGGCACATAGTAGGAAGTTAGTTTTCTTGGGTTACATATTGAGATACAAAGTGCTTCATGGATTCAGAGAGAAGTGACATCAACTGTGCTTGTTTGAGTTACTTGAGTTGGGCCTGATAAACGAATAGAAAGCCTTCATTAGGTAATAATGGAAGAGAAGCAGTCCAAATGAAAGAAAAAAGAATGAGCACAGGCACAGAAGCATACAAACTCATAGCTTCTTTCAGAAATAGTGAGAAATCTGACATGACAGAAACACAAGATACATGCGATTGAGGTTGGAAAACAGATTGAGGCCAGATTGTGAAAGGTCTTAAACTCTATGCTAAGGATTGTGAACTACAACCTATAAGCAGTTACCAAAACGTTTTAAGGAAAACGACATGATCAAATAGACCCAAGTTTTAGAAAGCTAGGTGGGCTAGAGGGAACACATTTAGAGACAGAGATATCAGAGGTAGCAACAGTGTGAACAGAGCGGGAGGGATGATCAGCAGGCTCATGTCACAGGACTCCCTACTCCCAGGCCAGTTGTCACAAGAGCAATTGGTGGTGAGCAGTCATGCCCCTGCCTGAGAGGTAGCTCAGCAAGGACAGGCTTGGGGACAGACTCAAGGTGACAAAAAACCCTCACAGGATAGGTCTGGGAGACAAGGCATAAGACAAGGCACAGCACCACTGAGGGTCAGCTACAAGAGCTACAATTCCCAGTCCTAAGACTCTAACACCTCCAGCATTCACAAATAGGCTCATGCTTGATAGGATATTTTCAAAGACAAATCATGCTTGGGGTATTGGTGAAACCGTGTACCTCAGCCCTCACAAAAGACAAAAACAAAACGACTGAGAAATCTAAGAAAAGCACAAACAGTTACCACATCAGCACTGGCCCATAAAACCCATCCCCATCAAGTCCCTTCCTTTTGGAAGCATCACTTTGTAACCTTTTTTTGGTTCTGTTTTGAAAATCTGCTAAAAGCTATAATCCCTCTTTCTGAGAAAAAAAAAAAACAAACTATAATTTTGCATTCAATTTCTGTACTCCCTGAATAGATCATTGAACTCTTGGGATCCCCTTGATTTCATGGGGAACCCATCAGAATCAGAAGGGGGAAAAAAAAAGCAAACTTATAGGGGTTTTGTGCTGTGGCCTGTTCCCTCACCACTCTCAGGAGTACCTCAATCAACATGGTCCTTACCCCATGGTTCTACCTAATGTCAATGCTTCCAAATTGGTCTCTAACTCTGGCCCAATCAATCACCCACTACGCAGTGACTAAAATTATCTTCCTGAGCATAACTTTAATGAGAATCAGTACTGAAGGCTGGGCAGAGTGGCTCAACGTCTGTAATCCCAGCACTTTGGGAGCCTGAGGCAGGCAGATAGCTTGAGTCCAGGAGTGTGAGATGAGCCAGGGTAACATGGCAAAACCCCTTCTCTACAAAAAATACAAAGAGAACCAACACTGGTGGTACTACTGATAAGTGCTATATTGCAGGCACTGTGCTAGGTGTTTAATACATGTAATTTTATTTAGTCCTTGCTACAACGCTATGAGGCAGGTGAACCTGAATTCTAGAGCCAGACTAACTAAACCTCGAATCCAGCACAGTTGCTCATTAGTTGTGTGACTTTAAGCAAATTTCTCAAATTCTTTGTGCCTCAGTTTCTTTTTTTTGTTTGTTTTTTTTGTGTGTGTGTGCCTCAGTTTCTTCATCTGCAAGAGTACCTCCAGATAGGGTTACTGTGAGGATTGAAGGAATTACTATGTTAAGTGCTTGGAATAGTGGCTGGCACATAATGAGCTATAGAGTTAGCTATTACTGCTTTCCAGATAAAGAAATCAAGGCTCAGTTATCCAATGCCATATGTGTAATAAGTGGTGAAGCAGGGTCCAAATCCAGGTTTGCCTGACTCAAAAGCCCAGGCTTATAACCACTGTACATCACTGCCCTTCAGCTGCCCAACTGATCTTAGACATTCACAGCAATATGTACTAAAGGGCACAAGGCCCAAAGCCATGCAGCCCTGGCAATCCCAGTCATCTGCAAGCCACCCATGGCCACCAGAAAAATCCTCTTCCCCAAATCTGCAAGCTCCTAGCATTCAGGATTCCCACATATGGCACCTCCATATACTTTTCCAGCCTCCTCCCTCTCTCTCCCCCCCCCTTCTCTCAGGCTCTTTCCCTACCCCCTCCAGCCTTATCTCTCAATCCTCATAAGCACACAGTATTCCTCAAAGCCAGAAGCTAGTACTATTGCAAGTCTCCTAATTTATATGCCCATTTCCAGCCTTGACACCCTCCAATCTGTATTCCATGCAGTGCCCAGAATCATAATTTAAAAATTCAAATTTAGGCTGGGTGCAGTGGCTCACACCTGTTATCCCAGCACTTTGGGAGGCCAAGGTGGGCAGATCACTTGAGGTCAGGAGTTTGAGACCAGCCTGGCCAACATGGTGAAACCCTGTCTCTACTAAAAATACAAAAATTCAGCCAGGCACAGTGGTTCACACCTGTAATCCCAGCAATTTGGGAGGTCAAGGTAAGTGGATCATCTGAGGTCAGGAGTTCAAGATCAGCCTGGCCAACATAGTGAAAACCCATCTCTACTAAAAATATAAAAATTAGTTGGGCATGGTGGTAAACACCTGTAATCCCAGCTACTCGGGAGGCTGAGGCAGAAGAATCACCTGAACCCAGGAGGTGGAGGTTGCAATGAGCCAAGATCGCACCATTGCACTCCAGCCTAGGCAGCAGGGCGAGACTCCATCTCAAAAAAAAAAAAATTAGCCAGGCATGGTGGTGGGTGCCTGCAGTCCCAGCTACTCTGGAGGCTGAGGCAGGAGAATCACTTGAACCCAGGGAGTGGAGGTTGCAGTGAGCCGAGATTGCACCATTGCACTCTAGCCTAGGGAACAGGGCAAGACTCCATCTCAAAAAAAAAAAAAAAAACAAACAAAAAACTAGCCAGGCATGGTGGTGAGCACCTGCAGTCCCAGCTACTCTGAAGGCTGAGGTGGGAGAATCACTTGAACCCAGGAGGCAGAGTTTGCAGTGAGCCAAGATCACCCCCCTGCACTTCAGCCTGGCTGACAGAGCAAAACTCTATCTCAAAAAAAAAAAAAAAAAAATCAAATGTAAGCCATGCTATTCCCTAGCTTAAAATGTTTTATAGGTTCCTCTTCCTCTTAAAGATTAAGTATCCAAAATTCCACAGGGCCTATAAGACCTTCATAATCAGGCTCCTACCTGCTTCTATAGCCTCATGCTTGGCCTCTCAAGCATGATCCCTGATCCCCACCTCCAAGCCACCAGCTTTAATTCCTACTTTTCACATCTTAACTTAAATTTCACTTCCTCAGAAAAGACAGGGTTAGATTTCCTAATTAGAAGACCTTAGGCCAGGTGTGGTGGCTCACACCTATAATCCCAGCACTTTGGGAGGATGAGGCAGGTGGATCATGAGGTCAGGAGTTTGAGACTAGCCTAGCCAACACAGTGAAAACATGTCTCTTCTAAAAACACAAAAAATTAGCCGTCTCTTCTAAAAAACTTCGTCTTTTTTAAAAATACAAACAATTACAGGCGGGCACCTGTACTCCCAGCTACTAGGGAGGCCAAGGCAGGAGAATCAGTTGAACCCGGGAGGCGGAGGTTACAGTGAGCCGAGATCACGCCATTGTACTCCAGCCTGGGTGACAGAGCAAGACTCCATCTCATAAAAAAAAAAAAAAAAAGACTAGCATCTTGTATTTTTCCTCTATGGCACTTATCACCATTATAGTTTTGATGGAGTTTTTTTGGTTTTGTCTGTTTTTTTTTTGGAGACAGGATCTCACTGTGTCACCCAGGCTGGAGTGGAGTGGCACAATATTGGCTCAGTATGGCCTCAACCTCCCAGGTTCAAGCAATCCTCCTGCCTCAGCCTCCTGCATAGCTGGGACTATAGGCATCCACCAACACACTCAGCTAATTTTTGTATTTTTCTATAGAGACAGGGTCTCAATATGTTTCCCAGGCTGGTCTTGAACTCCTGAGCTCAATTATCTTCCTGCCTCGGCCTTTCACAGAGCATGGATTATAGGCATGAGTTGCCATGCCCAGTCGACCATTACAGTGTTTTATTTTTTTTGAGATGGAGTCTTGCTCTGTCACCCAGGCTAGAGAGCAGTGGCACGATCTCAGTTTCCTCCTCCTGGGTTCAAGCAATTTTCCTGCCTCAGTTTCCTGAGTAGCTGGGACTACAGGTGTGAGCCACCATGCCTGGCTAATTTTTGTATTTTTAGTAGAGATGGGGTTTCACCATGTTGCCCAGACTGGTTTTGAACTCTTCACCTCAAGTGATCTGCCCATCTCAGCCTCGAAACATGCTGGGTTTATGGGTGTGAGCCACCGTGCCCAGCCAATTATAGTTTTTTAATAGCTGTTTTCCTCACTAAACTGGAAGCTCTATGAGGGCTTATGCTTCCAGGCACTTAAATGCTGAGCATTTGGTAGACAATATTTTTAAATACATCAATCAGTCAGGCTGGGCACGGTGGCTCACACCTGTAATTCCAGCACTTTGGGAGGCCGAGGTGGGCGGATCACAAGTTCAGGAGTTTGAGACCAGCCTGACCAACATGGTGAAACCCCGTTTCTACTAAAAATACAAAAATTAGCCAGGTGTGGTGGCACACTCCTGTAATCCCAGCTACTTGAGAGGCTGAGGAAGGAGAATCGCTTAAACTCAGGAGGCGGAGATTGTGGTGAACTGAGATTGCGCCACTGCACTCCAGCATGGGCAACAGAGCAAGACTGCATCTCAAAAAAAAAAAAAGGCCAGGCGTTGTGGCTTACACCTATAATCCCAGCACTTTGGGAGGCTGAGGCAGGCAGATCATGAGGTCAGGAGTTTGAGACCAGCCTGGCCAGCATGGTGAAACCCCATCTCTACTAAAGATACAAAAAATTAGCCAGGCGTGGTGGCGTGTGCCTGTAATCCCAGCTACTCAGGAGGCTGAGGCAGGAGAATCGCTTGAACTCAGGAGGCAGAGGTTGCAGTGAGTCGAGATCACACCATTGCACTTCAGCCTGGGTGACAGGGTGAGACTATGGCTCAAAAAAAAAAATCAATCAGTCTTTCTAAAATCAATTCCCATACCCTACAACTAACATTGAGTGCTCCTTAATTGTTAGAGCACAATTCAGCATTTGATTCTGGAGTCCATTCTCACTCAACTTCACATACATGAGCATTGGATCAAGAAACTGGAAGTTCTCCTTTCTTTTTCCCAGTCTAGTACCAGCTTTGTGCCCCTAGGCCAGCCCTATTTCCTAGGAAAGTCCCACTACCTCTTTGCTACCATGAAGTTACTTTTCCTATTCACTTTGATGGGTGGCTGTGAGGGCAAAATGAGAAGATGCTGTGAGTGACACATATTTCAACTTGAGAGCACCTAGTGAGTGCTCATGTAAAAGGTGGCTGTTTTCTACCAGAGACATAGAGCAGAGTAGGTTCCGGGTCTAAATACTATCCTCTTACCATCTGAGGGACCTAAAGCAAGGAAGAATCTTAACTTCTCTGTACTTCAATTTCCCAAAATGTAAAAGAGGAACAATAATATTACCTACTTCATAAGGATGTTGACAGAACAAAAAGGAATAACATATGTATGGCACCTCAAAAAATGCCTAGCCTGTATAAACATGCTGTAAGTATTAGCAATATTATGGTCTTTATTGCAGAGGGTACATGCTGGGTCTCGTCATAGCCACATCCAGCCTGCGCTCAGGCTGCTCCAGTCATGGCTCCAGATCCTACCTGGCAGGAGGGAAGCGACTGACATCCCCTTTGGCAAAAGTGAAGCATCGAAGGTTTGGACTGCAGGCCCAAGAAGGAGGGGATGGGGCTGCAGATTGGCTACCCTCAGACTGCAGTTCCCAGTGGGAGATGGCTTCATTTACAAAGTCCTTGGCATTCAGCTGCTCTAGCTTAGCACTCACATGATCCCAGGCAGCAAAGTTATTGACCAGTGCACCATACTTCTGCTCTGAGAGGAGACTGACACGGATTGATGGCCAAAGGTCTCCAAACTGCACACTGTAAGTCATGTCAAAATTCTGCAGAGCCAGTCGAACAGCAGGGAATTTGGGCTCTGTGGCAGCCTAAAAGAGAAAGGACAGGCTTATTGGTTTTCCCAGTCTTGCCTCTACTCCCTACTACCTGACCCCACCTCAGAGCCAAGGGGCAATCTTGGATCCAGCTAGTGCCTACTCCTGCTTTTGCATCCTCTCTGCCTGCCAGAGAAGTGTGAGAGAGAAAACTAATGGAGGGCAGGTCTTCCCATCCCAGGGTAGTTAGATAAAGATGTAACTCTCACAGTACTGTGCAGGGGTCATCAAGAAGGGGGACTTCGGAGTAAGAGGAACTTGGGAGAATGGTAGCTCAGGAGAGGACTCTTCAGGAGAGCCTGCAGAAGGTTAGGAGAAACTATGGAGGCTCTGGGAAACTTTGAGCTTAAAAGCAAAAGGCCCTTTTCCTCTAAACAGTCCTTCTATGTTCCAAAGCACTTTCACGTCTACTAGATTATGTGAGCACTATAACTGATAGCTCAGTAGGATACAAAAAAATTTAACAACCTTTCAATTTGATGGAGAGATGTGAGTAACTTACCCACCGTTATGCAGTGACTAGCACCACAATGCTCAGAATCAGAGGGTTGAGGGTCACGTTGGGAGAGTTCCCAGACCCCAGAAAGGTAGCATAAGGTGGGCCCACAGAATCTTGAGGTGTGAACTAACACAGGGACTTGTAGGATGACTGCTTTGAGGGTAGCAGAGAAGGACAAGAGGATAAGAACAAGGAGGTAGAGTAAAAGAGAAAAGAAGACTTCAGATGGGGAGTCCACAAGTTGGTCCTGGTTGCTGCAGCTGGGATGCTTGCTATTGCTGGCAATCTTGTTACTATCTATGCCTTGCTCTGGCCTAGATTTCTGGTCTGGTCAGAACTTTTACTCTGGCCCTCATTTCTTATTATGGTGAGGACTCTTGTTCTATGACTTTTGCCCCTGCTGGGACTTTTGCTCTGGTTCCTGCTATGTTGGGGACTCTTGCTCTGGCCTTGACCTTTGCCACGTTGGGTACTCTTGCTCCGGTTCCGACTTTTGCCATGGTGGAGACTCTTGCTCTTGCCCTGACCTCTGCCACGTTGGGTACTCTTGCTCCGGTTCTGACTTTTGCCATGGTGGAGACTCTTGCTCTTGCCCTGACCTCTGCTAATTTGGGGACTCTCACCCTGGCGCTCATTTATGCTAAGGTGGGGACTCTCACTCTGGCCCAGACTTGTGTTTTGTTGAGGACTACTGCTCCCGCTCCGGCTTCTGCTAGGATAGGGACTCCTTTTCCTGCTCGGACTTCTGCTCAAATGATGGCTCTTGCTCCGGCTCTGATTTGTGCCATGATGGGGACTCTTGCTTTGGCTCTGAATTTGGCTTTGGTAGGACTTCCTGCTCTGGCTGTCACTACTCTGGCATTTGCTAATAACAGTCGAACTACAGCTGGGATTAGTGCTACAGCTGGAATCCTTGGATGAAAGCAAAGGGCAGCTGTAGGGGATCTGCAGGGGCTCTTTGCAAGGGCCTTGAGAGGCCACACGGTAGATATGGAGGCCACAAGGGACAACGTCAGGGTAGGCCCGGACTCGGGGGACAATGGATAAACTTTGAGGATCAAAGGGTGTTCTCAAAGGGATAAAAGAATAGATGTGAGTAGAACAAGGAGGCACCACAGGCTGGCAATGAGGTTGGGGTGGGCCCCTGGGAGTGCTATAGGTGTCACACAGGGGCACAATGGGAGGGGGGCCTGTCGAGTGATTGAGGGAGCCAGACAGTGGGCAGGAATGGGCAGCGGAGGGAACCACAGAGTATATATGGGTTTTGCAGGGGGGCCCGTGGGGGCTGCTCTGAGCATAACTATTGAGCGAGACAGGATCACAAGGAAGGCAGAAGGGAAGAGAACTGGGGCTAACAGTTTTGAGGGTTCTAGGGACCACAGTTGGTAAGGCAGTCCCTGGGGGAAGTTCTTTGGGGCTGGAATTTGAAGGAGTTGTGATGGATGGCTCGATACAAGAAGGACCAGAGAGGAGGGAGGGAGTTGGGGGAGAGGTGCTGGCCTTAGCAGGCTTGGGCTGGCCAGAAGGGGTGTGCTGGGGAGTGGTGACTAGGGAGTGACACCTGTGGGGAGTATGTGACTGTCTTAACTCTGAGAATTTAGGGGACTTCACTTGGGGGGCAACTGGGGTGGGAAGAGGGGGTTCATTGTAGCTTCTGTGGTGGAGTGGCTGGGGTAGAGATATAGACTGGTTGCCCGGGGGTAAAGAGAAGGAGGAAAGGCCAGAATGAGGACAGTGGGGAAGAGATGGTTCCTGGGAACAGTGGGGACCAGAAATTGTGGTGTCCGGGGTGAAGAAGAGGTAAGAGTTCCCATCTGCCTCCCAGGAGAGAAGGGACTCAAAGCAAGCCTTCCTGGGAGCCTGGAACTGGGGTGAGCAAGGAGAATCAGTACTCCCAGAGCGTAGGCGAGTGACACAGCAAGGACTCCCAAGGGTAGGCAGGTAGGCCTCTGAGGAAAGATGGGAATAATGATAAGAGCCCTCTGGAGGTGAGTTGGGAGAGCCAGACATGCCTGCCTGAGAAGAGAGTGGGGAGTCACAATAATTTTTCTCAAGGGGCAGGTCAAGCTGTGGTTTGGGTTCACAAGAGTCTGGAGGCTTATGGCTGCCACGGTAAAATTTGCCAGTAGGTGGGGAAGATGCTGGGGAAAGAAGGGGGTCATTATAACTTCTCCCTGAGGACCAGTGAGAGGGCAGAGAGATCATCAGCCCAGTTTCCAAAACTCTGTGAGAAAGGGTTGGGGAGGCCACAGGACTAGTTTCCACTGGTCGGCGAGCAAGGGGAGGTGAAATCTTGAGGCAAGTTCCTGGGGTCGGGGTCCTATAAGTAGGAGGAGGTGAAATCACGAGTCCAGTTTCCAAGGGTACATGAGTGAGCTGAGGGGAGGTCAATGGGCTCCTTCCCGGGGACCGCTGAGCAAGGGGTGAGGAGATTGCGGGGCCGATTCCAAAAGCCGAAGGGCATCCGCTATAGTAACAGAGGTTAGTGTTCTGGTCAAAGTGAGTGCCTTGAAGACAGGGACGCTGCATTCTCGAGGGACTGATCCAGGTGTGATAAGGGGTCGGCTGACAGACAGGGGGTGACCCCGTTATGCTGAACTGCTCAAAATAGGAACTGGAAGGTGGGGACCCCGAGTGGCAGGGCTCGCGGCAGTAGGTCCTTTCCAGGAGTGGGGAAGAGGACTCAAAATAACATCTCCCTGAATGCGAGGGAGGTTGTGGCTGTGGAAGACGAGATCGTGGAGGCGGAGAGGGAATCAGCTGGGGTGGGCAGGGGGGCGTGTCAGTCTTAGAAGAAATTCCAGGGCTACTAGGGTGGCAAGAAAAAGGTTCTCTGGAGAAGCAGGGAGATTCCAGAGGATGAGAGGATTCGTTGCACCTTTTGCCTGCGTTTGGGGAAAGGCCGGCAGTATGGAAGAAATTCCAGGGCTACTAGGGTGGCAAGAAAAAGGTTCTCTGGAGAAGCAGGGAGATTCCAGAGGATGAGAGGATTCGTTGCACCTTTTGCCTGCGTTTGGGGAAAGGCCGGCAGTATGGACAGGGTGGTCGCTGTAACCTTTCCCGGTCGCCAGAGGCAGCTCGAGGTTGAGGAAGGGGCTGAATCCTTTCCTGCAAGGCGGCGGAGACCCAGAAGGGAAGGGGAGGTCGCTATGGTATTTTCCGAGGGATGAGGGCGACCCAGCTGGAAGATCAATGAGGAAAGGAGGAGAAGTCATGTGCAGGAAGAATGAACGGGCAAGAGAAAGGGTGGGGGAGAGGGAAGGGGGAGAGGAAGGGAGGGAAGTAAAAGGGGGTGGTGGGGGACAGAAAGGTAGGTGGACACAGCTGGGGAACAAGAGGCGGTGACATCACTAAAAGAATGAAGGCGGAGGTGATGACGCCACTAGAGGGGCAGAGACAGGAGGCTGCAGACGTAACAAGCGGAAGAGACGAACGTTCGGGACAAAAAAGGGGTACGGACAGAGGCTGTGACGGAACAGACGTGAGAGGGAGGTGCCAGGGACGCTCCGTAAAGTAGTTGGGAAAGAGGCCTAGGCGTTCCAGAAGGCCGGGAAATGAAAGGACTGGACAAGTCTCCGCCTCACTGTTCCCTCCTGCGCCCCCAACCGGACCTTACCCATTTCTTTTTATGTCTATGTCGCCGCGGGACCGTCGCGAAGTCCACACGCTTCAGCAGCTCCCGGACGCCCCTCAGGGTCAGCGCAGCCATGTTGGCGTGCGCCGCTGGGTAATTCCGACCGGAACCGCAGCGGGAGACTAGCGTGTTCCGGGGAGGTGGGGAGCGCCGCCAGGCGGGACTCAAGCCAGAAAAGAGGAGGGAATTACATCCGCAGCTCTCCCAGGACTCCGCGCGCTTTTACAGACTCCGCCCCTCCAGGGATCCCTTGAAGGCTACCGGCAAAAGAGCAACTTGGCACCCGCAATGATAACTCTGCCTGGATGCTTAGAGCAGTGCAAGGGACTCCGAAGAAGCCCCTAGCCCACTTGGGGGATCAGGGAGGATTAGGAGCAGATGATTGAGTACTGAAAGAGTTAGCTAGGCGAAAAGGGGCGGGAAGGGCCTCCTAGGCCGAAATTGTATGGAGAAAGATCTTTAGGTAGAGGGAAATGAGACCAGATAGGAAGGCAGAAGCAGATTTGCAGTGAAACGAAAGAAGCTTAAGTTTCAGGACCTATCATTTGCATGTCCCCTTTCAAGGACCTGTACCTGCTTTTTTTTTTTTTTTCTTGAAACGGAGTCTTGCTCTGTTGCCCAGGCTGGAGTGCAGTGACACGATCACAGTTCACTGCAACCTTCGCCTCCTCGGTTCAAGCGATTCTCCTGCTTTAACCTCCCAAGGAGCTGGGATTACAGGTGCGCACCACAACACCCACTAGTTTTTGTATTTTCAGTAGAGACGGGGGTTTCACCAGGTTGGCCAGGTTGGTCTCGAACTCCTGACCTCAAGTGATCCACCCACCTCAGCCTCCCAAAGTGCTGGGATTATAGGCATGAGCCACACCCTGCTGAGTTTTGTATTATTTTTCTTAAATATACCCTCTCAAATAGTGGAAGCCCCACAAGACTTGACATCACCAGTAGGGATCCAGTGGAGAGGAGGGACATGATCAGAAACTGATTTTTGTTGTTGTTTCTTCTTTGAGACAGAGACTCCCTCTGTCGCCCAGGCCGTAGTACAGTGGCGCAATCTCTGCTCACTGCAACCTCCACCTCCCGGGTTCATGCGATTCTCTTACCTCAGCCTCCCAAGTAGCTGAGACTACAAGCATGCGCCACCTTGCTCAGCTAATTTTTGTATTTTTAGTAGAGATAGGGTTTCATCATATTGGTCAGACTGGTCTTGAACTCCTGACCTCGTGATCCGCCCACCTCAGCCTCCCAAAGTGCTGGGATTACTAGTGTGAACCACTGTGCCCAGCCCAGAAACTGTTGTTTTTTTTTGAGACGGAGTTTCGCTGCTGTTACCCAGGCTGGAGTGCAATGGCATAATCTCGGCTCACCGCAACCTCCGCCTCCTTGGTTCAGACAATTCTCCTGCCTCAGCCTCCTGAGTAGCTGGGATTACAGGCACACGCCACCATGCCCAGCTAATTTTTTGTATTTTTAGTAGAGACGGGGTTTCACCATGTTGACCAGGATGGTCTCGATCTCTTGATCTCGTGATCCACCCACCTTGGCCTCCCAAAGTGCTGGGATTACAGGCTTGAGCCACCGCGCCTGGCCCAGAAACTGTTTTTTAAAATGATCTAAACAATCGATTATCAGAGTGGGTAGGAGTGAGGCAAGGAGATCAGAAGGCATAGAGATTGGCTGGGATTACCCCAAGAAAGGGTTCTTGGATCTCATCCAAGAAAGAATTTAGGGTGAGTCCCAATGCAAAGTGAAAGCAAGTTAATTAAGAAAGTAAAACAATAGGCCAGAACACTGCACTCCAGCCTGGGCAACAGAGTGAGACTCCATCTCAAAAGAAAAGAAAGTAAAAGAATAAAAGAATGGAGGCGGGCGCGGTGGCTCACACCTATAATCCCAGCACTTTGGGAGGCTGAGGTGGGTGGATCACAAGGTCAAGAGATCGGGGGTTCAACATGGTGAAACCCCGTCTCTACTAAAAATACAAAAATTAGCTGGGCATGGTGGTGCGTGCCTGTAGTCCCAGCTACTCAGGAGGCTGAGGCAGGAGAATTGCTTGAACCCAGGAGGCGGAGGTTGTGGTGAGCTGAGATCATGCCTTGCACTCCAGTCTGGATAACAAGAGTGAAGCTCCGTCTCAAAAAATAAATAAATAAATAAAAGAATGGATATTCCATAGATAGACCAGCCCCAAGGGCTGCTCGTTGCCAATTTTATGGTTATTTATCGATGATATGCTAAACAAGGGGTGGGTTATTTGTGCCTCCCCTTTTTAGACCACATAGGGTAACTTCCTAACATTGCCATGGCATTTGTAAACTGTCGTGGTGCTGGTGGTAGTGTAGCTGTGAGGATAACTCTTGTCACCGTTTTGGTTTTGGTGGGTTTTGGCGGGCTCCTTTACTGCAACCTGTAGTACTTACTGCAACCTATCAGCAAGGTCTTTATGAGCTTTATTTTGTGTGGATCTATCTCATCCTGTGACTTAGAATGCCTTAACTGTCTGGGGATGCAGCCCAATAGGTTTCAGCCTCATTTTACCCAGCTCCTATTTAAGATGGAGTTGCTCTGGTTCACATGCCTCTGAGAGTGAGCCGCTGCCCCTGGCGGAAAGCTTAAATTTTCTTATTGGCAACAAATACCGCCAGTTATTTTCCTTTAAGTGACAGGCTCACTTTGTTCATTTTTCAAGAAAAATGCCGGCTGGTCTGGTGGCTTACGCCTGTAATCCCTGCACTTTGGGAGGCCGAGGCAGGCATTCGAGACCAGCCAGGCCAACATGGCAAAACCCAGTCTCTACTACAAACACAAAAATTAGTTGGGTGTGGTGACATATGCCTGTAATCCTAGCCACTCAGGAGGCTGAAGCAGGAGAATCGCTTGAACCCAGGAGGCAGAGTTTGCAGTGAGCCGAGATTGCACGACTGCACTCCAGCCTGGGCAACAAGAGTGAAACTCAAAAAAAAAAAAGAAAAATGCTAATATATTAAAGTATATTAAATAATATGTAACATATTAAAATATATTATGTCATATATAATTATATTATATAATATATAATTATGGGTTAGTTTTCTTGGTTTTTTATTTTTTTCTATTAAGATGATCATACAGTTTTACTTCTTTTTTTTTTTTTTTTTTTTTAGAGATGGAGTTTTGGTCTGTTGCCCAAGCTGGAATACAGTGGTACAATCTTGACTCACTGCAACCTCCACCTTCCAAGTTCAAGCAATTCTCCTGCCTCAGCCTCCTGAGTAGCTGGTATCACAGCCATGCACCACCACACCTGGCTATTTTTTGCATTTTTAGTAGAGACAGTTTCACCATATTGGCCAGCCTGGTCTCGAACTCCTCACCTTAAGTGATCTGCCTGCCTCAGCCTCCCAAAGTTCTGGGATTACAGGTGTAAGCCATTGAGCCTGGCCAGTTTTACTTCTTTATTTCATTACTATGATGAATCATATTGACTGACTTTTCAGTATGAACCAACTTTGTATTCTTTTTTTTGAGACGGAGTTTCTCTCTTGTTGCCCAGGCTGGAGGGCAATGGCACGATCTCGGCTCACTACAATCTCCACCTCCAGGGTTCAAGCGATTCTCCTGCCTGAGCCTCCCAACTAGCTGGGATTACAGGCATGCAGCACAACACCCAGCTAATTTTGTATTTTTAGTAGAGACAGGGTTTCTCCATATTGGTCAGGCTGGTCTTAAATTCCCAACCTCAGGTGATCTGCCCACCTTGGCCTCCCAAAGTGCTGTGATTACAGGTGTGAGCCACTATGCCTGGCCAACTTCTCAATTTCTTTAATTGATATAGGGCAGCAGTAATTTTACCCCTCCCTCAGGGGACATTTGGTAACATCTGGACATTTGTGGTTGTTATAACTGGAAGGCGATTCTGTCTGGCATCTAGGAAGTAGAGGCCAGGGATACTGCTCAGCAGCCTACAATACACTGGACAGCCCTCCCTCACATCAAAGAATTATCCAACCCAAATATCAACAGTACTGAGGTTCAGAAACCCTAATATAGAGCTATTTGAGTTTTCTAATTCTTCTTGCATTGGCTTTGACAATTTGAGTCTTTTTTTTTTTTTTTTGAGACAGAGTCTTACTCTGTCACCCAGACTGGAGTGCAGTGGTACAATCTTGGTGTACTGCAAACTCCACCTTCCGGTTCAAGAGATTCTTGTGCCTGAGCCTCCTGAGTAGCTGAGATTACAGGCACGTGCCACCACACCTGGCTAATTTTTGTATTTTTTTTTTTTTTTTTTTTGAGACGGAGTTTCGCTCTTGTGACCCAGGCTGGAGTGCAATGGCGCAATGTCGGCTCACCACAATCTCCGCCTCCTGGGTTCAGGCAATTCTCCTGCCTCAGCCTCCCGAGTAGCTGGGATTACAGGCACGCGCCACCATGCCCAGCTAATTTTTTGTATCTTTAGTAGAGACGGGGTCTCACCATGTTGACCAGGATGGTCTCGATCTCTTGACCTCATGATCCACCCGCCTCGGCCTCCCAAAGTGCTGGGATTACAGGCGTGAGCCGCCGCGCCCGGCCTAATTTTTGTATTTTTAGTAGAGATGAGATTTCACCATGTTGCCCAGGCTAGTCTCTAACTGGCAACCTCAGGTGATTCCCCCTGCCTCAGCCTCCCAAAGTGCTGGAATTACAGGCATGAGCCACCACGCCTGGCCCCAGCACAACGCTAAAATAAAAATTTTAGTCTTTTTTTTTTTTTTGAGGCAGAATCTCACTCTGTCACCAGGCGCCAGGCTGGAGTGCAGTGGTGCTATGTTGGCTCACTGCAACCTCCGCCTCCAGGGTTCAAACAATTCTCCTGCTTCAGCCTCCCTAGGCTGGGACTACAGGCGCGCTCCACCACGCCCAGCTAATTTTTGTATTTTAGTGGAGACTGGGTTTCACTATGTTGGCCAGGATGGTCTTGATCTATTGACCTCATGATCCACCCACCTCGGCCTCCCAAAGTGCTGGGATTATAGGCATGAGCCACCACGCCTGGCAATTTTAGTCTTTTAAAGAATGTGTTCAGGCGGGGCGCGGTGGCTCAGGCCTGTAATCCCAGCACTTTGGGAGGCCGAGGTGGGTGGATCACCTAAGGTCAGGAGTTCGAGACCAGCCTGGCCAACATGGAGAAACCCCATCTCTAAAAAAAAAAAAAAATGTGTTCATTTCATCTAAGGCGTTGTCTTCATGTAAAGTGTTTCAGAATATTCCATTATTATCCATTTAATGTCTATAGGAGGGGCAGCAAACTGTAGCCACAGCCCAATTCAGCCTGCAGCCTGTTTTTGAAATATAAATACATAATGTTTGTGTCTCCTTTACCGCTGCAACAAAGTAGTTGCTCCACAGATCATGTGGCCCACAAAGCCAAACAGGGTCCCTGAATCTTTACAGAAAAAGCTTGCTGACCTGTGGTTTATGGAATCCTTAGTGATGTCCCCTCTCTTACTACTGATATTGGCAATTTGTCTTCCTCTTTTATACCTTATCAGGCTAATGAGATGTTTATCTATTTTATTGAACTTTTCAAAGGACTAGCTTTTGGTTTTGTTGTTTTTCTCCTTTATTTTATATGGCATTGATTTCCACTCTTTATAGTTTGATTTCTTTCTACATTAGTTCTATTGTCAAACTAAATCAAAGAGATTCTCCAAAGATAAAAAATTAATTCAGCAGTGGGCATTGCAATGTGGAATATGGTACCATATTAACCTACGGGTATATGAGGAGGTAAAGGAAAACAAGAGTTGTTTTTTTGTTTTTTAAGTTTTTCTTTTGAGACAGGGTCTCACTGTGTCACCCAGGCTGGAGTGCAGTTGCATGATCATGGCTTACTGCAGCCTCAACCTCTCAGGTTAAATAGATCCTCCTGCCTCAGCCTTCCAAGTAGCTTGGACTACTGGCACGTGCCACCACACCTGGCTAATTTTCATATTTTTTGTACAGACAAGGTTTCACCATTTTGCCCAGGCTGGTCTCAAACTCCTGGGCTCAAGGGATCCACTCTAAAGAGCTGGGATAACAGGCATAAGCCACCATGCCTAACCTGAAAAAAGGACGTTTTTAAAGGGAAAAGTGAGAATTGTTACATATAGTAAGTTGTTTTGAAGGAATTAGCCTTTGCTACAAGAATCAATAACAAAGGTTAGTCAATAACAAGCATCAGTCCAAGTTTGGACAAGTAGTTACTGGGCAGATGTTTTCACAGAAGCATTTCGTGTAATGTTGTGATGGCTTTTGTGCAAGGTTGTGGTATAAATGCAGACAGTCAGGCAAGCCCCCAAACTGGGGCTTAGTCTGGGAGGGTTCTCAGCTTTGCCTGGGAAAGAATTTAAGGGTAAGCTGGTGGTATTAAACAACAATTTTTTTTTTCAAGGCAGGGTCTCACTCTGTCACCCAGGCTAGAGTACAGTGGTGCAATTCCCAGTTCACTGCAGCCTTGACCTTGGCTCATATAGTCTTCTCACTTCAGCTACCCAAGTAGCTGGGACCACAGGTATCCACGACCACCCCCAGCTAATTTTTGTATTTTTTTGTAGAGACAGGATCTCATTATGTTGCCCAGGCAATATATGGTCTCAAGACCTTGAGCTCAAGAAATCTTCCTGCCTCAGCTTCCCTAAGTGCTGTTACTGGAGGCATGAGCCACTATGAGTGGTCAAACAGCAATTTTTAATTGAACTGAAGTACTCCTTGTAGATCAGGGACAACTCATAGGCAGTGTGCCCAGAGCTGCTCTTTTCCTGTTGGCAACTGTATTTATATCCACTTACACCCACTTTTAATTAGATGTAAATCGGGCCGGGCACAGTGGCTCAAGCCTGTAATCCCAGCACTTCGGGAGGCCAAGGCAGGTGGATCATGAAGTCAAGAGATCGAGACCATCCTGGTCAACATGGTGAAACCCCGTCTCTACTAAAAATACAAAAAATTAGCTGGGCATGGTGGTGCGTGCCTGTAATCCCAGCTACTCAGGAGGCTGAGGCAGGAGAATTACCAGAACCCAGGAGGCAGAGGTTGCGGTGAGCCAAGATAGTGCCATTGCACTCCAGCCTGGGTAACAAGAGCAAAACTCCATCTCAAAAAAAAAAAAAATTAGATGCAAATCAAGAAGTGGGCTACTGCAAATTGAGGGGCAGGTTATTCCTCACTTTCTAGGAAAGGGACAGTAACTTCCTGGTCATTGCCATAGCATCTGTACTTATGACTCAGAGGGACTGTCTTATGCTAATGACCAATGAAGGTAGCTAGGGACGGCTTTTATCGCCATCTGCTGGTTCCTGCTAGTTTATTCACTTTATCCAATCGGGACCTTGGGACCTGGGAATAATTCCTGCCGTCCTTACTTCATTCCCCCTCAGAGATTAGATACTCCTCCTCAATCTTTTTTTTTTTTTTTAAGATGGAGTTTTACTGCTTTTGCAAAGGCTGGAGTGCAGTGGCATTATCTTGGCTCACCTCAACCTCCACCTCCTGGGTTCAAGTGATTCTCCTGTCTCAGCCTCCCAAGTAGCTAGGATTACAGGCATGCGCCACCACACCTGGCTAATTTTGTATTTTTAGTAGAGATGGGGTTTCTCCATGTTGGTCAGGCTGGTCTCGAACTCCCAATCTTAGACAATCTGCCCATCTCGGCCTCCCAAAGTGCTGGGATCACAGGCGAGAGCCAGCACATCCGGCCTCCTCCTTAATCTTAAAGGGGTGGTCAGGTGTGGGGGCTTACGCCTGTAATCCTAGTACTTTGCAAGGCCAAACCAGGCAGATCACTTGAGGCAGAGGTTCGAGACCCACCTGGCCATCGTAATGAAACCCCATCTCTATTAAAAATCCAAAAATTAATTGGGCGTGGTGGTCCCAGCTACTTGGGAGGCTGAAGCAGGAGAATTGTTTGAACTCAGGAGGAGGTTGCAGTGAGCAAAGATAGCACCACTGCACTCCAGCCTGGGAGACAGAGTGAGACTCTCTTTCAAAAAAATAAAAAGTAAAAAAAGATCTTAAAGGGGCTGTACAAGGGCAGAGGTCCATCTTCTGTAACTGTTTTCTGCTAATTTTATGGGCATATGCCCTGTCTGGCATTGAAGGAGTGACAGTCTCTAGATACCTAATCTGATGGGTCTGGTAGTAGGTTGTTTTTATTTTCAAGGTCAGAAAATGGGATGGATTAGAAGCCTTGTGCCAGCATATTTTTCATGTGGAATTGTAGTCTGAAGACACAAACTTTACTAGGAGGTTAAATAAGCAAGGGCCAAAAATTGGTAATAATAGAAGAGCTATTTAAAGATCTTAGGAAAGGTAAAAACCAGGTGAGAATAACATGTAGTTTAGTACTGCACATACTCTTCCTTGTCACATTATTTATTTTTGTGTTTGTGAAATAGAAACTTTAAGACTTATAAGAGTTCATAAATGAAGGTCATAATGTCCGCCTTTTACACCTCCAGGGACTCATAAGAAACAGGTTTAATTCTGGTCAGGTGTAGCCAGCTAGTGCTTTCCTGAAGTTTAACAATAGTTGGGGGTACTTAACAATACCCACTAAAGGCTGTTTTATTTTGGTTGTAATTGATTCTTAGGGGATCCTTTTTATTTTATTTATTTATTTATTGTGAGACAGTCTTACTCTGTCGCCCAGGCTGAAGTGCGGTGGTGTGATCTTGGCTTACTGCAACCTCTGCCTCCTGTGTTCAAGCAATTCTCCTGCCTTAGCCTCCATAGTAGCTGGGACTACAGGTGCACACCACCACACCTGGCTAATTTTTGTATTTTTAGTAGAGACATGGTTTTGCCATGTTAGCCAGGCTGGTCTTGAACTCCTGACCTCAGGTGATCTGCCCACCTTGGCCTCCCCAAAGTGCTGGGATCCCCAGCCAAGGGTTTTTTTAAAAAAAAAAAAATTAGTAAGACTAAGTCTTGTAGGAAGAGGCAATACTTTATTTCCATATTCTTTTTTTTTTTTTTTTTTGAGACGGAGTTTCGCTGTTGTTACCCAGGCTGGAGTGCAATGGCGCGATCTCGGCTCACCGCAACCTCAGCGCGTTCAAGCAATTCTCCCGCCTCAGCCTCCTGAGTAGCTGGGATTACAGGCACGCGCCACCATGCCCAGCTAATTTTTTGTATTTTTAGTAGAAACGTGGTTTCACCATGTTGACCAGGATGGTCTCAATCTCTTGACCTCGTGATCCACCTGCCTCGGCCTCCCAAAGTGCTGGGATTACAGGCTTGAGCCACCGCGCCCAACCAAAATTTCTTATATTTATTAAGACCAAATACCTCAAGAAAACTTTGTTTTCTTAACAATAGGTAATCCATTTTCTCGAAAGACTATTATAAACAATTCCCTTTTAACAGGAGAATCCTTTTTTTTTTTTTTTTTGAGACAGAGTTTCACTCTTGTTACCCAGGCTGGAGTGCAATGGCCCAATCTCGGCTCACCGCCACCTCCGCCTCCTGGGTTCAGGCAATTCTCCTGCCTCAGCCTCCTGAGTAGCTGGGATTACAGGCACACGCCACCATGCCCAGCTAATTTTTTGTATTTTTAGTAGAGACGGGGTTTCACCATGTTGACCAGGATGGTCTCGATCTCTTGACCTCGTGATCCACCCACCTTGGACTACCAAAGTGCTGGGATTACAGGCTTGAGCCACTGCACCCGGCCAAATCCTTTGAACCCAGGAGGCAGAGGTTGCAGTTAGCCAAGATCGTGCCATTGCACTCCAGCCAAGGCAACAAGAGCAAAACTCCATCTCAAAACAAATAAACAAACAAAAACAGTCATTTCACTCTAGGACAAGAATTTACCACATAAGATTTTTTTCTCATGTAAAGTTACTCTTTTTATTTTTTAAATTAAAAGCACATCTTCATTTCTATATCTTTCTTTTCTTTTTTGAGATGGAGTCTCTGTTGCCCAGACTGGAGTGCAGGGGTGTGATCTCGGCTCACTGCGAACTCCACCTCCTAGGTCCAAGCAATTCTCTGCCTCAGCCTCCTGAGTAGTTGGGATATCAAGTGCCTGCCACCACGTCCAGCTAATTTTTGTATTTTTAATAGAGACAGGGTTTCATCATATTGGTCAGGCTAGTCCTGAGCTCAAATGATCCGCCTGCCTCAGCCTTCAAAGTGCTGGGATTACAGGCATGAGTCACTGTGCTCAGCCTATATCTTTCTTTATATCTCTTTCCCTACTTACTGGTTTCTTTTTTCTTTTCTTTCTTTCTTTTTTTTTTTTGAGACAAGGTCCCACTCTGTTGCCCAAGCTGGAGTATAGTGATAGTGATGCAGTCATAGCTCACTGCAGCCTCAACCTCCCAGGCTCAAGCAATCCTCTCACCTCAGCGAAATCAATCAATCAATTAATTAATTAAATTTAATGCCATATAAAACCAATTAAAATTTAAAGTTATTTTTCTGTTAACCATTTTAAAATCTGACATGGTTTGGATCTGTGTCCCCACCCAAATCTCATGTCAAGTTGTTTAAAAGTGCATAGCAACTCCCCATTCTATTTCTCCTGCTCCAACCATGTAAGATGAGCCTGCTTCCCCTTCACCTCCTGCCATGATTGTAAGTTTCCTGAGTCCTCCCCAGCCATGCTTGCCTGCAGAACTGTGAGCCAATTAAACCTCTTTTCTTTATAAATTACATGGCCTCAGGCATTTTTCTTTCTTTTCTTTTCTTTTTTTTTTTTTTTTCTGAGACAGAGTCATACTCTGTTCCCGAGGCTGGAGTGCAGTGCAAGTCACATCTTATGTGGATGGCAGCATGCAAAAAAGAGCTTGTGCAGGGAATCTCCCGTTTTTAAAACCATCAGATCTCATGAGACCCATTCACTATCACAAGAACAACACAGGAAAGACCTGAGGCATGATTTAGTCATCTCCTACCAAGTCCCTCCCACAACACATGGGAATTATGGGAGCAAAAGATGAGATTTGGGTGGTGATAGAGAGCTGAACCATGTCACTAAACATTTACTAAAATCTGGGTGATGGGTTTAGGGATGTTCACTGCAAAATTTCATCCTTGGTATATATTTGAATTTTTTTTTTTTTTGAGACAGTGTTTCACTGTGTTGCTTAGGCTGGAATGCAGTGGCACAATCATAGCTTAGTGGACCTTGACCTCTTGGGCTCAAGCAATCCTCCCACCTCAGCCTCCCCAGTAGCTTGGACTATATGTGCCACCATGCCTGGCTAATTTTTTAAATTTTTTTGTAGAGATGGAGTCTCACTATGTCGTCCAGGTTGGTCTGAAATTCCTGGCTCTAGAGATCCTCCTTCGTCACGGCCTCCTAAAGTGCTGGAATCATAGGCATGAGCCATTGCACCTAACCCATCTGAAAATTTAATACAGTTGAGTATACCTTAGTCAAATACTTGGGACCAATGATGCAGGTGCTGCCTTCACAAATCTATTTCGGAAGGCATTGATCACAGGTATATCTTCTGGATCCTCCCAGAGGGTTAATAAGTCTAAAGTGACTACTCCACTCCACCATCCCAATCTCCCTAAGCCTTTGGAATCCCTTCCTCTACCTTAAACCAAGGGAGATCAGGCATTTCCAGCTTGCTCACAGTGGGTCATGTTTTAATCCATATTTCACTTAACCAAGCAAGTAAACTATTAGAACCTTTTTTAACTCCCTGAGCTGCAACATTAAATGCAGAGTCCCTACTTAGTGGGCCCAAATCAATAAATGCAGCCTGATCCAACTCCGTGTTCCTTCCACCATTATCCCATACCCTTAATATCCATTCCCATGCCTGTTCTCCAGATTTCTGCCTGTTCTCCAGATTTCTGCTTATATAAATCAGAGAACTCAAGCAGTTCTTTTTGAGTGTAGTGCACCTCCTCATGGGTCACACTCTGAACCTCACCTCTAGGGGCCAGCTAGGACTTTAGTTATAGGTCTAAAAGCAAACAGGGGTGGCTCCTGAGAAGAATCAACATTATCTTGCCTGGCAACTGCCTCAAGGGAGGCCATCACTGTTGCTTCAGGGTTTATCTCCTCAGATAAAGGTGGAAAGGCTGATGGCAGCATGGGCTGGAGAGGGGATGTTGCCACTACTGGGGATGGGGAAGGTGTTTCTTCATTGCTGCTTCTATGTGGTATAGATATTTGTGCCATTATTGGTGATGTCTGTTTTCATCTAAGCTTTCTGCCAGGCTTCTTCAGTGTATTTCTCCTTTTATAATTAACAAGTATCCTCTTCTTCACCAAACTTTCAACTAATTCACTTATTTATATTTGTATGGAATAATGTATTTCTTTTATTTAGTGGGGTATAATCCAGTACTATCATTATATATTTTGACGCTCAAATTATCCCAGTTTTGACTAGTGGTTTTTGTATACTTTTAACATGCCCTATCATTCTTTGAGCACTTCCTTTTGTTTTAAGCTACACCTGTTGGAATGGGGAAGCACTTTTATCTTACGGAATGAAATGTTCCAGACTTAACCTTTACTTTCCCTGTCTCAGTCCTGGAATCACCTCTTCCTCCATGGAACCCTGGTTCCTTTAACCGGGGGATGAAGCTCTCTTCATGGGCAGAGCTAGGGAATATATGAATTCCCTACATATGCACATACTGGTATCTATGTTTACTTATTTACTAAATTTGTATTTATTTAGTGCATACAAATACCTAAACACCACAGCGTTTGTTCTGGTTTTTACCTTTTTTTTTTTTTCTTTTCTGAGATGAATTCTTGCTTTGTTGCCCAGGCTAGAGTGCAGTGGCACTGCCTCGGCTTACTGCAACCTCCGCCTCCTGGGTTCATGTGATTCTCCTGCTTCAGCCTCCCAAGTAGCTGAGACTACAGGCACGTGCCACCACACCAAGCTGAATTTTGTTTTGTTTTGTTTTTTGGTATATTTAGTAGAGACAGGGTTTTGCCATGTTGGCCAGGCTGGTTTCAAATTCCTGGCCTCAGGTGATCCTCCCACTGTGGCCTCCCAAAGTGATAGGATTGCAGGCATGAGCCACTGCACCAGGCCAAATCTTTCCATATTTGTAACTCTATTCTCTGATTGCTAGCTCCCATCATTTGCAATGTATTTACCTATTGGATTAATCCTCCCTATATGTATCCAATCTCCCATTGCCAGTACCACCTTCCCAGGTTCCCTATTCTCATCTTGCTTAGACTCCAGTACCCTTCTCCCACAACCCTACACACCCCAATTCTTTTTGAGATGGAGTCTTGCTCTGTTGCCCAGGCAGAGTGCAGTGGAATAGAGTGGCGTGATCTCAGCTCCCTGTAGCCTCCACCACCCAGGTTCAAGAGTTTCTCCTGTCTCGGCATCCCGAGAAGCTGGGACTATAGGCACATAGCACTATGCTTAATTTTTGTATTTTTACTCATTTTTTTGAGATGGATTCTCACTCACTCTATCACCCAGGCTGGAGTGCAGTGGCATGATCTTAGCTCACTGCAGCCTCCGCCTCCCAGGTTCAAGGGATTCTCTTGCCTCAGCCTCGAGTAGCTGAGATTATAGGCGTGTGCCACCACATCCAGCTACTTTTTGTATTTTTAGTAGAGATGGAGTTTCACTATGTTGGCCAGGCTGGTCTCAAACTCCTGGCCTCAAGTGATCCACCCACCTTGGCCTCCCAAAATGCTGGGATTACAGGCATTAGCCACCATACTGAATGCTAATTTTTTTATTTTTAGTAGAGATGGGGTTACATTATGTTGGCCAGGCTGGTCTTGGAACTCCTGACCTTAAGTGATCTACCCACCGTGGCCTCCCAAAGTGCTGGGATTACAGCCATGAACCACCATGCTTGGCCCTCATTCCCTTTTTAAAAAATTAGCCAGGCATAGTGGCATGGACCTGTAAGTCCTAGCTACTGAGAAGCTGCGGCGGGAGGATCTCTCTAGCCTAATTTGAGGCTATAGTGAGCTATGATAATGCCACTGTACTCCAACTTAGGCAACAGAAGATCCTGTCTTTTAAAATATAAATTTTTAATTTTTTTTTTTGAGATGGAGTCTCCAGCTGTCACCCAGGCTGGAGTGCAGTGGCATAATCTCAGCTCACTGCAACCTCCACCTCCCCAGTTCAAGCCAATCTTGTGCCTCAGCCTCCTGAGTAGCTGGGATACAGGCGCCCACTACCACACCTGGCTAATTTTTGTATTTTTAATAGAGGATGTTTCACCATGTTGGCCAGGCTGGTCTCAAACTCCTGACCTCAAGTGATCCACCCACCTCAGCCTCCCAAAGTGCTGGGATTACAGATGTGAACCACCTTGCCTGGCTTTTTCTTTTTAAAAAAGTTTCTTATATAATCTTTTTTTTTTTTTTTTTTTTTTAATAGAAGCAGAGTTTTGCTATGTTGCCCAGGCTGGTCTCAAATTCCCAGCCTCAAGTAATCCTCCCAACTCAGCCCCCCAAAGTGCTAGGATTACAAATGTGAGCCACCTCACCTGGCTTTTCTTTTTCAAAAAACTACAGGGTCTTGGCTGGGTACGGGGTTCATGCCTGTAATCCCAGCACTTTGGGAGGCTAAGGTGGGCAGATTGCCTGAGCTCAGGAGTTTGAAACCAGCCTGGGCAACACGGAGAAACCCTGTCTCTACTAAAACACATGCATACACAAAATTAGCTGGGTGTGGTGGCATAAGCCTATAATCCCAGCTACTCAGGAGGCTGAGGCAGAATGGCTTGAACCTGGGAGGTGGAGGCTGCAGTGAACCAAGATTATACCACCACCGCACTCCGGCCTGGGCGACAGAGTGAGATCCCCGTCTCCAAAACAAAACAAAAACAGCATAACTATGTGTCCCAGACCCAGTGATCCTAGCTCATTGTAACCCTTGAACTCTTGGGCTTAATATAGCCTCCTACCTTAGCCTCCCAAGTAGCTACGACTACAGGAGAACACCATCACACCCATCTATTTATTTTTGTAGAGACAAGATCTCACTATGTTGCCTAGTCTGGTCTTGAACTCCTGGCTTCAAGAGATCCTCGTCTCAGCCTCCACAAGTGTTGGTATTACAGGTATAAGCCACTGTGCGAGACCCAGCCCTCATCAAGACATACATACTTGCTAGGTAATGGGTGTATCCATTCTTACATGTTTAAAAATTGTGGTCCATGAGAGGTGGCTCACGCTTATAATCCCAGCACTTTTGAAGGCTGAGGCAGGAGGATTGCTTGAGGCCAGATAGTGAGATGCTATCTCTACAAAATATTTTTTAAATTAGCTGGGCGTCATGACGAATGCCTGTTGTCCCAGCTGCTTGGTGGCGGAGGTGAGAGGATCAACTGAGCCCAGGAAGTGGAGGCTGCAATAAGCTGTTTGAGCCACTACACTCCAGCCTGGCCAACTGAGTGAGACCCTGTCCCCCTTGCCCCCAGCCCCCCAAAAGAAAATAAAATTTCAAATGAAAAAACAAGAATTCTCAATTTTTTAAAAAAGGACAGGGGGCAGGTTTGCAGATCACAGAAATTTTATTAAGATGGAATCACTGTGAATTACATAGAAGCTACCAGCCTAAGCCAAAATCCATGAGGTTCATGTGAACTTATAGTTACACAGATAAGAAGAAACAAATGGTATATCCAAAACCATAAGGAAATACCGTGATGCCCAGATGATGAAGGCTCGGATAAGTCCACACATTTATTTCAAGTTGTTAAAGAGTTTGTGGGCCACCTAGATGGGGGAAAGAAAAGGATGTCATCAATTGGCAGCTTTAATGTCATGGCTTACAAGGCCCTTCAAGACCTGAAATAGTACTGCCTCTATTCTCACCACTTCCCTTCTCACATACTCACACAGCACTTGAGCACTAGTGAACTCCCTACTTTTTTCATCCTTTAGTCTTCCTTCAGATTGTAGATCTTATACATGTCATTTCCTGCAAGTCTTCTCTAAACAAGCCCCTAACCGCACACAAATCTGTCCTTCCTATCTTCCCACAAAAACTTTACCTCCCCATCAGTGATATTAACATTACATATTAATTCAAAACATATTCACAGAACATCTTCTCTATGCCAGGTAGTGTTCTAAGTGCTGAGTGAGTTTTAACTGTAACAAGACATACCTGTCACTTAGGAAACTTAAAGAGTAATGAGAGTTAAAATGAACACATAAATAAGGTAACTTCTGATAGTGGCAAATGCTAGGAGGAAAATAAAATGGGGGAAGGAAGGAAACTATAGCAGTTTAAAAAATGGGACGGGGGTAGAGGGGGGTTTCAGTTAATACTGCCCTGAGAAAGTTATACCTGAAAGACTTACCAAAGTTTAGTACTTGTTCTACTTTTGTTTCCTATGCTGGCTCATAAACTCAGTGAAGGAAAGAACCGTGTCTATCTTACTCCTAGATCCTAAACCAGTGTTTGGCTCAGAAATATATGTAAGTATTTTAAAAATGACTACACAATGGGAGGGAGAAAATCAACAGGGTATGTTAATTAAGGAAACAGATCATGATGTGCCCATTTTGAACATTTCATATAAATAATATCATACAATATTTATGACTTTGACTGGCTTTTTTCCTTAGCATGTAGCATGTTTGTAAGGTTTGTCCATGTTGTAGCATGTTCAGTACTTTTTAAAAAAATTATGATAAAATACACATAAAATTTATTTTTTTTCCCTACTTTAATCATTTTTTCTTTTCTTTTCTTTTTTTTTTTGAGATGGAGTTTTGCTCTTGTTGTCCAGGCTGGAGTGCAGTGGTACGACCTTGGCTCACCACAATCTCCACCTCCTAGGTTCAAGTGATTCTCCTGCCTCAGCCTCCTGAGTAGCTGGAATTACAGGCACATGCCACCATGCTCAGCTAATTTTTTTTATTTTTAGTAGAGATGAGGTTTCTCCACGTTGGTCAGGCTGGTCTCAAACTCCCGACCTCAGATGATCCGCCCACCTTGGCCTCCCAAAGTGCTGGGATTACAGGTGTGAGCCACTGTGCCCAGTTTCCGTTTTTTTTTTTTTTTTTTTTTTTTTTTTGAGGCAGTCTTGCTCTGTCCCTCAGGCAGGAGGAGTGCAGTGGTACAACCTCGGTTCACTGCAACCTCCACCTCCCAGGTTCAAGTGATTCTCCCACCTGTCTCCTGAGCAGCTGGGAGTATAGGTGCGCACCACTACGCCCAGCTAATTTTTGTATTTTTAGTAGAGACAAGGTTTCACCATGTTGTCCAAGGTGGTCTCAAACTCCTGACCTCAAGCAATCCGCCTGCCTCGGCCTCCCAAAGTGTGTGAGGTGTTGAGCCACTGTGCCCAGCTCCACTTTAATCATTTTTAATTGTACATTTCTGTGGTAGTTAAGTGCATTCACATTGTACTACAATATACAGTCTCCTACAATCTCTAGAACTTTCAATCTTGGGAACTTTTTCACCTTACTAAAACAAAACTATATCCATTAAACAGTAACTCTCCATTTCCTTTCTCCCCCCCAGCTCCTAGGGGGAGAATGTGACCTCATATAAGTGGGAAGATACAATGTTTGTCCTTCCTGACATTTAGTATAAAGTCTCCAAAGTTTGTAATGTTGCAGCATGTGTCATGTTAATTTCCTCTTTTTTTTTTTTGAGATTGAGTCACCCAGGCTGGAGTGTAATGGCACCGATTTCCGCTCACTGCAACTTCTGCCTCCCATGTTCAAGTGATTCTCCTGCCTCAGCCTCCTGGTAGCTTGGATTAAAGAACAGTCTGTTATTGAAGAGTACAAAATTCAGCTTCCCTACTGTTTAGCAGTATATGTTAGGATGTTCGGTTTTTTCTCTGAGCCTCAGTTTCTAACTGTAAAATGGGATAATGATACTTATTTCCAGTGGAAGTAGTAAGGATTAGGCAAGATTATTTATGGGCCAGGCACAATGGCTCATGCCTGTAATTCCAGCACTTTGGGAGGCCAAGATGGGAGGATTGCTTGATCCCAGGAGTTTGAGATCAGCCTGGGCAATATAACAAGGCCCCATCACTACAAAAAATTTAAAAACAAAAAATTAGCCTCACGTGGTGGCATGCACCTGTAGTCCCATCTACCTGTGAGGCCAAGGCAGGATTGCTTAGGCCCAGGAGTTCAAGGCTGGCACTTGAACTTGATCATGAGCTATGATCATGCCACTGTATTTCAGCCTGGGCAACACAGTGAGACCCTATCTCAAAAAAATAAAATAGGTTATTTACATAAAATGCTCACCACTGTACGTGACATATATTGGGCCCACAGTAAATACTCACTGATGGGACTTTACTTAGCATGGAAAGATTGTCAGCACCAAGTATTCCCTGACCATTGCAACCTTTCCCTTTCCTAACTTCAGAGTGACTTACACAATGGTCCCTTGCATGCAAGAAGTCAAAGAGCTCCTCTGTGCAATCCTCTTCTGTATGTGATCGAGAGGATACACGCTCATCACAGAGCTCTAGTCGCTCCCGGGCCTTTACACATTTCTCCAACTGCTCGCATTGCTCTCTCACTGTTGTTAGGGGATCCTGATGTAGAAACAGAAAAATAACAAAATGGGGCTTTTAGGGGAGACCCACCAAACACAGATGCTTTGATTAATACAACCACCAAACCAAGGTGCTGCCTCTGAATTACCGTGCAGAAGGCCAGCTGACAGAGCCACACTGCCGCCAGAAATGGCAGAATGCGGTCTCCCATTCAATTCTGATGCTAAGTAGTAGGAAAAAGTTTCACATTCCTGCCTTCCAAGGTTGCCAGTATGCACTGAAAGCCTCAGTCCTATCTGAAAAACAAGGTGGTAAAGGAAACCTGGCCAAACTTGAAATAGATCTACAGGAGGCCTTACTTGTTAACACAACATTTTGGAATAGGTCACATCTGAAATTTCAAATCCCCTGGTCTGAGAACCAGGCCCATGCACCCCAGCTGCCCAGCTAGAAAGGCAATACTAACATAGAGAAGGACTATCTAACAAAGGTTCCTTCAGAGTCCTTTATTAAACCACAAATAGCAGACGACTGAGCACCAGGCCCTCAAGATGCTGTCTGCTCCCTGGTACCACAACTGAAGAAGCCCCAAACCCAGAATAGACTCAGGTTCCAAGGTTCACACCCCAAACACTCAACTGCACAGGAAGTATCAACACTCAACTGCACAGGAAGTATCAAAGCTTATTCCACCCCCATTCTCTGTAAGGTTTCAAGACTCCTTAAAATGCCCTTAGTTTCATGAAGCTCAAACCCTGCTTTTACTGAGATGTTTCCAAACCTGAGACAGTTCTTACCACTAATTCCTCCTCTTCCTCTTCCTCCTACAAAAGGAAAACAAAACTTAAAGTTAGCAGCAATTTTACAACATTATTTCTTCCCAATCATAGTGACGTAATTACTGGTGATAGACATTGACAGCTGTATTAATGATGTTATTTTATTTTCTGTGTTTTATGATGTTTTCACATTTTAGAGGCCTTGCTAATCCTGGAGCTAATCCTGCTCTTCCAAGGATAGCTAATTTTTACAGACAGCAAACTTGCCTGTGAGCACACCTTTCATATGCAACCCAACTATCCAAAGCGCTTGTAGCCAATTGCTTCCTTTATCTTTTTGTTTTGTTTTGTTTAAGAGACAGGGTCTTGTTCTGTCACCCAAGCTGTAGTGCAGTGGTATCATTATAGCTCACTGCAGCCACAAACTCCTGGGCTCAAGTGATCCTCCTGCCTCAGCCTAGGACAATAGTGGCTAGGACTACTGGCATGCACTGCATGCCCTACTAATTATTATTTTTTCTTTTTTTTTTTTCATTCAAACACTGTTCAGAATTTTTTTCTTTTTTTTTTTTAGTAGAGACAGAGTCTCATTATGTTGCCCAGGCTGGTCTCAAACTCCTGGGCTCAATTAATCCTCTTACCTCAGCCTTCCAAAGTGGTGGGAATATAGCCACTGGGCCTGGTCCCCCTTCCTTTAAGTAAGTTTCGTACACTAAGCTCCTGTTCCCCATTCTATAAATTGACCCAAGGACAGATATAGGACAACTAGGAACCAGCCATTAAGCCAGAGCCCAACAAATTATCCAAACTATCCAATCCTAAATTTGAGCAAGTGTATCTACCCTGTCCACCAATTCCTTCCCACAGAAACCAAGATGCTGAGCCATGCTTCCTTCCCCTCACACCTTCTGCCTTCTGACTAGTTCTGATTCTAGCACTTCCCCATATAGCCTTGCATTTTTTGTGTGTGGCATAATGCTCTTTCAGGAACTTTAAGCAATAATAAACCAGCCTGGCCAACATGGTGAAACCCTGTCTCTACTAAAATACAAAAAAAAAGTTAGCCGGCCGAGGTGGCAGGTGCCTCTAGTCCCAGCGACTCAGGAGGCTGAGGCAGAATAGCTTGAACCTGAGAGGCAGAGGTTGCAGTAAGCCAAGATTATTCCACTGCACTCCAGCCTAGTGACAGAGCGAGACTTCGTCTCAAAAAATAAAATAAACTCTTCTTTCAAAGATGGTTGCCTCCAGGCCTGTCACCTTACCATACTTGATTAAAACAATCCCAAGTACATTTCAAGACAGAGATAGCATCTCACTTTCATTAGCAAGAACCTCAGTGTGCTTAAACTCTCCAGTTTGTAAAGCATCTTCATATCTATTATGATTTAATTAATCACAACAGTCCCTTAAGGAAGTAATCCCAGTTTAGAGATAATAGTAATTAGACATTTTCTGATACAGATTCAGGCTGCCAGATGTTTACATGGGACCTATATAATGTAACGTATTTGTCCCAGTATTGCTACTCGGACAAATACTAAATTTAGTCCTTATATCCCAAACCAAGTTAGGAGGAAAACCCATTTTTTTCTGGACTGTGAACTTGAAAATAGCTAAACTTAAGCTCTTCTTTGGTCAGAGTTTAACTAAAGATGGTTATAGTCACTGCTTTTTGGCTTGCTGAACTCCCAGAACCCCGAGTAGACTAAGTATCACACAAAAGTGCACCGAAGTTCACGGGTGCACAACACCACTCATGAGCTTGGAAATACAGAACAGACATCACCTATTCACTTCTGAGTCAAACGCACAACCTCAAACTTAGTTTCCTTCTTCAAGGAGAACAATGTAAAAAATTCCCCATGGGAGCAACAGTTTAGGCCTAAATTTGGAGTATAGTAGAATCTAACTAAGGTCTCAATACCTGTCAGAAATAAGGTGTTTGCCTGCCTGTGCATATAGGTGTCCTCATTTGGGTGCAATGAAAGAAAAGTATCTAGGGAAATAAAAAGAACTAGCTCAGCAATCATCAAATCCCAATACAGGGCCAGGTGTGGTGGCCCATGCCTATAATCCTAACCCTTTGGGTGGCCAAGGTGGGAAGACTGCTTGAGAACAGCCTGGGCAACACAGCAAGACCCCATCTCTAAACAAATTAAAAATAGGCCGGGTGTAGTGGCTCATGCCTATAATCCCAGCACTTTGGGAGGCTGAGGTGGGTAGATCACCTGAAGTCAAGAGTTCCAGACCAGCTTGGCCAATATGGTGAAACCCCATCTCTACCAAAAATACAAAAATTAGCCAGGCATGGTGGTGCACGCCTGTAATCCCAGCTAACTCAGGAGGCTGAGGCAGGAGAATCACTTGAAACCACAAGGCAGAGGTTGCAGTGAGCCAAGATCCCTGCACTCCAGCCTGGGCAACAGAGAGAGACTCTATCTCAAAAACAAATAAAAATTAGCCGGGCATGGTGGTACACATCTGTGGTCCCAGCTACTCAGAAGGTCAAGGTGGGAGGCCCAGGGGTTTGAGGTTGCAGTGAGCTATAATTGCACCACTGCACAGGAGTCTGGGTGACAAGAGTGGGATCCCATCTCCAAAACAAACAAACAAAAGTCTCAATACAATGTTTCATTCTCTACCATGCCATTCAGTGAAGTCACCAAAGCTCAAACAAGCTGGGAGTGAGAGGGTAGGACAAGTTCAACTGTAATCAAGGCTATTTATTCTCACAATTGGCAAAGGTTTCCTCTAAATACGAAGATGCTATTTGGGATGTAAATTCTAGTTTTTCATTAAGCAAGGTTTCTTAATGCTGCTCTTTTAAAAAACATACTGAAGGCCAGGCACAGTGGCTCATGCCTGTAATCGCAGCACTTTGGGAGGCCAAGGCGGGAGGATCACCTGAGGTCTGGAGTTTGAGACCAGCCTGACCAACGTGGAGAAACCCCATCTCTACTAAAAATACAAAATTAGCTGGGTGTGGTGATGCATGCCTGTTATCCCAGCTACTCAGGAGTATGAGGCAGGAAAATCACCTGAACTTGGGAGGCAGAGGTTGCAGTGAGCCAAGACTGTACCACAGCACTCCAGTTTGGGCAAGAAGAGCAAAACTCCATCTCAAAAAGAAAAAAATACTGAAAAACCTTTCCCAAAAAACCTAAAATCACATTCTGCCTGAGTCAGAAACCAGATATTAGGACCCTCTCAGAAGCAAGACCCTTATATCATTTCCCTATTAGCAATGCTACAACACTGGTAATTGTGTGTCACTGATAATTTTGTGTCAAAAATATCATGGCAGGTTTTGAAAAAATAAGCTTAAATATGTCTGAATATGGATTACTACATATAAAATTTCCAGTCACTGAGAAAAACCAAGATCACACCAGATAAAAAAATCCTCAAGAATTATGGGTTCCTCATAATACCCTGGTTTTCTTAATTTTAAAATTGACTGCTTATTTACTTTCTTTTTCTCGTCTACGATTCACTTCCTTCTTTACTTTTTTTTTTTTTCTTTTTTGAGATAGGGTCTCACTCCAGTTGTCCGGGCTGGAGCGCAGTGATGCCATCATGGCTCACTGCAGGCTAGACTTCCTGGGCTCAAACTCCTGAGCAGCTGGAACCACAGGCGTTCACCACCATGCCCAGCTAATTGTTGTATTTTTTTGTAGATATAGGGTTTCACCACGCTGCCCAGGCTGGTCCAACTCTTGGCCTCCCAAAGTGTTGGGATTACAGGCGTGAGCGTCTGCGACCGACCTCAGGTTCCATTTCTTTCCAGAAATAGTAAGACTAGAAAAATTAAGGGATAAATAAGTCTCTAATTATTCTGAACCCATAGCCCAGAATGGCTGCCCTGAAGTGACCAGAGAACAAACAGACAGGAAATGAGATTAGAAACAACTAGTGGCTGTGTAGCACAATGGGTAGGAGTACTGGTTTTAGAATTGCACTGCTTGGGGCAATTCCTAGCTACACCAGTTTGTTAGCTGTGTGCCATTAGACAAGATATTTAACTTCTATGCTTGCTTTCTCATCTGTAAAAATGGCACTAACAGTACTTACTTCATAGGAATAGTGTGTAGATGAAATGAATTAGAGCCGGGCACCGTGGCTCACGCCTGTAATCCCAGCACTTTGGGAGGACGAGGTGGGCAGATCACGAGGTCAGGAGTTTGAAACCAACCTGGCCAACATAGTGAAACCACATCTCTACTAAAAATACAAAAATTAGCTGGGCATGGTGGCAGGCACCTGTAATCCCAGATATTTGGGAGGCTGAGGCAGGAGAATCGCTTGAACCCAGGAGGCGGAGGTTGCAGTGAGCTGAGATCGCACCACAGCACTCCAGCCTGGGCGACAGAGCGAGGATCTGTCACACACACAAAAAAGAAAAGAAATGAATTATTGCATTTAAAGCACTTGGATAGCAAAGCAGTCAGTAAATACTTATTAGCCAGGCGTGGTGGCTCACGCCAGTAATCCCAGCACTCTGGGAGGCCGAGGTCTGGGGATCACAAGGTCAGGAGTTCAAGACCAGCCTGAACAACACGGTGAAACTCCGTCTCTACTAAACATACAAAAATTAGCAGGGCGTGGTGACGCACGCCTGTAAATCCCAGCTACTCAGGAGGCTGAGGCAGGAGAACCGCTTGAACCCGGGAGGTGGAGGTTGCAGTGAGCTGAGATCGCGCCACTGCAGTCCAGCCTGGATGACAGAGTGAGACTCCATCTCAAAATAAATAAATAAATAAATAAATAAATATTATAGCAGCACTCTTTCTCTGGGAAAGAGCTCCCTCTACCATCACAGAATCACACCGTACATTCCTTCGGTGTCCTCAAAGACATACACCTTCCTCAAAGAAAAAGAAAGAAATCACACGGCCAGGTCTCCCGAACCTCCATAGATGTGGTAGGGATTCCTGACCGGAGCTAAGGCAAGGTGGTCTGTATGCTCCCCAAACCTGTCAAACGCGGGCTTCAGAACATCTGACTGACTGCAAACACACGTCATATTTTTACAAAAGTTTAGTCCACAACATTTTCGTTCTCAAACCTTCACTACATTCACAGATGGAGAAGCCGAGGCCCAGAGAAAAACTAGTCATCTATCTGTCCAAAGTCACCAGACGAATTCTGGGGAAAGTTCGAGGGAGCCGGAGCTCCCGACCCTGCAAACCCTAGAGGGTAAACTGGGGGATAAAAGGGCCCTTGCGTGTTTTGGCCGGCTAGGTCCTGGGCCTCAGGGCAGAGAAAAGGGTCTAGTGGATCACCTTGCCTTACCTCCTTAGGATCTCCGGAGTCGGTCAGCATCTTTCGCTCGTCCTCCAGTCCCATGTCTGGCTACGGTTCTGGATTCAACACGAGCAACAAGACCGGCACCTAATCCACTTCAGGATCAAGAAGGACTTGTAAGGGTCACTCAGCGGATATCCGTCGACCTGGCCGGAAGTGCGGCATACTCATCGTGGTCGCGAACACATGCTCAGATTGGCATGTACTACTAGCCAGCAGCAGGGTTCAGGGGTTGCTGATGTTTGCATCTGAGGAGGCTTTGCAAAGAAACACCTTCCTTAGTCAGAAGAGACCCAAGTACCTAGATCTAGAAGTTTATGTAAAATAGTAGCTCCTAAGAGACTTAGAAGGTGTGCTTGCTTATTCAAAATTCCTTTAGCATAATTTACAGTCTTCCCCATATTGCTTATGGAGCCGTCCTAACTGTTAACCTTTTCAAGATGGCGGTCCGCGGGCGACACTCTCGGGCTCGCGCACCTCCCCAAGATGGCGGCGCCCGAGGCCTGGCGCGCCCGGAGTTGCTGGTTCTGTGAGGTAGCGGCGGCAACGACCATGGAGGCCACGTCCCGGGAGGCGGCGCCAGCGAAGAGCTCGGCCTCGGGCCCCAACGCTCCCCCCGCCCTGTTCGAGCTGTGCGGGCGGGCGGTGAGCGCCCATATGGGGGTTCTGGAGAGCGGGGTGTGGGGTAAGTCGCGGGGTGAGGGGCTACCTCTGGCTAAGAGCAAGGGCGGCCCAGCGGCCGGGGGGCGCGGGGGGCGAGGCCGGGAGGCCCGGGGCAAGGCCCAGCCTGGGGCACTGGAAGCCAGATCGTGGGATCCGAGGATGAATTTTGCGACTGACAGAGCTGGAGAGAGTAAAGACGGAGACCTAATGGGCAGACTAACCCGCACCGCGGCCTGGCTTGGGGGCGCGGGGGGCGAGGCCAGGCCCGGTCTGGGGCGAAGCAGGCAGGGCCCGGGGGACTGAGGCTGGACTGGCGGGCTGGAGCTGTGGGCAGAGAACTGACATTCGGCTGGACCGGGCTGGCGAGTCTCGGATGTCGAACCGGCCGGCAGCAATGGCCCGGCTGCCCTGGGGCAGGGGCCGAAGTTGTGCGGCCCTGCCTAAGGCCGGGAGGCCAGGCCCGGGGCCACCGAACCTGACTGATGGCCCGGGGCCTCCAGTGTCTGCCTTACGCGCCACGGGGCTTGAGACTTCGGAGGCCAAGCCGATGGGCGGAGGGGAGGACAGCGGATTGGAGAGCGAGGGAACAGGGCAGTGGGGGGAGAGGCCGAGGCTCGGGGCGCCGCGGCCTGTCTGATGGCCCAGGGCTGACTGGAGCGAACCGACGACCCGGGTCTCGGTGGCCAAACTGACTGAGCAACCCAGCGACCCGGAGGACAGGGAGCGCTGGAGGCCACTCGCATCGGCTCGAGCGCCGAGGAGGGGCGGCAGAGCGAGTGGAGTGGGGGCCCGGAGCGGCTCAGCAAGCGAGGGAGGCTCGAATGACTGGCAGGCGGGAAGGGCCAAGGAGGCCTCAAGCGCGGCGACGGCCCGGGGTTCCGGACTGCCGGGTGCTGTGGAGGGGGGCGCGCCGCAGCTAAGAGGCCTTGGGCTGAATGGGAGTGAACGGAGGCCCCAGGCCTGAGGGCGGCCGGGACCGAAGGGCCGGGCCTGGGTAGAGGGCGGCCTGGGGCGCCGGGATGAACGGCCGGGGAGGGCGAACCGGCCCGTTGGGCTGGGAGGCGGGGCTGTGGGTTGGGGACCACCGGCCGCGGCCTGGCAGCTGACGAGGAAAACTTGGGTCCGCACCGTGAGGCGAGTGAAAGAGGGGAAAGAGGCTCTGCCAAGCAGGCCTGGCCGCGCCGGGACAGGGGAGGCCTCGGGCCTGACAGGCTGGTGGTGTGAGGGTGGGGTCCGGGCTGGAGTTGGGAGAGGAGGTGGCAGGCCCGGCCGAGGCCTGCGGGGGAGGGTGGCAAGAGAGCAGGCCCCGGGCGTGGAGATGGCGCGGGGGAGGTTCCACGAGGAGGCCTTGGGGTGGCCTTGGCGTCTGTGCAAGAGGAAGGCCCAGATCGGGACAGGACTGAGGGCTTTGAGGATTCGAGGTTGCAGGGCGTGGGGTTTGAGTTATGCCATGAAAAGGGGGCGTGGGGAAAAGGCCCTGGAGTTTGGCGTGCTGCAACTCCGGGATAAGCGGGAGGGTGGTCGGGGAGGCCCTTGGCTGTGGAGATAGAGCCCAGTACCCGAAGGCCCGAGTGTCCTGCGTAGTGGTGGTGGGAGAGGCTGTTAGAAGTCCGGCCAGTGTGCAGAGGGGACAGTGGAGGCCCCCGGCCAGCCAGCGGCCGAGAAAACAAGGGTCAGGCCGTCCCTTGTGGAGCGGGAGGAGTTTCCTTAGAGCTGAGCGGGGAGCTCAGAAAAGTCCTAGGGCATGGGGAAGAAGGCCGAGAGGGTCTGGCTTGTCCGCCTGGAGCTTCTGGGATGCTAAGACTCGCTAAAAAGGAAAGTGACTGGGCGTGGAGGCCCTAGGTTGGGAACAAGCAGCATTAAAGGTGCAGGCTGGAAATAAGCAAAGACAAGCCCAGCTTAAGAAGAATGGAGAAAGGAAGAGAGAGGTTTGTGGGTAACGGGATGAGAATTCCTGTAACTGCAAGAAGGGATGGATAACTAGAGGGGAGCAGGTTGGAGGGAAAAGGGGTAAGGCTCTGGAGGAACTTCTTCCTGTGTTTCCTCTTCCCGCAAAAACAATTGACGATTTACTGAATCTCCCTTTGCTCTTCTCCGTCCCCCACCACTGCTGTACATACCACCTCCCCATTACTGGCTGAGTCCCCAGCCAGGTCGAAAGGAGACAGGGGAAGAGCTCCTATGGGCCTAGACCAGGTAAAGAGTCACACAGAAAAAGCTGAATCAAGTAAGGCCTTTTAGGAGAATAGCCGAGGAAGAGGCCTGCTAAGCATTGCTATTTTGGATGAAGGTCTCAGTGTGGGCTAACAGCCAGGAAGGGCTTCCTGGAGGTAGTGGACTAGCATCGCTTTGTTAAGGAGTTGGGGCAGTGGGGTGTATAGAGACAGGAGGAAAGGGTACAATGAGGAAACAAAAGTAGAATAAGGTATATTATACCTTGAATACCAGGATGTGGAGTGTGGACTTTATCATGAATGCAGTAGAGAGACCTCCAAGGGTTTTGAAGAGGGTAATGTCATCACCAAGAGCAGGGTGAAGAGGGATTGGATAGAGACTGAGGTGAAGGAAAGCAGTTAGGCTGTTGTGGTAGTCCAGATGAAAGGTGATTTAGACTACATTCGCATGTAAAAGCTTTCACTTAGCAGGTACATTGAGGACCTACTGTGTACAAAGAATTATACTAGATTCTCAGATATCAAGATTCATTTTTGTTTGTTTTTTGAGATGGAGTTTCGATTGTTACCCACACTGGAGTGCAATGGCACGATCTCGGCTCACCACAACCTCCGC
The DNA here is from genome assembly GCF_049354715.1 of Callithrix jacchus. Classification (NCBI taxonomy): domain Eukaryota; kingdom Metazoa; phylum Chordata; class Mammalia; order Primates; family Cebidae; genus Callithrix; species Callithrix jacchus. Next base: position 83,072,014 of record NC_133508.1, on the reverse strand, counting down.
CTCCTGGGTTCATGCAATTCTCCTGCCTCATCCTCCCGAGTAGCTGGGACTACAGGTGCATACCACCATGCCCAGCTAATTTTTGTATTTTTAGTATTTCTAGCAGAGACGGGGTTTCACCTTGTTGACCAGGATGGTCTCGATCTCTTGACCTCATGATTCACCCGCCTCGGCCTTCCAAAGTGCTGGGATTATAGGCGTGGCCACTGCGCCCGGCCTGTTTTGTGTGTTTTTTTTTTTTGAGACGGAGTTTTGCTCTTGTTACCCAGGCTGGAGTGCAATGGCGCGATCTCGGCTCACCGCAACCTCCGCCTCCTGGTTCAAGCAATTCTCCTGCCTCAGCCTCCCAAGTAGCTGGGACTACAGGCACGTGCCACCATGCCCAGCTAATTTTTGTATTTTTAGTAGAGACAGTGTTTCACCTTGTTGACCAGGATGGTCTCAATCTCTTGACCTCGTGATCCACCTGCCTCGGCCTCCCAAAGTGCTGGGATTATAGGCGTGAGCCACTGTGCCCGGCCAAGATTCATTTATTCTAAAATAAAGATAAAAAGAGATCCTGGAGCAAAAGTTTTGGTGTACTCCAAGATCTCAGACTTGTTCTTTTTCTTTGAGATGGGGTCTCACTCTGTCATCCAGGCTGGAGTGTAGTGGCATGATATCAGCTCACTGCTGCCTCCACCTTTTGGACTCAAGCAATTCTCCCACCTCAGCCTCCTGAGCAGCTGGGACCACAGGCAGGCACTGCAACACCTGGCTAATTTTTTTTTGTAGTTTTGGTAGAAACAGGTCTTGCCGTATTACCCAGGCTGGTCTCAAACTGCTGGGCTTAAGCAATCTCCCCCGCCTTGACCTCCCAAAGATTACAGGGATTCCAGGTGTGAGTTTAATCTGTTCTTGATTGGACAGAGATGGCATTGACAGGATAAAAATAATAAAAACCAACATTTAGTGAGCTTATTATGGCCGGGCATTGTTTAAAACAGATTACAAGATTACAAGCATGATCTTCACAACAATGTCATGAGTTAATTACTCTTCTCTCCATTTCATTTTATTTTTTTGAGACAGAGTCTTGCTCTGTTGCCCAGGCTGGAGTGCAGTAGTGCAATCTCGGCTCATTGCAACCTCCACCTCCTGGGTTCAAGTGATTCTCATGCCTCAGCCTCCCAAGTAGCTGGTATCCCAGGCGTGCGCCATTACACCCAGCTAATTTTTGTATTTTTAGTCGAGACAGAGTTTCACCCTGTTGGCCAAACTGGTCTCAAACTCCTGACCTCAAGTGATCTGCCCACCTTGGCCTCCCAAAGTACTGAGATTACAGGTGTGAGCCATTGCGCCCTGCCTATTTATTTTTTGAGACACTGTCTTGCTCTGTCACCCAGGCTGGAGTGCTGTGGTCCAGGTACAGCTCACTGTAGCCTTCACCTCCTGGACTCCAGCAATCCTCCCACTTTTGCCTCACAAGTAGCTATGACCACAGGAGGACACCATCACACCCTGCTGATTTTTGTTTTGTTTTGAGATGGGGTTCTCACTCTGTCGCCTGGGCTCGAGTGCAGTGGTACGATCATAGCTTACTGTAGCTCAAACTCCTAGGCTTAAGCGATCCTCTTATCTTAGCCTCCCAAAGTGCTGGGATTACAGGTGTGAGCCACTGTGCCTGGCCTCCATTTTTTTCAGTTGAAGAAACTGAGGCTTAAAGAGGCTTAAATAATGTTGTCCAAGGATTCCCATTTAACTAAGTAGTCAGGATTTTTCACCCAGATGTCCTACTCTAGTGGCCAAACCCTTTAGACATTATACTATAATGGCTCTTAGAACTAAAGAAGTTGGCAAGAGCAGGTTTTGTTTTTAAGATACATTGACTTTCGGTGGGGCGCGGTGGCTCACACCTGTAATCCCAGCACTTTGGGAGGCTGAGGGGGGTGGATCACGAGGTCAAGAGATTGAGACCATCCTGGCCAACATGGCGAAATCCCTTCTCTACTAAAAACAAAAAATTAGCTGGGCGTGGTGGCCTGCACCTGTAGTCCCAGCTACTTGGGAGGCTGAGGCAGGAGAATTTCTTGAACCCAGAAGGCGGAGATTGCAGTGAGGTGAGATTGCGCCACTGCACTCCAGCCTGGCGCCTGGCGACAAAGCAAGACTCTGTCTCAAAAAAAAAAAAAGATATATTGACTTTAGAGACACGAATTGTTTCTATTCTTCATAGGAAAGTACTAGTTCAGGGTATAGCAGTAGCCCAAAGAATGGTAGTGGTTAATCTGGGAAAGGAATTCTGGACTTAATAAAGGACATGTGATACTTGAAAGATGAGTAGTTGATATACTGAAAGTGGCAACGACATTCCTGTTGGAGAGAACAGCGTGACAAAGGTACAGGGGCAGAAAGCAGCATAATATGTTAGGTAAATGAAAAAGCAGTTAAGTGCGGCTGAAATATAGGAGGCAAAGCAGGGAGCTGATATTAGCAAGGCAGATTATGAAAGATCTTTTATCACACTTATTCAGTAGGTCCTTTTCAATGCCGAATGCTTCATTTGCTTAGGCAGAAGTGAACTGACCAGCTCTTAAATAAGCATATCAAGCTCATTTAGCATGTCAGCTTGTTTTGTGGGATTATTTCACTCTTGCTTCTGAAATTCCAGCTTCCAACTGAGTGGCTGAAGATAAGTCGACCAGAGTTTGGAAGAGACCTAGATTAGCTTCTAGAGGTTCCATTTATCAAATGAGAAGTCTACCCTTCCATTTTCCTTTCCAGTAAAATAAATAATGCTTGGAACCCTCTTGGGTGGGTGGGGGAGGGGAGGGAAAGTAAACTTCTGTTTTGATTTTTGTAGCCCTCCCAGGCCCAATACTTCAAAGCATCCTACCTCTGCTCAATATATATTACTTGGAAAGAATTGAGGAAACTGCCCTGAAGAAAGGTAAGTATCTCTCTGTCTCTTTCTCAGTTAATGATTATGAATAAGGCACCATAATGTTCTTCAGGTAAATATTATACCTACTACCTGCTAGAACTTCATGCTTTTCAAAAAGTACCCTAACACCTGTTTTTCTTCCTCATTCCTCAGTGTCCTATGAAACACAAAGCCAAGTACATGATCTTTATTATACTGATAAAAGTGAGACACAGGCACACCACAATTAATAGCAAAGCCAGAATGAGGACCTAGATCTTCTGAATCTGTTTTTCTATTTTACCAAGCTTCCTCCCCTCATTAGACACATCTGTTAACAGCTAATATTTAACCCTAATATGCCAGGCACTGTCCTAGGCACTTTATCCAGAGAAACTCATTTACTGTAATCCTTTCAACAACTCTATAAAGTAACTGTTATTAACTACATTTTACGGATGAGGAACCTGAACCACAGACAAATTAAGTAACTTGCCCAAAGTCACATAGCTAGACTGTAGTTTGCTGATATTCACACTCAGGCAATCTGTCTTTAGAGCCAGTGCTCTTAATCACTCTTGCCATATTGCTCCTGTGAACCCAGAGGACAACATGAAAGGTTGATGTACTTTACTCATGGTAGCCAGCAAGCAGCCAAGTGTGATATTTCTCCCTACAGGCCTCTCCACTCAGGCCATCTGGCGCCGACTCTGGGATGAGCTGATGAAGACAAGGCCTTCCAGTTTGGAAGTAAGTTATCAGGTAGAACAGTAGCCTGATTTTACATGGTAAAAGCAGGAATAGCACACAAACACTAGCTGGGTTTGGTAAAGTACAGAGGCAATGATGGAGTGGATTTGGAAGGAGGGCTCTGATGGCTTGTCACAAGGTTTTGGTCCATTTGGCATTTGTCACTGAATTGCTTGCTTACCATATTTGCAGGGGACACAAAACAGGGAAGTTAGTTTTGAATGGCAGAGCCCAGATTCCTAGAGTTCTTGATGGTGTTAGTGCAATGGTCAGATCTAACAAAATGAAATTTAATAGAATATATCAGTACTTAAGTGAGTTATAAAAGTTCCAATTGCATGGCCTCAGGATGAGGGATAAAGAAGTCTGCTTAGTAAGAGCTTGTATAAAAAAGATTGAGTTTAGTCAACTATGTGCTGAAGCCACTAATAATGACTCTATCTTGAGCTGTGTGAACTAATGTAAATATAGGCTAAAGGACAAGGGGGCAGCAGTCCTGCCTAGCTCTGCAGTAGTCAGGCTACCCCTGGAGTACAGGGAAAGAAGTCAAAGCCACATTATGTGAGTCACATTTGGAAGACTGAAGATGTTTTTCCTGAAAGAGAAGACTTGGGAAACATGACCCATCTTGAAATATATGGCTGTCACATGAAAGAAGATTAATAGACTTGTTCTGGATGGAAGCTAATGGAAGGTACATTTTTGCTAAACTGAAGGTAAAGCTTAAACCCTGAGCTTATCAGTGATGAAGCAAGCTAATTCTAGAGGTAATAAACTTCCCATCACTAAGTTCAGATGGAGTCTGAATAACTCCTTGACACAAGGGTGTTTTGCAGGGAATTCAGCATTGTAAAAGGGATTGCACAAGATTTTAGGGCTCCTTTTTGCCCTGAGATTCTACTATTCACTGATTGAGATATAAATCACTGGAGCTCTTATTTAAGCAGTTTCTTTTGCAGATTTAGTTCAGTAAACATTTACTGAAACTTAACCAGCTACCAGATCTTACACTAGATATTGGAAGTACAGATGCAGCCCCTAATCTTGAGGACCTACCAGTTTATTTATTTATTTATTTTTATTTTTTTATTTTTTGAGACGGTGTTTTGCTGTTGTTACCCAGACTGGAGTGCAATGGCACAATCTTGGCTCACCGTAACTTCCGCCTCCTGGGTTCAAGCAATTCTCCTGCCTCAGCCCCCTGAGTAGCTGGGACTACAGGCATGCACCACCATGCCCAGCTAATTTTTGTATTTTTAGTAGAGATGGGGTTTCACCTTGTTGACCAGGATGGTCTCGATCTCTTGACCTTGTGATCCACCCGCCTTGGCCTCCCAAAGTGCTTGGATTATAGGTGTGAGCCACCGCGCCCGGCCTATTTATTTATTTATTTTGAGATGGAGTTTCTCTCTTGTTGCACAGGCTGGAGTGCAACAAGGCTGGATGTGATCTTGGCTCACTGCAACCTCCAACTCCCTGGTTCAAGTGATTCTCCTGCCTCAGCCTCCCGAGTAACTGGAATTACAGGCATGCAATACCATGCCTGGCTAATTTTTTTGTATTTTTAGTAGAGACAGAGTTTCTTCATGTTGGTCAGGCTGGTCTCCAACTCCCGACCTCAGGTGATCCTCCTGCCTCAGCCTCCTAAGTGCTGCAATTACATGCGTGAGCCACCACACCCAGCAAGGACCTACCACTTTAATAGGGAAATCTATAAATAGATCACATATGATAGAATAAGTGGTGTAATAGAGGATAGTAAAGAGTTTGCGAGAGAAGAGAACAAGAAAGTCTTTCCTAGGAAATATTTGAACTCGGCTTTATGTGGTGAATGAGGCCAAATAATGGGGGCAAAAAGCTGATACCAGGAATTGGAGATTTAATTTCTGGGGATGCATTGGGTTCAGTAACATTCAGCCCCATCTCCTTCAGCTTTTTTACTTCCAAATCCAGGCTGCAACCCTTGGAGTTCAGAATGAGGACACCGGGCCTTATGAGGAGGGGAAGTGGACTCAAGAATATTAGAAAATAATAACTATTTTTTGTCATCTAAAGGAAACATCAGATTCACTTTGTTCCAGTATTTAACAAGCAGTATAGTTGACCAGCAGGTGATAAAGATATTTTTCTCTTTGAGAAAGCTTTCTGGAAAAGAATGTTTATTACCCTGTCTTCTTGGCTTAGAGCACATTTAGAGGCCCCAGGCTTGGTGGTCCAACAGTCACTTAGGCAGAGGTCCTGACTTGGAGTGCATCCATTCCAGAGGGTGTCTTCCGCTTCCCACTTTAGCATGACAATAACCTTTACCTCATAAGTCAGAAACACTTATTCAGTGCCTGCTCCATTCCGGGCATTATGCTAGGTTCCAGGGATACAATGGTGAGGAAGATAGATACAGACTCTGAATGCTTATAAAGCAATAGTATTTCAAACTGTGTAGTACTAGGGTGTATAAGAGATCTGTAAGGACAGGCATGGTGGTTCACAACTGTAATGTTAGCACTTAGGGAGGGTAAGGCAGGTGGATCACTTGAACCCAGGAGTTCAAGACCAGCCCAGGCAACACAGCAAGACCTTGTCTCTACTAAAAATAGAAAGAATTGACTGGTCATGGTGGCACATGCCTGTACTCCCAGATACTCGGGAGGCTAAGGTAGGAGGATCACCTGAGCCTGGAAAGCCAAGGCTTCAGTAAGCCAAGATCACACCACTAGACTCTAGCCTGGGTGACAGGAGAGAGACCCTGTCTCAAAAAGCTAACAAAAAAAGAGATCTGTATAATAGAATAGATACTCTGGAGAGAAAGCAATGGAGTAATTAAGATTTACTCAATAAATGATTCTCTGCCAACTGGTTAGCCATTTGGAAAAAGTTAAGTTAGAGCCTCACTTTACAGTGTACTCTAATGACTTCTATATAAAGAATTAGTTGTAAAAAGTAAAGGCAGAAAAGTTGGGTACAATGGCTCTCATTTATAATCCCAGCTACTCCAGAGGCTGAAGTGGGAGGAAGAGCTGGAGCCTAGGAGTTGGAGGCTGCAGTGAGCTATGATCACACCACTACACTCCAGCCTGGGTGACAGCATGAAACCATGTCTCTTAAAAAAAAAAGAAAGAAAGAAGCCTGAGCGTGGTGGCTCACGGCCGTAATCTAAGCACTTTGGAGGCTAAGGCGGGTGGATCACCTGAGGTCGGGAGTTCAAGACCAGCCTGACCAACCTGGTGAAACCCCCATCTTTAAAAAAATAAAAAGAAAGAAAAGGCTGGGCGCAGTGGCTCACACCTGTAATCTCAGCACTTTGGGAGGCCAAGGTGAGTGGATTGCTTTAGCTCATGAGTTTGAGGCCAACCTGGGCAACATGGAGAAAACCCCGTCTCTATAAAAAATAGAAAAATTATCCTTGTGTGGTGGTATGCACCTGTAGTCTCAGTACTCAGGAGGCTGAGGTGGGAGGGAGCCCAGGAGGCAGAGGTTGCAATGAGCCGAGATCATGCCATTGCACTCCAGCCTGGGCAAGAGAGCCAGATCTTGTCCACCCCAAAAAAAAAAAAAAAATCAGTTTCAACACCAGAGTACAGAAAAAAAAATTTTTTTTAAATAAATAAAACAGGCCAGGTGTGGTGGCTCACACCCATAATCCCAGCACTTTGGGAGGCTGAGGTGGGCAGATCACTTGAGGTCAGGAGTTGAGACCAGCCTGGCTAACATGGTGAAACCCCTTAGGCCAGGCACAGTTGTTCATACCTCTAATCCCAGTACTTTGGGAGGCTGAGGTGGGCAGATTACTTGAGATTAGGAGTTGAGACCAGCTTGGCCAACATGTTGAAACCCCATCTCTACTGAAAATCAGGTGTGGTGGTACATGCCTGTTATCTTAGCTACTCTAGGATCACTACTTGGAAGCCTGAGGGAGGAGAACTGCTTGAACCCTGGAGGCAGAGGTTGCAGTGAGCCAAAACTGCACCACTGCACTACAGCCTGGGCAACATAGCAAGATTCCAACTCAAAAACATAAAAATACAAAATAAAAATAAAAAACTTAGGTGTGGTGATGCAAGCCTATAATCTAAGCTCCTCAGGAAGCTGAGGCACAAGAATCACTTGAACCCGGGAGTCAGAGGTTGCAGTGAGCCTAGATCGCTCCAGCACTCCAGCCTGAGTGACAGAGTAAGACTCTGTCTCCAAAAATAATAATAATTAAACCAATAAACAAAAAAAGTGAAAGCACATAACAGGCCAGGTGTGATAGCTCATGCATGTAATCCCAGCAAAACTGGGAGGCCAAGGCAGGCAGATTGCTTGAGTCCAGGAGTTCAAGAACAGCCTGGGCAACATGGCAAAACCTTGTCTCTACAAAAAAATACAAAGGTTAGGTGGGTGTGCTGACATGTGCCTATAATCCTAGCTATTCAGGAGGCTGAGGCAGGAGGATCAACTGAGAGTCAGGGGTCAAAGCTACAGTGAGCAATGATGACTGCATTCCAGTGTCATAACCCTGTCTCAAGAAAAAGAGCACAAAACAAAAAATAATAAAAGCGACCATCCTAATCTCAGGATGGAGAGAGTGCTAATTATTATTATTATTATTTTTTTTTTTTTGAGACAGAGTAGAGTCTCTCTGTTGCCAGGCTGGAGTGCAGTGACACGATCTTGGTTCACTGCAACCTCTACCTCCTGGGTCCAAGCAATTCTCCTGCCTCAGCCTCCCAAGTATCTAGGACTACAGGTGTGCACCACCACGCCCAGCTAATTTTTGTATTTTTAGTAGAGACAGGGTTTCACCATGTTGGCCAGGATGGTCTGATCTCTTGACCTAGTGTTCAGCCCACCTCAACCTCCCAAAATGCTGGGATTATAGGCATTAGCCATTGTGCCCAGTCAAGAGTACTAATTATTAAAGAACTGAGAAAGAAAATACAGACATTTTTAACCACATAAAATGCTAACACTATCTTCAGGACTTTGTATTAATTAAATTAGAAAAAATTAAAATGCCAACACCATAACCAAATTTTAAAAGGTAAATACGGCTGGGTAAGATGGCTCATGCCTCTAATCCCAGCATATTGGGAGACCAAGGCGGGCAGATCATGAAGTCAGGAGTTCAAGATCCACCTGGCCAACATGGTGAAACCCCGTATCTACTAAAAATACAAAAATTAGTTGGGCATGGTGGCGGGTGGCTGAAATCCCAGCTACTCAGGAGGCTGAGGCAGAGAATTGCTTAAACCCCAGGAAATGGAAGTTGTAGTGAGCCGAGATCGCACAATGGCACTCCAGCCTGGGCAACAGAGTGAGACTCTAAATACACTGGGAAAGAACATTTGCAACAATAGTTGCAAAACAAAGGGACACAAAATAAGAAAAAGACAAATATCCCAGTAAAATAAAATGAGTAAGGATTTGGGCACATCATGAAATATACAAAAATCCCCAGTAAAGTGAAAAATGTTAAGTCTCATGATAAAACTGAGAAAGTAAAATTTCACCTCTTATATTAGTAAAGTCTTGTTTTGATTTGATTTTTATTGCAAAGGTAATGCCTAGGTTTGGCCATGGATGGGTAAAATTTGCATTTTAATATCCTATTGGTGAGAACAGAAATTGTTATAACCTTCTTTCCTTTTTTTTGAGACGGAGTTTCGCTCTTCGCTCTTGTTACCCAGGCTGGAGTGCAATGGCATGATCTCAGCTCACCACAACCTCCACCTCCTGGGTTCAGGCAATTCTCCTGCCTCAGCCTCCTGAGTAGCTGGGATTACAGGCACGCACCACCGTGCCCAGCTAGTTTTTTGAATTTTTAGTAGAGACGGGGTTTCACCATGTTGACCAGGATGGTCTCGATCTCTTGACCTCGTGATTCACCCGCCTCAGCCTCCCAAAGTGCTGGGATTACAGGCATGAGCCACCACGCCCGGCCTTGTTATAACTTTCTTATAGGCAATCTGGTAATATTTGTTCAGATTTAAAAATATCCAGGCTAGGGGTCCAAAGTGGCTCCTGCTGGAGGTCGTGGCGCTTGCGAAGGCGAGGTCATGAGTTCAAGGCTAACCTGAGCAACCTTATAAGTTCAAACTGATTGGCAAAATAAATAAATAAATAAATAAATAGGCTAGCTGGGTATGGTGGCTGTTACCTGTAATTCCAGACTTTGAGGATCTCTTGAACCCATGAATTCGAGACCAGTCTGCCAACATGTGCAGCTAAGATTGCAATGGCAAAAATCCTTGCTCACTACAACCTCTGCCCATGGGTTCAAGTGATTCTCCTGCCTCAGCCTCCCAAGTAGCTGAGATTATAGGCGCCCACCACCAGGCCTGGCTACTTTTTGTATTTTTAGTAGAGACGGGGTTTCACCACATTGGCCAGGCTGGTCTCAAACTCCTGACTTCAAGTGATCTATCCACCTTAGCCTCCCAAAGTGCTGGGATTACAAGTGTGAGCCACTGTGCCCGGCCTGCAACCATTTTTAGAAATTAGCTGGACATGTTGGCATGCACCTCCCAGCTAATTGGGAAGCTGAGGTGGGAGGATCAGTTGAGCCCAGGAGGTTGAGGCTGCAGTAAGCTATGATAGTGCCACTGCACTCCAGCCTGGGTGACAGAGACCCTTTACCTGCAAAAAAATCTGGGCACAGTGGTTCACACCTATAATCCCAGCACTTTGGGAGGCCCAGGCAGGAGGACCGCTTGAGTGACCAGGTACAGTGGCTCACACCTGTAATCCCAGCACTTTGGAAGGCAGAGATAGGTGGATCACCTCAGTACATGAGTTTGAGACAAGCCTGGCCAATATACTGAAATGCTGTCTCTACTGAAATACAAAAATTACTGGGCATGGAGGCACATGCCTGTATTCCCAGCTACTCAAGAGGCTAAGGCAGGAGAATCACTTGAGCCTTGCAGGCAGAGGTTGTAGTGAGCCAAGACTGTGTCATTGCACTCCAGCCTGGGCGCCAGAGCAAGACTCCATCTCAAAAAAAAAAGAAAAGTTCAGCTGGGGTAATATAGTGAGACCTCATCTCTACAGAAAAAAATTAAAAATTAGCTGTGTGTAGTGGCGTCTATAGTCCCTGCTACTTGCTAGGCTGAGGCAAGAGGATTGCATGAGCCCAGGAGTTCAAGGGTGCAGTGAGCTATGATCTCACCACTGCACTGCAGCCCTGAGTGATGGGGCAAGACCCTGTCTCTTAAAAAAATAATTTGTCGTGTGTGCCTGTAATCCCAGCTACTCAGGAGGCTGAGGCAGGAGAACTGCCTGAACCCAGGAGGCAGAGGTTGCAGTGATCACACCATTGCACTTCAGCCTGGGTAACGAGCAAAACTCCGCCTCAAAAATAAAAAATAATAATTTGTCTAGAAATTCTACATCTTAGAATTTATAGTATATAAAAATGGAGATACTCATGAAGATTTATTTCCAGATGTTTATTACAGAAGAGTTTAATATCAAAAAGCTAAAAACGGGGTCAGGCGTAGTGGCTCACACCTGTAATCCTAGCACTTTGGGAGGCCAAGGCAGGTGGATCACCTGAGGTCAGGAGTTCAAGACCAGCCTGGCCAACATGGCGAAACCCCGTCTCTACCAACCCTGTACAAAATTTAGCTGGGTATGGTGGTGCATGTCTGTAATCCCAGCTACTCGGGAGGCTGAGGCAGGAGAATAGCTTGAACCTGGAAGGTGGCAGTTGCAGTGAGCCGAGATCATGCCACTGTACTCTAGTCTGGGCAACAAAGCAAGAATGTCTCAAGAAAAAACAAAAAAACCCAAACATGAAAACCTAGAAACAGGTCAGGTGTGGTAGCTCATGACTGTAATCCCAGCACTTTGGGAGGCCAAAGTGCGCAGATCAGCTGAGCTCAGGAGTTTGAGACTAGACTCACCAACATGGCAAACCCCATCTCTACTAAAAAATACAAAAAAAATTAGCCAGGCATTGGGTGTGTGCCTGTAATCCCAGCTACTTGGGATGCTAAGGTATGAGAATTGCTTGAACCTGGGAGGCAGAGGTTGCAGCAAGCTGATATCACATCACTGCACTACAGCCCAGGCCAGGGCGACAGAGAAACTCTGTCTCCAAAAATAATAATAATAAAAGCTAGAAACAATGGAAATATTCAATACAGCAATTATTAAATATGGTACACATTTTCAAAATAAAAATTCTAAAAATATTTGAATACATGGTATGTTTTAAAAGTCCAGCACTTGAAACTGTTTAGAATTATCTCAGTGTTGTTTTATATATATATATAGCTACTCACATATACATAAATACTCCAGAGTTGGCTTACACTTTTTTTTGAGATGGTCTCACTCCAGTTGCCCAGGCTGGAAGTACAATGGGCACAATCTTGGCTAACTTCAGCCTCGACCTTCCAGGCTCAGGCAGTCCTCCCACCTCAGCCTCCCAAGTAGCTGGATTACAGGTGTGCACCACTAAAAATTGCCCAGCTAATTTTTTCTATTGTTAGTAGAGATGGGGTTTTGCCATGTTGTCCAGGTTGGTCTCATACTCATGGACTCAAGCAAACTGCCCACCTTGGCCTCCCCAAGTGCTGGGATTACATGCATGAGTCACCGTGCCTGGCCCATGATTTTTCATTTGCTTCTCTATCCACACACAGCATTTCTGGCATCAGGAAAACAATGGACATCATATAGGTTTTGAATATTGTTGGCTCTAACAAGTTAGTACAAGATGTTTAACCTTCCCTACCTGGTGTACACATTCCTCTTCCCCTACCAGCCAACTGACGATGGGCCAAGGATTGTGTTGGTGGGCAGATGTCACTTGATCATGCCTCATTTCCCTTACCCTAACAGAAAATGAAGTACTAAATCACTTTGCATTGTGATAGCATACACGTCCATAAAATTAGTGATTTAGACTAGATCTCAAACATCTGTCAGCTTCAAATGTTAGCATAGATTCTTCTTAAGAGTGGTGATGGAATAAAACATGATCTTCTGCTTGCTGATACGTTAATTTGTGAGAAAGAAACCACTGAGAGCTGTCACAACTTTACATACTCATTTAACTCACGAAAATGCTATGTTAGTAATCTTCCACTTTATAGATGATGAAACTAAGGCAGAAAGACTTGCCTAAGTTAGTGAATTGCAGACCCAAATTCAAGTTGAAGCAGCCTGCTTCTGGAATGCATGCTTCTGATTACGGTCTCATGCTGCTCACTGCAGTTGCGTCTGGGGTGTTCTAAATATTCTCTCTCCCATTGTCTTCATCAGCCATTAACATATCTGAAAAAGTCCAGCATTTACTTATTTAACCTACATTTCCCCTATGCTTCCTATACCCAGAAACAGCCACAATATCCTGGCTCACCATCTTTGTCTATTTTAAGCCCAGATATTATAACCATTTGGCTAGCTCACTTGTAAAGTTGAAGCCTTGCTAAGGTTACCAGCAAGTGTTTTTCAAGACTGGGTGTGGGCCAGCAAATCCGTAGGAAAAGTGCTAGTGTAAGGTAGAACCAAAGGATACCTTCTTTGCCTTCACTCAAAGCTGAGCAGAGATTTGGTTGCCAGATACTGTTTTTCCTACCCTTAATGTCCTGCTGCTGATTAGTGAGGCCTTTCTGTGTTGCTGCTCTGCAGTTATTTAAAGCAGGAAGAAGTCATTCCTAATTGTTACCACAGCAGGCAGAGTTTGGGGAAATAGCTAAGGAAACAGGAATGACACTTGCTTGAGGAGAGCAGGGGCCTAGTTCCTTCTAAGAACCTCAGTAGGAACTGAGGGTCACTCCAGTATGGAGGAATACATTGAGGCAGGGCATGGACCAAAGAAATGTTTTAGTCTTGGGGAACCTCAGGCCCCACAGACTTGGCTTTAGGCTGAATGAACACCATGCTTAACAGGCTCTGCCTTCATTTCACACCTCATCCAGGCTAATATTAGCAGTGGCAGCAGCAGTAACATTTTTTATATTTTACAGTTTACAAAGTGCTTTAATCTGTACTATTTCATTTTGATCTTAACAATCCTGTGAAGCAGATTATCCACAATTTGCAGATAAGAGGTTCAGAGAAGTCCAGAGTATAGTGACAGAGCTGGGACCTGACTTTCTACTGCCCCTAAGATGACTTAGGGATCATCTTAAATTAGAAACTTTGGGGTCTGGTACCTGTCTTTGTCCCATTGTGCCCTTTTAGATTAGGTAGCAGTTAATTCCTAATCTCTGATGTACATCAGAATCACGTGGTGATGGTTCAAACAATAGAGATGCCTGGACCTTACCCTCAGATGTAACACAGAATCACCAAGTTTGGTTGTGTGGGGAAAAAAGCACCACAGAGAATTCTGATGTGCACTAAAGGCTGAAAATCACTTGCGTTCAGAGTTATATTAAACACATCAGCATAGTCTGATGAATCGCTTCTCGGCCTTTTGGCTAAGATCAAGTGCAGAATAGTCTGATGAGATTTCCTATCCATCAAAACAAATAACTGTTGCCTTGGAAGAAACGTATCAAGATATGGTTCATGCTTTCTAAGAATTTCTAGTCTGGCTAGGATAATATGTACAGGCAGAGAGACTCAACACCTTGAGACAGTGTTCTGGCATCTTAGTCTTGAGTAGTCAGAGTGTCACAGGAGTCCCAACAAGAGAGTCTCAAATGACATGTTTCTAAGTCCTTTCAGGAAATCTAGTCCAGCAATGGAGACATTTCTGGTAGATACAGGAAAGGACATAGGCATGTTTGGGTCCGTGGGTGACGAGTTTGGCTAGAGCAAAGCATTCTCATAAGCAAGATGTGGGAAATAAAGCTTCTCAGGCAGAGGCTATGGGGTGGAAGGCCAGTAGGGAGACATCAGGTGTTTTAAAGCAGTATGATGTAATCAAAGTAGTGTTTTACAAAGATGAATCCAGCCAGCCTGCACAAAGTAGTCTGGAATGGGGAAAAGGGAACAGGAAGAGTAATCAGGTGTGAGGTGATAGGGGGGCTGGTGGAAGTAAGAATCAAAAGTTGGTATGGGGGGCCAGGCACAGTGGCTCACACCTGTAATCCCAGCACTTTGGGAGGCCGAGGCAGGTAGATCATTTGAGGTCTGGAATTCGAGACCAGCCTGGCCAATGTGGTGAAACCCACCTCTACTAAACACAAATTACAAAAATTAGCTGGGTGTGGTGGCAGGTGCCTGTAATCCTAGCTTTTCCAGAGGATGAGGCAGGAGAATCACTTGAACCTGGGAGGCAGAGGTTGCAGTGAGCCGAGATCACACCACTGCACTCCAGCCTTGGCTATAAAGTGAGACTCTGTCTTAAAAAAAAAAAACAAAATTGGGATAAGGTTCTAGAAACAAACAGAAGAACTTACAGGGGTGAGTGTTTCAGTTGATACTATAGTAAAATCATGGTTTCTGGAACCAGATTTCCTGGGTTCAAATGATCCAACTATTTACCTGTGTGACCACGGGTGATCACCTCTTTGCACCTCGGTTTTACCTGTGAAATAGGGCTAATAATACATACCTCAGAGATGTGAAGATTAAATGAATTTGTCTGGAGTGTTGCCTGACTCAGTAATTTGCTATTCAAAGGAAATTCAGACCGTTTCATTGATATATCACTGGTATCTGGCATGTTTTCTGCTTTTCAGAGTGTGACCTGTTGGCGAGCTAAGTTTATGGAGGCCTTTTTTTCCCATGTTCTACGTGGGACCATTGATGTGTCTTCTGACAGGCGTCTTTGTGATCAGCGCTTCTCACCTCTTCTGCACAGCTCCCGCCATGTCCGACAGCTCACCATCTGTAACATGCTGCAGGGTGCAACCGAGCTGGTGGCTGAGCCCAACCGAAGAGTTCTGGAGACACTGGCCAGCTCCCTGCACACTCTCAAGTTCCGCCACCTGCTGTTCTCTGATGTGGCTGCACAGCAGTCACTTCGGCAGCTGTTGCATCAGCTCATTCACCATGGGGCTGTCAGCCAAGTGTCACTTTACTCCTGGCCTGTGCCTGAGTCAGCCCTTTTCATCCTTATTCTGACCATGAGTGCTGGCTTCTGGCAACCAGGGCCTGGTGGCCCACCCTGCCGCCTCTGTGGAGAGGCATCTCGAGGCCGGGCCCCATCCCGAGATGAAGGGTCCCTCTTATTGGGCTCACGCCGGCCTCGCCGGGATGCTGCTGAGCGATGTGCTGCAGCCCTGATGGCCAGCCGGCGTAAGAGTGAAGCCAAGCAGATGCCCAGAGTTGCACCTGCCACTCGGGTAACACGCCGGAGTGCACAGGAGAGCCTGACAGCAGGCGGGACAGACCTTAAGAGGGAGCTGCACCCGCCAGCCACCTCCCATGAGGCTCCTGGCACCAAGCGACCACCCTCTGCTCCAGCAGCCACCTCCTCTGCCTCTTCTTCTACATCCTCATGCAAACGGGCACCAGCTAGCTCAGTCCCACAGCCTAAGCCCCTAAAGCGTTTCAAACGAGCTGCAGGGAAGAAGGGTGCTCGCACCCGTCAGGGGCCTGGTACAGAGTCTGAAGACCTGTATGACTTTGTTTTTATTGTGGCTGGTGAAAAGGAGGATGGCGAAGAGATGGAGATTGGGGAAGTGGCTTGTGGAGCTCTGGATGGATCAGATCCCAGCTGCCTGGGGCTTCCAGCCCTGGAAGCTTCACAACGATTCCGCAGCATCTCCACCTTGGAGCTATTCACGGTTCCACTCTCCACAGAGGCAGCCCTGACACTATGCCACCTGCTGAGCTCCTGGGTGTCACTGGAGAGCCTTACACTCTCCTACAATGGTGAGCATCCTGGAGTGGCGGGGATTGGGTTTGGATTCCTCAGCAGCACTAGCTGTGTGCCTAATTCTGGGGAGATGGGAGGAACAAATTGGGTGTATGATCAGGAAGCTGGAGAGGAAGACTTGTATGCCTCACAGAAGGGGAGACTGTCAGTGCTATAAGAGAGGAACATAGTCTATAGGCTTGATTAATTGTTGAGAGCAGGGGTTCCTGAGGGGGCAGAGATGAGCCAGCTGGAATCTAAAGAATGAATACAGTTTAGATACAGAAGGCAATCCAAGGGCAGGTGGGAGAAGTATAGTACATGCATGCCCAGGCAGGGCTAGAGTTTGACCTCACCACCTCACCAGTCATATCAGAGCAACTGTCCAGACTGGGTGTGGGACACAATTTTTTTTTTTTTTTTTGAGACGGAGTTTCGCTCTTGTTACCCAGGCTGGAGTGCGATGGCACAATCTTGGCTCACTGCCACCTCCGCCTCCTGGGTTCAAGTGATTCACCTGCCTCAGCTTCCCAAGTAGCTGGGACTATAGGCACACACCACCATGCCCAGCTAATTTTTTTGTATTTTTAGTAGAGACGGGGTTTCACCATGTTGACCAGGATGGTCTTGATCTCTTGACTTTGTGATCCACCCACCTCGGTCTCTCAAAGTGCTGGGATTATAGGCGTGAGGCACCGTGCCTGACCAGGACACAATTTTTTATCAGACCAACAACCTGCAAGCAATCCTCAGTCCCCATTTCCCTCCTGCTTGTGCCCAGCTAGGAAAACCTCAACTCTGGCTAAATCCAGCAATCTGCCTAGGTTGCTGAGTACTGCTAGAGAAAAATCATACAACTATGCAAATTAGTGTTACTATACATTCATGATCATTAACCTCATATGAACCCTCACTGTGCTTGTAACATCAGCTCCTATTCCTACCACTTCCAAACCCTTCCTCCTTTTCCCTTCTCAGGGATGACCTCACCTACTTCACAGAGAAAATAGAAGCCATCACATGAGTTTCTTCAGCTTGCTAAGCAGCCTATAAACTCTCCTTCAACTGCACTCATCCTTCACCAGAATGGAAGAGATCACCATCCTTTCTAAGGCTAATTCTCCCACCTGTGCTCTAGATGCATAGAGCTTCACAATGAAGTATATAAGAATTATTAGTTTGAGAAAGAAGCATCCCAATTTCTTAGGGAAGCTTGCTTCTCAAACTGATACTTTTTATATACTACTTAGTATATGTCTGGCATATTTTTAGTATTCTTGATAATTCAATCTAATAATTTAATCCTTACAACCCTATGAGGGCAAGTGATTTCCTCAGGGTAACCTCGCAATTACACAGCCAGGATTCAAACCAGGCAACCAGACTGCAGATCCATGCTTTCAAACCACTGTTTATACTACCCTCTCCTTTCCACTCTCCTACCAGCATTTTAACAGGTCTCCACCAAAAACTGCCACCACCACCTCCCTATATGGCATATTAACAAACTGCTCTATTATCTCCTATTCTTTACAATCTTAGTCATCTGTACTGTTTCCACTTCTCTCACAGCCCCTTCCAGCCTGGTCCTCCTCGTTACTCAGTCCAGTGTATACTTTTCAGTAACTCTTCTTGGCAGCATTTACTGCTATGAAATTTTTTTTTCACAACCTTAAAAAATATTTTCTTGGCTGAGCACAGTGGCTCATAACTGTAATCCCAGCACTTGGCCAAGGCAGTTGGATCACGAGGTCAGGAGTTCAAGACCAGCCTGGCCAAGATGGTAAAACACTGTCTTTGCTAAAAATACAAAAATTAGCCAGGCGTGGTGGTGAGTACCTGTAATCCCAGCTACTTGGGGGGCTAAAGCAGAGAATTGCTTGAACCCAGAAGGTGGAGTTTACAGTGAACCGAGATTGTGGCACTGCACTCTCGCCTGGGCAACAGAGTGAGACTCCATCTCAAAAAAAAAAAGTTTTCTCCTTTCTCTGCTTGTTCAGAGTTCCTCAGAGCTTTCGCACTTTATGCACTCTTCCTGAACAATTTCATCAATTTCTGTGGTTTCAAAGGTCAACTATGCTAAAGACTAATGTGACATTACCCCAGATCTTTCTCTTGAACTTCCAGACTAATTTATCCAGCTAATAGACATAACCACTTCATAACCCACAAGCCCCGCCGATTATATCCAACTTGAATGCACCTTCACACTATACTAATCCTTCTGTTCTCAGTGACATCAGCTTACTCACTTGCCCAAAGAAACCTGTATTCTGTATTACTACATACATTTACTCATGAGGTCCTATCTTTATGTTTTCTTGAGACAAAGCGTTGCTGTCACCCAGGCTGGAGTCCAGTGGTGCAATCTCAGCTCACTGCAACCTCTACCTTCTGGGTTCAAGCAATTCTCATGCCTCAGCCGTTCAACCACCTAGAAGTACAAGCATGCACTACCACACGACGCTAGTTTTGTATTTTTAGGGGGGACAGGGTTTCCCCATGTAGGCCAGGCTCATCTCCAACTTCTGGCCTCAAGTGGCCTGCCCACCTCCGCCTCCTACAGTGCTGAGATAATAGTCGTAAGCCACTACACACAGCCCTATCTTTACAATTTGTTAAATCCATTTATTTCTCTATCTCCACATCCTTAATTCAAGCTATTACTCCCTACCTGAACTCATTTCAGCAGTTCCTCCACACTCCTTACTCTTGCCATACAATCCACTGTCTGCACTGCAGCCCACGCATTCTTTCAAAAATGCAGTCTCACCCTGTCATTCATTCATGCAAACACCTTTCAATGGCTTTCTCTCACAATACTGCTTAATTTTACTTATGGGTCATTCATGTTCTCACTCCTGGTGACCTCTATAGTTGTCTTTGACATGGAGTCTTATTCTGTCACCCAGGCTGGAGTGTGATGATGAGATCTCAGCTCAGTGCAACCTCCCCTTCCTGGGTACTGCCTTAGTAGCTGGGATTACAGGCGCACACCACCATGCCCAGCTAATGTTTGTATTTTTATTAGAGACAGGGTTTCACCATATTGGCCAGGCTGGTCTCAAACTCCTGGCCTCGAGTGATCTGCCCACCTTGGCCTGCCAAAGTGCTGAGATTACAGGCGTGAGCCCCCACTCCCAGCTCACTGTGACTCTTGACTATGTCTTCTCCCTCTATCCAAAACTTACTTCCTTCAAGGCCAGTTTCTTCAGAAAACTACTCAGAACCCAGAAATCCAGAGACCTTCTACTGTCTGGGCCTGTCATTCAGCTGGTAGCCACATGGTGCCTCACCATACTGTTATCTTCTAAATTTTGTGACTGTCCCGACTGATGCTTCTTGTGGGCATAGCCCAAAACAGCAGACATCAGTTTGCTGGTTACCTAAGAAAAAAGCAAGGCATAGACGAGTAGTTAAGACAAATGGGTTTAAATAAGCTGAGCCAAAGCCCAAGAGATTTGATAGTAACCAAAAGTATTTAGAGTTGTATTTGAATACATTAACTCCTGCTGACACTCCCACATGGTTCTGATTTAATCTCTTTACTGCCATAGGCCTGGGCTCTAACATCTTCCGCCTGCTAGACAGCCTGCGGGCCCTGTCAGGCCAGGCTGGATGTCGCCTCCGTGCCCTGCATCTCAGTGACCTGTTCTCCCCACTGCCCATCCTGGAGCTGACACGTGCCATTGTGCGAGCACTGCCCCTGCTACGGGTCCTATCTATTCGTGTTGACCACCCAAGCCAGCGGGACAATCCTGGTGTGCCGGGGAATGCAGGGCCCCCTAGCCACATAATAGGGGATGAGGAGATACCAGGTGAAGCACTGTGTGTACGTGTGTGTATGCATGCGCATATGTATCCCTACACAAAGGTGCAGGTGCATTTGTATGGGGAAAGGGGAAGGACCTCCTCTACCATGCATTCCTGGCTTATCTGGAAACTGTTCCCCCTTTAGAGCCTGCCACTAAGATACTGTTGAGCTAGACAGGGAGGGCCTAGACCACCATAAGATCAGTACAGAGTGACCAAGACAGCCTGGTTTCCAGAAAAGGTAAAGAACTCACCTTTAGACTAGATTAGTTCCCCTGCTGTGTTCCCTTAGTTCTTCTGTCTCCTCTCCCACCACTCTGCATACTTTGCTTGTGTCTGAGTAGCCTGTCTTCCTGGTTTAAAAGTTCAAGGGCAAGGGCTAAATCTCATTATTTAGTGCTGAATTCCCAGAATCTAGCACAATGCCTGACATACGGTAGGCACTCAAGGACAAATGAATAATTTTTGAGGTGAATCCCTTAAGAATAGGATGGGACCTGCTATGGAAGTCAGGTAGAAATGGCTAGCTGGAATCTTCTTTCCCCACCATATCCAGAAAACTGCCTGGAGCAGTTGGAGATGGGATTTCCACGGGGAGCCCAGCCAGCCCCACTGCTCTGCTCCGTACTGAAGGCCTCGGGTTCTCTGCAGCAGCTGTCCCTGGATAGTGCCACCTTTGCTTCTCCCCAGGATTTTGGGCTTGTTTTGCAAACACTCAAAGGTAGGACCCAGCCAGAATGGTGAAGGGAGAGGAGTAGGTGGGGATCTAGCATTATTCTCTGGGAAAACTAAAGTCCATGGTCCATGGTCTCTGCCTCCTTATCCAGAGTACAACCTAGCCCTGAAAAGACTGAGCTTCCATGACATGAACCTGGCTGACTGTCAGAGTGAGGTGCTCTTTTTGCTACAGAATCTGACTCTGCAAGGTAAGTTCTTCATTCAGAACCCAGATATTTCCTGGGTCTTTACTGTGGTTCTGCCATCATCTGAATGAGCAAACCACTGTTCCTTTCTTGGCTTGTGTCCTCAACTATAAAATAGATATAGAAACTGCATGACTCCTTCTAAAAACCCCAACGTCAACTCCTCTACTAAACATGAGAAATTGCTCTTTCAGAGTACCTCATCCAAGTTTCACCTTTCAGAGGTAGACAAAATGGTGGTGAGGGGGTCAAAATAATGTACTAGGCCAGGCTCTCACACAGACTTTTCTCTGATTCCCACCCCTGCATAGAGGGTGGTCAGTGACCAGGAAGGAAGGAAATAAATGGAGAATTGTTCATGCAGAGAACCTCCTTATAGTGAATATTTAGGTTCAGTCTTTGGTTTGGATTCTGATTTAGTTCCAGCCTTGCTTGAGTCCTAGACAAATTCCTTTCTCTTTTTGGGACTCTATAATGTTCATACCCCTTGCTAGGGCCAATTGGGGCAGGAGGGGCAGCACCAGTCCTAATGCAGCCATCAGAATTTACTATAATTTTTCTTGACAGAGATTACCTTCTCCTTCTGCCGTCTGTTTGAGAAGCGCCCAGCCCAATTTCTGCCTGAGATGGTTGCTGCTATGAAGGGCAACTCCACACTGAAGGGCCTCCGGCTGCCAGGGAACCGCCTGGGTGGGGGCCAGACCCTGGGGAGGGAGAGGGGAAAGGGGCCAGGCCTTTGACCTAAAAACTCAGTGGATAAAGGCAAAGACCTCCCCACTGGGAACGGGGGAGTTGGAATAGTTATTTCTGTGCTGGAGCTTCAGGAACCAGCAGGGCTGGGCTCCTCCCCAGTCAAAGTTGGGTTGGGATACTCTTGTTCCCTGTTCTTGGGTGGAGGTGACAGGCACTTCTCCCCTTCTCTCCAGGGAATGCTGGCCTGCTGGCCCTGGCAGATGTTTTCTCAGAGGATTCATCCTCCTCTCTCTGTCAGCTGGACATCAGGTACATGAGGGGAGGGGCAAGACAAGGGATGGGGCTACAGAGATACAGACCAGGAATTTGCTGCTTCCTGGATTTCTAATCCATCTCACCCTACCAGTTCCAACTGCATCAAGCCTGATGGGCTTCTGGAGTTCGCCAAGCGGCTGGAGCGCTGGGGCCGTGGAGCCTTTGGTCACCTGCGCCTCTTCCAGAACTGGCTGGACCAGGATGCAGTCACAGCCAGGGAAGCCATCCGGCGGCTCAGGGCTACCTGCCATGTGGTTAGCGACTCATGGGACTCATCCCAGGCCTTCGCAGATTATGTTAGCACCATGTGACGGGGCCCGTACCTCACAGGCTCATGCTCGGTACCATCAGCTTGCAGGGGCTGAAGCATGGGCTGCCCAGAACCCAAGCACCAGTTCTGTATTTCTCTTTCTGTCACCTTTTTTCTCTTTTTTTCCATCTTCCCTTGCACTGAGGTCCTGGAGGCCTTGATGAGGCCCAGCCAAGAGGCATTCTCACAGCTGAGTTTAGAGCCTTTGGGCCCCTTACTCAGTATCCTGGGAACCCTGGGCCAGAAGGTTACAGTGGTCATCATTGCTGAAGAGATCCTTTCCCCTGACCCTGGGTTCCTGCTTTCCCTCCTCAAGCAGGCACCCAGGCTTTAGAGAAGTGTAAGGGGCCTCTTCCCTGCTGGGCTTATCACACTGCTCTCAGGCCTCAAACCCTTTCATACCTTTATTCTTTTTTTTAACCAAAAAAGTTTTTCTTATAAAATAAATTTTGGGCAAACATCATGCAGCCCTTCTTGATGATTTTCTCCCAGAGAACAAAAATTCAACAGGGCCCTTTGGGGCGCCCCTTTTCCCTATCTCCTTCCTCTAAGAGGTACACCCAGACCAGCTGGTTATCAGCGGAGCCCTCGCTGCTCCTCATGAGAACGCTGGTGGAAGACGAAGGTGACGGCAGTGGAGGCAGCATCCCAGGCAGCCTGGAGTACCTCATCCTGGAGCCCCCGCTTATCAGTGCAGTGGTTCCACTGAGCCAGGTCTGAAGTGCAGTCAGAACCATCAGGGGGTGGCCGAATCTGGCGGCTGTTGACACAGCGTCGGCAGTGCAACCTAGGGAGGGGCAAAAGACACAGCAGAAGTCATTACACATCCCATCTCACTGCTGTGTGGGTAGCTTAATAATGGTTCCCCACCTGTCATGTGTGTCACTGAGGCTAGCTTCATCCAATATAAATAGCTCCTTCAACTCGCCCAGAGAGAAGTGGCGCTCTACATCCTGCTCCTCATCCACCACACAGCTGCTCAGTGCCTTCTTGTGGCTCTGACGCTGGAAGATCTTCTCCTCAATGGTCCCTGCCTGGGGAAGAGGGGGTGGAGAATATCGAGGGATATAGCGCTTAGCCATCCCCATAAAAAGTATATGGAAAAACCAGGGGGTTGAAACTACAGCTACCCAAGAGGAGGAGAGATGAATAAAAAGTATGAGTCCTGGAACATTATCTCTACTCAGCTGAGGCCCATTTTCCCAGTCTGTCTTCTGAGAACATGACTTATGAACAGTCTGCCCACCCACGCTATTTTCTGTATTAATGAAGGGTCCCAGGGCCTGGCTAAATCCCTTCATGGTAAACTGAGGTTTGTCTGCTGCAGCTTCAGATTTCCGTACCAAACCCAACTCTAACTCATTCAATAAATACCATCTGGGTATCTTCTATGCCAGACCCTATGCTGACATTAGGATACAAAGAAGAATCATATATATCCCCTATCCTTGAGCTCCCAGAATAGTGAGAAAGATACATATAAACAGTTGATACAATGATAGAAATCTGTACAGGATAACTAGGAGCCCATAAGGATGGCAGAGTAGAACAGTCTTGAAAACTTGAAACTCTATCCTTGAGCTCAATGTTGAAAATGAATAGATGGTTTGTAAGAAAAGACATAAGGGAAGGCATCCCCAGCACACGAACGAAGGAATGCTACTGGCCTATTGGAGGACTGTGAGTTCAGACTAACTGGAAGTTGGGAATATAGTAAGAGCTGAGACTGAGAAATCAGCAGAGGTCACATTAAAAAACATTGGATGTCATGCTGAAGGCCTTGGTCTTGTCTTCGAAGTGAGATGAAAAGTAAAATCAAAATTTTTGGAAAGCTCCCCTGGAAGCAGTATGTGAATGACAGGTTGGGATAAGACAGAAGTAAACAACTAGGAAGCTGCTGCAATATCCAAGTGACAGATGACCATGACCCCAGGAGGGCATGAAAAGCAGAGTTAGATTAAGGAAATTTCAAGAAGATAAAAATCAGTGAAAACTGGTGGGAATTTGGTTGTTAGGAGAAAAGAATAGTCCAGTAAGATTATTCCCAGTTTAGGTTGGGTGGATAGTGGAGCCATTAAGGTCAGCATTCAGAAGGGAAGCCAGGTGTGGTGGCTTATGGCTTTAATCCCAGCACTTGAGAAAACCAAAGTGGGAGGATCGCTTGAGTCCAGATGTTCAAGACCAGCCTAGGCAACATAACAGAACTCCATCTCTACAAAAAATAAAGAAAAAAATTATCCAGGTATGGTGGCACACATCTGCAGCCCCAGCTACTCGGGGGCTGAGGTGGGAGCTTGAAGCTGCAGTGAGCTGTGATCATGCCTCTGTACTCCAGCTTAGGTAACAGAATGAAACTGTCTCAATCAATCAGAAGGGGAATGAGTTTAGTCATGATACTTCTAATGTGCCCATTAGAAATCTAAGTGAAAATGTAGATTAAGTGATAGAAACAGACGTTTAGAGCTCAGGTAAGAGATCTGGGTTAAAATTTTATAGTTAGAGATTCGCCAGTATGACAAGTGTGTACAATCAGAGAGGTGGAAGAATCGGAGTAGGGTTTCCAAAGACGAGAAAAAAAAAATTTTTTTTTTTTTTTGAGACAGGATCCTGTTCTGTCACCCAGGCTAGAGTAGCACAATCCTAACTCACTACAGCCTCAAACTCCCAGCTTCAAGTGATCCTCCCGCACCCGGTATAGAAGAGCATTTTAAGGGATTATTAGTCAACAGTGTGAGATACACAAAGAGGAAGCGTCAATAGTCTCCTGTTTTGGCAATTAGGAAGTCAGTAGTATATTTGAAGGTAGGGTCAGTGGTATAAGAAGTCTGACAAATGAACAGAAAGAAGATGAGTTAGGTAGGAAATTTGAGAGAAATGGTAGATGTTGAAATGGTTGAAGGAAATGAAATATGGCCCACCTCAAAAAAGACAACATGACTTTGTGGTAGTACCAACCTGTAAAAGCAATGTAGCTGGTGTAGTAGCTGAAAACAGCTCAAATAATCCAACTGGAACAGGTATTGGGAAAAGAGTAGCTGAAAGGATGCGCAGTAAGGGCTGGGCTAAATAAACAAGGAAGTCAAGCCAGATGAATGGGAGAGTGGGAAGGGGAGAGACTGCAGGAACATTAGGCTGAAGCAGATACAGCAGGTATGTGAAAGCTAGGAGGACAAGAAGTCAGAGTACAATGAGTTTATTAAAGTTTTGGGTACTAACAAGTTCCACAGTGTGACCTTAGGAATAATTAGATGCAGGGGAGTTGAGATGAGGTCAGGGTGCTGGATAACCACGTGGTCCTTGACATCAGCCAGTATGATTGCTGGATTTGAGAAAGGAATGAAGGCTGAGCTGGTGAATTAGGAAGGCTGAGTCATCAATGAATTAGGAATATAGCAGAGGATAGAGGATTACAGCAAGGAAGAAAAGAGGGTAGTCAAGTCAAACGACATAAGCTGCAAGAGAGGAACTGTGGGATGGATGGTCTGAAGTAGATAACTGATAACTTGGAGAATGCAAATAGGACAGGGGATGAGAGAAGACTACAAGGCCAGTGACACAGCAGAAATCAGGTATGACGGAAGCAGGTATGCTGTGAAAAGGATGTACTGAACACGTGTCCAGATGGCACAGTAAGAATGGTTTGAGGGAATGGGGTGCAGAGAAGGGGAGGGAGAACAGAAGAATAAAATACTCACTTCTGGGCCCTTTCTGCAAGAGGCAGAATGGCCAAAGAGAGGCACTAAGAAACAAAATGGTCCTGAAGGTCTTGTTCCATGACCCACCCCTACTATGACTACTATCACTATCCTTACAGACAGTAGGCGGTAGATATAGCAAGTCTTCTTTTGACCGTCTCGCCAGACCCGGGCCATGGCTTGTTCATCATTGGCTGGGTTCCAGTCAGGGTCAAACATGACCAGCCGGTTAGCCCCAATGAGATTGAGGCCACAGCCCCCAGCTTTGCTGCTCAGCATGAAGACAAAGTCAGGGCTCTGGAAAGAGAGGAAACAGGAGAAAAGGAACCTCTTACAGCCTAAACTGGGATCCTGCTCAGCCCAACCAGCTCCTCTCTATGCCTCTATACTACTCAGTACCAATTGTGAAAACCACCAGTTTGTTTGCTCATCAGCCAATTTCTGAACCCACAAAGTGAGTTTCCAGCCCAACCCATCACCAACCAGCCAAACCCTACTATATCCACTGGGGGGCGGTGGGGTGTGTGCAGAATCAAGGTAACCCCTTATAGCTTCTCTATCAATCCTTAATTCTGATGATACTACACTGGTGGTGTGGGGACAGGTGATGTGCATTTACCGATGGACTATTGAAGCGTTCTACAACCTTGGCTCGCTTCTTAATGGACATTGTGCCATCCAGGCGGACATATAAGTACCTGAAAGGGGATCCGAGACCCAAGAAAATAAAGCTTCAGTGATTAGGGGGAAAAAAATTTTTAAAAGACCCAAGAAGAAAGCAGAGCCCCTTGGAGCCAGAGCTACTGTAGGGACTGCTTTAGGCTCTAAACTCCCAAAGCAGGGACAGGGAGCTAAAGACGAGGAATGTGTCCTAAAGGAATACCTGAAGGACTAGGGGATCTTGTACGTGGAGAGAGATCTGGGGCCATCGCAGCAATAAGGTAAGATATCTTCAGGGAAATCCTTTATGTGCCCACATCTTGGCCCACATCCACAGATCAGAACTAGAGGGGGGAAGTAAGGGAGAGGTACATCCCCCTTTGGCATCCTGGTTAGACTCTTCCCTACCTTCGGGCCCGGCACAGCTTCTCAAAGAGATCCAAAGTCTGGGTGTAATTCGACACCAGCACGACTTTGTCACTGCTACAGCTTCGGGTCACCGCCAGAATGTAATCCAGGACCAGCATCTTTCCTGGGAAGAACAGCAACCAACAGTCCCCTACTGGCTATTGAAATGGCCCAGGGTTCTTACTCTTGATATCCTGCCTTGAAACAGGACAGTCCTAGCACAAAGACCATCTCCCACCCTCCACCTAGAAAAGCCCAAATGTTGGTAGGTAAAGGGTCACCTGACAGCTGTGGCTCCAGGGCCTTAGAGCTGTAACCAGGAGGGAAGAGGTCCAAGGCACCTTCAAAGCCATCCTCCCCTTCCACACACTTATCATGGATTAGAGCTGGATCTGGGGGGAAACAAAACAAAATCGAATTACTTTGCTTTCTGAAGTTTCTACTTCAGTGTTCACTAGAGCTCCCTCTAGAAGCCTGCCGCAGAAAGCCTTCCGCAACATCAGACTTGTTTCATCTTCATCCTACCAAATTCCAACAGCATACAGTCAGTGCCATCTGGGATGATGGATGGATAGTCTGATCACTAGTAGGTTCTCCCAAGAAGAAGGGAGCTATAACAGAGCAGGCAAGGTTTCTTTGTTATTTTTCCTCCTGCCCAACATTGTATATGAGCATGTGTACATGCAAGCACTCACAAACAGTTGACATATCCCAGGTCATCAAGCATGGGCTGGACAGAAGATGAGCTCAATTTCCCAAAGCAAAGAGTCTGGTAAACAGAGTCCACAGTGCAGCGTTCATGTCTTGGATTGAAATCACATGTGGCCTCTATGAAGATGACTCTGGGCAAGTTTTAGGGTCACCAGGCCACTACAGGAACGTACCCTTCCTTGCTCACTCTCACAGAGGACACCAGGACACAAGCTCAACTCACGATTACAAAGCTTCTTTAGCGAGGTGATAGAAGAAAGAGAAGACACACTCATCTTGCCCTCATGCAATTCTTCTGCCGGCTTCGCTTGTCTCAGAAACCTCTTATATAACTCAGTCTGAAGGGGTGTCAGCCTGAAAAAGGCAGCTGGGTCAGTGGAAAAAGCTAGACCATGCTCCTACCCTCTGAAAACACCTTGAGAGCCCAGCCATGCTTCAGGAGCTCAGCTTTGACCCACTCACTCCACATCTTTCAGTTGAGTTCAGTACCTGCAACAAACGACCTGCTCAATCTTCACAGGCAGATATTTAGAAAGGATATCTGATGTCCTCCTTATCAGGCATCTAGAGAGAACAGGATAAAAAGGCAAGAGGCTGATAAAATTGCTGTGCTAAGTACTGGAATCAAAGCTACCACCCAAAGGACAAAGACTAGCCATCTTTTACAGTATCAAATGTCAGAGACTTGGCCAGGCCTAGTGGCTAATGCCTGTAATCCCAGCATTTTGGGAGGCCAAGGCAGCCAGATAACCTGAGGTCAGGAGTTCAAAACCAGCCTGGCCAACATGGGGAAATCCCGTCTCTACTAAAAATGCAAAAATTAGTTGGGCATGCTGGCAGGTGCCTATAAACCTGGGTGCTCAGGAGGCTGAGGCAGGAGAATCACTTGAACCCAGCAGGCAGAGGTTGTAGTGAGCTGAGATCGCACCATTGCACTCCAGCCTGGGCAACAAGAGCGAGACTCCATCTCAAAAAACAAAGAATGTCAGAGACTCATCAGACCTATGTCAAACGTCTGTATCAGGGTTTCAGTTGTGGGAACAGAGACCTTCCAAACACGCTAGCTCAGACAGACAGCAGTTTCTCTTCCTCTTCAATAGGTTGCCTAGTCTTCAAGAGAAGACTGAGGCTTCCCATTGAGACGGGAACACTAACAAGAAAAGCAGGCTGCAAACTACAAAGTCCTTGGGGGAGTTTCTGCTTGCATTTGTCCAAATGTCCTGCTACATGGCCCCAGGCTAAATTAAGCATAGACCACCCCGGGAAGACTAGGAAAGATAGGAATCAGGTACTTAAGAAGCAGATCTTAAGAAAACACCAATTCTTCTTCCTGCCATCTAAATTTTTTATTTTTGAGACAGAGTCTCGCTCTGTCACCCAGGTTGGGGTGCAGTGGCGCATCTCAGCTCACTGCAACCTTCGCCTCAAACTCCTTACCTCAAGTGACTCACCTGCCTCAGCTTCCTAAAGTCCTGGGATTATAGGCATGAGCCACCATGCCCGGCCTGCCATCTAAAATTGGTAGGGAGAGGTAGCTGGGTAGTCAGGCAGTTGTTGAGAAGGGCAAGAGAACTCTTTAGAATATAACCTATCAAGTGTGCATACCACCTCTGAACAAAGGAGTCCAGAATGTGCCTACCCCTTGGGTTATGTAACTCCCATGAAAAAATAAGGCCTCTGGCTGGACGCAGTGGCTTGCGCCTGTAATCCCAGCACTTTGGGAGGCCAAGGCGGGCAGATCACAAGGTCAGGAGTTCAAGATCAGCCTGGCCAACATGTTGAAACCCCATCTTTACTAAAAAAACAAAAATTAGCTGGGCATGGTGGTGGGTGCCTTTAGTCCCAGCTACTCCAGAGGCTTGAGGCAAGAGAATTGCTTGAACCCAGGAGGCGGAGGTTGTAGTTAGCTGAGATCGCACCACTGTATTCCAGCCTGGGAGACAGAGCAAGATTCCACCTCAAAACAAACAAACAAACAACAACAAAACAAACTCCTCTTAGCCTGGGAGCCACAACCACGTTTCAGATCTTCTACCTGTCACAGAATGACTACGGGCCCTGGGAAAAGAAGCCTAACGCTTTGGGTCTGAGACCAACTGACAGGAAGCTTCTGAAATACTAGTAATGCTCCAAAGTATACTTTGCTCAAAAAGTCCAGCAGCATCAGAGAAGAGCTTCCTCAGCAGGTTGGTAAATAGACCAAAACCAGACCACAGAGCCTAGGCCAGAAAGCAAGCAGGCACTTGGCTTCCAAGACTCCTTCGTTTATTCAGTGGCCATATTTAGGACACGGATCCCACTCCCTTTCT
Source organism: Callithrix jacchus (assembly GCF_049354715.1). Classification (NCBI taxonomy): domain Eukaryota; kingdom Metazoa; phylum Chordata; class Mammalia; order Primates; family Cebidae; genus Callithrix; species Callithrix jacchus. The sequence goes on along the minus strand of NC_133508.1, from coordinate 83,041,783 downwards.
AGAATCCCAGCCTTTGAGGGCTCTAGACAAGTAAATTCCCCAAAGGATTGACCACGGATGATTTGGGAGGCAACTCTAATGACTTAGCTTGAGGTCATTACCTATTCACAATGCTGGTGAGCTCCCGCAGCCGCTCCTCTCCTAGCTGCCTGTCTGCCTCACTAGCAGCAGCATCTCGACCCTTCAAAATTGGCAATTCAAAATGCTTCTTGAATTCCTGGGCAGTCCCTAAACACAGGAGGCAGGGAAAACGGAAGAATGTTGGAAAGGAATAATTTTCCCATAGCCAGTGATGGAAGGCTACCTTCTCACAAACCAGCCTTCCTACCAAGAACAAAGCTAACCAAAATATAGGCCAATTTCTGTTTAACAGATCAAAGAGGTTATCAAAGCAGTGAAGACTTGAAAGGCCAAATAGTGAGATGATAGATTAAAATCCAAATATATAATTACTTAGAGTTAAATGGATTGAAATGACAAACATGGCCACAGTGGATTTTTTTTTTCCAAGACAAAGTCTTGCTATCACCAAGGCTGGAGTGCAGTGGCACGATCTCGGCTCACTGTAACCTCCATCTCCTGGATTCAGGCAATTCTCCTGCCTTAGCCTCCTGAATAGCTGGGATTACTGGTGCCTGCCTCCATGCCCAGCTAATTTTTATATTTTTAGTAGAGATGGGGTTTTATTATGTTGGCCAGGTTGGTCTCAAACTCCTGACCTCAAGATCCACCAACTTTGGCCTCCCAGAGTGCTGGGTTTACAGGCTTAAGCCAATGCGCCCAGCTGATTCTTTTTTTTTTTTTTTTTCAGCAGGGCTCTTTCCCTGTCACCCAGGCTGGAATGCAATGGGGCAATCATGCCCACCACAGCCTCAACCTTCCGAGTAGCTGGGACTATAGGCACATGCCACCACATTCAGCTAACTTTTGTATTTTTTTGTAGAGATGATGTTTTGTCATGTTTCCCAGGCTAGTCTTGAACTCCTGAGCTCAAGGTACCCTCCCGCCTTGGCCTCCCAAACTGCTGGGATTACAGTTGTGCGCCACCGTACCCGGCCACATTGAGAGAAATTAAAGATGACCTATAGGAGTTTGAGACCAGCCTGGCCAACATGGTGAAACCCATTTCTACTAGAGATACGAAAAATTAGCCAGGCATGTTAGCGCCTGTAATTCCAGCTACTTGGGAGGCTGAGGCAGGAGAATCACTTGAACCCAGGAGACAGAGGTTGCAGTAGCCGAGATCACGCCATTGCACTCCAGCCTGGGAGACAGGGCGAAACTCCATCTCAAAAATAAATAAGTAAATAAAAATAAAGATGACCTAAACAAGTTGAGAGACAGATCATATTAATATATTAGAAGGTTCCTTATTATAAAATTGAAAGATCTTCCAGAATTTATCTATGGATTCAATATAGCCCCATTGAAATCCAATTAGGGTTTTTTTTTTTTTTGGGTATGGCAGGCAGTAAAGGTATAAATTGAAAAGTTGATTCTGAAGAATAGCTAGGACAATGTTAAAGAATAAGAATACAGTTGGAGGCTGGGCACATTGCTTGAGCTCAAGAGTTCAAGACCAGCCTGGGCAACATGGCAAAACCCCACCTCTACCCAAAATGCAAAAATTAGCCAAGCATGATGGGGCACGCCTGTTGTCCCAGCTACTCAGAAGGCTGAGGCAAGAGGATCACTAGAGCCTGGAAGCTGAAGCTGAGTGAGCCATGGTCTCACCACTACATTCCAGCCTGGGTGACAAGGCAAGACCCTGTGTCAAAGTTTAATATATATATATATATATATATATATATATATATATATATATATATTTAGAATGTTTACACTAATGGATATCAAGACTTATTAGGCCACAGTAAATAAAGGAGAGAAGTACTGACACAAGGAGACAAACAGACCAGAGGAATAGAATAGATTCCATAAATGGAGCAACACATGTATGAACATCTGATTTATGAAGAAGGTAGCACTGCAAAGCAATGGGGAAAGAACAGTCTTTTCAATATATAATGCTGGCTGAACCAGATACCCAAACGGAAAAGATGGAGGCCAGGCACAGGGGTTCATGCCTGTAATTGTAGCAGTTTGGGAGGCTGACACAAGAGAATCATTTGAGCTCAGGAATTCAAGACCAGCCTGAGGAACATAGTGAGACCCCATCTCTACAGTTAGCCAAGGGTGGTGGCGTGTACCTGTAGTCCCAGCTACTCAGGAGGCTGAGGTGGAAGGATCGCTTGAGCCCAGGAAGTTGAGGCTGCAGTGAGCTATGATTGCAACACTGTATTCCAGCCTGGGCAATAGAGACCCTGTCTCAACGAACAAAACAAAACCAGCAGAATAAATTATAGTGTACTCATAACATGAAATATATGCAATTATGAAAATGAACAAACTGCTACACATAATGTGAACAAACTTTATAAACATAATGTTGAACAAAAGAAACCAGATGTAAAAGGATATTTACTATATGATTTCATTTTTATAAATTCAAAAATAGGCAAAACCAACCTATAGTGACAGGAAAGAGTTTTCTTCTGGAGTGAAAGGAGAGGGCAGAGATTAGAAAAGGGGCTGCTGAGACAGTGTTAGTAATTGATCTGATGGTGTTTATACAAATATGCTCACTTGGTCATTATCTTGCCACTCAGCAGGTTCTCTGCCTAAAATGATTTCTCTTGAGCACTGCCAAGATGGGGTGGCACTAATGCACCCTTTCACAAATATATGTGTGGTTGCCAGGGTATGTGGGGGAGCAATGAGGAGTTTTTATTATTACTTTAGAGACAGGGCCTTGCTCTTCTGCCCAGGCTAGAGTGCAGTGGCATGATCACAGCCTACTAAGTAGCTAGGACCACCAGCACACACCACCACACTCAGCTACTTTTCTTATTTCGTAGAGACAAGGTCTCATTATGTTGCCCAGGCTGGTCTTGAACTTCTGGCCTCAAGTGATCTTTCCATCCCAGCCTCCCAAAGCACTGGGAGGAGGAGAGTGGAGAGAAGTTACAGGGTAGATTTCCAGTTTAGCAAATAGAAAAAAAAAATTTGAAGATGGATGACGGCGATGGTTGCATAACACGAATGTACTTAATACCACTGAATTATTACATTTAAAAATGGTTAAAATGATTTTGAAAAAACACACATCTCCCCAAGACAGAGCTTGCTCTGAGGCCAAAGTTCTTGTAAGAGAGCTAGGATGTGAGGAGCAAAAATGCCTAGGAGTAATATTTCCATCCTCAGCTCATCATGACACCACACCCTGTAGAGCCCCTGCCACTTCTGCAAAGGAGAAATGGCTGACATGGGCTTTGCTGAGTTGCTCAGCAGATCCAAGGCCACGCAATGGCTTTGCTACTCCCTGACAAGAGAAGCCTTCCTACAAGAGTGCTTAATGACCCACATATAACTAGCATTCTCTTCTTTCTCTCCTCAGTTCCCAAAGATAAGGCAGGGCTCCTCTCTGATGTGGGAAACACAGCTAGATTCTTACCTAGGATGCCAGAATTAACAAAATGTACCAAGCTGAAATACTCAAGCAGATCATTCTGGATGGGGGTTCCAGAGATGAGCACCCGCCGGCTAGTGTTCAAGCTGTCCAGGGCTTGATAAGTCTGATTCTCAGAGTTCTTGAGCCTGTGTCCCTACAAGAGAATTATTATTCAGAGTACAATATGGCATTCCCTGTATGGTAGCAAAGTTTCATGTAGACAGGAAAAGAGGAGTCAAAAAACATTCCAAGCCAGGCACAGTGGCTCATGCTGGTAATCCCAGCACTTAAGGAGGCTGAAACGGGGGGATTACTTGAGCCCAGGAGTTCCAGACCAGCCTGGCCAACATGGTGAAACCCCATCTTTACAAAAAAATCACAAAAATTAGCTGGGTGTAATCGCTTACACCCATAGCCCCAGCTACTTGAGAGGCTGAGGTGGGAGGATCACTTAAGTCCAGGAGGCCAAGGCTGCAGTGAGCCATGAGTGCGCTACTGTACTAAAGCCTGGGTGACATAGTGAGAAACTATCTCAAGAAAAAAAAAGATTACAGGTTCTAGGGCCTTAGGAACTAGGCAGGGGGCAGCAAGAGAAAGGGTTCACCCATTTGACTATGGAGAACGTTAGGCTCAAAAGACAGACTTCCTGTTTCCAGAGGCCAGTGCTATACCCATAAAGCAAAGATTCCCTCTGTTCCTTTCCATCCCTTTCCGTGCCCCAACCTCCAGAGCCTTGGCAGCCCACCTATACTCATCAGAGATCATGTGGCCATGTGACATACACATGCTTTCAGGGAGTCCTCCCTCCACATCAGCCTACCCAACTCAGAACTTTCTGAGCCAGATGTCTTCTGTATTAGATTCCAGGCCTTGTCGGGCCGTCAGCATTAAAGGGACTTGGCCCAGTCTCCATGTCCAACCAGAATCCATGCAACTAGTAAAGCTAGCGTTTCCCTCTGCTTCCTTCACATCCCTTCCCTAATCCCTATTCTCCCTGTCCTGTCGCCCCATTCTCCCCACACCTCTATCTATTACTTCTCTCCCTTTTTTTTTTTTTGAGATGGTGTTTTGCTCTTGTTACCCAGGCTGGAGTGCAATGGCGCGACCTCAGCTCACCGCAACCTCCGCCTCCTGGGTTCAGGCAATTCTCCTGCAAGGAAATCATAAAGGACCACCTTCCCTCTTTTTCCAAGAACTACATGGGCAAGATCAGGCCCATACCTTTTCTATATCCAGCCCCACACTGGGGAAGGCATACAAAACTCAACCACTAATGAAGGAATCATCTATCAGTCTTGCTTCCTCAGGTCAGGCTTTAACAATACAATTAAACACAGACCCTCCACTGACTCTCCCATCTATAGCATCAAGTCCAAGATCTTTAAGCTCACTAGCTTAGCATTCAAAGCCCTTCTCAATGAGGTCCCAGTGAACTTCTCTGGCACTCTCCACGCTTGTTACAGTCCAGGAAGCCTGACCTCCTCATCACTCCTAATGCTAGATTTCCTGATGTCTCTTTGCCCATGCCACTCCTCTGCCTAGAGCTCTTTTCCACAGTCAAGTTACTCAGATGTCACCTCCTATGCAAAGCTTTCCTCAGTGACTCCAGGCTGCTGGTCTTTCTCACCTCTGTGCTCCTGTGGCACTATGTACATAACGGCTGCTACTATTTAATGAACCCATTTAATGTGGTAGGCACTGTACTAAGCACTTTACCTGTATTATCTTCTGAGAATTCTCTTCCATCCACATGAATGGAAATTGTATTATCCATTTTAAGATGAAGAAACTAAGATTCAGAGAGGTAAACAGTTACCCAAAATCATGCTGGTAGAAAGTAGCAGAGCTGGGATTTGAACTCAGGTCTGTATGACTCACTGTACCACTCTGCTCTCATCCACAATATATATAATAGAATACTAATCACACTCTACTGTACTTTACCTTCTCAACTAGGCAGAGACTAGGATTTCTTGTTTTTTCTTTTTTTTTTTTGTTTTAAGAGTCTCACTCTGCTGCCCCCAAGCTGGAGTGCAATGGCGTGATCTCAGCTCACTCCAACCTCCACCTCCTGGGTTCAAGTGATTCTCCTGCCTCAGCCTCCCGAGTAGCTGGGATTACAAGTGCTCACCAACATGCCCGGCTACTTTTATATTTTTAGTAGAGATGAGGTTTCGCCAATGTTGGCCAGGCTGGTCTCAAACTCCTGACCTCAGGTGATCCATCCTCCTTGGCCTCCCAAAGTGCTAGGATTATAGGCATGAGCCACAACACCTGGCCAAGACTAGGATTTCTTCTTTTTTTTTTTTTTAAGACAGAGTCTTGCTCTGTTGCCCAGGTTGGCGTGCAGTGGTATGATCTTGGCTCACTGCAACCTCCACCTCCCAGGTTCAAGCAATTCTCCTGCCTTAGCCTCCCAAGCAGCTGGGACTACAGGTGCGTGCCACCACGCCCAGCTAGTTTTTTGTATTTTTAGTAGAGACGGGGTTTCACCATATTGGCCAGGCTGGTCTTGAACTCCTGACCTCATGATCTATTCACCTCGGCCTCCCAAAGTGCTGGGATTACAGGCATGAGGCACCGCTCCTGGCCAAGACTAGGATTTCTTAAGGCAGAGACTATGTCAGATTCACCTGTATAATTTCAGTGCATAGGACAAAGCTCAGTGAATGTTAGTTGAAGGAAAGAATTAATTACCAATGTTGCTATTAAAGATTAAATAAACCAATGGGGCACAGTGGGTCACACCTATAATCCCAGCACTTTGGGAGGCTGAGGCAGGTAGATCACCTGAGGTCAGGAGTTCGAGTGCAGCCTGGCCAACATGATGAAACCCTGCCTCTATTAAAAATACAAAAATTAGCTGGGCTTGGTGGCATGTGCCTTCTTCCCCAGTTCAAGTGATTCTCGTGCCTCAGCTTCCCAAGTAGCTGGTATTACAGGCATGTGCCATCATGCACGGCTAACTTTTGCATTTTTAGTAGAAATAGGGTTTCACCAGGTCAGCCAGGCTAGTATTGAAATCCTAACCTCAGGTGATCTGCCCGCCTCAGCCTCCGAAAGTCCCAGGTTTACAGGTGTGAGCCACTGTGTTTGGCCCAGAAATTTAAAAAATAGTAATTATTAGAGGCTCCAAGCACTAACCCTAAAAAAGACGTTAAACTTCTGAACTGAAGAGGGAAAACAGACTTGAACAGGTCCAGGGGAAATGGACACCAACAATTAGGTCCTCTAAACTGAAGCTCTCAGCATCATGAGATCTCCAGGGTCTGACACACAAAAGGCACTTAATAAATAACCCAACAAATGAAACGGGCTGCCACACTATCCTATCTGTCTCTGCAGAAGAGAAAGCCAACCCAGCTCCCTATTGCACCAGTCACTAAGGATCCATGTGGGTCTCGATGAGGAGCAGAGGCACAACCCTTCCATACTCGAGTCAAGCTTCTTCCTACACCAAGCATCCAAGGGAAAAAGGGATAGAAAAAAGAGCCAGGACCTGGAATCTCATGGCTGCATTCACATTCCAGCTTACTATGTACCTGGGCAAGTCACTACACATTTCTCTAAGTTTGTCTCCAAATCTTTAAGACTGAGATGGTGATCAGGTCAACACCTCTGCTATTCATACACTTGTACAAAGTACTCTCATATAACCTCTCTTGATCTGGATTATATCTCTTCTGAGTAGCCCCTGTGCCATCCACTCTACAGATGAAGAAAAAATCTCAGAGCAGTCTCATCTGTGGAAAATCATGCTTGTAAGTGGCAAAGCCAAAGCTGATCCCATGTCTTTTGATTGAGGATCAAAGATTTTATACATACATACAAGTTATTATGAAAAACTGTGTTCCAGCGAAAGTGTTAGCTGGGAGAAAGCCGCTGTGGGAGCTGAGAACATGAAAGCCTGAAATGGCACCTTCCCTTTCCAGGGTCTGAAAAGGACAAACTCTCTCCTGTCCTGGAGTCAGATGACTATCTTTTCAGGACTTTTGGTTCCTCAGATTTCTGACAGCTGACAAAATAAAAGGTAACTAGTAGAAAGGTAAACGGCCAAGGGGCTGTAGTGTGATAAGAGGCAGCCTCATCCCTTGTGCCCTCTAGAGTCAGCTCATAAAACATGACAGAGTCGGAAAGAAAAAAACACTGAAGAGTAGAAAGAGGCTGGGCACAGTGGCTCACATCTGTAATCCCAGCACTTTGGGAGGCCGAAGCCACGGATTACCTGGGGCCAGGAGATCGAGACCAGCCTGGCCAACATGGTGAAACCCTGTCTCTACTAAAAATACAAAAATTAGCCAGAGTGGCAGCGCATGCCTATAGTATCAGCTACTCCAGTGGCTGAGGCAGGAGAATCACTTAAACCCGGGAGGCAGAGGTTGCGGTGTGCCAAGATAACATCACTGTACTCCGTCTGAGCAACAAAATAAGACTCTGTCTCAAAAAAAAAACAAGTGGGAAAAAAAAATTTAGATGCTCCCTAATCCTCAAAGGCTCAACAGCTACAGCCTGCCTTCCTCTCCCACAATGCTCTGGCCTCTGGACCTGGCACCTGGCAATCCCCCGCCACAGTGATGAAGCAGATGCCAGGGCCCTGAACCACAGGGCAGTAACATGCATACCTTACCTCAACCTGCTCAGTTCCTTACTCCTACAAGGAAGTTGGGAGTTTGAAGACCAGCCAGACAATGAATGACCAGAAAATAGCTCACAACTAGAAAACATGACACCCAAAAGTAAGCTTTTTTCCTGTCACCTCTCTTAAGTTCCTCAGACAACTGGCTAATCTATAGTACCCAGAGCTGAGCCTAGCCTGCCAACTGGCTTAAAGATAGGGCCAAGTTTTTCAGGCACCTCTCCACTAGAACCTCAGGGGTATACAAAGGACCTTAACTCTCCCCAGGAGTTGCCAACAATGGCTGCAGCCTCAGGGTCGCCAAACCCACTGGGAAGTCCTGGAAAATTCTCTATAGTAGGAAGCTCCCAGCCACCCTCACTGCTTCCTAAGTACTAGCATCTCTACTGCCATTCACACATACTGGAAAAGGCCAGGAAGTAACTACGGCCACATTCCCTTAGTCCCAGAGAAAAGGAACTAGGAGTCGCCATAAACTACTACAAGGTGTATGGGCTTTCTCATCTCTGCTTTTGTTCATGCAAGTAACCCCAACCTAGAATAACCACCAGGGCTTACATTTGCCAAGGCTTTATGACATACCAGGCACTGTGATAAGAGCTTTTTCTCAATCATTTCATTTAATCTTCACAATAATCCTATGAGGCAGATATTATCACCCCGTTTTACTAATGTAGAAACAGAGGTTCAGCTAGTAAAGTAACTTGTTGAAGGTCACACTCCTGATAAATGGCAGAGCCAGGATATGAATAAAGGTCTTTAGCACCTGTTCCCTGTGAAAGGAAAATAAAATCTCAGACTAATCCTCAAAGGCTCAAGTATGCCAATGCTTGGGAACTAGTCATGCAAAAAAACTGCCTTTCCTTTCACAGAGAGCCAGAGATAGAAGGCCATGCCTCTCCCCAGGTGGCCTCCCTCACTCTGACAATGTAAATGAACGGCTTATCGTTACAGGTAGGGGACAAAGATGAGACTACAAATCCTCCCCCCTAGAGAAATGTACATTCGACTTCTTCCTCCACTCTTTATTTACTTAACCTTATGTAAAATGCAGATTTATTGAGCTGAATGTATAACTGATGGCTCCTCTTTCCTTCCTGCCTGCTCTTAGCCCTTTTTTATGTAGAGGGTGTGTGTGTGTGTGTGTGTGTGTGTGTATTTTGAGACAGGGTTGTGTGTCTCTCTATTTTGAGACAGGGTTTCACTCCTATCACCCAGGCTGGAGCGCAGTGGCACAATCTCAGCTTACTTCCCGGGCTCAGCTGATTCTCCCACCTCAGCCTCCCAAGTAGCTGGGAATACAGTTGCACCACCAGACCTGGCTAATTTTTTTGTATCTTTTTTTAGTAGAGGTGGGGTTTCACCATGTTGCCCAGGCTAGTCTTGAACTCCTGGGCTCAAGGGATCCACTCACCTCAGCCTCCCAGAGTGCTGGGATTATAGGCGTGAATCATCATGCCCAACCCCACTTTAAATACTGAAGTCCTCAAAAACCTCTTTGGAAAAAAGCATAGGCTACAGATCCTACTATAGCTCGTGTCTTTTTCCCCCAGAGCATCCTCAACGTTGGCAAAATAAATCTAAATTGAGACCTGTCTCAGACACTTTCTGATTTCTATTCTCTAAACACTGCTACCCATCCTTCAAGGTCCTTTTTTAGTCTAGGAATACTATCTGGAGGCAACAAAGTCAATTAACCATAGCATCTCACTGTCCTTAGAGTTCTAAGCATTGATTAAGCCCTCTTTTGGCAGACAGTATCTTGCATTTTGGTATCACAGGCTCTTCTTGTCACTTGTCTCCAAGGCAGCATCCTGTCTTCAGCATTCCCCAGTGACTAGCACAGCCCTTGTAAGGCAATACTCAGTTAAGAGATTTTGACTGATTTTCTCCTACCACCCAGACTGCTGAGAGTCAAGTACCTCGTCACATATGACCAAACCAACACTTCCTTTCTGGAGGACTCCAACATGAAGGCGGAAGGTCTCATAGGAAATGATAAGGATGGGAGAAGGCACTCTGGCTCCACGCTGGTTCATGAATCCTTCTACAACAGAAAAGGTGTAGAGGGAACCATTCAGAATTTTTTTAAGAAAACCAAAACAATTTGAGAGTTCTTTAATTTAGCCTGGAAACAACTGACTACACTTCAACTATTTTCTATGGAAATTCTCTTTTCTTCTACCCCTGCATTGCCCTTGACCCTGACCATAAGAGAGCATACACATAAGAAAGAAAGCAGCAGGCTGTGTAGGAGAGTGCAGCCATACCCAGCTTTTGGTCTATGTCGTCCTTAGATCCTCCATCGATGGCCAGAGGTTGGATCCTCCCTCCGAGCCATTTCCCAACCTCATTGTACCAGTTTTTCACCAGGCTGGAGGGTGACACCACCACTGCCTTGTCAATTTCTGGCTTGCACTCTGGACTCTGGCGCAAAAGTGTCCACATCAATGTGATGCACTGCAGCGTCTTTCCCAGGCCCATCTCATCAGCCATGATGCAGCCATGGCTGCCAGGGATGCGCCGACTGGTGACACACTCCCACAGGAATTTCACTCCCTAGAGAATAAAAGCCTTCAGTCCATTTGGCACCTACGCTGCTGCTGTCCCAGGGATGGTAGTCTCCCAGGCTCAGCCCCTGGCCCACACTTCGTTCCCCTCACCCTCATTTACCTCTCTCTGATGAGGCCGCAAAACCTTACTGAGAATAGGGTCAACAACCACATGGACAGGGAATTTCTCCCTGAGAAAACATAGCAAAAAAAACACGGTGGTCAGACATGGGCAAGGGAACACCCTCAGAAAGCTGTGTCCTGCCGATCCAGAGGCAATTGCCTGAGAAGACCTTCTTGGCTGATAAATCATAAAACCATAGCAAGTTACTGCTTTACGAGTTAGAAAGTTAGCAGAGAGGGATGGGTTCCCTATGTCATCACCTCAATCACTCTTCCTTGTGAATGAGCATCCTCGAAGACAGGAGGGGATGAGGAATGCCCACTCACTGGACATGACCACAGGCTCTTCCCCAGGTAGTCTCCTTCCCTAACCATCTACTCTCTAAAAATATAGGTCAATCCTAGAGAAAGCACACCAAAATACCCTCTGCCCTCCCAAGTATGTGTGCATGTACAGAGGACCAGAACTGCTTAGGAAATACCAATGCACGTACTTGTCGAGCTTCAGCTGGTCATGGGCGCTCAGTGGGGGAGGCTCATACAGAACCAAGGCATCTTTCTCCAGGGGATCATGGAGGGCCCGGCGGACCCCAGCCCTTTTCAGGCCCAATGCCCGAGAGCCCAGAGGACCTACAAACCAACAATCATTCCGTCACCTGAACATCTCTATGTTCAGGAGCTCCAGCAAGCCCAACTCAAATGCCTGTCCTTCACGTAACCCTTCTTGAGCTCCCATATGACCCTTTCTCTCTGAGAATGCCTCCAAACTCAGTTTGGGCATCTCTATATGACCATTTTCCCAATCTTCTTTTTTTTGAGATGAAGTCTCATTTTGTCGCCCAGGCTGGAGTGCAATGGCACAATCTCGGCTCATTGCAACCTCCACCTCCTGTGTTCAAGCAATTCTCCTGCCTCAGTCTCCAAAGCAGCTGTGATTACAGGTGCCTGCCACCATGCCTGGCTAATTTTTTATTTTTTTTTTTAGCAGAGACGGGTTTCACCATGTTGTCCAGGCTGGTCTTGAACTCCTGACCTCAGGTGATCCGCCCACCTCGCCCTCCCAAAGTGCTAGGATTACAGGCATGAGTCACTGTGCCCAGCCCCCATTCTGATTTGAAATGGAGCTTTTCCCATTTTATTTCTTCCATTCAACTACAAACTTCTGAGGTTCCAGGTCTGGTTAATTTCAATTCAAGACAATCCTGGGAAGGCCTGAAATTCTAAAGGGGGCTTTCAGGGAGCTTTCTGAGAGCTCCTGAGAGCAGGCCACAGCCAAGCATAGTGTATCAAGCCTGTAGTCCCAACACTTTGAGAGGCCAAGGTGGGAGGATCGCTTGAGCCCAGGAGTTCAAGATCAGCCTGGCCAACATACTGAAATCCTATCTCTATTAAATTTAAAAAAAAGAGAGAGAAAGCTGGCCTCCATACTCCTCCAAGCCCCAGTTTTAGCACAATGCTATACCCTACATATGACATAAGGGAAAAACCTTAGAGAATCTAGGCCTCCCACACAGTCAGCCTCCTAAGAGATGCTACTGAATACACTTGGATTGCATGATGCCTAGGTCCATCAGCCATCTTGGCCCACCAGGAGCATTCTGAGCACTGGGACACCTCTATCAAGAAGATGAGGGCAGTTAGTTTTGGCAGCTCTTACTGAGGCTAACACAGTTTTCATGCAGGCTTCAGGAGGGTCACCCCAAACACAGTCACTGCTGGACTGGCACCTTCAATTCCCAGCTAAGATTATACTTACAAAAGCAGGTTTTTAATTTATTCAGGAACGCATACATATGACTGATTTAAAAAACAGAAAAAACCTCCATTTTACCTTGATAATTTGGAATGGGGACTTTGAATGGCTTCGACAAAATGCTTCGAATAAATGCTTCCTGAAAAGAAAGGAGAAACAGGGATTCAGGACTGACTGGAGATGTTATGGGACAGTATTATGATATGCTTCACATTAGGTTTTATACAACAGCTTCCATCTTCGAGGCTTTATATAAGGTTTTACAAATATCCAGGGACAGCAGACGTGTCCAGCCTCAGTCAACCACAAGGCTTAGAACCCATTCACTCATTAAAGACCAAGCCAGTGAGGACACCTAGCTCTTCCCTAGGTTGCAGCACCTTGGGAAGGAAATACCACAGACTTAGTCGACCCCAGTAATAACAGAGAATTCTAATGTCTGGGTTTAACCACTGTTATAAAGGGCTACACCTTCCCGAGCATACCTCACAATTCTATTTTCTTTTTTTTTGGCCACATCGGTTCTGCCTCATATATCTTGTACTCACATCAGCCTCCTTGGGAACTAAACAGCTCATCAAAGACTAGTGGTAGTAGGATAAATGGGAGCCATAGTATTAATAAAATAATATTAACAACAGCAGGCCAGGCATGGTGGCTCACACCTGTAATCTTAACACTTTGGGAGGACAAGGCAGGAGGATCACTTAGGGCTAGGAGTTCAAGACCAGCCTGGGCAATATAGCAAGATCTCATCTCTATTTTTAAAATATATATTTAAAAATATAAATAAAGGCCAAGTGCGGTGGCTCATGCCTGTAATCCCAGCACTTTGGGAGGCCAAGGCGGGCGGACCACAAGGCTAGGAGATCAAGACCATCCTGGCCAACATAATGAAACCCAGTCTCTACTAAAAATACAAAAATTTAGCTGGCACACACCTGTAGCCCCAGCTACTTGGGAGACTGAGGCAAAAGAATTGCTTGAACCCAGGAGGAGGAGGCTGCAGTGAGCTGAGATCACACCCCTGCACTCTAGCCTGGCGATGGAGCGAGACTCCATCTCAAAGAAAAAAAAAGTCTGGCCGGGTGCGGTGGCTCACGCCCATAATCCCATCACTTTGGGAGACCGAGGCAGGTAGATCAGGTCAAGAAATCGAGACCATCCTGGTCAACATGGTGAAACCCCGTCTCTACTAAAAATACAAAAATTAGCTGGGCATGGTGGCGCATGCCTGTAGTCCCAGCTACTCAGGAGGCTGAGGCAGGAGAATTGCTTGAACCCAGGAGGCAGAGGTTGCGGTGAGCCGAAATTGCACACCATTGCACTCCAGCCTGGGTAACAAGAGCAAAACTCATATATGTATATATATACATACATAGAAATAATAATGGCTACCAATGTATGCTAGAGACAGAACTAAGCTTCTTTCATTCATGTTACAATTTCCTAACAGCTGCATGAAGAAGGTATATTCCTGGTGTTCCCATTTTACAGATGAGTAAACTGAGGGTCAGCATGATAAAGTTACTTTCTCAAGTCATACAGCCATTACAGATGCAGGACTTTCTTGGTTCTAGGCCCTTTACTTATACTAAGTAGGTAATGTGACCTCCTACCCACTCCATTTGAGTGCAGCCATGCAGATCAGCCCAGATCCATTAGCTTCCTGCCATGTAAGGCACAAGAGAAGGAACATGAGAAAGGGACATGAGAGTGAAACTAAGCCCAACACTAAGAAAAAGCAAATGGGACAAGGGTGACAGCAGGTAGATATATGTGGGTCCTAGAGAGGTAGCACTGGTGCCTCCACCTAAGGGCCTGCAAGAAGCCTCTGTACAAGCACTTCTGCCTGAAACCAGCATTATTCCATGGGCTATGGGGCTGGGGTAAGGGCAGAGGAGAAGGCAGAAAAATGAACACAGAGCTAACTCTGACAGCTCACATGGAAGTTCTGGTCCACACACACCTGAGCCCTTTGTGAAATTGTAAAAGCCTGTGAACCTCAACAAAACTAGAGCTGGAACCCAAGAGAGACCAAAGAGAAATAAAAAGCAGAAACCCTAAAGGTAGTTTTAATGGGAATAAATTATTGAAAAAAGCAGTAATGAAAAAATGTCCCTTCTAGCAAAAAATGTAATCTAATAAAAAAAAACGCAAGCCTGCCTTGATATTTTTACCTTTGTATTGTGACTCATTTCTTCACACATCATAAATGTCTAGAAACTCAAATGTACTTTATTTGTTTTTTGGGTTTTTTTTTTTTTGAGATGGAGTCCTGCTCTGTCACCCAGGCTAGAGTACAATGGCACGGTCTTGGCTCACTGCAACCTCCACCTCCTGGGTTCAAGCAATTCTCCTGCCTCAGCCTCCCAAGTAGCTGGGACTATAGGTGCATACCACCACATCTAGCTAATTTTGGTATTTTTAGTAGAGGCAGTGTTTCACCATGTTGGCCAGGCTGGGTCTCAAACTCCTGACCTAAAGTGATCTGCTGGCCTCAACCTCCCAAAGTGCTGGGATTACAGGCATGAGCCATTGCACCTGGGCTCAAATGTACTTTAAATTTAAAAGAACATAATGAATATTTTTTGTGATGTTAGAAGACAGAAAAGGAGTATGTATGGAGAAATGAACTTCATTATCACGCTAAATAACATGACAATATCACACTAAATAACATGAGGGCAAGGTTGGCAAATTGTTTATTTGCAAATTTATTTGCATCTGAATAAAATCCTTTATTGATTTTTTTTTTTTTTTTAAACAGACAGGTTCTCACTTTGTCGCCCAAAGTAGAGTACAGTAGTGGTGATCGTACCTCACTGCAGTCTCTAAATCCTGGCTCAGAGGATCCTCCCACCTTGGCCTCCCAAAGTGCTGGGATTATAGGCATGAGCCATTGTGGCCAGCCTTTACTATTTTTAATTAGCATGATTATAACTATGAATAACAATAATAATCATTATGAAAGATGCTAACAAAAAGGATCCTTGGCCAGTGCAGTGGCTTACACCTATAACCCCAGTGCTTTGGGAGGCTGAGGTGGGAGGACCGCTTAAGCCCAGGATTTTGAGACCAGCCTGGGCAACGTAGTAAGAACCTCCCATCTCTTACACAAAATTAAAAAATTACCCAGGCACTGTGGCGCATGGTCCCAGCTACTCAGAAGGCTGAGGCAGGAAGATCACTTGAGCCTAGGAGTTCAAGGCTGCAGTGAGCTAGGATTACATCATTGCACTCCAGCCTGGTGACAGAGCAAGGCCCTGCCTCAAAGGGAAAAAAAAAAGCTACTCTTAAGTCAAAGAAGAGGAAAAGGAGATGGACCCTAATTTTCTTTTTAATTTGGCATCAACTCTAAAACAGAAATAGTTTCCATCAGTATAGGCTATATCTGAGGCTCTGAGTAGCCAAGAATTTATGCTCCAAATTTAAAAAGACTTTGAATAGAACCCAGGAGCCATAGGTTCTGCAGGGAGAACTACAGGCTTGCATAACTGGCAAGGAAAAATGTGGAGACCACTGGCCAAAAATGTCTGAGAGCTCAGCCTGCAAAATGGAATGGCCTGCCGAGCACAGTGGCTCATGCCTGTAATCCTAGCATTTTGGGAGGTCAAGGTGGTGGATCACGAGGTCAGGAGTTCAAGACCAACCTGGCCAAGATGGTGAAAGCTCATCTCTGCTAAACGAAAATTAGCCGGGTGTGATGGCAGGTGCCTGTAATCCCAGCTACTTAGGAGTCTAAGGCAGGAGAATCACTTGAACCTAGGAGGCGGAGGCTGCAGAGAGCTGAGATTGTGCCACTGCACTCCAGCCTGGGTGACAGAGCGAGGCTACATCTCAAAAAAAAAAAAATCCCTTTGATTCCTTATCTTCTCCCCTCCACAGGCAAACTTCTAGTAAGAGCTGTATAGCTCCCCTTCCTTACCTTCCACTCTCGACAAGATCACCAATGGCCTATATGACCCTAATTCCAATGGACATGTATCTTACTTGACAAAACTGGCCACTCCTTCTCAAACAGCTTCTGCCTTTGACTTCCATGACACTACTCTCCACCATTCCGGGATCTCATCTTATTAGTCTCCTAATAAGCTCTTTTTCCTCTGCCTTTTTTTTTTTTTTTCTTTTTTGGAGACAGAGTCTCGCCTGGTTACCAGGCTGAAGTACAGTGGTGCAATCTCAGCTCACTGCAACCTCCGCCTCCCGGGATCAAGAGATCCTCCTGCCTCAGCCTCCCGAGTAGCTGAGAGAACAAGTGCGTGCCACCACACCCAGCTAATTTTGTATTTTTAGTAGGGACGGGGTTTTACCATGTTGGCGAGGATAGTCTCAATCTCTTGACCTCGTGATCTGCCCACCTCAGCCTCCCAAAGTACTGAGATTACAGGCGTAAGCCACCACACTGGGCCTTTCCTCTGCCTTGTAACCTTCATCCCACCCCGAGCCCAGTGCTCCCAACCAGCTGCAGTGACTCACATCTGTAATCCCAGGACTCTGGGAGGCCGAGACAGGAGGATTGCTAGAATCCAGGAGTGTGAAATCAGCCTGGACAACATAGTGAGACGTGGTCTCCACATATTTAAAAGTTAGCCAGGTGTGGTGACGCACACCTGTGGTCCTAGCTACTCCAGAGGCTGAGGTCAGAGCAACACCCGAGCCCGAGATTGAGGCTGTAATGAGCCGTGATCGCACCACTGCATTCCAGCCTGGGTGACACAGCAAGATCCTGACTCAGAACAAAAAAAAAAAAAAAAAAAGTCAGTTTCCTCCAGGGCTCAGGATTTAGTCCTCAGATCTTCTGACTACACATTCACCAATCTACTTACCAGGTATAAAATATATCCATGCTAATGACTCCCAAATGTATTTCTAGTTATACCTTACTCTACACATCCATATTTGCAAATGACACCAAACCTAGATATCCTGCAGGGACTTCAAAATCATCATGTCTAAGGCTAAAGTCATCTCCAAGGCCACATTATGACTTTTGTGGGTCCCAAGCACTTTTGCCTTTTGGGCCTCTTCCTCCATTAAAAAAAAAAGAAAATGCCAGGCACAGTGGCTCATGCCTATGTCAGCATTTTGGGAGGCCGAGGCAGACAGATCATTCAAGGTCAGCCTGGCCAACATGGTAAAACCTTGTCTCTACTAAAAAGACAAAAAATTGCTGAGAGTGGTGGCATGTGCCTGTAATCCCAGCTACTCAGGAGGCTGAAGCAGACGAATCACTTGAACTTGGGAGGCAGCGGTTGCAGTGAGCCACTGCACTCCATTCTGAGCGACAGAGCAAGACTCCATTTCAAAAAAAGAAAACACAAAAACAAAAAAGATATGTTGGTATAAAGAGAAATACAATAATATAATTCAGGCTGGATTACTATATGCTTTTTTTCTTCTGATTTTAAAAGGAATTAAAGACCACCATTGCTCTCTAAGTCCAGTGTTAGCTCTCCAAGCTCCAGCTGAAGGAGAATTGGGGTAACTAAGGAGGCAAGCCAAGATAGCACCACTGCACTCCAGCCTGGGTGACAGCACAAGACCCTGTCTCAAAAAAAAAAGGTACTAAAGTATATGACTGTGAGTAAAAAAATAGGGAATAAAAATCAGGTATTGCAGTTTTTCCATTTTCATTTTTTGTGTGAATTCTTAATACAAATACAGGGATGTAAAGCATTAATATAAGTCAAAATGTTTCAGTGAACAAGTTTCAGCACTTCAGTTTTATAACAATTATAAACAAACCTGTTAAAATCTGGACAAGGCCAGGTATAGTGGCTCACACCTGTAATCCCAGCACTTTGGGAGGCCAAGGCGGGTGGATCACAAGGTCAGGAGTTCAAGACCAACCTGGCCAACAGGGTGAAACCCCGTCTCAACTAAAAAAAAAAAAATTAGCCCAGCACAGTAGTGCGCGCCTGTAGTCCCAGCTACTCGGGAGGCTGAGGCAGGAGAATTGCCTGAACCTCGGAGGTGGAGGTTGCAGTGAGCAGAGATCACACCACTGCTCTCCAGCCTGTGCAACAGGGTGAGACTCGATCTCTAAATAAATAAATAAATAAATAAATAGATTTTTTAAACTATTATTTCTTATTGACAGCAATTAAACAGTGTTAGTAGCATTCTTATCCAGTAGATTCTAGATTCTACCCATTAATTATATTTTTTTCTGAATTTTCCTATATGGAAGTATTTTTTTCCTTTTGAGACAGGGTCTCTGTCACTCAAGCTGGAGTGCAATGGCAGAATCATGGCTCACTGCAGCCTTGACATCCTCAGCTCAAACAATCCTCCCACCTCAGAGTAGCTGAGACTACAGTCACATGCAACCACATCCAGCCCATTTTTTATTTTTTATTTTATTTATTTATTTTTTATTTTTTTTTTAGAGACAGGGTCTCACTATGTTGCTCAAGTTGGTCTCAAATTCCTGGGCTCAAGTGATCCTTCTGCCTTGGCCTCCCAAAGTGCTAGGATTACAGCCACCACGCCTAGCCTGCAAGCACATTTTCAATGTTGTCTATCTTCTGTTCTATTCCTGCTATTTTGCTATTAAAATAGCTTTTGTATAATACATTCAATTTCATGGGCCTTGACTATGATGCCTGCCATCTCCCTTCCACCAAGTGCTATTCCTCTTGTGTGTTCCCTATCTCAGCAAATGGCAGCACCATCCATCTACCTTGCCCAAGTCTAAAAATCTCAACTTCATCCTCAATTTTCCCCTCTCCCCACATGTAATAAATCCCAAGTTTTTCTACTTGTAATTTTTAAGTATCTCTCAAAACTCCCCCTACTTCTTCCCATTCCCCTAAAACCCGTGGCCAGGCCATAATCCTCTCTTGCTTGGCTACCTGCAATAGCTTTCTCACTAGCTTCCCTACCCTCCTTCTCTCTCCAACCAATAGATATGCTATACTGCTGTTACCGCTCACCCCTACTTAAAACACTAAAGCTCTTCAGTGACCTTAGTCCAAACTCTCCTAGCATGGCTTCTGAAAGGCCTTTCACTCTTAGCCTCTGCGTAGCTCTCCAACTCTCATCTCTCACCACCATCCCCCAACTCCCCACACTCTCTTCCGAACCTGCCTCTATTGCTGCCAGGCTTTCCAACAGGCTATTCCTTCTAGTAGAATTCCTCCAATAACTTTGTGAGAAACAAGTGAGAAAGCTATTTCAGGAAGGAATTAGAAGGAATCAACCTAGGCAGAGTGACTGGGCACAGACATACACATGCAGGTTGCAGTTCTGGCTTACATGCTGACTGCTGTCCAGACAAGGTGGTTGATTAGTTAGCTGACTCAAAGGTTTCCGAAAAGGAGACAGGAAACACTCCTGGATCTGGGTCTCACTGCTGGATTTCCATTTCCTAGGAGTCTAGGAGAGAGAATTGGGAAAGCTGAAGTCTAGAAGACCACAGAAATCACCAAAACGGCAACTAATACTTGAAGTGCTTATTAAGTGCCAGGCGCTATGCTAAATTCTTCACACTTTATAGTGTATCATCTTCATAGCAACTCTATGATTTATTATCCTTACATAAGAGGTGAGAAAACTGGAGCTTAATGAGGTTAAATAACCTGCCTAAACTGAGGGGGGTGGGCAATGGAAGAAGCCAAGAAAATGGGCCTGTGAAGAGCAAGTCTACCAACAGCATGGAGTCCTGGTGGCCCCAAAGCTTCATTCCAAAAGCTCCACAGAGTGATTGAGCAACCGAACACTTCCCTGAGTTTCTCAAGGGGCAAGAGTACAGCTGCCTTCAACTCCCAGGCCACTCCCCACTCAGGCCGTGAGGACACTGGCCTCTTCGAGCAATCAGCAACTGACAGCAGACCCAGCTGCAGAGAATGCTGCCCCAAGTTCAAGTCTGAAACCCATGTTCATGGCAAGGGGCAGCCAATGTGCCTCCTTCACAGGTAGAGGAGCCCCTTGCACACCACGGTACAACTACTGAGCAAGCCCCACCAAGCCATTAGGCAAGAACCCACTTGAACCAGCTTGCCAAGATATTTGAAGCTTCAGTGATCCTATAAGACACAGCTGAAACAAACACCAGCACCCCCCACCCCAAGCCTTATTCACACACTACTCTTTCCAAAAAGTGCCTTCTAGTTCTCTGATCCCTTCCTTCAACATTCCAGTGGCCACGCCCCCACTTCTTGAACTGCTCTTATTCTCTTAAGTCCATGCTGCACTCTCCTATTTATTTTGGTTTACATAGGTCCTGCCCACAGCCAGCCCCAACAAGCCTCCAAAACAGGAAGCAGAGCATGGGGCCCAGCCTAAAGTAAAATATACTGTACTTGAGTATGAGGAAGGACTGGAAGGACACAACCTGTCAGATACAGGCCCAAGCGAGCCCAGGACTCTAAGGTAGGCCCAGAACACTCTACTGTTCTGTGCCACTGGATAGGGGACAAAGAACAAAAGAGCAGGCTGCTAGTTGCTGTTGTGTAGCCCTTTTTTTCCAAACTGAGTCGAAAGATCCAATCCAACCGGTTACTTTGCTTTAGAATACCTTTTCCCACCAGGAAAAGTGAGGCTATATTAGCTTCTAGTGACTACCCTGAGGACAAAGATTTTACTAACCTTGTTCAATGCCTGGCACACAGTAAGTACTCATGGAGTTGGCTATGTAACCCTAGAAACCAAGTCCTGGCTTCCTTTCTGCCCAAACAGCTCCACCCACCTTCCCTGTCCCCTTGAGTGCTCACCACCAGGCCAGGTTGCCAGTCTTCATCAGATGACCTGCCTTCCGGTTTTCTCTTGGCCAGCTGGCTGGGAGCTAAGCTCCTCCTCTGTAAGGGAGAACGGAAACTGAGTGCCTGCAAGGATCCTGCAGCCTAGGTCTATTAGACCCTGACCAGTCTCGCCCAGGCCCATACTTACCATACTGGACCTAAGAGCTTAAAACGTCAAGTACCCATGAGCCAAAGGTCAAAAGCAGGCAGCGGCTAAGAGTGTAGGACCAGGATCTAATCTGTAGAGGGGGCTGCTACATTATTGAGAGGACTGGCTAATTAAAGAGGGGACAGGGATGGCGGGAATCCATCCAGGAACGGGGGGTTTGGGTAAACTTGTGAGTGTCCGTCGCCAGTAAGCCGAGGCGAGATTACGCCAAAGTGGAAGAGACCAAGCAGAGATTAGCGTGGGACTGGGGGAGGAGGCAGGTGGAGACTGGGCGGAGTGGAGGAAGGATGATGGTCCCAGTCCAGGTGGAGGAGGTAGTTGCGCGGCGAGGCGGGGTGGGGATGGGAGTGGGTAATCACAGGCCAGGAGAGAGAAACAGTGGTGAAAGTCCAAAGCCTGGGTGGGGAGTGTGAGTCCGAAGAAAGGAGATTTCCCAGGGCTGGAGATGGAAACCAGGATCAGACTCAGGGAGGTCGAGCAGGAAGCCACAAAGGAAGCCCTGTAAAAGACCCAAGATAGGAGGGGAATACCAGGAGGAGCTGAAAAGAGCGAAAGAGTTGCACGCAGACCCCACCACGTCTCTCGCAACCTTCCTCTTCCAAAGCACGCGTTAACAGCCGCTGAGACTTAACGACCCGCCAAGACCGAGCCAATGGAACCTCCCGCCGCTCTGCCGTCGTATCAGCCATTGGCTGCGTTCGATGAGTTCGGCGTTCGCGACCTAAGGAAAAGGCGGGACTAGTGCTGCGCCCAATGAGGAGTCTGGGCTCTGGAGCGGGCGAAGCTAAATTGACCTACTAGGAGGCGTGACTTAGGCAGGAGGGCGGGGCCAACAGCGGGGGACGGTTGGGCGAGGTGAGTGAGGCGGGTCGGGGCTGGGGGGTGGGGCCAACAGCGAGGAGCGGTTGAGCAAGAGGAGCTAGGCGGGTGGGGGTGGGGGGCGGAGCCAACAGTGAGGAGCGGCTGGGCGAGAAGAGCTGGACGGGATAACTGGGCGGGGAGGGAAGGGACGGGGAGGGGAGGGTCGGAATTACTGCCTGCAAGCTGGAATTCGGCTCCTGTAGTCCCGCAGCTGTCGAAGGGACGGTTTATGCCACACTGAGCAGCGGGGGAGGTACTACCTGTTGTGGACAGCTGGGGATTATGAAAGGCAGCACATTTCTGGGAGTTTGGATCGTGTCTACCGTGGTGCCAGGTCTAGAGCGCAGGGCCGGGGTTGGAGTCAGGCCTCAGGCATTCGGCCCAGACTGCCACGCGTAGTGGGCTCGGCCAGTGGGAGCCCCTGGATAACGCAACTTTCTCGTTCAGGGGTGTCTTGAAAGAAGCTGCCTTCCTCGCCTAGGCCAAACCGCGTTGAAGGAAGAGTGGTGTTTGGAGTCAGAGATTTAATCATCAGATCTCTCAAAACGTCAGTTTCTTTATATCTAAAGTGGCATTATAATAGTACCTCCCCGACAGGGCTGTTCTGACAATATGTGTAAAGCACTCAACAGTGGCATGCACAACCTAGGTGCTTGCTAATAATAATGATAAAGGTATATATATAGCATTTATCACTAGGCATTTCTGAGCTTCTTAGGTATAACAATTCATGTAATGCTCATGACTATGAGGTAGGTTTATTCTTATCCCCATTTTATAAGTGAGGGAACAGGCCTAGATAGGCTAGTAACTTGTCCAAGGTCACACACCTGAGTATATAGCTCAAGCCGTCTTCACAGGGTTATCAAGAATTCCGAGGTCGGGCATGGTGGCTCACACCTGTAATCCCAGCACTTTGGGAGGCCCAGGCAGGAGGATTGCTCAAGCCCAGAAGTTCCAGGCCAGCCTGGGCAACACGGAGAAACCCCATCTCTGCAGAAAAACTAGGTGGTCGTGATGGTGCATAGTTGTAGTCCCAGCTACTGCAGAGGCTGATCTTGGAAGGATGGCTTGAGCCTGGAAAGTCAAGGCTACAGTGAGCCAAGATCGTGCCACTGGACGACAGAGCAAGACCCTATCTCAAAACAAAGAATTCTGGAGAAAAATATTGTTTTAATTAAGTATTAATCCGTTGGGAGGCCATGGCTGGCAGGTCACTTGAGGTCAGGAGTTCAAGACCAGCCTGACCAACATGGTGAAACCCATCTCTACTAAAAGTACAAAAATCAGACGGGTGTGGTGGCAGGCACCTGTAATCCCAACTTCTCATGAGACTGAGGCAGGAGAGGTGCTTGAACCTAGGAGCTGGAGGTTGCAGTGACCTGAGATCACACCCTACTGTATTCCAGCCGGGATGACAGAGCATTTCAAAATAAATATTTCTGGTTCTAGCTTTCAGTAATAGCAAATAAATTTAGTCAGATTAACCCTCCCACAAAAAAATAATTACAAACTCCCGGAAAAAGATATTTTGTAAAAACAGTTATTCAAAGGCACTGGACAGTGGCCAAATGTAGGCAGGCTCTAGAAGGAGGTCTACCCTTAAAGAACAACTGCAACTGGTGAGATTAGGGAAGCTGTGGCCTCTTGCTTAGGGCATTCCACAATCTGCAAGGAGTTCTGGTGGGAAGACACAGCCTTATTGCTTTGAGGTGTTAGAGAACAGAGTTTGAGGCTGGCAGAGCAACCAAAAAGTTACAGGAGAAATCCTGAAAAGGAGAGGGGGCAAGCCCCAACATTTGGGTAAGACAAGTCCCCCAATTCCTTGGTTGACAGCTTACGTATACCTGTGCAGGGTTAACACTAAGAAACCCAGCAAAACAAAAAAAAACTAGAAGGTAGAACTGGGTGAAGATTTTAGCTTCTGCCCTCTGCTGGAGATGATTGAGTTGGAATTAAAAATCTAGCCAAGTTAGGTTCCTGATAGAACAAAAGCTATTCTTGAGAGGAAAATTCTGCAAAAGGCATAAAAAAAAAATTTTTTTTGAGACAGGGTCTCACTGTGTTGTCCAACATGTAGTTCAATGGCACTATCACGGCTCACTGCAGCCTTGACTTCCCAGGCTCAAACAGTCTCCCACCTCAGCCTCTCAAGTAGCTGGAACCATAGGCACATGCCGCTATACCAAACTAATTTTGTTAATTATTTGTGGAGTTGAGGGTCTGTTGCTCAGGATGGTCTCAAACTCCTGGGCTAAAGTAATCCTTCAGCCTAAGCCTCCCAAAGTTCTGGGATTACAGGCCTTAGCCACCATGCCCAAGCTGGGATGAAAATATTCTATATATTGGGGTGATGGTTACATTGAGATGATGTGGCATTACAGTAGGTCTTTTTTTTTTTTCAAACAGGGTCTTGCTCTGTCACCCATGATGGAGTGCAGTGACTCATCACAGCTCACTGCAGCCTTGACCTCCTGGGCTCAAGCAAGCTTCCCACCTCAGCCTCCCAAGAAGCTGAGACCATAGACATGCACCACCATGCCTAGTTAATTTTTTGACTTTTTTGTAGAGACAAGGTCTCAGTATGTTATCCAGGGTGATCTCAAACTCCTGGGCTCAAGCAATCCTCCCACCTTAGCTGGGATTATAGGGGTCAGCCACTGTGCTCAGCCTTTAATTTTTAAATCATGAAATGAAAACAAAATACAATTTAAAATCAACAAAAACAGTAAATTCATCCCCACCAAACTTAAAATACTAAGGAAAATTCTTCACACTAAAGAAAATGACAGGCAGCTGAGCGTGGTGGCTCACGCCCGTAATCCCAGCACTTTGAGAGGCCAAGGCAGTGGAGGTGGATCACGAGGTCAGGAGTTCGAGACCGGTCTGGTCAAAATAGTGAAACCCCATCTCCACTAAAAATACAAAAAATTAGCCAGATGTAGTGGTGTGCGACTGTAATCCCAGCCTACTCAGGAGGCTGAGGCAGAGAATCGCGTGAACCTGGAAGTTGAAGGTTGCAGTGAGCCAAGATCCTGCCACTGCACTCCCAACCAGGCAACAGAGCAAGACTCTCTAAAAAAAGAAAGAAAGAAAGAAAAGAAAAGAAAATGACAGGCTAGGCTTGGTGGCTCATCCCTATGATTCCAACACTTTGGGAGGCAGAGGTGGGCAGATCACTTGATCCCAGGAGTTCAAGACCAGCCTGGGCAACATGGTGAAAACCCATCTACAAAAATTAGCTGAGCATGGTGGGTATGCCTGTACTCCCACATACTAGGAAGGCTGCGGTGGGAGAATTGCTTGAGCCCAAGAAGTGGAGGTTGCAGTGAGCCAAGATCATGCCCTTGTACTCCAGCCTGGGTGACAGAGCAAGAGCCTATCTCAAAAAAATAAAAAATTAGCTGGGCATGGTGTTGTGTACCTGTAGTCCCAGCTACTCAGGAGGCTGAGGTAAGGAGGATCAATGAGCCCAGGAGGTTGAGGCTGCAGTGAACTGTAATTGTATCACTGCACTCCAGCCTGAGTGACAGATTGAGACCCTGTGCCAAAAAATAAAAATAGGCTGGACTCGGTGGCTCACACCTGTAATCCCAACACTTTGGGTGGATGAGGCGGGTGAATCACTAGGTCAAGAGATCGAGACCATCCTGGCCAACATGGTAAAACCCCGTCTCTACTAAAAATGCAAAAATTAGCTGGGCATGGTGGCGCGTGCCTGTAGTCCCAGCTACTCGGGAGGCTGAGGCAGGAGAATCTATTGAACCCAGGAGGCAGAGGTTGCAGTGAGCTGAGATCTCACCATTGCACTCCAGCCTGGCTACAGAGCGAGTCTCAAAAAAAAAAAAAAAAATGTTCATAGGCTTCATGGCTCACATCTATAATCCCAGCACTTTAGGAGACTAAGGCAGGAGAATTGCATGAATCCAAGAGTTCAAGATCACCCTGGGCAACATAGTGAGACCTCATCTCTACAAAAAATAAACAAAAATTATCCAAGTATGGTGGTGAAGCATGCTTCTGTAGTCCCAGCTGCTTGGGAGGCTACAGCAGGAGGATCACTTGAACCTGGGAGGTTGAGCCTAAAGTGAGCCAACATTGCTCCACTGCACTCCAGCCTGGGCAACAGAGAAAGACCCTGTCTCAAAAAAGAAAAGTCATGCCTCAGTCTCCAGAATCTGGAATGTTATAGGTGACATAGCAAAGGAGAAGTAAGACTGCAGATGGAATTCGGTTGTTAATTGTCTGCCTTTTAGATGGGGAGACTATCCTGGGTTATCTGGATGGGCCCAGTGTAATTACAAGGGTTTTCATCAGTGGTAGAGGAGGGAGGCAGAGGAGTCAGTGTCACCTGGAAAATGGAAGGAAATGGATTATCCATTAGCGCTTCCAAAAAAGAGCACAACCCTGCCAGCACCTTGATTTTAGCCTGATGAGACCTATTTTAGACCTCTGACCCCCAAAACTCAAATACATTTGTGTTGTTTCACACCACTAGTTTGTGGCAACTTGTTACAGCAGTAATAGGAAACTTCTGTTGGTTAATATAAAAGTCGGGCTTAAAATAGTTACTCTCTTAGCCAGGTGCAGTGGCTCAAACCTGTAATTCCAGAACTTTGGGAGGTTAAGGTAGGCGGATCACGAGGTCGGGAGTTTGAGACCAGCCTGACTAACATGGTGAAACCCCACCTCTACTAAGAATACAAAAATTAGCTGGGCGTGATAGCACACGCCTGTAATCCCAGCTACTCAGGAGGCTGAGGCAGGAGAATTGCTTGAACCCAGGAGGTGGGTTGCAGTGAGCTGAGATCATGCTACTGCACTCCAGCTTAAATTATTCTCTTTAAAAAACACATGACATATTAAAACAAACACTATAACTATATTCTGGTGTTTATAACATATGTAGGTATAATACTTATGAGAGCAGTAGCTCAAAGGATTAGGCCAGAGTGAAACTGCCTTTGCAAAAATTATAACTGAGGGAATTATGACAGTGAGAGAGATTAGACCTAGCCAACTCCATCTTGCTTCTAACCTTTAATCTGTCCTTGTTCATTCCTGGGCATTGGCAAACCAGCTTTGGGAAGGAATTCAGTTTATGGTTTGACTCTGGAACAAAATTGATAATATCCCTTTCTCAAAAAGACCCCCTTCATGCCTGGGGACAAGTCTGCTTTTGTGGGATGATATGGTTTGGGTGTGTCCCCACCCAAATCTCATCTTGAATTCCCACATTATCAGAGGGACCCAGTAGGAAGTAATTAAATCATGGGGGCAGGTCTTTCCCATGCTGATCTCATGATACTGAATAAGACTCATGAGATCTGACAGTTGTATAAGGGGAGTTTCCCTGCACAAGCTTTCTTTCTTTGCCTGCCGCCATCCACGTAAAATGTAACTCACTCCTCCTTGGCTTCCACCATGATTTTGAGGCCTCTCCAGCCACCACATGGAACTGTAAGTCCATTAAACCTCTTTCTTTTTTTTTTTTTTTTTTTTGAGGTCCAGGCTGCAGTGAGCCAAGATGGTGCTACTGCACCCCAGCCTTAAACCTCTTTCTTTTGTAAATTGCCCAGTCTTGGGTATGTCTTTATTAGCAGTGTGAAAATGGAATAATACACAGGACTAACAAATTAGCTACTAGACTAGAAATTACAGTTTAGGGGTCATGCAACCTCTGTCTCCAAGAGTCTGAACCTCTCCAAATTGTTTCTGGGAATAACATCACTATTGTAAAACCTAAGATCAGTGCCTGAGATATTTTGCAGACTCTGTACTGGATGGATCAGCTGACACCATCCAGACCAGTAATCTGGCTCAACTAGTTCTGCCATCCCACACAGGAGCAAAACACAGCAAGAAAACCTCACTTCGACCCCCTATGATTCCATCTCCAACCTGACCAATCAGCAATCCCCACTTCCCAAGTCCCTACCCACCAAATTATCTTTAAAAACTCTGATCCCCAATCCTCAGGGAGACTGATTTGAATATTAATAAAACTTCAACTCCAGTCTCTGCATGTATTACTCTTTTTTTTTTGAGACAGAGTCTTGCTCTGTCACCCAAGCTGGAGTGCAGTGGTGTGATCTCGGCTCACTGAAACCTCCACCTCCTGGGTTCGAGCAATTCTACTGCTTCAGCCTCCTGAGTAGCTGGGATTATAGGTGTGTGTCACCATGCCTAGCTAATCTTTTCTTTCTTTTTTTTTTTGAGACAGAGTTTTGCTCTTGTTGCCTAGGCTGGAGTGCAATGTCTCAATCTCAGCTCACTGCAACTTCTACCTCCTGGGTTCAAGCGATTCTCCTGCCTCAGCCTCCTGAGTAGCTGAGATTACAGGCATGTGCCACCACATCCCGCTAATTTTTTTTTTTTTTTTTTTTAGATGGAGTCTTGCCCTGTTGCCCAGGCTGGAGTGCGATGGTGTGCTCTCAGCTCACTGCAACCTCTGCCTCCTGGGTTCAAATGATTCCCCTGCCTCACCTTCCCAAGTAGCTGAGATTACAGGTGCCTGCCACCACACCCAGGAATTTTTTGTATTTTTAGTAGGGACAGGGTTTCACCATGTTGACCAGCTGTTCTCGAACTCCTGAACTTGTGATTTGCCTGACTCGGCCTCCCAAAGTGCTGGGATTACAGGCGTGAGCCACTGCCCTGGGCCTAATTTTGTATTTTTAGTAGAGACAGTTTCACAATGTTAGTCAGGCTGGTCTCAAACTCCTGACCTCAGGTGATCCACCAGCCTCAGCCTCCTAAAGTGCTGGGATTACAGGTGTGTCCCATTGTACCTGGCCCATACAGTTTAAATTTTTAAGACTTTTTCATGTATTGGTCCTTTTATAGTTTTAAAATGTCCTTCTTTTTCTCTGGTAATACTCCTTGTCTTGAAGTTTATTTTGCCTGATATTAATTTCCCACATTCTTTTGATTAGTGTTTGCATGATATATTTCCCCAACGATCTACCTTCAATTTATTTGTACTTTTTATTTAAAACTCATCTCAGCCAGGCGAAGTGGCTCACATCTATAATCCCAGAACTTTGGGAGGCTGAGTCAGGAGTTTGAGACAAGCCTGGCCAATATAGTGAAACCCCATCTTGACTAAAAATGCAAAAAATTAGCCAGACATGGTGGTGGGTGCCTGTAGTTCCAGCTACTAGAGAGGCTGAGGCAGGAGAATCGCTTGAACCTAGGAGGCGGAGGTTGCAGCGAGCAGAGATTGCGCCACTGCCCGCCAGCTTGGACACAGGGCAAGACTCTGTCTCAAAAAAAAAAAAAAAAAATTAGCCAGAAGGGTGGTGGATGCCTGTAATCCCAACTACTCAAGAGGCTGAGGCAGGAGAATTGATTGAACCTGGAAGGTGGAGGTTGTGGTGAACCGAGATCGTGCCATTGGACTCCAGCCTAGGCAACAAGAATAAAACTCCATCTCAAAAACAAAAACAAACAAAAAACAACAACAACAAAAACTCATCTCTTGATCAGGCATGGTGGCTTATGCCTGTAATCCCAACACAGGGAGGCCAAGGTAGATGGATCACTTTAGCTCAGGATTTCAAGAGCAGTCTGGGCAACATGGTGAAAACCCATCTCTATTAAAAAAAAAAAAATCAGCCAGGTGTGGTGCTGTGCACCTGTAGTCCCAGCTACTTGGGGGGCTGATGTGGGGAGATCACTTGAGCCTGGGAGGTCAAAGCTGCAGTAAGCCATCATTGCACCACAGCACTCCAGCCTGGATGATAGAGCGAGACACTGCCTCAAAAAACTCAAACTAAAAATGAAATCCTTCTTGTACACAGCACATGAATCTAGCTCTTTGTTCAGTCTGACAGTCTCTGTTTTGTTGTTGTTGTTGTTGTTTTGTTTGTTTGTTTGTTTGAGACAGAGTCTTGGCTCTGTCACCAGGCTGGAGACTGGTGGTGCAATCTCAGCTCACTGCAACCTCCACCTCCCAGGTTCAAGTGATTCTCCTGCCTTAGCCTCCCAAGTAGCTGGAACTACAGGCATGTGCCATCACACCCAGCTAATTTTTGAATTTTTAGTAGAGACGGGGTTTCATGATGTTGGTCAGGATGGTCTTGATCTCTTGACCTCGTGATCTGCCTGCCTTAGCCTCCCAAAGTGCTGGGATTACAGGCATGAGCCACTACGCCCAGCCGACAGTCTCTGTTTTTAAACTGCAGTGTTTAGTCTTACATTTAGTGTAATTATTGATATGTTTAGATTTAAGGCTTTCATTTGCTACTTGTTTTCTGTTTCTTTCCTCTGTTGACAGAACAAGTAGACAAAAATTCAGTAAAGAGGCTGGGTGTGGTGGCTCATGCCTGTAATCCCAGTACTTTGGTAGGCAGAGGCAGGTGGATCACCTGAGGTCAGGAGTTCAAGACCAGCCTGGCCAACATGGTGAAACCCCGTCTCTACTAAATACAAAAAAATTAGCCTGGCGTGGTGGTGCATGCCTGTAATCCCAGCTACTTGGGAGACTGAGCTAGGAGAATCACTTGAACCCAGGAGGTGGAGGTTGCAGTGAGCTGAGATTGTGCCATTGCACTCCAGCCTGGGCAACAAGAGCGAAACTCCATTTCAAAAACAAAACAAAACAAAATTTTGAGACAGAGTCTTGCTCTGTTGCCCAGGGTAGAGTACAGTGCTTTGATCATAGCTCACTGCAGCCTCCAACTCCTGGACTCAAGTGATTCTCCCACCTCAGCCTCCTGAGTAAATGGGACCACAGGTGTGCCCCACCATGTTTTTTTTGTGTTATTAATACTTCTTTAAATTTAATTTTACTTTTTAGTAGAGACGAGGCCTTGCTCTGCTGCCCAGGCTGGTCTCGAACTTGTGGCCATCTGTCTTAGCCTCCCAAAATGCTGAGATTAAATGCATGAGCCATCCTTCCTGGCCATAAGATATTTTTAAGTGAGCAGTTATAAAATACAATAGTAAAAATGTATACAGTGTAGATAAAGAGTGCTTAGAGAGAAATTTATAGCTCATAAGAGAATAGAGGTTTAAAATCAATTATCTAATGATCTAAGTTTCTACCTTAAGAAGCTGGAGGGCCAGGCACAGTGACTCATTCCTGTAATCCCAGCACTTTGGGAGGCTAAGGCAAGTGGATCACTTGAATCCAGAAGTTCGAGACCAGTCTGGGAACATGACAAAACTCTGTCTCTACCAAAAAAAAAAAATTAGTCTGGCGTGGTGACATGCGCCTGTAGTGCCAGTTACTCAGGAGGCTAAGGTGAGAGGATCACTTCAACCTGGGAGGCAGAGGTTGCAGTGAGCCAAGATTACACCACTGCACTGCAGGAATGGTGGCTCACTGTACTGCCTGGGCGACAGAGTGAGATCCTCTCTCAAAAAATAAAATAAAATAGGCTGTGCATGGTGGCTTACACCTGTAATCCCAGCATTTTGGGAGGCCGAGGCTGGTGGATCATTTGAGTTCAAGAGTTTGAGACCAGGTTGGCTAACATGGTGAGATCCCATCTCTACAAAGAATACAAAAATTAGCTGAGCATGATGGGGTGTGCCTGTAGTCCCAGCTACTCAGGAAGCCAAGGGGAGAGAATCACTTGAACCCAGGAGGCAGAGGCTGCAGTGAGCTGAGATCATTCCGCTGTACTCTAGCCTGGGCAACAGAATCAGGCTCTGTCTCAAAAATTAATTAATGTAAAAAATAAAAATAAAATAAAAACAAAAGCTGGAGTAAGCTAAGGAAATTAAATCTAAAGTAGAAGGAAGGAGGGTGGGCATGGTGACTCATGTCTGTAATCCCAGCAGTTTGGGAGGCTGAGGCAGGAGGATCACTTGAGGCCAGGAATTTGAGACCAGCCTGGTCAACATCACAAGACTCTGTCTATACAAAACAAAAAATTAGCTGGAAGTGCTGGTGCATACCTATAATTTGAGCTACTAAGGAGGTTAAGGTGAGAGGATCCCTTGAGCCCAAGAATTGGAGGGTCCAGTCAGCTGTGATTACACCACTAAACCACAGACTGGGTGACAGAGCAAGACCCTGCCTCAAAACAAAACAAAAACAAAAATACCAAAGTAGAAGGAAGGAAATATAAAGACTGAGTCAAATTCAGTGAAACAGAAAACAGAAACACTAAGAAAATTAACAAAGCCAATAGATGATCCTTTAAGAAAATTAAGATGATACACTCCTAGCAAGATTAATCAAAAATAAAATGAAGAAGCACAAACTGTATATCAGGAATGAGAGGATGTCACTATAGGTCCTATAGACATCAAAGGATAAAGGGAGGAGATCTGGGAAGATGATGGCTATGGTAGCAGCTTTTCAATCTCTTTGAATTCCTAAATAAAAACTGAGACAGCAAATGTACAGTTTAAAAAAAAAAAAAAAGGACATTTATAACAATACTTGGTGACAAGATGTCTCTATAGCCCCAAAATACAAGGTAGTGGGGACTAACCACCAACAGCCGCCAGACTTGTATGGGATCAGCATCTGTGCAAGAGAAAGAAGGGGAAAAGAAGGATGTATCTGACAGACTAAGGACAAAAACCTCAAATGAACCTATACGTGTTCACTGGAATCAAGATGGGCTAATTGAGAATAGTAGATTAAAAAGACGAAACATGGAGGGATGTGGCCTCTAAAATAGCAGGCGGGAACCCATACGTGCCTGAAATACCAGCAACTCAGGAGGCTGAGGCAGAGATTGCTTGAGCCTCAGAGTTCAAATTTATTCAGCCTGGGCAGTACAGTGAGACCCCATCTCGAAAAAGTAATTAATTAATTAGGCCGGGTGTGGTGGCTCACACCTGTAATCCCAGCACTTTGGGAGGCTGAGGTGGGTGGATCACCTGAGGTTGGGAGTTTAGACCAGCCTAGCCAACATGGTGAAACCCCATCTCTACTAAAAATAAAAAAATTAGCTAGGTTTGGTGGTACACCCCTGTAATCTCAGCTACTCGGGAGGCTGAGGCATGAGAATTGCTTCAACCTAGGAGGCGGAAGTTGCAGTGAGCTGAGATCACACCATTACACTCCAGCCTGAGCAAAGAGTGAGACTCTGTCTCAAAAAAAATTAATTTTAAAAATAAAATGAAGGCCGGGCGCGGTGGCTCACGCCTATAATCCCAGCACTTTGGGAGGCTGAGGCCAGCGGATCACGAGGTCAACAGATCAAGACCATCCTGGCCATGGTGAAACCCCGTCTCTACTAAAAATACAAAAATTAGCCTGGTGTGGTGGCACGCGCCTGTGGTCCCAGCTACTCGGGAGGCTGAGGCGGAAGAATCCCTTGAACCCAGGCAGAGGTTGCAGTGAGCCGAGATTGCGCCACTGCACTCCAGCCTGGCGACAGAGTAAGACTCCATCTCAAAAATAAAATAAAATAAAATGAAATAGCAGATGAGTGCTAGGGGCCCATAGTGAGAAGGACTAAAGGGCAGGAGCAGGTCTGGTTCCTACAAACTGTCAAAACTGACCCACAAGGGCTTCCTTCTATTACCATGCACCACACTGCAGAGAAATTGCTGGGAGAGAGGACATGCGCAGTGGCTGACACCTGTAATCCTAGCACTTTGGGAGGCCAAGACAGGAGGATCATTTGAGCCCTGAAGTTTGAGACTAGGCCAGGCAACCTAGCAAGGCCCTGTCTCTACAAAAATTTTAAAAACTAACTGGGTGTGTTGGCACATGCCTGTGGTCTGGCTGCTCAGGAGGCTGAGGTGGAGGATCACTTGAGCCCAGGAGGTCTAGGCTGTAGTGAGCAGAGATAGTGCTACTTGCACTTCAGCCTGGGTGACAGAATGAGACACTGTGTCAAAAATAAAAATAAGAAAGCAATAGCTCTGAGTGGAATCAATATGTGGTAGGATGAGGACCACAGAGGAAAAATGAGGAGATAAAGACCAACACGGACGAGGGGAACAGAGCCAGGAAATTGCAGAAAGCCACCACAGGAAATGACAGATGAGGAAGCTCCAGAATGTTATAAAAACTTTCCTGAACCCCACCTCATTCTTTAAGTTCAGAAAAACCAATTTCACACAAAATGAGCAATAGAAAAGTAGCAAAGTCAAGGCTGGGAACAGTGGCTCACTCTGTAATCCCAGCACTTTGGGAGGCTGAGGTGGGTGGATCACTTGAAGTCAGGAGTTTGAGACCAGCCTGGCCAACTTGGTGAAACTCCGTCTCTACTAAAAATACAAAAATTGGCTGGGTGTGGTGGCTCATGCCTGTAATCCCAGCACTTTGGGAGCCCCAGGCAGGCTGATCATGAAGCCAGGAGCTCGAGACCAGCTAGGCCAACATGGTAAAACCCTGTCTCTACTAAAAATACAAAAATTAGCCAGGCGTGGTGGTGGGCGCCTGTAATCCCACCTACTTGGGAGGCTGAGGCAGGAGAATCACTTGAACCTGGGAGAAAGAGTGTGCAGTGAGCCGAGACTGTGCCATTGCACTCCAGCCTGGGCAATAGAGCAAGACTCCATCTCAAAAAAAAAAAAAAATACAAAAGTTAGCCAGGTGTGGTGGTGGGCAGCTGTAATCCCAGCTACTCTGGAGGCTGAGGCAGAAGAATTGCTTGACCCTAGGGGACAGAGGTTCCAGTGAGCTGAGATCGTACCACTGTGCTCCAGCCTGGGCAATAGAAGAAGCCTCTGCCAAAAAAAAAAAAAAAAGAAGAAGAAGAAAAGAAAAGTATCAGCTGGGCGAGGTGGCTCACGCCTGTAATCCTAGCACTTTGGGGGGCCAAGGTGGGTGGATCACCTGAGGTCAGGAGTTCAAGACCAGCCTGGCGATCATGGTGAAACTGCCATCTTAATAAATAAATAAATAAAAAAAGAAAAAATATCAAAGTCAAATCTCATACGCATTATAAAAGAACCAAGGCTGGGCATGGTGGCTCGTGTCTGTCATTCCAGCAGTTTGGGACGCTAAGGCAGAAGGATCGCTTGAGACCAGGATTTTAAGACCAACCTGGGCAATACAGTAAGACCCTAGCTCCACCAAAAACTTAAAAAATTAGGTGGGCTTGGTGACACATGCCTGTGGTCCCAGCTACTCAAGAGGCTGAGGTGGGAAGATCACTTGAACCCAGGAGGTCAAGACTTCAGTGAGCTGTGATCATGCCACTGCACTCCAGCCTGTCTTAAAAAATAAAAGAACCAGAAGAATAACGACTACAGACAATGAAAGCACACCAAAAAGATGTGCCACAAAACATATCCAAACTACAGACAAGCTAAAGGACGCCAAAAATGATATAATACATGAAAGAACATAAATCAGAACTAGAAAAACTCAGAAATGAGGTGACAGAACTCATTCTGAAAGGAATGAGGAAAGAACTGGAAATGAAAGAAAAAAATCATTGTAGAAATGAAGACTAGGGCTAGGCGCAGTGGCTCACACCTGTAATCCCAGCACTTTGTGAGGCCAAGGCAGGAAGATCCCTTTGAGCTCAGGAGTTCAAGACCAGCCTGGCCAATACAGCAAAACCCCATCTCTACAAAAGAAGAAGAAAAAAATTAGCTGGGTGTGGTGGCTCACGCCTGCTATTCAGGAGGCTGAGGTAGGATTGCCTGAGCCTTGGAGGCGGAGGCTGCAGTGAGCCGGGATCATGTCATGGCTCTCCAGCCTGCGTGACAGAGCAAGATACTGTCTCAAAATAAATAAAATAAAGTTATAGAATTAAGGACACCATTTTGCAATCTCCAACAAATTAATAAATACAGGCAACACTTGAAAAAAAATCACAAATATAGAGACAACTAGATTTATATGCCTGCTTTTTTTTGAGATGCAGTCTCACTCTTTTGCCCAGGCTAAAGTTCAGTGGTGTGATCTTGGCTCTCTGCAACCTCCATCTCCCAGGTTCAGTGATTCTCATGCCTTAGCCTCCCCAGTAGCTGGGATTACAGGAACCCACTACCACACCTGGCTAATTTTTGTATTTTTATTTGAGACAGGGTTTCACCAGGTTTGGCAGGCTGGTCTTGAACTCCTGAGTTCAGGTGATTCACCTACCTCAGCTTCCCAAAGGGCTATTACGGGTATGAGTTACCACACCCAGTTGATTCATATGCCTCCTAATGTCTTGCCAAAGCTATCAAATCGGAATCTGATCCAGCCTCTGGATCCAGCTACTAATTTCCAGGACATAGTGAGGACATAGAACATTCTTTTTTAATTTTTATTTTATTTATTTATTTACTTATTTATTTTCAAGGTGATCCAAACACAGACATAGAACATTTAGAACTGCATCACGAGCATGTAATCAGCAAAACCCAGACTGCGGTAAATTCTGTAAGTCAGATGGCCCAGAATCTTCAACAAACAAATTGTAAGAAATTAAGAGGCCAGGCACGATGGCTTACACCTATAATCCCAGCACTTTGGGAGGCCAAGGCAGGCAGATTGCTAGAAGTCAGGAGTTCAAGACCAGCCTGGCCAACATGGCAAAATTCCTTCCTACTAAAAATACAAAAAAAAAAAAAGACAGAAAGAAAGAAAAAGAAAAAGAAAAAAAAATTAATTATCTGGGCATGATGGCATGCACCTGTAATCCCAGCTACTCAGGAGGCTGAGGCAGGAGAATCATTTGAACCCAGAGGTAGAGGTTGCAGTGAGCTGAGATCATGCCACTGCACTCCAGCCTGGATGAAAGCCTGGGTGAGAGATCGAGACTCTGTCTCAAAAAAAAAAAACAAAAAAAAACCCTACAAAAACTAGCCAGGCAGGGTGGCATGCACCTGTAGTCCCGGTTACTTGGGAGGCTGAGGTGGCAGGATGGCTTGAGCCCAGAGGGCAGAGGTTGCAGTGAGTGGTGAAGATCACACCACTGCACTCCAGCCTGGATGAGAGTAAGACTGTTTATGAATGAATGAATGAAAAGTGTAAAAAAATTAGGAAAAGGATGAAAGCAGAACCTTAAAAATTAAGAGACTTGGCTGGGCACGGTGGCTCATGCTTGTAATCCCAGCATTTTGGGAGTCCAAGGCAGGCAGAACACCTGAGGTCAGGAGTTTGAGACCAGCCTGGACAACATAATGAACCCCGTCTCTACAAAAGGCCAAAAATGCCGGGCATGATGGTGGGTGCCTGTAATTCCAGTTACTCAGGAAGCTGAGAAGAATCACTTGAACATGGGAGGTGGAGGTTGCAGTGACCCAAGATTGTGCCATTGCACTCCAGCCTGGGCGAGAGAGTGAGACTTTGTTTGAAAAAAAAAAAAAATTAAAAGTCTTAAAGACAAATCAGGCCAGGCATGGTGGCTCATGCCTGCAATCCCAGCACTTTGGGAGGCCAAGGTGGGCGTATCACTTGAGATCAGGAGTTCGGGATCAGCCTGGCCAACATGGTGAAACCCTGTCTCTACTAAAAATACAAAAATTAGTTGGGCATGGTGGTGCTCGCCTGTAATCCTAGCTATTCCAGAGGCTGAGACAGGAGAATTACTTGAACCTGGAGGGGGAGGTTGCAGTGAGACCAGATTACACAACCATACTCCAGCCTGGGTGACAGAGCGAGACTGTCTCAAAAAAAAAGACTAACAAGGAAATGTTATGAGTAATTTTTTTGGGGGGGGACACAGGGTCTCACTCTGTTGCCCAGGTTGTAGTGTGGTGGTGCAATATCAGCTCACTGCAACCTCTGCCTCCCGGATTCCAGCGATTCTCTTGCCTCAGCCTCCCCAGTAGCTGGGATTACAGGCTCCCACCACCATGCCCAGATAATGTTTTTTCAATTTTTAGTAGAGATGGGGTTTTGCCATGTTTGCCAGGCTGGTCTCGAACTCCTGATCTCAAATGATCCACCCACCTCGGCCTCCCAAAGTGCTGGGATTACAGTCATGAGCCATTGCACTTGGCCAGAAATGTTCTAATTTTATGCCAATAACATCAACAATTTAGATAAAATGGACACATCTTTTGGAAAAAAAAAAAAAAACAAACCTACGAAAAGTAACTCAAAATCAAAGTAAAAGTCTGAATAACCTTATATCTACTAAAAGAATCTGTTATCAAAAACATCCCCATAACAGCCCAGGCCATGTGGCAAAAGCCCAGCTCTACAAAAAAATATAACAATTAGCCAGGCATGGTGGCACGAATGTAGTCCCAGCTACTCAGGAGGCTGAGGTGGGGGGATCACCTGAACCTGGGGAGGTCAAGGCTGCAGTGAGCCATGCTTGTGTCACTGCACCCCAGCTTGGGCATCAATGTGAGACCCTGTTCCAAAAAAAACAAAAAATGTCCCCATAAAGAAAACTCTAGGCCCAGATTTACTAAGTAAATTCTGTCATTATACCTTACACAAATATAAAGGAAAGGAGGAGAAAACAGTACTTCACTCTTTTCAGGAGGCCAGCATAACTCTGTTACCAAAACTTTTTTTTTTTTTTTTTTGAGACAGAGTCTCAACATCACCAGGCTGGAGTGCAGTGGCACGATCTTGGTTCACTGCAACCTCCGCCTCCTGGGTTCAAGCGGTTCTCCTGCCTCAGCCTCCCGAGTAGCTGGGACTATAAGTGCATGCCACTGCGCCCAGCTAAATTTTGTATTTTTAGTATAGAAGGGATTTCACCATGTTGGCTAGGTGAAATCCCATCTCGATCTCCTGACGTCGTGATCTGTCCATCTCCGCTTCCCAAAGTTCTAGGATTACAGGTGTGAGACATCTCACCCAGCTCCAAAACTTTTAAAAGTTAAGTCTGTTGACAATGACCAATTAAGAATGACCAAAAAAAAAGTCTATGGGAGGCTGAGGTGGGTGGATCACGAGGTCAGGAGATCGAGACCATCCTGAAACTTCGTCTCTATCAAAAATACAAAAATTAGTTGCATGTGGTGGCGTGTTCCTGTAATTCCAGCTACTCGGGAGGCTGAGGTAGGAGAAATGCTTGAACCAGGAAGTCGGAGGTTACAGTGAGTCGAGATCGCGCCACTGCGATTCAGCCTGGCAACAGAGTGAGATTCCGTCTCAAAAAAAAGAAAGAAAAAAACCACCACCAACAACAAAAATTATGTCTATGGGAAAATCAGACACCAACTATATTTTATTATACTGATAATTTATTAACTTTTTAGGTGCAATAATGGTAATGAAAATCCTTATCTTTTAGAGATATATGCTAAAACATTTACAGATTAAATTGGTAAATATCTGGTGTTGCTTCAAAATAATCTTGGTTGGGGCAAGTAGTTGAGGGAATAAATAAACCAAGATTGGCTGTGAATTGATAATTATTGAAGCTGGGTAGTAGGATTCTGGGAATTAATTACACTATTTTCTCCACTTTTGTATATGTTTGATACTTTATGTAATATAAAGCACAAAAAATAAATGGCAAATGATTAAACAATATTAAATGTAAAAGAACTACAGGTTGTTTGCGATCATTTAGAAAGAGAGAGTAAAACAAAAAAGTCATTAAACACCATTAGAAGTTGTCAGGACATAACTACTTTGAAAATGGTAAGGGCAGAGATTGAAGCATTTATCCTTCCAGTCTGGTATGAACCTTATTTCAGAGTAATCAAATGGTCCCAGAGGATGTGAAAAAGGTTTTCTGTATAGAATTAGAGCTAATAAATGAGGAAAAATTAGTAGCCTTAGAAAATTACCATTCTGTAATCCCTAGTGAAATAAGCAATTTATAAAATGATCACCATTGGATAGTAAAACAAATTGGTGAAAAGTTGACATCTTTATGATGCTGGGATGAGGCTATCACCATCTGAAAATAAAAGAAGCCTGGGAGTTGGAGTGGACAGTGGAGGAGACCTGTCCAACCAGAAACACCTGTGCCATGTAGAATAAGTGAAAAATAAATCTGTGGTGTTAAATAACTGAAATTTGGGAGCAATTCATTACAGAAGTTGGCTTACCATAAAAGTATACCATTTATGTATATTAAAACACATAGGCACATAATTACATATATTTTCAAAGATACATACATATCCAAACATATACTGACAAGGGAGAGGAATGAGAATAGGGATGAGGGATCAAAAAGAGAGGCCAATGGGCTCCTACCAAACTCAAAAAAAAAAAAGAAAAGAAAAGAGAGAGGCCAGGCATGGTGGCGCACACCTGTGTAATCCCAGCACTATGGGAGGCTGACGCAGGAGGACTTCTCGAGGCCAGGAGTTCAAGACCAGGCTGGGCAACATTGTGAGACTCTGTCTCTTAAAAAAATTTTTTTTTAAATTAGCCAGACATGCTCCTGTGCTCCTGTAGTCCTACTCAGAAGGCTGAGGTGGGAGGACTGCTTGAGCCCAGGAGGTCAAGGATATAGTGAGCTATGATTATCCCACTGTACTCCAGACTGGGTGACAGTGAGATCCTGTCTCTTAAAAATATATATATATGGCCGGGCACAGTGGCTCATGCCTGTAATCCTAGCACTTTGGGAGGCCAAGGTGGGTGGATCACCTGAGGTCAGGAGTTCAAGAGCAGCCTGGCCATCATGGTGAAACCCCATCTTAAAAAAAAAAAAAAAAAAAAAAATATATATATATATATATATATATATATGGAGAGAGAGAGAGAGAGAGAGAGTGAGAGTGAGTTTGGTAGGAGCCAAAATTTTTTTTAATTTTCTTCTAAATAAAATAAGAAAGGAGCCTGATGATGGAATTCATTATGCTATAATATGCATGGTTTAACTATTAAAGAATTAAAAGTAATTTTTAAAGAAGACTAAACTATCTAATCTGCCCTTTCCAGAGAGAACCCAGGTTAGTTCACTGGGAATATAATTATCTTCACCCTTGGGGAATAGGAGCACAGAATGGTTCTGGAGAGGAGACAGTGTTGAGGAATTCTCCACCATGGTTACCAGGAAGGTCTCAGGTCTAAAAAGATTCCTAAACTGAGACTTTCTCTCAAGCCTGATCTTTACCTTTGGCTCTCCCTGGTGGTAATGGTTCAGGAGGCACTTGCCCCTCTCTCAACATGGGGTCTGGACCTGCCACCTTTGCCTTGGCACCAACTCTCACTCCAGGAAAGGCTGGACAAAGCACAGAGGTTCCATTGTGGGCCTGGGTGCATCCTCCTGCCCACTTCCCACCCTGCCTGTGTCAGGCTAAATAACAGCCCCTCTACAATAGATGTCCAATTCCTAATCCCCAGGACCTGTGGATATATATAATTTTTCTTAAGAGAAGGGGTCTCACTTTGTTGCCCAGGCTGGCCTTGAACATCTGTGCTCAAGTGAATCCTCCAGCCTCTGCCCCCCGAGTAGCTGGGACTGTGGGGATGCACCACCACCTGCTTAACCTGTGAACATTTTATCTTAAATGGTAAGATGGACTTTGAAGGCAGGATTTAATTAAGGATCTTGCCATGGGAAAATGATACTGGATTATCCCCGCAGGCCCAATGTAATCCTTACAAGTGGGAGGCAGTAGAATTAGATGTAGGGATGGAAACTGAGGTTAGAGAGGAGAGAAGATGATCTGCTGCTGGCTTTGAAGATGGTGAAAAGAGCCACAAATCAAGCACTGCAAGCAGCACCTAGAAGCTAGAGAAAGCAAGGAAACATTCTCCCCTGGAGCCCCCAGAAGGAATGTAGGCCTGTTGATGCTTTGACTTTAGCCTGGTGAAACTGATTTTGGACTTCACAACTGTAACGTAATAATTTTGTTTTTTAAGCCACTTGGTGGTAAATCATTACAGTGACAATAGGAAACTAATGTAGTGCCCCAGTTTCCGGGCAGCACGAATCTGTTGCCCTAGAAGAATAAAGTCTATGTGAGTGTAGGGCCTGGGAGGGAATCAGAGAAGACTTCCTAGAAGCCCCTGCAGTCAGGTTGATCTAGGTTATCACAGCTCATTTGTTACTGAACTAACCTTGAGCACATTTCTAAGCAAGACTATATTGTTAACAATGTAGTTTATAGGATTGCTAAAAAGTAAATTTAAACACATTTAATTTATAAATGACCAACTTTTCTTCCAGTCACATCTCCTTGTGGGCTAATACATATTCATCCTTCCATTCATTGAACAGGTGTCACTGAACACCCAGTGTGTGCCTGACACCATACACACAATGAGCTTGTGTCTGCTACAACCCCCAGGCGTTTCTCACTGAAGCTGCCACTGAGCTTCTAGTTGGCTCAGTACTCAACCTCAGTGCCCTCATCCTAAATGCAGGCCTTGGCCAGGCGTGGTGGCTCAAGCCCGCAATCCCAGCACTTTGGGTGACCTATCAAGTGGATCACTTGAGGTCAGGAGTTTGAGACCAGCCTGGCCTACATGGTGAAACCCCATCTCTACTAAAAGTACAAAAATTAGCCAGATGGTAGTGGCGTGCGCCTGGAGTCCCAGCTACTCAGGAGGCTGAAGCAGGAGAATCGCCTGAGCCTGGGAGGTAGAGGTTGCAGTGAGCCAAGATCGTGCCACTGTGCTCCAGTCCGGGCAACAGAGTGACACCCTCACTCTGTTATGAGTCTCAAATAAATTTATTTACTTATTTATTTATTATATAAAGTGGGCAGGCCTTTATATTGCCCACTCCCATGGTCTCATGTCCCAGCCTGCACCTCCCCCCTTATCTCCCCAGGCGCGGTTTCTGCAGCTTCCGTGAGCAGTCTCATTTTTGTCTTTACTCTGGTCCCGGACAAAAGCCACTACTGCACTTGAGGGCAGTATACTCCCTCTGATATTTTCCACACCTTGTTTTCATCTCATCCTCTCCTCTGTCTGCATTTCTCTCCCTTTTCTTACCTTCTCTTTCTTTGAGCTCTCAAGGAGCTGCACCCTATAAGCCAGAAAAGTCTAGAGAGAAGCTGAGCCTCAACCAGCCAATCTAGAGACAGGTAGAAGAGACCAAAGATACTGGATTTCCCAGGCTTCTCTGGTGGTGAACTGAAATCTAAAGTATTCAGCCAGGATGCCTAGACCTAAGTGGAATTCCCAGGCACCCTCACTTACCCCAGCTTTCCAGCCCACAACACTTTCAGGTGCCTATCCAATTGACCTTTAATTCCCTACCTGTGGAGCCACACCTGCTTCTGCAAGACCCATGTAAATTTCCTAATTTCACAGGTTCCCACTCCCACCTCTGCTTCTAA
Source organism: Callithrix jacchus (assembly GCF_049354715.1). Taxonomy (NCBI): domain Eukaryota; kingdom Metazoa; phylum Chordata; class Mammalia; order Primates; family Cebidae; genus Callithrix; species Callithrix jacchus. The sequence goes on along the minus strand of NC_133508.1, from coordinate 82,998,359 downwards.
CCCTTAAAGTCTGAAACGCTGAGCTCTATTCCTACGATGTCTGGAGCTACTAGCCCTCCTTCCCAGAAAAATGGTGGGTTCAGGATTGATTTTCCTCCTATCTGTGATCCACATTAGTGCATTCTTCCCCCTTCACCCAATCCAGTCTCAGGGTTTTCTTTCTTCAGAGCCTGCACCTCTTCCTCTAAAGATTAAGCTGCTTCTTTAGGAAGGGGTGAGAATGAAACATAACGGGAGAAATTTCTTTCAGTCCCTTTGGGCTTCAGCGGTGTTGACTGGAAATAGCTGGCCAAGTGATGAAGCTGTGGGCATGCAGGCTTGTGATCTGGGTTTTCTGACCTGGGCGTTGCCACAGCTTTACAATGGGTGGCGCTGGGCGAGTCTATGACTCATTTGCCTTTCTGTGCACTGAGGGAGCTGGTTTTGAGCTTGGTTGGAGGTTCCACCCAGCAACCCCAGCAGTCGTGCATAATGGCCACAAGAGGGCGGGCAACCTCTTCAGCTCACAAGTCTGCAGCCTGAACAAGTGAACTTCAAATAGGAATACTGTACAATGGCTTCTAAGAAGAAGGGTATGACTCCAGAACAATGTTGCTAAAGAGAAAAAAAAAAAGAAAGGCCAGGAATGGTGGCTAAGGCCTGTAATCCCAGCCCTTTGGGATGCTGAAGTGGGAGGATTGAGCCCAGGAGTTCGAGACCAGCCTGGGCAACATGACAAAACCATGTCTCTAGAAAAAATACAAAAAGTAACCCGGGCATGGTGACATGTGCCTGTAGTTGCAGTTACTTAGGAGGCTGAGGAGGATCACTTCAGCCCAGGGGGCAGCCGCTGCAGTGAGCCGAGACTGTACCACTGCACTCCAGGATGGGCAACGGAGTGAGACCCTGTCTTAGAAAAACAACAAGCTGGGCACAGTGGCTCACATCTGTAATCCCAGCACTTTGGAAGGCTGAGACGGGTGGATCACTTGAGGTCAGGAGTTCAAGACCAACTTGGTCAACATGTTGAAACCTTGTCTCTACTAAAAATACAAAAATTAGCTGGCCATGGTGGTGGTGCACATCTGTAATCCAGCCACTTGGGAGGCTAAGGCAGGAGAATCACTTGAACCCGGAAGGCAGAGGTTGCAGTGAGCCAAGATCACATCACTGCACTCCAGCTGGGATGACAGAGCGAGACTCCATCTCAAAAAACAAACAAAAAACAGGAAGGGTAGATAACCGAGGGCGCACTGCAAAATGGCAACAGAGTAAGGACTAGAATAGGAGATTCAAATTCTCAGTCTGAGGGGAAGTCAGGAGTCCCAAGGAGTTCTATGGAGAGGTCTTGTGAGCAGTGGAAAAGGCCGAAAATATACTTTGGAGATTTCAGTCATTTGAGGGGGTGAGAGGAGAAGAGAGGGTGTTTAGGGATGAGCCATGGACTGAATATTGCTCCAGAAGGACTGGGGTAGGAGTTTCAAAATGAGACTTGTGGAATTTAGGGAAACAGAGATGATCAGTGTGGCTTCCTTCCCTTCCCCAACACAGAATACAAAATAGAGAAGTGGCAGGAGTTATTCCAGGATTTGAGGAGGATGCCTTTTTTGCAGGACACAGTGAACAGCCAAAGTCATCTGACCTTCTTTTTCCTCTAGCATTCCAGTTTCAAGGCCCAGGAAAGGCAGGGACTAACAGATGGAGCAGTTACCCAGAATTCAGAGGATTAATCTCTACAAATTCATTCTCTGACACCAGCCACAGCTCTTGTCCCCCAACTCCGGGACTGTCCTCTCTCTGAGCCCCAGGTTGGCAGCTTTCCTGAATTCCTTCTATGATGTAATCTGTAATTCAGTAGAGCTCTGGGACCCAGGCTCAGGGCCAGTTCCCTGCTCCCTCCTCAGGTTCCAGGAGTCCGTCAGGGCTTGCTCTAAGGGAGGAAGTAAACAAGCCTTTCCCTTGCTCCCTCTCACCTTCCAGGATGGGGCAGGGGGACCAAAGAGCTTCTGTCTTTCCCTGCCACGCCCCCACACTGTAGCCCAGACAAGGCGATTCCTTGTGTCCCGACCTCAGGCAGGCATCCTTGTGACCAAATGGTGGAAGGCTGGGGACAGGGTGGGGGAAGGGCAGTCACAAAGTCAGAGAGGATTACACCTCCCCCATCCAAGATTCTGGTACACCCCCAGAGCTCTGAGACCTTGAGCTTCTCTCTCCCTGGCTCCCATCAACAAAGGCAGGGGAGGCCAGGACTCACCTGCATATAAAAGGCCTGGAGAAACTGAGAAGGCAAGGACACACAGAAGCTGAACTTCTTGGCAGGGAGATATGGAGTCAGAATACAGGAATAGGGCCAGACACAGTGACTCCTGCCTGTAATCTCAGCACTTTGAGAGGCTGAAGCAGAAGGACAGCTGGAGTCCAGGAGTTCAAGTCTACCCTAGGAAACATGGCAAAATGCTGTCTCTGGAAAAAACCACAAAACTTAACTAGGCATGGTGATGCATGCCTCTAGTTTTAGCTCCTCCGGAGGCTGAGGAGGGAGGATCACTTGAGTCCAGGAGATTGAGCCTGCAATGAGCACCACTGCATTCCAGCCTGGATGACAAAGTGAGAGCTTGTCTCAAAGAAACAACAAAACAAAAAACAGAATACAGGAATGGAGGCAACACAGGAACAGGGTAAGACAAGGGACTGTGGTGGGGCGGACCACACAGATTTGAGAGCAATAAGTGGAGACCCCTGAAAGCTTCTCTCCCTAAAAGCAGAGTCAGGAGTGCTGGCCCAGACAGGGATACAGGGATGGAGCCACAGAGGAAGTGAGATTCCCTAGGATAAAATGAGAACGCTCTATTTAAAAAGTAAGAACCTTCTGAAAAGAAGCACAAACATCTGACAGTGAAAGGCTTTCCTGCTAGGAGGAGTGACATCTTCATGTTCACTAGAAGTAATGGTATGGATAATAAATAATGTGATCACTTAGCAGCAGGGGCTCAGATACCCCTATATGACCTACCACCATCCAAGAGCTACCCATACTGGCAGGAAAGGACATCACTTAGCAGGTAGGAAGGGGCAAGTCCACCAGCCCAGAGCCTTCTGGGAGGGCCAACCCATAGAGGGTTAGTCCTGAATGTCCATGTCCCTCCTCAATCTTCCATCTTGGCCAAGAGAGGGGCCAAGGCTTCTAGACTTTGGGTAAAGTAATTACACCCCCATCTCTTCATCAGTGAACTCCTGGGGGTCCTAAATGCCTTAAATCCTTGCCTAGCTTCGGGGAATAGTAAGAGATACTTCACACCAGAAGCCACAGGTCAATCCTCTAGAGTCAGTATCTCTACAGAAATATCTCTAGGGGCCAGGCACAATCCTAGCACTTTGCGAGGCTGAGGTGGGAGAACCCCTTGAGCCCAGGAGTTTGAGACCAGCCTGGGTAACATAGGGAAACCCTGTCTCTACCAAAAAAAAAAAAATTAAAAATTAGCTGGGCAGGGTGGTACATGTCTGTGGTCCTAACTATGTGGGAGGCTGAGGTGGGAGGATTGCTTGAGCCCAGGAGGTCAAGGCTACAGTGAGCCATGATCATGCTGCTGCTCTCCAGCTTGAGTGACAGCATAAGACTGTCTCAAAAAAAAAAAAAAAAAAGAAAGAAAGAAAGAGCTCTAGGGACCCAATAATTGAGGGATAAAGGAAGAGCCTCCCTAGGTACCAGTAAATGATGAGCCAGGTTTCCATAGCAACTGATTTCAGTGCAGCCTCTTCCTAGTCTCAGACTGAGGGAGAATCAATTTTGAGGGAGACCACAAATAACAGATAAAAGAGGATTACAAAAGGGTGGAAAAGTTGTTACAAGAAGGTCACATCATCCTGGCACTGCTCCCAGAACCAGTGGGCCTCGAAGCCCAGCTTGGCACTGTCATCCTCTGGTGACTCAGGTGGTCCACCTTGAAGCCTCTCCCCTGGGGGCTTCCACACAGCCCTCAAACTCCCTAGCCTCATGGCTGTCACATCTACCTCAGTCCTGGCCCTCTCTCCACCAGCTATAATTTTTGCCCAGTCCATCTCAGGACGTGGAGCCCCAGGTGGGCCCTGTTCATCCAGCTCGCCAGGGGCCACTGTGTCCAGGAAGCTGCCAATAGAGACACTGTCCAGCCGGTCGGTGGTGCTGGTGTCTGGCAGGCTGTCCCAGCTGCCTCTCCTTGAGCGGCCTGGGCTCCCGCCTGTCAGGCTATATTGACTGCTGGTGAGGCTGCTGCAATGACTGGTCAACGTCCCCCGCTCTTCCAACAGCCAGCGCACTGCCTCGATGCCCTCATTCAAGGTCACCAGCTGCTGCAGGATCTTCACATCGATGGCTCGCAGGTAAGCCTGGGAGAGTGGGAGAAGGAATTAGTCCCAGTTCTGGGGTGTGGGTTTCCCCAGCGTTTCCATAGGCCCCTACCTTGTAGCCCAGCCAACCATGTTCCACTTGAAGATGATGGAATTATAATGGCTTGCAGTATGGGCTTCAGAAGCAGATGGACTGCAGCCTCAGATTTCAGCTCTACCACTGATTAGCCATATATTCTTTGACCCTCAGTCTCTTTATTTGCAAAACAGGACTAAATCACTTACCTCACAGGGTAGCTGTGAGGATTCTGAAATGCTGTCTATTAAGTAGTCAGCACAGTGTCTAGCACAGACGAAGGTCTCAGTAAATGCTAAGTATTAAAATCCAATCTTACTAAGCTTTGAACTTCATATTTAGGGTACCTTTTTTTTTGACAGGGAGTTTTGCCCTTGTTGCCCAGGCTGGAGTGCAGTGATGTGATCTTGGCTCATTGCAACCTCCACCTCCCGGGTTCAGGCAATTCTCCTGCCTCAGCCTCCCAATTAGCTGGGATTGCAGGCATGTGCCACCACACCCAGCTAATTTTGTATTTTTAGTAGAGACGGGGTTTCACCATGTTGGCCAGGCTGGTCTTGAACTCTTGGCTGCCCGCCTTGGCCTCCCAAAGTGCTGGGATTACAGGCATGAGCCACCGTGCCCGGCCACAGGGTACTGACTATTGAACCTGGCCAGATTCACCAGAAATACACAGAAACAAACAATAGCCAGAGGGGGTGTTAATCAGGAAGCAGAATGGGCCAAAAGGAGCAGGAGCTGGGGAATAAAGAGTTAACCTGGTTCCTTAGTCCCTTCAGCTCATTCGTAGCAGCCACTGAGGGAGAAAAGGGTTGACCAGAGCTTAGAAGGGTCAGAATCCCACTGGCTGGGCACTCAGGGCTTCTCCCCTGTACACACCAGCCTCCAATTTGACTTACAGGGTAATCTCAAGGGTCCCTTCCAGCTTAGATACACTGTTACCTTCCCTAAGCACAAGTCTGAACCTGTCTCTCCCTGCTCAAGAGCCTTCATGGGCTTTGCACAGCTCTTACAGAGTGCTGAATCTTAACATCTACAATAGCAGGGAACTCTGCCCTGCTCTTAGAGAATGAAAAATAAACATTTTAGCAGCTGGCATTCAAAATCCTGTAACATGTGGCTCTCACCCATCACTATAGCTTCACCTCTAGCATTTTGCCCTGTGAACCCAAGGCCCTGCCACAAATGACTTTAACATTAGTTTTATTTAGTTTTACTTGTATTTTATTATTATTTTTTGAGACAAGGTCTCTCTCCATCACTCAGGCTGGAGTCCAGTGGCACAATCATGGCTCATACAGCCTCCATCTCCTGGTCTCAAGCAATTCTCCCACCTCAGCCTCCCAAGGAGCTGAGACCACAGGTGTGCACCACCACATCTAGCTAATTTTATTTTTTGCAGAGACAAGGTCTCACCTTGTTGCCCAGGTTGGTCTCAAAACTCCTAGGCTCAAAGCCATTCTTCTACCATGGCCTCCCAAAGTGCTAGGATTATAGGTGTGAGCCACCACGCCCAGCCCAGTTTCACTTCCAATCAAAGTAGCAGAAGCACAGAGATTAAAGAAGCAAACAGTTCCACAAGATCACGAACATGAACGGTTCTCCCATCCTGGTTCTACATCCCAGAAACAACTATTATTATTTATTTAGCTATTTATTTTGGTATTTACCTCCTAATCTCCAAATAACATGCTTATATTGCTTTTTTTTTTTGAGACAGAGTCTCAAAAGTGCAGTGGTGCGATCTCAGCTCATTGCAACCTCCGCCTCCTGAGTTCGAGCAATTCTGCCTTAGCCTCCCAAGTAGCTGGGATTACAGGCATGCGCTACCACACCTGGCTAATTTTTATTATTTTTTGTGTGTGACAGAATCTCGCTCTGTCACCAGGCTGTAGTGCAGTGGTGCAGTCTCGGCTCACTGCAACCTCCACCTCCCAGGTTCAAGTGATTCTCCTGTCCCAGACTCCCGAATAGCTGGGATTACAGGCGTCCGCCACCACACCTGGTGAACTTTTGCATTTTCAGTAGACACAGGGTTTTGCCACGTTGGCCAGGCTGGTCTCAAACTCTTGACCTCAGGTGATCCACCCATCCCAGCCTCCCAAAGTGCTGGGATTACAGGCATGAGCCACCGCACCTGGCATTTTTTTTTTTTTAGATGGAGTCTCGCTCTATCGCCCAGCCTAGAGTGTAGTGGTGTGATCTTGGCTCACCGCAACCACTGCCTTCAATCAATTATCGTGCTTCAGCCTCCCGAGTACCTGGGACCACAGGTACCCATAACCATGCCTGGCTAATTTTTGTATTTTTAGTAGAGACAGGGGTTCACCATGTTAGCCAGGCTGGTCTTGAACTCCTGACCTCCTGAACTCTGCCCACTTTGGCCTCCTAAACTGCTGGGATTATAGGCATGAGCCATCGCACCTAACCAGGATTTAACTTTCGTCCCACTCCCACTCCCACTCCCCAGCCACACAGATACCCTTCCCATCTTCTATCCTCAAAATAGGTAATAAAATTAATCAGGGTTTATTATAGTTACTTTTTATTTCTTACAACTTTTTATCCTTAGAATTATTATTATTGTATTACTACTTTGCTGTGTAGTTATCAGCAAGTCAACTTCAAACACTCCCTCAATTGTCTGAATTTCCCTCTCCAGGCTTTCGAACTCATCCCATGTCCTATCTATTCCATCTTCTGAGTGGCATCTCTTAAGTCTATCTGTTCTTGCTGCACAATTGCTCTCCAGGGATCTCCCTTCATTATCATCTTGGGAATTCCGTTGCCTCTTTCCTTAGCTGGATCCCTTGTTTCTTAGAGTCCTTATCTTTTTTCTCGATTTACTCCTTCCTTTGGGTGAATGGTTCTCTCCCTCTAGTAGTGTCCTGAGAAAGTTGGCATAAGAGGTAAATTTATTGAAGCTTTGCATTTTTTAAAATGTTATTACACATCCATAAGAAAGAATGAAATCGTGTCCCTTGCAGCAACATGTATGCAACTGGAGGCTATGATCATAAGTGAACTGATGCAGGAGCAGAAAACCAAATACTGCACGTTCTAACTATAAATGGGAGCTAAACATTGGGTACATGAACATAAAGATGGCAACAATAGACACTAGGGACTATTAGACGAAGGAGGGAGGTGGGGGCAAGGATTGAAAAAAAAATTGCTAGGTACTATGCTCACTTCCTGGGTGATGGGTTCAACCGTACCCTAAATCTCAGCATCATGTGATATACCCATGTAACAAACCTGCACATGTACCCCACTCTGAATCTAAAATAAAAGTTGGGCTGGGCATGGTGGCTCTTGCCTGTAATTCCAGCACTTGGGGTGGCCAAGACAGGAGGATCACTTGAATACAGGAGTTTGAGGCCAGCCTAGGTAACAGGGTGAGACCCTGTCTCTATAAAAAATTTAAAAATTAGTCAGGTGTGGTGGTATGTGCCTGTAGACCAGCTACTTGGGAGGCTGAGGTGAGAGGACTGCTTGAGCCTGGGAGATCAAGGCTGCAGTGAGCCATGATGGTGCCACTGTACTCCAGCCTGGGTGACAGAATGAGATTGCTCTCAAGATAAAATAAAAGTTGAAATTATTTTTAAAAAGTTATTAATCTTTCCTAACACTATTGATAGTTTGGCTGAATATAGAATTCCAGGTTGAAAATAATTCTTCCTCAGAAGTTAAGGCACTGTTTCATTGTCTTTTATTTTCTGAGACAGGGTCTCACTCTATAGCCCAGGCTGGAGTGCAGTGGCACAATCATGGCTCACTACAATCTTGATCCCCTGGGCTCAAGAGATTCTCCTGCCTCATCCTCCTGAGTAATTGGGACTACAGGCCTCTACCACTACACCTGGCTAATTTTTAAAATTTTTTGGTAGATGAGGGTCTTACTATGTTGCCCAGGATGGTCTCAAACTCCTGAGCTCAAGGGATCTGCCCACCTCGCACCCAGCCTCCTTTTTTAATTTTCAGTGTTAGCCTTTAAAAATCTAATGCCATGGCTGGGTGCAGTGGCTCACGCCTGTAATTCCAGCACTTTGGGAGGCTGAGGCAGGCAGATCACCTGAGGTCGGGAGTTCGAGACCAGCCTGACCAACATGGAGAAACCCTGTCTCTGGTAAAAAATACAAAATTAGCCAGGCGTGGTGACAGATGCCTGTAATCCCAGCTACACAGGAGGCTGAGACAGGAGAATCGCTTGAACCCAGGAGGTGGAGGTTGCAGTGAGCCAAGATCATGCTATTGTACTCCAGCCTGGGCAACAAGAGCAAAACTCCATCTCAAAAAAAAAAAATCTAATGCCATTCCAATTTCTGATCCTTTGTACATGACCCTTTTCCCAGAAGTTTTTAGGATCTTCTCTGTTCCCAGTGTTCTGTTTTCACTGCAATTTGCCATGGTGTGACTTACTTTCATCCACTGAGTTAGCCACTTGATGGGCCTTTTCAATCTGGAAGCTTATGTCCTTCAGTTCTGGGAGATATTCTTTAATTATTTCTTTGATGATTATCCTCCAGTATTTTTCTGTTCTTTCTGGGAATCCTATTACTTGGATAGAGGGTGTCCTGAACTGATCCTTTATGGGTTTTTTTTCACTCTTGCATCTCTTTCTATATTTGCTCTAGTTTCTAAGATATTTCAACATTGTCAACTCTTTTTCTTCTTTCTTTTTTTTTTTTTGAGTTGGAGTCTCACTGTTGTCACCCAACTGGAGTGCACTGGTGCGTGTCTTGGCTCACTGCCTCCCTCTCCTGGGTTAAAGTGATTTTCATGATTCAGCCTCTCAAGTAACTGGAATTACAGGTGTCCACCACCACACCTGGCTAATTTTTTAATTTTTAGTACAATGGGGTTTCACCATGTTGGTCAGGCTGCTCTCAAACTCCTGACCTCAGGTGATCTGCCTGCCTTAGCCTCCCAAGTTCTGGGATTACAGGCATGAGCCAACACACCCAGCCTATTATCAACTCTTGAGTTTTTCTTTTTTTTCCCCCTATAATGTGTTTTTTTCCAAGTATTGTTTCTAGTTCTCTGAATGTCTTCCTTTTTTACAGCTTCTTGTTTTTGTCATGACTACAACATTATCTTTTATCTCTTTGAGGATATTCTTAATGATTTTATAAGTTCGTATCTCTCTGTATTATCTCCATGTCATTCAAATTGCCTTTCCTTTTATTTATTTTTTTTTCTTTTTGAGACAGAGTCTTGCTCTGTTGCAGGCTGGAGTGCAGTGGCACAATCTTGGTTCACTGCAACCTCTGCCTCCTGGGTTCAAGCAATTCTTGTGCCTCAATATCCCGAGTAACTGGGATTACAGGCACCTGCCACCACAACCAGCTAATTTTTGTATTTTCAGTAAAGACGAGTTTTCACCATGTTGGCCAGGCTGGTCTCAAACTCCTGACCTCAAGTGATCAGCCCACCTTGGCCTCCCAAAGTGTTGAAATTACAGGGGTGAGCCACTGTGCCTGGCCTTAAGTTGCTTTCTCCTATTTATTTAGGTCTATATAGGAGGTCAAATGTCTATGATCTTTAACTGCTCCTCACTTCAGAGTAGATCTCTAAAATGACTGGAAGCAGTATATGCATGAAGCTTGCCAACTCTGATCCTCACTACAGGATGATCTGATTGGGCCATTTAATTGGAGGTCTAAAGTCTGTATCTTTTTTCTCTTGAATTCATCATATTCTCCATATTATGCCAATCTAGAAAGTATAACGTAAGCAAGGCTCCCAGTATCCTAGAAGCCAAGTAGGGGTAAAGGCTGGGAGAGGTATTTCATGATATTTAGTACTTTTTAAGGTTTTTGTAGAGACAGAGTCTCTCTATGTTGTCTAGGCTGGAGTGCATTGATGTGATCATAGCTCACTGTAGCTTCAGACTCCTGGGCTCAAGCGATCCTCTCACCTCGGCCTCCCAAAGTGCTATGATTACAGACATAAGCCATTGCACCTGGTCGTATTTAGTATATTTTTATTTAGTCCCTCTTGCCCTCAACTATGCTTGGTATCTTTTAATCTAGAGACCTTCTGTTCTATTCTATATATATAGTCATTTGTCACTTAACAATGGGGATATGCTTAGAGAAATGCACCATTAGGCAATTTTGTTGCTGTGCAAACATGAGAGTGTAACTGCACAAACTAGATAACATTTAAAATTTTATATACTTTTTATTTTTATTTATTTATTTATGTTTGAGATGGAGTCTTGCTCTGTCACCAAGGCTAGAGTGCAGTGGTACGATCTCAGCTCACTGCAACCTCCGCCTCCTAAGTTCAAGAGAGTCTCCTGCCTCAGCCTCCCAGGTAGCTAAGATTAGAGGCACCAACAACCATGTCCGGCTAATTTTCGTATTTTTAGTAGAGACAGGGTTTCATCATCTTGGCCAGGCTGGTCTCGAACTCCTGACCTCGTGATCCACCTGCCTCAGCCTCCCAAAGTGCTGGGATTATAGGCTTGAGCCAGTGGCCAAAAATTTATTTACTTTTTAAAATATGGAAAACAAAATGTCCTAGCACAATTATTGAATATCAATACCTACTTGATCTGTTATGCCAATATCAAGTGCCCTATATCATATTTGTATTTGTATATATGCTGTGTTACAATCTTATGGAAACACTGTGTAACTGATGCTGTCCATCATTGACCGAAACATCATATAAATATGTGTATATATGTATTTATGTGTGTACATACTTATATATACATGTTTATTTTACATATATGTGTATATATACATACACATTATAAATGTTTATTTGACATATGTAGTCTATCATTGATCAAAATGTTTATATGGTAATCCCAGCACTTTGGGAGGCTGAGAGGTCAGAAGTTCAAAACCAACATGGCAAAACCCCATCTCTACTAAAAATTTAAAAATTAGCTGGGTATTGTGGTTCTCACCTTTAATCCCAGCTGCTCAGGAGGCTGAGGCAGGAGAACCGCTTGAACCCAGAAGGCAGAGGTTACAGTGAGCAGAGATGGCACCACTGTACTCTAGCTTGGGTGACACAGCAAGTCTCTGATTAAAAAAAAAAGCTTACATGGATGTTTATATGTTATATGTGGTCTGACATTGACCAAAGTGTCATTATATGTATATTTACATATACAGGTCAGATCCCACAGGTCACACACACATAATTAATGCTTTTTTGTATTTGAAAAATGCTTATTGAATTATTCAGGAAATAATTGTTTTATTCACATCTATGATAAACCAGAGGAAGATCAAGTATTAATATTTGTACACTGAGGCCAGGTAGAGTGGCTTACTCCTGTAATCCCAGCACTTTGGGAGGTTGAGGCAGGTGGATCACCTGAGGTCAGGAGTTTGCGACCAGCCTGGCCAACATGATGAAACCCTGTCTCTACTAAAAATACTAAAATTAGCCAGGCATTGTGGCACACACATCTGTAATCCCAGCTAATCGGGAGGCTGAGACAGGAAAATTGCTTGAACTTGGGAGGTGGAGGTTGTGGTGAGCCGAGATCGCACCACTGCAATCCAGCCTGGGCAACAGAGCGAAGCTCCATGTGAAAAAAAATATATATTTGTACATTGAGAAAATTAGACACTAGAATTAAATGGACCTGGCTTTGAATTCCAGTTTTGCCATTAATGAGCCATATGAAATTGAAAGTTATTTCATTAAACCTTCATTTCTTTATTAGAATATGAGGATACTATCTAAAGGTTTGTCATGAGACATCGAAGGAACATATTAACATGCATAGCATACCACCTGACAGTACCATAAATCAGTAAATGGTAGGCTATTTGGCTCTACATATTACTATGGTCGACTTATTTACTATGTATGATATTATATGTGTGTGTGTGTGTGTGTGTGTGTGTGTGTGTGTGTGTGTGTGTGTATGTGTGCAGGTTTTCATAAGTTTCTGGCTCATAAGTCCCATAGCCATTGTTACAGTTTGTGTTATAATTCTGGGGCACTCAGAAGTAGGCTTCAAAAATAGGGTCTCTTTCTGACCTTCTCCTGTCCTCCTCTCACCTGCTCAGGGTAGAACTCTAATCTGATTGTGGGTCATAAGACCCTCATTTGAGGGAGGGTCTTGACTCATACCCTGGAGGAAGGAATGCCACAGAAAGAGGCCAAGAAGAATCTAAACAGACAGGCTTTGCAGGGTTTAGATCAGACCTTTTTGTCCAATTACATTTTGATACGGTTGTCCATGTTTCAATCGCGGACAACCAACAGTCTCTTTAAAAGGCCCAAAGGACCAGGCACGGTGGCTTAAGCCTGTAATCCCAACACTCTGGGGGTCTGAGGTGGGAGGACTGCTTGAGCCCAGGAGTTCGAGACCAGCCTGGGCAACAAAGGGAAACCCTGTTTCTACCCCTCCAAAAAAAAAAATTAGTTGAGTGTGGTAGTGCACACCAATAGTCCCAGCTACTTAGAAGGCTGAAGTGGGAGGACTGCTTGAGTCAGAGAATTAAAGGCTGCAGTAAGCTGTGATAGTGCTGCTGCACTCCAGCCTGGGCAACGGAGTGAGAGCTTGTCTCAAAACATAAAAAAAGGTCCCCAACAACAGGATTCAGGGAGCTTCCAAATAGTTGAACACATGGAGGTTCCTGGAGGGTGGTACACCCAGGGAGAGCACAGAAGTTTCATGCCCCTTCCCATATGCCTTGCCCTATGCATCTCTTCATCTATATCCTTTGTAATATCCTTATAATAAACCAGTAAATGTGTTTCCCTGAGTTCTGTGAGGCACTCTAGCAAATCAATCAAACCCAAGGAGGGGGTTATAGGAACGCCAGTTTGAAGCTGGTTGGCCAGAAGCTCAGAAGGCCCAGACTTATGACTAGTGTTTGAAGAGCCAGACAGTCTTGGGGACTGAGCCCTCAATCTGTGGGATATAACACTGTCTCTAGGTAGACAGAGTTGAAATTAAATTAGTGGATACCCAGCTTGTGTCTGCTGCAGAACTGATTGTTTGCTTACTTGCTGGTGGGAAGAAATCCTCACATATTTTGGGGTCTTCCGTGTTAATGATTATTGTTGTGTTGTATTAAGTGAAAAAATTTTTTAAAAAACATAGTTTAGGTTTTTTTTTTACTTGTTTTTGTTTTTTAATTGAGACAGAGTTTCGCTCTTGTTGCCCAAGCTGGAGTGCAATGGCACGATCGCAGCTCACCACAACCTCTGCCTCCCAGGTTCAAGCAATTCTCCTTCCACGGCCTCCCAAGTAGCTGGGACTATAAGGCATGAAACACCACACCCAGCTAATTTTGTATTTTTAGTAGAGACAGGGTTTCTCCGTGTTGGTCAGGTTGGTCTCGAACTCCTGACCTCAGGTGATCTGCCTCAGCCTCCCAAAGTGCTGGGATTACAGGCATCAGCCACCATGTCCAGCCCAGTTTAGGATCTTCTAAATACTATGGCAAAAGCATAGAACAAAATTTTATACCTGAAATTATTTGTATTTTTGGAAGAACATCACAACTCTAATTCAATTAAACAAATGGATTTTCTTTTTTTTTGTTTTCATTCTTTTTTTAACAGATTCCCAAACTATATATATATATATTTTTTTTTTTCTTTCTTTTTTTTCTAAAGACAGAGTCTTGCTCTTGTTTCCCAGGCTAGAGTGCAATGGCATGATCTCAGCTCACTACAACCTCCACCTCCTGGGTTCAAGCAATTCTCCTACTTCAGCCTCCCAAGTAGCTGAGATTATGGGCATGTGCCACCACACCTGGCTGATTTTTGTATTTTTAGTAGAGACAGGGTTTCACCATGTTGGCCAGGCTGGTCTCAAATTCCTGACCTCAGATGATCCACCCGCCTCCGTCTCCCAAAGTGCTGGGATTACAGGCATGAGCCACTTTGCCTGGCTGGGTACATGGATTTTCTAATAATTACAAAGATAATGGAGACATTGTCCCTGCTTAATAGAAGCTTGCAGTCTCAATAAGGGGAGATAAACATAAATGAGATATCACAGACTGTACAGACTATTAATAACCTGATAAAGGAGATTATCCTCAATTATTTCATCCTAGAGACAAATATACGAACAGTGAAAACACCTGTCCATGACCAAACTAAATGCATTAAACAAAACTCCTCATACTAAAAACACTTTTCCTGCTGTTTTCCCCTCCCTCCTTTCCTTCTTTTCTTCCTCCCTCCATCCCTCCCTTCCTTCCTCTTTCCAAAACTTACATCTCCAGCCCGTCACGGTGGCTTACATCTGTAATCCCAGCACTTTGAGAGGCTGAGGCAGGTGGATCACCCGAGGTCAGGAGTTCAAGAACAACATGGTGAAACACGTCTCTACTAAAAATACAAAATTAGCTGAGCGTGGTGGTGGGCATGTGTAATCGCAGCTACTCAGGAGGCTGAGGCAGTAGAATCACTTGAATCTGGGAGGCAGAGGTTGCAGGGAGATGAGATTTCACCACTGCACTCCAGCCTAAGCAACAAAGCAAGAATCCATCTCAAAAAAAGAAATACAAAAAAACCAAAACTTACATCTCCAGTCTTCTGCTAGATAAAGAAGTAGCTGGCACCTGGTTGCACAGATAGGGAGGGGCTCTTAGAATATGACTTTTAAACATTCAGCCAGCCCTTTTGTTTTCAGCCCCACTTGTGCCCCCAGTTCCAGAAAAACCTGGTGCTTCCAACCCCTAAGATCTTTGAGGGTTTTCGCAGCATAAAATGTGTTGCCTTGGCCAGGTATGGTGGCTCATGCCTGTAATCCCAACACTTTGGAAGGGCGAGGCAGGCAGAACACCTGAAGTCAGGAGTTGGAGACCAGCCTGACCAACATGGAGAAACACCATCTCTACTAAAAATACAAAATTAGCTGGGCGTGGTAGCGCATGGCTATAATTCCAGCTACTCAGGAGGCTGAGGCAGAGGTTGCAGTGAGCTGAGATTGTGCCATTGCACTCCAACCTGGGTAACAAGAGTGAAACTCCATCTCAAAAAGAACAAAAAAAAGCGTTGCTTTTCAGCTTTTTCCACTGCTGACTTGGGACTGAGCATTTTTTAAGTCCGAGTTAGTTGCCACTCTTCCTTCTGCATTTCAGCTTCCTAAATTCTGTTCCTATCATCTTGTCTCTTATTCTTATTGTCATAATGGCTCCATGCCTTTTATTTATTTATTTATTTATTTACTTACTTACTTACTTATTTTCAAGATGGAATCTTGCTCAGTCACCCAGACTGTAGTGCAGTGGCACAATCTTGGCTCATTTCAACCTTCACCTCCCAGGTTTAAGCAATCCTCCTGATTCAGCCTCCCAAGTAGCTGGGATTACAGGTGTGTGCCACCATGTCCAGCTACTTTTTGTATTTGTAGTAGCAACGGGGTTTCACCGTGTTGGCCAGGCTGGTCTCAAACTCCTGACCTCAAGTGATCTGCCTGCCTTGGCCTAAACAGGTCAGGAAATGCTTCCTAGAATAAGGGACCTGAGCTGAAAATTTACAGTTAAGGACTCAGCCAGGATGGGTGAGGTGGCTCATACCTGTAATCCCGGCACTTTGGGAGGCGGAGGCAGAAGATCACTTGAGGTCAGGAGTTCAAACCCAGCCTGTCCAACATGGCAAAACCCCATCTCTACTAAAAATACAAAAATTAACTGGGTGTGGTGGCGTTTGCCCATAGTTCCAGCTACCCAGGAGGATGAGGCAGGAGAATTGCTTGAGCCCAGAAGGCAGAGGTTGCAGTAAGCTGAGATTGTGCCATTGCACTCCAGTCTGTGCGATAGGAGTAAACCCCTGTGTCAAAAAAAAAAAAAGAAGGACACAGCCAGATAAAGAGGTGGACAGAAGCATTTCAAGAAGAGGAAATAGCTTGTGCCTCCTTCCAATTTGAAGTTACCTGCCGGGTGCTGTGCCTCACGCCTATAATCCCAGCAATTTGGGAGGCCAAGGTGGGTGGATCACTTGAGGTCAGGAGTTCAAGACCAGTCTGGCCAACGTGGTGAAACCCCATCTTTAGGGAAAAAAAAAAAAAGAAGTCACCTTTCCAGACCACAAACCCAACCACATCACTCTATAGTCAAGACTATTCTACGAGGCTCTTCCTGGGTTCTACCAGCATTTACTATCCTGTACTAGAAATGTTTATCTGTCTCCCTCCTTCCCTAACCAGCCTGTGAGCTCCCTGAGAGCAGATCCCACCCAGTCCATTTCTGGTGCTCTGCTTAGGGCTAAGCAGGTCACATCCAGTTCTGTGATTCTCTTGCCTTTACTATCCTTGACCCCTTTGAAGATTCTCAGGATTCAGCGGTCTGGGTTGTACTGTGTTGCTGGGAAATAAATCTGAGAGCAGATTCTATAATCCTGTGACAGTGGGATTCCCTATGACAGCATCATTCCCAGAATAGAAGAAAGCAAGGCTTTCTTGCCAGAAAAAGAAACACTCTTTTTACACCACCTCTTGAAGAAAATAGAGTATAGGATAAACAGCTCAGGAGAGATGCAGCCTTAGAGGCGACTCCAAACCCAATTCTCCTTCCAAGGAGATTCAGGCTCCCTACTCCTCTCCTTAACATCTACGTATCAGACTCTCTGCCCAGCGCTGAGGTCCTTTATGGTTTCCTCATTGCTCAATCCAAATTAAGCCCAAAAGCCTGGAGAACCCAGTCCTAGCTCCCAGATCAGGGACTATCAGAATATCGTTACTACAAAGGTTTTTATGATCATTTGGTTCCACAATCCCCACCTCCCTTTACTCCCTCCATTAAGAGGAAGAAAAACTGAGGCCAGGAGAGAGACAAAGTCCTGCTCAAGACCACAAAATGTTTCAGAAGCAGAGCCAAGACTTGAACCTGTGCCTTCTCCTTCCTTGCCTAAAGCTTTTTCTCAAACTGCCTCTGTAGAGGCGGGTTGTCATAGCAACAGTTCTTTGGGTGGGAGAACTAAGAAAAGTTGCTACTGTTTCCCATTCCCACATATCCCAGTCTGGCTTGTTCACTTAACCTCTGAATGGGGGGTAGAGGAAGAAAGCAGGAGAGAACAGGCCTAGTGGCAGGACTGACCTTGGCCTCAAGGGTAGGCCTTCAGCCTCGCCTCTGTGCAAGGAGAGCTGGGAGAGGAACAATTGAAGGACAGCCTTAGAGGACTTGAACCAGGCCTGCCTTCAGTGGCTCCAAAGAAAATCCTCTGCCCCACCCCTTGTCCTTCCTGGGTGCAACCCAGTAGGCAGGGCAGAGCACAGAAGGAGATTAATATTAATAACATCCTGGCCTGAGGAGGGAGAAGAAATAGGGTGGGGATCTCTCCTTGTTCTGGCCCCAGAAGGCTCCCTGCCTTGTATCCTTCCTCGGGCAGCCTCAGGCCCCAGGCAAGCTGGGTCAAGAATACAGAGACAAAATCAGAAGTTAAATGCAGCCCCTTAAAGTTTACAGATAGTTTCCACCAAGGCAGAAAAGAGTTAGAGCCAGAGAGACTAGGCGTGGCTCTTCCAGTGACTCCCTATGTGAGTTCAAACAAACCCCCAAAATCTGCAAGAATGTTTCATCTGCAAGATGGGAGAAATGATGGCCAGTTTTCTCATTTCCATGACATAAAATGTCTTTAGAATATCTGGCACAAAGTAGGTCTCAAAGATAAAGATGTAAAGTGCAGTCTGCAGATCTGGGTTCAAATCCTGGCCCTGCTTTTTACATGATTGTGGGTAGTCATTTAAATTCGCTGTCCCTCTACTTTTTCTTTTCTCTTCTTTTTTCTTCCCTTCCGTCCTCTCTTCCTTCCCTCCTTCCTTTTCTTTTTTTGAGACAGGATCTAGCTCTGAGCTCTGTCACCCAGGCCAGAATGCAGTGGTGCGACTTCAACTCACTGCAACCTCCTCCTCCTTCTGGGCTCAAGCAATCCTCCTGCCTCTGCCTCCAGAGTAGCTGGGACTATAGGCATGCACCACAATGCCCATCTAATTTTTGTATTTTTTATAGATACAGGGCCTCACTTTGTTGCCCAGGCTGGTCTCAAACTCCTAGGCTCAAGCAATCTGCCTGCCTCAGTCTCCCAATATGCTGGGATTACAGGCGTGAGCCACCATGCCCACCCCGTGCCTCAGTTTCTTCATCTATAAAATATCACTTACTTAACAGGGTTACTGTGGAGATGAAGAGAGTATCATGTAAAGTGCTCAGCAATCTGCCTGGCACATGTGCTGGGTGAAAGTTAGTTTTCAAAACAACTAGACAGTCTAGATAGGGCCTTGAGCTAAAGTTTGTACAATGAGGCAAAGCCAAGCCCACTCTCCCCGCTTAGGTGAGTACAGTCACAGCCTTGCTCTGGAGAATTTGGCACTCACCTCCAACCTTCAAGGCCAAGTGCACACTTGGCATTCATGTCCTTCTCCCAGGGGGCCTTCCCTGACTGCTCCACCCACCAGACTCTCCTCCCAGCCTCTCAGCTCAGGCATCAGAGCCCTTGCTGGTCTCAGAACCTCCATGACTTCCTTCTCCTGATGCTTCACAGACCAGCTTGGCACAGGCTGGGCACACAGTGGGGGCTCCAGTAAGACTTATTAGCTGAGGAACTTCACCGTGGGCTCCTGGCTGTGAGCCAGGGAGCCAATGGCAATTCCTCAGTTCCCCAGAGCTGGATGCAAAGTAGTGGCAGGTATAAATCACCTACTTCATGGGAATCAGGGCTCTGGGGAGCCTGCCAGGGCCCCAGCTGCCCTTTTGGCTTTGAATCTAGACCAGCAGAAACAGAGAGAGTGGAGGGTTGTTGTTTCCTCTTCTCCCTAAGAATGTACAGATGAGATCCAAATATCCAGTTTACCTGGGAGATTGGCTGGGAGGAGACTGAGTCTGAGGTGAGGGAATCGGCACCAATGGTGCTGCTACTCTCTGTCCCTGCTATAGGTTTAAGAACTTTCCATTATTTTAAGTAGGGCTGGGAGATGCAGGGGAAACGGAGGAGGTTTTCAATGCTCCTAGTCCAGGTAGTTTTCAGCAGATATACCCCTTAACCCTGTGCTGAACACTGCGGTCTCACAGAAACTAAACCCTTTCCCGGTTAGCAGGAGAAAAAACTGGTTGCCTTACAACGGGGACTGGCGGGGAAAAGGTGGCCCAGACGGGCGGGGGGAATTTGTGCTGCGTTGGGTTCTCGGTATTTCCGTCCTCATCTCTCTCCTCCCAATTATTTGGCAGGAATAACTTCCAAGAACCATTGTCTCCCACCCCAAGTCCTCAGGACCCATCAACACCCCACTCACTCTTGGGGGACAATTAATGGACGTCACTCCACCTCCACCCCAGCGCTTACTGATTGATCTGGGAGGGATTCTGAGCAGTTAGATGGAGAGTTTTAACTACCTCCTCTCCAGCCTAACTTGGGAGCGTGAGTTTGTCCCTCCCGGCCCTACACTGGGGACTCGTCCCCTTGGTCCATGGAGTCTGCACTCACCAACTCCATCTTCAGCGCCATGATCTTGTCCCCCAAGCCGTGGCCGGTGCTAGGCGCCCCTGGGAGCAGCAGGGCGCCAGAGGTTCCCGGCTCACACTCGCCTCGCAGCCCGCGGAGCAGCCCTTCAGGGGTCTTCCTGCCCACCTTACCCTCCACATCCCGCAGATCAGGCGTCTGGAACTCCACGGTACCCTCCATGCGGGCCCAAGCCTGAAAAGGGCCGGACGACCTGACGCCCGGGACCAGCTCCCGGTGGTCCTCCCTTCGCCGAAGCTAATGCGGAGCAGAAACCGTGGGTCCCCGCCCGCACGGTGCGGGGGTGGGAGGAGGGCGCCGTAACACTCAGAAAAGCCGCGCAGCACCGCCTGTAGATATATATTCGAGTGCTGCGCACAACCTCTGGCCCCGGATTGCGTGGGGCTGGGCGATTCTGGATTTGAACCTGAAAGAGCACTCGGAGACCTCAGCGCCTTCACCCCATCCTGGCACTGAATCCAGCCAGGCACACAGCAGGCGCCCAATACATGTTTGCAGAATGAAGCCTAAGCAGCTTCAGTCAGTCAGAGATGTGGGAGTTTAAGGAACAGTGGTAACAGAGAGCTGCAGAGGGCTTGGAAGTCTTCCTGGAGCAGAGGAACTAGCTCTAAAACGGCAGCTGGATTTTAGCTAGACACACACACACCGCAGGGGCTAGAATTCAGACTAACGGAGTAGAAAGGGGCAACCACTATCGAAGCTGAAGAGGTCCACATTGGGCTTATAAGCAAGATGCTCCTTAAGCTTGACTGCATATGAATTATCTGCGGATCTTGTTAAAATAAAGATTCTGATTTTGTAAATTTGGGGTGGTGGCTGAGAGCCTGCATTTTTTTCTTTTCTTTTTTTTCTGAGAGGAGTCTGGCTCCGTCACTCAGGCTGGAGTACAGTGGCGTGATCTCGGCTCACTGCAACTTCTGCCTCCCTGAATTCAAGCGATTCTCCTGCCTCTGCCTCCCAGGTAGCTGGCATTACAGGCATGCAACCGCACCTGACTAATTTTTTTGTATTTTTAGTAGAGACAGGGTTTCACCATGTTGGCCAGGCTGGTCTTGAACTCCTGGCCTCAAATGATCCACCTGCCTCAGACTCCCAAAATGCTGGGATTACAGATGTAAGCCACTGCACCTGGCTAAGATCCTGCATTTCTAATAAGCTCTCAGGTGATGGCCATGCTGCTGGTCCACACTTCAAGTAATAAGGGACCACACTTTGAGTAACAAGGTTACAGAAGATGGTTCTGAGATGTTTGGATTTTATTTAACAGGCAGTGAACAGCCATGAAAACTTTGGTTTGTTTGGTCTTTTAATTCAAGAAATTCCAGTCCATGGTTGCAGAAGGATTTACAATGAGAAGATAGTTACTCCTGCTCTATCTACCCTTTCATACCTCTAGGCCCACTCCCAATAGGCAAAAAATAACTTTGTTATTTATTTTTTTGGTGTTCGTATCCGTAACTTTAGTGTTTAGAGTTAACTAAAAGTGGTTGCCAATTGGGAGTGGGCCTAGAGGTGTGAAAGGGTAGGGTAGGAGTAACTGTCTTCTCATTGTAAATCCTACCACTGCTTTTTTCCCCTTTTTTAGAGACAGGGTCTTGTTATATTGCCCAGGCTGGACTCAAACCCCTGGGCTCAAGCACTCCTCCTGCCTCCCAAGCAGCTGACTATAGGAGTGCACCACCATGCCCAGCCACGCTACTTCTCAATTTTAAATATTCATCTGCTCTTTATTATCCTATTCAGATAAATGTGGATATATGGATTTCACTCACACTCTGTAGTTCCTTTCCCCCATTGGCAATATATATATATATGTTTTTTTTTTGTTTGTTTGTTTTTCCTGAGAAGGAGTCTCACTGTGTCACCCAAGCTGGAGGGCAGTGGCATGATCTCAGCTCACTGCAACCTCCATCTCCTGGTTCAAGCCGTTTTCCTGCTTTGGCCTACCAAGCAGCTGGGACTATAGGCACCCACCACCACGTCCAGCTAATTTCTGTATTTTTAGTAGAGATGGGGTTTCACCATGTTGGCCAGGTGTGTTTCAAACTCCTGACCTCAGTTGATCTGCCTGCCTTGGACTCCCAAAGTGCTGAGATTACAGACATGAGCCACTGCACCCAGCAACATTTGCCTTTAAAAAAAAAATCATTCTGGATTTTGCAAGGAGAAATGAATGGGAGGGGTAAAAATCTAGAATCAAGGAGACTGACTGGAAAGCAAGAAACTGAAATGGCCTACACCAAGGGCTGATTGTGAGGCTGGAGAATTAGACTAGAATGGAAGGCTCTTCAGGAGGTAAGACTGACAGGACTAGGTGACTGTCTACATTCAGTTATAGTGGCATTCAATAAAAATTTGTTAAAAAATACAAATGAATGATTTCAACAAATGTTATGGAGAGCTTACTACGTGCCAGCCTTTGTGTGTGGTGTAGAGAATACGATGGTGAGGAAGACATACCTGGACTGGTCATTGGAGACAGATGAGAAGTCAAGGGTGACTCCCAGGTCTTTGGCCTGGTGCAGTTCACTGAGGAGGGGAACCCTCAAGAGATCTAGGAGTAAAAGGAAATGATTCCAGCAGTTGTGCTGGTGTGTCAGAGGGGGCTATGAAGATGCCCTGCTGGACATCAGGCAGCCTGGAGCTCAGGAAAGAGGTTAGAACTGCCAATGTCAGTTTGGGAATCTAGATTGGTAACAGAGGTCATGAGAGAATGACATCATCCATGAAGAGTGAGTTTGAGGAGAAAAGAGGGTCAGGAAGAAACCCTAAGGGACAGCTTTTAATTAATTAATTAATTTAATCTTTTGAAACAGACTACTGCTCTGTCACCCAGGCGGGAGTGCAGTGGTGCGATCTCAACTGCAATTTCTGCCTCCTGGGTTCAAGCGATACTTCTGCCTCAGTCTCCTGAGTAGCTGGGATTACAGGAGCTCGCCACCACACCCAGCTAACTTTTGTATTTTTAGTAGAGATGGGGTTTCACCATGTTGGCCAGGCTGGTCTCAAACTCCTGACCTCAAGTGGCCAGCCCACCTCAGCCTCCCAAACTGCTGGGATTACAGGCTGGGATTATAGGCGTGAGCCACTGTGCCCAGCCAACACATATTTTTCAAATGCTAATAAAATGTATTGGGTTTTTTCTATTCTTATACATACTTAACTAGGAAAAATCATCTATTTCTTTAACTACTGAGACAAGTACTGTTAACATTGTGGGGGATATCACCCCACCACTCAGGAAGCAGATGGAATATGGAAAGCTCAAAAAAAAAATCTAACTGGTCTTCTGGCTTCCTCCGTCTCCTTTCAAACCATTCTCCACAAATAAAGATTCTCTTAAAATATAAATTGAATTATATTTCTCCCCTGCTTAAAACTGTTCTATGACTACCCACTGACTTCAAACAAACATCAACATCAGGTAGAAACTCGTTAGGAATGCAAAATCCCACCCTGCCCCAGACCACAGAATCTAAAACTCTAGGGACTGGCCCAGCACCTCTGTTTTAAGAAGTCATCCAGGTGATTCTGATGCAATCTAAAGTTTGAGAACCATTGTGTTAAGCTAGGCGCTTTCTATGTATGATGTTATTTAAACGTGGCAACTCTTAAGTATTGTTGCCAGTAGAGTGCAGTGAGTGGTTAAGAGCAGAATCCGGAGCCAGGCTGGGTTTCAATTCCACCTCTCTCAGCTTTGTGACATTGGGTCTCATTTCTTTATCTGTGACAGGGATAATAATATTGTGCCTATATCCGCCGCAGTGGCTCACGGCTGTAATCTCAGCACTTTGGGAGGCCGAGGCCGGCAGATCACCTGAGGTTGGGGGTTCCAGACCTAGCCTGGCCAACATGGTGAAACCCGTCTCCTAAAAATACAAAAATTAGCCGGGTGTGGTGGTGCACGCCCATAGTTCCAGCTACTCAGGAGGCTGAAGCCGGAGAATCGCTTGAACCCAGAGAATCGCTTGAACCCAGGAGGCGGAGGCTGCACTGAGCCAAGATGGTGCCACTGTACTTCAGCCTGGACAACAGAGCCAGACTCCATCTCAATTGAAAAAAAAATGAAATAATGATAATAGCGCCTACCTCGTAGGGTTGCTGTGGAATTAAACGTCATCAGTAAACTGCTTAGCACAGCGGCAGAACCTAGATTTTAATCTCCCTTGGCCTCCAATGGCTGTGCATGCCCCAGGCCCAGGTACCGGCCTCGCCCAGGAGGGGTAAGGGGCGGGTGGTGTGTATGCTGTGCCCAAGGCTTGCAGCCCCTCTGACCCTGGCGTGCGCTGTGATCTAGGTCTAAGGTCCTAGGCCTCTGACTGGAGTTGGGTTTGCCATCAGCGGTGCGGAGGAGCGGGCTGCTCTCGTACAGGCAGCAGCACCAGCCAGCCGGGCTGCGAAGCTGCGGAGCAAGGTCTGAGCACTCTCCTTACTCCCTGGCTACGGACACCCAGTCGCTGCCGCTGCCGCTGCCGCCACCGCCGCCCTAAGCGCCGCCCGTCGCCCTCTCACCCCGCGGCAGCGGCGGCGGCGGAAGCGGCGGAAGCGGCGGGGCTGGCCGGGCCGGGGCGGGGCCGCGAGCGGCATGGAGGAGGCGGAGGCCGCGGCGCGCAGGGGCAAGCAGTGCGGGCCCGAGCGGGGCCCGAGTGGGGCCCGGGGCCCCTAAGCCGTGAGTGCCTCCGCGTGGAGGTCCGGGAGGGATAGCGCTGACGGTGCAGGTCTCCCGAGCCCTTGGGCGGCTCCGGGCCCTGGGAGGAGAGAAGCTGGGCCAGCTGGGATGGGACGAGGGTGGAGGATTGAGGCAGGAGAGGTCGCTCTTTGCCCACCACAGGCTTGGGGAGGCCTGGAGCTTGGTCCTTGTAGGGGCTAATGAACTTTGAGCCGATTATTTGGCCTCCACCCCTGGACAGCCTTGATTCAGAGAGTTACTCCAGTCTCAGGGAATTTCCAGGTGATCCAACCCCTTTGAAGGGTTTCTTGCCAGGCCCAGAGAAGTTAAACCACTTTTTCCGTGTCACACAGTATGGGTGCTTGCAGGGAAGACTTGCTGGGAGGTCCTCCCTCATCTCTCCAGAAAGCATCAGACTTTGGGACAGCCACCTTACCCTATGTGGCCCTTTGATCCCATCAGATTCCTGAAGTCATGGGCCGCCCAGGACATTGGTGACCCGCCAATCCGGCATGGACGACTGGAAGCCCAGCCCCCTCATCAAGCCCTTTGGGGCTCGGAAGAAGCGGAGCTGGTACCTTACCTGGAAGTATAAACTGACAAACCAGCGGGCTCTGCGGAGATTCTGTCAGGTATAGCGATATCTCAAACCCTCTCCACGGAGGGCTCCCTCCCAGCTTCCTCCCTACCTAAACCAGGCACTGGGACCTACCTTGGCCGGCCCCAGCTGGAAAGGGGCAGCAGGTTCCTAGAGGGTAGCCCTCTATATGTCTTGTCCCTGTAGGTAATGGTTTGAACCCAGAGTTCTGGAATCAGAACCCGAGTACAACTTCTAAGCTTCTGAACGGGAAGCCTGAAGTCTGATCAGGACAGCTTTGCCCAGAGGCACACACCCCTGTGAGGCAGTTAGGGCTAGGACCCAGGTCTGATTCCCAGCTTGGTTCTCTGGGCCTGGCTCTATCTCTAGAAACCAACAATGGAGAGGACCAAGGAAATCAAGGTCTCAAATGGAAGAATACAGGAGCACTGGGTAGGGAGGGCCATAATGGAGGGGGAAGGGTCAGGGGAGGTTCCTTGGGGAAGGTGGCTGTGAAACTAGGCCCTGGTCAGGGGAGTAGAGCTGGGCAGACAGAGGAAGAGACAGGTCCTAGGTTCTCTGGATGTCCTCACTGCAGCCAGGGCCCTCCTTTCAGAAAGATCCTCTAGGAGCTGAAGGAGGTGCTCCTCTTAATATCCCTACCCCTCCCCTCAGACAGGGGCCGTTCTTTTCCTGCTCGTGACTGTCATTGTCAATATCAAGTTGATCCTGGACACTCGGCGAGCCATCAGCGAAGCCAATGAAGACCCAGAGCCAGAGCAAGACTATGGTGGGGCCAAGCTGAGGATGGGGTGGGAGGGCCTTGGATCTCACAGCTGGGGTGGCACACAGACCCCAACGGGTGACACTCTGCTGGGGAGACTATCTCCATGACCTGTTGCACCCCACAGATGAGGCCCTAGGCCGCCTGGAGCCCCCAAGGCGCAGAGGCAGCGGTCCCCGGCGGGTCCTGGACGTAGAGGTGTACTCAAGTCGCAGCAAAGTATATGTGGCAGTGGATGGTACCACGGTCAGTGGGCCAGGGTCTGGTGTATAGTCACTCCATTCTGCTCAGGGCATGGTCCGCTGGCTGTGGGGTCTACTGCCTAAGTGGGAACTACAACTCTGCCAATTTCTACCTCTGGGGCTTTGGAGTCCTCAATTTCTTAGCTATAGACTGGGACTAATGATTTTTACTTGTCAGAATTAAACAAAAAGTTTGTGAAGTGTCTAATATGTAGTGGGATCTCAAAAGCAATCATTCATAATAGTAGGCAGTCAATTCATTGATTTATTTTATGACTATTCCCTGGTCCTTTCTTTGGCTTCAGCCTTGTGCTGGGCACTGAGGACCTGGAAGTAATCAGACCTGGCCCTACCTTGAGGGGTTCAGTCTGATGGAGGATTTTGATACCTCCAGGATGAAGCAGAGACAGCAAAGGCTGTAAGAGCCATGAAAGTCATGGAGGGGAGGGTTGTAGAAAGACGTGATCTCTTCTAATGGGAGTGCTATAGAGGCTTTCTGGAAGAGATGGCCTTCAAGCTGAGTTGGAAAAGAGCTGTGTGAACAGAAGCATAGGCGGGAAGTGGGGTTTCAAGCAGCTGGTGTTTTAAGTACCCTTATGACAGAGACACCTTGAATGTCAGAGTGAAAAGACTTTCTCTGCCACTGTGTAGGTGCTGGAGGATGAGGCCCGGGAGCAGGGCCGGGGCATCCATGTCATTGTTCTCAACCAGGCCACGGTGAGTTTCTAGGGATGGGTGACCCAGAGGGCTGGAGCTGGGCTCTTCTTGCTGATGATACCAACTCACCAGAGGTGCATCCCCTGCCAGGGCCACGTGATGGCAAAACGTGTGTTTGACACGTACTCACCTCATGAGGATGAGGCCATGGTGCTCTTCCTCAACATGGTCGCACCCGGCCGAGTGCTCATCTGCACTGTCAAGGTCAGTGATTCAGCCCCGGCCCTGATCCCTACTCCCTGGCTCCAACCCTGCTCATAGCCCCGGCTTCTCTGCCTCTCATATAACATAAGGGAAGATTCTCTAAAGGAAGGTCACTCAGGTTCCAATCTTAGCCTTAACATTTTTATTAATTCAGCAAATAGTTATTGAGCAACAACTGTATGGCACGTACTGCTCTGGGTGCTGAAGATGCAATGGGAAACAAGACAGAGTCCCCACCCTCATGGAGCTTACATTCTAGCAGTGGGAGGTCTACAAAAAACAGCCAAGTAAATGTGTGTAATGCTAGTAAATGGTAACTTATATAAAGAAGAAAATAAAGCAGGGGATCCAGAATAATGGCGGGCATTTTAAAAAGGGAAGATCCCTGCAAGATGATATGTGAGCAGAAAGCTGGGGAAGTGAGGAGTGAGCCAGGTGACTACCTGGAGGAAGAGCATTCCAGGTGGAAAGAATAGCGAGTGCAAAGCCTCTCAAGTGGGAAGGTACATGGCACATTTGAGGAAGAGCAAAGATGCCAGTCGAGGTGGAGCAGAATAATGGAGGAGAATAGGAGTGGTGGGAAAAGAAGGCAGAGAGGTGGAGGGACAGAGAGGTGCAGATCGTGTGGGTTTGTGGAAAGGACTTATTAGCTGGATGACCTCAGATGACTCAGAATCTCTCTAAGCCTTCAGTTATTATTTTTTATCTGAGAAAGAGAGTAATCATAGAGGGTTATTGCAATAATGTAATGAGCTTATTTAAGTAAAAGGTTGCTACATAGTTGGTGCTCTGTGAGGCCAGATCTCCTGGAATCATGCCAGTCAGCCTAACTGCCTTCTCTGATCCCCCAGGACGAGGGCTCCTTCCACCTCAAGGACACAGCCAAGGCTCTACTGAGGAGCCTGGGCAGCCAGGCTGGCCCTGCCCTGGGCTGGAGAGACACATGGGCCTTCGTGGGACGAAAAGGAGGTGCCGGCACCAGAGGCCATGCACTCTGTAGTATCAAGGGCCCAGGAGAAGCAGAACCCCAGGAGGTGGGGTGGGGAACACATAGGAGCCAGTGGTAGTGGGTTAGATGGAAGTAGGCAGGGAGATGGAAAAAAGCCCCCAAAATGGTGTCTGGGCCCCCAGGAGCCCTCATTCCTGCTTCCTGCCAGGTCCTGTCCTCGGGGAGAAACATTCTAAGTCACCTGCCCTCTCCTCCTGGGGGGACCCAGTCCTGCTGAAGACAGATGTGCCACTGAGCTCAGCAGAAGGTAGAGTTAGTGGAGCCTGGATGGGGCAGGGCCTGGGCTGGGGGTGGGCATTTAGGTCCTCCTAGTGGTGCTTTATTTCTTTGATTGTGTGCCTGGGGCTCTTCAAACCATGCTGGCCCTATGCCTCCATGCCAACCACATCCTTCCCTCAGAGGCAGAGTGCCACTGGGCAGACACAGAGCTGAACCGTCGCCGCCGGCGCTTCTGCAGCAAAGTTGAGGGCTACGGAAGTGTATGCAGCTGCAAGGACCCCACACCCATCGAGTTCAGCCCTGATCCAGTGAGTGGGGACCTAGGCAGTGAGGTTTGGACTCCTTCCCAACTCAGTAAGGGGGACCCCAGGAAAGATCTAGGTTGGGCTTTCCCTACCCCAGCCTGGGAGGGAACCAGGAGCAGGATTTACACTGCACTCTGCAAGACAGGGCTGGGGTGAAGGGGCAGGCCATGTAAGCAAAGCTGAGTGTTGGAGTTGGGCTGAGTGTGTGGAGAGGCCAGAACAGGGAAGATCCTCTCTCCCTTCCCTGTCTGCTCATCTGTACCTACCTTCACCCAAGAACTCTTCCATAGGTGGGGATCCCCGTTTGAAGGGGGAATAAGGCAAGAGCTAAACATGTTTCTCCCGCAGCTCCCAGACAACAAAGTCCTCAATGTGCCTGTGGCTGTCATTGCAGGAAACCGACCCAATTACCTGTACAGGTAAGCCTGGGAGTGGGCTGTCCCCAGCACTGAACAGGAGGGTGCTTAGTAAGTGGGAGGGTGCTTAGGTCATCTATCTCCAGGAGGAACTCTTGAGGTGGGCAGGAAGGCAACAGATTCTAGACCTATTCACCTCTTTGGGTAAGCATGGGGAATCTGGGCCCAGCTGTAAACACAGGGGAGCCTGAGTTGGGGGGGAATGAAGAGACCTTAACTTATCCCTGGGCTCCCCAGGATGCTGCGCTCTCTGCTTTCAGCCCAGGGGGTGTCTCCCCAGATGATAACTGTTTTCATCGATGGCTACTATGAGGTAAGCAGGGCTTCAGGGGACATCGGGTGGAACACAACACAACAACTCGGGGCTGCAGGTGTGGAGCAGCAGTGATTGCAAGGGACAGGCAAGGGAGACTGCCCAGGCAAGGGCTGTGAAATGTGAAGGCCTTGGATTGCAGAGGTGGGCAGGAGAAAGTGACCTCACATGGTGATCAGTGGCTATGTTCCCCAGGAACCCATGGATGTGGTGGCACTGTTTGGTCTGAGGGGCATCCAGCATACTCCCATCAGCATCAAGAATGCCCGCGTGTCTCAGGTACTGCATAGGCAAGCGGGGATGGGGCAGACACCTGGCTCTGCCTTCTACCCTAAAGCTCATGTGCCCTATTCCCACCCTGCTCCCAGCACTACAAGGCCAGCCTCACTGCCACTTTCAACCTCTTTCCGGTGAGTACTAAGGATACAACTCTTGGGCATAGGGTCTGGGCCTGTTTTGTGGCAAGCTGTTCCCCTCACCAGGCCTCATCCTTCACATCTGGAAAAATGGGGGTAATGCTGCCTGCAAGAAGAGGGTTGGGGGCAAAGGAGACCACCGGATGGAGAGACCCTCTTGGGACCATGATGTTCCATTCCCCTTCCAGGAGGCCAAGTTTGCTGTGGTTCTAGAAGAGGACCTGGATATTGCTGTGGATTTTTTCAGGTAAGGGGAGACTAGGTTTCAGATGAGGTTCCTCAGTCTGCAGGGAAACAGGCAGTGAGGTGTCCTGGAGAGCTTTCTGGAGGACATGAGCTCAAAAGTGGGGCAAAGCCTGAGCAAAGGTAGGATGGCAGGTGTTAGGGCTGGTGTTGAAGGTAGAGTGGATGAATGGAGACAGTGGGGATTTGGGTGAAGGAGGTATGCTCCTGAGACCCAGCTCCAGCTCTTCCAGCATCTCTGTGTGACTATATTTATCCTTGCCTCTCCCTGAACTCCTTGACCCTGCCTCTCAGTTTCCTGAGCCAATCTATCCACCTGCTGGAGGAGGATGACAGCCTGTACTGCATCTCTGCCTGGAATGACCAGGTAGGCTGGAATGGCCAGGGGTTAGCAGGTGAGTTTATGAGGCCTCAGCTAATACCTCCCACTATGGTCCCCTGTCCTCAGGGTTATGAACACACGGCTGAGGACCCAGCACTACTGTATCGTGTGGAGACCATGCCTGGGCTGGGCTGGGTGCTCAGGAGGTCCTTGTACAAGGAGGAGCTTGAGCCCAAGTGGCCTACACCGGAAAAGGTAACTGGCAGGGTGGGTGAGGGGGCTGGAGTCCCCACGAACTCAAAACATCTTAATCTTCATCATTGTCCACATCTGCCAGCTCTGGGATTGGGACATGTGGATGCGGATGCCTGAACAACGCCGGGGCCGAGAGTGCATCATCCCTGATGTTTCCCGATCCTACCACTTTGGCATCGTTGGCCTCAACATGAATGGCTACTTTCATGTGAGCGGGAGGCAGGGAGCAGGGCACAGTGTGGTAGTCAAGAACAAAACCATGGGCCAGGCGCAGTGGCTCACACCTGTAATCCTAGCACTTTGGG
Organism: Callithrix jacchus; assembly: GCF_049354715.1. Classification (NCBI taxonomy): domain Eukaryota; kingdom Metazoa; phylum Chordata; class Mammalia; order Primates; family Cebidae; genus Callithrix; species Callithrix jacchus. The sequence continues at coordinate 82,967,523 of NC_133508.1, read as the reverse complement.
AGGTCGAGGTGGGTAGATCACCTGACGTCAGGAGTTCAAGACCAGCCTGGCTATCATGGTGAAACCCCATCTTTAAAAAAAAAAAAAATATATATATATATATATATATACACACACACACACACAAAACCATGGACTCCAGAGCAATCCCAGCTCTGCTACTTGCTAGCCATGTAACCTTGGGGAAAGAACTAGCCTATTTTTGCCTCAGTTTCTTTATCTGTAAAATGAGGATAAAATACTACTACCTCACTGGGTTATGATTTTTTGAAGGTTTAAATGAGTCTATATATGTAAAATGCTTTGAATTGTAAATATATATAAGGGTCAGCTGGTACGATTTTTATTTTTATTCTTCTTAGCACTAGACTGTGGATGTGTGGGGAGAGTATTTCTGCCTCTAAGCAGTGGTCCAGCTTGCAATCTCCTCTTTTTCTTGTTCTGGCAAGTGCTGGAGCCCATGCTTCAGCCTGAGAACAGGGAAGTCCCTAGGACCCCCAACTCCACCTGGCTGTGTCCAGAGAACCATTCCCCAGTTATAGCATGGGAGGCCTTGAGCCAGCCCAGCCCAAAGGAATGGATAGCATCCAGCTTGGAACCTCCTAGAAGCCAGAGGCCCCTCAGAGGCTGACTAATACGAGAGTCCTCTTCCTCTCCCAGAGAGGGGCAGGTGCTTACCTCAGGTCTCTCTCGGTACCATAGTCAAAGTAGTTTTCCCCTTCCCAGCCCAGCCCATCCCTTTGCCTACCACCGCCTGCAGGGCCTGTTTCTGACATCTGTGGTTCTAGAACAGCAGGCCCAGGAAGAACTACAAGAGACAGGGACTACTAGTTCAGGGGTCTGTAGTGCAGTAGTGTGAGCTGCTGTGAGAGCATGAGCTCTGCAGCAATGGTGGAGGCCAAATTAAAGCTAGTAAGAGCTTGCCGAGGATGCTGCAAAGAGGATGGAGAAGGCAGGAGGAAATTAGAGGGCTCTTAACAGGTCTAGGACTTCATTTGTGTGTCTTATAGATGTGTGGCTGGTCAGTGAGTGGGTGTGGGCCAGACAATGTGAGGTGCTGATTTTCACTCTCATACCCACTCCAGGAGGCCTACTTCAAGAAGCACAAGTTCAACACGGTTCCAGGTGTCCAGCTCAGGAATGTGGACAGGTGGGGGCTGGCAGCAGGGCAAGGGGTGGATATCTAGGAGATTTGGAGGCCAGTCCCTGAAAGTCCCTTCCAATCCCAGGCCTGTGTGTTTACTCCAGCCCTGCTGCTACAGATTCCCATGTGACCCCTTGCCCTGCTCAGTGCTACCCATGGGACCTGAGGGCCTGCCCACTCCTCTGACCCATTTCTCCCTCCTCTTCAGTCTGAAGAAAGAAGCTTATGAAGTGGAAATTCACAGGCTGCTCAGGTATGGCCTAGGACAATTGGGATGTGTAGCAGGGAACAAGGAGTCGAATACTGGGGATCTTGGCCCCATAATTTGTAGGGCCCTGTGCAAAATGAAAATCAGGGTCCTTAGCTCAAACATTATTAAGAACTTCAAGGTGGAAACAGCAAAGCATTCAACCAAGTACAGGAGCTTGTGGGACACACCCATGAAGTGGGCCCTGTCTTGGCCATATTCTCCCACCCCCTACTGCAGTGAGGCTGAGGTTCTGGACCACAGCAAGAACCCTTGTGAAGATTCTTTCCTGCCAGACACAGAAGGCCACACTTACGTGGCCTTTATTCGAATGGAGAAAGATGATGACTTCACCACCTGGACCCAGCTTGCCAAGGTGCTTCAATACCATGCCCACCCTGGAGAACCCCTCCCCCTTACACTCACTGCCCCAAGATCCAGGGAGCCTTTGCTCTGAAATCTTCAACCTCAGAACCTTCTCTTCCTACTCTTAGAACCCCTCTTCCAACCTCCTTGTCCAAATTTATATTCCAAAAGATACTATCTCTTGCAAATTGTGGTAGCTTCTAAGGAAGGGTAGGGGCTGGACCAAAGGGTTTTCAGTGGCCCCTCCCCACAGCTTTCTGACCCATGTCTCTGTCTTCATCCCACCCTCACCAGTGCCTCCATATCTGGGACCTGGATGTGCGTGGCAACCACCGGGGCTTGTGGAGATTGTTTCGGAAGAAGAACCACTTCCTGGTGGTGGGGGTCCCGGCTTCCCCCTACTCGTGAGTAACCCTTTTCTGCCCTGAGAAATGGGAGGCCTAGTGGGATCCAGGAATATAGCTAATGGCTTCTTCCCTGTACATTCTTGTATTACTTTCCCAGAGTGAAGAAGCCACCCTCAGTCACCCCAATTTTCCTGGAGCCACCCCCTAAGGAGGAGGGAGCCCCAGGAGCTGCAGAACAAACATGAGACCTCCTCCAGGATCCTGCAGGGCTGGGTACTGTGTACCCCCAGGCAGGCTAGCACTTCCCCCCATCCTGTAGGATTTTGTAGATGCTGGTAGGGGCTGGGGCTACCTTGTTTTTAACATGGGACTTAATTACTAACTCCAAGCGGGGGCTCCCCTGCTCCAACACCCCTGTTCCTGAGTTAAAGGTCTATTTATTTACTTCCTTGTTGGAGAAGGGTAGGAGAGTACCTGGGAATCATTGCAATCCCTGGACAGCTGATCCTGCCCTTTGAATACCCTCACTTCCCAGGCCTGGCTCAGAATCTAACCTATTTATTGACTGTCCTGAGGGCCTTGAAAACAGGTGGAACCTGGAGGGCCTGGATTTCTTTTTGGGCTGGAATGCTGCCCTGAGGGTGGGGCTGGCTCTTACTCAGGAAACTGCTGTGCCCAGCCCATGGACAGGCCCAGTGGGGCCCTCATGCTGACACAGACTCACTCAGAGACCCTTAGACACTGGACCAGGCCTGCGCTCAGCCTCCTCTTTGTCCAGATTTCCAAAGCTGGATAGGTTGGTCATTGATTAAAAAAGGAGAAGCCGTCTGGTGATGTGTCTTGTGGTTGTGATTTTGTGTGTGGGGGGTGGGGGGGCTGCTGGAGGGATGTGGTGGAGAGAATACCTGTGTTAGATGGTGAGTTTTCCTTACTGTTCTCCACAGAGTTTATCTTCCATTTGGGGACATTTGGCCACCAGGGGATGCCCGAGTCTCAAACGCCAAGGTTTTTCCCCAGCTCTACTCTAGGACAGCCTGACTTTAGCCCCACCCTACTTGAGGCTGAGCGTAGAGCAGCCACTCCTCCTCTTCCCCACTGTTTAACTACCAGCCTGGTTCCTGCCTAGCTTGCCTGGGCTGGGCAGCTGTCCCCAGAGGTAGAGCAGGAGAGAACAAAAAGGAATACTTGGGGGTTGGAAGAGGGAATGGAAGAGCAGGTGTGCATAGTAGGGGTGGGAAGGAAGTGGATGGGACAGGACTGGGTGGACATCGTTCAAGAGACAGGCTAGGGTGCATATGGAGACCTAGGAGCAAGGGTGTCTATGGCCCTTAGAGCACTTTGGCATTCAGAATTGTCTATCCAGGTATTTTGTGGAGAAAAGGGTCAGATTCTCACACAGCCAATAACCCAAAGAGTTTAGGAAGATCTAAGTTAGTCACAGAGGCACCAGAAAGTGGATGGGATTGTCCAGAGGCAGTGGATGAGAAAGCCCATGGCAGGGAAAAGGACAGTTAAAGAATCTGGGAAGGGGCCTAGGGTCAGGAGGGTGAGTGTAGACCACCACTTAAGAAAGGGTCTGCCTGGCCGGGCGCAGTGGCTCACGCCTGTAGTCCCAGCACTTTGGGAGGCTGAGGCGGGTTTCACCATATTGGCTAGGGTGGTCTCAAACTCCTGATCTCAAACAAGATCAGGAGTTTGAGACCACCCTAGCCAATATGGTGAAACCTTGTCTCTCCTAAAAATGTAAAAGTTAGCTGGGCATGGTGGAGTGCGTCTGTAGTCCCAGCTACTCAGGAGGCTGAAGCAGGAGAATTGCTTAAACCCAGGATGAGGAGGTTGTAGTGAGCCGGGATTGTGCCACTGCACACCAGCCTGGGCAAGAGAGTGAGACTCAGTCTCAAAAAAAGAAAGGGTCTGCCTGCCTCTGTACAGGTACAGAACTCCGGCTAGAACTCCGGCCCTCCTGCCTGCTCTCTGCCCTGCCTCTTTCACCAGTGCCTGGAGCCCAGCTCGGTAATGGCATGGGTGGTATATGACTTAGACATATCTCGCCACCCTGACGCCTTCAGTGTTTGCTGGAGCTGGAGATAGTGCTTGAGGTGGCCAAACAGCCAGGTTGACCAGCAATTAGCCCATGATGAGGTGGAGCCCCGCCCTGGGCAAACGAATCCCATGCAGCCTCCACACAGGCACCTGGTGGAGGGGAAGTATGTGAGAGACACTGTGTGGTGGTGAAGGAGTGAGGCAGGCTAGCTCCTCTCCCTGCCGCACACCCTGGCAGCCTCCTGGTCTGGCCCTCACAGACCAGCTCTAAGGCACTGGGCAGTTCTGGCCAGGTCCCTCTTCCTTTTTGGACTCAGCAAGGGGTGGTAGTTCTGGGCTGCACTGGAAAAGCTCAGGAAGAGTTACAGGGGTCAAAGGGAAGCAAGGAGGGGGACTAGTTTGTCAGGGTGGGCTTTGCTTGGTAGCAGACACTGCACCCTCCCACCGTAGCCTCCCTCAGGCCTCTCACTGCTGACTCAACAGTAATCAGGTCTATGTCAGAGACATTGTGGCCAGCTGCCCCTTCAAGTGGAACTAGAACTATGTCAGCCAGGACTACACCAGGTGCTGGAGTTCTCGGTCCAAATCTAGGCCGAGTTCTTCACTGAAGCCTGTGGGACTGGGGCAAGTCGCTTGGCCTTTCCTATCCCATTTCCTACTTGACACATAAAGATGGTTAGGGCTAGAGAAGAGATGAGGTCTGAAGAGCACCAGGTAGGCCAGCAGCAAAGAAGGAGTTTCCTCCGAGATCCTAGAATCAGGGACAGATCTAGGGTTTTGCCTGAGTGGGAGAAGGTAGGCAGCCTAGACCCTAGGAAGGGGGCTCCTGGAGGGCTTCCCAGCACCTAAGGAGTGACCCTTTCCCATTGCCCTGGTAAGAATTTGGCACAAGCTTGTTATTTTCATAGCTTTCCAGTCCAGTGCCCCCACCCAGGAGGAGGTAGTTTCAGTCCAAAGTTCTCCCTGTTATAAGGAGGCAGACTGGCCCAACCCAACTCGACTTCCTCATGCCCTCTCGGCCATCCCTCTTAGGTTCCCTCCCAGGTCTGGAACCCAAATGAAGGGGAGAAATAACCACTTCTGACCCCCAACCCCACCCTGCTTCCCTCCTTTCCAAGGGCCTTCTGAGTTGGCGGCCCCACAGGAATCTGAGGCCAGTTTAGGCAAGATGGGTCCCTCTCCCCAAGGATACATGAAGAGTCCAATTGGCAACATTGCAACTGGTTTATGCATTTTGAAGTGCCTTCTACACATCTGCCCAGGCTCTGCTGATTTCACTTCTTTCCAGGCTATAAAAGGCCTTTCTCTCATCCCCCAGTAGAGCACTGGGATCACGAAGAGCCCCCATTCACCCTAGGGGACATATCAAGGATTTAAAAGATTGGGGGAATGGGCAAGACTGGCTACCTTAGAGGCTCTGGAATGCCTCCCACCCACCCATCCACCAATGGAAGGAAAGTCAGGCACTATCTAAAAGGAGTGGTCCCTATCTAGTCCCCAGTCTGGAGCAGAAAGGGCAGGTCCACTCTGGACCAAGTGACATTGTTAGATACTGTCCCCTCCCCACATCGCTGCTTCTTGCCAGGGCACCTCTTCATAGTTCCCATGTGGCAGCAGTAGTGGCAGAGGCAGAAGTGGACTTATTGCAGATTGCAGTACAGATACATGGACACAATCATGGCAGCCAGCTGGAGAGGGAGGAACAGGGAGAGATGAGGGGACATGATAGGGATCCTGAAGCATTGGCCCCCTATCCTACAGACAGCCTACCTGAGGCCCAGTTAAAAGTCTGTTTCCTCCAGAGAGGCCTCAGATGGGTTGAACAGCCCGGGTCTTGTGGCCATATCCCAGTCCTAGCCTCCTCATCTGCTTACCTCTAGGCCCCCAATTCCAGCTGCCACACCACCCACGGTGAGTGCATTAGTTTTGATGCCATACAGAAGCTGATCAAAGCAACCCTTCAGGAAGAGAAAAGAGTATTTATAGTTGGCAGCTGCTCTACTGCCATCTCCGTTTGCCACTTTGAGACCATGAAAACAGGCCCCATCCACCCGTGCCACACACCTGTACTACTTGGTTCTTAGCCTTTTCTTCAGTGCAGGTTTCATTGGCTGTGTTGGTGATATCATTGCAACAGAATGGGGGAAAGGTATTGTTCTTTTTGAAGTAGGGTGAACCCTCAAAATCCGTGTAGTTGGTGAAGCCACAGCACTTGAGCTGGAGACAAGATGAGGGTGGAGGTTGGGGCCTTGCTTCTTTCTCTCCACTCCAAAACCTCCCCCAGCCAACCTTACCCCTTTCATGGTGCTGTCCCACACTTGAGTGAAGTCCTTCTGGGAGCCATAGTCTTTCTTGATGGCAGGCACTACCAGCAACGTCAGGAAGTGATCAGCCTGGGTGAGGCAGGCCAGTGTTTAGGGGCTGGTAGAGAAGGGGGTCATTCACAGGCCACAGCCCACTCCCAGGGTTTTGCCCAACCTGCTTCCCTTCCTCCATCCCAGTGCCTCACCATTGAGGTGTACACCAAGGCGACCACAGCAGCTGCAACCTCAGCAATAAAGATGAGGAGGAGGATGAAGAAGAACTGAGTGGGGAACAGGGGTCTGGATTTTAGGGAGAGACAGTCCCTCATGCCCTCCTTGCCCTAATCCACCCCCAGAGAAGTGAGACAGAGGTCTTAGCATAGGGGGATCCAAAGCAGGGTTTGGGAACCCCAGGGCCTGGTGTCAAGGGTAAGGGGATGCTTGGTCATGGGCTTGTGGAGCTGGGTTTGACACACCATCATGAGGGCACACTTGCTCTCAGACTGAGCACCATAGCAGCCCAGGAAACCAAGAGCAAAGACCACAGCGCCGGCTGCGATGAGGAAGTAGCCCACGTTGACAAACTGCATGGCACTGGACGACAGCGGCCCGAAGATCTTCAGGAAGGATGGCCCATCGATTGACACCCAGATGCCCACTGCCAACAGGGCCACACCACATAGCTGGGGGGAGAGAGGTCAGGCAGGCCTTAAACAATGCTGGCAAGTAGCTCACTACCACACAGTTGAAGAAGGATGGGAGCTGAGAAACTTCCCTCTTTATTGGCTAGAGAGTCTAAAAACTCATCCTGTAAGGAGGGAAACATCCTCTAGAGCCCAGAAAAATGGGAGCTGGGATATGCACAGCTAGGACCAGGCTGCACACCTGGGCAGATATAAAGGAGATCAGGGGTTCTAAGACTTTCCTTTACTGCTGCCAGGGTCCTGTCACATAGCTAGGATTGAAAATACGCAGATGAAGATCCAGCCTCCTATTTCCTTTCTGGGAGATGGGTGCCTACAACACCTCTATCCTCTGATAGGTGGAGACAGGGTGGGTGGTATCAGAACTGGCTCAACAGTCACCATAGTAATGGAGGCGGGGCTGAGGTTTCACCTGCTGGTAACCTTGGAGAGGGCGGAGGTTGAGAAGGTTCACCCACCTGAGGCCCCATTTGGCTCCCTTCCAGAATCCAACTTCAAGCCTGCCCTTCATCCAGACAAGACCTCCTTGCCTCACAAGAGGAAAGTGAGGCATGGGGTGGAGGGGGGCTGAATATAGCCAGAGCTTCTCTTAAAGGCTCTGTATCTCAACTCCAAACCTCAGCGGGAATCCTGAGCCCCAGATTGAGGGCCCTGTGCAGTTCCCACAGATCTTTGAGCAAAGCCTCCCGGCCCAGGGCTTTCGGTGGATGAATCAGCCTGACACCACCTTGGTGCCTAGTCCTCACTTTCCAGCTATAAAAACTGAGGCTAGAACCAGAAGTGAGGTGGCAGATTGAGGCTGGATTCCAGGCATGTTTGCCCAAGGACAGAAAGCTGGACTTCTAGCCTGCAGGGTCAAATTTCAAGGAGCTGGAGGTCTGCCCTATCCTGCTCTGCCCAGCCTGGCAAGGTCTGGGTAACAGAGGCCAGAAATCAAACCGGATTTGCCTTTAACCCTCTCATGGCAGAGCCTCTGCTCTCCAAATCCCTGGAATCGTATTGCCTCCTCCAGATACAGACTAGCTCAGGACTAGCAAGGTGGCTCATGCCTGTCCAGCCCAAGGTGGGAGAATCACTTGAGCCCAGGAATTTGAGACCAGCTTGGGCAACATAGTGAGACTGCCTCTACAAATAAATGTATTTAAAATGAGCTGAGCATGGTGGCATACTCCTGTAGTCCCTGCTACTCAGGAGGCTGACTGAGGTGGTAGGATCCCTTGAGCCCAGGAGGCTGAGGCTGCAGTAAGCCACGATCAGGCCACTGCACTCCTGCCTGGGTGACAGAGCAAGATCCTGTCTTAAAAAACAAACAAACAAACAACAACAACAACAACGAAAAACCCAGTTCCCTGCAGCTAAAGGAAGCCCAAGGCATAGACCACATTAGAACTACAGAGACTACCCACGCTTCTAAACTAGTCTATATATGAACTCTGTAGCCCAAGCTGGAGTGCAGTGGTGTGATCTTAGCTCACTGCAACCCCCACCTCCTGGGTACAAGCGATTCTCCAGCCTCAGCCTCCCCAGTAGCTGGGAGTTTTGCATTTTAACCTGGCTAATTTTTGTATTTTTAGTAGAGACAGGGTTTTACCATATTGTCCAGGCTGGTTTCGAACTCCTAAGCTCAAGTGATCTGCCTGCCTCAGCTTCCCAGAGTGCTGGGATTACAGTCGTGAGCCACCGTGCTCGGCCCACTTCCTCACTTTTACTTAGGCTAACCCACTCTAATGTGGCTCACGCCTCTGGTGACATCCTGTGCTAAATCCAGGGGACATTTCATGGACCATATTCTCCTTGACCTCTCTGAAAACTTGCTCTCCTTGTTTTCCTCTTCCCCTCCCACTGCTTCTTCTCCATCTCCTTCATAGTGGCTTGTTTTCTTATCCCTAGTTAGTTGGGTTTCCCAGAGTTCACTTTCCAAGTGCTCTCATCCACTCCCATGGCTTCAGTGCCCACCTGTGTGCACATGATTTTCAAATACCCATGGCCAGCTCCAATCTGAGCTGCACCTCCACTGGGTACACAGCTGCCAGTGGGACACCCCCTCCCACAAACCGGGCCCCACCCGCTGCCATCCGGGTTGCTCATGTTGGAGATAAGGGTGTCATCTTCAAGATCTCTGTCTCCTTTGCCCCTTCTTCTGCCCCTCAGCCATCATCCTAGAGCTTTGTCCTTTGTCCACTTTGTCTGTTTCTCCCTATCTCCACCACCGTTTCCAGGATTTACACCTCACTGCTCAGCTTCTCAAACACGCTCTATGCAATCTGTTTCTGGTTTTCTGAACAATATCGAGTTTCATTACTTCTGGCCTTTTATGCGTGCTTTACAACTCCCCCATGGAGTACAATTTCCCAGCTTCAGCTACTTCCTCCAGGAAGTATTCTCCAACAGTACTGAGCTGAGTTCAGGCTCCCATAACCTCCGTTGTAAGCCCAAACACATTATGTTGTTATTATCTGCCTATCTGGTTTACTGGAGCTGAGATCGCTAGGAGCAGAGAAAGGCTTTGTTTCCTTGCCACCCCAGCACCCAGCACGGACTCTTAAACAATGAATATTTGTTGAATGAATAAGAGCTGCTTGAGATAGACCCTTTGCTCTGATGAGATGTAGGCCCTCTCTCCTTTCAGCCCCCTTCATAGAGAGGAATTTTCTTTGTACTGAATTTCCTTCTTCACTAGGTGAACTTGGGCAGACCCCTTCTATTTTCTGGGCCCCCAATGCCTATAAAAGGGGGAGAATCATTCCTGGTAGCTTACTCTGCCCTGCCTGAAGCCTGGGCTAAAGCTTTGTGGGAGAGAGGAAGTGCCCCAAGCTTCTCCATCCCTTTTCTCACATACACCCCTGCATGGCAGCCTGGCTGCTGCTGGGACCAGGGATCAGCACCATTTGGGGAGACCTCTGCATCCCATTCATAAGGGGACACTTGTAGGACAAAGCCTGGGCACAGCAGTCTCCCATTCCCCAGCTTAGTCTCTGCTCAGGTGTGACCTGGGCTCAGTAGGGAGCCCAGAAGAGCTCACAACTTCCATACTTACAAAGATGAGCAAATTGAAGAGGATCATCATGGTCTTAATGAAGCTAAAGCACTGCATGGTGGCTCCTGGGAGGCAGACATGTATGAGTTAGGGCGTTGTTTCCCCTGGCCCCACCTGGGCTGGCCCTGGCCTTAGCTATTCAGCCAGATGTGCCAGACCCCAGGATCCTGAACCCGTATCTCACCAAGCTTCTCCTATACCTGGTCGGACACCTCAGGCCTTTTCCCAGTTTCTATCCTAACACCCTTACCCCTCTATACTACCCAGGACCTCTACCAGCACTCGACACTCTGAGATCCTAACACCATAGGTTCCTCCACCATACCCAGTCTGACTCCCACGCGCAGGTCACTCCATGCCCTTTCCTGGCACCTGTATATCCTGCGCTCCTCCCCACACCAACCCCAGACCCTCACTATAGCCCTTCCAGCTCCCCAAACCTGTTTCCAGATTGATATCTCTTCATAGGATCATCTCTATCCCTATCCCATCACCTGTTCAGGGCTCTCGGCAGCGAGTTCTGAAAGAGGGAACCGCTGAGGCTCCACAAAGGACAGAACAGCTCCAGGGAGTTGCCACTCAGTGGGCAGGCAGAAGGACAGCTGGCTGGCACACACCACTGCTCACCTGCAGGCGGGGTAGGTGCTTTAAAGCCTCCTTCTGCCCGCCTGCCGGCCCCACCCGTGGCCAGTTAGCCTCCCCTTACTCCTGCTGCCCCCTGCTGCCTGGAGACCAATCCCCACAACCACAGCCTCAGCAGGCCTCCGCCTGGCAACACCAGCCCTGGGCAACGCCACTCCTGATCTCAAGAAGCAGCAGCCCGGGGGTGGGCAAGTGGTTCCCCAGAATGTTTGTGTGCCCTCCACCACAACAGTACAATGTGCTTCTTACCCTGTATCTGCTGATACACTCATAGGTACCCTATGTGCTCATGCTCACAAGCACACATGTCTGCCCATGCTGCCGTCCATATGTTCACACAGCAAGCACCCAGTTACTTGCATTAACACTTACTAGTCCTCTGAATGCACTCGTGTGTGTGTGTGTGTGTGTGTGAGCGTGCTCTCTCTCACACACACATACACTCAATTCTTTGTGAACTGACTCCCAGCAACTAACAACAGAATAATGTCTGAGGTACAAGCTTGTCTCCCTCTCTCTCTCCCACTCCTACACACACATGGTCTCTCTTTCTCACTTTCAAGGAAATGACCAAGATTTGGCAGCTTCTGCTCTTTCTGAATAGCAAATAGTTCCTAAGCCTCTTCCCTCCACAAAACCTCACATTCCTCATCTTTCCCCTCCCTTCATCCTTCCATCTCCTCTCCCTCCCTATCTTCTTTTTCTCCTTCCCCCCTTCATCCTTCCATCTCCTCTCCCTCCCTATCTTTTTCTCCTTCCCAAGTCTTCTCTTAGCTCTCTGTGTACACTCCTTTCCTTTCTGCCAGTAGGTGGCACCATGGTCCCATGAAGGTGCCACCCCAGTTCCAAGGCCCAGTGATTCCAACTTTATTACTAGTGGGGCTGCCTGATTGCTGGGGAAAGTTCTGGTTTCCTGGTCACTCAGACACTTGATTTTAAACTTCCGTTTCCTGGTCTTCTGTGTTATAGGCTTTTCAAGTGAGATTTTCTTCCTGCTCTGTAAGGAAGGGAAATAAGGGAGTGAGCACATAGCAAGGCCAGAGAGGAGACAGTCACAGGTAGAGGGGCTATGAGATGGAGGAAATGGATTTTATTTTTTTTTTGAGACAGGGTCTTACTCTGTTGCCCAGGTTGGAGCGTAGTGGCACTATCATGGCTCACTGCAGCCTTGACCTCCTGGGCTCAAATGATCTTCCCACCTCAACCTCCCAAGTAGCTGGGACCACAGGTATTTGCCACCACGCCCAATTTTTTTTTTTTTTTTGTGCTGTCCAGGCCTGTCTTGAACTGGGCTCAAGTGATCCTCTTGCCTCAGCCTCCCAAATTGCTGGGATTACAAGCATCAGCCACTTGGCCCAGCTGAGGGAGTGGATTTCTAATTTTTTTTTTTTTTTTTTTTTGAGATGGAGTTTTGCTGTTGTTATCCTCCCAGTTTTAAGAATAGAGTGCAATGGCACAATCTTGGCTCACCGCAACCTCCGCCTCCTGGGTTCAAGCAATTCTCCTGCCTCAGCCTCCCGAGTAGCTGGGACTACAGGCGCGTAACACCATGCCCAGCTAATTTTTGTATTTTTAGTAGAGACGGGGTTTCACCTTGTTGACCAGGATGGTCTCGATCTCTTGACCTCGTGATCCACCTGCCTCAGCCTCCCAAAGTGCTGGGATTATAGGCGTAAGCCACTGCGCCTGGCCATTTTTTTTTTTATAGTGGAAGGAGGCAGCTCAAGAGACAGAAGAGAGAGGGGCTAATAGTATTACAGACTATACTAATCATACTGATCATATTTTAAATGTATTGCATATATTAAGGCTTTTTTCCTCTTCACAACCATCCTACGAGATAGACTTTCTTATCTCCATTTTAAATATGGGGAAACAGAAGCACCAAAGGGTCAGGTACTTGCCATGATCACACAGCTTGTAAGTGGGGGAGCCAGGATTCAATCCCAGTCAATCTGGCACCAGAGTTCACATCTTAGCCACCAAGCAGACTATCTGCATTGATGGAATCTCTGAGGAAGCAGGCAAGGCTGGCTTCCATAAAGAGCACGGGAAGAGGCCTTGGTCTGACCTGAGGAAGAGGAAGGGCAGGGGCAGGTGTGTTTATAGTTACAATTGCTAGAAGTTGATCGAAGCAAGATCATATTCTAAGACTGAAAAAGGCAAGAGTAGAGGCTAGAGGAGGGGATGGGAAAAAGTTGAGATTTGTGAGGGTGGTACTAAGGGTCCCACAGAGTCCTGCAGGAACAGAAAGGAGGATGAAGCTGGAAAGGGGGCCTTTGAGGGGCAGAGTGAGAGGGAAAGGAAGAGGGGACTGAGAAGTGGAAGGAGAAGGAGCAGGTCTATTTTTTTTTAATCTGTCACCCGGCTGGAGTTCAGTGGTGCCATCTTGGTTCACTGCAATCTCCGCCTCCCAGGTTCAAGCGATTCTCCTGCCTCAGCCTCCCAAGTAGCTGAGATTACAGGTGCACACCACTACACCTGGCCAATTTTTGTATTTTTAGTAGAGACAGGGTTTCAACATGTTGGCCAGGCTGGTCTTGAACTCCTGACCTCAAGTGATCCACCTACCTTGGCCTCCCAAACTGCTGGAATTATAGGCGTGAGCCACCACATCTGACAGCTTTCTCTTTCATTCTCAGGAAGAATCGGGACCAGATTACATTCATCTACGGCCCAGGTGCTCAGCACATATGAAGTTGTTAGTGAACATTTCCTGAATGAATGAGTGCAGGATAATGAGAGTTAAGTGCTCTGGGCTTTGGGTCTTCATCATCATGGATTTGCTTCCTGCCTGCCTCTAATTGTGTGACTTCACTTTACTGAGCTTCCGTTTCCTTACACAGTGGATCCTCATTATTCACAGATTCCATACATGTGAATTCGCCTGCTTACTGAAATTTGTTTGTAACTCCCAAACCAATACTTGTGGTACTTTTGCAGTCATTCATGGACATGAGCAGAGAGGCAGAAAATTTCAGCCATCCAACACACATATTTCCAGCTGAGGTCTGTTGAACAATAGGACTCTCTGTCTCCTTATTTCAGCTTTCAGAGAGTAAACAAATGTGCTTTTGGTGGTCTATTTAGTGCCACATATTCTCACATTTTTTGGTGTTTTTTGTTGGTGATTTTACTGTCTAAAATGGTCCCCAGTTGTAATGCTGAAGTGCTCCCTAGTGTTTCTAAGTGCAAGAAGGCTGTGAGGAGCCTTATGGGGAAGTACATCTGTTAGATAAGTTTCATTCAGGCACAAGTTATAATGCTGCTGGCTGTTGAGTTCCATGTCAGTGACTCAGATATATATATAAGTGTATATATCTGTATCTATATATAGTTTTTGTTTGTTTGTTTGGAGATGGGGTTTCACTCTTGTTGCCCAGGCTGGAATGTAATGGCATGATCTGGACTCACTGCAATCTCCACCTCCTGGGTTCAAGCTATTCTCCTGACTTTGACTCAGCCTCTGGGGTAGCTGGGACAACAGGCACCCACCACAGCTGGATAATTTGTGTATTTTTAGTAGAGATGGGGTTTTGCCACATTGACCAGGCTGGTCTTGAACTCCTGATGTCAGGTGATCCACCCGCATCAGCCTCCCAAAGTGCTGGGTTAACTGGCATGAGCCATCACGCTCGACCAACTATATATATTAAATATGGTGTCTCCACACATAAAATTAAGTTACATATTGACAAGTTGACAAAAATATTGTGACCAGAGAGTTTTAGGCACCTAAACTTGCATTTATCCATTGTTCAGTATTTAGGGTTTGTGGTGACTTTATAGAACATTACTGGGAATAATGAGAATTGACAATATAAATAATGATAATCATGGCATCTTCTTATAGAGTAGCTGTGAGATTAAATGAGATAATGTTGGTGAAGTGCTCAGCACGGTGTCTGGCACATAGTAAGTGCTCAAAAAACACTGTTAATATTGTTAATATGAGTAAGTGAGAAAGTAAGGAAGTGAGTTCCCCCTCTCAAAGCCCCTTTTCCCAAGGGTCCAAACTGAAGCTGCCTGGCTCTTGGGCTGGCTCTTAGGCCAGATGCAATGGGGAAGATGTGAGGGAGCCTGACCCATGAGGAGGGGCCAGGGGCCATGACCTGTAATAAAGAGCCCTGCCCTTATGCAGACTTTGTATGTCATAGAGGCCTCAGCTACCCTGGCCAACAGTACACCCCTAGACACACTGCAGAAGCTCCCTGTGCCCATGGGGCCATCTCGGCTTGTCCATGGCCCTCGGCCCCAGGGCATGCGTTCACCCTACCGCAGGCCAGGTATAGGCTGGCCCAGGCCCCGGTTTCCCAGGATGTTCAAGTGTAGCCGCAGAAGATACCAGCAGAGTCTCCAAGGTCGAACTGCCACCAGTGCACCCACCAATCTTGCCACCATGGCCATGGGTATCAACAACACCCACACTGCCACTACCAGAGTGTGGATCTTCCCACCTCAAGGTCAGCTAGGGGGCTTGTGAGCCAGGGTGGGGTTTCAAAAAACAGAGCCACTGAAGATTTCCCTACCTGGTTCTGTTTAGGCACTCCAAAGGAAGAGCCCTGTGAAATACCACCCTAAATGTATGATGGACTCTTGATGGCAGGCATCCCAAAGTACTGAAAGCCTTCATGGAGGATGGGTTGGCTGGAAGCAGAGGGTTTGGGGAGGAGATGAATCCAAGGGACAGGGAGCTTCCAGAACTGCTGCCTTCCTCACACTCTTCCCTCTCCTTCCTCTCCTCAGCTCTCAGACACCTCCGTCAACCTGGGATTTTTCTGATCCTCTAGAAGTGCCCAGAAGCTAGCCCAGATGAAGCTTGGCTTGCCCTGGACCTGCATCTCCTAGGGGCTGTGGGTAGTGAACAACAGATACAATCATTCTGTGCAAACTGCCTTATTCCATATGGAGGTGTTAACCAGCTGACTATGCAGGGTTAGGGCTGAATACTTACAGGGAAAGGCTTCAGTGATCACAGCAGGGATCATAGCTAAGATAGTAGGAGGACTGGACAAGGTCAGCAACATAGACCATCTTTGGTCTCAGCTTTTGATCTGCCCCATGAAATAGGGGCTCTCTTGCCTTACACTCCTAACTGCATGGGGAGAAGGGTCTCTGTAAACATCTTGGAAGGTATTGGGAGGCACAAATCAGAGAGGGATAGGATGAAAGACAGAACCCTGAGAGTACACAAGCATGGGGTGGATGGGAGGCAGATGTGTTTCTGTGTGACTGTGATGGTTAGCGTGTAGGTGTAGCTGCTGGTGTGTGTGTCTGCAACTGGGAGAATGGGAGTATAAGCAGATGTGGCTGAATGTGCCTTTGTGATTGAATGTGCCTCTGTGACTGACTGTGAGTGTCAAGGAGTGTTTGTGAGGGTATGGGTGTGCCAAAGAGAGGACATTAGCCCTAGGAAGAGAAATGAAGGTCAGGAGGGGGATGGGGAGCAGCCTGAAGGAGGAGAATGTGGAGAAGGGTGAGATTCTGAGAAAGGCAGACTACCTTCAGCCCTCCAGCCATTCTCTGAGGTCAATGTTTTCTAGAGATGGCAGCTGAGCTGGGGTGCTTAGGGGTGGAGCAAGACTGTGTTTGAGCCCAGAAAGTAGGGAGGTGCTAAGCTCTCTGGCCTGGGGATTTTCCATCTGGATTTTTGAGTGTTTGCTCATGTGTCACTGGCTGTGACTGGGTTTCTGTGGGGTTGTGTCTTAGTAGCTGGGAACATTGCGTGGGACTCCATCTCTCATATGCTACATTATGCATGGTTACTGTGTGTTGCACCAGTTCAAGATCTGGCCCCATTTCCAGGCCTACCTTCCCAGGGGGCTGGGGAAGGGAGTGAACCCTGACACCTTCGATGGTCTGGAACCCTGGGGTTCAGGAAATCTGGCTAATATCCTTTGCTGCCTGTAAAGGGAAAGGGAATTGTATCTATGTCTGTCTACCCCACGCTTGCCAGAGACTGGGACCCTGAGGGGACGGGTGAGGCAGAGAATTCACTGACACACCATCCCCAGACAGTGCTGGGCTCCTCAGGGTATGTGAAGGGGGTTGCTGAACATTAGCCAAAGCTGGAAGGTGGTTGGGCCAGTGCTCAATGGCCCAAGAGGGGCCATAAGTATAAAGAAAGATACATGACACAGTTCACAAATGCATGCAGATATGTAAATATAAGTGAACTAATAGACACACACTGCAACACACACACAAATGTATGCAAGCACATACTATAAGCAGATATATGCAGACACAAATGCATAGATCCCCACATGACACATGTAGCAACACATACACATGCCTATAAATGAGCACACACAGATGGAAACATGCATGCACCCAGACACAAGCATACAAGCCTCCAGACACAGACACATGCCTTCACACTCATGCAAATCCAGGCGCACACAGATATACACGCATGCAGACACACTCACCAGACTTCCCAGCCCCTGTGGCCCTAGGACCCAGAAGCCTCCCTCCCCTATATGTTATATGAGTGTGCAATGTGTATGTGCATGCACGCATGCCCACACTTGTGTCTGTTTGTATCTGTGTCTGTGAGAGTGTGTGTTTGTGTTCGACTGTGTGTGTGGTGGGGGTGCTAAGCTGTGGGAACCAGATGACATCATCTCTTCCAGCTATTTTTAGCTCTATCTGCAGTGATGGCTCCTTTGCTGCCACTCCCCCTTCGGGTTCCTAATTCTCCTCCCCATCTAGGCTCCCAGAGGCAGCAGCAGCCAGAGGGCACCCACCACCTCTGTTTAGGTGGCTCCGGGATGACTGGGTGCAGCCCACTCTCTCCTGCCAGAGTTCCCTGGAGGCTGACAACACAAGGCTCTCAGGCTGGAAGGGCCTGGGTTAGGTGAGCTGACCTGGCTGGTCTCCAGCCCTCAGGATGCCTCTGTTTCTGCTTTTCAATCTGCAACTCTGTGTCAGTCAACAGTGCCTGCTATGTACCAGGATGGTGCTAAATTCTGGAGACAGAGCAGTGAGAAAGGCAGTGGGAGTTCTTTCCTAGTGGAGTTATAGCTCAGTGGGAGACACATTATACAGATTACACAAGCTCTTCATTAAATTGTGAGGAGGGCTCTGAGCCCTGTTAACAGAGGCTCCTACTCTGAGATGATGTTCTCTGCCTCTCTCTGTTTTTCCATCTCCCATAGGTGGGATAACCTGAGGAAACCAGAAGGAATATACCCATTACCTTGTACCCTTCATTCTAATAATTGTATCTCCAGAATTCCACAGAGCAGTGCTTTTTTCTCATACCCTAGGCTGCACTCCCAACATTTGCCATGTTGACTAGGCTGGTCTCAAACTTCTTGCCTCAAGTGACCCAGCTACCTCAGCTTTCCAAAGTGCAAGGATTACCAGCATGAGCCACCCGGCTCAGCTCTCCCCACTGCCTTTTATTTAGGGACAAGGTCTTGCTCTGTCACTCATACGGGAGTTCAGCGGCCTGACCTTGGTTCGCTGCAGCCTCAATCTCCTGGGCTCAATCTATCCTCCCACCTCAGTCTCTCAAGTAGCTGAGACTCCAGGTCCAGGCCACCATGCCTGGATAATTTAAAAGATTTTTTTTTTTTTTTTGGTGGAAACAGGTTTTCCCTGCTACTCAGAAGGCCGAGACATGAGAAGTGCTTGAAACCGGGAGGTGGAGGTTGCAGTTGAGATCATGCCACTGCACTCCAGCTCTTGGGCTCAAGTGATCCTCCAGTCTCTGCTTCCCAAAGTGTTGGGAATACAGATGTGAGATGAGCTACTTTGCCCCCACGACCTTACTTTTCTTTGGAACCTTCTTGTAGTCAACCCCTGGGAGGCAGGCTACTCTTCCCCAACTATAGATGAGAAAAACTGAGGCTCAGAGATGGGCAGCTCTGGATCACACCTCACAGTACCTGGGGAGCAGCCCAGGGGAGCTAGCAGGCAGGAGGAGAAGAAAGTGGTGACACACCGGGGCAGTTGGCACAGGTGCAGGAGGAGAAGGCCAGGCCAAGGAATCAGGAGGTGAGGGGGAGGAGGACATGAGCTGAGGGTTCGTCACAGGAGGAGGGCTTCCCGTTCCAGCCAGCCTCAGGCAGCCCCTGGAAAAT
This sequence comes from Callithrix jacchus, assembly GCF_049354715.1. NCBI lineage: Eukaryota > Metazoa > Chordata > Mammalia > Primates > Cebidae > Callithrix > Callithrix jacchus. The sequence goes on along the minus strand of NC_133508.1, from coordinate 82,948,600 downwards.
CTGGTTTGACAGCTTCAGCCGCGTGCTGCAGGACTGGAAGAAGGAGGCAGCCTAGCTCTGGGGGCCCTTCCTCTAGCCCTGGGTTTCACCAACTGTCTAGTTGTGGGAGCACTTTATAATTCTGGGACTCTTTGGATTATGAAGAGAATAGCTTTGGACAGGAGCCCAAGCTTCAGTCACTGTTCTGCCCCAAGCCCTGGTGTGATCCTTGGAATGTCCTGGCGCCTGTCTTGGACTCTGCAGCCCCACTGTAGAGTCACGTTCCTCAGACCCCAACTCCTGTCCTCCAGATTTTCCTGGGAGTCTGACTCAGGCACAGAAACACAGAGTCAATGGGTAAGGACAGACACGACCAGACAGTCCCTGGGGCGCCAGGCTAGAGGTTCCTTGTCACTAATAGGTCAATGGCCGGAAGCCCAGCTACAACCCCACAATGCAATACCGGTTACCCCACCCTTACCAGTGCCCTCACCCACACCCCCACTTCCGGCCTCTGTTCCTTCCTCACCTCTGGGGAAGGCTGCAGGGCTCCCCAGGGAATTTCCCCTGGCTCCTCCAGTGACTCTCTGCCCAGTGCTTAACCCTCTCTCCCCCACCTACTCATTCAGGCAGGTCAGTCTCCCACAAAACTTTCTCTCCCTGGATCCTGGGGCAGGGCAAGGAGGGAAGGAAGCTGGGTGGAAGGACTGCAAAGGAGACTGCTTTTCCTGCTACCCTCAGGTACTGAAACCCAAGTAAGGATTTTCAGGAGAAAGGGAGTGGACTGAGTGCTGGGCCCTAGGATGGAGCTTCCCTGGGCACTATCCCACCCACTGAGCCTCGGGAGGGGTAGGAATAATTTTCCTCTGCGTTAGCCTGCCCAGAGAGCCTGGAACTGAGACTTGCAACTTCTAAAAAACAAACACAAAACCAAGGCCAAGAGAGTGCTGGCTACTGCTACCATGTGTACAACAAAATTCATTAAACACAATTTTTAAAAATCATGAAATTCTAAATTCATAGAGTTCACAATTATGGAATCTTAGCATCACAGAATTCTAGCATGGTAAAATATGGGTTACAGAAACTTAGAAATTCAGAATTGTGGCATTACTGACTCCCAGATGACGAAATTAGAGTATCCTTGAAATGGACAGCTTGAGAAATCAATTAATAAACCCCTACATTCAGGTGGCTGTTTAAACTAGAGGATGTCCTACTGGAGATGGGCAAAGGTGTTCACATATGAACTCTGAAGGGAGGTAGGGAGCCTGGGACACATGAGCTTAAACCAGAGAGAAGACAGGCTTTGTCCATGAGAACACATTTCTACTTTCTGAAGATGAGGGACAGGGGGCAGGGGGCAGCAGGTGGGGATAGAGAGAGCAGAACTATACAAGCAAAGAACATATAACCTAAAAAAAGAATTATCAAGTAGCACAATATGCTGATCCCAGCACCTCCAGCTTCCCCATAATTGGGGTTACCATCAGCCCAGGACATTTCCAAAGGTCAGCAAGACTCCCTATCATATTGAATGGCAACAACCCATGTCTGGCTATCTTTTCTGGGAAGAAAGGTACTGAACAGAAAATACTCCATGCTTTTTTCGGGGTGGCTGGGAGGAATAGACTGTATTCAAAGAAGGTGCTGAGCCCTTAGCCACATGATGCACACCAAAGCTACTCCATGTGGTGGGGTTCAGAGCCCCCAGCAAGGCCCCGATAGAAGACCCTGTGAAGAACACCTGGGTGGGGTGTTGCCTAGGACTGCTGATCATCTCTATAGAGGGAGCCGATCTGGAGGCAACATTTGTATGGGGACCCCTGTGCAATCTCTAGGGCTGGTTATTCAGCAAACAGCAAAGATATTTACCTAGCATTTTTGGGAAACTACCACAAACTCAGGAACCCAGAAAGAGCAGTTCCAAAGAGAGGCAAATGCCCAGCCCTGCTGGGCATGGAAAATGGGGCAATGTCAGCTGAAGGTCTTCTTGTTCAGCTGTCTGTCCTTGGATTCAGCTAAATACCTCAGCCCTGACCTCTACTCACATGCCCATTTGCCTCCCTCTCCTTATTTGCCTGCTGTTCTACCTACTTATATCTGCTGTATGACCTTTGGTAACTTCTAACCCATCTCTGGGCCTCAAATCTCCTTTTCTGTCTTTTGAAGTCTATAATTGGGTTTAGGTGCAGCCTGTAGAAGTGTATATTCCTGCTTGTGTCCAGAGAAGATTTAGCTTCAGGAATCTTCATTCCCAGCTTCCAGAAAAAGTATCAGGCTACTTCAAGGGAGAATGCAGGGAATAGGGAATAGAAATAATGCTCACATTTGGGCTGGACGTGGTGGCTTACGCCTGTAAGCCCAACACTTTGGGAGGCCGAGGTGGGTGGATCACAATGTCAGGAGATTGAGACCATCTTGGCCACATATGGTGAAGCCCTGTCTCTACTAAAAATACAAAAATTAGCTGGGCGTGGTGGCACGTGTTTGTAATCCCAACTACTTGGGAGGCTGAGGTAGGAGAATCACTTGAACCCGGGAGGCAGAAGTTGCAGTGAGCCGAGATCGCGCCACTGCACTCCAGCCTGGTGACAGAGCAAGACTCCGTCTCAAAAAAAAAAAAAAAAAAATGCCCACATTTGACATCTTAAATGTGTCAATGTCTATAATGGGTGTTTTCATAAATCTTATGCCCACAACCACCACTCTGTGTGTATAAATCATTGCTCCCATTTTATAGATGAAGGAACAGAGGTCCAGGGAGGGTAGGTAAGATGCCTTAACTAGCTAGGGAGTAACAGAACTGGAATCTCAACTAAGGCTGAGGGTTGTGGTTTCAGATTAGCATTACTCAATGAGGCTTCAATAGGTAAAATGTGAGTCCATGGAGGAGAGTTTCAGGAAGAAGTGGTCCATGCAGCCCTGAGAGGCAGTGAGTTCCATTTATAAGTGTGCAATAGCAGCTGACAGCTTCTTGTGCTGTGAAAAATGCTGAACCAAGTTTCCTTCTATTTGGGAACTCTGGGTAGTCTCAGCTCAGATTGGAGATAGCTGGACTGGACCGGGGGTGAGGACGTTGGAGAGGAGAGTGGGGTGGTCCTGAACTAGTCTTCAGGGAGTTGAGGGGCTATGCCACTGTTCTTGGAGATAGTGTGTATGTGTTGAGAAAGGGGTGGAAAGGGGCCTCTTTACTCTCTGGTATGGCCTGGTTCCTCCTCCCCACTCTCCCCAACTGGAACTGGTTTTCAGGCCTCTGGAGCCAGGGCCAGAGGGACTTTCAAGCTGGGATAGCATCATGTTGTGTTGACACTAGATTCACTGCCTTGAGGTTCCCAGCAATCTTGCACAATTGCCTCAGTTAACTGATCCAAAGGAGGCAGGAGGATTTCAGATCCCCTGATTCCAGCCTGGCCCTGCCCTGCCCAAGGTTGGATTATGATAAGAGGCTGGGCAATCCAGCCACTGGTTCATAGGGTCACTGGCTCATAGGGTCGGGGCTGGAGACAGACTTGAGGGTCATCTCATTCAGATCCCTCACTGTAAGGGTGAAGAGGGAGTCTCAGATCCAGAGAGGGAACAGGTCCTGCCAAAGGTCACACAGCTGCTGCTGTCCCCAACACTTCCCTTGGCTCTGAGGACACAGAACTGAATCAGTCCTGGTCCTTGTTCTCGAGAGCTTGCAGTCTAATGGAGAAAACAGACTTAGTGGACACACCAAGGAAAATGTTAGAGCTAAAAAAGAGGCTCAAACTTTGTACACTAAGAGATTAGAGAATTAGGGACACAGACCTCCTAGAGGCTCCACAGAAGTTGCCATAGATAGTTTTTATTTTAATTAATTAATCTATTTTTTGATATGGAGTCTCTCTTTGTTGCCCACACTAGAGTGCAAGTGGTGTGACCTCAGCTCACTGCAACCTCCACCTCCCAGGTTCAAGCAATTCACATGCCTCAGCCTCCCAAGTAGCTGAGATTACAAGTGTATGCCACCACACCCAACTAATTTTTGTATTTTTAGTAGAGACAGGGTTTCACCATGTTGGCCAGGCTGGTCTCAAACTCCTGACTTCAAGTATCTGCTGGCCTCAGCCTCCCAAAGTGCTGGGAGGCGTGAGTCACTGCGCCCAGCTATAGGTAGCTTTTAAACTGGGCTTAAAGAATGGGCAAATAAAGGCGAAAGAATTTTCCTATTGAGAAATGACCTGAATGGAAGCACAGAGCAGGCACTGATTGGCCATGTGAGATGGCTGAAGGGCAATAATATAGCCAGGGCCAGGGCTTGAGGTCAGGATGCCTGTGCTCTATGAGCACACAGTAGTCACCAAGGTGCAGGACTCAGGGATATGAGGACCCCAGAGGCAGCTGGTAGGGGGACCTGATGAAACTACAGCTGGGATATTCTCTTCTTTTTTTTTGAATCTAGCTCTATTGCCCAAGCTGGAGTAGTGCAGTGGTGTGATCTCGGCTCACTGCAACCTCTGCCTCCGGAGTTCAAGTGATTCTCCTGCCTCAGCCGACCAAGTAGCTGGGTTTAAGGGTGCCCGCCACCACGCCCAGCTAATTTTTGTATGTTTGGTAGAGACGGAGTTTCTCTGTGTTGGCCAGGCTGGTCTCCAACTCCTGACCTCGTGATCCGCCCACCTCGGCCTCCCAAAGTGCTGGGATTACAAGTGTCAGCCGCTATGGCCCCCGGCCAGATGGGGATTCTTAACAGTAGAGGTGGGGGCTGTTAGACTCACTACCTCCAGGCTGGCAGTTTCCTTTAATACAAGACATACACATACACACAAAGCCTTTGTCCTTATCTCCCTCCACGAGAACCGAGGCCCACCTTGAGATCTGGCCTAGAGGAGGAGGTTGCTCCTCATCCTACTAGCTGCCTCTCCACCCAGGTTTCAAGGCCAGGGCACACACCCTCTACTTGCAGTAGCTTCCTCCGCACTGCCCCATTTCCCCTCCCCCGACACTCTCTACTCTGGACCAGGAAGGGATGGGGGAATCCAGAGCTTCCGAGCTTTGGCAGCAGCTAGCCTTCCCGCGGCTGCTGTGATGCAAATCCGCTCCGATTTATTTGAGGGGCGTTCTTTCCGTAAAGCGAGGCGCACCCGGCGCCAGCGCTAGGCTGGAAGTCCCTCTCCTGGCCCTGACCCAAGGGCGCCAGGGCCGGGAACTGGGGGTGCCTTCCCCGCTAGGATCCTGGGCGAGGGGGTGGAAGCTAAGCGGGGAGTCGCGGGGTGGGGCTATAATTAACCGCAGCGGGCGCCTAGTGGGGAGAAGGAAGCCAAAATCCTGAAGGACCTCCTAAGCCTCGTTGAACCCAGCTAGAAGTGCGGGGGTTGGGAAGCTTCTTAAACAGGAGGATCACGAAGTCTGAGCCTGAGGTTTTGGTAGAAATCTGAAGGTTTGGGGCTGGCGAGGATGTTTAAGGTTGGGGGCGTGGGGTGGAGGATGCGGAATCCACGTCCAATGAAAGCGGCCCCATTGTCTTGCTTGGGGCCAAGAGCGAATTCTACTGATCACTGTTCTCACGCACGAGGGACCGCCCCACCCCGCCCCCGCAAGGAAGCCAAGCAGGCTCACTAGCAGTTACTACTCAAGCGCCTGAGAGCCTGAGGCTTCTGGGGACCGGAAGGAGGGGTGGGGGAAGGGCATGCCGAACTAGGGGTGTACTGTGTACTTCCAGAGGCTCCAGCTTCAGGAAAGAGACCTGCAGTTTGTGGTGTAAAAAGCTTCTATGACTAGAGGCGGGCAGATCATTTGAGGCCAGGAGTTAAAGACCAGCCTGGCCACCATGGTGAAACCCCGTCTTTACTAAAAATGCACAAATTAGTTGGGCTTGGTGGCACACACCTGCAGTCCTAATTACTCGAGTGACCGAAGTACAAGAATCGCTTGAACCTGGGAGGCTGAGGTTGCTGTGAGCCCAGATTATGCCACTACACTCCAGCCTGGGCGACAGAATGAGACTCTGTCTAAAAAAAAAAAAAAAAGGCCGGGCATGGTGGCTCATGCCTGTAATCCCAGCACTTTGGGAGGCCAAGGTGGGCTAAATATGAGGTCAGGAGTTCGAGGTTCGAGAGGAGCCTTGCCAAAATGGTGAAACCTTGTCTCTACCAAAAAGTAAAAATAAAAATAAAAATTTGCCGTGTGTGGTGGTGGACGCCTGTAATTCTAGCTATTCAGGAGGTTGAGGCAGGAGAATCTCTTGAACCTGTGAGGGGGAGGTTGCAGTGAACCAAGATCGAACCACTGCACTCCAGCCTGGGTGACAGTGGGAGACTCCATCTCAAAGAAAACAAAAAACAAAAACAAACTTATATGCATAGGAATAGACAGATGGCATTATTGAATGCCCGTGCATACCAAAGAGTGTTCGCCAAATTGACCAAAAAAGAAAAAAAAAGAGTGCTTCTTATTTTTTCTTGGTATCTTTATAAAAAGAAAAGGACAATGCAGCTCTTTAAATAAAAAATAAACAAGTAAATAGACCTGGGTTTCAGCACTGCTAAGCAACTAACTGTTTGGCCCTGGAAAATTTACTTCAACTTCTTCAAGCCTCAGTTTTCTTATCTGTAAAATAAGAGTAATAGGGGCTGGCTGTAATTCCAGCACTTTGGGAGGCCGAGGTGGGCAGATCACCTAAGGTCAGGAGCCTGACCAACATGGGGAAACCCTATCTCTATTAAAAATACAAAATTCGCCTGCATGGTGGCGCATGCCTGTAGTCCCAGCTACTAGGGCGGCTAAGGCCATAGAGGTAGGGGGTGCCACTGGTACCACTCAGCTGGGCCTAGTGAGTCTCCCTTTGTGGTGTGGTCATCCAGGCAGTTTCTCTGGGCACAATCATGTTATATGAGCCCAAGGGTTGGGTTGTCAGACTGTTTCCAGAGAATACAAGGAGGGGGACAACGCTCTGTGCTGTGGAGATTACTGTCTCTATTTCACAGCTGAGGAAACTGAGGCTCAGGAATTGAGTGGCAGAGGTAGGAGATGAATGAAGGTCTGTGTGATGTCTTCTCACAGTACCAGCTACCACAGCATCAATGGTGACATCTGCTCTAAGAGGGTAGGGAACACACAGGTTATGGTTCCTTAAGGGAGGAATGTCATCTGGAGGAGTAGTGGGAATCAGGAAGGAGAAAGGGAAAGCTTTCTGGAGGTGGTACCATTTGTCCTAGAAGCATCATCTTGTTTTCTGTTTCTCCAGCTACCAATCATTGACAATCATCTGTTGCCTGCAGTGAGGGAGACCTTGTTATCCGAAGGGACTCTAGGCAGAATGTGTCCTTGGACCTCAAAAAGTAGCAAGCTGGAATTCCTATAGACAGCTTCCACAGGCAAGCCTGAAATGGGGGCACTTCTACCTCAGTCTCTGGCATTGGTCAGCTGCGGGGTCCCTTTTGCACTGGTACTTCACCAGCAGCTGGAAACCCAGTTGTCTGTTCATTTTCATATCATGGTCAGCACAAGTTTATGTTCTGTTCTCAGGTTTTATTTTACTTTAAAAAAACCCTCATGTAATGAAGTGACAGATTCTGTTTAAAGAAGGACTAGCAGTTATGAGAAAAACTTTCCATGGATAATTGAAGGAAGGTTATAAGACATAAAAGAAATGTCACTAACCTTCACCTGTCACCCATCAAGCATTTATCCTCAGGTGTCCAAATGGCTGAAGCAGCCTGATGTGGTATAAAGGGGTGGCCATATTCTTCATAGGTAAGAATGGGTGACTTCCAAAATAATGTTTAAGTAATGTTTGTTCATTGTAGAAAACTTGAAAAATACAGGCAAATAAAAATTAAAAAATACATAAAGCATCCTTTAAGAAATAAACACTGCAGCCAGGCATGGTGGCTCACGCCTGTAATCCCAGCACTTTGGAAGGCCGAGGTGGGTGGATCACCTGTGGTCAGGAGTTCAAGACCAGCCTGATTAACATGATGTAACCCCGTCTCTCGTAAAATCACAAAATATTAGCCAGGCATGGTGGTGAGCGCTTGTAATCCCAGCTACTCCAGAGGCTGAGGCAGGAGAATCACTTGAACCTGGGAGACGGAAGTTGCAGTGAACTGAAATCGTGTCATCGCACTCCAGCCTGGGCAACAAGAACAAAACTCTGACACACACACACACACACACACACACACACTAAACACTGCTTGGCCGGGTGCAGTGGCTCACTCCTGTAATCCTAGCACTTTTCGAGGCCGAGGTGGGAGGATCATAAGGTCAGGAGTTCGAGACCATCTTGGCCAACATGGTGAAACTCCGTCTCTACTAAAAATACAAAAATTAGCTGGGCACTGTGGCAAGTGCCTGTAATCCCAGCTACTCAGGAAGCCGAGGCAGGAGAATTGCTTTAACCTGGGAGGCAGAGGTTGCAGGAGTTGAGATTCCACCATTGTACTCTGGCCTGGGTGACAGAACAAGACTCTATCTTGGAAAAAAAATGGAAATAAACACTGCTCTCATATTTATCTTTGGAAATCAGAGTTATCATGCTTTCTTAAATTTTGGAGTATATGTGGTTTTATTTTACATGATTAATATTATATCACACAGTTTTGTATCTTGCTTTATTAAATTTAATTAATTAATTAATTTGAGAAGGAGTCTCACTCTGTCACCTAGGCTAGAGTACAGTGGCATGATCTCAGCCCATTGCAACCTCTGCTTCCTGGGCTCAAGTGATCTTCCTGAGTAGTTGGGACTATAGGCACACACCATCACTCCCAGCTAATTTTTGTATTTTTTAATGGAGATGGGGTTTTGCCATATTGTCTAGGCTGGTCTCTAACTCCTGAGCTCAAGTGTTCTGACACCTGGGTCTCCCAAAGTGCTGAGATTATAGGCATGAGTCATCCCACTCGAGGTTTGGCCTATTTTACCAAACTCTTATCCTTAGATATACAGATTGTTTCTAATTTTTGCTATTATAAAAATACTATGATGAAAATCTTTATGCATAAATCTGTCAATATTTTGGCTTACATTCTTTCCTTCTTTTTTTGACATTGGGTCTTATTCTGTTGCCCAGGCAGGAGTGCAGTGGCTATTCACAGGTGAAGTCATAGCACATTATAGCCTTGAACTCCTGGGCTCCAGCGATCCTCCTGGCTCAGCCTCCCAAATAGCTGGGACTATAGGCGCATGCCACCATGCCTAGCTTGGATTATTTCCTTACAATTTTTTCTGGAGGTGGAATTACTGGGTCAGAGGATCAAAATATTTTTAAGTATCTTGATATATATTGCCAAAATTCTTTCAGAAAGGTTGCGCCAATTACATGCCATCACCCTGATATTAATGGATATGTCTTATGACATAGCAGCACTGAGTTTTTTTTTTAAAGACGGGGTTTCACCATGTTGGTCAGGCTGGTCTTGAACTCCCAACCTCAGGTGATCCGCCCCGCCTTGGCCTCCAAAGTACTTGGATTACAGGTGTGAGCCACCACGCCTGGCCAGCACTGAGTATTAACATTTAAAAAATCCTTGGCTGGGTGCAGTGGCTCATGCCTGTAATCTCAGCACCTTCGGAGGCCAAGACAGGAAGATCACTTGATGCCAGGAGTTCGAGACCAGCCTGGGCAACATAGCAAGACACTGTCTCTACCAAAAAAAAAAAATTAGCTAGGTACAGTGGTATATGCCTGTAGTTCCAGCTACTAAGGGAGGCTGAGGTGGGGGGATCATTTGAGCCGAAGAGTTCAAGGCTGCAGTGATCTATGATTGTGCCACTGTACTCTGAGTGATAGAGTGAGACCCTGACTAAAAAAAACCCTTGCAAGCCAGGTGTGGTGGCTCACGTCTGTAATTCTAGCACTTTGGGTGGCCAAGGCAGGTGGATCACGAGGTCAAGAGATCGAGACCATGCTGGCCAACATGGTGAAACTGCATCTCTACTAAAAATACAAAAATTAGCTGGGTGTGGTGGTGCATGCCTATAGTCCCAGCCACTCGGGAGGCTGAGGCAGGAGAATTGATTGAACCCAGGAGGCAGAGATTGCAGTGAGCTGAGATCACATCACTGCACTCCAGCCTAGGTACAGAGCAAGACTCCGTTTAAAAAAAACAAAAAAACCCTTGCAAATTTGTTAAGTGAATAAGTGAATCATTACCTTTTTGGTGTTCAGTAGTTTCTTAGAGGACCAAGAGGCGTAGTTTCATCAGGTCTGTCCGATCTGACTGGTGAACTCCTCTACTGATCAGAGTGTCTCCTTAACTACATTAATGTGGTTTGGCCATTGTTGTTTTTTACCCTCCTGAGAGTCTCTCCTCCTTTTGGTTACAGTCTCCCCATTTTCCTTTGCAAGGTTCCCTTTGGGAACATTTTGCAAGATTCCCTTTGGGGAACACTCCTCCCCATGTTGGTCCATGTGTTCCAAATGGGCCTAGTCTACCCCTGAATTCCAGGGATGAGCGCTGAATTCCAGGGATTGGCCAATCCTGGCCAATCATGACAGAAATTAGTTTAGTGATGGGCATTTCACCAAAGGGGGGCAATGAGTGCCTTTTGCTGGAATAAATGGGAAAGAAGCCCTCTTTCCTATTACAGGGTTGAGGATAGGGAACTGAAGCTGAAGAATGAAGGCCTGGAGGTGGCTGTTGCTGTCTTTGCCATTCAAGGGGAGAGCCCAATTGAGATGGAAGTCAAAATTAGCTACGAGATGCCTTTGATGAAAATTTCTGGGAAAAAAAAAATGCCAAGAAATGGAGAAGATACATACCTGGAGATTTTTTTGAGTTCCTGAGTTCAGCTGCCTGGGTTTTCTGCTAATGAGGCAACAAATCCTCCCTTTTAAAAAGCCAGTTTGAGCTAGGTTTCTATTATATGCCACTGAAAAAGTCCTATGGTTTTGCATGGTGTTCAGAAAAGGCAATTGTGCTTAATTTGTTACAGAATCATAGGTTCTAAAAATTGAAGAATCTTTACCACCTTCTTCTTCCATGTTTTATACACAGACCTACATGGATTTTAGTGAGATATCAGTCCAGTCTTTGCTCACTTTGACAGTGAGTACATCCAAGGATGGAGTACTCACTGTCTTAAGAGGTCATCTGTACCATCATTGGAGAGTTAGTGCTGAAGGAGAGATTTTTGTTTTTTGTTTTCTCATTAACTGGAAGAACTAAATAAACTATCCCCCATGCCTGAAAATAAAGACAAAGAATAAGAATAACCTAATCTGATGAACGAACTAATTTGGACAAATCATTGGCTATGTAAAAGAAGAGGCTAAGTTTACGGGCAGAACAAAGCTACATGATTTGAATAAGAAAATGAGGTTTTTGTTTGTTTATTTGTTTTTGCTTTTAAGAATTTGAGGATCAGGAAGAGAGGGCTGGAGAAAAAGGAGGAGAGAAAGGAAAGTCAAAAACAACATGGCATAGCAGAAAGGTAATGACAAGAATTTAGTACTAAATTTGGGGAGTTTCCTGTGGCTATACTAAATCTCATGACAGTAAAGTTTGGTTAACAAATGCCCCTGGTGAGTGACTTGTTCTCTCTCTCTCTCTCTCTCTCTCTCTCTGTGTGTGTGTGTGTGTGTGTGTGTGTGTGTGTGTGTTACTTATAGAGAGGACTGAGAACCAGGTGCAGGACAGGGATAATACATGTGGCATGTATGGTGATCTACAAGCTAAATTCATAGAGTGGAAGCAGAAACTTAGAGGCAGAGGTGATCATGACAATGTAATTGTCCTGGGGATTTTCTGTAATCTCTGGGAATGTTTTGGGGAATCTTTGGGAATGAGCGCTTGAGCCAGTCTTATCTAGTCTTTAAGGGTCAGAGAGATCCCCAGCTAACAACCGGATCATACTCAAAATCCAGTCTTATTATAAATATAATATAATTTTATCTTATATTAAGACAAGATTAGCCACTCTAAAGCCTTCCTATGATCAAAGGTATTTGCCTTTGAGGGCCATGGAGAATCTCCTCCCTTTGCTCCACATGACTGAAACTCTATCATCTGACTTTGGAGTCAGAACCGAGTTTGAATTTTGTCCCTGACTGTGTGACCATGGAATTCATAATCTAGTGGAAGGAGACTGAAAATAAACAAATGAATAAAATATGTAGTATTACAGATGGAGATAAGTGCTATGGAGATAAAGCATGTAACAGGGAGACAAAATAGGTAAGGAGAGTGCCATGGGGATCATTTGCTGTTAAATTAAATTAATTATTTATTTATTGAGACAGTCTCACTTTGTGGCCTAAGCTGGCATACAGTGGTGCCATCTCAGCTCACTGAAACCTCTGCCTCCCAGGTTCAAGCAATTCTCCTGCCTCAGCCTCCCTAGTAACTGGGATTACAGGCACCCACGACCACACATGGCTAATTTTTGTATTTTTAGTAAAGATGGGGTTTCACCATGTTGGTCAGGCTGGTCTTGAACTCCTGACCTCAGGTGATCCACCCACCTGGGACTCTCAAAGTGCTGGGATTACAGGCGTGAGCCACCATGCCTGGCTTATTTGCCATTTTATATAGGGTGGATGGGAAGCTTCATTGATAAGGCAATATCTGAACTGAGATCTATAAGAAGGGAGGAAGTAAGCCCTGCCTATACTTGAGGGAAGTATGTTTCAGGCATGGGGTAGAACAAATATAAAGGCTCTCAAGTAAGAGTACATAAGGTGTGTTTAGCCAAAAGGAAGCCAATGACTGAAACAAAATAAATTTTCCCTCACCAAGCCTCAGTTTCTCATTTATAAAATGTAGATGATGATAGTACTTACATCACAGAGTGGATGTGATGAATCAATGTGACAATTCTTAGCAGAGTGCTCACACCCTGTAATCTATTTTTTCTTTTTTTTTGAGACAGGATCTCTCTCTGTTACCCAGGCTGGAGTGCAGTGGCACAATCTTGGCTCACTGCAACCTCTGCCTCCAGGATTCTCCTGCCTCAGCCTCCTGAGTAGCTGTGATTACATGCGTGTGCCACCATGCCTGGCTAATTTTTTGTATTTTTAGTAAAGAGAAGGTGTCACTATGTTGGTCAGGCTGGTCTTGAACTCCTGACCTCGTGATTCACCCGCCTCAGCCTCCCAAAGTGCTGGGATTACAGATGTGAGTCACCTCGCCCCCCCACATAATCTATTGTTATTAAGATGACAGCTTAGTCTTCAACCTTGTCAACCATTCTTTTTTGATAATGATTTGTTATTCTCCCTCCATCCCAGTTCTATTTCTCTGATTCATGCTCTTTTAGCCTATAATCTTTCTACTGCACTCTGTTAATCTGTCACTAAATGTACCAGCACCTACTATATTGCTACATACTAGGTTGTAGGACTTTCTTAAGATGCTCACTGTCCCATGGGGGAGAGAACAGCTGTACATTGGTAGCCACTGTATAAAGCAGAGCAGGCTCAAGAGAATAACAAGTGCAGTGCTCTGGGAGTTCATAGGTAAGCTCATGGAAAGCTTTCTGGAAGAGGTAGCACTTGGGCTGACCTTTGAGGATAGATGAAGATAACGTAGAGAGGGCATTCCAGGAAGAAGGAAAGGTGTGAGCTGTTAGCATGCCCAAGTCACCAGTGGGAGAGGGAAACTGCCTGATATAGTACAAGCATTGTGTGTTGGAAAGGAAGAAGTGGGGAGCAGATTCTAAAGTGACTTAATTAAGCTGGGGAGTTTGGATGTATTCTGAGAATGATAGAAAGCCACTGGACACTTTTAGGCAGAGAGTGATACAGTCACGATGTTTTCAAATGAACTCTCTCATTGCAGTGGAGGAGAGCTTAGAGTCAGCAGGGATGGGGGTGGGGAGGAATGAGAGGGGGTGACCCAGGAGGCTAACAGCTATCATCGTGAGTACTGATGAAGCCTTAAGAATGGAAATCGAGAGGAGTGATGATAGAAATGCAGGGAGGCCAGGCATGGTGGCTCATGCCTGTAATCCCAGTACTTTGGGAGGCTGAGGTGGGCAGATCATGAGGTCAAGAGACCAAGACAATCCTGGCCAACATGATGAAACTCCATCTCTACTAAAAAATACAAAAATTAGCTGGGTGTGGTGGTGCATACCTGTAATCCCAGCTACTTGGGAGGCTGAGGCAGGAGAATGGCTTAAACACAGGAGGTGGAGGTTGCAGTGAGCTGAGATTGTGTCACTGCACTCAAGCCTGGTGACAGAGCAAGACTTTGTCTCAAAAAAAAAAGGAGAAAGAAATGCAGGAGGAAATAAAGGATGTGCTACCTGCCCCCTAAGAATTATCGGGGAGCATATAGGAATTGCCCAAATATGATTGTAATAAAACTATGCTGTTAACTCTTCTGAAACTGGGCTTTAAGTGGTTTGAGTGGTTGAGGTCAGCTATTTTTAGTCCCACTCCGTGGAAACACTTTTCAGAAGGGAAGATAGAGGGTAATAACATGTGTCTGGCCTGGGCACCTTCTTGTTTTGGCATCTGATAACTGCACAAAGCTTCAGCACCTTTGGGCACGTTAGCCATCATCCAGTCCTTCAAGGACCAACTTTCTGAACAGGGATTTCTCTTGGAGTCCCTACTTAGAGTCCTTGCTGACTCTAAGCGCTCCTCCACTGCAGCAAAAGGAGCTTGAATTGAGAGATGGAGAATTGAGTTTTGGTCTTGGGAATGTAAGGTTTAAATTGAATAAACCTATGATTTCAACATAATCATTCTGAAAGGCTGTTTTGACTTTCTAAATGGTCCATCCAGTTGAAGAGATTAAAAATCATCCCCAATTTTTAAATTTCTTCAGTGGAAATTTTTTAATGCTCAGTGGATCTGCTGAGCCACTATTCCTTTTAGAGAGGAAAGCTCATCTATGGTCAGGTGCAGTGGCTCAAGTCTTGTAATTCCAGCACTTTGGGAGGCCAAGGTGGGCAGATAGCTTGAGCTTATGAGTTTGAGACCACCCTGGGCAACATGGCGAAACCCTGTCTCTACAAAAAAATGTGAAAATTAGCTGGGTGTGATGGCACATGCCTGTAATCCCAGCTACTTGGGAGGCTGAGGTGGGAAGATGGCTTGAGCCCAGGAGGCAGAAGTTGTAGTGAGGTGAGATCATACCACTGGGCGATAGAGCCAGACCATGCTTCAAAATAAATAAATAAATAGGAATGCCAATGCAAACCTCAGGCCCTGGGATTTTTTATTCTAGTTGGCTGAATCCATAGCAGCAACATCAGGAGGATTGAGGGGCTTTGGCCTTGAGTATGGGTGACTGTTGGTCACTTCTTGTATAATTTTCCTATTGACAGATAGAAAGAATCCTGTGGGCAGACTTTGGTATGGAGGGAATTGCAGGGGGGTGGGGGGCAAGAGACAATTATCATAATAGTCCAGCTGAGCATTTTTTAGCTTCAAGTGTTTTTGTTCCCATTAGCTAATGAACTGACAGTTTGTCCAAGTGGAGTTGAGGGATGGTAGGAAACAGGGAACTCATGCCTGCTCATGCTTCCAGGGTCTGGAGGGGGCTGATAATGTGACTGCAGTACCAGGGCCAGAGTGTGTGTTTGGACAAGGGCTAATGGACAGAAGCTAATTGACAGGCACATGGGCCTGTGTGCATGATGGTCAGCTGGTTTGTCCGAAACAGTGTGATAAATACCCCATTCAGTTCAGAGGCAGTCACAGCTCAGACCCAGTCAGACTCTCTTACTGATCTGATAACAAGTGCACAGGGTATTAGCTACTTTACCACAGATGTCTTCTCTGGAGAACTGTCTCTGTGTCCAGGAGACTGAATGAGATTCTTCATGGTCAGAAATGTTGCATACATTTTTTTTTTTTTTTAGAGACAGAGTTTCACTCTGTCACCCAGGCTGGAGTGCAGTGGTGCTATCTCAGCTCACTGAAACCTCCATTTCCTGTGTTCAAGCGATTCTCCTGTCAGCTTCCAGGAGTAGCTGGGATTACACGCATGTACCACCACGCTCTGCTAATTTTTGTATTTTTAGTAGAGATGGGGTTTCACCATGTTGGCCAGGCTGACAATTTTTTTTTAAACAGGAAATTTTCACATCAAAATCCGGCCAGCGATGAATTTCTATTATTCACTATGTTCTAAAAGAAAAACCAGGAAGAACATGCACATTTATAGAAACGTATATTCTAGCACAGCTGATAATAACTCAGTGTAGGCATCTATAGTTTCACATTTTAAGATGCACTTTTTATAATTTACATAAGTAAAATTTACTCCTTTTCACATACATTACTATGGGTCTAAACCAGGGGTCAACAAACTTTTACTGTCAAGAACCAGATAGTAAATATTTTAGGCCTTGTGGACATACAATCTCTGTTATAAATACTCAGCTCTGCCAGACCTCCACAGACAATACGTAAATGAATGAGCATGACTTACTTATGGATATTGAAATTTGAATTTATATAATTTTCACAAGCTATTATGCTTCTTGAGATTTTTTTTCTCAATCACTAAAAAATGTAGATGTACCCTTAAACATTAAAAATTAAAAAAAACAAAACAATGCCTAACTGCTCTTCTTGGATCTTCACACACACACACACACACACACACACACACACACACACACGAATTAAATAAATAAATAATAGGCCGGGCGTGGTGGCTCATGCCTATAATCCCAGCACTTTGGGAGGCCGAGACAGGTGGATCACAAGGTCAAGAGATCGAGACCATCCTGGTCAACAAGGTGAAACCCCGTCTCTACTAAAAATACAAAAATTAGCTGGGCATGGTGGTGCGCGCCTGTAGTCCCAGATACTCGGGAGGCTGAGGCAGGAGAATTGCTTGAACCCAGGAGGCGGAGGTTGCAGTGAGCCGAGATCGTGCCATTGCACTCCAGTCTGGGTAACAACAGTGAAACTCTGTCTCAAAAATAAATAAATGAATAAATAATAAAAGAAAAAAATTTTTTTTAATTAGGCTGGGCACCATGGCTGACACCTGTAATCCCAGCACTTTGGGAGGCCAAGGTAGGCAGACAGCATGAGAGATGGTAGGAAATAGGGAACTAAAGGAGTTCAAGACCAGTCTGGGCAACTGGACAAAACCCTTCTCTACAAAAACAACCAAAAATACAAAAATTAGCTGGGTGTGATGGCATGCGCTTGTAGTCATAGCTATTCAAGAGGCTGACATGGGAGGATTACCTGAGCCTTGGTAGGTTGAGTCTGCATTGAGCTGAGACTGTGCCACTGCATTCCAGCCTGGGCGACAGAGTGAGATCTTGTTTCAAAAAAGAAAGAAAGAAAGAAAAAGGAAACAAGACTTGTGGATCAGCATTCTTGGCACTGGCTATTCAGAGATGTAAACCATATATTCGACTCCGCAGAATTTCCTGTTTTTTTTTTTTTTGTTGTTGTTTGTTTGTTTCTTTCTTTTTTGAGACAGGGTCTCCTCTGTCACCCAGGCTGGAGTGCATGGTATGATCACAGCTCACCATTAAGCCTTGAACACCTGGGCTCAAGTGATTCTCCTACCTCAGCCTCTTGAGTAGCTGGGACTACAGGTACATGGCACCACCCACAGCTAATTTTTTGTATATTTTGTAGAGTTGGGTATCACCATGTTACCCAGAGTGGTCTCCATCTCCTGGGTTCAAGCGATTCTCCTGCCTTGGTCTCCCAAAGTGCAAGGATTACAGGCATGAGCCACCACGCTTGGGCAGAATTTACTTTCTAGATGGAGATATAGGCATTGAACAAAAAACATAAGTAAAATTATTTTAGATTGTGATACATGTTAGTAAGACATTAAAATAGGAATAAAAGTTGATGTGAGAGGGCTTCTTTGGCTAGTACTATAAGGGAAGGCCATTTTGAGGAGGTGAAATTTGAGCTGAGAACTAAATGAAGAGAAAGAGATAGTTATGTGAAGATCTGGGGGAAAGAACATTCTAGTAGAGGGAAAGCAGTTACCTATAAAGAACCTGAGCCTATCAGAACCTGACAGATAAAAGGCTGAAGCAGATTGAAGGAACAGTTGTGTGTTAGGAGTGAGGGTTAAAATGAGATAAGGTGAGAGACAGGGAACCTTCACAATGATTCCTCCACTTATTTCTATTCCTCATTCCCTCATTTCTGTCTCTCACGCTTTACTTAACTGTTCTTTTGAGACAAGTCTTGCTCTGTCACCTAGGCTGGAGTGCAGTGGCATGACTATGGCTTACTGCAGCCTTAACCTCCCAGGCTCAAGTGATCCTCCTACCTCAGCCTCCCAAATAGCTAGGACTACAGATGTGTGCCACCATGTATGGTTAATTTTTTAATTTTTTGTGGAGTCGGGGTCTCGCTATGTTGCCAGGGCTGGTCTCTACTGCTGGACTCAAGCGATCTGCCTGCCTTAGCCTTCCAAAGTGCTGGGATTACAGGCATGTACCACTATCCTCAACAGATTGTGAACTTTTCCGTTCTCCAAACAAGCTGTTCTTTTTTATACTCATGAGTATTGCATAGGCCTCAGCTGGATTGTGTGGCCATAACCACTGTCTCCTTCTTCCTTTCAGTAACAGAACTGGGAATGAGTCTGGTTCTGCTAACATTGAGCACCTCCACTCAGCTGTTCCTGGACTACCCCTTTATTTGTCTTAAGCTGATTTTCTGTCACTTGCAACTGCAAAGTCATGCTATTACAACAATAATACTGGACCATATGGAAGACTTGAGCCTGAAGTTGTCCCTTTACAGCTTCAGTAATTTTGCTCAATCTCAGTAAAAGATAGTATCACATGGGGGACAAGCACAGGCCATGAGAAGATCTCCATTATTAACACTGGTCCCTCTCCGTCAACTATGGAAAATTAGAGACATTCATAATGTTTATGAAAAACACTTCCAAGATTGCAAAATTCTTTAGTGTTTTAACTTGGTATTATCAGGGCCAACCCAGGGCACCAATTTAGAAGTCAGCTTAAAATCCAGAAGGAAGTCAATTTTCTTACTCCTTTGAACCCTTTTGAAAGTTCAATGCCTTGGTAGTTTTGGTGAGCTACTTGGTTGAAGCTTATCCTAGCAATTGCTGACCCACATGGATGTTTGGAGGGGATCAGGATAAGGTATATGTTAGAAAAATGAAGAAGAATGAAAGTCTGTAGTTTTCATTAGCACAAATCTGATAGTGAGGTACAACACTATTTAACAAGACAGATTTCCTGGCTGGGCATGGCAGCTCATGCCTGTAATCCCAGTACTTTGGGAGGTCGAGGTGGGTAGATCACTTGAGTTCAGGAGTTCAAGACCAGCCTGGCTAACATGGTGAAACCCCATCTCTAATAAAAATACAAAAATTAGCTGGGCGTTATGGCAGGTACCTGTAGTCCCAGCCACAGGCTGAGGCAGGAGAATCACTTGAACCTCAGGGTGGGGGATGCAGTGAGCTGAGATCACGCTGTTGCACTCCAGCGCCTGGGCTACAGAGCGAGACTCCATCTCAAAAAGTAAAATAAAATAAAATAAAATAAAATAAAAATAAAAAACAGAGTTCCTGCTTCAAAAGTAGGAAATCACAGGTAAGTTATGAGAAAGCAGGAGTGTCAGGTGCTATATTACCCTCCCTCCACCCCCTGGCCATTTGTTTCCCAGTGCTAGGCTGGTTGCTTCTAGTAGAGGCCACTATAGGTCTGTGAGGGTGTGGATGCTTTCTCTTCACTGATATATTCAGGGCACTGAGAGTGAGGCTCTGAGGCAGCCGTAGCAGGAAGCTCCTGTCTGTCTTGAATACCATGCTCATGGTGGCATTTGACTGTGTGGTCCATGGCAGATCATTAAGATCCCAACCATGAGTATAGAATTGGAGAGAGGAAAGATGGGCAGGAAAGGTATATATTAGAAAAGTTATATGTTGGATTACACCCAAGCCAAATGTGTGTGTGTGTGTGAGAAAAGTTGGAGGGGAGGGGAGCTGTCCCTAAAAAAAATACTGAAGGTGCTCCAAGGGAAAGAGAGAACTGGAGCCTCCTCCAAAGGAGATAGCTTCAAGGCCTGGTTAATGAAGTTGTAGAGAACATTTGACATTTTTTGGCTGCCTAGCATCTGAACACTCTTCCTATTTTGGAGGACTGCCAAATCAGATGGGAGGCAGGGCCCATAAACTCTGATATGATACTGAGTATGTTGCCAAAAGATGCAAGAATAAAATAAAGTGAAATTTTTAGAATTTTGGGATGTCTATTAAGTTCGAAATCTCTAATTGGAGGTATAATGTATAGACCGAAAATGGGTGAGGAAAGTCACAGTGACTGACCAAAATAATTTACCTCTGATGGCAGAACCCATGAAAAAAGCTGCATCCCTGCTTCTGTTGCATTTGGTCAGCATTAGGGTTCAAGAGGAAGCCCTCTTCCAGGTACTACTCTAGGATCTTTGGCGAACAGAGAGAAAACTGGACGGTGGTTCAGAGGGCAAAGGGAACTTAGGATTCTCGGGCTGCAAGTAATAGAATGCAGTTGAAGCCTCCTTAAACAAACAATGCATTTATATAAGCACCCCCAGTGGACATGAAACAGAGGGACTCCTGCCCTAGGCCCCATGTCTAGAGGGCCCTGCTTTGGCTCTTCCCTGAGCCCACCTCTCCTCATAGGATGACAAATCCATATGGTCAATGGCTTCTCCACCCAGATAACTATTCCTCTTATCTCACCTCCCTCTTCTCAACTATGCCCAGTGTCCTGAGTCCTGGAATTCTCTGCCCAAATGGACTTTAGTCTGTTTCTAGGAACTGCATGGGCCTGAATCCATTCTCCTAAGGACAGCATTGTCAGTATCAGCACCTTTAGATCCAAGAAGTGGTCGAGGGACAGCTATTTGTAAGGCGACTGCTATGGTTTGTATGTGGTTTATTCCCATCAAAACTCATGTTGAAAATTGATCCCCAACGTGGCAGTGTTGGGAGGTAGGGACTAGTGGGAGGTGTTTGGGTCATGGAGGAGGATTGGTCACAGATAGATTAATGCCCTCCTGTAGGGGTGAGTGAGTTCTTGATCTCATGGGAATAGACGAGTTAAAAGAGCCTTGTTTCCTTAGTTTCTTTCTCTTGCTTCCTCTCTCACTATGTGATCTCTGCACATGCCAGCTGCCCTTCCATGCTGCACCATGAATGGAAGCAGCATGAGGCTCTCACCAGTTGTGGCTGCTCAACTTTGGACTTTCCCAGCCAACAGAATCATTAGTCAAAATAAGCACCTTTTTTTAAAAAAGTATTCAACCATTCTGTTATAGCAACACAAAATGGACTAAGACAGGGATGGATGGAAGGAGTTTGGACATGTACACACAGACTCCCCTGACAGTCTCACAGTGCAGGCTAGAGCCAAGGTAGGAAGAGAAAGGGGTCAGTTCTCTGCCTACCATCTCCCCCATGTTTTGTCAAAACACTTTTTATTTAATCTGTGAATTCTAAATTTCAACAGTCTTTTTTTTTTTTTTTTGAGACTGAGTTTTGCCCTTGTTGCCCAGGCTGTAATGCAATGGTGCTATCTCAGCTCACCAGAACCTCTGCCTCCCGGGTTGAAGTGATTCTCCTGCCTCAGCCTCCCAAGCTGCTGGAATTACAGGCATGCGCCACCATGCCTGGCTAATTTTGTATTTTTAGTAGAGATGGGGTTTCTCTGTGTAGGTCAGGCTGGTCTGGAACTCCTGACCTCAGGTGATCTGCCCACCTCGGCCTCCCAAAGTCCTGGGATTATAGGCGTGAGCCACTGTGCCCGGCCTCAATCTAGTTTTCTAAGTTTGCATAAAGATATATTTGGCAAGATAGGACAATTGAGGTTTTTTTGTTTTTTGAGATGGAGTCTCGCTCTGTTGCCAGGTTGGAATGCACTGGCTGCAACCTCTGCTTCCTGGGTTCAAGTGACTCTCTTGCCTCAGACTCCCAAGTAGCTGGGACTACAGGCATGCACCGCCACGCCCAGCTAATTTTTGTGTTTTTAGTAGAGATGGGGTTTCACCATGTTGGCTGGGATGCACTCGATCTCTTGACCTCGTGATCTGCCTGCCTTGGCCTCCCAAGATGCTAGGATTACAGATGTGAGCCACCTCGCCTGGCTGAGAATTGAAAATTTTTTTTTAATGATTTGCCTGATTTGAAACTTTTAAGTATTTTGACATATGGTATGTGGGCCTCCACTTATACTCTTGTCCTGGGTCCTGCAAATGTTAGGTATAGGCCTGACCTTAGTACAGGAACCAAGCTGGGCCTTAAGAAGCTCTATACTCAGGAAATTGATGACTGCTTGTATTCTTTCCATTCCTCATCCCTGCTCCTTTCAGAACATTCATACTTCCTTGGCTTTCTGAAGACTGGCTTCCTTTGCAACTCAGCCCTCAGGGTGGACATGGCCATAACTAGCTCCAGAGATTGATTCCATGTTATAGGTCCAAGCCCCTGAAGAGCTAAGATCTTGTTTTAGGTACTATTTCCAAATGTTTGTGAAAGAAACTCCAAGCAACTCAGCTTGGGCCCTATCAGCTATGGCCAGGGACACAGTCATATACAAATTGAGAAGCGGGACATCATGGTGAACTGGCCAGAGATATTAAAAAGTAGCCACTACAGCCAGGTGTCATGGCTCACGCCTGTAATCCCAGCACTTTGGGAGGCCAAGGTGGGTGGAATATGAGGTCAGGAGTTCAAGACCATCCTGGCCAACGTGGTGAAAACCCGTCTCTACTAAAAATACAAAAAATTAGCCAGGCATGGTGGTGGGCACCTGTAATCCCAGCTACTCAGGAGGCTGAGGGAGAGAACTGCTTGAACCCAAGAGGTGGAGGTTGCAGTGAGTCAAGATAGTGCCACTGCATTCCAGCCTGGGCAACAGAGTGAGACTCCATCTCAAAAAAGAAAAAAACAGTAGCTACTACAATGGTAGGTACCAGAGGCTGGGAAAGGGGGTGTGGGTGGGAGGGGTGATGAAAAGAGGTTGGTTAACAGTGAGATAGAAAAGTATAAGTTCTAATGTTCAATAGCAGAGTAGAGATACAAGTAATATATTTTAAAGTAGCTAGAAGACTTGAAATGTTTCCAACACATAAAAATGATAAATATTCAAGGTGGTCAGGCACAGTAGCTCACATCCATAATTCTAGCACTTTGGGAGGCCAAAGCGGGAGTATTGCTTGAGCCCAGGAATTTGATACTGGCCTGGGCAATATGATGAGACCCTGTCTCTACAAAAAAAATTTTTTTATTAATTAGCTGGGCACGGTGGCATGTGCCTATAGTCCCAACTACTGGTACTGGAGGGCAGGGTTGGTGGTAGGGAGGGCAGAAGTGAGGGGATCACTTGAGCCTATGAGGTCGAGGTCAGGGCTGCAGTGAGCTGTGATCATACCACTGCACTCCAGCCTGGGTGACAGAGCGAGATCCTGTCTCAAAAACAAAACAAACAAAAACCACTCAACATGATGGATATACTAAATACCCTGACTTGATCATCTCACATTGTACATATGTAACAAAATATCACATGTACCGGATCAATATGTAAAGTATTGTTTATCAATTTTTAAAAAACAAACACAGAGGAAGATCCAAGATGGCCAATTAGGAGCAGCTCAGGGTTGCAGCTCCCAGTGAAAGTGCAGAGGGTGAGTGGATGCTGCATTTCTAGACAAATTTTTATTGCCCACAGACCAGGAGATTCCCAGGCAGAGGAGCCCCATGGATTGCCAGCATGGCTGTTTTGGCCAGCGCGGTGGTTCTCTGTACAAAATACACCGGTCTGGGTGCCCTTTTAGCTGGCAATTGGAGCTCTGGGAAGGCAGAGTCACCCATTCATCTGATTAAAAAGGGGACTGAAACAGGGAGCCAGACCAGGAGATTCCTGGGCAAAAAAGTGCCATGAATCTCAGTGCCACTGTTTCAGCCAGCGCAATGGGTCACCGCAAGGGAAATCACACAGATCCTGGTGCCTTTTCAACAGGCGACTGGAACACCTGGGAGAGAGTCAACTGTTCAACTAAAAAAAGGCTCTGAGGCAGGGAGCCAGGTGATCAGGCTCAGCTGTTCCCCACCCCCCAACAAAAAAAACAGCAATTGGAAATGCTCTGGGTTGAGAGTTTCACAACCTGAAACGATCCAGCTCTGTGGGGGAGGGGCGTCCACCATTACCGAGGCACTCCACCACTACGGAGGTAGTCCACCATTGCTGAGGCAGCCTACCATTGCCGAGACAACCTGCCATTACAGAGAGTGTCCGTCATTATAGAGGTGGGCCACCATTCCTGAGGCAGTTCTAACTACACCCATATAAACAGGACTGCAGGGAAGTTCACATGGCAGCTGGGCAGAGCCCACAGCAGCTCAGCAAAGCCTCTGCAGGCAGACAGTGACTAGGCTGCCTCCTTGCTGGGCAGGGCAGCCCTGAAAAAAGGCAGCAGCTCAACAGAAACTCATAAATAAAGCCCTAACTCCCTGGGAAAGAACACCTGAGGAAAAAAAGGGGTTTATGAGTTCTGCTGCAGCAGACTTAAACGTACCTGCCCAGCAGCTCTGAATGAACAATGGAGCTCACAGCTCAGAACTTGAGCTCCTATAAAGGACAGACTGTCTCCTCAAGCAGCTCCCTGACCCTCATATATCTAAAGAGTCACCTCATAAAGGAGAGATCAGACTGACATTTGGCAGGCATCCTTCTGGGACAAAGATAGCAGAAGAAGAAACTGGTAGCAACCCTTACTGTTCTGCAGCTGCTGCAGGTGATCCCCAGGCAATCAGGGCCTCGAGTGGACCTCAGCAGTCCTACAGCAGAGGGGCCAGACTGTTAGAAGGAAAACTAAGAAACAGAAATAACTTCATCATCAACAAACTGAACGTCCACTCAGAGACCCAATCTGAAAGTCAGCAACTACAAAGATGACAGGTGGATAAATCCACAAAGATGGGAAGAAACCAGCGCAAAAAGGAGGAAAACATCCAAAACCGGAATACCTCTCCTCATACAAGGGATCACAACTCCTCACCAGCAAGGGAACAAGGCTGGATGGAGAATGAGTGTGATGAAATGACAGAATCAGGCTTCAGAAGGTGGGTAATCAGAAACTTCTGAGAGCTAAAAGAACATGTTCTAACCCAATGCAAAGAAACTAAGAACCTTGAAAAAAGATTTGACAAAATGCTAATAAGAATGGACAACTTAGAGAGGAATATAAGTGAATTGATGGAGCTGAAAAACACAAAACGAGAACTTCGTGAAGCATGCACAAGTTTCAGCAGCCGAATTGACCACGCAGAAGAAAGGATATCAGAGGTGGAAGATCAACTCAATGAAATAAAATGAGAAGGCAAGATTAGAGAAAAAAGCGTAAAAAGGAATGAACAAAGTCTCCAAGAAATATGGGACTATGTGAAAAGACCTAATCTATGTTTGATAGGTGTACCTGAATGTGATGAAGAGAATGAATCCAAGCTGGAAAATACTCTTCAGGATATTATCCAAGAAAACTTCCCCAACCTAGCAAGGCAGGCCAATATTCAAGTCCTGGAAATACAGAGAACACCACAGAGATATTCCTCAAGAAGAATAACCCCAAGGCACATAATCGTCAGATTCACCAGGGTTGTAATGAAGGAGAAAATGCTAAGGGCATCCAGAGAGAAAGGTCGGGTTACCCACAAAGGGAAGCCCATCAGACTCATAGCAGATCTCTCAGCAGAAACCCTACAAGCCAGAAGAAAGTGGGGCCAATATTCAACATCCTTAAAGGAAAGAACTTTCAACCCAGAATTTCATATCCAGCCAAACTAAGCTTCATAAGTGAAGAAAAAATAAAATCCCTTGCAAACAAGCAAGTACTCAGAGATTTCATTACCACCAGGCCTGCTTTACAAGAGCTCCTGAAAGAGGCACTACACATAGAAAGGAACAACCAGTACCAGCCACTCCAAAAACATACCAAATGGTAAAGAGCATCAACACAATGAAGAATCTGCATCAACTAATGGGCAAAACAGCCAGCTAGCATCAAAATGGCAGTATCAAATTCACACATAACAATATTAACCCTAAATGTAAATTGACTAAATGCCCTAATCAAAAGACACAGACTGGCAAATTGGATAAAAAGCCAAAACCCATCGCTGTGCTGTATCCAGGAAACCCATCTCACATGCAAGAATACACAAAAGCTCAAAATAAAGGGATGGAGGAAGATTAACCAAGCAAATGGAGAGCAAAAAAAGCAGGAGTTGCAATTCTCGTCTCTGATAAAATAGACTTTAAAGCCACAAAGATCAAAAGAGACAAAGAAGGACATTACATAATGGTAAAAAGATCAATGCAACAAGAAGAGCTAATGATTCTAAATATATATGCACCCAATACAGGAGCACCCAGATACACATGGCAAGTTCTTAATGACTTACAGAGAGACTTAGACTCCCACACAATAACAGTGGGAGACTTTAACACCCCATTGTCAATATTAGACAGATCAACAAGACAGAAAATTAACAAGGATATCCAGGACTTGAACTCAGACCTGGAACAAGCAAACCTAATAGACATTTACAGAACTTTCCACCCCAAATCCACAGAGCATACATTCTTCTCAGCATCACATCACATCTACTCTAAAATTGACCACCTAATTGGAAGTAAATCACTCCTCAGCAAATGCAAAAGAATGGAAACCCTAACAAACAGTCCCTCAGACCACAGTGCAATCAAGTTAGAACTCAGAATTCAGAAACTAACCCAGAACCGCACAGCTTCATGGAAACTGAACAACTGGCTCTTGAATGTTGACTGGATAAACAATGAGATGAAGGCAGAAATAAAGAAGTTCTTCGAAACCAATGAAAACGAAGACACAACATACCAGAATCTCTGGGACGCATTTAAAACAGTCTCTAGAGGAAAATATATAGCAATAAGTGCCTACATGTGAAGCAAGGAGAAATCTAAAATTGACACCCTATTGTCAAAATTGAAAGAGCTAGAGGAGCAAGATAAAAAAAAACTCAAAACCTAGCAGAAGACAAGAAATAACTAAGATCAGAGCAGAACTGAAGGACATAGAGACACAAAAAGCCCTTCAAAAAATCAATAAATCCAGGAGCTGGTTTTCGAAAAAATCAACAAAATAGACCACTAGCCAGATTAATAAAATAGAAAAGAGAGAATAACCAAATAGATGCAATAAAAAATGATAAAGGGGATATCACCACAGGTTCCACAGAAATTCAAACCATTATCAGAGATTATTACAGACAACTCTGTGCACATAAACTAGTAAACCAGGCTGGGCGCGGTGGCTCAAGCCTGTAATCCCAGCACTTTGGGAGGCTGAGGCGGGTGGATCACGAGGTTGAGAGATCGAGACCATACTGGTCAAAATGGTGAAACCCTGTCTCTACTAAAGATACAAAAAATTAGCTGGGCATGGTGGCGCGTGCCTGTAATCGCAGCTACTCTGGAGGCTGAGGCAGGGGAATTGCCTGAACCCAGGAGGCGGAGGTTGCAGTGAGCCAAGATCACGCCATTGCACTCCAGCCTGGGTAACAAGAGCGAAACTCCATCTCAAAAAAAAAAAAAAAAAAAAAAAAACCTAGTAAACCTGGAAGAAATGGATAAATTCCTGGACACTTGCCTCCTCCCAAGCCTAAGCCAGGAAGAAGTTGAAACCCTGAATAGACCAATAACAAGGTCTGAAGTTGAGGCAGCAATTAAGAGCCTACCACACAAAAAAAGACCAGGTCCAGATGGGTTCACAGCCGAAGTCTACCAGACATACAAAGAGGAGCTGGTACCATTTCTTCTGAAACTATTCCAAATAATCCAAAAAGAGGGAATCCTTCCCAAATCATTTTATGAGACCAACATCATCCTGATACCAAAACCCGGCAGAGACTCAACAAGAAAAGAAAACTTCAGGCCAATATCCATGATGAACATAGATGCAAAAATCTTCAATAAAATACTGGCAAGCCGATTGCAACAGCACATCAAAAGCTTATCCACCATGATCAAATAGGATTCATCACGGGGATGCAAGGCTGGTTCAACATATGCAAGTCTATAAATGTAATTCACCACATAAACAGAACCAAAGATAAAAACTACATGATTATCTCAATTGATGCAGAGAAGGCCCTTGACAAAATTCAATAGCCCTTTATGCTAAAAACCCTTGCAGTGAGCCAAGATCACGCCATTGCACGCTAATAAACTAGGTATTGATGGAACGTACCTCAAAATAATAAAAGCTATTTATGACAAACCAACAGCCAATATCATACTGAATGGGCAAAAACTGGAAGCATTCCCTTTGAAATCTGGCACTAGACAAGGATGTCCTCTCTCACCACTCCTATTCAATATAGTACTGGAAGTTCTAGCCAGAGCAATCAGGCAAGAAAAAGAAATAAAGGGTATTCAAATAGGAAAGGAGGAAGTCAAATTGTCTCTATTTGCAGATGACATGATTGTATATTTAGAAGACCCCACAGTCTCAGCCCAAAATCTCCTGAAACTGATAAGCAACTTCAGCAAAGTCTCAGGATACAAAATCAATGTGCAAAAATCACAAGCATTCCTATACACCAATAACAGACTTAAAGAGAGCCAAATCAAGAATGAACTGCCATTCACAATTGCTACAAAGAGAATAAAATACCTAGGAATACAACTAACAAGAAATGTAAAGGACCTCTTAAAGGAGAACTACAAACCACTGCTCAAAGAAATAAGAGAGGACACAAACAGATGGAGAAACATTTCATGTTCATGTTTAGGAAGAATCAATATCGTGAAAATGGCCATACTGCCCAAAGTAATTTACAGATTCAATGCTATCCCCATCAAGCTACCAAAGACCTTCTTCACAGACCTGGAAAAAACCACCTTAAACTTCATATGGAACCAAAAGAGAGCCCACATAGCCAAGTCAATTCTAAGCAAAAAGAACAAAGCGGGAGGCATCACACTACTGGACTTCAAACTATCCTACAAGGCTACAGTAATCAAAACAGCATGATACTGGTACCAAAACAGAGATATAGACCAATGGAAGAGAACAGAGGTCTCGGAGGCAACACAACATATCTACAACAATCCAATCTTTGACAAACCTGACAAAAACAAGCAATGGGGAAAGAACTCCCTGTTTAATAAATGGTGTTGGGAAAACTGGCTAGCCATGTGCAGAAAGCAGAAACTGGACCCCTTCCTGACCCCACCTTACACTAAAATTAACTCCAGATGGATTAAAGACTTAAACATAAGACCTAACACCATAAAAACCCTAGAAGAAAATCTAGGCAAAACCATTCAGGACATAGGCATAGGCAAGGACTTCATGACCAAAACACCAAAAGCATTGGCAACAAAAGCCAAAGTAGACAAATGGGACCTAATCAAACTCCACAGCTTCTGCACAGCAAAAGAAACAGTCACTAGAGTGAATCGGCAACCAACAGAATGGGAAAAAATTTTTGCAGTTTACCCATCTGACAAAGGGCTGATATCCAGAATTTACAAAGAACTAAAACAGATTTACAAGAAAATAACAAGCCCATTCAAAAGTGGGCAAAGACTATGGACAGACACTTTAGAAAAGAAGACATACATGAGGCCAACAAACATGAAAAAATGCACATCATCACTGGTCATTAGAGAAATGCAAATCAAAACTACATTGAGATAACATCTCACGCCAGTTAGAATGGCAATCATTAAAAAATCTGGAGACAATAGATGCTGGAGAGGATGTGCAGAAATAGGAACACTTTTACACTGTTGGTGGTAGTGTAAATTAGTTCAACCATTGTGGAAGACAGTGTGGTGATTCCTCAAGGCCTCAGAAATAGAAATCCCATTTGACCCAGCAATACCATTACCGGGTTTATAACCAAAGGGTTATAAATTGTTCTACTATAAGGACACATGCACGCGAATGTTCATTGCAGCAGAGTTGACAATAGCAAAGACCTAGTACCAACCCAAATGTCCATCGATGATAGATGGGACAGGGAAAATGTGGCACATATACACCATGAAATATTATGCAGCCATCAAAAACAATGAGTTCGTGTCCTTTGCAGGGACATGGATGAACCTGGAAACCACCATTCTCAGCAAACTGACACAAGAACAGAAAATCAAACACCGCATGTTCTCACTCATAGGCGGATGTTGAACAATGAGAACACGTGGACACAAGGAGGGGAGCACTACACACTGGGGTCTGTTGGGGGGAAACAGGGGAGGGACAGCGGGGGGTGGGGAGTTGGGGAGAGATAGCATGGGGAGAAATGCCAGATATAGGTGAAGGGGAGGAAGGCAGCAAATCACACTGCCACGTGTGTACCTATGCAACAATCTTGCATGTTCTTCACATGTACCCCAAAACCTAAAATGCAATAAAAAATAAATACACAAAAAACGTATCTACTACAATGGAGCAACTGACCAGATGGGGTCATTGATCAACTCACACCCTTAGGCCTTAACCCATAAGCAATGCTCTTGGTGCTAGCGGAGCTACCCAGTGAGGGCCTGGAAATGAATGAATCACATGCAGAAGCAAAGGAGGAAAATACTACCAATTAAGGGAGAGATTCAGCACAAGAAAGGATGTAATCTCATTATTGAGTGGCCCATTGTTTAGGGTGGGGACATGCTGGTTACCTAATCACTCATCACGTGTGGCCTTGTCTACCTTCTAATCGTCTCTCACATCTACATAAATCTTCACAGGACTCTTGATCATTTGTCCATGTTGTTGCAACAGTGTTTTCCATGTCTTCAAAGTTTGCCCCTTCAATCCATTCTGCAATCTGATGATTCTCAAATGCAAATCTGATCACAACACTCCTCTGCTTAAAACTCTTAAACACCCCCCCATTGCTTGAGCATAAAGTATGCATTCCTATCTTGACTTACAAGCCTCTTCATGTTTACCCTGTAGCTTCATCCCTCACCACCCTTTACCTCCTTCAACATTAGGCCACCCTGCAATTATTTTAATGTCCCCAAAGAGCCATGTGTTCTCTTCTGGGGCTTTGTACATGCTTTCTTCCTGTCTGGCTTATATTTTCATCTGGTTCTGTCACCTAACTAGAAAAGGAACTAGCTCAGATATGATGATTTCGAAGCATTTGTGTGGCATCTAGTAGGCATTTGGTTGGAAAGGAGAGGGGGTAGGACTGGTTTTAGGAGGCTGAAGAGAGTGCCATCCAGGGGTCAAATCTAGTAATTAGCTTGCAACTCCAGCAAAGATATGCTTCCTCAGAAAGGAAGGCAAGGAAGCAAGAATGGGTACAGGTTCATAGGCTCTTGAAGGGATGAATGAAAGGAAGCGGGTGTTATGCCTGTTGGTTTCTGTGAAGTAAAAGGCGAGGTCACATTTACTGATCTGATGGTGGTGGAAGGCAGTCATTTGAGATGAGTAGTGAAGGTTTGGAATGTCAGAAGAAGCAGATACAGGATGAGCCAAGGAATCCCAATTATGACCAGAGACCAGCCCAGACCTAAGTTGGTAAACTTGGTTTTTCTTTACCTAAGCCCAACTGCCTGGGCCTAAGAGCAGAAGCAGACTGTTGTTTTGGCCTGGGATTTGGCTTTGGCTGGGTGACTCTTTCAGAAAGACAGGAGAGACACTTGATGACATTGGGAGAAAATGGTTTAAAAGATTCACCTTGGGGTTAGGCTTCTGGTTTCTAGAACTAGAGCTAGTCTAGGACAAAGTTTCATAGGTTTGAGTGCTATATTTAGTGTGACTTACAGTCATTTATTGGGAAGAATGGCCCTTTATTCTAAAAATTATATCATCTCTACATCTTGATTTTAAAATGTGTTTGAAAAAATTAAATTACAGAATTGTATCATTTCCTAGGGCTGCCATAATGAATTACCACAAACTGGGTAGCTTAAAGCAACAGAAATTGGCCAGGTGCAGTGGCTCCTGCCTGTAATCCCAGCACTTTGGGAGGCCAAGGTGGGAAGACCCCTTGACAAGAGTTCAAGATCACTCTGGGAAACATAGTGAGACCTCATCTCTATATAAAAAAAAAAAAAAAAAGCCAGATGTGGTGGCACACACCTGTGGTCCCAGTTACTCAGGTGGCTGAGGTGGGAGGACTGCTTGAGCCTGGGAGTTCAAGGCTGCAGTAAACAGTGATCATGCCACTGCACTCCAGCTTGGGTGACAGAGTAAGACTCTGTCTCAAAAAACAAACAAACAAAAAAAACCAAGTTTATTTAGCTGGGCATGGTGGTGCATGCCTGTAGTCCCAGCTACTCAGGAAGCTGAGGTAGGAGAATCACTTGAACCTGGGAGACAGAGGTTGCAGTAAGCCACGATTGCACCACTGCACTCCAGCCTGGGCAACAGAGCAAGACTGTCTCAGAAAAACAACAACAACAAAAAACAAGGTTATTATCTCACAATTTTAGAAGTCAGAAGTCCAAAACAAGGGGTTGGCAGGGTTGGTTTCTTCTGAGGCTCTGAAGGAGAATCCACTCCATGTTTTTCTTTTAGTTTTTGGTGGTTGCAAGCAATTCTTCATGTTCCTTGCCTTATAGACATATCACTTCAACCTCTATTACTGTCTTCACATTGCCTTCTCATCTATGTCTCCAACCTCCGTTTTTCTAGTAAGGTCACACTGATCATTGGATCTAGCATCCACCTTAAATCCAGGATGATCTTATCTCAAGATCTTTAATTTAATTATATTTGTAAAGACCCTCTTCCAAATACAGTCATGTTCAGAGCTTCCAGGACTTAGGAGTTGGACATATCTTTTTTTGGTATTACTATTCAGCTCATTAAAGAAGTATTAATGGTAATTTTTCCCCAATGTCTCTACTTGACCAGAAAAAAATAAATGTTGGGGGTTAGGGTAGTTCAAAGAGAGTAGTCTATTAGAATTAAGATTTCAGGGACAGGACAGAGTGTGGTGGCTCACGCTTATAATCCCAGTACATAGGAGGCTGAGGCAGGAGGATGGCTTGAGCCCAGGAGATTCCAGACCAGCCTGCGCAACATAGGGAGACCCTGTCTCTACAAAAAATAAAAATAAAAAATTAGACAGGTATGGTGGTATGCACCTGTGGTCCCAGCTACTCGGGATGCTGAGGCAGGAGGAATGCTTGAGCCCAGGAGGGCGAGGTGGCAGTGGGCCATGATCACACCAGTGCATTCCAGTTTGGGTGAGAGAGTGAGACACCGTTCCTCCTGCTGCCCCCTAAAAAGATTTCAGATGGGGAGCAGTTCATAGGTATGACAGATTTGTTTGGTTCTTGTCTGCAGGGTCCTGGGAAACTCAGCAGAAACACCAATAACATGCCTCTATGTCAGGGTAGGATACTGGGCTAGAGTCCTCCATTGTCTTGGAAAAGAAGATATGATCCAAGTGGCATGTTTGAGTTGTATTTAGGGAACAGAGTTAGAAGTCAATGCTGCAAGAACAGAATCAGTGAGGAGTGTGAGGTTAAGATTCAGCAGTCAAGGATGCCAGGAAGAAGCTGAGAAAGAGAGTAAGGCTGTTGAAGAGGAAAGATGAGGAAGTAAAGAATGGGTCCTCTCTTGTTCTGATCTTATGGTCTCAGGGAAACTTAGTTTAGAAACACATGGGTCAGGCCAGGTATGGTGACTCATGCCTGTAATCCCAACACTTTGGAAGGCCAAAGTGGGTGGATCCCTTGAGGTCAGGAATTCAAGACCAGATTGGACAACACGGTAAAACCCTGTCTCTACTAAAAATACAAAAAATTAGCCAGGCATGGTAGTGGGCACCTATAATCCCAGCTACTTGAGAGGCTAAGGCAGGAGAATCACTTGAACCTGGGAGGCAGAGGTTGTGGTGAGCTGAGATTGCATCATTGAACTCTAGCCTAGGTGACAGAACAAGATTCTGTCTCAAAAAAAAAAAAAAAGAAGCAGCACATGGTCAGCAAAACTGTTCACATAAGTCTCCCTTACTAGATAGCGGGTTCGTAAAGGGCAGAAATAGTGTCTTACTGAGTATTCAGCATAAGATCTGACCCATGGGAGGGACTCAGTTGAATTAAACTGAAAGAGCTTGTCATTTTGAGCTGTTCTTCCTGTTTACAATTAACATTAATCTATTTTAGCACAGCTATCATATTGCATCTTTGATATATGTGATGGCCAATTATATTTTTTATATGAAAATATATTGCTTTTGAACATATACTCCCGTGACATAATTTAGAATTTCATACATTGACATCAAGAGGGGAGAAAGAGAGTCTTGAATGAAGTTTGGAGAATAGTAGTGATCTTCACTGAATGTCTCCTTGCAAGAAGCATAAGAGGAGCAAAGTGACAGGTAGCCTCTACCCTTGGAAGAAAATCACTGAGTGTATCACTTTTCAATCAAATGCTCAAAGTTGATGACACAAATGATCATGCCTTTTACATTGCATGCTTGTACTTTCTTACTCAAGTGGTGATCTTTAAACCCTAGAAGTCACAGCATTTTCCCAGATTTCAAGAATTATGCCCCTGCAGAAGTGTTTGGGGAGGCTGCAGGACTTTGTTTTTGAGACAAGGTCTCACTCTGTGCCCAGGCTGGGAGCAGTGGCACAATATTGGCTCACTGTAGCCTTGACTTCCCAGGCTAAAGTGATCCTCCAACCTCAGCCTCCCAAGCAGCTTGGCACCACCACACCTAGCTGAGTTTTTAATTTTTTGTTGAGACAGGGATCTCCATATGTTGCTCAGGCTGGTCCTGAACTCCTGAGCTCAAGGCTCAGGATCAAGGCACAATGTCACCATGCTTGGTCTCTTTATCTTTTTAAACCAAATTGCCCAATAAGGGAACTGGACTGATACTGCCCTCTAACAATGAAATATATAAAATGTTTTTTTTTTTAGATTTGAAACCTGTGGAACTACAGGGCGATTATCAGACATTCCAGAAAGAAGGCAGGAACTACAGATTGCTTAAAACTATTGAAATAATGACCACAGGAAGTGAGCATACTTTAAAGCCCTATATGGTGATTATTTCAGAAAAAAGCTGAGCTGGAAAATGAAACCAGTTTCTCTTCTAGCTGCTGAGATTCCCTGAATTTTCTACAAACTGCTTGGAATTTTGCAAACAATTCACAGCTGATAAAATAAAACAGCAGGGGAACTGTGTCTGTGGTGAAGACTCTAGGGACAGCCAGCAGGAGGGAAAGGTCATTGTCTGTCCCTCTTGGTTCCTATAGCCAAAAAACTGTACAAGTTTTTGGTTTTCTTTTTGTCCTTTTAAATAAACAGAAGTCAGCTGAAGACCTACAGAAAGGATTACTAGGGTAACTTGAACTTGACTCCCCGAAGCCTACTCGGAGAATGTACTTGCAACTTTTGCTTATTTGCTTAAAGAATAATTCACTGGCTACCCACTGTGTGCCAGGCCTTGAGCTGGGAATTGATGGTTAAAGGACTATGAGGAACCATTGTTGTCCAACATGAGGAACTCTAAAGAGTAGGAGGAGAGACCTGGAAGCAAACACTTTGGACGTGGCGTGCCAAGGGATGTGCAGAAGCCAGCACAGGGGACTATGTGAGCACAATGTGTAAGATCAGATGCAGAGAAGTAGAAGTTTGACACTTTTTAGTGGAGTCAGCTTTCAACACAACTTTTTCAGGCTTTGAGTTAATCATATAAATTGGGAAAACTGAGAAGTAAAGGACCATGTATTTAAAGCAGGTGCATGCAAGTTTGGGGCAGCCAAGTGTCACCTCTTCTAAGAAGCTTCTACTCACCTGCACGCAGTTAGAGATCATCACTGTCTTTGGGGTTCCCACGGCACTTTGTCAAGTTCTTGATTATAGTGCTTATCACATCTTTATTTATTCCTTTGTTGGTCCCTCCTCTATGAATTCTGGACTCAATGTTAGGGACTCAGTCTCACTCATTTTTGTATCCTTAGTGTTTGGAAGCATCAACAAACATTTGCTGTGAATGAATGGGAGAGGAAGGCTGTGTGGTGCAGTGGGAAAGGCAATGAACTGGCAGTCAAGACATGGGGCTCTAAACCTGACTCTGCTACTTTGAACAAGTCCCCTCACTGCTCTGGGTCTCAATTTCCTCATCTGTAAAAGGAGAATAAAAATACAGCCTTCCTCCCCAGGGTTATGGAGATTAAAAGAGTTAACAGAGCTTCACCTGCGCTGTTTGTGCCCTGCCCTCCTGAAACAGCCAGGACTATTGTTCTTGCCATTTGGATCTCATTTGTGCTCTCTCCTGATGCGAGCTGAGCTGAAATCTGTTGCCACAATTGTTGGAGGGAAGTTTGCAGTAATGGCATACATATCATCCAGTTGGCCCCTGTGTTACTAGAAGGGCAGACATCAAAAGCAAGGAGCATATCAAGCTAGAGAGAGAGAGATTTGCTTCTTTTGTGACCTCTAAACCTGAAAGGGGACCCAAAGTGGGAAGAGTGAGGCAGAGCAGATCTACATCATTTGCAGAGGGGTATAAGTGAGGCCTCAAACATTGTCTTCTAAGCCCTGGAATTTAGCAACATCTAGAGGAATGCCACTTCAATGAAGTCTACTCATTCATATCATGTCATAATTTCTTAGTGCCTTGGGTTGGATAACTCTGTTATGGGTATTCAAGGCTAAGAAAGATGAGGAGAAGTAAAAAATTGCAAATGCCAAAAAAAGTAATGCCATTTGGAAAAAATGGAAAAATCACAATTTTAGACACATTGTCTCAAGAGATGACTATCAATTTCCAGGTAAGATGTCTTTCCAGAAGATCCACTAACATTTTTCTTTGTACACTGTAAAGGCAAACTTTTCCATCAAAACTTGATATATCTTCTACTTAGAAGTCATGTGTCTGGGAAGCCCTAAAATCTGCAACTGATATTTTGTGGTGCTTTCTGGAAGTTGCATTTATTGAGTGAGTTTATTTAATTGCACGGACTGGGCCTTATCACAAGACAGTGGTCAAGGGAAGATGATAAGAGAAGAAAAAAAAGAAGGGATTGAGGCCAGTAGAATCCCTACCCAAAGGCTAAAGTCAGTCCTGGTGTTAATGCTAGTGACTTTAAAAAAAAAAAAAGTATGTTTCCATTTTGCAAGGCTTTTTTTTTTTTTTTTTTTTGAGAGTCTCACCCTGTCGCTCAGGCTGGAGTGCAATGGTGCAATTTTGGCTCACTGCAACCTCTGCCTCCCGGGTTCAAATGATTCTCCTGCCTCAGCCTCCTGAGTAGCTGCGTTTACAGGTACCTGCCTCCACACCCACCTAATTTTTGTATTTTTAGCAGAAACGGTTTCACCATGTTGGCCAGGCTGGTTTAGAACTCCTAACCTTGTGATCCACCGCCTTGGCCTCCCAAAGTGCTGGGATTACAGGAGTGAGCCATTGTGCCTGGCTCCATTTTGCAAGGCTTTTAAAAAATACTATGTGTTCAGATGGCACCTTTAATCACAAAGAACTTCTGGCTGAGTTCCAGACTGATTCTGCTGGCACAGAGAACTCTGAGATCATACCCTATATTCAGAGCAAAGAAGAAATATTTCATCCATTTCTAAAATAAAGAGGAGAAATGAAGCATGTTTGAACAGTTGCAGAACAAAACCATACCAGGGTGAAAAGTGAAGGGTATCCTAGCCATTTGGAGTTACAGAAAAGTCCTATTAATACTAAATACTTAAGTGGCACATTTTTTTCATTCTGAGTGTTTCACTATAAACTAAGCAGCTTGCATAAATCTATTTCATAGATATATAAATGAAGGCAGACAGATTTCATGATTTACCTAAGACTACTTCAAATTAAACAAAAGGGAGGAGGTGAAGGAAAACGAGCAGCTCCTAAAGTAGCAGGTTGTGACCCAGGAGTTTGAGTGCTTGGAGCTGAATTTAATCTACGCCCAAGCCAATATAATTCTCCAACTTGGAAGTGGTTCAGGACACCCGAGCTAACATTTTTACCTTTGCCAAAGAGCCTGGGGCAATTTGGTGAGAAGCAATCACAACCTCACTTCTATTTCTCAATAGAAAGAAAGACCAGCATCATCTGACAGGTGCTTTCCCGCATTGTCAGGCGCTGGTTTAAGCTCATCTGAAGAAAGTGTGCTTCCCCTTGATTCATCATTGCCTCTTGCAACACTTATTCTCTTGAGATCTATTCAAAGGTCTATTTAAGTTGGACAGTTGGGTCATACAATTTTAGGTGGCAAGATTGAATCACATCTTTACTCCATGTGTCAGCCTTGAGCACTTGATTATATATTGTGCTTCAACTTCACTCCATCCCTCAAAGCCTTAGCTGTAGGAAAAGCCTGGGCGATTGCTCTGTGTATTAGAAACTGAAACACCACCACTAAATGCTGAAAAGTGGTCCAGGGAAAAGGTGCTGTGGAAATCTGAAAGCCATTATCTTTTCCACACTTCCACTCTCTTCACCCTCATTTTGTTTGGGAATGCACAGGAATGCCCGTGAACAAAAATAAACCTACCCTTGACTGTTCTGTCTTTTGAGCTATCAAACTTGAGTACTACTGGCTCCCAGATATGCTGAAGCAGAGACTGCTGGGGAAGCAGTCACAAAATAGAGTTGATCTTCCAGTATCTTTTACCTGTAAGGAATGGTTCAGGAGATTATAATTAATGAGTCCTGCCTCAAAGTTGAACTCATATTTGGAATTCAGAAATACAAGAAAGCATGCAAGAATCCTGGTGTATTTGAGGTCAGGAGATCGAGCCATCCTGGCCAACACTGTGAAACTCTGTCTCCACTAAAATACAAAAAATTAGCCGGGTGTGATGGCGCATGCCTGTAGTCCCAGCTACTCTGGAGACTGAGGCAGGGGAATCACTTGAACCCGGGAAGCAGAGGCTGCAATGAGCCAAGATCGAGCCACTAAACTCCAGCCTGGCGACAGAACAAGACTCCAAATAATAATAATAATAATAATAATAATAATAATAATAATACTGGTGTGTTTTCTTAGCTCAACCCTGTCCATCCATACATTCTGGCCCTTTTTAACCACTCTATGCCCAGTTCATATACATTTCGACTGTCTGCCCTCAGGAACTGTCTCAAGGCAACTCAGTCAAGGCACCTTTAAGGAAGACAGAACCACCTTAGGAGGCAGAGGGTGAAATGTGGCAACTCTTCTACGGGCGAATCAATATAGCAGACCTGCTCAGGGTAGGTTTTGCTAGGGCTTAAATCAGGTTGTCAACTCAAACACAATGGGCTTTGTTACTCCTATGCAAAGAGGAAATGGAGCAGTTTTTGGCCTCCTCAGACTGTATTGTAGGGTATACAGGATGGCAATTCCAGGCACAATCTTAAGAAGACACAAATCTGCTTTTAGCTATTCAGTGTTCCCCAGCAAGTTAATTAGCTGTTTCTGAAATGCATGGAAATATTCAGCATTTTCGTAGTGAAGCCAATCTCCTAGAGTTAAGCTTTGGGGGTAGGAATGAGTATATGAGGAAGGGATCTGTCAGGGAAAAAACAGAATAGAGCCCTTTTGGTGAGAGATTTATCTCAGAAATTACACATGCACTGTAATTCCAAGACTTTTTTTTTTTTTTTTTTTTTCTGTTTTGAGCACTGGAGCTGGAGGGCTTGCTGAGTTGCCTCACTATTTTAGGCGTGGGGTTCAAAAGTCCTTGGGAGGGAAGCAGAGAGGAACTGCGAAATGCCTCCCTCAGAAATGCCCAATTGCTCAAGGGGAGAAGCAGGGAGTGGGCTCAGGTAGCAGCCAGGAAGGTTGCAGGGGCCACGGTCACATCCTCTCACTGAGCGGTAAGGTTCCTGCAAATGGGTTTGGGGACCATTGCTTTGACAACTTATCAAGGGTGCAGGGAGGCCCGTCCCAGCAAGGTGAAGAGGTCTATAGGAAAGGAGTCTGCCCAGAGACCTCCTAAGGACCTGAAGAGCGCGCACCCAGTCAAGAGGCCGTATGCACCCCCACTGTGTCCACTCCCCTCCCCGGCTAGTCTCCGGGCAAAGCAGTCTCGCGCAGGTCCTCCCCGGCTCCTCTCCTCACTCTCCCGGGCGGACTGAGCCGCGGCGGGAGCCCCGCCTGTCTCCGGGCAGCTTGAGCCCCCGAGAGCTCGCCCAGCCTGTCAATAAACGCCGTTCGCGTTTTCTTTCTTTCTTTTTTTTTTTTCTCCTGTTCTTTTCTTTTCCCCTTCTGCCTTTGTCCCGCTTAGTAACTGGGCTTTGACCAATCGCCGCCTTACCGGCCGGCGCCGGCTGTCTCCTGATTGGCCCGCTTGGGGCGCGCAGCCGTCTCCCGCTCCTTCGCAGGAGCAAGGCAGACAAAAGACGCAGGCTCCAGGCTCCGGCAACCGGCCTCAGCCAATCACTACCCACCTTGTCTGTCTCCCCCCTCGCCGTTCCCTCCCCGCCTGCCTCGCGTGCTCCCGGCACTGACTCCTGGAGTGCGGCCAGCGCCCGGACCGTACCATTCTGATTGAAGCTGGGGGAGAGCGCAGATGGCTGACTGGGGAGCCGAAGCCTAGAGAGCGGTGGGGAGTTCTGAAAGTCGAGATGGAGGGCAGGGTTTTGAACATATTCTCAGGCACCTGACAGAATCCCGGTACATCGAGGCGGGACAGCGTGGAAGGGCCGGTGGTGATGCCTGCTTTCCCCCCTCCCGGCGCGGTTGGGTGGCGCCTCAGCGGGTGGGCAGCTTGGGGTGGGGAGGGTGTCCCCTCCGCGCCGTTAAATTGAAACTCTAGTGGCTAGAGTCAGGGCAGAGCTTGAGGGCAGCTGGTGTAGGCGGGTTGCGATTTAGACCCCAGCGGGGCGCCGAGACTAGCCGAACTGACTGGACATTCCTGCCGGTCCCATTCCCGAGGTTGCTGCAGCTTCGGTTCCGAGCCCGACCGGAGCAGAGCCCGAGTCCCGGCCCCTGGGGGATTCGCTGTCTGCAGACCAGTGGGACCCCGAAACTTGAACGCAATCTCCAACCCCGTTTTTATGCCTTCCTTTGTCACTTTCCCGGCTTTCTCCCAACGTGTTCTTTTTTTCCTCTTCATTCTCCCTGCTCGGAAGAACACAAAAGTGGCTTCCGAGGAAAGATTTGGAGGTGGTGGGAGCTTTTCTCTCCGGAGAGCAACTGTGTAGAAAGGATTTTTGGGAAGCCGCTTTTTAACACCTCTGCCCTCGGTCCCCCAAGCCTCTCTGTAACCCTCTGAGGAGAAAGCACGTAGCTTGAAAGTTCGGGAGCATTTTGTTGGGTGCTGTAGGAGAGGGAGAGGTCCCTGTTCTGGTAGTTTGGCTGGACTAGTACTGGCCGTTGGAAACCCCGAAGTACGTTTCCGTGTGGAACTTTTGCAGATACATATTTTTAAATTTTTTAATGCCAGATTAAAAATACACGCCTTCTATATATCTCCTGACGACCTGCCCCTGACAGCGCTATGTACAATACGGTGTGGAGTATGGACCGCGATGACGCAGACTGGAGGGAGGTGATGATGCCCTATTCGACAGAACTGATATTTTATATTGAAATGGATCCTCCAGGTACTTGGGAGAAAAAAAAGAATCTCGTGATGGGTCTCATTTGTATTTACCAAGAGCTTGGTGTGATGTTTTCAGGGCCGAAGTATTCCTAGGTGCGTTAGATTAGGGATGAGGGGAAGGTTTGCAGTTACAGCTGCGGTAAAACTGCTTCTGGGTTACTCGTTTAAAGTTTGCAGTTAGGACCCTGAATCTATTGTCCTGCGAAGGTGGGGGTGGGGGCTGGAAGTGGGGGTGGGGAGAGAGACCCCTTTTAAAAATTCTCATTATTTTTTACTTTGCCTTTGCGTGTTGTTCAGGTTTTTCTTGTGCCCTCCACTTTTATTTATTTGTTTATTTTTCAATTAAAGACTCTTCTACCTGCAAAAGATGTTTTATATCCCAGGCTGGAAGCCAGTCTTCCCCTTTGGGCAAATTCTTGAAAGCTTGTCGTTTCATACGTTTGTCTAATTTGGTTCGTTGTGTTTTTCCCCTTTTAACTTCTGAAACTGAGTTGCCTATGTGATTATTCATTGTAAGGCTCCCTTTTTCTCTTGCAGAAACAAATGCCGGTTAGTGATTTTTTTAGGGATTGGGCGTTCGTATTCAGCCATGGTCTTAGTCTGAGGTTTTCCTTCTCAGAAGGTAGTTGCTCAGAGAGATCTACGTGCAATATTATGTTACTCTTTAATTTAATGATGATTTAACTTAATTTGTGGGATAGGGTTTATTTAATATAACTTCAATTCCTAGAGTAAAACAAAATCAGGGAACCTTTCTCTTTCCTGTGAATATGTGGTATGTACATATGTGTTCCTATACACATGACGTAAAGTATACATATATAGTACTATATTTTTACTTTAAGCGTTGTATGACGCTATTACAGACATTTTGCGTATCTGGTAGGAAAGGAAAAGGAAGGCAAAATGGAAAAGTTGGCTTTTTTTTTTCTTTAAAGTCTACCTCATTTTATGATTATTAGCTGTCAGATTTTCTCAAACCCCGTTTGCAATTACAGATGGTGCTTTATGTAATGATTCTGGATAAGTAGAGGGCCTTTATGACTCCTTGTTTCTGTTGAGGATGAATTCTTTATGATTTTAAAACACGTTATGGCTAAGCCTACAGAATAAATGTGTGTCATTGGGGAACCTCGCTTATTATAAGACTATTTTTGGAAACATTTGAAAGGATTCGAGCCATGCAAGTGGGAAGAAGTGTAACTGTCTTGTAGAAGGTATGTAGAAATCCTTTCCTGTGTCCTTGCAAACAGTAAATTATCCTGCTTTTTTTTTTTCAGTTAGTCATAGTGTTACATGATGCTGTACTAAAAACTAATATTGAATAAACCTTTTTCACTCTTGATGATCACTTAGTATTTTTTTCTTTTCCTTCATTTCAGAGCCTTCTTTATTTGCTTTTATAATTATGACTGCAATCAGGATGCAGCTTTTTAGTGTTTTGCAAAGTTTGTAAGATTTGCCACCCATCTATTGTGTCTTTCCCCCTTTGTTTCCCCCTAATGGTAAAAGCATATTAGATACATTTTTCATACATGTGATTGGAAATTTAGTACATCACTGGTACTTTTATTGTAAAAACTAAGGTTAATAATTCTAGATTTCTGTTACAAGAATTACATATTCAAACTGCCTTAGAATTATATTGCATTATATAGTATCTTGCCTTGCAGACATACAAAGGGAATTTGTTGGGTGGGAGGTGAGTAGGGAGGAGGGGAGAAAATGAAGAATGCACTATGGTTTAAATATATTAGCCCAGTAGAAAAATACTGGCCAAGTGGAGTCAAGTTGTCCAAAAATAATTTTAAGAAAAGTTGACTGTTATATGGAGATGTGGGTCTTATAAGGTTGTATAGAAAATTCTGATCCAAACTTCATTTTCCATGGAAATAAACTTTTGAATTTAAAATGTTCATCCTTGAATGAAATTGTGAGTACTGAGATTCTATTGAGAATACTGAAAAGATACATATGCTGTTCTTTATTACCCCTTTTGTAGCTTTAATGTAGAGTATGGTTAGTTATTCCTAGTAGCTTTTTAAAAATGAAGCATACTTGAGTATGCTGAAACATTACCTATGAAGTGAATGGTTTTTTATGGAGATAGTGTGAATGGCAATCTTGTTTTATGTGATAAATTAAGTTTTCGAAACATTTAAAAACTACATCATTGGTGAAGCTGTTGCAGCTTGTTTTGTACATTTTTCCTAGCTCCCAACCCAGATCAAGCTCTTATTATTTCATTCCTGGACTGCTGTGATAGCGAACTAACTGCTCTCCCATTTCTACTCTGTTCAAGCCAGGGTAATGTTAAGAGTATCATCTGATGATTTATCTTACAATGATAAATCTTCCAGTGGTTTAAAAACCTCCCAATGGCTTCCCTTTGCCTACCAAAAACAAACAAAAAACCCCGATTGCATACCTTGTCGTATAAGTCCCTCTGTTTTTG
Organism: Callithrix jacchus; assembly: GCF_049354715.1. Classification (NCBI taxonomy): domain Eukaryota; kingdom Metazoa; phylum Chordata; class Mammalia; order Primates; family Cebidae; genus Callithrix; species Callithrix jacchus. Next base: position 82,904,726 of record NC_133508.1, on the reverse strand, counting down.
CTTCCAATCTAATTTTCTAGTTCATTCTCTTCCTGGTGTCTGTCATAAATTCTGTAGAAGCAATTTTGTATTTGCTGTTCCTTGAATATATGCTTTTTCCTCTTTCTGGGATGCCTTTCATTTGCAGTAATCACATGTTGAAATCTTATATATATGTGTCTTTAGGACCCAGGTCAGATGCCTTCGGTGTCAGAATATGTTCTCTTAAACCCTTCTGTTAAAAATCATCCCTCCTTCCTTTTGCCTCCCTCTTCTAGCGCTTCTTCCTCCTCTTCTTTTTTTTTTGAGATGGTCTCACTCTGTTGCCCAGGCTGGAGTGCAGTGGTACGATCTTGGCTCACTGCAACCTCCACCTACTGAGTTCAAGTGATTCTCCTGCCTCAGCCTTCCGAGTAGCAGGGATTACAGGCATGCACCACCACACCAGCTAATTTTTGTAGTTTTAGTAGAGACAGGGTTTCACCAGGCTAGTCTCGAACTCACGACCTTAGGTGATCTGCCCGCCTCAGCCTCTCAAAGTGCTGGGATTACAGGCATGAGCCACCATGCCCAGCCTACTCTTCTAGTACTTCTCAGATGAAATTTTTTCCATTCTGTCTAGAGGAGCTACTTATGTATACTTCTCCCTATGAAATTGGCTTCCCACCTGGTCCTGAGCTTCTTAGCTTGCCCAGGGTCTTGCAAGTAGTAGACAATTTAATCAGTATATGTTGAATTAATAAATAAGGAGCATTGTTTCCTTCTAGTCTTTAGGTGCCTTTCTACTTAAGGTCCTTGTTCAACTCATTGCTTGGCTATTGCAGCAGCCTAGGGTTAAATAACTTTTAAATTAGACATTTGTTGACTTAGGGCCCTTACTGTAATGGTGCCAGTATTTTTAATATTTTTTTGCATCTTTATTTTATTTTCGAGACAGTCTCACTGTGTTGCCTAGTCTGGAGTGCAGTGGTGCCGTCTCGGCTCACTGCAACATCCATGTCCTGGGTTCAAAGGATTCTCGTGCTTCAGCCTCCTGAGTAACTGGGAGTACAGGCACGCGCTGCCATGCCTGGCTAATTTTTGTATTTTTAGTAGAAATGGGAGTTTCACCATGTTGGCCAGGCTGGTCCTGAATTCCTTGCCTCGAGCAATCTGCCCATATTGGACTCCCAAAATGCTGGGATTACAGACGTGAGCCACCACGCCTAGCCTTTCATCTTAATTTTAGACTGAACCATAAATGCAAAATTTTATCTATTATTGCTTCTAGTGGCTTCAAAAACTATTTTGCAAAGGTGCTTCCCTCTAGCCTATCATTTCAATACTTACATTATTATGCATCCTGAAGTTTTCTAATAACTGCATGGATTGGTGTATCTACTGTCGTAGTAATGTGTAAGTTGAATCCAATTGGGAGTTTAATGTGTTAATGTTTGTGTATTTTCTGGCAGCAGTAGATATACTGAACTGTTCAGATGAAACATACAACTTTTTATTGTTGGCTAGGTGTGGTGGCTCATGCCTATACTCCCAGTGTGCTTTGGGAGCCCAAGGCAGGAGGATCATTTGAGGTCAGGAGGTCTGGACCAGAACACTTTGTAGAGATGCAGTTTCTATAAAACCACAGCAACAAAACTTCTATTGTAGAAATGTTAATATTGTAGTACAGAGAATTGCCTATAAGCATCTTTGTTAGTCTTGCTATGAATTTGGGAATTGGGATTATTCTGTAACAAAGCTGGATAGAGGTCTCTCAAAGAGCCTCACCTTCGGTCTTTTGAGGATTAACTATACACAGCTGATCATAACTCATGCACAAAGGTTGTACCTAGTGGTGTGTTAGCTCTGCACTTTAGTTTTTACGTTGTTTTCATTTTAGGAAAATGTAATAAATTCCTTTTGAAATTAGTGGATAATTCTTGTTTAAAGTTGTTGGCTGTTTTTTGTTCTTATCTAGACAGACTTCTGAAATTATTATTTTTTGAGGCAGGGTCTCACCTTTGTTGCCCAGGCTGGAATACAGTGGTGTGATCATGGCTCACTGCAGCCTCAACCTCCTGGGCTCAAATGATTCTTCCACCTCAGCCTCTTGAGTAGGTGAGACTATAAGGTGCTTCCTACCACACCCAGCTAATGTTTTAAAAAATTATTTTTGGTAGAGGCAGGGTTTTGCCGTGTTGCCTGGCTGGTCTTGAACTCCTGGACTCAAGTGATCTGTCTGCCTCAGTCTCCCAAAATGCTGGGATTACGGGCATGAGCCATAGCACCCAGCCTGAAATTATCTTTCCTTCTGTAGATAATTAGAAAATGAAAAGTTTTGTTTGGCAAAACATGAATATAGGAAAGTCTAAAAAAGTGGTTCTCAATTTTTTATTGGTCTCAGTGCCCCTTTTAGACTTAAAAAAGTAGAGGACCTCAAAGAGCTTCTCTTTAAGTGGATTATATCTATTGATATTTGTAGTATTAGAATAAAACTGAAAAATTAAAATATATTTAATTCATTAAAAAGTAATAAAGCATTGTACATGTGGCTTTTTTTCCTCTTATTTTCTTCTTTTTTCTTTCTTTCTTTTCGAGACAGGGTCTTGCTTTGTTTGTCCAGGCTGGTCTTAAACTCCTGGCTCAAGTGACCCTTCTGCCTCAGCCTCCCTCTGCCACCACGCCTGGCAAACATGTTAGCATAACTTTTCTAAATGAAAAAAGTAACTATATTTTCTAAAAAACAAAAAGAATTCGTGGGAAGAGTGGCATTGACATCTTTACCATCCAGCTTCATAGAAGACTTTTTTTTTTTTTTTTTTTTGAGACTGGGTCTCACTCTGTTCCCCAGACTGGAGTGCAGTGGCTTGATCTCAGCTCACCGTAACCTCAACCTCCCAGGCTCACACGATTCTCCTGCCTCAGCCTCCTCTGTAGCTGGGATTACAGGCACCCACCATCACGTGTGGGTGATTTTTGTAGTTTTAGTAGAGACGGGGTTTCATCATGTTGGCCAGGGTGGTCTTGAGCTCCTGACTCCAAATGATCCACCACGTCAGCCTCCCAAAGTGCTGGGCTCGGCCAATAGAAGACATTTAAATTCCCTTGTCTGCTCCTGCATTTAGTCTGTTGAGATATTTACAGGTTATAACCTGAGGTAAACTCCACTGTATAGTTATAAAAGAATGAGAGTGAAAATGGCAATTAATGTCTTAGTGATACTATGAAAATAGTTCTGACCTCTTGGACTCTCTGAAGGGCCTTTGGAATTCTGGGTCACGTTTTGAGACCTATTAGTCTAGCAGTTAGACTGCATAGTTTGGTGGACAGCCTGGTAAAGTATCTTCTGACTTTGAAGCCAGACACAAAGGTTGTTCTAAGAAGCTTATTTGCTTACCCTGACATACTTGGTATTTTCAACCCTGCAAAATTTAGATTACCATTTTGGTGGAAAACTGGTACACTGGCCCTATGGTTGGGGAAAATATCTGCTGAGCGCTACATTGAAGAAATAGGTCATCTGCCACTTCATGATTCTTGCTGTTAACAGGTTAAGTAGCCTTCTGTGGTTGAGTTTTTATTTTTAACCCTGAACATTTGGTTTCATCTTATAAAAATGGTTCTCCTGTGTGTGGTAAGATGTTTCTTTTATGATCTAGGTGTCAGTTTTTTTTTTTTTTTTGAGGCGGGGTTTCGCTCTTGTTTCCCAGGCTGGAGTGCAATGGCGCGATCTCGGCTCACCGCAGCCTCCGCCTCCTGGGTTCAGGCAATTCTCCTGCCTCAGCCTCCTGAGTAGCAGTGATTACAGGCACGCGCCACCATGCCCAGCTAATTTTTTGTATCTTTAGTAGAGACGGGGTTTCACCATGTTGACCTGGATGGTCTCGATCTCTTGACCTCGTGATCCACCCGCCTCGGCCTCCCAAAGTGCTGGGATTACAGGCTTGAGCCACCGCGCCCGGCCTCTAGGTGTCAGTTTTTAATGATATTGTCATTTGGGACAAATGGTAGTATAATCAAATGATGTAAAAGCCATGCCAGTTTTTTTGTCTTCTTATTGAAAAAGATTAGTCATTGCTTTCATTTCATATATTATAATGTATAGTGTATACGACTATGTTTCACTAGAAGTATGGTGATTCTCCCATTTGATAATGCTTTTAAAATTTATTCTTATTGTTTTGATGTGGAATACTTTAAATTTTTCTTAGAGTGTAGAAAAGATAGGACATGTTTATGATTGCCGTTTTAACAAGACAGGTAGAAAAATATAAATGTATCTATGTGATATCATGTACTTTTTTTATTGGTATTAAAGGGGGAGACAGCCTGAGTGTAGTGGAAGGAACAGAGGCCTTGGAAATAGTTGACATAGATTACAAAACTGGCTTTGCTTCTTATCCTGCCCAGTGTTATATGGCCAGTACTTAACCTCTCTGTACATCTGTTTTTTGTGAAATTGAACTAATAATACCTACCTTTGCAGAGTTGTGGGAATTACATGTATGTTATCAATATCTAGTATAGTAATTGACATAGTGTGTACCCAGTAAGTGTAGGTTGTATTTAGAGTTTATTATTGATAACATGTAGTTATCCGTGACTACCTCTTTGGGTACTCTTGCAGTCAAAACCTTTGAGCTATTTTGCCCCATTCTTTTCCTTCCCAGTGTTTACTGGGGCCACATCTTATTCATTTTGTTTTTTGGAATTGTTCTCTAGGGTCTTTTCTAGTTAATAATATTTCATGAGTCTATGGAAATGTCAACTCAAGTCATCTTTTCCTTTTAGTTTCTATTGCCCTTGTCCAGTTCCTCAATAACTCACCTTAGAAATGATTTGTAATGAAGGGAATAGTTGTTAACATTTGTTGAATAATTATTATAGTCCAAGAACTATGTTAAATGCTTTTATATGTATTCTTTTAGCCACATAACAACCTTATAAACTTGGCACTATAATTATTCCACTTTACAGACAGGAAACTGAGACTTAGGTTTAGTAACTTACCAAGTAGCAGAGCAGGTCTGTCTGCCTAACTAAAGCCCAGGTTCTTAACCGGCACTTCCTAACTGGTTGCTCTTTTTCTGATTTCTTCTTCCCCTTCCCTATAAGTTTGTCCTGAATTCTTCAGCCAGATTAGTCCTACTGAAATGTTATTTTAATTGTTTTGCTGTCCTTCCCAAAAATAATCAGCAGCTCTTCATTTCTTTTAGATAGAGATCATCTTAAACTTGGCATACATGGTCTTTGTAATATGGCACCAACTTGTATATTTATAACTTTATTTCTAATTTTCTATTTGTATTTCTCTTCTAGTCTAATTTCTTCCAGCCCGATACCCTTGCTCATTCCTATCTCCAAGCTTTTGGAGAATGATTATACCTTGCTCATTCATATCTCCAAGCTTTTGCTTAAGCTTCTTCCTATGTAGAATATGCCCATCCAACCATGATCTTTAAATCAAGATTCTGTCTGAGTCCCCCTTCCTTTTTAAAACTTTCTCCAAAAATTCTAGCACTGCACCTTTTTATATGTAGCATAACCTCTGTTATTTTCACATGGAATCATATGTTAAATTATGATACTTATTTCATGAATATAATCTATCTCCCAAACAAGATAAGTTTCTTGAGGTCAGACTCAAGACTGTATTTCTGTCATATCTTTTTTTATTTTATTTATTTATTTTTCTTGAGATAGGGTCTCACTTTGTCACTGAGGCTGGGATGTAGTGGCTCACTGCAGCCTAAACTTCTGGGCTCAAGTGATCCTCCCACCTCGGCCTCCTGAGTAACTGGCACTACAGGCATTTGCCACCATTTCCAGCTTCTATCTGTTTTCCTATACAGCCAGTGCCCAAGTATTTTGTTAAATTTTAGGCCCGTGGATCTAACTAGCCTGATTTTGTGACTTAAGCTTTAAAATGTTAATAATATTTATTATTAGCACGTGACCTCTAAACTTATGAAGATAATTGGCTGGGCACTTATTATAACAAAGGAAATAATGAAAAAATGCAATACTTAATGTCATTAGCAAAATCATATGGTTTTGAGTAAAAGTTGATTTTGAAACTTTGAATAATTAGAAATGAGTAGGTTGGGCGCAGTTGCAGGCGCCTGTAATCTCAGCACTTTGGGGGGCCAAGGTGGGTAGATCATTTGAGGTCAGAAGTTCTGGCCAACGTGGTGAAACCCCATCTCTACTAAAAATACAAAAATTAGCCAGGCGTGGTGGCGGGAACCTATAGTCCCAGCTACTCAGGAGGCTGAGGCAGGAGAATCGCTTGAACCCTGGAGACAGGGGTTCAGCAAGCTAAGATGCCTCCATTGCACTCCAGCTTGGGCGACAGAGCCAGACTCTGTCTCAAAAAAGAAATGAGTAATAAGTTTTTCACAGTATATTAGGGACAAATGGAGACTTTTAAGTTACCCAGTGTGTTATTATGCCAATTAATTTTAGCGTGTGTAAGACTTGACTTTTAACAAGGTAAAGTGAGCTATCAAGCCTTATTAAAGATCAGTTTCCACATTGCTTGCCCATATGTGTTGTATGTGTTGTTCCTTGTGCATATTTGCAAATTCACATAAAGTAAGAGGGTTATCTCATTTTCTTTTTCTTTTTTTTTTTTTGAGACAGGATCTTGCTCTGTTGCCTAGGCTGAAGTGCAGTGGCATGATCACAACTCACTGCAGCCTCAACCTCCTGGACTCAAGTGGTCTCGCACTTCAGCTTCCCAAGTATCTAGGCTACAGGCATGCACCACTATGCCTGGATAATTTTCAAAGTTCATTATTTTAATAAAAGATGGAGTAGTCTATGTCCAACCTGCCAAATCATACCATTTTGCATATCCCATATCAATATGAAAACTGCCCTGTGACTTGGTATTGATGAACCAACACAAAGCCAAAGTCAATACCATCAACCCTTATCCATACTTGGACTTCCTGTCTGATGTTCTGTTTGTGGGCCAGATTGCCTGTCCTTGTCTCAGGGTATGCGACAACAAATCCAGAGCATGCAGCTATGCAGTCTTAAATACTTACTGTAATAGTTTGTATTTGTTAATTTACTTTATATATATATATATATATATATATATATATATATTTTTTTTTTTTTTAAATAGAGATGGAGTCTTGCCAGGTTGCCCAGGCTGGTCTCAAACTCCTGGGTTCAAGCTGTTCTCCCACCTCACGCTCCCAAAGTGCTGGGATTACAGGTGTGAGCCACCATGCTCAGCCAGTATTTATTTATTTATTGAGATGGAATCTCAGTCTGTCACTAGGCTGGAGTGCGGTATGATCTTGGTTCACTGCAACCAGCACCTCCCAGATTCAAGCAATTCCCGAGCCTCAGCCTTCCAGGTAGCTGGGATTATAGGCGCACACCACCATGCCCAGTTAATTTTTTGTATTTTAGTAGAAGCTGGGTTTCACCATGTTGGCCAGGCTGGTCTCGAACTCCTGACTTCATGATTCTTCTGCCTTGGCCTCCCAAAATGCTGGGATTACAGGCGTGAGCCACCACACTTGGCCAAATTTATTTGCTAAATTGTCATTATTTATTCGTGCAACATGATGTTTTGAAGTATATGCATACTGTGGAATGGCTAAATCTAGCCAATCAACAAATGTACCATCTGTCTCTTGACCTTGTGATCTGCCCGCCTTGGCCTTCCAAAGTACTGGAACTAACTACAGGTGTGAGCTACTGCACCTGGCCTACTTTTAAACTTAAGAAAAATTCAATTATGAATTAAAATTAAAAATCTGAATATTGCTTTGAAAAAGGTCTTGTTAAAAGAATTATTGTGCTGGAAATATATTGCTTTAGATTCTGTTCTTACATATATATTAGGCTTTTTTCCCCCCCATAGAGTATAGAGTGACCTTTTTACAACAGAGTTACTCCATATGGTCTAATTTATATTGAACTTCTAATAGGGATTTATAGAATTAACCACAAACATTTTTTCTGATATTCGTTCTGGGATGTATTTTATAAAAAGTATTTAATTCATATGTTTTCAGCTGCAAACAACAGAACTAATTCAAAATGGCTTTAAAAATAATAAATTTTATCTTCTCATTTAATAGAGTCACTTGATTTCAGCAGCTCAATAATGTCAGTAAAAACCCATATTTTGGTCAGGTGAGGTGGATCATGCCTGTAATCCCAGCATTTTGGGAGGCCAGGGTGGATGGATCATGAGGTCAGAAGTTTGAGACCAGCCTGACCAACATAGTGAAACCCCATCTCTACAAAAAATACAAAAATTAGCCGGGTGTGATGGTGCATGCCTGTAATCCCAGCTATTTGGGAGGCTGAGGCAGGAGAATCACTTGAACCTAGGAGGCGGAGGTTGTGGTGAGCTGAGATCTCGCCAGTGCACTTCAGCCTGGGAAACAAGAGCAAAACTCCATCTCAAGAAAAAAAAAAAAAAACAACCCTTATATTTTGATTAGCCATATATTGCTCAGTTCTGCCATCCTTGAGACTGGCTTCATCCTCAGGCTAGTAGCAAAATGATTGCAGTGATTCCAGGCATCACATTCATAAACAACAACTTCTAAAAGAAGAAGAAAAAGATCTCTTCTGAGCCACTGTTTTTGGGTACAGGAAACTCTCCAAAAACCTCTAGCAAAGTTCTTTTTCATCTTTTTGGCCAGAATTGGGTCATAGGCTAGTTCCTGAACCAATCACCAGTGATTACCCTTAAGTTAATCTCATTTCTCAGTCTGGAATGGTATTGGCTTCTCCTGAGGTATATGGTTGTATTGGGGAGGGATTCTTTTAAAGAGGAAGAGCGAGATAATTGATGCTAGGAAAGTAATTTGGAAAACCATAACTCTTTTCAATGTTATTGTCTTTGTGTTTGTCAATAAATCATATTAGCAAGTTGTTTTTTCCTTTTTCAAAATTAAAATCTAGCTGTGGGAAATACGTTTTTATTTTCTAAGTTGGAATTCTTAGGGTCACGTGGTAATGGGTTAATATAAGACAGACCTTTTTCTGTCTTGTTGGTTGCTTACTAGAAAATGAGGAAGCTAACTTCTCTGGTTGACAGTTAACTAATTTTAGGAATATAGGCATTGGAATGGAGTGTTAATATAGCAAGTAAATGAGTGTAAGAGAACATTTTGCAAAACTATACATTTCAAATTCTAAAGTTCAGTAAATTAGGTAAGCTTGGGACTTCTGGAATGATTTATGATTTGAAAGCTAGCCTAAAAAATTAGGAGCCATCTAGTCAAGGCACCATGGAGAAACCCTGTCTTTACAAAGAATACAAAAATTAGCTGTGCATGGTGGTGTACTCTTATAGTCCCCGCTACTTGGGAGGCTGAGGTGGGAGGATCACTTGAGCCCTGGAGGTCAAGGATCCACTGAGCTGTGATTATACCACTGCACTCCATCCTGGATAACAGAGCAAGACCCTGTCTCAAGAAAAAAAAAAAAGCATTTAGGGGTTGGGTACAATGATATGTACCTTGTAGTCTCAGCTACTTGCAAGGCTGAGGCGGAAGTTTTGCTTGAGACCAAGAGTTGGAGATCAGCCTGGACATAGTGAGACTCCATCTCAAAAAAACAATTAGAATACAACTTTAAAGTAACTATACATTATATCTTTCAATTAAAATGTATGATGTGCCTAAGTATTGATTTTTCTCAGTATATTAGAAATCTAGAGGCAGTATCATGGACTAGTTAGGAGTCTCTGGAATCGGAATTCCTGACTTCAGATTGCACCTCTGCCACTTCTTCACATGTGTCCTTGGGCAGTTTACTTTATTGTGGTTTCCTCACCCAAAAAGTAGGGTGGTAATTGTCATCCAATGGGGTTGTGAGGATTTAGAAAATTAATAACTGTCAAGTACTTAGTGTGGTACCTGGAACATACTAAACACCTGTAAATTTTTTTGTTTTTGTGTTAATTCATGTTTTTCAACAAATATTTGATGCCAAGCACTATTCTAGGTATGGTAGTGAACAAAACAGCAAAAATGCTTCATGAAAGTTTTTGCTTTCTGAGAATAATTAATACAGATTTATGTGTTTTTCTTTTTGCTGTAATGTTTAAATGCTTGAGTATAGATTGATATTTATATGAAATGGGGAAAGTGTTTAAGAGCTCCAGACTCAGGTTGTTGGGATTTCCTATTCTAGCCCTGTCTATTTCTAGTTTGTGACCTTGGACAGTTTTCTAATCTGTATAGCATAGAAAATAATGTTAATCTTACTGAAGGGTTATTGTGAGAATTATATGAAATAGTACACATAAGACACATAGGGCAGGTATCTATTATTGTTTTTATTTTTATTATTTATGCCTGGGTGTGGTGGCTCATGCCTGTAATCTCAGTACTTTGGGAGGCTGAGGCTGGTGGATCACCTGAGGTCAGGTGTTCAAAACTTGCCTGGCCAACATGGCAAAACCCTATTTATTTAATACTTTTATTTTTTTTGACACAGAATCTCACTCTGTCACCTAGGCTGGAGTGCAGTGGCTTGATCTCGGCTTACTGCAACCTCTGCCTCCCACGTTCAGGTGATTCTCCTGTCTCCCAAGTAGCTGGGACTACAAAAACAATTTTTTTTAAAAAGAGATAAGGTCTTATTCTGTTGCCCAGGTAGCATGCAGTGTCTTGCTCATAGCTCACTGCAGCTTTGAGCTCCTAGGCTCAAGGGATCTTCCTGCCTCAGCATCCCAAGTAGCTACAGGTATGTACCACATACCTGGCTAATTTTTTTTAAAATTTTTAATTTTTGTAGAAACAAGATCTCACTTTTGTTTCCCAGGATGGTCTCGAACTCCTGTCCGCAAATGATCCTCCTGCCTCAGGCTCCCAAAGCAGTGGGATTACAAGGCATGAGCCACTGTGCCTGGCCTGTTTTCATTATTATTAATAAAACTGGGATGCTGCTGGGCACGGTGGCTCATGCTTGTAACCCCAGCACTTTGGGAGGCTGAGGGGGGTGAATCACTTGAGGTCGGGAGTTCGAGACCAGCCTGACCAACATGGAGAAACCTTAACTCTACTAAAAATACAAAATTAGCTGGGCATGGTGGTGCATCCCTGTAATCCCAGCTACTCAGGAGGCTGAGGCAGGAGAATTGCTTGAACACAGGAGGCAGAGGTTGCAGTGAGCTGAGATCATGCTGCTGCATTCCAGCCTGGGCAACAAAAGCGAAACTTCATCTCAAAAGAAAACAACTGGAATGCTTTGTGGCACATCTTCATAGTGTTCCGTTCAGAGGAAGAACCAGCCTAACATTCAAATTAAATTGAAAAGTAATTAAAGTATTTATTTAATCCTCTCAAAAATGCCAAAGGGCTTTACATTTATAACACCATGATACTACTTAAAATCCTATTTCTTCATCTTTGGCATGGTTAATCTGAAACTTTCTTCTCTCTTAAAACTTACCAACTCATAACAACTTGAGCAGTCTCATTTTTTTGTGTTTATTTTGTAACCCTTCTCAAACCTATTAGGTTTCTATTCCGTGAGTACCTATCTCTTATTAAAACTCTTTGCTTTGCCCATGTCATTATTCTGATCTGTACAGTAAGGGCCAGGAAACGAGAGAGCAAAGAAAAGAAGCTGTGAATACTCAAATATAGCAACATTTTTGTTTCTGTCACACTTATCTGTGGTATAGGATATAACATGTTTTGGCTTTTGGAATAAAAGTCTGTTCAGTTTTAAAAAGACAATGAGGTGGTTTCACACCTGTTGTAGGACATTAATTCGGGACTTGGAATTTAGTTTTTCTCCAGATAGTCATAAACTATATAAGAGCTGCTATCATATCTCTCTGACTGGGACTGGCCTGATCTCTTTTTGGTTCCTAGTACTCAGCCCTTGAAATTTAGTATTGCCAGATAAAATATATGCAATATGGACCATGCAATATTTGGGACATACTTACAGTAAACAATTATTCATTGTTTATTTGAAATTCAAATTTAATTGAGTGTCCTATATTTTTATTTGCTAAATCTAGCAACCCTAATTCAGAGAGAGGCTGCTGACTAGGCTCTATTTTCTAGTACATTCTCTGTGGTGTTTAAGAACACATGTGTAACTTGATGTAGTGGGTATTAGGATACTTTCAGTTTTAATAATAGAAAATCCAACTCGAATTAGTTAAAACAAAGGGAATTTGTTTTAACCAGTTTGAATTATATAGGCTTATGTAATAGAAAAGACCAAAGGGAGTGAGGGCCCCTGGCATGGTTGATCAAGGGTACAGGCTTTGGCTCTGTTTTTCTATAATTTACCCTATATTAGCTTTTTTTTCCTCAGACTGGCTTCCCCAGTAGTATAAGATGGCTGCCTTTGGCTCCTGGGACTGTATGTTTTCCTCATTCCTAGGAGAGAAAGAGGATGCTTCCTACAAATACTGTGCAGAAATCCTAAGCTTGACACTAATTGAACCTTCTCATGCTCCAAAGGATCACTGTCTTAAAATCTGGGTAGTTTTCTATGTCTAGACCAGTGGCTCTTAAACTTGAGTGTGCATTGGAACTACCTGGAGGACTTGTTAAATTACAGATTGTGACTGGGCACTGTGGCTCATGCCTATAATCCCAGCACTGTGGGAGGCCAAGGCAGGAGGATTACATGAGTCCAGGAATTCAAGATCAGCCTGGGAAACATGGTGAAACTCTGTCTCTATGGAAAAAAAAAAAAAAATTAATGAGACGTGGTGGTGCATGCCTGTGGTCCCAGCTACTTGGGAGGCTGAGATGGGAAGATTTTTTGAGCCTGGGAGGTCGAGGCTGTATTGAGCTGTGATCATACCACTGCACTCCAGCCTGGGTGACAGAGAAGATACTGTCTCAAAAACCAAAAACAAAACACAGATTGCTAGGACCTATCTCCAAAATGTCTAATTGAGTTGGTTCAGTAGGCTTGGTTCCAAGAATTTATATGTGTAACACATTCCCAGATGTTACTGATTTTGTTGGTCACAAACCATACTTTGAGAACCATGGTTTTGTCAAATCAGGGCCTATTCCTAGAAGCCGAGGAAGAGGTCAATCCCACTTAAACTTTTTACCAGCAAGGGGAGGGGAATAAAATGTTTTGGAAGATAATGACAGTGTCCACTGAAGAGAAGACTGCTGGATTTTTTTGCGTATCTAGTTTCTCTTCCCTCTTATGTAGGTAAGAACTTTCTGATTTTTCTCTTGGAACCATTTCTCCTTCATTTGGAATGATGTGGCTTTGGTGGTTGGCCTACCCCATTAGTTTAAGGATGGGCCTGGTCAATAAGGATCTAGGCCTGGTCAATAAGAGCACTTGCATAGTACAGTGATCAGCTCCCAAGTGAATAGGGCAGTGATCTTTGTAGGTTAGTCAGTATACATTGCTATACATTACTATTTACTTTCCTGGCTAGGGAAATGAAGATGACATAATTCTTGTCCTCAAGAAGCTAAGACTGTAATTACGAAAGACATACCTGTAAACAAATGCATGCAGTACTCCTCTTTATAATTCCCTCTCTTTCTCCTGGCTGTCATCTAAAATATATTTATACTATATACTGTACTACTACCACCTTTATAATTCTTAACCATACTTTGTTTAGTGTCTTTAAAGGCTGAGTCCATAATTAGTTGCTGGATCTTCAATACCTAGCCCCGTCTCTGGCACAAAGAAAGTACTCAGTAAATATTGATTGAATGAATGTTGAAGTATAGCAATATAAGAATATACAAAATAGGGAATGATTGGTGTACTGGTGGGGTAGGAGAGGTAACAGCCTGAGTAAATGCATAAAATTATTAAAATATCTTAAGTTTTGTTGAAGCTCAATGTGTGAGATAGGACGTGGCCTGCTTGTGGTGGCTCATACCTGTAATTCTGGCACTTTGGGAGGCTGTGGTGGGAGGATCTCTTAAGCTCAGGAATTTGAGACCAGCCTGGGAAACATAGTGAGACCCCATCTGTTTTAAAATTTTTTGGCTGGGTGTAACGGCACATGCCTGTAGTCCCAGCTACTCAGGAGGCTGAGGTGGGAGGATTCCTTGAGCCCAGGAGGCAGCAGTGAACTATGATTGGGCCATTGCACTCCAGCCTGGGTGACAGAGCATGAACTTGTCTCAAAAAAAAAAAAAAAAAAAAAAATTGAGAGATAGGAAGTGGTATTAGATTAATCTGGACCAATAGGTGGGGTCCAGATCATGAAAGGCCCTGAAGGCTACATTTAGGGGTTGAATTTTATCTTGTGGGCATTTGACTGAAGCCATTGACTGATTGGTTTTAAGTAGAGAAGAGAGTATGTTGGCTCTAAGGTGAAAAATAGATTGGAGGAGAATAAGATTATAGAAGGAAAACTGGTTAGGAGGCTATTTCAGTACAGAAAAAAGATGTTATAAAAGCCTAAGGCTAAGATTTTAGCAGTGAGAATAAATAGTAGAGTTGTTTAAAAAGTAGGATTGGTGGGCCTTAGAGAGGCTATTTTGAGGAAAATGAAATAATCTAGAATGACTTTTAGTTTTCTGGCTTGGTAGATCGTGGTAGTATAAACCAAGAGAAGCAAGTTAAGGAAGAAGAACAGATCTGGATTATATGGCCTCTTACATAAAAATGAGGCAATAGTGAAATGGCCCAGGTTTTCTCCTTTTGGTGGGATTCTTTTTCTCTTAGGCAGGAGAGGAGAGTGGCTTCTACTACTCTAGGTGTGGGGACTAGAGCAGATGATAGTAAATCAGATATTACTGAGTTTGTAGGGTGGAGGAGGATTACAGTGGGAGCTGAATGCTTCCAGGGTTTTAGTTGCTAAAGTAACTTTTAGTTTTCACATGTTTAACCTGCCTCATTCTTTTTGAAAGCAAGCGTATAAATTATAAGAAAATGAACTCTTAAGATTTATGAATTAGCTTTACCATTGGTGGAGATGTGAATTGCTGCAGCTGTTTTGGAAAGTTTGACGGTATCTAGTAAAATAGCTCTTCTTGGGCCAGGCGTAGTGGCTCACGCCTGAAATCCCAGCCCTTTAGGGGGCCGAGGTGGGTGGATCATGTGGTCAGATGTTCGAGACCAGCCTGGCCAACATAGTGAAACCCCGTCTCTACTAAAAATACAAAAAAATTAGCTGGGTATAGTGGCACACTCCTGTAATGTCAGCTACTTAGGAGGCTGAGGCAGGAGAATTGCTTGAACCCAGGAGGCGGAGGTTACAGTGAGCTGATAGTGAGCCGTGCACTCCAGCCTGGGTGACAAGAGTGAGACTCTATCTCAAAAAAAAAAAAAAGCTCTTCTTGGAATCTGTTCTGTAGGAATAAAAGTATCAACTTATAAAGGCATATGTGTGGAGATTTTTATAGCATTGTTTCCAATATTTGATACTAAAAACAGCCCAAATATTCATCAGTAGTAGGTATGGAAACATAAATTGTGATGTACCTATATTGTGGAATATTTTTCAACTCAGAGAATGTGTTACAAGTCTATATATATTGACCTAGAGGGATGTCTGTGATAGATTATAGAGTAAGACAAACAAGTTATAAATAAATACATATATTTATTTAATAAGATCCTATTTTTATAAAAAATAATTACATTTCACATTTTTTTTTGGGATTATAGGATCCTGAAGAAAGAAGTAAAGCTGTATTTTATTTCAGGTCCTTTTTGCATGGGATATAGCTGTGAACAAAACAAAGTCTTTGCTTTATGTAGGAGGGTATATGACAATAAATAAGAAGTGAATATGTTGTATGTTAGGTGGAGATACATGTTATAGAAAAACCAACTACTGACTTAAGGGGGATGGAGCACAGAGATGAAATTGCTATTTTATTCTAGGTAGTTAGAAGAGGCCTCACTGATAGGGTGACTTATCTTTCTTTTTGTGAAATACGATACTAGAAAGTGTAGGAAACATAAACACATAATTTGTTGACTTAATATAAATTGAACAGCTACTTACTACCACCCAGATAAAGATTTTATAGATAGCCAGCTTCTCAGAGACCCAAAACATGCCCTCCTCTGCCGTTTTTTTTTTTTTTTAGACAGTCTCGTTCTGTTGCCCAGACTGGAGTGCAGTGGTGTGATCTTAGCTCACTGCAATCGCTACCTCTGGATTCAAGCAATTCTCATGCCTCAGCCTCCTGAGTAGTTGGGATTACAGGTGTGCACAGCCACATGTGGATACTTTTTATATTTTTAGTAGAGATGGGTTTTTATGTTGTTCGCCAGGCTGATCTTAAATTACTAGCCTCAAGTGATCTGCCAGCCTTGGTCTCCCGAAGTGCTGGGATTACAGGTGTGAGCACCACACGGTGACTAAAACATGCCCTTTTCTAATTATATTCCCCTTCTTACCACCAGAGGTAAGAAGTGGGGGTGGCAGGGCATATTTTGGATCACTGAGAAGCTTTATGTACATGCTGCCTTGAGAGGAAAAAGTATTGTATTTTTGTTAGAAGGCTGGTTTGAATATGGTCTGCTTACCAACTATGTGACATCGAATGCTTGTCATATAAAATGCGAGTGATAATACTTAATTCACAAGGATTTTTAATAAGAATTATAAATTATAATATCTATGTACCCACATGTATATGTAATGAAATAACATCTAGTATCTGGCATATAGCAGGTACTCTACACATCCTTCTTGAAGGTCAGTGTTTTTGTGATATGGTAATAGGGAAATGTGTAGAGCTTGTGCTAGAGATTTTGTTAGAGGCTACTACATACTGTACTTGCTAGAGGCTACTTGGCTCTAGTGTTTGGCTCTAAGATCAGGATGGGTAAAATCTTGGGACAAGAGAAGCAATGTAGGCAAGTGTGAGTCACCATCTTTCTTTTTTTATGACTCATTTCAACTTTTTCTATGGGAAAAACAAAAAAAAACCAACCCTTTTCTGTCTCCAGGCTGACCTTTTTAAAAAAAATTTTCTGCCTTCAGTAAAATTCCACTGCTGTTTGGCATAATTACATCTTGGCTTCACTTTTTCTCTATGGTAAGCCTAAATGCTGACCATCTCAAAGCAGTAATTCAACAAATATTTATTGAATGGCTTCTATGTGTGAAACACTTGGCACTGGAAATACAGAGATAGGTAAGAAAGTATGTGCCCTAATGGAGCTCATAAGTCTTTGAGTACAAAGATAGGGTTCAACAACTAAACTATAATCAGTAAACTTTATATTAGAAGGTTGAGAAGCCCTCTATAGTATCACAGAAAGGGATTACTTAACAAGGCCTGAGAATATGAGGGAAAGTTTCATGGAAAAAACTATGCATAACTTGAGTCTTAAAAAAAGTAGTTGGGCCTAGCATGGTGGCTTAGGCTGGGTGCAGTGGCCCACACCTGTCATCCCTGCACTTTGGGAGACAAAGGTGGGTGGATCATTTGAGGTCAGGAGTTC
This sequence comes from Callithrix jacchus, assembly GCF_049354715.1. Lineage (NCBI taxonomy): Eukaryota > Metazoa > Chordata > Mammalia > Primates > Cebidae > Callithrix > Callithrix jacchus. The sequence goes on along the minus strand of NC_133508.1, from coordinate 82,887,356 downwards.
AATATCAGCCTGACCTACATGGTGAAACGTTGTCTCTACTGGAAAAAAAAAAAAAAAAAGCCTAGTGTGGTGGCACATGCCTGTAGTCTCAGCTACTTGGGAGGCTGAGCCAGGAGAATTACTTGAACCTGCGAGGTAGAGGCTGCAGTGAGCTGAGATTGCCCCACTGCACTTCAGCTTGGGCAACAAAGTGAGACCCCCATCTAAAAAAATAAGTGGATAAGGCAGTGTGGTGAAAGAGAGAGGGGGTAGGGGAATAGGGATGGGCATTTTATGAGATACAGGAAACCATATGTAAGTGAGAAAGAGTTGTGTGTTTGGATGAACTGCAGGTATTGTATGTCTAGGGTGAAAGGTGCCTGTTGGAAGTAATAGGAAAATGAGCTTGGAATAGTAAGCAGAGACTGAACCATGTAAGGCTTTCTGTGCCGTGCTGAAGAGTTTGAACCTTATCTTGTATGTGGTGGGGAACTCTTGAAACATAGTGTGCTAAACCAATATGGTTAGATTTGAAATTCAAAAGAAAAAGAGAAGGGAGGAAAAGAACCAGGAGATTGGCCAGGTGCGGTGACTCATGCCTATAATCCTAACACTTTGGGAGGCCTAGGTGGGAAGATCATGAGGTCAGAAGTTCAAAATGAGCCTGGCTAATATGGTGAATCCCTGTCTCTATGAAAAATACAAAAAAACTAGCTGGCTGTCGTGGTGCACACTTGTGATCCCAGCTACTCAGGAGGCTGAGGCAGGAGAATCGCTTGAACCCAGGAGGCGGAGGTTGCATGCAGTGAGCCGAGATCGAGCCACTGCACTCCAGCTTGGGCAATAGAGGGAGACTTCATCTCAAAAATAGAAAAGGAAAAAAAAAAGCCAGGAGATTGGTGTCTGGTAAGCCCAGGGAGAGGGTTTTTCAAGAAGGAAAAAATGGCTAACGGTGTAAACTCTAAAGTGATTAAGTGACATAATGAAACGAAAGCTTCTGCTAGACTTTGCTGTTGACACAACCTTAACAAGATATGTATTTATTTAGTGATTGGGGTAGAAGCCAAATTGCAATAGACAAAAGAGCAAAGGGGAGGTGAGAAAACAGACTGCAAATACAGATCATTCTTAGAAAACTTGCTGTAAAGCAAAAATAAGAGATAGCTAGAGAAGCAGAGCTGAGAAACATAATTTTTTTAAAGGTGGAAGAGTTAAGCATGTGTTATATTTTGGTGGAGTAGAATAGAGTTAAGACTGAATATTTAGGGCTGTATGATTTGATGGAACAGGAAGGTGGTGGGTGTGGATGTGAGAAGGGATTACTGTACTAGCTCAAGGAAGGAGAAGGTAAATCTTTGCCTAACACTTAGAATGAAGAATATGGATTTGAAAAAGAATGTAGACTGGAAAACTGGGTGAGGTCAGATTTATTTTTTCTGTTAAAGGGCAATTGTGAGAGAAGAGATGTATAGTGTTGGGCTTCAGATTTAGAGTACCCATTGATTACTGTGTGGGATGGAAAAGGTCACTGATCAGAGGCACATGGATAAATTACCAACAGGATAGTAATCTCAGGATTAGAGACTGTAAATTTGTAGTGGCATGAATTTCTAACTTGTTATGATTTTCTTCAGCAGGACTCAGTAGCTGGGGTATGGGAATAGAGGAAGCAGGTGGTTGGATTGATTCCTCCTGGTTGAGAGATTTACTGGCTACTGTGGCAAAAGAACAATAGGGAGCTGGGTGTATCCTGGCAAGAGAGTGGGTGATGTTCAACATTAAGGGAATAATTAAGCAAATGATGATACATTCATATAAAAAACTATGTTTTTGCTATTAACATTTATGTTTATGATGAGTTTATAAAAGTGTTTATAACATTAAGGTAATAAAAGTGCTATATAGTGTACGAAGGGTTAGTAATAACTGTAATATTCAAGAGATTATTTTAGGCATAATGATGAAAAGATATAAAACCATTACATTGATCACACCTATTCACATGTAGACAATTATTTGACAGGGATTATTAGCTCTTTATGGGCGATGAAAATGAGATTTAGTAAGGGTGACTTGTTTAGGGTCACAAATTTGGTAAATGGCAAAGAGAATTTTTAAAATTTATGGAATAGTTACTGTAACAGGCATTGTTTTATTATGTAGTATTAATACTTTTCTCACATATCACTCTAATTTTAATTTTTAGTTAAAAAAGCAGACTCATAGGAGAATAACAATATAAGCAATAGATAACTAAGTATGAGTTATCTAAATAGTGGATTCTAACTAACTTTGCAAGTTGCAAAGAATGATAGAGAAGTTCAAAAGAAAGATGTAGGCTAGAGTTGAAGAAAGACTTTGGAGATAGTCATATTTGAAATTGTACTATGAAGGATAGGTGGGATAGTCTTTTTTGGTCTCTTTGATTTATTCCTTTCCATATTAAAAAACCTAGTTCTCTGTAATAGTCTGGTATCATGTATCTGGAGCCTTTGCTTAGATAAATGAAAAATATTAGTTTAGTTTTTTTTTTTTGGGGACAGAGTCTCACTCTGTCACCCAGGCTGGAGTGCAGTGGCACAATCTCTGCTCACTGTAGCTTCCGCCTCCTGGGTTCAAGTGATTCTCCTGCCTCAGCCTCCCCAGTAGCTGGGACTACAGGTGCACGCCACCACGCCCAGCTAATTTTTTTGTGTGTATTTTTAGTAGAGACTGGGTTTAACCATGTTGACCAAGCTGGTCTTGAACATCTATCTGACCCTGTGATCTGCCCACCTCAGCCTCCCAAATGCTGGGACTACAGGAGTGAGCCACTGCACCTAGCCTTTTTTTTTCTTTTTTTGAGACAGAGTCTTACTCTGTCACCCAGCCTGGAGTGCAGTGGCATGATCTCAGTGGTGCAATTTGGGCTTACTCCAACCTCCCAGGTTCAAGCAACTATCATGCCTCAGCCTCCCAAGTAGCTGGGATTATAGGTGCCTGCTACCATGCCTGGTTTGTTTTTGTATTTTTAGTAGGGTTTCACTATGTTGGCCAGGATGGTCTAGAACCCCTGACTTCAAGTGATCCACCCGCCTCAGCCTCCCAAAGTGTTGGGATTACAGGCATGAGCTGCTTATTTTTTATTCAAAGACTAAGGCGGCCGGGCAAGGTGGCTCATGCCTGTAATCCCAGCAGTTTGGGAGTCCGAGGAGGTTGCATCACCTGAGGTCAGGAGTTCAATACCAGCCTGGCCAACATGGTGAAACCCTGTCTCTACTAAAAATACAAAAATTAGGCATGGTGGTGGGCACCTGTAATTCCTGCTATTCTAGAGGCTGAGGCAGGAGAATCGCTTGAACCCGGGGGCAAAGGTTTCAGTGAGCCAAGATCATGCCACTTTACTACCAGCTTGGGCAAAAGAGCAAGACTCCCTCTCCAAAAAACAACAAAAAAAGACCTTCACGTAATATAAAATATATCATCATATATTTTTTTTTTGAGATGGAGTTTTGTACTTGTTGCCCGGGCTGGAGTGCAATGGAGCGATCTTGGCTCACTGCAACCTTTGCCTCCCATGTTCAAGCGATTCTCCTGCCTCAACCTCCTGAGTAGCTGGGATTACAGGCATCAGCCACCATGCCTGGCTAATTTTTCATATTTTTAGTAGAGACGAGGTTTTATCATGTTGGGCAGGCTGGTCTTGAACTCCTGATCTCAGGTGAGCCAACCACCATGCCCAGCATTTTTTTTGAGACGGAGTTTCGCTCTTGTTGCCCAGGCTGGAGTGCAATGGCATGATGTTGGCTCACCGCAACCTCTGCCTCCTGGGTTCAGGCAATTCTCCTGCCTCAGCCTCCTCCTGAGTAGCTGGGATTACAGGCACACGCCACTATGCCCAGCTAAGTTTTTGTATTTTTAGTAGAGATGAGGTTTCACCATGTTGACCAGGATGGTCTCGATCTCTTGACCTCGTGATCCACCCGCCTCAGCCTCCCAAAGTGCTGGGATTACAGGCTTGAGCCACCGCGCCCGGCCTTTTTTTTTTTTTTTGCCATCTGCCTATTTAATCTATCTCATGGGTTCTTCTAATGCACCCTAAAGTTTGTGAATCAAACTCTTCTCCTGACAGCTAGAACTGTGAGAAATAAACTTTCTTCTTTTTTTTTTTTTTTTAAATGGTTTGGAGGTTTCAGTGGGACGGGAGAATCACAAGGAATCAGGTGTTCAGAGGAATGTATTGAGTAGAGGTGAGGAACTAAGATGTTGAAAAGTAAAAAAAAGGAGAGAAGGAGAGGAAGAAAGAGGAAGAAAAAGAGGGAGAGAGAACAGGAATATTGTTTCATTCTAAAAATGGGTATTAATGCTTTACAAGAACTTCTGAAAGAAGCATTATACATAGAAAGGAACAACCAGTATGAGCCTTTCTAAAAACATACCAAAAAGTAAAGAGCATCAACATAAAGAAGAATTTACATCAACGAATGGATAAAATAGCCAGTTAACATCAAATGGCAGTAACCCTAAATTTAAATCGACTAAATCCCCCAATCAAAAGATACAGCCAAAACCTAACGGTATATCCAAAGATACACAAAGACTCAAAACAAAGGGTTGGAGAAAAATTTACCAACCAAATGGAGAGCAAAAATAAATAAATAAACAAAAAGCAGGAGTTGCAATTCTCACATTTGATAAAATAGATTTCAAAGCAACAAAGATACAGTGGTAAAAGGATCAATGCAACAATAAGAGATCTTAATACCCAGATACATAAGGCCTTTTTTTTTTTTTGGACAGAGAGTTTTGCTTTGTTGCCCAGGCTGGAGTGTAGTGGCACGTCACAGCTTATTGCAACTTCTGCCTTCTGGGTTCAAGCAATTCTTGTGCCTCAGCCTCCTGAGTAGCTGGGATTACAGGCGCCCGCACCACGCCTAGCTGATTTTTGTATTTTAGTAAAGATGGGGTTTCACCATGTTGCCCAGGCTGGTCTCAAACTCCTGACCTCAGGGAATCTGCCTGTCTTGGCTTCCCAAACTGTTGGTATTACAGGGGTGAGCCACCACACTTGGCCCATCATAACCATTTTCAAGTGTATTGTTGAGTGGTATTAAGCATATTAATGTTTTGAAGCTCATCTCCAGATCTCATCTTGGAAATCTGAAACCCTGTACCCATTAAACAGTGACTGGCCTTTCCCCCTAACCCCCAATCCCTGGTAATCAACTTTTATTTTGTTTCTATAATTTTGTCTAGATTAGATACTTAGTATAAGTAAGTGGGATCATGTAATATTTGTCTTTGGCTTATTTCACTTAATATAATATCTTCAAGGGTCAGTTATGTTTTAGCATATGAAATGATTTTCTTCCTTTTTAAGGCTGAATAATTATCCATGTATGTATATGCCACATTTTGTTTATCCATTAATCTGTTGATAGACATTGGATTGCTTCCACCTCTTAGCTAATGTGAATAGTGCTACTGTGAACGTGGGTCTGCTAGTATAATGTCTCTTTGAGACTCTGCTTTCATTTGTTGTTGTTGTTGTTTTTTTAAGATATATACCCAGAAGAAGGATTGCTAGATCATATACTTTTTTTTTTGAGGAAACTTCATATTATTTTCCATAGCAGTTGCACCATTTTACAGTCTCACCAACAGTGCTCAAGGGTTCCAGTTCCTTGCCAACACTTGCTCTTTTCTTTTCTTTCTTTTTTCTTTTAGCAGCCATCTTAATCAGGTCCATATAGATTTATAAATGAGTTCTACCAAACATTTGTAGGCAAACATTATAGATGAATTATTCCTGAATCAATAAAAAGAAGAAACATTCTCATATGTATTTAATGGGTGAACACTGTGTAAAAAGATGAACACTGTGTAAAAAGCTAATTTGCTGATACATATGAAATAAGGTGGTTGGATCAAAGGCCACTATACAGTTGCATTCCTTTATACAAGTAGCATATAACAATGGTAATTTTAAAAAAAGCTTTATTGAGATATAATTAACATACCATACAAATCACCAATCTTAAATATATAATTCAATGTTTTGATGCATTACATTGTTAATTTTTTAAAATTATGAAATATGTATGATGAAATTTTTCATTTTAACTGTTTTTTTTTTTTTTGAGACGGAGTCTTGCTCTCTTACCCAGACTGGAGTGTAGTGGCATGATCTTGAATCACTGCAACCTCCGTCTCCCAGGTTCAAGTGATTCTTCTGCCTCAGCCTCCCGAGTAGCTAGGACTACAGGTGTGTGCCACCACACCTGGCTAATTTTTTTTTTTTTTTTTTTTTTTTTTCAGTAGAGACAGGGTTTCACTGTGTTAGCCAGGATGGTCTCTATCTCCTGACCTCGTGATCCGCCTGCCCAGGCTTCCCATAGTGTTGGGATTACGGATGTGCGCCACCTCACCCAGCCCATTTTAACTGTTTTAAGTGTACAATTCAGTGTCATTAGTTACATATACAATGTTGTGCAGCTATATTCATCTTCCAAATAGAAACGCTATAACCATTAAGCAATAATTCCCTCACTCTCCCGTAACTCTCAGCTCCTGGTAAATTCTATTCGGCTTTCTTTATGAATTTGTCTATTCTAGGTATTTCATATAAATGGAATCATAAAATATTTGTCCTTTTGTGTCTTCTTATTTCATTTAGCATAATGTTGGTGTTCATATATATTGCAGCATATATCAGAACGTTACTAATTTTCATGACTGAATAATATTGCACATATAGACCACATTTTGTTTATTCAGTATCTATTGGTAGACTCTTGGGGTTTTTTTTGTTTTTGAGACAGAGTCTTGTTCTGTTGCCAGCTGGAGTGCAGTGGTGTAATCTCAGCTCACCGCCACCTCCACCTCTGGTTCAAGCAATTCTCCTGCCTCAGCCTCCCAAATAGCTGGGACTACATGCGTGTGCCACCACACTCAGCTAATATTTTTTGTATTTTTAGTATAGACTGGGTTTCACCATGTTGGCCAGGAAGGTCTCTATCTCTTGACTTTGTGATCCACCCACCTCAGCCTCCTGAAGTGTTGGGATTACAGGCATGAGCCACCATACCTGGCCCACTTGGGTTGTTTTTATAAATTTTTTTTTTTTTTTGAGATAGAGTCTTGCTCTGTTGCCCAGGCTGGAGTCCAGTGGTGCAATCTCAGCTTGCTGCAACCTCTGCCTTCCAGGTCAAGCGATTCTCATGCCTCAGCCACCTGAGCAGCTGGTATTACACCTGTGCCACCATGCCCAGCTCATTTTTGTATTGTTAGTAGAGACAGGGTTTCACCATGTTGGTGAGGCTGGCCTTGAACTCCTGGCCTCAAGTGTACCCCCTGCCTTGGCTTCCCAAAGTGCTGGGATTACATGCATGAGCCACAGTTCCTGGCTTACAAAATATATTTAAGAAAGATATTCATTATAGCAGCAGCAGCTACAATGACAGTAATTGAAAAGTACCAGTGAACAAAATCAACAAAAGATGTACATGACCTTTTTATGGTGAATATTACACAATTTCATTAAAAGACATGAGAAAATATATAAATGGGATACCATATTAACTGATAGAAAGAGCCAGTGACATAAACATGTCAATTCTTTCCAGATTAAAAGTTCAATATAATTCTGTTAAATATAATTACAGGGTATTTCATATAACTTGACAAGCTCTAAAATTTATATAGGAGAGTAAACTGCCAAGAAAAATTAGGAAGGAGAACTTAGTCTTTCACTTAGCATTATTTATAAAGCCATATTATTAATATTTAAGGCAATGTGGTATTAGCACAGGATAGACCAACATCTGGGAAGAATAAAGACCCAGAAGCAGAACCCCTGAATATAAATAAACTAATACATGACAGTGAGTGTTGAAGATGAGTAAGGAGATGATGGACTGACTAAACAGTAAATGATAATGGAACAGTTGGTTATTTATATGGAAAATAAAATGAGATTTCTACTTACCATGTAAAAAATGTACTAATGATTAAAGATGTTAATGTGAAAAGTAGAACTTTTAGCAAGAAATGGGAGAATTTTTTAAATGATATTAGAGTAGGGAAGGTAGAAAGGATTTCTTCAACAAGACTTAAAATTTGAACTGTAAAAGAAAAAGATTGATAAATATGTCTAGATTAAAATTAAAAAGTTACAGTTACTGAAATTCAATATGAGATGGAAAGATACCCCATCATCTGAGAGAAAATATTTACAGAAAAATAACTAAAAAGGATTAATAATGAATCCTTCATATATCCTCAGGATATATGAAGAGTATTTTACTAACCAGTAATAATAAAACAGTGGACTGGAAATTCATTGAAGAAGAAATACAAATGTCCTGCAGACATGCAAAGGTAGCTGTGGAAATTAAAATTTGCTCTTTAGTAGCAAATTAAAACTTGAGTGGAATAATATTTTATACCCACCATTTTGGTGAGGATGTAGAATAAGGAAAACTCTCATATACCTACATGGACAGTGGATTATCAACTAGAACTTCACTTTAGAGAGCAACATTAGCAATATCTAGTAAAGTATATGCCCTAGGAAAACTCTAGAAGATGGACAAGAGTTTGAACCTGGGACAAGTACCATTAAGTTCATAGCAACATTGTTTGTAAAAGCAGAAAACTAGAAACAGCTCAAATGTCCATCATTAATAGAGTATTCATGTAATGTTAGGGAACGGTGAGAAAAAGAAACTATTATAGCTACTTGTATCAACATAAATTAATCTAAAAGTATAATGCAGCTGAAATGCTATCAAAAGATTCCTCCTATATAAAGTTCATAAAGATACAAAATATATTAGTAGATGAGACTCCTGGGGAAAAATAAGGGAATTTGGGAGTGGTGAAAAGCAGTGGTGAAAGAAGAAAAGCCTGAGGGAAAACAAATCTTGCATTCCAAGGAATCTAAAAAAGAGCAGCCAGAGATCAGAACCAGGTAGTTTTTCGGTCGTATATAAAATTGTACTAGGTTGAAAGTAAGTCCTGAATTGAAACATCTAATTCTCTCTGTGATTGGTCTTTGTGTATATATTTTTGTGTTTTATTATAATTTAAGAAAGTCTGATAAAATTGTTTTAAATTAGGTAGAATTTTGAAAGTACCTTTGTTTGACTGTTTTTTCTGTTATTGGGATAAAATTCACATGCCATATACCTACCTTTTTTAAGTGTTTTTAACCACATCGGTGGTTTTTTAAGATAGCCACATAGTTGTGCAACTATTACTACTAGCTTATTCCAGAACATTCTTAACACCTCAGAAGAAATCCTGTAACCGTTAAGAGTCACTCTAGGCTGAGTGGGGTGGCTCATGCCTATAATCCCAGCTCTTCGGGAGATGGAGGTGGGAAGATCAGTTGAGACCAGGAGTTTAAGACCAGCTTGGGTAATACAGTGAGACCCTGTCTCTACCAAAAGAAAAAAAAAAAATAGCTAAGCATGGTGTCGTGTGCCTGTAGTCCCAGCTACTTGGAAGACCAATGTGGGAGGATCACTTGAGCTCCGTAGTTTGAAGTCGTGAGCTATGATAGTGCCACTGCACTCCAGCCTGGGTGACTGAGCAAGATCCTGTTTAAAAAAAAAACAAAAAGAAAAAGAGTCACTCCCCATTCTTCTTAGCCCCAACCTGTGGCAACTATTAATCTACTTTGTGTCTCTAAACGTTTGCCTATTCTGGACATTTCATGTAAATGGAATGACATGGTATATTTGTGCTTGACTTATTTCACGTAGCATAATGTTTTCAAGGTTTATCCAATTGTGGTATGTATCAGTACTTCATTCATTTTTATGGCTAAATAATAATTCTACTTTATGGAAATTATCGAATTTGTTTATCCATTCACCAGTTAATGGATATTTGGGTTGTTTCCACTTTTAGCTATTTTGAAGAATGCTGCCATGAACATTCATTACAGGTTTTTACGTGGACTTAGTTCTCAGTTCTGTTGTGTATACACCTAGGAGTGGAATTACTGGGTCATATTTTACTTGCCTGACAGGAGTATATTAGTGTTTCACTTTTTCCACATTGTCACCAAGATTTGTTATATATCTTTTTGATTATAGCCATCCTAGTAGATAAGAGGTAGTATGTCACTGTGGTTTTGATTTGCATTTTCCTAATTACTAATGATGCTGAGTATCTTTTTCATGTGCTTGTTGGACATTTTTGTATCTTTTTCACTGAAATGTCTATTCGACGTTTTATTCTGTGGTATAAATGGAATTGTTTTCTTAATTTCATTTTTGGATTGTTCATTGCTAATGTGTAGAGATGCTCTTGATTTTTGCATAGTCATCTTGTTTTCTATAACCTTGTTGAACTCTTATTAGCTTTAGTAGTTTTTTGAGTATTCCTTATGATTTTCTATATGCAAATAGAGATCATCATTTTCCTTTTCTCTCTGGATGCCTTTTATTTATTTTACCTTCCTAATTGCCCTGCCTGGCTAGAATCTTAATTACGGTGTTGAATAGACATGGTGAGAGCAGACATCCTTGTGCTGTTTTTGATAGTAAGAGAAAACATTCAGTTTGTCACCATGAATTATGATGTTAACTGTGGGTTTTTTGTAGATACTCTTTATTAGGTGAGGAAATTCCCTTTAATCCTAGTTCTTGAGTATTTTTTTTTATCATGAATAGATGTTTAGTTTTTAAATTATTATTTTTTTGTGGAGGCAGGGTCTGACAATGTTGACCAGGCTGGTCTCGAATGCCTGGTCTCAAGCTGCTCTCTTGCCATGACCTCCCAAAGTGCTAGGATTATAGATGTGAGCCACTGTACCTGGTAGGGTATTTAATTTTGTCACATGATTTTTTTGCATCTGTTGAGATGATTATGTTGGTCTTTGTCCTTTATTCTGTTAATATGGCGTGTTACTTTGATTGATTTTTGTTTGTTGAACCAACCTTGCATTCCTAGAAACACATCTCGCTGGGTCATGATATATAATCCTTTTTGTATGTTGCTGAAGTTGGTTTGCTAGTATTTTGTTGAGAATTTTGGTGTCTGTGTTCATAAGGCATATTGGCCTATAGTTTTTTTCCTTTTTTTTTTTTTCTGGTTTTGGTATCAGGAGAATACTGGCCTCACAGAATGAGTTGAGAAGTGTTCTTCCTTTTTGCTTTTTTTCTTCCTAAATATTTATCTAATCCTAGTTTTCTTCAGTCTTGTTATTTACTTCTTTTTTTTTAAAGACAGTCTTGTTCCGTTGCCCAGGTTGGAGTGCAGTGATGTGATCTGCGCTCACTGCAGCCTCCGTCTCCCAGGTTCAGGTGATCCTCCCATCTCAACCTTCCAATAGCTGGGATTTCACCATGTTTGCCAGGCTGCTCTAGAACTCCTGACCTCAAGTGATCCGCCTGCTGGTCTCCCTAAGTGCTGGGATTATAGGTGTGAGCCACACCACACCTGGCCAGTTTTATTACTGCCTTCTAAAAATATATTAATGCTGCTTTTTTTTCGGTTATTCTTTTTAGGAACACACAGAAATACTTTGTTAGATTCTAATTCAATTTGACTTACCAATAAGAAATGACTTGTGGCACCCAGCAGAGTATTAATGAAATTTCTGATATTTTAGTGAAATCTACTTCATATATTGTCTTTCAGACGGCTGAAAAATTAGAGATGGGAGAGACTATGGTAATATAATCAACCATTTTATAGATAAACGGACCAGATTGTCCAAAGTTACATTGGTAGGTTATGGCTGAGCCAGGAGATTTTACTTTAGTTTTTATTCATCAGCGTTTAGTAATCTATGAAAAGGATAGGTTTTTAAAAAAGGTGTAACTTCATCTGTGTGTTTGTGAGCAATGCTAAGAAACAATATAGTACTTATTTGAATGAAATAAGTGTAAAACTTATTCGTGCCTAGACATTCTGTAGTCCAGCTGGAGAAGTCCTGAACATATAATTAATTCATTGGGTCAGGCTGGGTGGCTCACGCCTGTAATCCCAGCCCAGCTCTTTGGGAGGCTGAGGCAGGAGGATCATTTGAGTCCAGGAGTTCGAGACCATCCTGGTTAACATAGTGAGACCCTGTCTCCATAAAAATAAAAAATATACATATAATTCATTGCTATCATGAGGAAAGTTATTATCAACAGCATTTTGGGGAGTCTTTGAAGCAATTAACTTTAAAATTATATCTTATGAGTGGGTGGTGTCAAAATGAATTGAAATCTTGGAGAAACCATCTCCAGCTTGGAAGGAGGTATAGAGGGAGAATCACATGGATGTATCAACCTAAATGTGTCAACCTTTAACTTTTAATAATTGTTTTCCCTTCTAATTGTTTTTTTTTCCTTCAACTTTTAAGTTCAGGGGTACATGTGCAGCAGGTTTGTTACATAGGTAAATGTGTGGCATGGTTGTTTGCTACACAGATCATCCCATCACCTAGGTATTAAGCCCAGCATCCATTAGCTATTCATCTTGATGCTTTCCCTTCCCCCACCACACACGGACAGTCCCCAGTGTGTGGTGTTCCCTGCCATGTGTCCATATGTTCTCATCATTCAACTCCCACATATAAGTGAGAATATGTGGTGTTTGTTTTTCTGTTCCTGCATTGTCCTGCCTTGACCTCTCAAAGTAAGTTTGCTGAGGATAATAGCTTCCAACTCTATTCATGTCCCTGCAAAGGACATTATCTTGTTTGTTTTTATGGCTGCATAGTATTCTGTGGTATATATATATATACACCACATTTTCTTTATCCATTCTGTCATTGGTGGGCATTTAGGTTGATTTTGTGCCTTTGCTATTGTGAATAGTGCTGCATTAAACATACACATGCATGTATCTTAATAATAGGATGATTTATATTCCTTTTGGTATATACCCAGTGATGAGATTACTGGGTCAAATGGCATTTCTGCCTCTAGGTCTTTGAGGAATTGCCACACTCTAATTGTTGAAGTAATTGTTTATTTTCATTGTGAAACAATTTTAAAAAAATGTATTTTCAAAGAAAAATAGTATTATAATTTTATGAAAATATCATATGGCTTTTTTTTTTTTTTTTTGACGGAATCTTGCTCTGTCATCCATGCTGGAGTGCAGTGGCACAATCTCAGCTCTCTGCAACCTCCACCTCCCGAGTTCAAGTGATTCTTCTGCCTCAGTCTCCCGAGTATCTGGGACTACAGGCACATGCTACCATACCCGGCTAATTTTGTATATTTTTAGTAGAGACGGGGTTTCACCATGTTAGCCAGGATGGTTTCGATTTCCTTAGCTTGTGATTTGCCCACCTTGGCCTCCCGAAGTGGTGGAATTACAGGCATGAGCCACCACGCACAGCTGGAAATATCATATGTGTCTCCAAAGATAAAATGATCCTTTAATTTTGCTTAGCCAAGAAACTCAACTAAAACTACCTGCTGGAAATGGCAGTTTTCTGTCTCAGCGTCAGTAACATACAACGTCTATGTTGTGATTGGCTGTTGTACCGTTTTCATTCAGAGATTAGTCCAACAGTGTCTGATTTGGGATTGAGATTTAGCTCACAAAGCAATTGGTTGTTGGGGCATAGGAAGGGGTTGGTGTTACTAATGAGCACACTACAGAGAAATCATTCCAGTGGGGAAAAATAGCATTTGTCCGTGCATGAACAAAGTTGTTCTGTAATTCAATGTTGCATGCCAAATAGTGAAGTTTGGATTTGGATGTGGCAGCTCACTGATGCTGGGGGGAAATTTTGTTTAATCATTGTCTTTTAAAATGAACTTAGTACAAGCTGTCACTTTTTCCCTTTTAGAAAGATGAAATTTTTTTTGTCTTTTTCTTCTTTTCCTGTTTCCATAATTTTATTTTTAGGCTTCCAAAAAGTTGCAAATTTAATTAAAATAAATGTTTTCCTCTTGGGTAGCTTGACTAACTAGTCTTTTTTTCCTAAGTATTATTCTACATCTAAAATTATATCCTAATATCCAGTTCTAATTCTCTTCATTTTGTGTTCCTCTAAAATAAAATAAATTTGTGAATTTTAGGAAATCTATATTATCAAATTACTTTGTTTTGAACCTTTTATAATATCACAAATAGATATCTTTGGGATTTTTCTTCTTGTTTCCTGGTTCTTTAACAGATAGTCAGAACTATTATCTGATGGAATATTTTAGGTTTATTTTGTGCCTTTGATAACACCGTTCACCTTTGACAACTTATTTTATTTTATTTTTTGAAGATGGTGTCTCACTCTGTTGCCAGGCTGGAGTGCAGTGGCGCAATCTCTGCACTGCAGTCACTGAAATCTCTGACTCCCTGGTTCAAATGATTTTCCTGCCTCAGCCTCCCAAGTAGCTGGGATTACAGGCACTTGCCACCACACCTAGCTAATTTTTGTATTTGTAATAAAGATGGGGGTTTCACCATATTGGCCAGGATGTTCTCTATCTCCTGACCTCGTGATCCACCCACCTCAGCCTCCCATAGGGTTACAGGTGTGAGCCACTGCGCCCAGCCAACAACTTTTTTTTTTTTTTTTTTTTGAGACAGGGTCTCACTCTGTTGCCCAGGCTGGAGTGCAGTGGTACAGTCTTGTCTCACTGCAGCCTCAACTTCCTGGGCTCAGGTGATCGCCCCACTTCAGCCTCCCAAACAGGTGGGACCACAGACACACACCACCATGCCTGGCTGATTGCTGTACTTTTTGTAGAAACAGTTTCTCCATATATTGCCTAGGCTGGTCTTAAACTCCTGGACTCAAGTGATACCTGCCTCAGCCTTCCAAAGTGCTAGGGTTACATGCATGAGCTACCACACCTGGCTGACAGCATTTAACAGAATAATTTTTTATGTTCTAAGTATTTAAATGCCCTCAATACTATATAGCAAAGATTTATACGACTGAAACATTTTTCTTAAACTGAGCATTTTCATGTCAAAGATACTTGTAGGCGATAACATTTACTATTTGGAAGGTAAATATTAAGATTTTTTTGCAAAGCAAATGTGAGAAGTTGAGAAAGAGAAGGAGATACTGAGGGACATTGCAAATCCCTTTGCAGTATTTCTTTTCAGCTGGTTGATCAAAATGAGTAAATAAATATAACTTAAATGAGTTAACTACAAAACAGAAACATGAATTAGTAATAGTGTCTTTATTTCTTCCTTAATGAAACTTAAAGGCAAATTCTGATCTACTAGTTTATGATCTAGTTATACTAAACTAACAGTAACAGCTAATAAAGCTGTAAGTACTGGGGACTTTTTCCTAATACAGGAATCATACTTTTATGTTTGCCATTTTTGGTTCTACATATGTTACTTAGGGCTAGTTCAGGGAGGTAGAAATAGCTTATAGTAAAGAATGGGAGAGAGGTAAATTAGGGTAAGATTTTTGTATTGTTTTGAGGGTCCACTTATGGTTGGAGACCATTATTAGTGAAACAAATTGAAGATGATGTAACTTTTTCCTTTTTATAAGCCTAGAGAGAGAGCAGATAAAACATGAAACTGGATTGAGCCATGGTCAGGGTTTTGCCAGACAGGTACGGTTGGAAGGATAAAAGAGCAAAAGAGATGATAGTATTAGTTGAGAGAGACAGTGAAGGACCAGTATGGGATAGAAAGAATGTATTAAGTTTGAGGAATTAGAGGTCTTACTGAGGTGAAAAAACAGTGGTAGTATTGAGTAAATTGGAGATTTCATTGAGGTGAAAGAACTGGGATTATTGGAGTACATGGTGAAGATGTAGAGAGAGAAGTCAAAGAATACATTTGTGGGGTTAGGAATGTGGTTCTCATTCTAGTTTTATATCAGAATTACTAATGCCTTTTTTTAAAAAAAGAAAATATAGGCCGGGTGCAGTGGCTCATGCTTGTTAATCCCAGCACTTTGGGAGGCCGAGGGGAATGAATCACCAGGTCAGGGATTCGAGACCAGCCTGATCAACATGGTGAAACCCTGTTTCTACTAATAGAAAAATTCGCTGGGCATGGTGTGGTGCACCTGTAATCCCAGCTACTCAGGAGGCTGAGGCAGGAGAATCGCTTGAACCTGAAAGGCGGAGGTTGCAGTGAGCTGAGGTCATGCACTCCAGCCTAGGTACAGAGCGAGACTCCATCTGAAAACAAAGCCAAACATAGTTGCCCAGGTCTCATTCTGAATCAACATCTGTAGGGAGTTGGGTTAAGGCATCTTCATTTAAGTTATACAGCTAATTAAAAAATACTTTAAAATTTGCATACAGTAAGGTTTATACTCTTTGGTGTACAGTTCTTTGAGTTTTGACAAATGCATAGTGGTGCCCTTCATTCAGGATAGGGTAAATAGAAACAGGTAAGGAAATATGGTAGGCCCTCCCTATTCATGGAATCTGCCTTCTCGGATTGGAATAACAAACAACTGTGGATCAGAAATATTCAGGGTGTGTGTGATAAAACCAATAAAATAACAATACAACAAAAATAATACAAATAAAAATACAGTATAACAACTTTTTAGCATTTACATTGTATTAGATATTATAAGTAATCTAGGATGACTTAAAGTATATGGGATGATGTACATAAGCTATATGCAAATACTTTGTCATTTTATAAAATGGACTTGAGCATCCTTGGATTTTGGTATACGAAGGGGTCCTGGAACCAATCCCATGAGGATACTGAGGGATGATTGTATGTATTTGGTTTTGAACACTCTCTAGTTTGCTTGTTTCACTAAAGCTGATGCCATAGAATTCAGAGGAGTGGAGATTATTATAATCAATTAACGTTTTCTCTGTTGTTTCCTTAAGGTTAAATCTGGAGTTGACACTTTTTTTCCCATAAAGAGCCATATAGTAAATACTTTAGGCTTTGCAGGCCACAGATGATCTCTTGCATATTCTGTGTCTGTGTGTGTGTGTGTGTGTGTGTGTGTGCGCGCGCGTGCACGTTTATAACCATTTGAAAATGTAAAAACCATTGAAAAATGTTGAAAATATTGAAAACCATTGAAAGTGTAAAAACCATTTTAAAATGTATGAGCCAGGCATGGTGGCTCATACCTGTAATTCCAGCACTTTGGGAGGCTGAGGCGGGTGGATCACCCAAAGTCAGGAGTTCAAGACCAGCTTGGACAACTTGATGAAACGTCATCTCTACTACAAATATAAAAATTAGCTGGGCGTGGTAGCACACGCCTGTAGTCCCAGTTACTCTGGAGGCTGAGGCTTGAATCTGGGAGGCAGAGGTTGCAGTGAGCCGAGATTGTGCCGTCCAGCCTGTGTAACAGAGTGAGACTCCATCTCAAAAAAACAAACAAACAAAAAAAAAACAATGTAAAAATGCTGGGCACAGTGACGCACACCCATAGTTCCACCTACTCAGGAGGGTGAGGCGAGAAGATGACTTGAACCCAGGAGTTTGAGACCAGCCTGGGCAACATAGTGAGACCCTGGTCTCAAAATAAAAAAAGTAAAAACCATTCTTTGCACCTTGGAAAACAGGCAGAAGGCCATGGTTTGCCAACCCCAGGCAGATCATCAGTATAACAATAAATCAAACTCTGATTTGTAGTATTTGTTGATTTCCAAAGTATAAATACTTCTGCTGTGGCTGATTTCAGTCCATTAGTGGGACATACTGAATGCAGAATTTGAAAGACATCTTCAGTAACACACAGTATTTCCACTATATAAATACAGGAGATGTTTCTTAAAAGCATTGTTAAGTACATTATTAATGAAGTGATGAGTTTTGATGATTTTTAACTTTATTTTTAATATAAGTTAATTGTGAACTTACATGATTTAATATTTAATAATGACTGTGTAGAATAGCGGCTTGCAAAATTCCTGAAAATACAACAATCAGCTCTCACTAGCCTGTACAAGTTGGAGTCAACATAGTATAAAACCTAAGGCTCAGAGAGGTGAGATAACTTACCAAATCAAGTTTAAGTGGTGGAATCAGAATAAACTCTTGGGTTTCTTTTGATTTTTATATTAAAGCAATACTGGTTTATAGTTTAAAAAGTCGAAAAGTACTGCAAGGTTTATAGTACAGAATCATCAGTTACCTACCTTACCCTCTCTTTTGCCTCTTTCTAGCCCCCAGGGGCAACACTTAACTCTTTTAGCCTTTTCTTCTGGTGTTTACCTTCCTATTTTTCATAATATGGTTATAATGCTTTTTATAACTTTTCACTTTCTGATATTATTTATTCTAAGGAAGATAGTGATTTACTTATGCCATACACTCTTTCCTTCTATGCATTTTCCAGTGTATTTATATCACAATTACAACTGTTTCTTAAGTTATCTTTCAATATTCACACTATTAATTCTGTGTAGTGTTCACAGCTAAACCATTAGTATATTATGATTACATTTCCTTTCTTTTTTGAGATGGAATCTCATTCTGTCGCCCAGGCCGGAGTGCCGTAGTGCGATCTAAGCTCACTGTAACCTCTGCCTCCTGGATTCAAATGATTTTCCTGCCTCAGTCTCCTGAGTAGCTGGGACTACAGGCATGTGCCACCACACCCTGTTAATTTTTTATGTTTTTAGTGGAGATGGGCTTTCACCATATTGGCCAGGCTGGTCTCAAACTCCTGACCATGTGATTCGCCCATCTCTGCCTCCCAAAGTGTTGGAATAACAGACTTGAGTCACCACACCTGGCCACATTTCCTTTCTTTAAATAAATTAAAAAGACAGAATTTTACGATTCTGTCAGAACCATAAAATTCATCACAGTATGGTTAAACATCAGATAATTTACCACTTCTATTATTTTCTTAAATATACCGTCTAAGCTGCCTTTCTTCTTCCCGTTTGAATTCTGTTGTTTTCAGCTGTCACCCTAGTACTGCATTCACCATTATGCTGGGCATTGCCATTTCTTCTCTCCTGTGTTGGCATCCATTTTCCTGAATTTTATACTACCTGGTTTCCTAATTTTTCATTTTGGTGGCGCACATCATTCAGGTGCTTCCTAAGAAAGGATGCTGAGAGATAAGTTGCTTGAGATCTTGTGTATCTGAAAATATCAATTCTACCCTCATATGTAATTGATAATTTGGCAGGATATGTAATTCTATCTTGAAAAATCATTTTCCCTCAGATATGGAAGGTTTATAGTGTTTTTAGTCTCCAGTGTTGCTGTGAAACCCAAAGACGTTCTTTAGTCCTTTGTGAGCTTTTTTTTTCCCTTGTGGTAGATTTTAGGACCTTCTCTTTTTCCCTGGTGTTATGAAATTCCACAGGGGTGTACCTTGATTATATCTTTTTTTTTTTGAGATGGAGTCTCGCTCTATCTCCCAGGCTGGAGTGCGGTGGCGCCATCTTGATTCACTGCAACCTCTGCCTCCTGGGTTCAAGTGATTCTCCTGCCTTAGCCTCCTGAGTAGCTGGGACTACAGGTGCATACCACCACACCCAGCTAATTTTTGTATTTTTAGTAGAGACGGGGTTTCACCATGTTGGCCAGGATGGTCTTGATCTCTTGACCTCATGATCTACCCGCCTTGGCCTCCTAAAGTACTAGGATTACAGGTGTGAGCCACTGCTGATGTGGATCTTTTTCATTCATTGTGAGGCATACTCTGGGCATTTTCATTCTAGAAATATATGTCCTTCAGTTCTCAACATTTTTTCTTATTTATTTTAAACGTTTCTCTTTCTGCTTTGTGGAACTTTTATTAGTTTGATGCTGGATCTTCTCAGTTGATCATCTGATTCTCTTATCTTTCCCCTATTTTTTCATTACTTTCTCTTTTTGTTTCACTTCCTGGGAGATTTCAGCTTTACCAACCAGATTGTAAACTGACCTAAAACATTTCTATCATAATTTTAATACACAAGGGCTCTTGTTCTTTGAATGTGACTTTATTATAGATCTTATATGTCTTTCATAGATGCAGTCTTTCCTTTTACATATCTGAGATATTTTGCCATTTTTGTGTATCTGTGAAGTTTTTTTTCCCCTCGAATTCTCTGGTTACTCCCAAGTTTCTTTTTGTTGTTATTTTTGTCTCCTTTAACATAGTGGTTTTCCTCAACTGTCTGGTATTTTTTTGAAGTTGTGGTGAACATACATAACATGTAATTTATAATTTTAACCATTTTATCTATTTCTTTTAAAATACTTATTTATTTATTTCAGAGATGGGATCTTGCTCTTGTCGCCCAGGCTGGTCTCCAGCTCTTGGGCTCAAGCAGTACTCCTGCTTTGACCTCCCAGAATGCAGAGATTATAGGTGTGAGCCACCGTGCCCAGCTGTTTTTAACCATTTTAAGATGTATAAATTCTATGGCATCAAGTATATTCATAGGGTTGTGTAACCATCAACACCATCTACCACCAGAACTTTTGCATCTTCCCCAGCTGAAACCCTGTACCCATTAGATACTAACTTCCATTCCATCCTCCCCTCAGCTCTTGGCCAACAGCATTCTACTTTCTGTCTCTGTGGATTTGACACTTTAGCAGCCTCATGTAAGAATAATCATAATACTTGTCTTTTTGTGACTGGCTTATTTTACTTAGCATAATATTTTCAAGTTTCATCCATGTTGAAACTCCATGTGAGTGGGCAGGAACTTATTAACTGGGGGCCTTCACTGAGAAGTGATAAGATGATGAATACCTGTCAGGTGTGGTAGCTCACACCTGTAATCCCAGCACTTTGGAGGCCAAGGCAGGAAGATCATTTGAGCCCAGGAGTTCAAGACCAACCTTGGCAATATACTGAGACCCTGCCTCTACCAAAAATTAAAAAAAAAAAAAGATGATGAATATCTCTATCATTGGGTAACCTGAGAATATCTGTATATTTAGACATTTTTTAGGGTCCCGTCACTTTCTGTGGAGAGAAATCTACCAAATCCTGACTGGGGGTATACGCTTGACAGCTCATTGTTTGGGTAACCAGAAGGGGCTAGGGGAATCTACCTGTTTGGTAGACATTTCCTAAGTTATGCTGTTTTCAGTATAGAGTTCACCCCTTTTCTCAGCTGAGCTTGGTGTTCCCTGAGTCTAGAGTCTTTCTAATTATTTCTCGCGACTGGTGAGTTGACAGGCAACCTTTGTCTAGAGTGGAGGAGGGGTAGTTGCCTGGTTGCTTGGGCAGGTGGGGAGAGCTAAGGACCTAACTGCTCTTTCTGTAGATTGTCAGCCAACTCTTCTGTTTTCAGCCCAGTGACTCAATCCTCCCTTCAGAGATGCACTGTGCTTCCAATTCCTGGTCTTTCCAGGGTACAGTGGTGTGAATCAGATTGCTTTTTTAATATTTTTGAGACAGTCTCACTTCATTGCCTAGGCTGGAGTGCAGTGGCATGATCTCAGCTCACTGTAACCTCTGCCTCCCAGGGTCAGCCCATTCTCCTGCCTCAGCCCCCTGAGTAGCTGGGATTATAGCCCCCCACCATACCCAGCTAATTTTTGTATTTTTAGTAGAGACAGGGTTTTACCATGTTGGCCAGGCTGGTCTCAGACTCCTGACCTCAGGTGGTGATCCACCTGCCTCAACTTTCCGAAGTCTAGGGATTACAGGCTGGAGTGCAGTGGCTATTCACATGTGCAGTCATAGTACACTGTGGCTTCGAACTTCTGGCCTCAAGAAATCCTCCCACCTCAGCCTCCTGAGTGGCTGGAACTATAGGTGCACACCACTGCACCTGGCACAATTTTTTTTTTTTTTTTTATAGAGATGGGGTTTCACTATGTTAGCCAGGATGGTCTTGATCTCTTTGACCTTGTGATCCACCCGCCTCGGCCTCCCAAAATGCTGCGATTACAGGCGTGAGCCATCATGCCCGGCCTTGTTTTTGTTATTGAAACACATTTTAAAAATGTACACAATATATATACTTACTTACACAGTGTTCTCCTCTGCTGTTCCCTGGTCCCTGTTGAATCTACTATTAACAGTCTGTGTATTCTTCATATTTTTCTATGCATATATATCTATATGCACACATACACGTACACATACACTTACATGTATATGTCTGTATGTTTGTTCATATATCTACATATTAATTAAAACTGAATTGAAAATATCTTTCTGTATTGCTAAAATTTTAAAACTTATAATATAGGCCAGGTTTGAGTGGTTCATGCCTATAATCTCAGCACTTTGGGAGGCCAAGGCAGGAAGATTACTTGAGGCCAGGAGGTTGAGACCAGTTTGGGCAACATAATGAGACCGTGTCTCGTAATTTTTAAAAATCCCAAACTTGTAATATATTTTCTAAAAATGGAAACAGAAGTATTTTTCATTGTCTACTAAATAGAAATGAAAGTGCTCTATATTTTATAGATAGTCATTTCAGAAGATATTTGTTCAGGTGTACTTATCACTCAGCATTGCAAATGCTCACCTAACGCAAGAACTGCTTTGTCAAGGGGTTGAAAGATGACTAATGTACTGTAATCAGTTTTTCCCTCAAGATAGTCCTTTTGATCTACTTAAAAGCTAAATGATTTGGAATTGTTTTACCTTTATTTATAATATCACAACCTGGAAGAGACATATAGATAAAAATCTGCTTATCTTCATGCAATTAGGTTATTAGGAGATAATTTTTTATTCACATTTGTCCAGTATATTCTACAATTCACATGGGAAGGTGCAGAGCAACTCTCAGAGAAGGCAAAACATTTAGATTGAAGATTCAGTTTAGTTTGGTAGAGCTATATTTGAGTGTACTTACAATTTTAGGAACAATGAATTATCTTGAAATTTATCCTTTTGGATTATAAAGTCCATCTGTATAGAGACTATGTCTATATAGTTCATTGCTGTGTTCACAGCTTCTGGAACATAGGAGGTGTTCAATACATATTTGCCTATGTATGTGTGGAGTGTGATGATAGATAGTAGGAATGTAGAAATAGGCCAATATTGCATTTAGTTCAGATCATATGATTGTGTTCTTTTAGCAGCTTCATGTAGGAACTGCCTTTATAATAATTTCATTCTTCTTATGTTTCTGTAGTTGAGAACAGCAAGATACAAGGAGGCAGCCCTCTGTGATAGACGTGAAATGGTCATTATGTGTTGTTGGTGGTAGAGCTACCTGTGAACTATCATTACCCATAAATAACAGCTTCCTCAGGTAGTCTGGTCAACTTAACTTATCTCAACATAGTGCTCCTCCATTGAAGGGATGTAGACAAGTCTCCATAACTTCTTTTTTTTTTTTTTTTTTTTTTTTAATTTTTTATTGGATTTTAGGTTTTGGGGTACATGAACAGAGCATGTAAGACAGTTGCGTAGGAACACACATGGCAGTGTGCTTTTCTTTCCTTCTCCCCTTCACCCACATTTGGCATTTCTCCCCAGGCTATCCCTCCCCACCTCCCCCTCCCACTAGCCCTCCCCTTTTCCCCCCAATAGACCCCATTGTTTAGTACTCCCCTTTCTGTGTCCATGTGTTCTCATTTTTCATCACCCACCTATGAGTGAGAATATGCGGTGTTTCATTTTCTGTTCTTGTGTCAGTTTGCTGAGGATGACGTTCTCCAGATTCATCCATGTCCCTGTTTGCGGATTCAACGAGAGCGCCAATCCTGGGTTGTTCTCACAGCGCCATCTTGAGTCCTCCATAACTTCTTTTGAAGGTGATTAGGGAGTAACCCACCTGCTGATGCAAGAAAGCACATTGATTCTTGTTGGGCCCTGTTGGTCATACAGTCAAATCACTAAAGACTAGATTTGAGAAGCTTACTTTTTGACCTTAAAGTTTCCCCAATTTACTCCTTTTGCTGGGTTTCCATTAAAATTTGCTTTTACCCCATTCTGAATGATATTATAGTTAGGTGTTTCTATGTGTCATTCCCTCTTGATTTGTTCTTTTGAGTGCAGGGAACACTTTGTCTTTGTACCTTTGCATAGCTATAGTGCAGTGCTTTGTATAACACCTGTTTACACTGTTAATCCTTGTGTTAAGTGGGCAAGTAGAAGAATTTTAAATTTTGCTAAGTTATAGTTCCAACTGTAGCTACTTATAAGTCACATAAAATCCCTTTCAAATAAGACTGGTATTTAGCTACTTTGAAAAAAAGTATGGATTATAGCGCATCCTCTTCCATCTAGTAATTTCAGAAGTCTGATATTTAGTTATTTTAAAATAACTTTATTGAGATATAATTCACGTATCATGCAATTCACCCACATTGTATAATTCAGTGGTTTTTAGTGTCTTCAAGTTGTACAACCATCAAATAGTCAAATTTGAAATATTTTCATTACCCTGAAAGAAATCCTTTATACATTAGCAGTCACTCCCTATTTCCCCCTTGCTCCCCAGCTGTAGGCAACCATTAATCTAATTTCTGTCTCTATAGATTTGCCTATTCTGGACAATGAGATTATATAATGGCCTTTTATGATAGGCTTCTATCACTTAGCAGAATGTTTTCAGATCTGTCCATGTTTTAACATATGTCAGTACCTCATTCCTTTCTGTTGCTGAATAATCTATTGTATGGATATATACCTCATTTTATTTATCTGTTTGTTGATAGATATTTGGGTTATTTTCCATTTTTTGGCCATTATAAATAATACTACCATGAACATTCATGTACAAGTTTCTGTGTAGATATATGTTTCTTTGTTCTAGGGTATATGCTAGAGTGAAATTGCTGGGCAACACTGCATTTAATCTTTTGAGGAATGGCCAGACTGTTTTCCAAGCTGCTACATCATTTTACATTCCCACCAGCAGTCTATGAGCATTCCAATTTCTCCAGATCCTTACCAACACTTGTTATTATCTTTGTTTTTGATTATAGTCATCCTAGTGGATGTGAAGTGGTATTTCACTGTTGTTTTGATTTGCATTTCTCTATTGGCTGTGTTCAATATCTTTTCATGTGCTTATTGGCTGCTTGTCTTTTGGAGAAATATGTATTCAGATCCTTTGCCCATTTTTAATTGGGTCATTTGTCTTTTATTATTGAATTGAAAAGAAATTTTTATGAATTCTAGATACAAGTACAAAAATATATTTACAGATACATTGACAAATGTTTACAAAATATATTTTATCAATTTTACTCCTAAAAACATTCTCCCATTCCGTAGGTTGTCTCTTCACTTTCTTGATGATGTCCTTTGGCGCACAAAAGTTTTTAATTTTGATGCAGTTCATCTGTTTTTTCTTGTTTGTTATGTTTGGGGTCATATTTAAGAGACTATTACCTAATCTAAGGTCACAAAGATTTAAGCCTATTTTTTTCTTTTAAGAATTTTATAGTTTTACCTCTTGATATTTTGGTCTTTGATCTATGTTTATTTAATTTTGGTGTGAGGCAGGGATCCAACTTCATTCTTTTTGCATGTGGATATCCACTTGTTTCAGAACAATTTGTTAAAAAGACTATTCTTTGCCTCGTTGAATTACCTTGACATCCATGTTAAAAATCAGTTGACTAATGGACTTTTCCCTCCTTCCCTCCTTCCTTCATTCCCCTTTCTTTACTTTGTTTTTTCTTCCTTTTCTTTCTTTCATTTATGAGACAGGGTCTCACTCTGTCTCCCAGGCTGGAGTGCAGTGGCGCCATCTCGGCTCATTGCAACCTCTGCCACTTGGCTTCAAGTGATTCTCATGCCTTAGGCTCCTGAGTAGCTGGGCTTACAGGTGTGCACCACCATGCCCAGCTAATATTTGTATTTTAAGTAGAGACAGCGTTTCACCATGTTGTCCAGGCTGGTCTTGAACTCCTGACCTCAGTCGATCTGCCTGCCTCTGCCTCTCAAAGTGCTGGGATTACAGGTGTGAGCCACCGTACCCAGCCAATTAAGGGACTTCTGTTTTGGGGAAAATATTCACATTGTTCTCCTTTCTCCCAGATTGCTTACAATTTTTTGGTTAAATTAAGAAAAAAGAAACAATCTCAAAAAAGATAGAAGTATGGTTCAAAGAACATAATTTTTTTGAACCATTTGAGAGTAAGTTGTCAACATGATGCCATATGATGATCATTTTTCTGTATTTTCCACAAACAAGAATATTTTCCCACAGAAGCACAATATAACCATAAAAATCAGAAAACTAACATTGCTCTATTTCTGCCATGTCATTCTCAGATCCCATACAAGTTTTGCCCATTGTCCCAGTGTTGTCCTGAATAGCAAAAAGGATCCAGTCCAGAGTTACACATTGCATTTTCTCAGTCTTTCCTTGACCCTCATGACCTGTACATTGTTGAAGATTACAGGTCAGTTATTTTGTAGAATGTCCCTCAATCATGGTTTGTCTGATGTTTCCTTATGATTAGATTCAGTTTATGCATATTTGGCAGGAATGTCACAGAAGTGATGTTATGTCCTTTTTAGTGCATTGTATTAGGGCCCAGAGTTTCATCATTATTTGTAATATTAACCTTGATTGCTTGATTAAGGTGGTATTTGCCAGGTTTTTCCACTATTATTGTTTTTTCTTTTGCAGTTAGCATCTTGTGGGACAAAACATTGAGATTATACTAATTTTGGTCTTCATTGACCTTTGTTTCTTTCATTTATTTATTTATATCTACATGGACACATATATTCCTATTTTGTTTAATGAGTGATATTTCTTTACTGTTGTCATTTGTGTTGATATGCCAGCTGTTCCAGATTTGGTTAGTGAGAGCCCCTTCAAGCTCACCA
This sequence comes from Callithrix jacchus, assembly GCF_049354715.1. NCBI lineage: Eukaryota > Metazoa > Chordata > Mammalia > Primates > Cebidae > Callithrix > Callithrix jacchus. The sequence goes on along the minus strand of NC_133508.1, from coordinate 82,860,754 downwards.
TTTTGTTCTTTTAACATAGCCTCTCTCATTCTTTGAGCACTTCCTTCCTTTTTGGCACAAGATGATATTCCAGGCTTATTTGATAATGCTATTCTGTTCCTGGAATCAGCTATTTCTTCAAAGAGCCCTGTTTCCTTTTAGTAGAGAATGGTATTAGAAAGCAAGGTCTAGGTGCTCAGTGTACATATTGGGGTATTGTCCCCAGGACCTCTCTGGGCAGCAGTCCCCAACCTTTCTGGTACCAGGGACCAGTTTCATTGCTGGGGTGGGGTTGGGGTGGGAGTACTGGTTTCAGGATGAGACTGTACCACCTCAGATCATCAGGCATTAGTTAGATTTTCATAAGGAGCACACAACCACGATCCCTTGCATGTGCAGTTCACAGTAGGGTTTGTGCTTCTGTGAGAATCTAATGCTGAAGCTCAGGCAGTAATGCTTGCTTGCCTACTGCTCCCCTCCTGCTGTATGGCCCATTTCCTAACAGGCCATGGACCAGTACCAGTCTGCGGCCTGGGAGTTAGGGATCTCTGTCTCAGGGGACAGAGCTAGGGAATATATGTAGTCTGTGTACAGGCATTTACATATTTATGTTTATATACATTGAAATTCATGAGTTGATAACAGTAGCTGCAATTCCAGTTCAAAACAAGAGGGTTCATTCTATTACTGTTATAAGCAAATGATTAATAACATACCCATCACTTCATAGAGTTACCCTCCCCCCTTTTTTTTGTAGTAAGAGTACCTAAAATCTACTTACTTGGCAAATTACCAGTATATAATACAATATTATTAACTATAGTCTTTATATTGTCACTTAGTGGCTTTTGGACTGAGTTGTTTTTAAAGGGGCTGCATGTTATCTTTTGAGAGATGATAAAGTTTTACAGACTTAGAAGTTGGTGTTTCAGAAGAAAGGGAAAACCAAATATCTTGAAATTTTCACTTTTTAGGCAGTCGAAAGGATTCCTTCTGTGGTTAACATTTAACATAAAATAATACTTAACTTGATTGATAATTATTAGAATCTTAACATACCTTGGTTAGTGTGCTGCTCCTGAGGAAATTAGAAAACAATAATTTATATCTACAGAATAATATTCATTTCTCTTCTAGCTCTTCCACCAAAGCCACCTAAGCCAATGACTTCAGCAGTTACAAATGGAATGAAGGACTGTTCTGTTTCTCTTCAGGATGCAGAATGGTACTGGGGGGATATTTCAAGGTAACTAGAATGCTACTGTAATTGAATGCAGTTTTTTAAAAAGTCATTTGTGATAATTAGTAGTTAAAGTAAATAATTTTAAGCCAAGCATGGTGGCTCACGCCTATAATCCCAGCAACTCAGGAGGCTGAGGCTGAGGAATTGCTTGATAACAGAGTTTGAGGTTGTAGAGAGCACTCTGTTGCACTCCAGCCTGGGAAGCGGTGAGACCCCCAACTCTCAAAAAAAAAAAAAAGAGAGAAAAAAGAAAGTAAAGCATTGTAATGCACTACTAATTGTCATTTAAAGATTACAATTTAAGAATTTTATGTGGGAACATTTCATAAGTGTCTTAATACTTTGCTTCCCATGAAGAAGTGACAAGAAAATCTCCATTATTTATTTATTTTGAGACCACGTCTCACTCTGTCGCCCATGCTGGAGTGTAGTGGCACAATCTTGGCTCACTGTAATCTCCACCTCCTGGGTCCAAGCAATTCTCTTGCCTCAGCCTCCCGAGTAACTAGGATTACTAGTTACCACCACATCCGGCTAATTTTTGTATTTTTAGTAGAGCTGGGGTTTCACCATGTTGGCCAGGCTGGTCAAACTCCTGACCTCAGGTGATCCACCCGCCTTGGCCTCCCAAAGTGCTGGGATTACAGGTGTGAGCCACTGTGCCCGGCTGAAAAATTTTAAATTATGGGTGTGATTATTACTTCTAATACTATATTGAGGATGGATTTCTGAACAAGTGACACCTAGACATTTAGGATAGTTAATGTGTTTTAGAATTAACAATATTTGTGGGTACTTACATTTCTGTACCTTTCTTTCTCTAAGCCAGTGATAACCAAAGTCTTTGCATGCACAAAAATTAATTGAGGTGGAGCCCAGGAATCTGCATTTAACAACTTCCCTAGGGGAGTTTAATGCAGTCTCTTTACACACCCCAGTTTGATAAACAGGACTCTAAGACAAATTTGTTTTTTGAGTAAAGTGTGGTTTTAGATCATTTTGAATCTAAAGAGGGAATTATATACATTTAATTAGAATATTATATTTTCTTATTAAAATTTTTTTCTTGTTAAACTTTGCTTTAATGGGTCTCAAATGTATTTTCTTTTTAAAGCTCTATCCATTTCTGTCAAATCAGCTTCAAGGTTGATGCTGTATTCCTCAATACACTTACCTATTCCTTTCTCTTCTGTGTTCTCTTCCTCTACCAAAATGGTATTTATTTAATTTTTTTACCCTTACTATTTCAACTATTTTAAGTGTACATTTTCATTGTTGTGAAACCATTATCACCATCAGTCTCCAGAATGTTTTCATTTTTCCTAACTGAAATTCTGTACCCATTAAACAATAACCTCTCCTTCTCCCCTTCTTCAGCTCATGGCAACCATCATTCTGCTTTCTGTCTTATGAATTCAACTATTGTAGGTACCATGCATAAGTGGAATCATATAATAATTGTCCTTTTGTGACTGGCTTATTTCACTTTTTTTCATAAGTCTTCAAGGTTCATTCATGTTGTAGCATATGTCAGAATTTTATTCCTTCTTAAAGCTGAGTAATATTATGTGTTTATGCTATATATTTTTTTATCCATCTGGACATTTGGATTGTTTCTAGCTTATGGCTATTATAAATAATGCTGCAATTAATACTGGTGCACAAATATTTGAGTCCCTGAGTCCCTGGGTATATACTGGGTATATATCCAGTAATGGAATGGAATTGCCAGGTCATATGGTAATTCTGTGTTTAATTTTTTTGAAGAGGACTTAATACATTTAATTTAATTTTTTTTTTTTTTTTTTTGAGACAGAGTCTCGTTCATTAGCCCAGGCTGGAGTGCAGTGGTGCAATCTTAGCCCACTGCAACCTCTGCCTCCCTGGTTCTGGCGATTCTCCTGTCTGAACCTCCCAAGTAGCTGGGATTAAAGGTGCTTGGCCCCACCACCGTGTCCAGCTAATTTTGTATTTTTAGTAGACACAGGGTTTCATCATGTTGGCCAGGCTGGTCTCAAACTCCTGACCTCAAGTAACCTGTCTGCTTCAGCTTCCCAAAGTGCTGGGATTATAGGCATGAGCCACTGCACCTGGCCATTTTATTTTAAAATTTATTAAAATATTTCTATTTTAATATTGTACAATAAAATAGTCTGTTATTTTTTATTTTAAGATCATGTGGTTCTGCTGTGATTCAAGGGTCTTCTATGCCCTGCCATTTCCTTAAGTGTTCTAGTGTTGTGCCTTAAGGTCCTAAGCCAACTCTACAGAAGGAATTTGTTATTAGTAAAATTCAAACTAGGAGAATATCCTATTGAAAGGTTACGAACTTAGTGAATTTTCCTCCTTCTGTTCAGAAACAGCTGTCACTGTTGCTTAAATATTATCTTCATTCTAAACAGCCTGTTTTTTCCTGAAACTTTACAAGTTCAGACCTGGGTATGGAAGCCCTAAAGGTTTAATGGAAACAGTATCTCTTGCACACATTTGAAATTTAGAAGAGTTTAAAAATCAAATAGCCCTTCTTTAGATTGCATAACACCAAAAATCAAAACAGAAAGAGCATATTTAGGGAGAAGAACTAAATGACCTCTAAAGGCCTCTATTATCTATAACCTTAGGCACACCTACTACCCAAGCAGCTTTAGTAGTAACATGTAAAGACAACCAGTGTTTATATTTTTTCATTTTTCCTATAATTCTGTTCTTCAGGGAGGAGGTAAATGACAAATTGCGGGATATGCCAGATGGGACCTTCCTGGTCCGAGATGCCTCAACAAAAATGCAGGGAGATTATACTTTGACTTTGCGGTAAGTACTTTTCAGTCTTTTGGCTAGTACTCTACTAATGTTATTTTAGTTCTGGGTATACAGATATTTCTGTATTTAAATCTTTATCTATATAATTGTTCATATTTTGATTTAATTTATGTACATAATTAAATGTGCATAAATATATAGTTTGGTTAATTCTTTTTTCTGTATATTAAGTATTTAAATAAGTATTTAAACATTTTGTATAAAAATGGTAACTTAAAAAATGTAGAAATAAAATGAAAAGGCTAAAATCCCAAAATGTAAGGGAGTAAGAAGCATACAGTTGACCTTATAAAGGAAGTAGTAGAAGTCATGGGCACATTCTAAGGGTAAAAATGAATCTGTCCTTCAAATAATCCTATCATCTCCCTTAATGCAGACTTTAGAAAGCAAAACTCAACATAATTTTGGTTAATGAGGATATGTTGAAGATAAAGTAGTTCTCAGCCTGTATCATGCTTTCCACATATTAGAGTCTTTTAAGTGTTGGATGTATGAATTTTTATATTTACACATATTTTTTTAAAGGTTAAGAAAACTGCATGAGAAATTTCTATATTTAATTTAAATAATTAAAGTAGCCGAGTTATAATAAAGCCTTATGATTTTTTTTAAAAAAGGAACTATTTAACAAAAAGAAAATAACAGTAACAATAACAATGACTGACTTTCTTGTACTAAGCCCTTTACATGCAACGTTATCATTTATTCCTCACAACAACCTTATGAGGTAGGTATTATTACTGCTCCTGTTTTATAGATGAGGTAACTAAGGGTTAACATGGTGAAGAACCTTGCCTAAAGTCACATAGTTAGCAAGTGGTAGTGGAAGAGTTGAAATCCAGATTCATCTGGCTCTTTGCTGCCTTTCTAGCTTAATATCTTTAGGAAAAATAATGCAATATTTTATGCTAATATGGCATAAATTTGGAGGCACTATTTTAGTTTCTGGTAAAGAGCTAAAGAAATGAATACCTTTGTACTTGAATTGTGCTGACTAATCAGTATTCTACAATAATTCATTGAACAGTTTTTCCTCTATTCCAGTCAGGCTTCTGTCTCCACCACTCCACAGATACTGCTAAACCGGTGGCCACTTCTCTCTTACCTTACTTGACCTCTTAGCAGCATTAGTCATAGATACTTCTTCCTAAAAGCAGTTTATTGTTTTGACTGTTAAGACATCATACTTTCCTGATTTTCTTCTTAACTTTAAGTTATTTTGCTCAATATCTAAATGTTAAGTGTTCCAGGGCTCAGACTTGGGCCTCCTTTTCTTCTCTGTATTCATTCTCTTAAGGCGAACTTGTCCTGTTACATGGCCTTAATATATCTGATGATTAATTTTAGGTGTCAGTTTGGCTGGATTAAGGAATACCTAGAGAACTGGTAAAGCATTATTTTGGATGTGTCTATGAGGGTGTTTCCAGAGCAGATTAGCATTTGGGTTAGTGGACTGAGTAAGGAAGATTGCCCCTCAATGTGAGTAGGCACCATCCAATTGGCTGAGGATAGAACAAAAAGAAAGAAGAAAGAATTTTATTGCTCTCTGTCTTGGAGTTGGAGCACACTCTTACTCTGTTCTTGGAAATCAGAACTCCACCATTTGGACTGCAGGACTTATACCAATTCTCCCCATGTCTGTGGGCTCTCAAAGCCTTCAGTCTTGGACTGAGAGTTATACTATTAGCTTCCCGGGTTCTGAGGCTTTAGGACTTGGACTGAGCCACACTGCTGGCACCCCAGCTTGCAGATGGCCTGTAATGGAACTTTTCAGCCTCCATAATCATGTGAGCCAATTTCCCTGATAAATCCCCTCATATTTATCTTTCTCTCTCTCCTATTGTTTCTGTCTCTCTGCAGAACTCTGATTAACACAGATTTGGTACCAGGAGTGATTCTAGAGGAAGGAATTTTTTTTTTTTAAAGACAGGATCCTGCTCTGTCTCCCAGGCTAGAGTGCAGTGGCGTGATCATGGCTCACTGCAGCCTTAACTTCCCAGGCCTAAGTGGTCCTCCTACCCCAGCCTTCTGAGTAGCTGGGACCAAAGGTACATGCCACCAAACCCAGCTAATTTTTGTGTTTTAAATTTTTTTATAGAGATGGAGTCTCCCTGTGTTGCCTAGGCTGGTCTCAAAACTCCTGGGCTCAAGCAGTCCTCCAGCCTCTGCCTCCTAGTACTGGGATTACAAGCATGAGCTACTGCGCCCAGCCGAGGAAGATAATTTTAAAAATCAGGTTTCTTAATTAGTTTCGGGGTTTCTGGAATTGGCTAATTTGATGAGACTTAAGAATGCTAAGGACCCTACTTCTAATAGTACAGAGAACTGATAGTCTGTGATGTGAACTGTTTATATAGAGATATGCAAAATATATGCACTTGATACCTAATTTACCACCTGTAAAAGGCAAGAAACTTGGCAACTCTGTATTTGATACTTTCAAACATTTGTAAAAAACCAAGGTTTTCTAATGTTGCTGGACAAAGTGATGAAAGTAAAGGATGAGCTCAGGGTTTTGATTTCCTGGCCCCAGTTCTACCGTAAATAGCCCAAGAGCTTCTAAGTATGCCCTGAATCAGTATCTTCTCCTCTGTTGCCACAGGTGTGAAATTGCAAAAAATCAAACACATGCCTTCATTACGTGATTAGCTGAATTACAATCAAAGTTGAAATATTGGCCTTGTAAGGTGTCTGCTGTTAAAGTGAGGGCATTGGTTGGGAAAGAATGGGATTCTGTACGTTGGGATGGGAAGACCCTGATGATCCTAGGGACACTGAGCTCCTAAGTTCTGATGAGTCTTGTTTGCTAGCAGAAATGGCCTCCCATCCCCAGTAGCAGCATCCCCCCTACACTGGCCTTTCCACCTGTGTCTGAGGGGATTGACCCTGCATTGCCTTCCTGGAGGCAGTTGCTAAGCAAGAGGATGCTGAGTCTCATCAGGACCCACCCCCGCCCCCCTCTTTGCTTCTAGACCTATAACTAGACTTGGATCCCAGCAGCCCCTAAAGATGAGGTACAATGTATGACCCATGAGGAGATGCGCTACATGCTAAAAGAGCTACTTGAGTTTTCTAATTTCTACAAGCAGAAATCTGAAAAACATGTATGGGAATAGATATTTAGAGTGTGAGATAATGGTGGAAGGAACATAAAGTTGGATCAGGCTGAATTTATTGTTATTGGCCCACCAAACAGAGATTCTGCATTTAATATTGCGGCTCAGGGAGTTAGGAAAGGCAACAATTTATTTGGTTAGTTTGCTGAAACATGGATGAAAAGATGGCCTACTGTGAGCCAGCTGGAGGTGTCTGATCTATTTTGGTTAACATAGAGGAAGAGATTCAAAGACTTAGGGAGGAATCTGGGTTGCTAGAGTGTCTTTGTCACTTAAAGTTTATTCACACTGGGTGGGTCCAGACCACATACATTTCAGCAGTACTTTGAGAAACAGATCTGTGAGGAGAACTCCCATCATCCCTGAACGCCATGATTGCCCTTCTCTTTAGGCTAAACCTTAAAATGGGAACTGCAGTCAGTCAATTGAAAAATTTAAATGCAGTGAAATAACTGGATCCCAGGGTAGCAGAGGCCAAGTGAAGGCACTCGGTTGACAAAGGCAGGGTGGACATAGTTATCATAATGGACAGCAGAGGCAAAGCAACAGTCAGAATAGTCTGACTCATATAGACCCATGGCATTGACTAATTCACTGCATGGGTAGCTCACTATTTTCTTCTCCTTTTCTACCTACTATATCTTGCCCTACTGGAATTTAAATTCCCTGAGGTTGGGGAATTTGTTTAGTCATTGCTATATCTCCAGTGTCTAGATTAGTGCCTGATAATGGGGTAAGCATTAGAGAATGGATGCCTAATATATATACACGTATGTATGTATATAGTGAGGGATAGGCTCTCTCTCTCTCTCTCTGTCACCCAGGCTACAGTACAGTGATGTGATCATAGCTCACTGAAGCCTTGAACTCATGAGCCAATTGATCTTCCTGCCTCAGCCACCCAAGTAGCTAGGACTACAGGGGTATGCCACCCTGCCTGGTGGCTAATTTTGTAAAAATTTCTTTGTAGAGATGAAGTCTCACTCACTATGTTGCCCAAGCTGGTCTCATGCTATGGGTCTCAAGTGATCCTCCCACCTTGGTCTCCCAAATGGTGGGATTACAGGCATGAGCCACCATGCCCAGCCTATAAATACTTATTTAATAGATGACTATGCTTCTTATTTATCTGGAAAATGGTTTTAATCCCACACTAAGTTGTGGAATTACATTCCTTTTAAGGCTGAATAATAATCTGCTATATGTATATACTATATTTTGTTTATCCATTCATCACTTGATAGCATTAGCAAGAATGTTTGAAAGTTTTCATGTATCTATCACAAAGTCTGACATACAGTAGGTGTTTGATAGGTGTTGAATAAATGTTTGAAGGAAAGACATTTAATGAGAGAAAGACAAAGAGAATGTTTCTCAGGAAATGACAGTTGAACTAGACCTTGATAGATTTTGCAAGGCAGAAGAGTGATGATCTTAATTCAGTTTAATAAATACTTGCAACTTAGTACTAGTTACTCTGCAGGGTATCTAACAACGAGTTAAAACTTCTGTCTCAAGGAATATATAGTCTAGTGAAGACAAAGGAAATGAAAAAATGGCTTTGAGCGAAAGTTTAATAGCAGGAGAGGTTTATAAAATATGCTTTGGAGGCTGAAAAGAGGAAAAGAGCTATCTTCGTTAAGAGAATGTAGAAAACTGACCTTCATGGAAGAAATTGCATTTACAGAATATCTTGAAGAAGGGGATAGGTTTAGACATGTAAAAAGTGGGAGAGAGTTGCAGGAATAGATAACAATAGGAGCAAATATACAGAGGTGAGAATTTATAGCTGCTTTCTGTAAGATGTAGTCCTGTTTGGCTAAAAGATAAAGTTTATAAAGAAGAAGTGGTAAGGGATGAGAGGTTGAAAAGGGGTCATGTTTAAAAGGGCTTTTAATTCCAAAACTTGGGAGTTTGTATTTAATGTTTGTTGTAGGTAGTTGGGGAGAACCACTATATTATTTCTGCAGGGAAACTGATCAGGCTATATTTTAGCTTGAAGGGATAGTCAGCATCTATCCCTTCTAAAAATCAATATTGGCTGGGCGCAGTGGCTCGTGCCTGTAATCCCAGCATTTTGGGAGGCCGAGGTGGGGGCAGATCATGAGGTTAGGAGTTCAAGACCAGCCTGGCCAATATGTTGAAACCCCATCTCTACTAAAAATATAAAATTAACTGGGCGTGGTGGCGTGCATCTATAGTCCCAGCTACTTGGGAGGCTGAGGTAGAAGAATTGCTTGAACCAGTGAGGGAATGGGGAATGACATGATCAAATGATTGGATACACAATTACCTAGGCTAGTAGCTCTAGGAAAGGATTTGGGGAGTTAAAAGGCAATGTAGTTTGAGAGCAGAGGGATTTGACAATAGAATAGGTATGAAGTTGAGGGGGAGCTGAAGGTGACTGTGGTTTGAACCTGGTAGGCTGAGAATGAATATGGCATTTATAGAAATAGGAAAGTCAGAAGCAGTTTTGGGGGGAAGAAAGGATAGATATTGGTTTGTTTTTGTTTTTTTGATGGAGTCTTACTCTGTTGCCCAGGTTGGAATACAGTGGTGCCATCTTAGCTCCCTGCAACCTCTACCTCCTGGGTTCAAGCCATTCTCCTGTCTCAGCTTCCTAAGCAGCTGGGACTATAGGCGCCCACCACCACACCCAGATAATTTTTGCATTTTTAATAGAGATGGGGTTTCACCATGTTGGCCAGGCTGGTCTCAAACTCCTGATGATCTGCCTGCCTCAGCCTCCCAAAGTGCTGGGATTATAGGCGTGAGCCACTGTACTCAACCAGTATTGATTTTTAGAAGGGATAGATGTTGACTTCTAGCTGCTCTGGAATTGCAAGGTAAAAATGTATCTAGGATATAGCTAGAAATGTAGGTTTAATTCTTAGAAGAGAGTATAGGGCCAGAGAAGGAGTCAAGCCACCATATGCATATAGAGTAAATGGGATTTTTATGAAAAAAATATATAAATTTTAAAAGGTGGAAGCTGAAGGCAAAATTTTTTTTTTAGGGAATAACTGTGTTTGGGGTCAGGAGGAGACAGGAAAAGTAGTTTGAGAGAGCAAAAGAAAATAATAATTTCATGAAAGTTATGGAAGGATGAAATACTAAGAAGAGAGAGAGTGAGGGAGAAGGAGGAAGGTCTGGGATAAAGGACGGGGACAGAGTCTGAGTTTGTTCACAGTCATTGGTGACTCTCAAATGAGAGGAATGATTGTGAGCCAGACTATAGAGAGTAGTAGGTAGTGAGGAAATAGAGATTTTTCAGTTTCTTATTATTTAAATTGGTAAATAGTATTCATTGTAGAAAATCTGGATACTTAACAAATCTTTAAGAATCAGAATCTGCTATCTGCCAGGCATTGGAATAGGTGCTCAGATTACAAGGAGGACTAGCAAGATAAAGACATAATCTTCAATTCCTTCATTCCTTTTCTCATCTCTGCTTAGAGTCCATGGTCCATTATTATTAAAGTTACCCATGTGAAGATATTCTTAACAAATTTGGCCCTAACCTGACTAAATTCCAACACTTACTAAATTCAATTCTCCACCTAGTTCTTGCCTGTACTTGATCTGCTGAATGTGGAGAAAGGGACATGACCACACGGACTGGTCTCACATTAATTATGATCACTAACCTTAAGTGACCTTTAAAACTGCCTAACTTAAGAAAGAAAATAAATAAATAAAAAGAAAAAAGATAAAAAGAAAAAAAAACTGCCTAGCTTAACTTCCGCATTTCCACAATCCATTCACCCCCACATCTATTTCCTAAATGTCAATTTCACATGTTCTTTTTTTTTTCTTTTAAAGGACAACCCTTCTTCCATCTGACTGTGTCCACATTATCAGTGAAATTAAAAGCAACCTAAAGAGCTTGCTTTTAATTTCACTGATAATGTGGACACAGTCAGATGAGAACTCCTTCATGCTCCTGTTGCCATAGCTATCAACATATTTACACATTAATGTGAATAGTCTGCCTTTTTCCTATTCCAGTGGGTGACTGTTCATGTCCTTGCCAGGGTCTGCTTCTCCGTTTGTGAACTGCATCCCATCCCATCCTTCTAATCTACTCAAGGGCATCACTCTAGGAATTATCTTGTCCTCTTTTTTGGATCAACAATTTTTGTCTCTCTACTGAGTCATTTCCATCAGCATATAAATATGGTCTATTATCTCCCCTTTAAGAATAACAAATAAATAAAATTCTCTGAACCCTATATCTCTTTCTAGTTGCTTCCCTATTTGTCTTCCCTTGTTGACAGCAGTATGCCTTGAGACACTTGTCTATGGGCATTTCTTCTCCATATTCTTCCATTTCCTTGAATCCATTCCAGTCAGGCTTCTGTCCTTTCCATTTCACTGAAACCATTTAGTCAGTTCATTTAATGATCTGTGCTTTGCCAAACCTAATTATCACTGGACTTGGTTGATAAGTTTTTCTTTGTTGAAATGCTTTTGTATGAATTGGTTTTTAGGATATCACACTCTTAGTTCTCCTCTTACTTCATTAATTGCTCCCTTTTGATTTCCTTTGCTGGTTCTTCCTTCCAGGTCTCTGACCACTAAACATTGGCATACCCCAGTGCTTAGACCTTGGACCTCTTCTTTTGTCCAGCTATGCTCACCTTCACATAACATCTGTAGGCTGGCAACTCCTGAATTTGTATCTTTAGCCCAGAACTTTCTCTTGAACTTTAGATTCTTTAAGTAGGCTTCTGGATCATCTGCTTTTGAATGTTTAGTAGGCATCTCAAACTTTTTTTTTTGCTCATAGTATGGCTTTAAATGTCTGGAGCGTTTTTTTTTTTTTTTTTTTTTTGGGAGATGGAGTCTCACTCTGTAACCTCAGCTGGAGTGCAGTGGCGTGATCTCGGCTCACTGAAATCTCCACCTCCTAGGTTCAAGCAATTCTCCTGCCTCAGGCTCCCAAGTAGTTAGGATTACAGGCATGCACCACCATGCCAGGGTAATTTTTATATTTTAGTAGAGATGGGGTTTCACCATGTTGGTCAGGCTGGTCTCGAACTCCTGACCTCAAACAATCTACCCACCTTGGCTTCCCAGAGTGTTGGGATTACAGGCATGAGCCACTGTGCCCAGCTAAACACATTCTTTCTAAATAGCCTTCTTACATGTCAATAAGTGACAATTCCATTCTTCTGATTGCTAAAGACAAAAACCTTGTAATCATCTTTGTCTTGTCTCTCTGTCATATTTGTATCTAAGCCATCAGCAAATCCTGTCAGCTCTGTCTTCAAAATATATTAAGAATCTCACTATTTCTCATGATCTCTATCTACTGCTGCTACTCTCATCCAAGACACCATCATGTCTTGCCTAGATTATTATAATAGTTTCATAACTGATCTTTCCACTTCTACCCCTGCCTACTTTGAACAGTGTTTTCTCAACTCAGCAGCTAGAGTGAGCCCTTTAAACCGCAAGATAGATTATACAATTCTACTGAAAACCCATTTGTGCCTCCCCATCTCACTCAGTAAAAGCTAAAGCCCTTACAGTAACCTACAGATTGCTATTACATAATCTAAGCTCCTTTTATATCGCTTACCTAGCCTCCTGTTACTCTCCCTTTTGCTCATTCAGCCCCAGCATCACTGGCCTCTTTGCTGTTCCTTGAACATGCCATGCATACCCTTACTGAACCTCTTTTTGGAAAACTTCCATACATATCTGCTGTGCTAGCTCCCTCACTTCACTTGGAACTCTGTTGAAATGTCACCTGAACGAGAGGTTTTCCTTGAGCAACACAAACAATTCCTCCACCACAAGAACTCTTTTCCCTTTACTTTATTTTTTTTCCCTTTGCTTTATTTTTTTCCCCAATAGGTGTATTACCATTTGGTATAATTCGTTGTTTATTTTTGTGTTCTATCTTGAGAAATTTTTTATCCTCCTTAATAAACTGAAAGATAGAGATACGCTCCTTATGAAGTTAGACTAGAAGCTCCATGAGAGCATGGACTGTATCTGGCTTATCATATATCTGTGGTGCATTATGTAATTCCTGGCACATAGGTATGCAGCACATCATTTTAAATGAATGAATGCCTTTTAACTTTAACAGAGAGGCCAGCTTGCAATTATTGTATTTGTGGGTGTGCACATTTATAGTAACTGTATATGATTAGATGGTCCTTCTCATGTATATTTAATAGAAATAGTTTATCATCCATCTAAAAACTGACATTCTAAACATTGTTTAAATCAGTTTTAGGGTCAAACTTATTGTGTTTGACCTTTTACGAATTCCAGTGCCTCATTTATTATATAAAATGGCATGGCATAAAGAGAGAGGGGCATAAGTCTGCATGCTGCTATAAGAAGGGTTGAATGGGAATGAATGGTACAGCATTTTGCTATGAATCAGCCTGCTGTTGTTTTAGATTATGCCTTATGGGTCTTGCAAAACATTGTTGTTTTAAACTTTGGTTATAAATTATCTTTTAAGGGACCATTTAGATATGACTCAGTAAACCAAGGTGGCCTTAACTCTCCAAGCATGAAATTACATTCATCTAATATACATAACTCTCCAAAAGCTATACTTTGTAAAACAGTTGAATGACTTGAATCATTTACGTGTTGTAATGATCTAAACAGTAATTTCTGAGAATTATAAGCAAGTGTAAAAGACAAAATAATATAAGATTCTAGATTAATTGCAAAGCTATAAATCATAGATTAAGGAGCTCAATTATGTTTGTGCATTAACAACAAAACCTTGAGTGTGTTGGTGATTGTGCAACAAATGTTTATCATCCCCTTCATATAGAGATGGCTTCTGCTCCCCCCACAGAGACATACAACCACATATCTTTAGGTCCTTAAGAGATTTTTTTTCCATTCTCCCTGAAAAAAATACTGATAGAATTTAAATTTGAAAATTCATTCAGAATATAAACAAAAATAGATTTTACTTCTGTTTTATTTTTCTTAAGTGATTTTTTTTTTTTTTGCTACATTTGTTCATACTGAATGCTGTGTAGATACGTAGATCTTTAATAACCAAAGTATTTTATGGACAAAAAAATGTGAAAATAATGTATATATGTTTACACACACAATATATGCCTTTTCGCTCCTTCCAGCATCATTAACATAGTAAAACTTGTTTATTATGTGATACTAAGCTTTCACATCTCCATATGAAAGCAGTATTTCAGTTGAATTTGGGGGAAAAAATATCTACATTTGTTGTCTTGTTGTTCACAGGAAGGGAGGCAATAATAAGTTAATAAAGATCTATCACCGGGATGGTAAATATGGCTTTTCTGATCCTCTGACATTTAATTCTGTGGTGGAGCTCATTAACCACTATCACCATGAATCTCTTGCTCAGTACAATCCCAAACTTGATGTGAAGCTGATGTACCCAGTGTCCCGATACCAACAGGTATGATTATGGAAGTCCTTGATAGCTATTGAGCAAGTCATTATTTAATAACATTATTTGATTTTATTTACCAGGTTTATCAGTTTAAAAAAAATCTAGCCATTTTGTTATTTATTTATTTATTTTGAGACAGGGTCTCTGTTGACCCAGGCTTGAGTGTAGTGGCATGAATATGGTTCACTGCAGTCTTGACTTTCTGGGTTCAAGCAGTCTTCCTGCCTCAGCCTCTTGAGTAGCTGTGATCACAGGTGCATGCCACAACTTCCGGCTATTTTAAAATATTTTGTAGAGATAGGGTCTTGCCATGTTGCCCAGGCTAGTTTTGAACCCCTGGGCTCAGGCAGTCTTCTTGATTCGGCTACCCAAAGTGTTGGGATTATAGGCATGAGTCACTGTGCCTAGTGCCTACTTAAGATTTTAGATATTTTTGGAACTTATTTTGTGGCTACCCTTCTGTAATAGCTTATTGCATGTATTTGTTAACTTTATATAAAAATACTTATGTTTATGTTTCCTACTTATACTTCATTTCTTAATTTTTAAGGTATTAATTATTTTTATGTGATTTAAAGGCTGATCTTAATGTTATAAAAAGGATTTGGTACCTTTGTGTGCTTGATATTAATACAGTGGCTTAAACTTCTACAGTTGAAATACAGTTTAAAAATAGTAGATGGTTGAGGTGATATTTTTCCTTTAAACAACAGATGTGGAAAAAGTCACATGTCAGAATTGTTAACATTCTTTATTTTTTTTTGTTTACCTGTATAGGATCAGTTGGTAAAAGAAGATAATATTGATGCAGTAGGTAAAAAACTGCAAGAATACCACTCTCAGTATCAGGAGAAGAGTAAAGAGTATGATAGGCTATATGAAGAATATACTAGAACATCCCAGGTTGGTATATTTATGTTTTTTTGACTAGCATGTGTGCAATATTTTAGTTACATTAAATTTTCTATCATTCACTTGATGATTTTTTGCTGTTTTAATGTCTTAAAGGCTTAAACAGCTTTTTTTTTGAAACTTGGATGATATAAATTCCCCTCCCTTCTTAATCGGTTAGGGATATAATTGTATCAGTGAATATTAACTGGTCGCAGGTGACCAAGAAAACATAAAGTCTTCAGATAGAAATTTAGTTTTCTTTCATGTGTATATAGGCACTACAGGGCTGTTAGGGTAACTCCACTGTCCTTAGAACTTATAGGCGTTTTCTGTCTTGATGCTTTGCTATCTGTGGAAGAGGGCTTACTTTAATATCAGCCATCACAACCATATTCTAGTAAACAGGAAGGAAGAATAGGAAGGAGAAGGAAAGGTTCTCTATCTTTAAGACAACTTCCTAAAAGGAGCATACTCTGCTTTCACTTTAATCCCACTGGCTAGAACTAAGTCACATGGTCATACCTTGCTACAGTTCACAGCTAGCTGTAGGGGAGGCTGAGAAATCTAGTTTTTATTTGGTCAGGTGTGCTCAGCTAACGTGGGGATTTACTGAGGAAGAAGGAGCTGATGGCGGAAATTGTGGGATTACTAGTAGACTTAACCGTACAGTTTTTAGATCATTAACTTTAATAATCAGTAATAATTTAATATTTATGATATAGAGCAAAATTCTATAGAATAATCTAGTTCCTTTCCTAGGACTTCTTATGCCTGACTACTTTGATTTCTTTTTAGCTAGACTTGGATTGGTTTAATTTGCCCTAAGTTGTTACATAGTTTGTCAGTTGTTACATATTTTGGAATTTTTATGAAGCTGGATATCTTCAGAGAAGTTTACCTTTTATAATATTTGGGTTGGAAGTGGCCTAGGAAAAGATATTTAATTATATTTCTCATGTACATTCTCTTGAATATCAAATGATTTATAGAGGCATTAGTCCATGCTGATTCTACTTAATTCCTAGTGAATTCTCAGGGCAACAATAACTTAACCTGGGTTCTTTCTAGTAGATAACAATAATGGATTTTTTTTAGTGTTTACTTTCTATTTCATGAATTTCTGCTCTTTTAAATGTTTTTCTGCTTCCTTTCAGTTTTCTCTTTTCCTAGCTTCTGAAGGTGGAAATTTTGTTCATTGGTTTAAAAACTTTCTTTTCTAAAATAAGCATTTAAAACAATCTATTTCCTTCTAAGCACTGCATATATGCATCTCACAAATTTTGTCATACTCTGTTTTCCTTATTATTCAGTTTTTAATAATTTATCATTTTCTTTGTGATTTTTTTTTCTCTGGCTCCATGTATATGTATTTTTAATTTTTAAATATTTGGGACTTTCAAATATATTATTTATTTCTAATTTAAATTAATTTTGTTGTTAGTGAATATATTAAGGTTACAGTCTTTGGACATTTGTTGACTTAAATTGTATTATTGATATTTTTATGAGACAGAATCTTGCTCTGTCACCCAGGCTAGAGTGCAGTGGCACCATCTCAGTTCACTGCAACCTCCGCCTCCCGGGTTCAAGCAGTTTTCCTGCCTCAGCCTCCCCAATAGCTGGGATTACAGGCATGCACCACCATGCCTGGCAAATATTTCTATTTTTAGTAGAGACAGGGTTTTACCACGTTGGCTAGGCTAATCTCGAACTTCTGACCTCAGGTGATCCGCCTGCCTCAGCCTCCCAAAGTGCTGGGATTACAGGCATGAGCCACCGCACCCAGCCAGCTCTTTATTATTATTTTTTTAATTTAATTTATTTATTCTTTTGAGACAGCGTCTCATTCCATTGCCCAGGCTGGAGTGTAGTAGCACTATCTTGGCTCACTGTGACCTTTGTCTCCCAGGTTCAAGCAATTCTCTTGCCTCAGCCCCCCAAGTAGCTGGGATTACAGGTGCCTCCCACCATACCTGTTAATTTTTGTATTTTTAGTAGAGACTGGGTTTTGCCATGTTGACCAGGGTGGTCTTGAACTTTTGACCTCAAGTTACCTACCCTCCTCAGACTCCCAAAGTGCTGGGCTTACAGAAGTGAGCCACTGCACCCAGCCAAAAAATATATATATTTTTTGAGATGAGGTCTCAGTATGTTGATGTTGTCCAGACTGGACTTAAACTCCTGGGCTCAAGTGATCCTTCTGCCTTAGTCCTCCAAGTAGCTGGGACTACAGGTGTGTGCCACCACACCCTGCTCCAACTCTCACTTTCTAATTCTATGAATTTGTCAGCTGTAGGTACCTTATATAAGTGGAATAATATGTTTGTCCCTCTGTGTCTAGCTTATTCTTTAAGCTTTCAAGATCTGTTCATGTTGTAGGATATATCAAAATTTATTCTTTTTATGGCTGAGTAATATTTCATTATGTATATATATCAAATTTTGTTTATCTATTCATCTGTTGATTTGGGTTGTTTCCAGCTTTTGGTTGTGAATAATGCTGCTGTGAACATTGGCATACAAATATCTGTTTGAATTTCTGCTTTCAGTTCCTTTGGATATCTAACTAGTATTTTTGGTAGTTCTATGTGTAACCTTTTGAGAAACTGCTGAACTGTTTTCAGAGCGGCTAACCTGTTTTACATTCCCACTAGCAGTGCACATGGCTTACAGTTTCTCCATATCTTCCCTAGCACTTATTATTTTTTGTATTTTCAAAAAATAGCCATACTAGTAATTGTGCAGTGGCATGATCATAGCTCACTGTAACCTTGAACTCATGCCATTTCATTGGTGGTAGTTTATTATTATTGAGTTTTAGTTGTTTTTTTTTATTGTACTTTAAGTTCTGGGGTGCATGTGCAGAACATGCAGGTTTATTACATAGGTATACATGTGCCATGGTGGTTGGCTGCATCCATCACCCTGTCATCTACATTAGGTATTTCTCCTACTGCTGTCCCTCTCCTAGCCCCCCACCCCTTGACAGTTCCCAGTGTGTGATGTTCCCCTCCCTGTGTCCGTGTGTACTCATTGTTCAACTCCCACTTATGAGTGAGAACTTGTGGTGGTTGGTTTTCTGTTCTTGTGTTAGTTTGCTGAGAATTATGGTTTCCAACTTCATGTCCCTGTAAAGGACATGAACTCATCCTAGCCAACATGGAGAAACCCCATCTCTATGTGCCTGTAATCTCAGCTACTCAAGAGACAGGAGAATCACTTGAACCCCCAAAAAAAAAAAAAAAAAAAAACCTGATTTTGTTTGTACCTGCAACTTTGCTGATCTCTCTCTCTCTCTCTCTCACACACACACACACACACACTCTCTCTCTCTCTCTCCTCTCTCTCTCTCTCATTTTGAGGCAGAGTCTTGCTCTGTCGCCCAGGCTGGAGTGCAGTAGCACAATCTTGGCTCACTGCAACCTCCGCCTTGCGGGTTGAAGTGATTCTTCGTCTCAGCTTCTGGGGTGGCTGGGATTAACAGGTGTCTGTTACCATGCCTGGCTAATTTTTATATTTTTAGTAGAGATGGGGTTGTACCATGTTGGCCAGGCTGAGTCTCAAACTCTTGACCTCGGCCAGGCGCGGTGGCTCAAGCCTGTAATCCCAGCACTTTGGGAGGCCGAGGCGGGTGGATCACGAGGTCGGCAGATTGAGACCATCCTGGTCAACATGGTGAAACCCTGTCTCTACTAAAAATTACAAAAAATTAGCTGGGCACGGTGGCATGTGCCTGTAATCCCAGCTACTCAGGAGGCTGAGGCAGGAGAATTGCCTGAACCCAGGGGGCGGAGGTTGCGGTGAGCCGAGATCGCGCCATTGCACACCAGCCTGGGTAACAAGAGCGAAACTCCGTCTCAAAAAAAAAAACAACAACAAAAAACTCTTGACCTCAGGTGATCCATCCACCTCAGCCTCCCAAAGTGCTGGGATTCCAGGTGTGAGCCACCGCACCTGTCCAAGATCATGTCTTTTGAGATAGTTTTATTTCTTCCTTTCCAATTTGGTTGTTTTGTTTATTTTTATTGCTTAATTATTCTGACCGGAACTTTCAGTACTGTGCTTAATAAAAGTGGTGAGAGTGAACATCTTTGTCTTATTCCTGATCTTAAATAGAAAACTTTCAGTCTTTCATGATTATGATTTTTAGCCTTGAGTTTTTCATATATGGCTATATTAGTTTCCTAGATCTGCTGTAACCAAATACCAGAAACTGGGCACCAAAAATTTTATTATTGCTCTATTCAGGAGACTAGAAGTTTCAAAATCAAGGTGTTGCAAGGGCCAGGCCATGCCTTTTCTGAATGGTCTGGGGAGGATCCTTCCTTGCTTCTTCCTAGTTTCTGGTGGTTGGTTGCTGACAGTTCTTGTTTTGTAGCTATGTTGCGCCAATCTCTGTCCCCATTATTAATGGCATTCTCTCTGTGTATATCTATCTGTTTTCTCTTACGAAGAGCCAGTCACTGATTAAGGTCTATCCTAACCAGTATTACCTCATCTTAATTTACTAATATCTGTGAAGACCCTGTTTTTTAATAAGATCACATTCGGAGGCTGGGCATGGTGGCTCATGCCTCTAATTCCAGCACTTTGGGAGGTTGAGGTGGGTGGATCACTTGAAGTCAGGAGTTCGAGACCAGCCTGGCCAACATGGTGAAACGCTGTCTCTACTAAAAATACAAAAATTAGCTGGGCGTGGTGGTGCATGCCTGTAATCCCAGCTACTTGGGAGACTGAGGCAGGAGAATCACTTGAATCTGGGAGGTGGAGATTGCAGCGAGCTGAGATCATGCCACTGTACTTCAGCCTGGGTGACACAGAGAGACTACATCTCAAAAAAAAAAAAAAAAAATCATATTCTGAGCTCGCAGAGATTAGGACTTCGTAACTTTTTGGGGGACACAATTTAGTCTTTAGCATCTTCATCATGTTGAAGAGTTCCTTTTTATTTCTACCGTATTCAGTGTTGATTTTACCATGAAAGAGTGTTGAATTTTGTCAGATGTTTTTCTATATCATTTAAGATCGTGTTTTTTTTTTTTTTCCTTCATTCTTTAATGTGGTATATTATGTTGACTGATTTTTGCTCTTTGAACCACTCCTCTTGCATTCTTTGGATAAATTCCAGGTGCTTGTCATGTATAGTCTTCTTAGTATTCTGTTGAATTCAGTTTGCTAGTAGCTTGTTGAGGATTTTTGTATCATAAAGGATAATGGTCTGTAGTTTTCTTGTAGTGTCTTGGTCTGACTTTCTATCAGAGTGATAATGGCCTCTTAGAATGTGTTAAGAAGTATTCCCTTCTCTTCTACTTTTTGGAAGAGTTTGAGAAGTATTGGTATTAATTCTTCTTTAAATATTTGATAGATTTACGAGTGAAGCCATGGGCTTTTCTTTGTCGGGAGATTTTTGATTACTGATTACATCTCCTTACCTGCGATAAGGTAGAAATTCAATAAGGTAAAAAGATTTATGCAAATGTTCTATTACTTCTTGACTCAGTTTTGTAGTTTGTATACTTCTAGGAACTTGTCCATTTAATCTAGGTTATCCAGTTTATTGGCATTCAGTTATTTATTCATTTATTTATTATCTTTTGAGACAGGATCTTGCTCTGTCACCCAGGCTGGAGTGCAGTGGCATGATCACAGCTCACTGCAACCTCAACCACCAGGGCTTGAAGTGATCCTCACACCTTAGCCTCCTGACTAGCTGGGGCCCACAGGTGCATGCCACCATGCCTGGCTTTTTAAAAAATTTGTAGAGATGAGGTCTCACTATGTTGCCCAGGCTGGTCTCTAATTCCTGGGTTCAAGGAATTCTCCCACCTCAGCCTCCCAAAGTGCTGGGATTACAGTCATGAGCCACTGTGCCTGGCCAGCATATAGTTAGTTATTTATAGCATTCTTTCAGAATTCTTTTTATTATTAATTTATTTATTTATTTTAAGACGGAGTTTCACTGTTGTTACTCAGACTGGAGTGCAATGGCACGATCTCGGCTCACTGCAACCTCTGCCTTCTGGGTTCAAGCAATTCTTCTGCCTCAGCCTCCCTAGTAGCTGGGATTACAGGTGCTTGACACCATGCCCAGCTAATTTTTGTATTTTTAGTAGAGACGGGTTTTCACCTTGTTGACCAGGATGGTCTCAATCTCTTGACTTCGTGACCCACCCGCCTCGGCCTCCCAAAGTGCTGGGATTATAGGTGTGAGCCACCGCGCCCGGCCTAATTCTTTTTATTTTTGTTTGTCCCCGCTTTCATTTCTGATTTCAGTAATTTGTGCATTCTCTGTTTTTCTTAGTCAATCTATCTAAAGGTTTGCTAAGTTTGTTGATCTTTTCAAACAACCAATTTTTGGTTTTGTTGATTTTTCTTTCTTTCTTTTTTTTTTTTTTTTTGAGACAGGGTTTCACTCTCGTTGCCTAGGCTGGAGTGCAATGGCATGATTTTAGCTCACTGAAACCTCCACCTTCCGGGTTCAAGCAATTCTCCTACCTAAGCCTCCCGAGTAGCTGGGATTACAGGTGCTTGACACCATGCTTGGCAAATTTTTTGTATTTTTGGTAGACATGGGGTTTCACCCTGTTGGCCAGGCTGGTCTTGAAATCCTGACCTCAGGTGATCCACCCTCCTCAGCCTCCCAAAATGCTGGGATTATAGGCATGAGCCACCGCGCCCGGCCAATTTTTTTTGTTTTTCTAATTCTCTACTCCATTTATCTCTCCTGTAATCTTTATTATTTCCTTCCTTGTGCTAGGTTTGGGTTTTTTTCTTTCTTTCTTTCTTTTTTGAGATGGAATCTCACTCTGCCACCCAGGCTGGAGTACAGTGGCATGATCTCAGCTCACTGCAACCTCCACCTCCCCAGTACAGAAGATTCTCCTGCCTCAGCCTCCTGAGTAGCTGGGATTACAAGCATGTGCCACCACGCGCAGCTAATTTTTGTATTTTTAGTAGAGACGAGGTTTCATATGTTGACCAGGCTGGTCTTGAACTCCTGATCTCAGGTGATTTACCTGCCTTGGCCGCCTCCCAACGTGCTGGAATTACAGGTGTGAGCCACCATGCCCAGCCTAGCTGTGAGTTTATTTTGCCACTCACTTTTTTTCTGGTTCCTTAATATATACAGTTAGGTTATTGATTTGAGAGCTTTTTCTTTTTTTTTAAATGGAGTCTTGCTCTGTTGCTCAGGCTGGAGTGCAGTGGCGGAATCTTGGCTCACTGCAACCTCTACTTCCTGGGTTCAAGCAATTCTCCTAACTCAGCCTCCTGAGTAGCTGGGACTACAGGCATGCACCCACCATGCCTGGTTAGTTTTTGCATTTTTTGGTAGAGATGGGGTTTCACCATGTTGGCCAGGCTGGTCTCAAACGCCTGACTTCATGTGTTCCAGCCACCTTGGCCTCCCAAAGCGCTGGGATTACAGATGTGAACCATCATGTCTAACCTTTCTTTTTCAAGTTAGATGTTTACAGGTATACATTTCACGTGAGCATTGCTTTTGCTGCATCCTATGTTTCGGTAGGCTGTGTTTATTTATCTTGTTTTCAACTTTTTGGTCATTCATCATGAACAGGTGGGATTTATCCCAGAGATGCAAGGATGGTTCAACATATGTGAATCAATTAACTGATATATCATATCAATAGAATGAAGGAGAAAAACCACAAGATCATTTCAATTGATGCTCAAAAATGTGTTTGATAAAATTCAACATCCCTTCATGATAAAAACCATCACAAAAGTGGGTATAGAGGAAACATACCTCAGCATAATAAAAGCCATATACAACCGACCCATAGCTAGTATCACAGTGAATGGAGAAAAACTGGAAGGTTTTCTTTTACAGTCAGGAACACAACAAGGATGTCCACTTTCACCACTGTTATTCAACATAGGACTGGAAGTCCTAGGTAGAGTAATCAGACAAAAGAAAGAAATAAAGAGCATCCAAATTGGAAAGGAAGAAGTGAAATTATCCTTGTTTGCAGATGATATGATTTTGTATTTGTCAAAAGCCAGAAACTCCACCCAGAAACTTAGAACTGATCAATTCAGTAAAGTTGCAAGATATAAAATCAACATACAAACATCAGTAGCATTTCTATATGCCAACAGCAAATAACATGAAAAAGAAACCAAGAAAGTAATCCCATTTATAGTAGTGACAAATAAAATAGCTGGGAATGAACTAAACTAAAGAGGTGAAAGATATCTATAATGAAAACTATAAAACATTTATGCAAAAAATTGAAGAAGACATCAAAAAAATGGAAAGATATATATACATATATTTTTTGAGACAGAGTTTTCCTCTTGTTGCCCAGGCTGGCATGCAATCTCAGCTCACTGCAACCTCCGCCTCCTGGGTTCAAGGGATTCTCCTGCCTCAGCCTCCTGAATAGCTGGTATTACAGACATGCACCACCATGCCTGGCTAATTTTGTATTTTTTTAGTAGAGGTGGGGTTTCTCCATGTTGGTCAGGCTGGTCTTGATCTCCCTACCTCACGTGATCTGCCTTCTTTAGCCACCCCAAAGTACTAGGATTACAGGAGTGAACCACTGCACCCAGCCTAGCTATTTTGTATTCATGGATAGAAGAATAAAGATTGTTTAAAATGTCCATACTACCTACCCAAAGCAATCTACAGATTTAATGCTATCTCTATCAAAATACCAATGACATTCTTCACAGAAATAAAAAAAAATCCTAAAATTTATATGGAACCACGAAGACTGAGAACAGGCAAAACCATTGTAAGCAAAAAGAACAAAACTGGAGGAATCACATTATCTGACATTAAATTATACTACAGAGCCTTAGTAACCTAAACAGCATGGTACTGGCATAAAAACAGATACATAGATCAGTGGAACAGAATAGAGAACCCAGAGATAAATCCATATACCTACAATGAAATAATTTTTGACAAAGGTGCCAAGAACATATATTGGGGAAAGGAGAGTCTCTTCAATAATTGGTGCCAGGAAAACTAGTTTCATTCATATGCAAAATAATGAAACTAGACTCCCGTCTCTCACCATATTAAAAAAAAATCAAATCAAAGTGGGTTAAAGACTTAAATCTAAGTCTCAAAATTTGAAAATACTACAAGAAAACATTGGGGAAACTTTCCAGGGTAATGGACTGTGCAGATTAGAGTAATACCTCAAAAACACAGGTAACTAAAGCAAAGATGGACACATGGGATTATGTTAAATTTAAATGCTTCTGCACAGCAAAAGAAACAATCAGTAAAGTGAAGAGATAACCCACAGAATGGGAAAAATATTTGTAAACTGCCTGTCTGACAATATATTAATAACCAGAATATATAAGGAGCTCAAACAGCTCTATAGGACAAAATCTAATAATTTGATTTAAAAATGGGCAAAAGGTATGACTAGATATTTCTCAAAAGACATATAAATGGAAACAGGTATATGAAAAGCTACACAACATCACTGATCATCAGAGAAATGCAAATCAAAACTACATTGAGATATCATATCTTCCCATTTAAAATGACCTTTATCTGAAAATCAGGCAATAAAAATGCT
Source organism: Callithrix jacchus (assembly GCF_049354715.1). NCBI lineage: Eukaryota > Metazoa > Chordata > Mammalia > Primates > Cebidae > Callithrix > Callithrix jacchus. The sequence goes on along the minus strand of NC_133508.1, from coordinate 82,835,716 downwards.
AGAGAGGAAGCAGAAAAAAGAGAACCCTCGTACATTATTGGTGGGAATGTAAATTAGTGCAGCGACTGTGGAGAACAGTGTAGAGGTTCCTCAAAAAATGAAAAATAGAGCTACCTTAAAATCCAGCAGTCCTACTTCCCACCTTCAAGTATTTGCACTGGGTATTTCTTTGCCTGGAACACTTTTCTTCCAGATGGTCACTTGGCTAACTCTGATACTCCTTCAAGTCTTCTCAGATGTCTTTTGTCTCAGTAAGGCCTACCTGAAAATGCCTGATTTTCAGATAAAGGCCATTTTAACTGGGAAGGTATGATATCTCAATGTAGTTTTGATTTGCATTTCTCTGATGATCAGTGATGTTGTATAGCTTTTCATATACCTGTTTCCATTTATATGTCTTTTGAGAAATATCTAGTCATACCTTGCCCATTTTTAAAGTTGCATCTTACATTCTAATCTTCTTTGCCACTCTACTTTTCTTTTTTAAATAATAATTCTCACCTTCTAACAAACTATTTAATTTACTTACTTATTATGTCTGCTCATATAATCCCTAAACTCTTAAGTTCTAGGAGGGTAGACACCTTTGTCTAAGCTTGTTTGCTCCTGTATCCCAAATGCTTCAAATAATAGCTGGTATTTAGTTAGTGTTCAATTATTTGTTGAATGAATTCATGCGAGATAATGAACCAAAAGTACTTCTCCCTTGGCAGGGGCTTGGAGTCAAACTCATTGTATGAACTGAGGTCTAGAGGAGGGCTAATCATCATCCTAGGAACAGAAACTAGAAAAGAAAGGCCACTGTTGCGTGTGGCTTTGGCTTGTGTAGAGCTGTCTATCTGCTTTCTTGCCATGACTGGAGAAAGCAGAGAAAGCTCCATAGGTTGCCCCCATGTTCAGTAATATTGGAAGATTTAACTGCAGAATAGGAGCCCTGAGCAGCTGATGTGAGACTGGTGCTGGACTGGGAATCCTGGTTGGGCAGTTAGGTATGGGGGTGGGTAGATGGATGCAACCAAAAAAGCCGCTAGGTAGAAGCTATAAATTTCCCTTGTGAGAACTGGAAGCAAGACTGGAGTAGCAGTTGGGCAGAGAAGAGCTGTGGAGGCTTAAAGCTTTGGGAGGCAAGAGGGACAGGGGAACTCAGTAATTAGCAGTATAGTAAATGTGTAAGGAAAGTAAATATTAAAGGGGGGTTAAAGAGTTGTTGAGATATGTCTTATAAAACTCCTCTGTTTTTCCTGTGAAATTAGGTAAAATCTAGATTGCTTTAGTGTAAGTGAATTCTTCGCGGAGAATGGGAAGAGATAGTGTACCTTGAGTCAGAATTGGCAAGGGTGAGAATAGGCTGCATGAGGATATTTGACATCTGGATGACATATAATTTTAGGGAAAATGGTGATGGTTTGGAATAAGAGAGCAATTTGGCAATGAGGAGATCATTGGTGACCTTGAAAATAGTAGTATGTGGAATGGTAAGTACCAAAGCCAGGATAGAGTGAGTTGGTGTGATTGGGAGATAAGGAAAGAGAGACAGCCATATAAAGAACTCTTTTTTTTTTTTGGAGACAGAGTCTTGCTCTGTCACTCAGGCTGGAGTGCAATGGCACGATCTCAGCTCATTGCAACCTTCGCCTCCCAGGTTTAAGTGATTCTTCTGCCTCAGCCTCTGAGTAGCTGGGATTACAGGCACCCAACACCATTCCTGGCTGATTTTTTTGTATTTTTAGTAGGGATGGAGTTTTTGCCATGCTGGCCAGGCTGGTCTCGAACTCCTGACCTCAGGTGATCCACTTGCCTCGGCCTCCCAAAATGCTAGGATTACAGGTATGAGCCACCACGCCTAGCCTGTTTTATAGTTTAAATGATGTCTTTTACATATAAGTAATAGAGTAGGGGTTGAATAAAAGGTCTTGTTTTAGCCCTTCTAAACAAGGAGAAAGACTTTTTAAAGACTAGGTCTTATATGGAATTACATTAATAACTAGAATTATAAAATTTGTTTAAGCCCAAGGTTACAATGTGTTTTTCTTTTTGTCTCCTTTAGGAAATACAGATGAAGAGGACAGCAATAGAAGCTTTTAATGAAACAATTAAAATATTTGAAGAGCAGTGTCACACACAAGAACAACATAGCAAAGAATATATTGAGCGATTTCGGAGAGAGGGGAATGAAAAGGAGATTGAACGGTAAGTGTACTTAGTACCTCTAAGGGCATCAGTGAGACAGGATTTCTTTTCTTCCCCAATAATTTCTGTCTTGTTTGCTTTTACCCCCTCAAACTGCACGGCCCTACTATTAGAACTGCTTGCTATTTCCACTAATGGTACCAAATTGAACTACTCTCTCCTCTGCTCTTTCTTCATTCCCCCAAATTAACTCCTCATCCATTAGGACTTCAGGTTAGATACCACCTTTTCCAAAAACTGTTCCTTGATTCTGGTGACCAATTTAAGGGCTTTATTTTGGGCCCCTACAGTGTCTGGTCCTGATCCCTAGTGTAACATTTACTGAATGTCATGCCCACTCAACTGTATATCATTGAGAGCGGGCATGGTGGCTTATTTTCCCTGGTAGCCTTAGTACCTACCTATGTATGGGAGTACATAATGGGTGCTCATCGAATAATTTTGTGAATTGAATATCAACTTTGACAGCAGTCTGAGAATAAACTGTGGTAGAACAGGACTGTAGGCAGGAACACCAGCCTGACTTGCACATGACTGCAATGATTGTGGTCATCAGGCTAAATGATAATGAGGGCCTGGACCTGAGAAATAGCCGGAAAGAAGGGGGAGGTCATGGAATGCTAAGGACTTTATGCCTGACAAGATAGGGTAGGTGTACAAGAAGTCAAAGATTATTCCTAGATTTCTGGCATGAAAGACTGGAAGATGGTGTTTTTCACCAAAAGAAGAAGTACATGAGGAGAGTTTAGGGTTGGAACCAGTGAGTTTGAGGTTCCTGTGAGAACACAAGTGGAGCTCTCCGAGGGGCAGACAACTGATTATTTGGATTTGGAACTTGGTATAGAAAGGATTTGGGAGGTGTAGGTGTGTAGTTGATGGTAGATGCTGAGAATGAGATTATACAAAAAGAATGAGTGGCAGAAGAAGTATTGGATTCGATAGCTAAAAGGATGTTAAAAGCCTTCACCAAAGCAAATTTAGGAAGGATTAGAAACTAAGCTAGATTATAGTGGGTTGAGACATGCAAAAGTGGATAATAATACAACTAAATGATATGCAATGGAAAAGCAAAATTATTTCTCATATTGGCACCACAGTATTAGTGTATTTCTGTGTGTATGAGTTTAGAGCTAAATGCTGTGAGGCAGTGTAGCTTAATGGTTAAAACCATGGGCTTGAATTCTGTATTGGCTATTTATTAGCTGTATAACTTTGGGTGAATTACTTAACTCTTCTCAGTCTGTTTTCTATAAACTGAGTAATATCTTGTTGGAATGCTAGAGAATTAAGAAATATCTATCTTGGCATATGGTGGACTTTCAATAAATGGTAATTTTTATTAACGATGAAGAAACAAGATGATTTTTAGTTCATTGAAGAAGGAAGTAAAGTAGAATAATAAAGTTTTATTTTATTTTGTTTGTTTATTTTATTTGAGACAGAATCTTGCTCTGTCACCCAGGCTAGAGTGCAGTGGCACAATCTCTCCTCACTGCAACCTCTGCCTCCTGGGTTCAACTGATTCTCCTGCCTCAGCCTCCCAAGTAGCTGGGATTACAGGCTACTGGCAGCATGCTCAGCTGATTTTTGTATTTTTAGTAGAGACAGGGTTTCACCAAGTTGCCCAGACTGGTCCTGAACTCCTGGCCTCAGGTGATCTGCTGGCCTCAGCCTCCCAAAGTGCTGGAAAATTACAGGCATGAGCCACCACGCCCAGCCTGTTTTATTTTTATTTTTTGTTATTTTTTGAGGCAGGGTCTTGCTGTGTTGCCCAGAATGAAGTGGCGTGATCATGGCTTATGGCATCCTCAGCCTCCTAGGCTCAAGGAACCCTCTTGCCTCAGCCTCCTGAGTTGCTAGGACTATAGGCAAGTGCCACCGCACTGGCTAATTTTTAAAAAATTTTTGTAGAGATGGGGTCTTGAACTCCTGGAGTTAAGCAATCCTTCCACCTCAGCTTCCCTAAGTGCTGGGATTACAGATATATGTCCAGCCTATGAATTTTTAATAGTAATATAAAGCCACATATTGAGTGACAAGGGAATAATGTGGACAGTTGTTACCATAAGGGTTCAGAGCATAGCAAAACTTTGTGTGTTGGAAAAGCTTATAGCCATCATCTGTTGAGTGCTTACCAAGATAATGTCAGGGAATGTCCTTGTCCTTTACATGTATTGTCACATTTAATTAACAGAAAAACCCAGTGAAGTAAGTACTCCTGTAGGTATCCATTTGTATTAGTCTGTTTTTACGCTAGTGTTAAGGACATACCTGAGACTGGGCAATTTACAGAAGAAAGAGGCTTAATTGGACTTACAGTTCCACTTGGCTGGGGAAGCCTCACAATCATGGCGGAAGGCAAGGAGGAGCAAATCCCGTGTTACGTGGATGGCAGCAGTCAAAGAGAGAATGAGGAGGATGCAAAAGCGGAAACCCCTGATAAAACCCCTCATGAGACTTATTCACTACCATGAGAACAGTATGGGAGAGACTACCTCTGTGATTCATTTGTTTCACCCTGGGTCCCTCCCACAGCATGTGGGAATTATGGGAGTATAATTCAAGAGGAGATTAGCTGTGGAGACACAGCTAAACCATATCATTCTGCCTCTGGCCCCCTCCTAAACCTCGTATTTTCACATTTCAAAATTAATCATGCCTTCCCTACAGTCCCCTAAAGTTTTAACTCATTTCAGCATTAACTCAAAAGTCCACAGTCCAAAGTCTCATCTGAAACAAGGCAAGTCTCTTTTGCCTATGAGCCTGTAAAATCAAAAGCAAGCTAGTTATTTCCTAGATACAGTGGAGGTACAGACATTGGGTAAATACACTTGTTTTAAATGGGAGAGATTGGCCAGAACAAAGGGACTACAGGGCCCATGCAACTCTAAAATCCAGCAGGGCAGTCAAATCTTAAAGCTTCAAAATGGTCTATTTTGACTCCATGTCCTCACATCCAGGATATGCTGATGCAAGAGATGGTTCCCATGGTCTTGGGCAGCTCCGCCCCTGTGGCTTTGCGGGGTAAGCCGCCCTCCTGGCTGCTTTCACAGGGTGGCCTTGAATGTCTGCAGCTTTTCCAGGCGCAAGGTATAAGCTCAATGGATTTACCATTCTGGACTCTGGAGGATGGTGGCCCTCTTCTCAGTGTCACTAGGCCGTGCCCCAGTAGGGACTCTTTGTGGGGACTCCAACCCTGCATTTTCCTTCCACACTGCCCTAGCAGAGGTTCTCCATGAGAGCCCTGCCACTGCAGCAAACTTCTGCCTGGACATCCAGTTGTTCCATACATCTTCTGAAATCTAGGCAGAGGTTCCAAACCTCAATTCTTGACTTCTGTGTACCTGCAGGCTCAACACCATGTGGAGGCTGCCAAGGCTTGGGGCTTGCACCATCTGAAGCCATAGCCCAAGCCCTATGTTGGCACCTTCAGTTGTGGCTAGAGCGGCTAGAGCACAGGGCACCAAGTCTTTAGACTGCACTCAGCTCAGGGACCCTGGGCCCAGCCCATGAAACTACTTTTTCCTCTAGGCCTCTGGACCTGTGATGGGAGGGGCTGCCACAAAGACCTCTGATATGCCCTGGAGACATTTTCCCCACTCTTTTCTATTGCATTGTCAGGCTACACATTTTTCAAACTTTTATGCTGTGTTTCTCTTTTAAAACGGAATGCTTTTTTTTTTTGAGATGGAGTTTCTCTCTTGTTGCCTAGGCTGGAGTGCAATGGCACATTCTTGGCTCACCGCAACCTCTGCCTCCTGTGTTCAAGTGATTCACCTGTCTCAGCCTCCCAAGTAGCTGGGATTACAGGCATGTACCACCATGCCCACCTAATTTTTTGTATTTTTAGTAGAGACAGAGTTTCACCATGTTGGCCAGGATGGTCTCCATCTCTTGACCTTGTGATCCACCCACCTTGGCCTCCCAAAGTGAAAACGGAATGCTTTTAACAGCACCCAAGTCACCTCTTGAATGCTTTGCTGCTTAGAAATTTCTTCCGCCAGATATCCTAAATCATCTCTCTCAAACTCAAAATTCCACAAATCTTTAGGGCAGGGACAAAATGCCATCAGTCTCTGTGCTAAAACATAACAAGAGTCACCTTTGCTTCAGTTCCTAAAAGTTCCTCATCTCCATCTGAGACCACCTCAGCCTGAACCTTATTGTCCATATCGCTATCAGCATCTTGGGCAAAGTCATTCAACAAGTCTTTAGGAAGTTCCAAACTTCCCCACATTCTCCTGTCTTCTTCTGAGCCCCCCAAACTGTTCAACCTCTGCCTGTTAGCCAGTTCCAAAGTTGGTTCCACAGTTTTGGGTATCTTTTCAGCAATGCACCACACTATTAGTACCAGTTAACTGAATTCATCCATTTTTGTGCTGCTGATAAAGACATAACTGAGACTGAGCAACTGTAAGGCTTACATGGACTTATAGTTCCACGTGGCTGGGGAAACCTCACAATCATGGCAAAAGGCAAGGAGGAGCAAGTCCCATCTTACATGGATGGCAGCAGGCATAGAGAGAATGAGGAAGATGCAAAAGTGAAAACCCCTGATAAAACCGTCAGATCTCGTGAGACCTATTCACTACCATGAGAACAGTATGGGGGGAATCACTGGGGAAACGGCCCCTATGATTCAATTATCTCTTTCCTGGATCCCTCCCACAACATATGGGAATTATGGGAGTACAATTCAAGATGAGATTTGAGTAAGGGCACAGCCAAACCATATTACCATTTTAAACAGATGAGGAAATGAAGGCACCGAGAAGTTAAATAACTTGCCCACAGCAAGTGACAGGGAAGAGATTCAGACGTAGGTAGGCTAATTGCAAAACCATTGTTCTTAACCACCGTGTTGTGCTGCCTGTTGAATATCAAACACATAGCTTTACTTGTTCAATCATGGCTGGATTCAGGGCCCAAATAAGGTTATTGAGATTCTCTCCCACGTTGTCTTTTGGCTCAGTTTTTCTCTGGGTTGACTTCATCCTCAGGCAGGCTTTGCCAGTGAAGTGACAGTATAGCTGCTGGGACAAGAATTGCATATTCATAATTTAGCAATTCGTGTGGAAAGAATTTATTTTAACAATATACTTCTACCAGATGTTCTAGAATTGACTCTCATTGGGTCAGTTTAGTCTTACTCCTACTCCTGAACCAGTCACTGTTGCCTGAGGGGAGGGATGGGATAGAATGGAATATTCTTACTGTCCAGTCTGGGCCATGTGTGTGTGTCCATCCCTGGATCTGCGAGGGGGCACAAATCCTTACCTCCAGGGAACATCAGGGTGCTAATACCAGAAATGGAAATGGATACGGGCCAGGCAAAAACAAATGTTCACCGCACTTAAAATATTAGGACCTCGCCTGGGGCAGTAGCTCACACCTGTAATCCCAGCACTTTGGGAGGCTGAGGAGGGCGGATCACCTGAGGTCGGGAGTTTGAGACAAGCCTAGTCAAGATGGCGAAACCCCGTGTCTACTTAAAATACAAAAATCAGCAAGATGTGATGGCAGGTGCCTGTAATCCCAACTACTGGGAAAGCTGAGGCAGGAGAGTCACTTGAAAGGAGGTGGAGGTTGCAGTGAGCCAAGATGGCATCTTGCACTCCAGCCTGGGTGACAGAGTGAGACTCTGTCCCCCCTGCTGAAAAGAAAGATATTAGGACCATGCTCACACTGTGGGATCTTTCTGCTTGATTTGTATTTTAGCCTTAACATGTCACATATTTTTACAGAATTATGATGAATTATGATAAATTGAAATCACGTCTGGGTGAGATTCATGATAGCAAAATGCGTCTAGAGCAGGATTTGAAGATACAAGCTTTGGACAACCGAGAAATAGATAAAAAAATGAACAGTATCAAACCTGACCTGATCCAGCTGCGAAAGATCCGAGATCAACACCTTGTGTAAGTAGTCTGGAAGTGTGTGGGGAGGGAGATGCTAGTGCCAGGTTTATTACCAGCACTAGAGACACTAGAGGTGGAAGAAGACATTTGTAATTGAGAATTGGCCAGTAAGATCATAAGATTTTAGGAAAGTGGGTTTCATGGTTGTAGGGGTACCAGGGTTAATCTGAAGTCACTATGTGGAACAAACCAGAATGTAGGACTCTGATTTATACAAATGCCTTGGAAATATCTAAGGCTGGCTGTGGCATGAGTAAAATGCTGTACCTTAAAAAGAACTGATTAATGTTTGCTTAAAACACAAAAATCAGAATCTTTGTTTACATAGTAGAACTCAGCAGGGAATTTCTATTTCCTCTGAGGGGAAATAGGCTCTAGGCTGGGCATGGTGGTGCACGCCTGTAATCCCAGCATTTTGGGAGGCTGAGGCAGGTGGATCATCTGAGGTCAGGAGTTTGAGACCAGTCTGTCCAACATAGTGAAACCCTGTTTCTACTAAAAATACAAAAATTAGCCGGATATTGTGGTGCATGCTTGTAATCCCAGCTATTGAGGCTGAGGCAGGAGAATCACTTGAACCCCAGAGGTGGAGGTTGCAGTGAGCCAAGATCACGCCACTGCACTCCAGCCTGGGCAATAGAGTGAGAATCTAAATAAATAAATAAATAAAAAGAAATGACATTATTTATTTAAATAACAGAAATGTGTCTATAAAAGGCACTTGAGATAGTTTGAGTATTGAAACCTAATTCTTTAATATTAGGGAAAACTTGAGTTAACCAAATATAGGAATAATAGATAATTTCCAAATGTAAATGGAAAGATATTATCAGAATAAAATATGTGATTAGATTTTTAGAAGGATAAATAACTCTTTCATAGGACAGAATGCATGAGAAAGGAAGATACTAGATATTGGGCTTAGTTCTGGGTAATGAATAGATTGTTCTGCAGTACATTTATGGGTGACCTTGATACATATAACACCACTCAATTCAAACTACTGGCAGAAGAAGACTGAGCAGAGACCTTTGACTCTGGGTTTTCCATAGACTTCAGGGTTCTTTGAGAAAGAAAAAAGGATGAAATATACACCTAGAGATTGGAACTGTGGCAGAAGAGTTTCAGTAGAGGAAGATTTAAGGTGATTTTTTTTCCCTCTGAGACAAGAGTCTCCGTGTGTCACCCAGGCTGACACACAGAGTGAAATGGCATGATCTCAGCTCACTGCAACCTTTGCCTCCCGGGTTCAAGTGATTCTCCTACTGCAGTCTTCTGAATAGCTGGGAATACAGGTGTGCACCACCATGCCTAGCTAATTTTTGTATTTTTAGCAGAGATGGGGTTTCACTATGTCTGGTTTTGATCTCCTGACCTCAAGTGATCTGCTTACCTTGGCCTCCTAAGGTGCTGGGATTATAGGCATGAGACACTGCACCTGGCCTAAGGTGATATTTTTGGGGGTGAACAATTACAACTACACCATGCTGAGTAATTTTTAATAACAACCCTCTCAAGAGATTATTTTAGTTGGCTATTGTGGCCAAGTGTATATAGCGTACCGAAGAGCTTTGTAAACAAGGCAAAGAAGGACTGCTATTCATTGCTTTTGGTGTACACCAAAAGCAATGAATAGCAGTCCTTCTTTGCCCTGAAAAGCAGTAAGAAATACAAGGAATATACCATCCCAAGGTCAAGGTACATGAATAAGTGTAGTACTTTAGTCTATTCAGGCTGCTATAACAAAATACCATAAATTGGGTAGCTTGTAAACCACAAATTTCTCACAGTTTTAGAGGCTAGGAAGTCCAAACCCAAGGCACTGGCAGATCTGGTGAGGGGTGAGGATCTGCTTTCTGGTTCATAGATGGCACCTTATAGCTATGTCCGGGCAGAAGGAGCTAGGGGTCTCTATCAGGCCACTTTTATAAGGGCACTAATCCTATTCATGAGGGCTCTCCCCTTATCACCTAATCATCTCCCAAAGTCCTCACCTCCTAATACCATCACCTTGAGGGTTAGAATTTCAGCCTGTGGATTTTCAGAAGATGCTAACATTCAGACTATAGCATGTGGCAAACCAGACTTTGGAAGTTCCTTTAATGGGTTGTATAAACTGTAGAAGAAAGGAAAAACAAGAAGAAAAAAAAAAGGACGACAACAACGAAAAAAAAAAAAAAACCTCACACACAAACACACACACACACACACAAACCAAACCAAAACAAAAACACAACAACAAATATAAAAGAGTTTAGATAACACCATGGATGACAAATTGATGACCTACAAGTAAGGACAACTCAGAAGTATAGGGAGACACAGATAACCATTACTTCTTTCAGAAGGGCTGCTTCAAGGAGTTTTAAGTAATATATGTACTGGCTTGTGGCAGGGGGTGTTGCAGGTAAAGGAGTTCAGTGTCCCATAGTCCATGCTTTGATGTTTCTAACAGAGAATTGCCTCTGGACTTGGTGGACTTGATATATTCTAATGCTGAAATGTGTATAGTTGGTCTTGAAGAAGACTGGTAGTAAAATATGTGCTGCGTATTAGCATTGCTCTATGATACTGAGTTGCTGCATGATCTCTCTCTGGTCCTGTTTTAAAGGAGTAGGTTGGCATTCTGTGATACCTAACTAAAGGTTGTCATTCTTTAAGCCCTCTTTGGATGTAGTCATTTCCCTGACTGGCCACTGCATAGCCCACAGCGATTCTATGAGATTATCTGCTGAGATCTTGGTGTACTACTAGTAGGATATTCTTGAGTGCTTAAATACACAATTTTATTTCTTAAATATAGAAAAAAACCAATTTCTATGATATAGTTCCATTTACTGGAAGCTCAAGAATGGGTAAAACCTATCTCTGATGAGAGAATTAAAAATAGTGATTATTTATGGTGGGAATTTTGATGGGAAAATGGCATGAGGAGCCTTTAAGGGTTCTGGAAATGTTCTGAATCTTAATATGAGTGGGGTTCCATGGGTTTATACATAGGTAAAAATTTGTCATCAGTACACTTAGGATCAATGTGCTTTATGTATATTATATAAATACATTAAAAATTTCTTAGGTATAATTTTTTTTCTAATTGCCTTTCCAAAAAAAGGAATTTTGTTGTTAATATGCAATTCGTTTTCCTCATGAGTTTAAGGTTAGCCTTCATGATTCCCATTTACCTTTTCTGGTACTGTAGTCTCCCTTGATCCATGGCTTTGCTTGCTGTGGTTTTGCTTTCCATGTTTTCAGGTACCCCCAGTCAGCCACAAACTGGATAGGTGAGTATAGTACAATAAGACATTTTGAGAGAGACCATGTTCACATAACTTTTACTTCAGCATATTGTCATACTTGTTCTATTTTATTAGTAGTTATCTTTGTTAATCTCTTACTGCACTTAATTTATAAATTAAACGACCACAGGTATGTATGTATAGGAAAAAACAGTATATATAGGGTTTGGTACTGTCTGTGGCTTCAGGTGTCTTTTGGTCTTGGAACTATTTTCCATGGATAAGCAGGGACTACAGTATTCATAAACCAAAAATTCATAAATTTAAAGAATAATGGCCATAACAATATAGGTACATAATGATGGGGTTTTTTTTATGTTATTAGGGAATTGATGAGTTTTAAGTAATATATATACTGGCTTGCGGGGGGGTATTGCAGATAAAGGAGTTCTGTGTGGTCAGGCGCAGTAGCTCATGCCTGTAATCTCAGCACTTTGGGAAGCCAAGGCGGGTGGATCACCTGAGGTCAGGAGTTGGAGACCAGGCTGGCCAAGATGGTGAAACCCCATCTCTACTAAAAATACAAAAAAGTTAGCCAGGCATGGTGGCAGGTGCCTGTGGTCCCAGCTACTCGGGAGGCTGAGACAGGAGAATCACTTGAACCCAGGAGGCGGAGGTTGCAGTGAGCCAAGATAGCACCACAGCACTCCAGCCTGGGCGACAGAGCAAGACTCTCTCTCAAAAAAAAAAAAAGCCAGTTGTGGTAGTGTACACCTGTAGTCCCAGCTACTCGGAAGGCTGAGGCAGGAGAATTGTTTGAACCCGGAAGGCAGAGGTTGCAGTAAGCTGAGATCATCCCACTACACGCCAGCCTGGGCAACAGGGTGAGACTCCGTATCCAAAAGAAACAAAGGAGTTCTGTGGATGGTGGTGTGTTCTGGTTTCATTTTTTTTGGTTGTTTTTACAACTTTATTGAGATACAGTTTACATACCATATAGTTCACCCATTTAAAGTGTATTATTCAGTATTGTTAGTATGTTTGCAGGTATTTACAGTCATCACCACATATTTTAGAACATTTTCATCACCTTAAAAAAAACCCTGCACCCTGTAGTTATTATCCGTATCACCCCTTTCCTCTAGCCCTAAGCAACTGCTAATCTACTTTCTGTCTCTATGGATTTGTCTATTCTTGACATTTCATGTGAATGAAATAATATTAAATGTACTCTTTTTTGACTGGCTTCTATCACTTAGCATGGTGTTTACAAAGTTTGTCTGTTGTAGCATATATCAGTATTTTTTTTTGAAGGAAAATTTGTATTGTTTTAATTATTTTTATGTACAGAAGACTCAACAGTGTACATTTAACCCAGTTTCATGGCAAGTTCTTTAGCCTTTGTGTTTTTGAGCTTGGCGATGCAAGCCACAGACCTGGGACACCCAGGACATTGCCTCCCCAGTGACGGCGGATCTCATCGTATCTGTCATTGTAATTGGTGTGGATAGCTTCCACCAGCTTAGCCAAAGCACCTTTGTCTTCCGAGTTAACCTGTGTGAAGGTGACAGTGGTGCAGGTCTTCCTGTGGACTAGACATCCTAGTCTTGCCTTCCCCTTGATAATGCAATAAGGGACTCCCATTTTACGACACAGGGCAGGCAAGAAGACAGCCAGCTCAATGGGATCCACATCATGTACAATCACCACCAGCTGAGCTTTCTTCTTCTCCACCAAGGTGGTGACAGTGTTAACTCCTACTTGAAGGACAGGTGATCTCTTAGTGGGGATGTCCCCTTTGCCAGCAGCTTTATTCTCGGCCCAGGCCGACAGCCTCTCCTTCTCTTGCTTTGTCTCTGGTCTATACTTGTGGGTCAGCTTAAGTAGCTGAGTAGCTGTTTGATGGTCCAGGGCCTGGGTGAACTGGTTAATTGCAGGAGGCACTTTCAGCCCGTGATAGAGGATGGCTCTCTGCCACTGCAACCTGATAGAGCAGGGCCATTTCACAAAATGGGTGAGGTCCTTTTGGGCTGGATATCTTGTCCAATGCCAAAATTCTTAGGCCTTTTCTCAAACAGGGGATTCACCACTTTGTTGGCCTCCTGCTTCTTCCCCTTGGCCTTCTTTCCTTTTGGCATCTTGGGCAGTGGGAGGAGAGCACATATATCAGTATTTCATTCCTTTTATGGCCAAATAATAGTCTGTTGTATAGTTATACCAAATTTGGTTTAATCATCATCCGTTGGTGGACATTTGGGTTGTTTCTGTCTTTTGGCTATTTCAGTAATGCTGCTGTGAACATTATATACCGGTTTTTAGATGGACATATATTTTCATTTCTCATGGGTATATACTAAGGAGTGAAATTCCTGGATCATACGGTAATTCTCTGTGTTTCACTGAAGAATTGCTTAGACTGTTTTATGCAGTGGTTACACTATTTTACATTCATACTTTTAGTGATAATTTGGGTTTCTTAAGATAATGACTCATTCTTTAATATATTTATTTTTTTTGCAATGGAGTTTTACTCTTGTTGCCCAGGCTGGAATGCAGTGGCGTAATCTTGGCTCGCTGGAACCTCCGCCTCCCTGGTGCTAGCAATTCTCCTGCCTTAGCCTCCTGAGTAGCTGGGACCACAGGCGTGTGCCACCACACCTGGCTAATTTTTTGTATTTTTAGTAGAGACAGGGTTTCACTGTGTTAGCCAGGATGGTCTCGATCTTCTGACCTCATGATCCACCTGCCTTGACCTCCCAAATTGCTGGGATGACAGGCCTGAGCCACCTCACCTGGCTTCTCATTTTTAAAAAAAATTAAATGTATTCCAAGCTCTCACTGGTCTGGTTATATTAAAAATATTTAATCTCTGTTATCATTCCTACATCCTACACACACTGACACTTCGATCATTTAAGAATATCATCCTGAAGTAGTGCCAGAAAATTAGAGGAGCGCAAGGTCCTCTGTACCTCCCTCTTGACTGCTGTCATTGGGTGCTCCTCTCCCTAATCATTGGGTCTTGCTGTCTGGCTGTTTGAGAAAATTCCAACATGTCCTTTATAGTAATCTCATCATTGGCCGCCAACAGATGCTGCATCTGTTTGTTTGTTTGTTTGTTTTTTGAGACACAGTCTTGCTCTGTTGACCAGGCTGGAGTGCAGTGGCATGATCTCGTCTCACTGCAACCTCTGCCTCCTGGATTCTAGTGATTCTCCGGCTTCAGCCTCCTGAGTAGCTGGGACTACAGTCGTGTGCCACCACACCCGGCTAATTATTTGTATTTTTAGTAGAGACAGGGTTTCACCGTGTTAGCCAGGATGGTCTCAATCTCCTGACCTCATGATCCGCCCACCTCAGCCTCTGAAAGTGCTGGGATTATAGGCGTGGACCACTGCGCCCAGCTGATGCTGTATCTTAAAACTCCATTCTCCATCCAGGATGCCCCGTGCATGAGGCACCGTTTTCTGTCACTCCATTTCCTACTTTAGCCAGGCTGTAGGCAAGTGTCTACTTTCTTCCAGGACTATGGCTTCAGCTTCAAAATATCTTTTCTTGTCCTTATCTCTCAGGTGCTTCCCAGCTTAATCCTTTTGTCTTAGACTGAAACACAAGCTCCCTTCCTCTTAAAATGTGGTAGTTGGGTTGCCAAACCAATTAGATCTTTAGAAAGGACACTATATATACATCCTTTTTCCTGTACTTGCTGGAGTAGGGCTAGAAAAGATATACCAGCTTTTCTTTTCTGTCTTGTATTTCGTTTGTTTGTTTGTTTTAAGGAGTGGAAAGTTTAGTAGAAGACAAAAGGGAGAAGACAGAAGGAAGAAACTCCCCCATACAAAGACAGAGGGAATGGGGCTCCAAAGCCGAATGAGAAGGTCCCCTGTCTTTTATTTCTTCAGATTACTTTGATGTAATCTATGGGGGTCGTATTTTCCCTGTTTTTTTTTTAAGAAGAGATAGCTGAGGTATAAAGAGAGACAAGTCCAAGACCATGCCAAAAAATATGCATATGTAGCGTCCTTTCTAAAAATCTAATTGGTTTTACCAACCCAGTTACTACACTAACAGAATCAGAACTGGAATGCCTCTTTGAATGTTTTGCCTCAGATTTTTCCTGTAGAATTTATTGCCTCTGTCATCAGTGCATTATTCAATAACATTAAATGTGAATTAACATATTTAGTAAAGTTATTTGAGGTTTTTGAAAATTATTTTTTTAAAATCTAATCAGCTCTTGGCACTGTTAATAGGTATGTAAGGACTCTAAACTAGTTAAGTCTTTGAAATGGACTTTTGGGAGATTGAAAAAGCTGCCTAACTCAGAAGGTTGGCACCTTTATACATGGAGGGTGGAGCAAAAGCATTTTTCTTTTTTTAAATTAGGAAAGTGTTAAGAAATGGGTTCCTGACATTCTGTGTGGCAGAAAAGAGAGGCTCAGTTTAAAGAGGTTGGTGGTTAAAAGAATGTGGGGATTCAAGAGAAAATGTGGTGTATTCTTCCAGTTCACGCCTTTTTAGCCAGTGTGCTTGTTTCTTTGATAAAGAGAAGGTCAGTTTCTTTAAGGATTGAAGACTTTGGGTGATAAGAATGTTTAGAGGAGAGCATCTGGATATTTTGATGAGAGGAGTGATGGAGTAGGGGAGGGGGTTTGTTACTAAATCAGTGGTATCAAGATCACATATTATCTATTTTCCAGGTTTGCTAAGCATAAAAAATGAAATTCAAGTTAACTAAAGGGCAGGTCTTACTGAGGAAGACTGAAATCTGTCTGACAGAACTTTAACATTAGGTGTGATGCCAAGTTATCTTTAATACTTGGGGTTAGAGAGAGATACAGGATGATCATGGAGTTGTGAAGATTTTGTTAAAAGCAGCCCACCAGCAAATATTTACTAACTACTGAATATCTATGTGCATGTGCTGCTTTAATAATTGGGAACAGGACAGCAGCTTACATTTCACTGGGGAGACAGACAAAACAAATAAAAATATAAAATAATGGATTTTAGCTAAGTGCTATGAAGATGATAAAACAAGGTAAAGTGTAGAGTGTGACTGGGGACTGCCTTAGTTGGGACAGTTAGGGTAGTTCTCCCTGAGGAGATGGTGTTTATGATGAAACCTGAATGATAAGGAGCCTTGCTTGGTGGGTAGTGATGAGTGAATGTGTTTTCCAGTCTACCGTAGTTTTAGACTGTTGGCCATCTGAAAGGAACAAAGTGTGCTGGTTTACCTCATTTTACATCTAAAATACCGGTAAATTTTAAGATACTATGATTTTCTTTTTCTTTTCTTTTTTTTTTCTGAGATGGAGTCTCACTTTGTCATCCAGGCTGGGGTGCAATGGTGTGATCTTGGGTCAGTATAACCTCTGCCACCTGGTTTCAGGCAATCCTCCTGCCTCAGCCTCCCTAGTAGCTGGGATTACAGGCATGTGTTACCACACCTGGCTAATTTTTGTATTTTTAGTAGAAACAGGGTTTCACTATGTTGGCCAGGCTGGTTTCGAACTCCTGACCTCAGGTGATCCACCTGCCTTGGCCTCCCAAAATGCTGGGATTATAGGTGTGAGCCACTGCGCCTGGCCTGGATACTATGATTTTCTTGGTAATGAAGTTCACTCATATTAATTACTCAGATTGCCACCCTGAATTTCTTGTGGCTTGCTTAAATGCAAAAATAGAACTTGAAATTTTTAGTTAAAATATTAATCTCAATTCATTAGGTCATATGGGAAGTGGATCCTCAGGCTTAGTGATTGCAAATGTGACACGGTGCTCACCTAACTAATGTTTTCAGAAACACATGTCCCACTGTGTGTGAGTGCGAGTATGTGTGTGCTTGTGGTGGCACATCTTCCAGAAAGAAAAATGAAAAGTGAAGTGTCTAATTTCAAGTAGCCCTGCATATTTCTGCCTTTTTCCAGAAAAGATTAGTTCATCTTGATAGTTGAAAGAAAAGTAATTGAGACACTAATTTTGGGAAATCTTTGCCTACTCTTTGTAGAATTAGGAAAAACAAGAGGATTCGAGACTCTAGAAGTTTGATTGGCTCAGACATACCTACTTTGTCCAGTCAGAGTTGCATAGATACTGACACTGGTGTCTTCCCTCTGGCAGATGGCTCAATCACAAAGGAGTGAGACAGAAACGCCTGAATGCCTGGCTGGGAATTAAGAATGAGGATGCTGATGAGTAAGTTCTCTATGTACCTTTCTGTCAGAGGGCTTTGTTATCAATGCACCTTGTTTATACATGCTAAATACTGGTTGTCATTGTCATTTAAGGGCATTGAATCGAGAACTTTGACTCTCTTTCGAATTGAATTGCCTAAGTGTACCCTATAGGTACTTGAGTTCAGAGACCTGCCTCTAAACTCAAAATCTGGATGTATAAGCTACTTTGGGTATAGCTACTCAAAATCTAGATGTATAAGCACTGTTATTCAGATATTCGTATTTCAGCTTATTGGATGAAACATATGAATTCTGTGCTTTCTGCACCATAGCAAGTTATGAAGTTAACACCCAACTAATTGCAATTTTGCTTTGTCATTTGTGGTTTAAAGATTTAGAAGAGTGTTTTATTTGTGAATTTGCTTTTAGATTGAAGTAACCTGTTAGAATAATATATTAATATTTAATTTTTAGGAACTATTTTATTAATGAGGAAGATGAAAACCTGCCCCACTATGATGAGAAAACCTGGTTTGTTGAGGATATTAATCGAGTACAAGCAGAGGACTTGCTTTATGGGAAACCTGATGGTGCATTCTTAATTCGTGAGAGTAGCAAGAAAGGATGCTATGCTTGCTCTGTGGTGTAAGTCTTATCTGGGGATATAACCTTTTGCATTAACTAATATAAAATCAACCCTTCGTGAAATTCAGATGAAATTAGTTAAAGTACAGTAATGAGGACCCACAGCTTGGTCCATAACTATTTGTACAAAAAAACCCAGCTTTATGAGAAATGATAGCTGAAATTATCTTTGGGTTTTAATTTACATGATAAGTAGATTAGGCCCTGCAGTATTGCTATTGGATTTCAGGTGTCTGTGAAAGGTAATATGAGACCTGAAAAAAAAATCGCTTAATTCTTTAGTAGTATCCTATATGCCTAGTATCGTCTCCAATGTCAGATTAGGAAAGGCTTGACTAAATAGAACTGTTTTTACTCCAGAAGGAAAACTATCTAAAATTTTAAATTACATATTATTCTGTTGATGTAGTGATAGGAAATGTGGATGTGTTTTCTGTAAGATAATCTTATGACTATGAGAAAAGCCTATTTTCCTTTTAATGGAAAGTGAAATGCTGGGGATAACTAACTGTGCCTTAGTCAAATTTTTGCCTGAGTGCGGAATATATTCCTTAGGAAGACAAACATCTTCATTTATAAAAACCACACTTAGAAAAGAGGTATGATGGTGCCAGATATACTGGGTTCAGATCCTGGCACTATAGCTTACCCACTGGGTAACCTTGGGTAAATTACTTAATCTTTCTTTTCCTTATCTGTAAAATAAAGATAAAACTTACTTTAGGGTTTTTGTGAGGATTAAATGAGTTCATCTATGTAATATAATATACTTTTAACAGTGCAGGCACATAAGAAGTAAATGTCACCTGCTAATATTATGATGATGATGCTACTGATGGATGTTGCAGAAGGCAAACAGTGACAAAGTGCTTGGACCCTTAGAGGGCAAGGTGGAGAAGATAGACAAAAGGCATCCATATTAACAGACTGCTCAGTGCTTTATGTGATCATCTTGTTTTTAGCGGTCTACTTCTGTAATGGAGACAGAGTTTGAATCCAAGTTTACCTGGTTTCAAAACCTACATTTTTCTGTTGCACCAGGCTTTCTTCATTTCACTAAATGTACAAGATAAACAGAACCACTGTGAAATAAGTATCATTAATAGTGGAGAAAGAGTGGGTTGGGAGGTTTTGTGGAAAAGACATCTGAAATGGACCTCAAAAAGATGAATGGGATGTCTTATGGGAGGAAAATGGTGGAGTTGAAAAGTGCATTGGATTACTGTTATCCAAAGATAGAACTACTTGCAACATTTCATTTCTCCTTAACTTGGGCTGTTCAAGTTATCTGAGTGGAAATGTAGCAGAGTATGATTCTTATAAGACTTGGGATCTTTTAAGAATAATAGAAAAGAAGAAAAGCAGTAAATGCAGTCGCTTACTCTCACTCAGGTTATTGGGTGGCAGCCTGTAAGTTAAGGACTTGGCTGGAGTCCTTACATAAAGAAACTGATTAATCAGGGCTGGTTGCAGTGGCTCATGCCTGTAATCACAGCACTTTGGGAGGCCAAGGCGGGCAGATCTCCTGAGGTCGTGAGTTCAAGACCAGCCTGACAAACATGGAGAAACCCCATCTCTACTAAAAGTAGAAAGTCGGTTGGGTGTGGTGGTACATGCGTATAATCCCAGCCACCTGGGAGGCTGAGGCAGGAAAATCGCTTGAACCTGGGAAGCGGAGGTTGCAGTGAGCCAAGATTATGCCATTGCATCCCAGCCTGGGCAACAAGAGTAAAACTCTGTCTGGAAAAAAAAAAAAAAAAAAAAAAAAGAAACTGATTAATCAAAAACTATCCTTGGCTGGGCATGGTGGCTTACACCTGTAATTCCAGCATTTTAGGAGGCTAAGGCAGGACGATTCCTTAAGCCCAGGAGTTCATGACCAGCCTGGGCAACATAGCAAGACCCCATCTCTACTAAAAATAAAATATTAGCTGGGCATGTGGCTCATGCCTGTAGTCCCCACTACTTGGGAAGCTGTGGTGGGAGGATGATTTGAGCCCAGGAGTTCGAGGCTGCAGTGAGCTATGATGAAGCCACTGTGCCCTAGCCTTGGTGATAGAGTGAGACCCTGTCTAAAAATAAATAAATAAATAAATAAACCCTTACATTTATGGTTGTTTTAACACCTGTATCTATGGCCAAATCTGTAGGGAGTGGGGGGAACACAATTTTACAGGCTTTGACTGATTAACAAAAAATGCTTATTTGCGTAACAGTTGCTCTCAGACTGCTGTCCATTTAATGTCCCTTTATCTATTGTTACTTGGCTTACCATTTCTTCCCTGGTCTATCATTGCAGGGCCGATGGGGAAGTGAAGCACTGTGTGATCTACAGCACTGCTCGGGGCTATGGCTTTGCTGAGCCCTACAACCTGTACAGCTCTCTGAAGGAGCTGGTGCTCCATTACCAGCAGACATCCTTGGTTCAGCACAATGACTCCCTCAATGTCAGGCTTGCCTACCCTGTTCATGCACAGATGCCCTCTCTCTGCAGATAAAGAGGAAGTGGGAAGAGAGGTGGTTCTCTGGCATTTTTTTCTACAGTTTTTATTAGACTACGACGAGGGCATTCCTTCTACATAGACTGCTTGTTTTGCACAAGAAGTGATTCTGTGAATGTGAAGTGGAGAGGCCGAGCAGCAGCTGGCCAGGATGGGGGCATTAGAGGCCTGAGGTTCTCCAGGACCCAGCCATGCCGCTGCACTGACATACTAAGCTGGAAGCAGATGTTTTTCTGAAAGTCGATTTCATTGGAGTTTTTGTTTAGCCAGGCACCCTCAACAGAATATTAGGCTTGATGGGGATAGTGGGTGGGGTTGTGTTTGGAAGCTTCTGAAGAGTCCATGTCTTTTAAATCTTTAACTCTGAGAGTGCAGCAGGGGCATGGGTCTGCTGGAAGTTCTGTTTTGCTCTGGTAGTCTCTCTTCCCCCCACGGAGAAGGCTATTTTGATTTTGTGATAGGATGGGATTTGATGAAAAAGACAACCAAAGGAAAATGGGAGGCTTGGGATTTCATTTAAACAATCTAAGCCAAGGTGATAAAAAAACCTTCAATTGAAGGTACTTTATTTCTTACCAACATAATTTAGGCTTCAGCATCTCATTAACCCCTCCCTCTGAAGAAGTATTATGTTCAGAAGCCAACAAAACAATGTTTGTTGCCAGACCAATGTTGGATGGGAAAAGGTGGCACTAGTAGATGAATGTATACTTCTGTACCAAAACTTGAACATAAAAAGAGTAGAATTTGTGAGTTTTAGCAAACACTAAAATTGGTCAGTGTAACCCCTTCTGTCCTGCCTTGTTTCTCAGAGATGAGGAGTAGCATTCTTTTTGTGGAGATGGTGAGCTTTGAATCATAAAATGAAGTTGGTGCTTGTGTGGTGTTTCCTTAGCTTCAAGAATGATCTGTTGTTTGAAACTTTTGTAACTTGTTTGTATGAGTAAAGAAAAAGTGCAATCCAGTGCTTTTAGATGACTTCATATACCAAATAACAATATAGAACAACAACATTCTTATATGTGCTTCCCCAAGTGTAAAGGCCCTGCAGAAATAGTAAACATGGTTTAATTTCTCTTCATCTCCTTATCCTTTGCTGGATAGGGTTTTGGGAGTTATAGGTTGCTTAGGAGGGGAATCAGTTTGTGGTCAGAGGCCTCAGTAAATCACATACCCAGAGGCCCTGTGGTCCAGGTTGAGAGTCATACCACATTACACATGTGCTTCCATACAGTGGTTTCTGAAGCTTTTGCAGGGAGAAAAGATGGCTTAGTGTTTAGACTGTTAGTATAAGCCATCTGGAAGCTTTTCTCTTTGCCTTTGTGATCCTGCCATTAAAGTTATGTGCAGTCTGCCCTCATGCTCCAGTGGCCTTGATTTTGGGCCAGGAATCTTCTGCTCCATGTGGCTTAAGCCTTCCAGCTGAGTGAAGCTAGGCAAATGGAGTGGGGGCAGGCATCTATTCCTGCTCCTATCATGCCCCACACCCATCAGTCAACACTCATTTGACAAATAGAGTCCAGCTGCCTCTGAGCCAATCCTGGAACCTTAATAGGCTCAGAGTGAGTCAGCTGGTTGAGTCCAAAACTGTGCAGTCAGGCATCCTGGCTGAGTAGAGAAGCCAGTAGTGCATCTTGGTTTATAAAGCTTACAGCTAGGAAAACTCTAGTTTTTGGGGTGAAAGAAAAATATTACTTTCCCCATGCACTTATCTCCACGACAGGGTCCAAAATACGGACCATGATATAGACATAGATGTATAATTTTGGAATAACCTCCAGTTACTAGCAATGAGGATAGGAAGAGTAGTGCTTATCTTGGCTTTTCCTTGGTTACCTTGCAGTTTCAGGATTGGGTGAGGCAGAGACAAATGAACCCCCCTCCAAAGTCATTTAACTAATAGCCCACACATTCCTTTCCCAAACTGTCGATTGATATCTTACTGAAAGTTTTACTGAATAATACCAAGCTAATTGCTGCTGGGCACACCTGGATGGCTTTGCGTCTGGTGTTGAACCTGCTGAAGCAGGTGGATGCTCAACATTATGTGCAAGGAATCCCTCTTGTATGGTACTAAAATTTCAATGTGTTCTGAATGTCTTTTAAACCAAAATGGGAATACAGATACTTGCCTGTAGTATTCAATAATGTGTCTGCTCCTTTTTGGGCAGATAGTGAGGGTGTGCAGGGAAAGACCATATACCATCTTTATCTACACTTGGGCTGGCTTGTAAAGAAGGGCTGCTCTTTCAGTCCTACATTACTTTTCTTCCGTTTTTTCATTCTTGAATCCATTGTTTTGTGGGATCTAAGACCCAGGGGTCCTTTGAGAGGTTTGACAGTGTATTTTCTGACCAGTTACCACACAACTTGCTTGACCCTGAGCTAGTGGAAATAGCACAGGGACCAGTCTACTAGCTACTGGGCCTGGTGTGTAAGAGGGGTAGGGAAGCAAGGTGCCTCTCCCATGACTTGGGAGCAGGTCTTGGCCTCCTTCATGAGAGTCTAGTGCTGTGTCCTGTCCCATGATCTGGACCGTGGGACTATCTGTCTTGGCATCCTAACTGCAGTTTCAATGAGGCAGAGGGCAGAGACCAAGATCAGAGGGGCTCATTATACCCCTGGCTAGAGAACCCAGCGACTGACATGAAAGCAGCTTGGGGCTGGCTGGACACAGGTGCTAGGTTCAGCTTTTCTAGGCGAAGCTTTCATCACAGAACAGTGCTGTCTCCACCTGGCCATAGATGCCGTGCCCTGATTCGGGCCTGGATAGGCTGCCTGTGTCCTTCCCACTGATCTGCCCAAGAATGAGGACCACCCAACACTTTCACTCCCTCTCCAAGCCTTGATGGGACCTCCCACTTACTTTAGGCCTCATGTGCTTTGAAGAAGCTTTGAGAGCCAATGTGGTGTCTTCCATGGGTCTCCTCTCTTTGCTGCAAGTAATCAGCCCCATGTGTTCTCTTAAACTGAGAATTGCACCTGGGCAATTCGTTTCCTAAGGTGGTCTCTGCTGCTAGTTAAGAACCCAGAGCACCCCTCCGTGAGGCTTCAGTGGCCTCAGAAACCAGAGGGTCCAGATCAGGGCTTGCTTGGGCCCTCTGCTACCAACTGCTCAGCCCTGCTTTAGCTCCCGCCACTTGTGGCAAACAACCTTGTTTCCTTACAGATTCCAGCATGTGACTTTGGTGCCCTGTTACTTGTGAAAAATCTTGTCTTTGATGTAGTCAAAAAAATTCATGTAGTTAACTTAAAAAATACCTAACTCACAAGAAAGCCAACTGTATGTCTTGTGATGGGACAGTTCATAATGTAGTTCTAGACCACTTTGCAAATTGTTCTTGTCACCAGATACGTTCAGACACTGCTGTGCAATTGTGGGGGAGGGTAGGGGGAAAGATGAGAGGAGATACTTACTGGTCTTTTTGTTTTATACCTCCCCAAGAGGGGACAGTCTGGCCAGCTTGCTCCAGTAATGCAATAAAGACATTGCAATAAAGCAATCTTTTTGTCTTCATGCTGTGAAGGGGTGGGCTGGGGCAGAGTGGAGGTCAAGAGAGAAGAGGAGTACTCGGGTGTTGAATAGCCCTTGAAACTTTAAAACCTTCTCTCCGGTAAGCAAGCACCGAAAGACCTAGTACTAGGGTTGAACGGGGGCAACAAGAGGCTCTCTTCTTCCTGGGAGAGGACGTTGACTCCAACTAGGCATGCCAGAGTCCTGTCCACTGGACAAAGGACACAGGGAGTCTCAGATAGTGACTCTGAGAAAACTAAATCTGAAAGCCATTTCCTCCACACCTCACCACCTACTCGTAATAAGCCCAGTTTATTGGTTCTTACATATTTCTGCCCAGAATTAAAAGTGTTTCCACATTCTACTCTGGGGAGGGGGAAATGGGCCCAGCTTTAGTCTGTCATCTTGTTGCCCCCAGGCCCTTGTCGTCACCTGCACATTGCTGAGGTTCCATTATATTCTGGGAATGTAATGAGCAAACATGATAACCTCTTGTTGCATAGGACATTGCAGCTCTCATCCAAGTCTCAGGCCCCACCCATGTGTGCTCAATTACAAATAGATTGAGCAGGGAACAGTCTGTTGTTGTAAGTGACCTTGCCTATGTCTTTTCTCCCCACTACATTTTAGATGATCACAGCCTCCCCCAAGACCTCTGCTACAACTATGGATGATTTCTCCTAACTCAGAGTTGTTCCCACTTCTGTGTTTAGGATGCTCAAATTCCTTTCTTCTTCCCAGTTCTTTCTTCTGAACTCTACCTGCCAGCTGGATGTTTCCACTGGGCTCTGAGGTTTAAACTTGTTTACTTGGGGCTGGGCATGGTGGCTCACACCTGTAATCCCAACACTTTGGGAGGCTGAGGTGGGTGGATCACCTGATGTCAGGAGTTCAAGACCAGCCTGGCCAATGCTGTGAAACCCCATCTCTACTAAAAGTACAAAGTTAGCCAGGCGTGGTAGCATGCACCTGTAATCACAGCTACTCGGGAGGCTTGAAGCACAAGAACTGCTTGAATCCGGGATGCACAAGTTGCAGTGAGCCGAGGCTGCCCCACTGCACTCCAGCCTGGGCAACAGTGAGACTCCATCTCAAAAAAACAAAACAAAACAAAAAACTTTTTACTTGGCAGAAAAAGTATGGTTGGCTATTAATTCCCTTACCTTCCTACTACCGAACCTACAAACATATCTATATCTACATAACTATTCTCCCTCCCACCTGTTAAATTACAAAAGTACCTTCCAGCTAAAGTCAATTTACTTCACCTGTATTTTGGAATCTTATTTTCTTCCACCTCAGGAATCTCCCAAGATTAATGATCGATTCTTTCTCTACTTCAACTAGATCATCCCCATTGACATCTAAATATGGTTGTTTCTCATTCTACTCACCCAATCCCTACTAAATCATCTCATACCCCTTTATCTCTTTTCTCCTCTTCAAAGCCAAGCCTTTGGAGAGAGCTGACTAAATGTCCTAATTCCTCACCTCAGCATTTCAGTACTGGTTCCACCACTGTTTGAAACTGCTTTTCTTGATGTCTTCAATAACCATCACTGTTAACTATCTTCTCCATGGAAAGGTCCTTCATGGACCCTCTTAAGACTCAATGTCATATTCTGCGACATCTGACTGTTCCTTTTACATCTGGATTCCTTCAGCTCTCAAGGCCATTTTATCTGGCAGTTTTATCCACAGCCATGAATCCACCTACCATCTCTAGGCCGATTACGTTTGTTTCACTTGCCCAGACCTCCATTGGAAGCTACGTCATATTTAGCATATGGAATGCAGCACTGAACTACTCAGCCCTGGTTCTCTTCCTTCTTTCTTCAGTGAATGGAAATACATTTTATCTGGTTATGTAACTCAGAAATGTAGTTAGTCATCCTTGATAGCCTTCTGCTTCATATCTACCTAAAGTCCTTCACCAAGTATCAATCAAAACACCACTTTAACTTCACTACCATCTGCACTCTTAATCCTAGAAGGCTCCCTTCTTCCATTCTTGTCCCCCTAAAATCCATTCTCATTATAGCAACCAGTCATCTTTTCAAAATACAAATCTGAACCTATGTAAAACATTAAATAAGTCTCTGCTGTCTTAGGGTGAACTACAAAATAAGATGGTCTGGCTTCTCCCTGATTCAGGATCTCATTCCCCACCTTCAACTTCTTTTCACTGGCTCTCTCCCCTCTGCTAGTGCCAGTATCTCGGGCCTTTTTTCTTTCTCATTCTGCGCATGTTCCCTGAGCAGTCCTCATCTCCTGTGACTTTAACTGCCCTCGACTTCCTGATGGCTCCCAAATCTAGGTGTCACAGCTCCCCACCCTTTCCTTCCTTACCTCCTCACTGTTGCTGTCCTAGTTCAGACCACCAAAATGGGATCACTACATGATTCTCTGCGGTGCACTCACTCCACTCCAGCCTTTCTATACCACAGCCAGAGTGGTCTTCCTAAAACAAATACCACTTAACTCTTCACTACCCTCAGGATAAAACCACCAGTTTCTCAAGGGGAACATCACTGACACTTGGGGCAGTTGCCTGATGTGGTACAGGATGTTTGATGTTTAGCATCGCTGTACTCCCTCCTCCCATTCCCATTTCCAACCCTCTAGGAGGGCAGTTCCCAACGTCCTTTTCACCTGTGGTGTGGTGCTTCTGAGCAGATCCTTACATGCATGGGGCACTCACTCCTTCAGCCATGCCCCTGCCATCTTCAAGCTCACAACCTGTGACCTGTGTGCCCAGGTCCCAGTGCATTAGCCCAGGGTCTGCTGTGAATGAATGAAGGAATATGTGAAGAGAGGACTAGAAGGCTGAGGGGCCAAATAGCGGAATAGGCTCTGCCACTGTGGATACGGCACGCCCTCTGGTGGCCACAGCCTTCACAGACAATGGCCCAGAGGGATTTTCATCTCCAGGCCTCCTAACACCTCTTCTTCAGACCTAGGCACTGGTTTGTGAGATGATCAGTGCAATAACCACTGCAAGACAGTTTCTC
The DNA here is from genome assembly GCF_049354715.1 of Callithrix jacchus. Classification (NCBI taxonomy): domain Eukaryota; kingdom Metazoa; phylum Chordata; class Mammalia; order Primates; family Cebidae; genus Callithrix; species Callithrix jacchus. The sequence goes on along the minus strand of NC_133508.1, from coordinate 82,808,519 downwards.
AAGTCCTCCATCACTATGGAGATACTCAAAGCCTTGGTACTCTACCAAGCCCCACTGTCTGCCCTGTGATGCCACCTCCTGACTCCTCTGGCACTGGTCCCATTTATGCCTTCCCCTTCCTCCTACACTATCCATCAAATGAAGTTCTCAGTGAGGGATGCACATGATGTCCACCGCTAGTGCTGAGGCCTACCTGCAACAGCCCAGGAAGGGCTTATTACTAAATACAATTGGCAGCTTTCTGTTTTCATCTCACCCTCATCTCTGCATTTTATCAAGTAACTTCTCCATTTTAAAACCCTTTCCTCCCATGGACTTTATGACTCTCTTCTGGCTGCTGCTTCTGTCTTTTCTCTTGTATCTCAAATACACCCAAAGTTAAACTCTGCCTCCTCTCATCTCTTCCTCTCCTCATTTCCTGGCTGAGGCACTCCAAGTTAGGAGACACATATAAGTTCTGGAACAAGGGAGACCTAGGTTCTAACTCCAGTTGTACCCAAGCTGTATTACCATGGGCATGAAAGCCTGAGTTCCCTTATCTATAAAGAAGGAATTTTAGTTGCTACATGATATTTTCTGGTTCCCTATCACTTTCACAAAGTCAAATCTCCTAGACGACCATTAGACATAGCCCTTGCCTCACTTGCCAGACCCATTTCTACTTTGAATTGTCTTTGGTTCCTTCCTAAACTTTGTCTGGAGATCCTTTCTTAAGCCAACCTCCACTCTTCCACTCCCAGCAAACTACTACCTATCATCTATTCATGTTTGAGCTCAAATGTCACAGTCTTTGGGAAGTCAAGATGGGTTAGGTGGCCCTCCCCGATGGTGGAAACTATTTTTTTCACCACTATATTCTCAGCAGCAACACAGGACCTAGTTACATGTGGATTGACCAAAGGAAAGCAAGCAAAAGACATAAAGATGGTTTCCAGGAGCATATATTACACAGGTTTGAGTGCAAGAAATGGCAAACAGCTGTTATGTTTGCTTTAAAAACTCATCTGGTGCCAATGCCAAATCCTGATGTTTTTGATGGCCCCCTGGTTCTTGGCCCCTCCAGAGGAGGCTGGGCTCAGACTCCTGGGTGAGGGGGCAGCCTCGGCATGGAACATCCTGCCGTCTGTCACCTGAGGCATCAGGCACTTGGGTGATGCTCAGGGCTGGATCCTCTTTCACTATTTGTGCACACTCAGACTCCCATAGCCAGCCTTGGCTGGGATCCTCACAAGGGGGATGGGTCAGTCTGGGGGCACTAGGTGGCTGTGTCTTGCCCTGCTCCCTGGGAGACAGGTTCTTAGGGTGGGCTGGAGTTGTGGTTTCCAAATCCTGGAGCTTGGCTAGCCCACCTGCCATGGTTGCCCTTCTGCTTGGGGATGCCCTGTCTGGGCCCTCAATATGGAATTTCCAGGACCATGTGCCCAGCTTCCCAGAGGTGGAGGTGGGAGGAGAGCGGCTGCTGGTGGGGGCGAGTCCTGAAGAGCTGGGGGAAAGTGCTGTTAGTGCCTGGGTGTGGAGGCCCTGAGCCTTCCAGCAACCTTCAGAAAGGATGGGGTCTGTAGCTCCAGACTTACTCAGGTTGGGGTCTGGTGAGGAGGTGCTGGCAGCCTCCTCAACAGTTTGTGGGCTCCTGAGCCTCCTCTGGGGGCCACTGGGACCTTCCATTTTGGGAGGCCCCAGTGTAATCCCGGTCAATAGGCCTGGGACCACTGGGCCCGGACTCCTGGGGACTCTGGACGAGAAAGTATCCTCTTCCCCACCCTCTTCTGCTCCTCTGGGGGCCACACTCTGGCTCACTTCTGGGTGAGGTGCCACACTCAGCTCCTGTGCACCCTGGCTGTTCTCAGGCCCCTCCTCCATGTCATCCTCTGAGGAGTCCACCTCACGGATGGCTTCTTGCTTCTGCAGTGACTCTCGTCGTTCGGCTCGGTCCTGTCGGAGAGTGCCTAGGGCCCGTGAAGGAGCAGGCTGCAGCAGCACCCCTTTCCCTGGCAGGGCTCCCTTGCCAGAAAGCACACCCCTGGCTCCAACTGCCTCCAGAGGGCTGACTTCCCTAGGCGGCAGTTCCTTCTTTAGCTCAGAGTGGGGCAGGTCAAGGCTGTGCTTGCGAGAAGTGGCTAGCTTCTTCTCGGAAGCGGCCAGTGCTGCTGCCAGTTTCTCAGCTGACTGCACCCTCTTGAGTAGTGGTGAACGGGGTGGCTCCGCACTCTTGGGCCGTGAGAGTTGCCTGCCTAGGGGAGGTGACAAGTGAAGCTTTGTGGGAAAGGCCTGGGCTACATGGCCAGACAGGGGTGATGGGGACCGCTGAGGTGAAGCTGCTGGGGGTGGGGGAGAAGGGGTGTGGGCTAGTGGTGACAGTGGGATGCTGCCTGCTGACTTGCGCCGTGGAGAGCGGTACTGGCGCTGGAGCTTGGGTGCCAGACCGTGGAGGGAGCTAGGCCGTGTATGCCCAGAGCCGGCTGGGGAACCAGGCACGCTGGAGCTGGGGGAGCTGCTCTGTGATGAATTCCCCCCGACTTTGTACAAAGAGACAGACAGACAGACAGACAGACAGACAGACAAAAGCAGAGCAGTGTTAGCTGTTAGAAGTGACTGAAGGGCAAGACAGGGCTTAGCCCTGTGATGTCCCAGAAACCAAGCTACCCGCTTTCCCATCAATTAATTCCTCCCTGAGACTGCAGGATCTTCCAGGGGGTGGGCTGAAAGAAAGATTCTGAGTGGGATCTGTGAGGGGCATATAGGGCCTAGGAACTTGCCTATTTCTCAGGGGTTGTCTCTGATTTGCAGGGAGCTCTTCATACCTGAATGCACAGCATCGGGGGTCACACGGTAGGCTTGAGTGGGAGATCGGGGGGAAAGGCTGTGGCTGTGTGTAGGAGAGCCTGGCCCACTCTCCCCTGATGACAAGGAACGGTTAAGGGAAGAAAGGCTGCGGCTGGTGTGGAGCAGGGATGCTTGCTTGGTGATCTTGCGAAACAGGGAACTCCTTTTTCTGCTGTGGGGATAAGGGTCAAAGGCAGAGTTGGTGCAGAGAGCACAGCACACACAGGGCCAAGGCACCTGGAATGTACAGCATTCATGCGGCCCAGAGTAGACCCTATGGACTGTGCCTGGCTCACCTTTCTTGCCCATCCTTGCCGCGGCTCCTCTTGCTCCTTCGGGCCATCTTGGCCTTGTAGCTGCCCTTCCTAGCTGGCCCCACTTTAATGGATGTGTTCTCCAGGGGAGTTGTTGAAATAGCCACCTTGTTTCCACTCTGGGGAGCACAGCATGAGGCCTAGGCTAAGCTGGAGGCCATATTCTTGCCCCTCCCTTCTGGATGGCTATGCCACAGCTCCAGCTTTTGCCTCTGCACCAACACATCTGAACTACAGGCCTATATTCTGTCTTCACAGATGAGGAATGGCTCCTATTGGAGCCCAAGTGGTTTAAGAGTGAGAAGGTAGAGAACAGGCTAACCCGTCCCATTCTGCAGCCCTACCCACAGCTCAGAAGGATCCCTGGGCCTAAGAAAGTGAGGGTGCTACCTTGTGGAGAAAACTCTTGTGCCACATTCAAGTTCTGTGTGTACATTCATCTTTTTTTTTTGAGATGGAGTCTGGCTCTGTTGCCCAGGCTGGAGTGTAGTTGCACGATCTTGGCTCACTGCAACCTCCACCTCCTGGGTTCAAGGGATTCTCCTGCCTCAGCCTCCCAAGTAGCTGGCATTACAGGCACCCGCTGCCATGCCCAGCTAATTTTATATTTTTAGTAGAGATGGGGTTTCACTGTATTGGCCAGGCTAGTTTTGAACTCCTGACCTCGTGATCCACCTGCCTCAGCCTCCCAAAGTGCTGGGATTACAAGCGTGAGCCACTGCACCAGCATTTTTTTTTTGAGATGAAGTTTTGTTCTGTCACCCAGGCTAGAATGCAGTGGCACGATCTCGGCTAACAGCAAACTCTGCCTCCTAGGTTCAAGCGATTCTCCTGCCTCAGCCTCCCAAGTAGCTGGGATTACAAGTACCCACCACCATACCTGGCTTTTTTGCATTTTTAGTAGAGACAGAGTTTTGCTATGTTGGCCACACTGGTCTTGAACTCCTAACCTCAGGTGATCCATCTGCCTCGGCCTCCCAAAGTGCTGGGATTACAGGTGTGAGTGACCACACCCAGCCATTTTTTTTTTAATTTTAATTTTTAGTAGAGGCAGGGTTTCACTATGTTGGCCAGGCTGGTCTCGAACTTCTGGCCTCAAGTAATCCACATACCTCAGCCTCCCAAAGTGTTGGCATTAGAGGTATGAGTCACTGCGCCTAGCCTGTATCTACATCCATAGTGTAGATGTGTGTGCACCCAACTCACCCACTACCTTACGGCTGTCACAGACTCACAGACTGAGGTCATTCAGGGACCATGCAGGCAGCAAACCCAGCACTAACCTTCAGGATCAGCTCCACCACCTCCGTGTGCACCAGCCCATGCACAGTTTCCCCATTGACATGGGTGATGAGGTCACCTTGACGAAGTCCTGCCTCGCTGGCTGGACCTCCGTCCTCCACGTGCTGCACCAGGAAGAGAACAGTACTCACACTGGAGCCTGAACATGAAGTACAGGGCCTGGTTCTGTGTATTAAGCTGTGACCCCCCTTCAGCACCACCCTTTGACCCCAGAGCAGGGACAGAAGAGGAAGCTGGAAGGGTGATGAAGCTGGGAGACAGCAGCTCTGGATGGTCAGACATACCCACACCATGTGGTGCACGGTGTAGACGTCGGAGTCACCCATGTAGACACGAATGGCCCGCAGGGTGAAGCCATACTTCTTGCCAGCTCGGTGGATGATGATGGGGGGCCTCACACTGCCAAGGGCTGGCAAGAAGTCCCTGCTTGGAGAAGAGTCCCGGGATGATGGGTTGGATGACTGAGAATGTGGGGACATGGGGCTGGCCAACGGGGAGCAGGTGTGGTGTTCTGGAGAAGGAGAAGCCAGGACTTAGTGGGTCAGAGGGCCTTGGCCTCGTCATGCTCCCAGCGTGGCCCCTGGTCCAGTTTGTTGATTTCAGCACAACTCTTGTCACAGACAGAACCTGAGCCCAGGTCCATTTTCCTCATAGCCCCTGACCTGTGAAGCCCTCTCACATATCCAGCCCTGAGATGAGGCGATGAAGAAAGCATTTATGTGTGTATCAGGGACTATACAAGCTCATCACACATGTTTAAATGTCACAATTAACCTATGAGCTGGCCACTATTATGTCCACATTTTTGGATGAGAAACTTGAGGCTTAGAGGAGTTAAGCAACTGGCTCAAGCTCAAGAGCCCTTTAGTGATGAAGCCAGGATCTGAGTATGAGCTCTTTGCCCCAAAGCCTGCACTTGACATGGCGCTATCCTGCCTTCTGGCACATGTATACACAACCCCAGACACCAATACACCCCTTCAGGGACCACAGTCTCTTAGATCCCTGCTTAACACACATACACACCTGTCATGTGCAGAACCCTGTCACAGGCCTAGAGATTCCAAGGCCCTTCCTGTGAGTTTTATCCCAGCTCCCCAGGGGCCTCACCCAAAGGAATGAGGAGTGAGAGGGCTGTGGCTGAGGCAGACTTGATCACTTTGTTGATAGGGCGAGCGGTGCGCTTCTCTGTAGAGTCCCCAGAGAGCAGCCGGTGGCGGGCCCTACGCACAGCCAGGTCACTGATGGCCTTGGCCGTGGCTCCTTCAGACAGCTGCGGGGTCCCATGGCCTCGGGTCTCCGTAGCTGTGGGCCCAAGTGAGCAGTGAGACCCATGATGCCGCAGAGACTCCTGCCCTGCAGTATCCTCTAACTTAGGTCTTTTGGCAGCCCACCGGGCCATACCTGGACTGGAACCACCGTTTCGTCCAACAGCTTCCTCATCCAGCTTCAGCCGCTGCTCCCCAGAGCGATCAGGGACAAGCCCAGATACCCCCTCTCCAGAAGAGGGTGTCAGAAACCATACACCCTCCTGCAGCTGCCTCCTGGGGGTGCTGCTGGCCTCCTCAGGGCCCTCAGGGAACCGAGGTACATCCAGGAGGCCTGAGCAGCGGCGTCGCACTGTCATTGGAGGGCTTGAGTCACTCTCTGTGTGGGATGACTCAGACGCCGACAGCCGCTTCCGTAATCTATGAGACACAAGGCCTGGGGTGAGATGGCCCATGTGGTCCCCCTCCTGCCACCAGGCCTCCTTTGGGGCACACAAGGGTTATAGTAATGGAACTTTCCTCTGCAGACATTCCTCCAGGAGCCACCCTATGAATGCCCCTCACTGCTACCTGCACTCTTCCCCAGCATCAGAATCTCTCTCAATATCTGTGACAATGAAGGGATAGCTGTCGCCCACCCTGGGTGAGCTCTGTGTGCTCACATCTCAGGGGAGCCAATCACCCAGCCCCGGTCTCGGCCTTTGAGCACCGCCAGGCCTTCTGAGCGGTCCTCCTTCTCCTCACTCAGGCTGCGCTTGGTCGGGGGTGGTGTCTGACGCTCTTCGAGTAGCGAGAGCCGTTCCATGCTGCTGTATACCTGTGGGGACAGGGGATGCACTGGGGATGGGCTCTGGTATCCGTACCTCCCAAGTGGCAAAAGGCATCCTTGGCATTGGAAACCCAGGAATTTGAGCCAGTCGGCTCCTTTCCTCCTCCACACATCCCTGCTGAATATTTGGGGAAGCAGTTATTCCACTGATCTGACCTGGCATCTCATGTCAGGGGCTGCAGTCGTTCCAGAAGCATCTATATATAGCTATATGGAGCCCCAGTCCTCTGCTCCTCTTTTTCTAGAGGTGGCCCCATCCCCATTCCTTGAGCCTGCCCCAAGAGTGCCCTTTGACAGGCCCTCTTCTGATCCTCCAGCCTGTTCTGCCCATTCTGGGTCTCCTCAGTCACACCTTGCTGAACCTTGGAGAGCAGGAGGAAAACTGGCGGATCTCAAGGCAGCCATCCTCACTCACATCTTCCTCATCTTCTGAGTCCACGTGGTGGTAGCGCTCTGAGCGAGCTGGGACAGACATAAAGGACACTTCAGAGTCCTGCTGGTGGCCTCCTTGTGACTCCATTAGATTTCAGCAGAGCCCTGAGAAGTTGCTCCCAATGCCAAGTTCAGTGTGCACAGATATTTCTAGGCAAATGGGTAGCACCCATACTCTACCCCACCAATTGGCGGCCTTACTGTCAAAATAGCTAGTATCGTCCTCTGACTCCAGCTGAGGAATAAATTCAGCCTTCTGGCGGAGAAGTCCTGTCCAGTCCAGATCAGTAAAGAATGGGTGCTCCTTCACCTCAGAGGCACCTCCTGTGGACGGGGAGGGCATGGGCAAGGGGGTAGGATGAGCTGCATGGAGTACAGGTCAGCATACCTAGTAAGAAGCCAGACCTTGAGAAGCTCTGGCTTGACCTAGGTGGTCAGCTCAAGCGTCTCCCCTTCTCTGCCTACAGGGAGCAGGGCAGAGTTTCAGGATCCAGATGGGCTGCCCATAACTGAAGCCCAAACCTTTAGGGTTTGGAACCTCCAGCCTCCCTTACCTCTTTTCCAAGTAGTGAGAAAAGTTAGCGGGGCGTGTCCTACCTGTGCCCAGTCTCTCCAGAGGGTTCTGGTGGAGGAGTTTGGAGGTGAGGTCCTGGGTGTCTGGGGGCAGTGCATCATCACCCTCAGGCCACACAATCTCATCTGAAGTCATCAGGGGTGAGAGGGAAAGGAGAAATTGTGGGGAGAGTGGAGAGATGTAGAAGAGGGTCCCAGGACAGTGTGAGGAAAGGAGGTAAAAAGGGCACAGCCTAGAGCCCCCAAAGCCTTGCCTGAGACCCCAGTCCTTAAATTCTATAGGTTCCTAGACCATGGCTTGATCTTTGATCCAAAGTGGGCACTGCAAAACAGTGATTTCCCCTCTCCTGAAGCTCCAGCTCACCCTGCTTCTATACTCCTCACACTCATGGGATGTGCACAAACAGAACACACAGGTATAGAGGGGAGATATGTGAAGCCCCAAGGACACAGCATGCACGTGTATGTACAGACAGAAACACAGACACATCCACCCCCAAAGCAGCAGACATCAGACACACACCATGAGTTCAGAACAAGAGCTCACAGGCCTCACAAGCTGCTGGAAGACATCTTATTTGTGGATCTACACTGTTTCCCCACTGGGCCAGGGGGAGAGTACCTACCACTGATCACCTGCCCAAAGAGCTCCTCCGGAGTATCTCCAAAAAAAGGGACACAGCCCACCAGGAACTCATACAGGATAATGCCCATGGCCCACCAGTCCACTGGTTTCCCATAGCCCTGGCGCAGGATCACCTCAGGTGCAATGTATTCCGGGGTCCCGCATACCTGGGCACAGAAAGGCCAGGCTGGCTTAGCCTCCTGAGGCTGCTCACTGGCATGACAGCTGGAGAGGGGGGATGCTCCCACCTCTGAAACAGAAGAGTCTCTGAATGAAGACTCAGCCCACCTTAGTTAATGAGTAAGATCAACAGGAGCCCCAGGGAATAAGAGTTGGAACTGTTGGCTGGTATTTCCTAATTAACAAAAAAAGTCTCATTCTAGCCTGGAACTACCATCCCTTAAGCCCTCAACACCCCCCTCCGGCATCTGATCCCACAATTGGCCTCTGCACTCCAGCCTCTAAAAGAACAGATCCTGCGAGTCACATAACTACTACAGGGACTGGTGAAGTCACAACCTGAAATCTTAAACCAGGGAACATCCAGAGGCTGCCTCTCAGGACACTGGGCCATAGCCCAGTGGAAATTCAGAGCTCTGTTCCAAGAACCACAAGCTCCAGGAGAGCCTTGTCCTTGACTCAGGCTGGGAGATTTGGGACTGATCTCATATGAAACTCTGTGCTAACAGTTACTGACCTATTTTCTCCAAACCCTGAGGAGGAAGATGACTTTGGATTTTATATCCATATGATTCTTATGGCTCATCCTGTTTTTCAAATGTGCTACCTATATCAATGCCTCTCTGGAACCCAAAGGTAGAAAAGATAGGGGTTCCCCAATCTTAACCTCTAGCTACAAGGTAGGCATATGGCCCCAAGGCCTTCTTCTAGGGCCTTGAATGTATGTATATGTATACAAATGTAGAGATGAGGTCTCACTATGTTGCCCAGGTCTGATTTTGAATTCCTGGCCTCAAGTGATCCTCCTGCCTCAGCCTCCCAAAGGGCTGGGATTATGGGCGTGAGCCACTGCGCTAGGCCAAGGGCCTAGAATTTAACCCCCAATATATCAACTACCCTTCCTTACCTGCTTGTCCAGGAATTCCCGGGCATCCTTTTCAATATGACCCTCATATAAGTTCGTTGTCAGACTCATGAGGCCAATTTTGGACAATCCAAAGTCAGTGAGCTTGATGTGCCCCATGGATGTAATTAGGAGGCTGGGAGACCAGAGACACAAAATTATGAAGTTATTCCTGGTTTTCCGAGAGTACCGATTTTAGCATATGCCCAATGTCCCCACTCAGGCTTCCATGGGGGTACTGTGAGACAGCTTCAGCAGGGGGACAGGCAGGTGTGAAAAGTAAATTACTCTGGCTATGTGTTACATTCTACACAAGCAACAAACCTGCCTTTTGCCCATTCCCACAACTCCATTTCTATTTATTGCCCTAACTATATTCTATATTGGGGGTAGGAATCGTTCAGTTGAGGAATAGTTTCTTCTACAGAACTGAGCTCAGCCTCATCCTAAGGCAGCTTCTATAGCCATTCCTAGTCCCCTCTCCCAATCTGAGTGGCCCATAATACTCCTGTTTCAGGGAGAGGGGCAGGGGGCACATAATTTTGTTCCATGTCCATGGCTGGTCTTAGGAAGAGGGATGGTTGGGAGAAACTAAGATACCTTCATATACTCTTTCTGAGCCACTCATTTTGTGCTGAAGGCTTTACCCTGCCACCCTTTTATTCTAATGATTCCCCAAATAGTACCTCTGGCCCTTACTTCCTTCTTGAGCTCCAGGCCTACCCAACTGCCCATGTCTTTTAGGCACCACAAATTCAACCTGTCCAAAACAAAGTCAGACCTCCCAACTGGTTCCCCTTCTCAGTGAAAAACAGTAATTTCTGTTATCTATGAGCTCTGTGGTACTGTAAAAATATTCTGGCCCCTGAAAGGTTTTCTAGAGTAACACATCAAAGGTAGCTATAATTATCCCTATTTTAGAAAGGAGGAATGTGAGGGTCAGGGAAATTTAATTCATAGATTCAAATTCAGACTTAACAAGCAAAAGAGTGGCCATTTGAACTCAGGTCTGTCTAATGTCAAAGCCACTTTATTCCACAGAGGCTTATCACCCTGCAACAGTCCCAAGCTGGAAATCTGGAAGACATCCCAGCCCCCTTCTGTTTCCTCACTTCCCTTCCTACCCCCACTCCAACCTGATCCTCTTCCCTTTCTACTTCCCCATGCTACACCTCTTCTTTCTAACCTGACTCCCTGTTCTGCTGCAGGCATTGCTGTCTTTGCCCCGGTCTCAGTGTCTCCCTGGCAGTGGTCTCAGTGTCTCTCTTCATTAGCGGAGTGAGCTTTCTAAACCTAAACCACAATCTGGGTATGCCATTCTATCATATCTTTGGTTAACGGACCCTTCAAAGATTCTCTAGGCCCCTTTAAAATAAAACTCAAATATAACGAAAGGGCCCTTGATGAACTAGCACCTGCCTGTCTCATCTTTTCTCTTAACTACTCTCTCATCATCTAAGCTGTCGCCATGTTGTACTATTTGTACTTCCTGAACAAGTGATGTTCTCTTGCACCTGTGTGCCTCTGCACATTCTGCTCTCCTGCTTTGGAAAGCAGGTCTCCTACCTTTTTCCACTTGACTAATACCCTCTGAGAATAAGCCTATATACATATATTTCTGTCTCACACTGTAGACTTAACTTCTACATGCCAGGGACTATATTTAAAACCCAGAATATAGTGCTTGGCACAGAGTAGATGTCAGTAAATGTCAGGACACTTGTTCAACCATTTACGACATGTGCTTTTTCTTTTGTTCTTGCTTGGTTTCTTCAGTGGGGCTCCTCAGTGACTCATGTCTCTGAAGCCTTATAATGCTCCAGCCAGACCTTGAGGTAATGATCTGCATCTGGGGTCTGGGGGTAGAGAACTAGGCCTAGATGGACACACACAGAGACATGTTTTCCCAGTAGCCATCTGGATACATTTAGATCTACTGTGCTTGTCAACATTTATCTAGAGACCCAAGAGGGAGACTCTGGACAAGGGACACAGAGAATAGACATACTTGTCAGGCTTGAGGTCACGGTGCACGATGCCATAGTTGTGTAAGTACTCCAGGGCGAGCACAGTTTCTGCAAAGTATAGGCGCACCATGTCCACAGGCAGGGCCCCAATATTCTTCAGCAGAGTGGCACAGTCTCCCCCTGCAATAAGCCCAGGCTACCATGAGGAAAGGATCCAGTTCCCTATTCTAGCCAGTTCCCATCTGGCAGTTTCTGAGATCCCAGAAGAGACAGCTTCATGGAACATCCTGGTGCTGGAGACTATTCTAGCCCTTTTGTTGCTGGCATGGGTGGGAGACACAGTGATATGGTTTGGCTGTGTCCCCACCCACATCTCATCTTGAATTGCAGCTCTCATAATTCCCATGTGTTGTGGGAAGGGACCTAGTGGGAGAAAATTCAATCATAAAAGTGGGTCTTTCCCATGCTATTCCTATGATAGTGAACAAGTCTCATGAAATCTGATGGTTATTTTCATTTATTAATATTTTTTTAGACAGTCTTGCTCTGTCGCCCAGGCTGGAGTACAGTGGCTTGATCTCAGCTCACTGCAACCTCTGCCTTCTGGATTCAAGGGATTCTCCTGCCTCAGCCTCCCAAGTAGCTGGGATTACAGGTGTGTGCCACCACACCCAGCTAATTTTTGCATTTTCAGTAGAGGTGGGGTTTTGCCATGTTGGTCAGGCTGGTCTTGAATTCCTGACCTCAGGTGATCTGCCTGCCTCTGCCTTCCAAAGTGCTGTGATTATAGGTGTGAGCCACCATGCCCGGCAGATCTGATGGTTTCAAAAAGGGGAGTTTCCCTGCACAAGCTCTCTCTCATCTGCCACTATGTGAGACATGCCTTTCATCTGCCATGATTGTGAGGCCTCCCCAGCCACAATGAACTGTAACTCCAATAAACCTTCTTTCACAAATTGCCCAGTCTCTGGCATGCCTTTATTAGCAGGGTGGAAATGGACTAATACACAGGGTACGGAGGAGGGTGTAAAATAAAGTGAATCTGCTGATAGCTGTCCAGGCCATTTTTCAGGCTAGCGAGGGAAGGAACCCAGCCCTCTATTAAAAGTAATGGCAAAAATGCAATTACTTTTGCATCAACCTAATATTTTAGGACAGGAATACTGCATACTGTAAACACATCTGGCTGAGACATTAGCATTTGTTCATTTTACTTCCTTCTTATTGGCTTTCTTTTAGTTTCTGAGTAAAGTAACACTATAAACTCCCAGCATGTACCCACTAAACACTAACAGAGTTTTGTTTTGCTTCAGCCTCAAGACACAGGCACAGCATCTTTGGAAGCTGTACACATAGTGAGAAGGTGAGAGGGAAGGCCACTGACAAAGCTGCTGCCCCTCTCCAGAACTATGCCTTGTGTTGCTCTTCTGTTCCACTCCCAGAGCATTTTACATGGCTTTAAGGGGTGTGCCCTTTGCAAGCCAGTCAGGGTGATTAATGGCTTTCCTTTCTTCTGAGGGTCCAGATGCAATCCTCCTAGCACCCAATCCCAGGCTTTTGCAGCTCTGCTGCCTCTTTTGTTGCTGTCTGATACCAGCAGTAGAGGGTTTGCAGGCTTTGGGGTGCAACATTGTATAGCTGCTGGCCTGCTACATCCTGTTCCAGAGTGCCTCTCATGGTAGAGGCAGGGAGCTTTGTGCCCACCATGGCCAAATGGTCTTAGTAATCCTGAGGCTGAAAGCAATACCAAAGAGGGACTGGAAAGTTGGGCCCTGGAACTTCACCTCTGTACAAAGCTGCTGGTCCCTGTTTAAGGCTAAGTCTCAGATTGTGCCTTTGCCTTTGTGCCAGGCCACCTTTGCCTCAGTACCTTCAACATACTCCATCACCATGCACAAGTGGCGCTTGGTCTCAAAGGAGCAGAACATGCTGACCACGAAAGGGTTCTCGGCAAAAGTCAGTATGTCACGTTCCACAAAGGCCTGCTGGATCTGGTTCCGTAGGATCAGGTTCTGCTTATTGATCTTCTTCATGGCAAAGCGCTGCCTGGTGGACTTATGCCGCACCAGGAATACAGCCCTGGGAAACACAGTCCGGCCCAACATAAACCTTCAGCACCTAAGCTGTGCTCTCTGCCACCCAAACTGCCTTCTCTCAAACCTTAATTAATGCGCAGAACAAAGGTGCAGGGGTATGCATATCAATGAGAAGGATCTGGGACCCCTTGGCCCACAAAACTCTTAAACTTCCTGATAGACCATGTCCTGATGACACGGCTCAATGCTTCCCCAGAGCTCAGGGAGAGGAGGATGCATGGTAGTAAGAGGGCTGGGAATCTTTTCTGGAAAGGAACAATGCTCAGATGTCAGAGGAATCTCAATTCCTGCCCACCCAGGAGGCTTCTGGGAGTGAGAAAGTCCACCCCGAGGCATCTGCGCAGAGGATTGGGCAGCAAACACTCTCACATGGAAGAGACCAAGGGCTGACCTGGCTTCAGTCCTGGCCACACCCTGACCCCTGCCTTTACCCATAGGCGCCATTGCTGATGAGCTTAATGGTTTCGAAGTCCTCTTCAGAGGGTGTCTTTTTAGATGGCAGAGATGCCCCACGGCCCTGGAAGACAAGGGGAAAGGCAGGAGACAGGTATGCTTTTTAGAGCCCATATCCTTGCAGAAGCTGTGGCTCTAGTGTCTTCTCAGTTCTTAGCTCTAGCATACTCTCCTGACCATTCTTCTGGGAATAGAATGACTTCTTAGACAGTGTTTGTTGTCACCAATACCCCCAACCCTCCTTCAGATATTCTCTTAAAGAGAATTCATAGCTCTTTGCTTCAGAGGGCCTAGGCTCCAGGAATGGGGCAGGAGCTCAGGGTTTTACCTCAATAGAATCATCTGTCTCTGGAGTATCAGGACTGTCATAGCTGCTCAACTGGGCCATTTCTGGAAACAAAACAAAGACAAGAGAAGTGCATGTGGCAATGTCAGGTATCTCAGCAGTACCCTCAGATCATACAACAGGTGCATGTAGGGTAAGCACTAATGCTTTCTGCATCAGCCTGGGATGTGAATTCAGTCCTGTGGCACTATACACAATGTAGTCCCAGCTTTTGGATCAGGAAACAAACCAAATCCTACTGCTAATCCCATTTCTAGAAGTCCATTGCCATTCACAGGGTCTGGCAAATTCTATAAACTTGGGTCATTTCCTGGACAACAGCCTGAACTGGGCTACTAGTTCCCATCCTGCTGGCCAAGACTGCTTCACTGGATGGGGCTGGGAAGCACAGAAGGCAGGAGCAGGATACCTGCAGACCAGGGACTTGGAAGCCCATTGTTCCTGCAGGGGTTCAGCAGGAAGCCCAGAAGAATGGCGATATCCTCTGAAGCCCTGTGTTGGACCACCTCAAAGACACAGAAAGATCTGTAAGGTGGCCAAGAGGAGAGGCAAGTTGCAGAGGAGGTGACCATTTTTGCAAACATGACTGTGGCCCTTTTTTGTTGACCTCTTTGGATCTGAGGCTCTATATGCAACTCAGCCGAGCCAACGCAATCCAGGCTGGGATCCATCAGCAGATGTGAACAGCAGTTCCAAAGGAAAGGCTGTTTTGTCAAAGAGATCACAGTGTATCTCCTAAAATCCTGAGGCACCGGGGCCATGTTGTGTCCATGTCCAAGCTAAGTCTCTTCTCCCAGCAGCTTCCCTGCTGTTAGAGCTTGCTAGCAGCAATGGGGCCTCTTTGCAGCTACCAGGCAGCATGCTCACCCTCTAGGGGATCCCGTGTGAGGCCCAGCTGGCTAACGATGTAGCGGGGAATGTCACATTTAATCCCTTGTCCCTCTTTGGCGTGGCCCTCAGCTGCTTCTAATAGGTGGTAGAACTCTTCAGGGTCAAACTCCTGTACCAAGGGAGAGAGGTAGTCAGTGGTGACAGATAAAAGTGAAGGCTGTTGGCCTCTTTGGTTTTACAGCATTTAGTAGAGTGAGATAAACAAGATTTTCTCTGTGAGGAGGAACTCCCACTCCTGAATACTCAGAAACAACATGATTCAGGGATCACAGGAATGGGGACAAAGATATCAACCAGATCACCTCCAGACTGGACATGCTAAGCATATGCTGTCTTCCTGGCAATAAGAACTAGAGGTTTTGCTTTCAAGAGAGCTCAGCCTATTGATCTCCCATGCCCTCAATCAGCCAAGTGGCACTGTCAGGTGTGTTCAGATGCCCAGTCCACAGCAGTCCTGGCACACACTCAATTAAGGCTCATAAGAGCTTTGGCACAGCCCTACTGGTGCATGCATACCTTCAAATATTTATCAGGCACTTCCTGTGTACTAGAGGCTGAAGATCCACTGAAAAGCATAGTCCTTGTCTGCACATAATAACTGAGTGCCTACTAAGAGCCACACACTGGGTTAAACCCTCTAGCAACTAACTCTTCGATCTCACTGAGGAAATCAAGGCTCACAGGGATGCACTGATGTGTCCATAATCACAGAGGTAGGAAGGAACAGAAAACCAGCATTCAGCCCAGGTCTGACTCCAAGCCCCTGCTCAGCCAAGCACTTCATGTTCTCGAGGGAAAGGCTCTCTGCTTGATCACAGCACTAGCTCTGAACTTTGTTCTCATTCCCTGTGGTCTCACTGTTTTGGAGAATTGTACCCATCTGGATATAACCTAAGCCAGACCTGGAAGTCGTTTTAACTTCTTATTCTTCCTTAGCTCCTATCTGGTCAGAATATCTCTCTCATAAATACCTCTCTAATCCACCTCTTTCTCTCTGTTATCCTACCATTCAATGTCTGAGTTCTGGCCACCCATTGCACATGAATTGCTTTGAGTACCTCTGCCCTAATGTCCCTGGCTTATCTTGCCCTGTCTTCCAATTCACTATCCATGTTGCAGCCAAAGTAATCTTTCTTAGGACTAAATCTGATGCAATATTTACACAGAAATAAATATGAACCAATTACTGATACATGCAACAACATGTATGAATTTCCACAAACATGCAGAGTGAAAGAAATCAGTACATACTACAGAAACCACACAGAAACATGGTTTCATTTCTAGGAAACTGTACAAAAGGCAAACCCATCCCTAGTGAAACAAAGCAGGTAAATTATTGTCTGGGAGCAGGAGCAAGAGAGGACTGACCTCAAAGGGGCACAAAGGAACTTATATAATAGAAATATTCTCTATCTCAGCCGTGGCCATGATTCTAAAAATGTATATTTGTTAGATCTCAGTGAACTATATAATCAAAGGGATATATTTTATTGTATGCAAACTGTATCTTTTTTTGTTGCTGTTGAGACAGAGTCTTGCTTTGTCGCTAGGTGCCAGGCTGGAGTACAGTGGCATGATCTCGGCTCACTGCAACCTTGAGACCCAGGTTCAAGCAATTCTCCTGCCTCAGCCTCCTGAGTGCCTGGGACTACAGGTGTGTGACACCACGCCCAGCTAATTTTTGTATTTTTTAGTAGAGATGGGGTTTCACCATGTTGGCCAGGATGGTCTCAATCTCTTGACCTCCTGATCCACCTGCCTCGGCCTCCCAAAATGCTAGGATTACAGGCGTGAGCCACTGCGCCCGGCCTTGTGTAAATTATATCTTAATAATATTGTTTAAGAAAAAAGTAAATGTGACTATGTCACATTCTCACCTAAACTTTGTGGTACCTCCAAGTGGCCACAAGAGTGACGCAAAACTCCAGAGCTAAGAACGCAACACCCTCTGTGACCTTGTCACAAACTACCTTCCAGGCTTACCCCTCAGCACTTCTTCAAACCCACCCTGTGTCCCACTGAATGCTCCTTCCCATGCTCCTTATCTGGGATTTTGCTGATATCATGTCCCCCAGGGAGCTTTCACTGAATGTTCCTTCAAGGGAAGACTAAAGCACTTCCTTCCTTTTCTAGGTTCCCAGTGTGCTGTGTACTGACCTCAGCTGCAACACTTCTTGCAGTTATTATAATTACTATTTACATGTCCTCATGCCTCATGCTCCCCAAGTACACTGTAGAGGAAGCATCCTGAGATCACAGACTGTGCTTTATTCATGTCTGTATCTCCAGTGTCTAGCACAAAGTAGGTACTCAGTAAAGTATTGCTGAAGATTAAATGAAGTACTCAACTTGTGCAGACTAAACTGGGCTATGCTCCTGATGCTCGTTACCCCCAAGGCCCCCCCTGATGTGAGCCCTGCTCATGTTGGGGTGGGCTAGACTAATACTCCGCCCTGCCATATCTCCTCAGGACCATACATTTGTCCTCATAGAAACCTGTTTAGTCCCCCAGTGCTCGCAAAGCATAAATAAGGACTAAGCAACAGAAATGGTGGTGGGTGCCACCACTGTTTTGCTGTCAGTAGGCTACTTCCTCTATAGCCCTCCTCCAAATCTGCCCATCCGACTTTCCTATAGTCCACTCACCAGGCATTCCAGGAGACGTGCTGGGCGGGCAATGACAATCATCAGCTTTTTCACTAGCTGCATCACAAAAGCCACTTCCGAGCTCTCTGAGCGCTCATGAGCCTACAGAGAAAAGAAGGGTTGTTTAAGCAATCTACTGGCCCAGTATGGTTGGGCTAAGCAGGACTAGACTGGGCAGAGCTGACTACAGGAAGAAACAATTCGGTAGCATAGAGAGCTCTGCAAAGCAAGGAACTCAGAGAAGGCTTGCTGACTATGAGAGGGAGAGAGTTGCTTACAGGGAACCATCTGACCTTTAGAATACTACATAACACCAAGGAATGTCACACAGACATATAGTTGTACCTGCCCCTACATCCAACAAGCCTCACTTACCCTTCAGACCCCAGTTCAATGGGCAACTCTCAATGGTGCCTTCACTGATGTTCACTTTCCACCCTAGACTGTAAGGAATAGAGAGACCTCAAAGCTGAGGAGTGATATGGTCAGAAAGGCACTTCAGAAGGATCACTGTGGCTGCAGTGTAGAGGGTACACTAAGAGGGCAAGGCTAAAAGCAGGAAAACCCATTAGCAGGCAACTCTAATTATTCAGATAAAAAAGGCACAGGTCAAGGCAGAAGAATGCAGACAAGTGGACAGACTTGGGCTACTACAAAAGCAGATTAAGGGGTGAAAGAAGCATGAATAGAAGGCTACTACAACTTCAATTCTAGGAAAATTTCAATGAAGAAGTGAAATGGGAACTCTAAGATGATAAGCCATTTAGGTGAAGATAGGTAAAGAAATACTGTATTTTGTTTTAGAGAAAGAACATCTAAGCAGAAAAGATAAGCTCAATTTTGGGTGTATAGAGTTGCAGGCACCTACATGAGAGAGTCTCTTGGGTATCTGCTTGGCTCCAAGGCCTTTCTCTTTTTTCCTGAGAACTGCTATGGTTTCTAGGAGCCACATTTGTACTGTGTGGCTGTACCTTCCCTCCCACCTCTAATAGCTGGCCAGGGAGGATCAGTTGCCTAGGAATTTAAAAATAGATAGAAAGATTATTGTTAATGTCAATGTGGCAGAACTGTTTAAGAAACTGTGAAAAGGGATGGCCATACCTATCATGGAGATAGAGGAAAAGAAGCACACAGAAAGAGAAATGAAGACTTCCTGAAATTCCTGGAGCTTCTGGTTTCTAGTTCTGGTTTCTTCTTAAGTCCTGGTTATATCCCTAGCTTCAATTCTCAAGACCCACCCCTTTTACTCTTATGTTTCCCTTTACTGTTTAAACTATTCTGAGTCAGATTTCTATTACATGCAACCAAAGAACAGAAACCAATAAGGGAAGTCAAAGTGGAGGAGTCCAGTGGGCAGCTGGGTGTACTGATTTGAAGCTCAGAAGTGGAGCAGCCACATGTGGGAGTCCTCAGCGTAGAGATGACAAGTGAAGAACTGAAGACATGGGAACAGGTGGCAAGGCATCAGAGAGAGTGTGGTGAAAGGGGAAAGGGGAGAACAGACATGCAGGATGGTGCTGTGTGATACACCAGTACTATAGAGATGGGCAGCAAAGGAACTTGTAAAGAGTCAGCAAGAACAGTGAGAATGGTGAATTGACAACGAGGGGGGAAGAGGGTTTAAGAAGTATTCACTGTGTTCCACAGAGAGGTGGCAGAAGATGGGGACTCAAAGTGGCCACAGGATTTGGCAACTGGCCAATTAGTTCCTTGGTGAATTTTGCCTGAACAGTTTTAGTGGAGTGGTGGAAAGGGAATTGGAAGGCAGAAGATTGAGTAGTGAATAGGATACAAGGAAAGGAAAATTAGTATATGAGGACTTTTCTCTTTTTAAAGTATTGATTATGAAATGAAGAGAGAGGTTGAGCAGTTGGTAAAATCCTATTTATTCTTTTAAAATGTAGCCCAAATATCAATTCTGTGAAGCCTCATCTGTCTCCTGTTCCCAACACACATATATACACACAGGAGAAGAAAAAGAAGTAACTGCTCTCTTTAACATATTCTCCTGGCTGTTAGTGCATAACACATAGTACTGTCATGCTGTGTCATAATGAGCTATCTGTCTCTACAGCTACACTGCTGGGCCTAGCGAGTAAAGAGGCTCTATGTCTTTTTCTTTCCTCAAATGCTAAGCCTAGCAGAGTGCCTCCTATACAGCAGATGTCAGTCAATGTCTATTGATTAAGAGTTTGAAAATGTATGATCTCAGCCTCTGGAATAAGCCAAACCTGGCTTTGGGTCCTGGTTTTGCTACTTAAAAAAAAATCAGTTTATCTTGAGCTAACTTAGTTTCCTCATCTGTAAACTTAGGAAATAATATTAAGTACCTTCCTTACATGGTTGTGAAGATTTAATCAGATAAATTAAATGAGGTAGTGTCTAGCATGTATTAAATACTATTAATAACAGTATAATATACAGTAACTAATAAATGTTACTGATTTTCATTATTCTAAAATCTGATCGGGTCATTTTCCAATTTGCCATATTAGATGATACCCACTGCATTCATGATACAATCTAAACTCCTCACAAGTCCCTTCAGCCTCTGGCCCCCAGTCTAATTCTTCAAATTCATCTGCCAACTGGCCAGGCACGGTGGCTCATGCCTGTAATATCAGCACATTGGGAGGTCGAGGTGGGTGGATCACTTGAGGTCAGGAGTTTGAGACCAGCCCGGCAAACATGGTGAAACCCTGTCTCTACTAAAAATACAAAAATTAGCCAGGCATGGTAGCAGATGCCTGTAATCCCAGCTGCTAGGGATGCTGAGGCAGGACAACTGCTTGAACCTGGGGGTCAGAGGTTGCAGTGGGCCAAGATCACGCCACTGCACTACAGCCTGGGTGACAGAGTAAGACTATGTCTCAGAAAAAAAATAAATCTGCCAGCTTTTCCCCTGTGGGCATCTTTTACTGTAGTCATGCCAAACTACTTCATCTGCAATTTCTGGAATATACCAAGTTTCTTTACACCTTTAAGAGGTTATTTACTTATTTATTTATTTAGAGACAATCTCACTCTGTCATCTGGGTTGGAGTGCAGCGGCACAATTACAGCTCACTGCAGCCTCGGCTTCCAGGGCTCAGGCAATCCTCCCAACTCAGTCTCCTGAGTATCTGGGATTACAGGTGCATACCACACTTGGCTAGTATAGAGAGGGAGTCTCATTTTGTTGCCCAGGCTGCTCTTAAGCTCCTGGGCTCAAGTAATCCACCCTGGCCTCCCAAAGTGTTAGAATTATAGGCATGAGCCACTGTGCCCAACCAAGAGGTTGTTTATGCTGTTTCCTAGCTTTATCCTGTCTGTTAAGATTCAACCTTCCCTGAACTTTCCACGAAGAGTCAGCATATCCTCCTCTGTGCTGAGAATCTACCTCTCCCTGGTGCTCATCATCACATTGTACTGTAGTCAGTGGAAGTGAGAAAATTCATATACTCAGTGTAATAACAGTGAATATTTTTATTGTAAGTCATGTTGATGGGTCTGTAACCCTATTGATGGCAAATTCCCTAAGATAGAGCCTGCAATGAATTCTTTTCTATATTCCAGGTGTCTCACAAATTAGGGAACAGATGAACAAACTGGCTCCAAACTTAGTGCTCCTACTGTATCAAACAACCTACCCCAACTAGCAGTCAGTCTGGGAAAATACCTAAAGGTTTTGGGCAAGTCTCTGACCTCAGCATTTTAGATCAATCTTAAACGTAACAGGTCACTTGGAAGTTACTTTACATTAATCCTTTACCTGATACAGTAATCCCTGATTCCTAAATGTCTCCGGGGTTCCCCTTTCCATTGCTGGCAAACTGTCAGAAAACTTTTCTTGAACAGAAAGTAATAGCTCCCAGTGATTTTCATGGGACTCTGGCTTTCTAAAATTATACTTCTACAATGTTTGATTTTAAGTATTTCTTTTGAAATCAGAAAAAGACACTTTTATAGAAGGAAATAATTTTTCACCTATTAAATCAAAACTTTTCTCACTGTAACTCATGCCCTTTGGACTAATTGATGTTTTTCAGGGGTACTGAGAACAATCTGCTCTCTTTTATATATGAGAAATTTTCTACTACTTGACAACAGTAATCATGATCATCTTTAGTCATCCTTTCTCTAGATTCAACTGTTTCCTGAAAATGTGTTTAAACTCCCTGCTCCTTCTTATTTCTAGATGAACACACTGGTATCCTTTTGATGATGAGCCCTGGGCCCTCAGCTCAGTTGGTACTACTCTAGACAGAGATCTTCGTCTGGAAGTACTAAGGGGTTCTGGACTGAAGAATTCTTTAGTGACATGATGAGCTCTGGAAGATGATCCTCTCTCCCTCAAACTGTACTAATGGATAATATGGACTGCTGTAGTCTGAGTGACATGGCATCTGGCCACCTTACTGAAGAGGCTGATAGCAAAGGAAACGCTAGTGCAGGAAGCAGTGCTTAAGAACTCTCACATGCTTTGGTCTTGGCCATCTCTGGATTACTTTACCTTTAGCCTCCCAGAGATTTTCACACAGGGGAGGATCAGGTCTCAAAGCATGTAATTCCCAACCAGACAACTTCTCATCAAGCAAATGGCTAAACCCATAGTGCAAGCCTCATACCTGCTGTCCCTTGGCTGAGGATAAACAGTCTGAAGGTTCTGCTTACATCAGTATTTCCAGTAGAATGGAGCCCATCACAGCCACTGGAGCCACTTTTTGGCTTTGTGTAACAAACCTCCTAGTCAAATACTTATGAATACTACCAATGGTGGAGCTTCATGCAGAGTAATACAACTTTGGATTTAGAAATGGAACAGAAGTGAGTTCTTTTAATATCAAGCAGACTTCTCTCAGTATTGCAGGGAACTGAGGAGGAATCTAAGTCTATCAGCACTAACCGTGAGGGTGGGTAACAAGCAGTCTGTTAAGACTGAGAATACCACTAATGCCCTGATCCTAGCTTGGGATTATGAATCCAATACCAGGTGGAGGTTTTACCAGAACCCCAGCACAAGGACACTCACATCTTGCAAGAGTTTCTCCAGATTTTCTTGAAGTTCATAGAAGTACTGTGATGTAATGAGGCCACTCTGAGATTTATCCAGGCAGTCTCGGGCCATCTCAATCACCTGATGATGAATAAAGCTCAGGGCTCCATCTGCCAAGGGTAGCACGCTGTCTGGAGTGTTGGAGGAAATAAACTCTGCTAGTCGCTCTTCCATTTGTGCAGTGGCCTGGGAAGAAAAGCAAGAAAGAAACACTTCCCTTCTAGTACCAGCTCAGTTGGAGCTAAGCCTGAAGGATCTGGAAATAGCAGAATAATGGGCTCCCTGTAATCCTGGTTTCCTTACACTGCATTTGGGAAACCTGATAACTGAAGACATTAAAAGATCACCTTCAAGTTAAGTCAAGATGCCTTTGCTTTACATTTAAGGTTCTCTTTTACCTGGCCTTGCCCATCTTCCTTAACTCCCTGCAGGGCAAGCTCTTTTGCTATAAGGACACGGAAGTATTTGCTATCTTCCTGCTTTACTATGTTGTTTCATGCCTCTGTATGCTGTTCCCTGTGTGTGGCTTTTTCACCCTGACAAGCCTGCCTGGCAAACTTCTAATTCTCCTTCTAATCTCAGTTCAAGCATCGTGTCTCCTCAGGAAAGTCTTTCCTTTCCCCAGGCAAACTAGGGTTTCCATCCCTCTGTTCTTCCCCTAGACCTCCCAACTGTGTAAACTTAGTGTACGGGTACTGCTGGTTTCTAAACTGGGAAGTCTTTCAA
The DNA here is from genome assembly GCF_049354715.1 of Callithrix jacchus. Lineage (NCBI taxonomy): Eukaryota > Metazoa > Chordata > Mammalia > Primates > Cebidae > Callithrix > Callithrix jacchus. Next base: position 82,785,106 of record NC_133508.1, on the reverse strand, counting down.
GTAGGAGAGAGTTTCATTTATCTCAGGATCCTCTTACTTAACCCTAGGACCCAAGCGAGTTAGGCAGGTGCTCGGGGAGTTGCTTAGTGAACCTGCCTGGTCACAGATGGCAAGTTGGAATGGGGGGACTTATAGATAGGAACATGATCATAACCTGGATCCCCAGAAGAGGAGAATGGAGGTCTGGCTCCAAAGTGTGTTAGGGACCTAACTACACAGTCATGTCAAAATGACAAATACACATCTGTCAACGAGTTCCTAGTTGTCTAAGACTCTGACTTATTTCTTTTGCCACCAGGTGGTGATTTCTGATTTCCAGTGTGTGTTTAGGCAAATGTATACCTACCTACATATATATGCGGTGTGTCTATGTGGAGAATGAAAGAGGAAGAGGGAAAAAGAGTGGGAATAAGAGGAGGAAGAAGGAAGTGAAGGAATCCTAATACATTTTCTCTAACAATAGTTCATCCAATAGGAAGGAACTGGAAACGTGCCTATAAACACAAACATCCAATGCTACAAAAACACCTAATATACAAAGAGGAGGAGGACACGCATGAGATACATTTCTCAACATTATATACTCCCAAACGTTATAAGCACCATGTACATCAAAATGAATTCCTGTTTGTTCTGCCTCCTTCCTCACTCTTTTCTCTAGCGCCCACTCCAAAGCTAGAAAGCACAGACCACAGGGCACAGGTTCTGCAGTGCAGTATCCTCTCTCCGTCAGGAATAGGGCCTATCTTCAGAAGGCAAGGTCAGAGTGTACAGGCATGTGGTGTTGAAAAAGACATACAAACAGGGCTGGGTGCAGTGGCTCACATCTATAATTCCAGCACTTTGGGAGGCTGAGGCAGGTAGATCACCTGAGGTCAGGAGTTTGAGACCAGCCTGGTCAACATGGCAAAACCAGTCTCTACTAAAAATACAAAAATTAGCCAGCTGTAGTGGCACATGCCTGTAGTCCTAGCTACTCAGGAGGCTGAGGCAGGAGAATTGTTTGAACCTGGGTGGCAGAGGTTCCAGTGAGCCAAGATTGCACCACTATATTCCAGGCCTGGCTGACAGAGCAAGATTCCATCTCTTAAAAAAAAAAAAAAAAAAAAGACATGCAAATGGGAAACAAGGTCCTAGTTCCATATATAAGGAGGTTCACAGCCAAACAACAAAGCTGTGAATGGTACTTCTCAGCTATCTCAGGATACCAACCTACTTTCCTCCCTCAGCATTTTCCTGCTTGAAAATAAAAAGTCAAAGGTTAGCAAGCAACTCTGAGATCTGTTTCCTACTCTACTGCTCTCTCTGGCCTTCTTGCCGTTGCAGCCTACTTCTGTCTGTGTACTCTCTGAAACCTGGTAATGATGTGCTGCTTAAGAAATCTCTATCAAATGGAGGTGCCATCAGATGGCAAATCCTGTAATGAGTGAACGCTACTCATGGATCCTCACGAGCACATTGAGAAATAAAGCATCCAGTTCTTTTTTCCTCTTTAATATATGGTGGGATACCTTTCTGACATTCCCCTCTGGATAACTCTACTTCTGGATAGTGAAGAAATAGAGGCTTTGCAAATACAGTCCCCAAACTCATAGTTTCCTGCTGTCTCCTTCTCAAGTAGTCTGGAAGCCCCAGTGCTGTGTCCACAGCCTCCTGGCTTTCTGTTCTTCCTGGTTATCTCTGGAGGTAGCACTTCATTCCCTCACTCCAGAGTCTTCCCACTGGGGCTGGCTATGGGCAGCCACCCTGGGGGGCATTGCCACTCTCCTTTTAAATACATCCTTACCTTCGGGAATCTTTCTTTGTACACATGATTCATCATTATTATTTCACTGTCAAAGGAAACTGGGGATCGTCCAGGACTGAAAAAGAAAGAAATGATTGTGTTACTTTAGTGCTATGGAACTAACAAGGAGAAAGATGGCCATCCCCAGAGACTCTGTCTTCAGCAGCCTACATACACCCATCTTAATGGGTACTGAGTTCAAGAGCCTTTCTTATTCCTGGAGTTTCTGGTGTTCCTTGGTCAGTTCAAAATGGTACCATATGGAGCTAGGCTTGGTTTCCACAGACTTCTGCCAGGCTAGAAAGACCCAGAAAGGGACCTACTCCTAAGCTCACTGGTGGCTTTCCTAGGATAACCTCCCCCAGAGTAGGATTCTCTGTGTCCTCTTAGTTTTGCCAATAGGGTTGGGTATGCCCCAGCATAATCTTGGGAACAAAGCAAATAAAACAACTATGAAAGCAACCAAAGGAAGACTGTGCACATGTACATTTTTTTCCAAACTAGCTGCAGCCAGTGAACCTTACTTGGGCTCTGACCTGGGGGATGAATGAGGCTAGTCCAGACTGTTGTGAGTTATAAGTCTGGGTCATTTACTAAAGAGAGCCAGTATGTTTTCTGCCTTAATTTATTATCTTCCCTGATAACCTAAATCTCCCCCTCTGGCTCAAGTGTGACTTTATCTCCTTAAAGGATTTCAAAGTTGGAGCCACATAGTTAAATGGATATATGGGTCTTACCCAGTTTACTGCCCCTGACACATGATCCCAAATGTGCTAGTTTCACAACTGTCCCACTCTGTCTTTCTTCCCTGGAATGTGCCATGTTTTGCCTGCTGTTCTGTTGCAAATTACCAAGGATTTAAGAGTAATATAGCAGGGGTTTCTCTGAGCAACACTGTGGGCCTCCCAATCTCAACTGGCCTAAAAGGTACCTTTCTCTATGTATGGGTTGTTGAGACCACCAAGACTCAGGTGTTCTTCTGTGAGACAGAAAGGCACTGGGGATCCACACCTGTCCGTTTGTATGCCTGATCCTTTTGCACTCAAGTCCCAGTCATCATCTTCATCAGTCTCTAAACCTGAACCAGTCATTGTGGTCTGGCCCAACTTACTCCTTGTCACTCCTGGTGCAGCGACAGCATTACCTAAGGGGATTCTTTCTGGGAGGAAATGCTGCTCCTCTGGGATCCTACACTGCAGATATTAGCCAATTAATTACTTCTTAGGGACTCTGCAAAAGTGAGCTCAGTCATTAAAGTCATGTTCATTTTAACCTAAAATTCTGGCAATAATTTAATAGTTAACGCCAATGATAATAGAAAATTAATCAGCAGCTGTTAAGGTTTGTTTGGTTTGATGAAGATGTGCCCAGGTGATTCATATAGACAATTCAAATTGACATTTAATTCTGCTTTTGAAATGGGCTTCTTCCCCATGCCAGCAACCTGTCTTCAGCAGCAACTTTTTTAGCTGGCCTAGCTCATATACCCAGGGCCTACGGGTTCTGGAGCCAGACAATCATCAGAATGGATGATACCATTGTTCTCCTTTTACCGAATGTAATCTAAAGTATATTTTTGCTGCTAACCACCTTAAAGGGAATAATAAAGGGACCACTTGACAGTATTGTTAAATACCTCCTGGGGTGATAGGTTGAGCTGTAACTGAAGCCAAAAAGGGCCTGGGCTTTGCTGAACTTGACTCACTCAACTGGCCAATGTATTATGCCAGGGGTTAGCAAACTGCAGCCTGCAGACCAACTCTGGCCTGCCACCCTTTTTGTTTCTTTTAGTAAATAAAGTTTATATATTATTTGTAGATGCTTTCATATTACAACAACAGAGTTGAGGAATGAAACAGAGATAGATAATCTATAAAAAAGCCTAAAAATATTCAGTCTTAGCCCTTTATGGCACAAGTGTGCCTATCCCTGTGCTATGCAAACAAACTGAAATCCATATCCACTGGGACAGTGGGCAGAGAACACCCTCACCTGAGGCTCCGGGAGCGGGGCCGCATGGTTGGGGACTGCCGTCCCTCCTCATCTGGTACACTCTCTGTGCTGAAATGCTTCGTCAAAAAGTGTAGCTCATCAGCTGTAGGCTGGAAAGGCAACTGGTGCAGCTTTTCCTGTGAGGAGCATGATGACTAGAGGGGAAAACATTAAGAGGCAACATTAAAGACATGTCCCAGGGCAGTCCAGGAACAGGGAAGGACTGAAAATGGTCAGGGAACTTCCCAGTCAGTGTAAACCCAAAGCAGGTCTTCTTTCCTCTACTCCCTTAGCCTTGCCTGTGCCTGATCTTTTTCTTCTCCAGCATGTCAGAGCCCTCAGCCGTGAGGAACCCAATATACTAGAGTTCTTCAGGAGTTGTGAAGGGAGTTGGGCCCAGACCTTCATGAAATGTTAGAACTGCAAAAGTAGTTAATAAATCATGCTTCCTCGCTTGGGACATGTTCTAGGTGTGCCCAGCTGCAAATAACATCCTCTTAAGTTCTCTGGTCCACAATCTTGAGAGAGCCACTCTGGGCACAGCTCAGCAATGTTTCCTTTTGGCTGTTATCTGGAGGAGAAATGTCTTTGCTGGATCTGTGAAGGCTGTGCCCAGACTCTAGGGACACCAGCAGGGAAGAAAATTACTTTTACATCTGAACCTGAAGATTAGACTTGACCTGAATACACTTATGAATTCTAAACATGGCTCAATGACTGAGGATTCCTGACAATAGCCCACTGCCAATCTCAACACGCCATCTGAGGGAGGGTGCTTGTGCACTTCCACAGGTGCAGCTAATGCTGAAGCACCCATTCAGCCCCAGGACTGGGGAATTTCCCTTTACCTGATAAGACTGACAAAGAATACAGGCAAGTTGAACACTTTCAGCCCAAGTTCTATTTATCAAATGATCAGCCTCCTGAGTAGCTGGAATTATGGGCATGCACCCCCACACCCAGCTAATTTTGCATTTTTAGTAGAGATGGGGTTTCTTCATGTTGGTTAGGCTGGTGTTGAACTCCTGACCTCAGGTGATCTGCCTGCCTCTGCCTCCCAAAGTGCTGGGATTACAGGCATGAGCCACTGCACCTGTCCTGTTTGTTTTTTTTTTTAGACAGGATTTTGCTCTGCTGTCTAGGCTGGACTGCAGTGGTGTGATCATAGCTCACTGCTTGCCTCAAACTTCTGGGCTCAAGTGATCCTCATGCCTCAGCCTCACAAGCAGCTGAAACTTCAGGTGCACGCCACCAGATTCAGTTTCTTTCTTTTTTTTTTTTGTAAGAGACAGGCTCCTGCTATGTTGTCTGGGCTGGTCTTTTGGAACTCCTGCTTCAACCTCCCAAAGCGCTGAAATTATAGGCCTGAGCTACTGTGCTTGTGTTTTAGACTATATCCCTATTTAAATGGATTTAAATATCTAAATCCACTTAAGAATGAAAGCGAAAGCACCACACTGAGATATAACTCTGTTGTCATAGGATCAATACTAAGTGAGAAATCAGCTTTTTTTTTTTTTTTTTGGCTAACAGTACACATTTCCTCTCAGAGAATATTATAACACATGAAGTTATAAACAGTGAGTGAGATGTCTCCATGGGGTTATTTCTTGGCCACACTTTAACAAATGATTTGGATCAAAGTTGCAAAAAGTCTTCTCACCATCTATAGCTAACGTGAAACTGGTGAGGCAATGTAAACTACAGTGGGCAAAACTGGTATTTTAAAGAATCCTAATAAGCTAGAGCACTGGGCTAAGTCTATTAAAATGTGCAGAAAAGGAATATTTATACATATATGAAACTCTTACATTGGTTCTAAAAAAAATCACTTGTTTTAGTAAAGAGTTATGGGAAAGGGGATGTTTACTAGGGAATGATCTTAAACTTAACAGTTGCCAAAGACCAGTGACATCTTTGGATTAATGTGATAGTAATATCTAGGTTGGGGAAAAAAATGTGCTCCTTTTCCCTGCTCAAGATTCGTGAATAAAGGCACACTAAACAGGGAAGACCTGAAGAATGTTGCAAGAAATGGGGATGGGGTCAGCAGGTCTACGGTCTGATTCTGCATGGGCTGCCAAGACTAAAACACTCCATATAGGGCCCTTTACAGAAAAAGTTGGCCAACCATGGCACTGTGGTTTTAATAAAAAGTTGCTCAGCTGGGTGTGATAGTTCACACCTGTAATCTTAGCACTTTGGGAGGCCAAGGCAGATGGATTGCTTGAGCCCAGAAGTTTGAGACCAGCCTGGGAAACATGATGAAATCCCATCCTACAAAAAATACAAAAATTAGCCTGCTATAGGCTGGTAGCATGCCCCTGCAGTCCCAGCTACTCAGGAAGCTGAGATGGGAGGATCATCTGAGCCTGGGGAGGTCAAGGCTGCAGTGAGCCATGAATGCACCACTGCACTCCAGCCTGGGTGAGAGTGATACTCTCTTGTTTCAAAAAAACAACAAAGTTGCTCAATGAGGACTTACTTAAGGGTCAATTGTGCATAGCAGCAATTAGTACAGCTCTTGTGTTTTAGGCTAAAACATTCTCCAAAATGAATAAACATTTTAGAGACAGGTCCGGCTTTCTGCTTCAGATGCATCAAACTTGGATATCAAATAACAATCACTCTTCCCTTCATTTTTGAAAGAAAAAGGTGAAAAAGAGGGGAAAATCTACTAAGTTTTTCGGATATAAGAAATGTGGGCTGGGTGCGGTGGCTCAAGCCTGTAATCCCAGCACTTTGGGAGGCCGAGGTGGGTGGATCACGAGGTCAAGAGATCAAGACCATCCTGGTCAACATGGTGAAACCCCGTCTCTACTAAAAATACAAAAAATTAGCTGGGCATGGTGGCGCGTGCCTGTAGTCCCAGCTACTCAGGAGGCTGAGGCAGGAGAATTGCCTGAACCCAGGAGGCGGAGGTTGCAGTGAGCCGAGATCGCGCCATTGCACTCCAGCCTGGGTAACAAGAGCGAAACTCCGTCTCAAAAAAGAAAGAAAAAAGAAAAAGAAAAAAAAAAGAAATGTGATCTGCTCTTGGTTCCAGTTCTAGAAATAAGGATGCAGGAGAAGAAGTGTGCTTAGGAGCCCCCATATTTGGTCTCACTGTCAAAGCAAAAGTTCATCCTCAAGCCCTCCTTTGCCTCCACTAGAAGTAACCAATTTCCAGAGAGGGCACTGGTCATCCTTTCTGAAGGCACTTATAGAGCTGGCTATGGCTGGGAAGGGACACCAGCCCTCTGGTGCACTCTACATCATCTCTAAGCAACCTCTTTGAGTTTGCCTTTGGAGAAAAAGCTGAGAACCATTTTGTAACACTAGACAACCCAAAGGAAAGTACTTTCTCAGGGTGAAGGAAGTACGGCCACAGATTTGACTACTTACTGAGACAGTGGAGCTAGGAGTGTTAGTTCCATATCCTGAAGAGGGCAAAGAAGCCAAAGACCAGCGCCGTCCATCAGTCCTGTATGCAAGAAAAAAGTATTAGGCAGTTTCTATAGGACGCTACCCTGACCCACAACCTGCCTGTCTGTCCATCAGCATTTTGGGGCAGCTGATTCACTGTAGGGCTCCTCCTTAAGACATTAGTGCTCAGTCCAGTACATGCTTTTATTCCTCTCTCCTACAGAGGGCCTATTGTTGTTTTCCCTGCAAAGACAGATATCTGACTATAAAAGAGTCCATGACTTTGAATAACATAAGAACATCTGTCATACAACACCGTGGTTTTGGAATAAATATTTTCATACTCTCAACTGACTTTCAGAGAAACAATGACAGAGGATTCCAGCTACAGGCATCTTCACAAGTTAGAATTGCCACTGAAATGCAGCTATTTCCATTTTGGAAGGCTCCATGTAAAGGGTTCTGTGGTCTTCCTCAGGCCACTGGCTGACAACAGGAAGAAGTGGACCACCATCTGGGTCTGAACTGAGCATTAATCAATGGCAAATAGTTACAGGCTGCCTAGGAGCCATTAGGACCCATAAAACCAATCTTTGGGAATATTTGTCAAAGAGCGACAGTAACTTCAGAACGAGAAGGGAGGTAACATACACTTGGCTGTATATGAGACTCTGGGGGAGGCTTCCTGCTGCTCTCAAAAGGATGCTCCCCAAAGCACTCATCAAAACAAAAAAACTAACCCCTCCCCCAGTTATCTGCTTTACTGTAGAGGGGAAATATCAAGCAGATATCTAGTTTGAAACATTTATAATATGAACGTGTGATTCTTTGCCGGGACTGTGGGATGTAGTGTATTCTTTTTTTGTAGAGCTTGAGGGTATAGCCTGCTCTAGTTGAAGTTAGCTACAAAGTTTTTGTGTTGCTACTCACAGAACCTTGGACTATCAGCAATGGAGGAGCTTTGCAAGTTCATATTACAATTTATAGAGAAAACCACTATGATTTGGGTGATTTGTTCAAGGATTCATGGTTATGGTAGGGACAGGGAGAAGAAGCAGCAAAAAGAGGAATAAATCTTGCTGGGGCTTCTCCCTTTGAGGCACTCCCCGCTACCCTCACCGATACCTAGCAGCTTTCCTAAGGTTTCATGCCACATGCACATGACTCAAACTTCATGCTACCCTGGTAGCAGCACATACAGGCTGTAACTCTGCTGGAACCTAGTCTCTGAGATTCATACCCATCCAGGAAGGTACTCAGACAGGATGTTCTTTTTGACCTCTTTGCTGGGTCCTGGGAGCCCTACACAATAAAGCAAGTCCATTCCAGGAAAACAGAGCAGCAAAGATGAGACAAGTATAACTCAGGGATGGATTTCCCAAACCTGTGTCAAATATACTTTGGCACATGTGAGTTTTTCTCCCCTTAGACAAAAATAAAAGTCAGTTGCATGGCAGCTATTTCTCTGTATGATGAACAGTAGGGGCCACCAGAGTCAGGAACAAAATGCCACCACATGATGCCTTTATTTCCTCTATCTGGTCACCACAGTCACCTGAATAACTGAGGAAAGTTGTGGGAATAAGGAAAGTTGTGGGAATAAGACTTGTCCCTAAGCTCAGAAGTTTGGAAATATTCAGCAATTCCTGCCTCTAAGCATATGAGCTCTGAGCCTTGATTCCAGCAGGTAAAGGCCCTTTGGGCCTCTTTGCAAGATAGGAAAGGCCCAATGTTCATACCCACAGTCAGAGAAGAATCATCACAACCAGTTTTCACCAACCACATCACAAACCATACTGTCTGGCCATGCATAGCAGTTTCCCAGCCCCTCTTCCCATTATACCCTCTATTACCTGTCGGCTCTGTGGCTATGGCTGTAGTAAAAAAAAATACACATTATAGTGAGAACCAAACGAACCAGAGAGAGTGGTCTTTTTGAACCTTAGTATTTGGTCTAGCTTGGCACATTCCTTCTGTTTAGGAATGTGTGATAGTTTGAAGTGAAAGTGTAGGACCAATGGGTCTATCCTTAGCATTTCGTTCAATCTGTCTTTTGTTTGATATTGCAAACTAATGTGATTCTCCAAAGTGCCAGCCTGACCTCATAACCAGAAACAAACAATTCCTGATAAATCTGTTTGGCAGGGTTGAAACACTTCTCCCCACCAACACCAATAACAAGCAGCTTTTCCTACTATGTTCTATAAGAGGACAGCCCAGTGATCCATGTTCCATACACATGACTCAAATGTCATGCCACCTAGCATAGACCTATTTGGGTCTCAGTGGCAAAAACCAGGTCTTGAAGCCTCCTAGTTGGTTCTACTCATTAACCCAGGCAATGAAAGACACACAGTAACAACGGAACAGGCTGTTCCCTCTGCCTCGAATGGGTCCTCGCACCTAATGTGGCAGCTGCTTCTCATCCTTCAGAAAGGCTTTACATGGCCATCCAGTAGATATTCTCTGGTCTTAGTCTCTTCCTGTTCTTCTTTTGTTTTTGCTTTTTGGAGATAGACTCTTGTTCTGTTGCCCAGGATAGAGTGCAGTGGCACGATGTAGGCTCACTGCAACCTCCACCGCTTAGGTTCAAGTGATTCTCCTGCCTCAGCCTCCTGAGCAGTTGGGATTACAGACATGCGCCACCATACCTCACTAATTTTTGTATTTTTAGTAGAGACAGTGTTTCACCATGTTGGCCAGGCTTGTCTCAAACTCCCAACTTCAAGCAATCCACCCACTTTGGCCTCCCAAAGTGCTGGGATTACAGGCATGAGCCACTGCGCCTGGCCCTTTTCCTGTTCTTTCATGCAACATCATGCTGTTTCCCTCTATGATGCTTGTCATAGTTTACAACCATATACTTGTTTGTCTTTCTCTCCCACTACTCATTGGTCTCCCCACTAGGATACATAGCTTTCAGCAAATGAAGGTATCTCTATAAAGGTGATTTGATTGTGGTTGAAGTGAGACAGAAAATACGCAAATAAGAAAATATCAGGAATTGAAAAGTACTAGTTTGAAAATAAAACTGGATAATTTGATGGAGAATGACAAGGAGGCCCCTTCAGACTGAATGTTTAGGGAAGGCCTCTCTGAAGAGGTTATATTTAAGATGAGACATGAATGGTAAGAATGAATTACTTAAATGAAGAGCAGAGGGAATAGCATTCTTTACAAAGGAAACAACCAGTACACAGACTCTCTCACATCCTGAGTTTCAGGGAAGTAAGGACTATGTCTGTTTTGCTACCAATACATAACTAAGCACCCAGCTGAGCGCACCTGGCTCTAGTTAGTAGTGCTCAGCAAATATTTATGGAATGAATGAGAAATAACTCAATGCCATCCATGGGGATCTGGCCACAGGTCTTGCTGTCCCAGCTTGTACCTACTCTGAGACTACAGTTCATACATATACAGTCCAGGCAAGAAGTCTGGGATAAGTATTTCCAGCTGGTTGGAAAAACAAATGCATTAATCCAGCATATTCTTATACTGTAAGTGATCTTATCTGGATCCTTGCTTAACAAACTGGAAGTTTCAAAGGGTAGGAGAGATGAGCCCATGAAACAAACCCGGATAAAATTTGTTTTGAATAAGGCAAGTGGGTTGATGAGGGGAAACCCAAGTCAGCCATCAAACTTCCCTCAACCTGTTCATGTTCTTTTCAGCTACAAAGAATCCTGGAAAGAGGATGAATTTCTTTTGGGTTATCATTGGAACAGTGAGTTAACACTGTTTCCAGGAGCCTCCCTTTTTCCTAATGTCTTTTTTAAAAAAAGTAATCTAAGTATTAAAACTGTCCTGGCTGGCCAGGAGGTGGCTCATGCCTGTAATCCCAGCACTTTGGGAGGCTGAAGTGGATCACTTGAGGTCAGGAGTTCAAGACCAGCCTGGGCAACATGGTGAAACCTCGTCTCTACAGAAAATATAAAAAACATTAGCTGGGCATGGTGGCAGGTGCCTGTAATCCCAGCTACTCGGGAGGCTGAGGCAGGAGAATTGCTTGAACCCAGGAGGTGGAGGTTGCAGTAAGCCGAGATTGTGCCACTGCACTCCAGCCTAGGGGACAAGAGTGAGACTTCATCTCAAAACAAAAAAAAAAAAACTCCTGGCCTCCAGCTGTATTACATTCTCCATCCTTTAAAGGTTACAAATCTGGAACCATAATTTTCCTGCAGGTCTTATACCAGACTAACTCTAACCAAGAATAATTTTAAAAATAAAATATAATAAATATAAACCTGCCAAAGAATCTTAGGAAAGTCCTAAGAGCTGGGCCCGGTGGCTCATGCCTATAATCCCAGCACTTTGGGAGGCTGAGGTGGGTGGATCATTTGAAGTTGGAAGTTCGAGACCATCCTGACCAACATGGAGAAACCCCATTTCTACTAAAATACAAAATTAGCTGGGTGTGGTGGCACATGCCCATAATCCCAGCTACTTGGGAGGCTGAGGCAGGAGAATTGCTTAAACCCAGGCAGTGGAGGTTGCAGTGCCGAAACTGCGCCACTGCACTCTAGCCTGGGCAATGAGCGACATTCCATCTCAAAAAAAAAAAAATTCAGACAAGAAATCGTGTGTGAAAGAAAGAAAGAAAGAAGGAAAGAGAGAGAGAAAGAAAGAAAGAAAGAAAGAAAGAAAGGAAGAAAGAAAGAAAGAAAGAAAGAAAGAAAGAGGGGAGGGGAGGGGAGGGGAGGGGGGAGGGGAGGGGAGGGGAGGAGGAAGGAAGGAAGGGAGAGAGAGAGAGAGAGAGAGAGAGAGAGAGAGAGAGAGAGAGAGAAATAAATAAATAAATAAATAAATAAATAAATAAATAAATAAATCATGTGTGTACAGAGCCTGGGTATGTGATTTGGATGGATTAATCTCCTTCAACTCAGATTTCTCCAAAGGCCTGATGATACTCCAGCCATAGGCAGAGCTGTCAATGTTGCTGCCATGGGCTAGAGACAAGTTTATATCATTCTGAAGAGGGGAGAGACATCAGAGGACTATAAGCATGGCTCTGTATGCACCAAATTTTTCTAAATACTTGGAAGGAAAAGTGAAGTCCTTGTAGTCTCTTTATCCGCCACACAAACTCCAGCTCGAAGTCAAGGAGGAAGGCATAGAGGGCCCTTCCAGCCCCTTTAAACTAGCTGAGTTAGAGGGGACAAACAGAATAACTTTCGGTCCTCCCGAAGGAGAGGTTATTTTCTCATTGATCACTCTAGGACAGCTCTCAATTGAGAGTGTAATGCTTTGGAACATACCCATAGGACATCAGGGACTAAAAAAAAGTGAATTATAAAAATAAATCTACTTTCATTGTGGGATCAGGTCCTTACCAGACACCAAATCTGCCAGTACCTTAATCTTGGACTTTCTAGTATCCAGAACTCTAAGAAATAAACTTCTGTTCTTTATAAAAAATAAAAATAAATAAATAAATCTACTTTTACTTAATATCTACTCTCCTGTTCAAACATTCAAACACAAATACATGGGGCACCTACAAAGCAAACCAGAACACGATGATTACAACCTGGAAGAGAAAAGCAAAGAGAGAGTTTTGATGGATAGGAACCTCAGGTAACACACTGGAACAAGTAGTGACACTTAAAGGAGGAATTTGACATTCAATTAACCCTCATGCAAGTGCCACATGTGTTGATCTCAGAGGTTTTCTATCTACTTACCTACGGGCAGGAACAAAGGAAAAGTGAGCAGGTACATTTGGAGAGAAATTCCGAGGGCTGTCCAAAGGACTGTTACCTGTGGGTGGGAAAGAAAATAAAACTGTGAGGCTTGCTTCTGAGGAGAGCTGACATGACCTTCAGGCAAGAAATCTTCCCCTAGCACTGGCAATTAGTATATATGGTTATTTTCTCAGGCCCACTATCAGTTTAATGAGTCTCTTTACGTAAAAGTTTCATAGCCCAGGTTTTCTCCCTTGTTCCCAAGTTTCCTATAACAACCCATGTCTCTCAGACATCCATTCTAGATCTAGCAGCAACTTGACTATTTCCTGCCCTCCTAGGAACACACCTGAGACTTCAATCTGTCTTGTCAAGTGAGCCAACATTCAGAAGGCTTAATGAGTTCATTCAGTATAGAAGGTAGAGCCAAATGTTCATGCTTTCTCAAAGGGCAATAGGACCCCTAATCCAACAGTTTCTTGCATATATATTTCTGCAGTGTATCCAAAGGCTAAACCAGGAACATGTGTGCTTTAAGAGGAAAGAGAGGTTCTCAGGTAGGGACTCAGGATAGTAGTAACCCTTAAGATAGTTCATAATCAAGGCCCCCAACTCTACAAAGCAAACCATCATTTCTTACTAGTTTTCATGTGTCCCCTGTAACTTGCTAACTTAAAGCTCAGAAGCTTTGAACCAAACTCTAAGTTTACCTTTGTACTAATCCCAACAGTTCTTAAACCTAAGCCTGCCATACTTCTCTGGGCTATCTTCTAGCTGGGGGCTGGTGCATAGGAGCCCCTAGCTGACAGAAGTTGTTCATATGACTCTACTCAAAAGGCCATGTTGAAGTAAGCACCATACTCCATGCTGTGCTGGCAACCCTCTAGCCCCTGTCCACCTTCTCACTTCTGTGCTTACCTCCCAGGGGCCTGGTACTTCAACATGCCCTGGCTTTTTCTTGGAGAGTATCACAGGGTAGGGATGTTCCAAGGTGCCCAAAACCTACCCCTTTGTTTCCCATTATCTCTATCCAATAGGGCTTATATAGCACTTAATGTCTTTTTATACTGATCTAGTAGAAACCAGTCTCTCAATCAGTGCCCCTACTACCCTATGCAGCACTTCTGTATCAATTATATAATGGCATTGTTTTTAGTTGAAATAATTAGAAAGAGGCATTTGCAGCTTGCTCTCACCACCAGGTGCATAAAATACACAACTTCATCCAGTGAATCTGCTCTCAACTTTGCATGATCTCTGGGTTTTTCATGCTCTGTGTTAGGGTTATCGGTTATGACCTCTTCCCATCTTCTGGCTAGTGGGCACCAGGATCTAAAGGAAGTGATCCTGAGTAGCTACTTCCTTAGCCAGGAGTTAATTAGGATCAGGGCTCCTCAGAAGCATCAACGCTTTTTTTTTTTTTTCTTTTCTGATAGTGTCATCTCATGCAAAGATTAACAAATACCCATAGTTTGATTCTTGGCATACAAAGTCAGATGCTGTTTACTGGTACTCAAAACTACCCAGCTAAAGCCTCAAGGAGATGCCTGGACAGGAACATCCGACAATGACTAGCATTCCAAGGACTGGGCTGGTTACAGAGGTACAACGAATCTTCCAGGTACTCACAGCAGACCTAGGGTTATGTAACACACACATATGTCAGAAATAACTAACACCAAGAGGGAAAAAAAAAGTGGCAAAAACTAAACAGCACCACTGAGCTGTAGGACTTCAAGCAGAGGGAGGGGAAAGTGGGGGATACAGAAAAAAAGAGAGGAAGAAATAATAGCTGACAATTTTGCAAATTTGATAAAAAGCATATACCTATATGCTGTGTGACAGGTCCTTTACCAGATTACTTAAGGGTGCGTATGTTCACTGCCTGAAACCTGAAGGCTAGGCCATGGCAATGGTACCCAGCTGAGGAGTAGGTATCCCTGAGAACAAACCAAACATCCCAGAGAATATCTGAGAACCTCCCAAGAAAAACAGTCTCACTGTTCAAACACAGTAGACAAAGATCCAGGAAATTAGCTTAAAAGCAGTTTAGAGGGAGCCGGGCAGATGCCTGTCATCCCAGTTTGGGAGGCTGAGGGGGTAGGATTGCTTGAGTCCAGGAGTCTGAGACCAACCTGGGCAATATGGTGAACACCCCATGTCTATAAAAAAAATAGTAATTAAAAAAAAAAAGCAGTTTAGAGACAGGAAGCAGCATGGATCTCTAGAGCTGTCCTGCTGTCGTCCAGGAGTGCCCTGTATTTAAGTTGAATAAACTCATCTACTCATCAAGCTGAACTTGTCTGAGTCATTCTTTGGTCTCATGGCTCCTTCCCAGTTTAGGTGGGACATTTACAGTCCCAAGTTTTTCTTGTAACGTCATAAATCTAAGACTCTCTAAAAACCCCAAACACGAGAAAGAGGAAGAGAACTACATCAAACTACATCATGGTCAAATCGCTCAAAACTTAAACTACAGAGAAAAATCTTAGGAGTGGCTAGAGCTTGGTGGAGCTGGGTGAAGTGAGAAGACAGGGTGAAGTGAGAAGATAATGTTATACAGAGGAACAAAGACAAGGATTATAGCAATTTCTCATTGGAAACAATGCAAGAAGATAGCAGAGCAGTATCTATAAATTATGGAAGATATGGCTATTCTCCTGCCAACCTAGAATTCTAGACCCAGCTGTTATATAACAAAGAATTTGACTGGTCTTAGCGCCCAGTTCCTGGGAAGGAGCCCCTAAATCCTTGAAATTTCCCAAGTGATAGGAACGCTTTTGTTGTTCATGATGGGGCCCGATACTTTATTCTAATGATATAACTCAGGATGTGGGCTGGTCACACCTGAACGACCAACCATGTGATTAGCAGGTTGGGGCTTTGAGGCATGGTGCAGTGAGTGGTTTACGCCTGTAATCCTAGCACTTTGGGAGTCAGAGGTGGGTGGATCACCTGAGATCAGGGGTTCCAGAACAGCCTGGCCAACACGGTGAAATCCCGTTTTTACTAAAAATTCAAAAGTTAGCTGGGCGTGATGGCGCACACCTGTAATCCTAGCTACCTGGGAGGCTGAGGCAGGAGAACTGCTTGAACCTATGAGGAGGTTGCAGTGAACCAAGATTGTACCATTGAACTCCAGCCTGGGCGACAGAGTGAGACTCTGATTAAAAAAAAGAAAAAGAAAAAGAAAAAAGTGGGTTGGGGCTTTGAGTCTGACATAAACCTGAAGTAGAGAGGAGCTAGAGATTAAGTTCAGTCATGTGGCCAATGAGTCAATCAATTATGCCTATACAATGAAAACTCACTCTGGACACAAAGCTCCTGTGAGCTTCCCTGCTTAATAATTTGTATGTACTGTTATACATCAAGGTGCTAGGAGGGTGATGCATCCTGACTTCATAAGGAGAAGGCACTGGAAGCTTTGCATTTGGGACCCTCCCAGACCTTGTCCTATACATGTCTTCTTTGGCTAGACCTGCTTTTTATCTTTTTTGCCACAATAAAATTGTAAACCTAAGTACAGCGGTTTCCTGAGCTCTGTGAATCATTCTAGTGAATTACTGAACTCAGGAGGTAGTAAGAAACTTCAAATTTGTATCCTTTTGTCAGAAGTATGGGTGACTTGGGAACTCCTAAACTTCTGTTTGGTATCTACAGTGAGGGCAGTTTTGTAGAGGACTGGGACTTTGTAAAGTGTGGCCTAATGAGGCAGTTAGTGTCAAAAGACATTGTATCAGCAAAAAAAAAAAAAAAAAAGTTGTTTTTTTTGTTTGTTTTTTTGAGATGGGAGTCTTGCTTTGTTGCCCAGGCAGGAGTGCAATGTCGTGACCTTGGCTCACTGCAACTTCCACCTTTTGGGTTCAAGTGATTCTCCTGCCTCAGCCTCCGGAGTAACTGGGATTACAGCACACCCCACCATGCCTGATTAATTTTTTGTATTTTTAATAGAGATGGTGTTTTACCATGTTGGCCAGACTGGTCTTGAACTCCTGACCTCAAGTGATCCTCCCACCTCAGCCTCCCAAAGTGCTGGGATTATAGGCATGAGCCCCTGCTCCCGGCCTCAATAAGGATATTTTTTTAAAGACAGAGGTAAAAAAAAAATGCTTTTTCAAACAAAAAAGTTAAATAAAATTCTCAACAGCAAACCACACTAAAAAAAAATGTTTAAAAAATATCCTTTAGGCAGAAGCAAAAGGAAATATGGATCTGCATGAAAGAATGAAGATCAATGGGAAGGTTAACCACATGGAAAAAGATACATGACATTTTCTTATTATTTAAACTTCTTTTTAAAAGCAGTAAATGTTTAAATAAAAATAACAGTGTGGGGTTTACAACACATGAGAATCAAAATTTTGAAAACAACTATATAAAGGCTGGAAGGAGAGAAATGGAAGATTCTTATCCTGTATGTGAAGTGGTATAATATTTGAAGAGTGATATGAGGGATATGTTAAAGACATATACTATAAATACTAATGCAAACACCAAACAATAAAGGGTTATAGCCTATAAGCCAATAAAAGACATAAATGGAATAAGAATACACACTTAACCCCAAATAAAGCAAAAAAGATCAAGGAAGAAGAAAAAAACAGGTGGAGTAACTAGCAAACAAATAGGGAGGTGGTAGACATAAACTACATCAACAACCACATTAAATGTTAATAGTCTAAATGTCCCAATACAATACTGAAGAAGAATAAGGTTAGAGGACTAATATTACCTGACATCAAGACTCACTATAAAGCGATCAAGACAATATGGTACTGGTAGAAGAACAGATACATAAATCAGTAGAACAAAGCAGAGTACCCAGAAACAGATCCATACAAATATAGTCAACTGATATATGACAAAGGAACACCGGCAATTCAATGGAGAAAACTATATTCTCATTGACAAATGGGGCTGAAACAACTGAATGTTAATATGCAAGAAAATGAATCTAAATACAACCCTTTACAAAAATTAACTCAAAATGGGTCATGAAAATGATCTTACTGTAAGATTTACCTAAATGTAAAACACAAAACTATAAAACTTGTAGCTGATAACATCAGAGAAAGTCTAGGTGACCTTGGGTTTGGCGATTAATTTTTAGAATATGAAACCAAAAGTAAAACCATGAAAGAAAACATTCATAAGCTAGACTGCATTAAAATCAAGAACTTCTGCAAAAGGTACTGTTAAGAGAATGAAAAAGACAGACCACAGACTAGGAGAATCTGTAAAAAATACACACTTGGCTGGGCATGATAACTTATGTCTATAATCCAAGCACTTTGGGAGGCTGAAGATGGAGGATTGCCTGATCCCACAAGTTCAAGATCGATCAGTCTGAGCAATACAGGGAGACAGTGTCTCTACAAAAAATTTAAAAATTAGTTGTGTGTGGTAGCCTAACACACCTGGTCTCAGCTACTTAGGAGGCTGAGGTGGGAGGATCATTTAAGCTCAGGCTGTAGTGGTCTGTGATTGCACCACTGAAATCCAGCCTGGGTGACAGAGCAAGACCTTGTCTCAAAAACAAATAAGCAAAGCCAAGCCCCAACACCCAAAACAAAACAAAACAAAACAAAAAACCCACATACTTGAGAAAAGACTTGTAACCAAAATGTGCAAAGAACTCTTAACTCTCCACAATAAGAAAACAACCCAATTTTTTAAATGGGCAAAAGATCTTAACAGCCACCTCACCAAAGAAGATATGCAGATAGCAAACAAGCATATGAAAAGATTCTCAACATCATTTGCCATAAGAAATTGCAAATTAAAACTACAATTGGATACTCACATATACCTATTAGAACGGATGGGGAAAAACAGGAACTCTTGTTATTGTTAGTAGGAATGCAAAATGGTACAGTCACTTTGTAAGATAGTTTGGCTGTTTCTAAAAAGTTAAACAAGTTGAAGCAGCAATTAATAGCCTACCCACCAAAAAAAGCCCAGGTCCAGACGGGTTCACAGCCGAATTCTAACAGACATACAAAGAGGAGCTGGTACCACTCCTTCTGAAACTATTCCAAACAATCCAAAAAGAGGGAATCCTTCCCAAATCATTCTATGAGACCAACATCATCCTGATATCAAAACTCAGCAGGGACTCAACAAAAAAAGAAAACTTTAGGCCAATATCCATGATGAACATAGATGCAAAAATCTTCAATAAAATACTGGCAAACTGAATGCAACAGCATATCAAAAAGCTTATCCATCACTATCAAGTAGGCTTCATCCCAGGGATGCAAGGCTGGTTCAACATAGGCAAGTCTATAAATGTAATTCACCACATAAACAGAACCAAAGTCAAAAACCACATGATTATCTGAATTGACGCAGAGAAGGCCTTTGACAAAATTCAACAGCCCTTTATGCTAAAAACTCTCAATAAATTAGGCATCGACGGAATGTATTTCAAAATAATAAAAGCTATTTACAACAAGCCAACAGCCAATATCATACTGAATGGGCAAAAACTGGAAACATTCTCTTTGAAATCTGGCACTAGACAAGAATGCCCTCTCTCACCACTCCTATTCAATATAGTATTAGAAGTTTTAGCCAGAGCAATCAGGCAAGAAAAAGAAATAAAGGCTATTCAATTAGGAAAGGAGGAAGTCAAATTGTCTCTATTTGCAGATGACATGATTGTATATTTAGAAGACCCCATCGTCTCAGCCCAAAATCTCCTGAAACTGATAAGCAACTTCAGCAAAGTCTCAGGATACAAAATCAATGTGCAAAAATCACAAGCATTCCTATACACCAATAACAGACTTAAAAAGAGCCAAATCAAGAATGAACAGCCATTCACAATTGCCACAAAGAGAATAAAATATCTAGGAATGCAACTAACAAAGAATGTAAAGGATCTCTTTAAGGAGAACTACAAATCACTGCTCAATGAAATAAGAGAGGACACCAACAGATAGAGAAACATTCCATGCTCATGGTTAGGAAGAATCAATATCGTGAAAATCGCCATACTGCCCAAAGTAATTTACAGAATCAATGCTATCCCCATCAAGCTACCAATGACTTTCTTCACAGAACTGGAAAAAACCACCTTAAACTTCATATGGAACCAAAAGAGAGCCCTCATAGCCAAGTCAATTCTGAGCAAAAAGAACAAAGCTGGAGGCAACACACTACCTGATTTCAAACTATACTACAAGGCTACAGTAATCAAAACAGCACGGTACTGGTACCAAAACAGAGATATAGACCAATGGAACAGAACAGAGGCCTCAGAGGCAACGCCACACATCTACAACCATCTGATCTTTGACAAACCTGACAAAAACAAGCAATGGGGAAAGGATTCCCTGTTTAATAAATGGTGTTAGGAAAACTGGCTAGCCATGTGCAGAAAGTAGAAACTGGACCCCTTCCTGACACTTTACACTAAAATTAACTCCAGATTAAAGACTTAAAACATAAGACCTAACATCATAAAAACCTTAGAAGAAAACCTAAGCAAAACCATTCAGGACATAGGCATAGGCAAGGACTTCATGACTAAAACACCAAAAACAATGGCAACAAAAGCCAAAATAGACAAATGGACCTAATTAAACTCCAGAGCTTCTGCACAACAAAAGAAACAATCATTAGAGTGAACCAGCAACCAACAGAATGGGAAACAAATTTTTGCAATCTACCCATCTGACAAAGGGCTAATATCCAGAATCTATAAAGAACTAAAACAGATTTACAAGAAAAAAACAAACAAGCCCATTCAAAAGTGGGCAAAGGATATGGACACTTTACAAAAGAAGACATATATGAGGCCAACAATCATATGAAAAAATGTTCATCATCACGGTCATTAGAGAACTGCAAATCAAAACCACATTGAGATACCATCTCACGCCAGTTAGAATGGCGATCATTAAAAAATCCGTAGACAACAGATGCTGGAGAGGATGTGGAGAAATAGGAATACTTTTACACTGTTGGTGGGAGTGTAAATTAGTTCAATCATTGTGGAAGACAGTGTGGCGATTCCTCAAGGACCTAGAGATAGAAATTCCATTTGACCCAACAATCACATTACTGGGTATAAACCCAAAGGATTATAAATCATTCTATTATAAAGACACATGCACACATATGTTCACTGAGGCACTGTTTATAATAGCAAAGACTTGGAACCAACCCAAATGCCCATCGATGATAGACTGGACAGGGAAAATGTGGCATATATACACCATAAAATACTACACCATGGAATACTAAGCAGCCATAAAAAACGATGAGTTTGTGTCCTTTGTAGGGACATGGATGAAACTGGAAACCATCATTCTCAGCAAACTGACACAAGAACAGAAAATCAACACCGCATATTCTCACTCATAGGCGGGTGTTGAAAAATGAGAACGCACTGACACAGGGAGGGGAGCATCACACTGGGGTCTGTAGGGGGGAACTAGAGGAGGGACAGCAGGGGGTGAGGAGTTGGGGAGGGATATCATAGGGAGAAATGCCAGATATAGGTGATGAGGAGGAAGGCAGCAAACCACATTGCCATGTATGTACCTGTGCAACAATCCTGCACATTCTTCACATGTACCCCAAAACCTAAAACACAGTAAAATATATATATATTTTTAAAAAAGCTAAATACAGTCTTCCCACACAATCCAGCAATTGCACTAAATAATTACTCACTTGAGTTGAAAACCTGTCTACACAAAAATCTGAACAGGAATGTGCATAGCAGGTTTATTTGTAATTGCCAAAAACTGGAAGCAACCAAGATGTCCTTCAATAGATGATGAATAAACATACTGTGGCACATCCATACATTGAAATATTATTTAGCGATAAAAAATAAACAAGCTATCAACCTACGAAAAGACAGGAACCTTGAACGCATATTGCTAAGTGAAAGAAGTTAATTTGTAAACGCTATATATTGCAAGATTCTGACTAGGTGACATTTTAGAAAAGGTAGGTATAACTATGGAGACAGTAAAACGAACAATGGTGCCAGTGGGGAGAAGATGAGGGACAAATAGGTGAAGTAATTTGCACTGTTTTAGGGAAATAAATCTACTCTGTATGATACTGTAGTGGCAAATAAATGACATTTATGTATCTGTCAGAACATACAGAGCTTTATAACATAGAGAGTGATGTAAGGAAAAAAAAATTTTAAGTCTTGGTTTGTCACCTCTAAAGGCAAATTAAAAAAAAATAACTTATGGCTGGGCGTGATGGTTCATGCCTGTAATCCCAGCACTTTGGGAGGCTGAGGTGGGCGGATTACGAGGTCAAGATATCGAGACCATCCTGGCCAACATGATGAAATTCCATCTCTACTAAAAATACAAAAATGAGCTGGGTGTGGTGGCGTGCGCCTGAAGTCCCAGCTACTTGGGAGGCTGAGGCAGGAGAATGGCTTGAACCAGGGAGGCAGAGGTTGCAGTGAGCCAAGATTGCACCACTGTACTCCAGTCTGGCAACAGAGCAAGACTCCATCTAAAAACAACAAAGAAAAAACAACAACAACAACAAAAACCTTATGAGGTCAGAGGATCCCAGAGAAGAATGCAAACTATGACAAGAGAATCTAACTGTTTTACAAATATATGAAACAACATCACTGAAGAGGGTGAAGGGAAAAGTGCTGACCTAAGAAATTTTGGAAATAAATGAAATCTGTAAGCCTAAAGAGCAAAGGAACTACAGGTAGTACTAAACTCAAGCTGATGAAGTTGTTTCTCAAGGAATATGAGTTAATAACTTTGATACAGCTATGCATGTATACTGGAACTGAGTAATTTATGTATACAGATGGTGGATGGTGGGACTCAGGTTTCTCATTGTTGGAGTGGAAATTTACATATCAGCAAAGAGAAGAAGGGATTGATGTGATATTGGATTAGAGCCAGAGACATCAAGAAGAATTCATGTTTAATATATATACAATTACATATAAAAATATTTATAGATATGCATATATTCACAGGTTAGTATACATACTAATACTATATTTCTTTGATCAATCAGCTAAGAGTGACTAGAAAAAGGGCACCTCAGTAGAAACAAGCATACCTAGTACCCATATCTTGATTTGTAATACTGTTTTCCAATTTTAAAATCCAGATTTTTTGGAAGAAATGGCTGATTCTAGGAATGGGGCCAGAAATATACAGCATGAGCCTTGAATATCTTATAGTGCCAGACAGTAAGGAAGGGATAAAACAACAAACCAAAACACCAAATGGACATATGTCAAGAGGGAAAAGGAACCAACTGCAAGAATCTCGATGGCCAAAAGTGGAACAACTTCAGCGAAAAAATAAAGTATTAATGGATTATAGTCTGATCTAGATAATAAATACCTATTAGTTCATACTTATGTGAATGACTGACTAAATAAATGGGGAAGAAGATCAGTGAGGATGTAGAACACCTGAACAACAACAAACAGCCTAATTGACACAGAATACTACAAAACAGTAGTAGAATATACATTCTTTTCAGGTGAATAAGGAACATTTGCTAAGAAAGATCACATTCTGAGTCATAAAACCAAACTCAATAAATTCTGAAAGGTACAAGCCATATAAAATATTTGTTCTGACTACAATGAAATTGAATTAGAAATCAGTAACAGAAAAATCTCTGGAAAATCTCTAAATATTTGTAAACTAAATATACTTCTCAATAATTTGTGGGTCAAAGAAGAAATCAAAAGGGAAACAAGAGGCTGAGTGTGCTGGCTCATGCCTGAAAACCTAGCACTTTGGGAATCAAGGGATGGGAATCCCTTGAGGCTTGGTGTTCAAGACCATCCTGGGCAACATAGCCAAACCATGTCACTACAAAAAATTTTAAAAATTAGCTGGATGTGGTGGCTGGCACCTGTGGCCCCCAGCTCTTGGGAGGATGAGGCAGGAGGATCACTTAAGTCCAAGACGTCGAGGCTGCAGTAAGCTATGATCAGGCCACTGCACTACAACGTGGGCAACAGAGCAAGACTCTGTCTCTTTAAATAAAAATGAAAACACATGTCATACCACTAAAGCAGTTCTTAGAGGGAAAATTTTATCACTACCTACCTATATCAGAAAGGAAGGACTAAGTCCCACCATTTTGGGAGACCAAGGTGGGAGGATCACCTAAACCCAAAAGTTCGAGATCAGCCGGGCAACATAGTGAGACCTGGTCTCTACCAAAGAAAACCCAAAAGAAAACAAAAAAACAAAAAAAAAACAAAAAAAAAAAAAAGGGAAGAAGAAATGACCTCAAGACTATACTTGTTTGTTACCAGAGAAGTTTCTCTGAATGTATAGAGCACTGTTACACTAAAATGGTTTGTTACTAGAGAAGTTTCTCTGAATGTATAGAGCACTGTTACACTAAAATTAACTCCAGATGGATTAAAGACTTAAACACAAGAACTAACACCATAAAAACCCTAGAAGAAAACCTAAGCAAAACCATTCAGGACATAGGCATAGGCAAGGTCTTCATGACTAAAACACCAAAAGCAATGGCAACAAAAGCCAAAATAGACAAATGGGACCTAATTTAACTCCAGAGCTTTTGCGCAGCAAAAGAAACAATCATTAGAGTGAACCAGCAACCAACAGAATGGGAAAAAAATGTTTGCAATGTATCCATCTGACAAAGGGCTAATATCCAGAATCTATAAAGAACTAAAACAGATTTACAAGAAAAACATTCAAAAGTGGGCAAATGATATGAACAGACACTTTTCAAAAGAAGACATATATGAGGCCAAGAAACATGAAAAAAATGCTCATCATCACTGGTCATCAGAGAGATGCAAATCAAAACCACATTGAGATACCATCTCACGCCAGTTAGAACGGCGATCATTAAAAAATCTGGAGACAACAGATGCTGGAGAGGATGTGGAGAAACAGGAACACTTTTACACTGCTGGTGGGAGTGTAAATTATTAGTTCAACCATTGTGGAAGACAGTGTGGCGATTCCTCAAGGACCTAGAAATAGAAATTCCATTTGAACCAACAATCCCATTACTGTGTATATACCCAAAGGATTATAAATCATTCTATTATAAAGACACATGCACACATATGTTCAATGAGGCACTGTTTACAACAGCAAAGACTTGGAACCAACCCAAATGCCCATCAATGATAGACTGGATAAAGAAAATGTGGCACATATACACCATGGAATACTATGCAGCCATTAAAAACGATGAGTTTGTGTCCTTTGCAGGGACGTGGATGAACCTGGAAACTATCATTCTCAGCAAACTGACACAAGAACAGAAAATCAAACACCACATGTTCTCACTCATAGGCCGGTGTGGAACAATGAGAACACATGGCCACAGGGAGGGGAACATCACACACTGGGGTCTGTTGGGGGGGACTAGGGGAGGGACAGTGCAGGGTAGGAAATTGAGGAGGGATATCATGGGGAGAAATGCCAGATATAGGTGATGGGGATAGAGGCAACAAACCACATTGCCATGTATGTACCTATGCAACAATCCTGAATGTTCTTCCCATGTACCCCAGAACCTAAAGTGCAATAAAATAAAAATAAAAAAAGACAAAGAAATGACCTCACTTTCTACCTTGAGAAATTAAAAAAAGAGGAGCAAATGAAACCCAGAAGAAAGGCAATCATAAAGATGAAAATAGAAATCAATTAATAAAAAAACCACTGGAAAACAAGAGACAAAATGTATAAAACCACGCACAAGGCCAGGCATGGTGGTTCACGTTTCTAATTCCAGCACTTTGGGAAGTCAAGGCAAGAAGAGTGCTTGAAGCCAGAGGTTCAAGAATAGCCTAGGCAACACAATGAGACCCCATCTCTACAAAAAATTTAAAAATTAGCTGGGTATGGTGATGTACCTGTGGTTCTGGCTGAAGTATGAGGACTGCTTGAGCCCATGAGGTTGAAGCTTCAGTGAGCCATTTTTTATCACCCTACTCCTTCTGCCTGGGCGACAGAGCAAGATCCTGTCTCTCAAAAATCAAACTAAAAAAACCCAACAAAAAACATACACAGGTTTTTGAGATCAATAAAATTAAAACCATAGGCAGACCAATCAGAAAAAAAAAAAAAAGAGATAAGACACAAATTACGAACATCAGGAATGAGAAAGTTGACATTTCTATGGATTCTACAGATAACAGAAGAATAAGACAATATAAACAACTTTATGTCAATTAATTTGACTACTTAGAAGAGACTGAAAATTCTTTGAAAGATATACACTACCAAAGCTCACTCAGAAATAGACAACCTAAATAGTCCTATATCTATTAGCAAAATTAAGTTTATAATTTAAAACCTTCTCAGCCAGGCGCGGTGGCTCAAGCCTGTAATCCCAGCACTTTGGGAGGCCAAGGCAGGTGGATCAGGAGGTCAAGAGATCGAGACCATCCTGGTCAACACGGTGAAACCCCGTCTCTACTAAAAATACAAAACAAATTAGCTGGGCATGGTGGCATGTGCCTGTAATCCCAGCTACTCAGGAGGCTGAGGCAGGAGAATTGCCTGAACTCAGGAGGCAGAGGTTGCAGTGAGCCGAGATTGTGCCATTGCACTCCAGCCTGGGTAACAAGAGCGAAACTCCGTCTCAAAAAAAAAAAAAAAAACCTCACAAATTCTAGGTTCAGAGGCTTCACTAGAGAATTCCGCCAAACATATAAGACAAAAATAACAATTCTACACAACTTCTTCCAGAAAATTAAAGAGGAGTGAATACTTTCCAACTCATAACTATGAGGTCAGTATAACCCTGTCACCAAAACCAAAGACATTATAAGATAATTACAGGCTAACATCCTTTATGAATATGGATGCATACATCTTAAAATTTCAGCAAATCAAATACAACAACATATAAAAATACTAATACAGACTAATATTCTGTAAATAATGGGGAGCGTAGAGCAAATACTACATGACCAAGTAACATTTATCTCAGGAGTTCTAGTTGGTTTAAATCTGAGAATCAGTCACTTTAAGTTACTACATTAATGGGCTAATCAAGAAAAAAAAATCATCTCATTAGACATAGAAAATCCATTTGACAAAAGTTTAACAATAATATTTGATAAAAACTTTTAGCAAGGCCGGGAGCGGTGGCTCACACCTGTAATCACAGAACTTTGGGAGGCTGAGGTGGGTGGATTACCTGAGGTCAGGAGTTTGAGACCAGTCTGACCAACATGGTGAAACCCTGTCCCAATAAAAAAATAATAAAATAAATAAATACAAAAACTTTTAGCAAACTAGGAATAGGACACATTCTTCAGTTGAAAAGGGTATCTATGACAAACCTAAAGCTAATACAATAGTTAACAGTAAAGACAAAACTGTTCTAAGATCAGGAACAAGGCAAGAATGTCTACGATTTCCTCTTCTATTCAAAATTGTACTGAAAGTTCCAGCCCAGTGGAATAAGGCAAGTTGTCTTTATTCATAAACAACATGAGTATCTCCAGAAAATACAACAGAATCTACAATAAAGCTCCTGGATATAGGAGAGTTAGCAAGGCTACAGGATAAAAGATCAATATACAAAATCCACTATATTTATATATACTGTAAATAATTAGAAATGAAAAATAATACCACTTATAATTGCATAAAATATGGAATACCTAGTGATAAATTTGACAAAAGATGCATCAGAACTTCACAAAACATGCTGAGAGAAATGAAAGATGATCTAAATAAGTGGAGAAACAAAGCATGTTCATCAGTTAAAAGATTTGATATTGTTAAGTCAATTCTCTCCTAATCTACAGATTCAGTATAATCCCAATAAAAATACCAGCTCCCTGTTTGATAATCTGATTTTTAAATTCATATGGAAATACAAAGGACAAGAAGCCAGACAAAAAAAACAGTACATACTGTATAATTCCATACTGTAGATAAAATTCTACAAAATCGAAAGTAATCTATGAGTGACAAAAAGCACATCAGCGATTGCCTGGAAGTAATTACAAAAGGACCTGAGGAAACTTTCGGAGATGACAGATATATTCATAACTTTGTGGTAATGGTTACAGATGCATATACATAGGTCAAAAGCTCACTGGGCACAGTGGCTCATACCTGTAATCCCAGCACTTTGGGAGGCCAAGGCAGGTGGATCACCTGAGGTCGGCAGTTCAAGACCAGCCTGGACAACATGGTGAAACCCGATCTCTACCCCACCTCCCCACCAAAAAAAGCTGGATGTGGTGGCAGGAGCCTGTAATCCCAGCTTCTCAGGAGGCTGAGGCAGGAGAACTGTTTGAACCTGGGAGGTGGAGGTTACAGAGGCTGAGGCAAGAGAACTGCTTAAAGCCAAGAGGTGAAGTTGCAATGAGCTGAGATTGTGTGCCACTGCAGTCCAGGCTGGGCAACAGAGTGACACTTTATCTCAAAAACAAAAAAACCAAAACCAAAAGAAAGTTATCTAATTTTATACTTTAAATACTGTATGTCCATTTTATCTCAGTAACATTTGTTTAAGAATAAATATAGGGTTCCAGCCTGGAGAAAGCTCGTGCGGTGACATTAAACGGCTCACCCACCATCTGCTGAGCTCGCATGTGTAGGGGTTGGAGCCCTATGGCTTCCCCCTGCACCTCTAGGCTACCGAGGTCCGCATCTGCCCCGTGGAGTTCAACCCCCAATTCATGGCGCCTATGATACCCAAAGTGGAATGGACGGCGTTCCTGGAGGTGGCTGATAACTTGCAACTGATCCAGGTGCCTAAAGGGCTGGTTAAGGGTACAAGGAGAATGAAGACTTTCTGAGGACCATGCACCACTTGCTGCTGGAGGTGAGAAGCAGCCCATCATTTGCTTCCCGGGCCACCTGCCTCCCGCACTGAGGCTGCCAGTGCTCAGCTCTGTCCCTCCCCGCCCAAAGGTGGAAGTGGTGGAGGGCACCCTGCAGTGCCCAGAGTCTGGACGTATGTTCCCCATCAGCTGCAGGATCCCCAACATGCTGCTGAGTGAAGACGAATCTGAGAATTGATTGTGCCAGGTGCCAGTTTTTCTTGTTATGACCATGTGTGTTTTTGTTGTATATACCGTTTCCAAATTCCGCCATGTGTATCCCCAACCCTTGACCCAGTAACACATGAAATATACAGTACTCTTGAGCTCCATAGTATACATTTTTTTCTCATTAAAAGTTCAAAACAAAAAAAAAAAAAAAAAAAAAAAAGAATAAGTAAAACAAATGTTTTAAATACCCTATGTATTCTTGGTTCACCTTGTCATTTAGAGTGCAATGTGATTGAAGACGGCTCATATTTATGTACTCATTTATTCACTTTTATCAAGTTTTTTTTTTTTTTTAAGAAAAGGTCTTGCTCTGTCACCCAGGCTGTAGTGCAGTGGCTTAATCACAGCTCACTGCAGTCTGGAACTGCTGGGCTCAAGTGATCCTCCCAACTTGGCCTCCCAAAGTGTTGGGATTACATGTAGGGGCCACTGCATCTAATCAGATGGCTTACATTTTTAAAAATCTTAAGTCCCTTCTGTGGTTTGGTTTTTT
The DNA here is from genome assembly GCF_049354715.1 of Callithrix jacchus. Taxonomy (NCBI): domain Eukaryota; kingdom Metazoa; phylum Chordata; class Mammalia; order Primates; family Cebidae; genus Callithrix; species Callithrix jacchus. The sequence continues at coordinate 82,755,698 of NC_133508.1, read as the reverse complement.
AATTTAGATTTTTGACTTGCTTTTATTATAGATAAAAAACAGGTCAGGCATGATAGTTCATACCTGTAATATCAGTACTTTGGAGGATGAGGCAGGAAGATCACTTGAGGCCAAGAGCTCAAGACCAGCCTGGGCAACACAGTGAGGCTCTGTCTCTACAAAAATTTTAAAAATGAATAGGTGGGTATGGTGGTGTGCACCTGTGGTCATAGTTAGTTGGGAGGCTGAGGTGAAAGATCAGTTGAGCCTAGGAGATCAAGGCTGCAGTGAACCATGATCATGCCACTGCACTCTGCACTCTAGTCTAGTTGAAAAAGTGAGACTCTGTCTCAATAAAATAAAATAAAAGAATCCTGATCCGATTCCATCCTCCCCGGGCTGTGGCTGCCCTTTTGGTACTCCCATGGAGGATAGCCGGGCAGAGGCGAAGGGATCACGGCCTCCGTAGCTCGTGGTCCCAAGAAGCATCTGAAGCGGGTGGCAGTTCCAAAGCATTGGATGCTGGATAAATTGACCGGTGTGTTTGCTCCTCGTCCATCCACCGGTCCTCACAAGTTGAGAGAGTGTCTCCCCCTCATCATTTTCCTAAGGAACAGACTTAAGTATGCCCTGACAGGAGATGAAGTAAAGAAGATTTGCATGCAGTGGTTCATTAAGATTGATGGCAAAGTCCGAACTGATATAACCTATCCTGCTGGTTTCATGGATGTCATCAGCACTGACAAGATGGGAGAGAATTTCTGTCTGATCTATGACACCAAGGTTTGCTTTGCTGTACATCGTATTACACCTGAGGAGGCCAAGTACAAATTGTGCAAAGTACGAAAAATCTTTGTGAGCACAAAAGGAATCCCTCATCTGGTGACTCATGATGCTCGCACCATCCGCTACCCTGATCCCCTCATCAAGGTGAATGATACCATTCAGATTGATTTGGATACTGGCAAGATTACTGATTTCATCAAGTTTGACACTGGTAACCTGTGTATGGTGACTAGGGGTGCTAACCTGGGAAGAATTGGTGTGATTACCAACAGAGAGAGGCACCCTGGATCTTTTGATGTGGTTCATGTAAAAGATGCCAATGGCAACAGCTTTGCCACTCGACTTTCCAATATTTTTGTTATTGGCAAGGGCAACAAACCATGGATTTCTCTTCCCCGAGGAAAGGGTATCCGCCTCACCATTGCTGAAGAGAGAGACAAAAGACTGGCAGCCAAACAGAGCAGTGGGTGAAATGGTCCCTGGGTGATATGTTAGATGTTTATGCATAATTAAAAATCATATGGCATGATTAAAAAAACAATAAATAAAAATAAAATAATCCTCACAAAGGCATGTAGCTTTCAATGGATGAAGTGTGTTGTTGACTCTATTTAATAAATCATGTTACTTGTTTTTCAATTCCCTCCAAAGGATGATAAATTTCTATCTTCTGTACTATCAGCATTTTTTCTTGAAAGCAATGAAGAGGTATTATAGTTTTATATTTTTAAACAATAGATTAAATTTGAACCTTTCTTTTGGAGGATTAGAAACACTCTGTTTCCAATGTTTTCAAGTGATAGACTTATCAGTTTTTAGAGGAGGCGTAATATTTCTCTATCCAAAACACATATAGATGGTAACATTTCTAAACATCCATCTTCAAATTGCTTTCTCCACGGCACAAATTTAAAGTGTAGCTACCTTTGTACTCAATGCTAAAATACCACGTTCACCCTAAAAAGTGTCTGTGCCTCCTACCCCAAATTTCCTAGGGAGCATACTACTAAACATCACTTGTTAGCACAGAAAAAGTTGGAATATTTGGAATACGTTTTGTAAAAGAAAATTGGGCTGGGTGAGGTAGCTTGTGCCTGTAATCCTAACACTTTGGGAGGCCAAGATGGGAGGACTGCTAGTGTTCAGGATTTCAAGACCAGCCTGGGCAACATAGACTCCATCTCTACAAAAACTAAAAAAAAAAAAAAAAGCTGAGTGTGGTGGTGTACATCTGTAGTCCCAGCTACTTGGGAGACTGGGGTTGGAGGACTGCTTGAGCCTGGGAAGTAGAGGCTGCAGTGAGCCGTAATCATGTCACTGCATTCCAGCCTGGGTAACAGAGTAAGATCTTGTCTCAACAAAAAAAAAAAAGAAAGAGAGAAAGAAAGAAAAGTGACTTACTCTAAAATTTAGAATAGATTGAATAGAGAAGGAAAGGAGTTAGGGGGTATCTTTGATAAGCCAAATGAAAAATGATGAGGGTTTCCACAAGGCCATGATAATGAAATCAGAATGTGCTTGGTTTGCAACACCTTCCATGTCAAAGACTTTTCTGAGTTTTAAATTGAATCTTTGGTGACACCTACCAGAATGAAAGGCATCATATGATAAGTCTTTGTTCTAATATAAATAAGATAAATATTGTACTTATTAAATTATCAATTTTTAAGGTTCATTTGTTTGTTTATTAGGATTTTTCAGAGCTGATTCACAATTCAACATTCTACATTACCAAATATGGCCAATGTTGAAGAAAAGAAATGGCTTCCAAGTTATAGATTTATTGCCAAGACATAGCAAAAAACAGACCACTATGTATGTGATGGAAATCTTCGGCAAAAGGCATCTGTAATGCAAGGGGAAGTAATGATGAATTCCCACCAACCGCAAGCAACAATATAATAAACAAGCATTCTTTCCAATTGGCCAGGCTCTGCAGACTTTTCAGAAGATGCAATTCTGACACTACCTCAAGCTGGGTATACTGCAATTAAACTCTGACACCATCCATACAGAGTCAGCATAGACCTCACAGGTTAAGAGCAAAGTCCTCGACAAGACTGCCTCACTTCCAACACCAGTTATAAGTCTTTGTGGGGGCAGCGGGGGTGGAGGGGGTGAGGCAAGACCACCAGCATATCTGGCTGACTAGCTACAAATTCAGGAGTACCCACAGCCCTCCCACATTCAATAATTTACTAGAACAACACATAGAATTCAGAAAAGCACTATACTTATTATTACAGTTTTATTATAAAGGATACACAAAGGCAGGGTGAGGTGTGGGAGGGGAAGTAGAGCTCCTGTACCCTCTCCTTGTGGAATCTGGGAGTGTCACCCTCCTGTGTTCACCAACCAGGAAGCTCTACTGAGCTTAGGTTGTCTAGAGTTTTAATTTTTATTATATAGTCATGACTGATTAAATGACTGGCTAAATGACTGAACTCAATCTCCCCGGCTCTATCCTAACCTTTTAATAATGTGGTTGGTCTCTCTAGTGATCAGTCCCCATTCTGAAACTATACAGGGGCCTACCATGAGTCACCTCACTAGTATAGCAAGACAATCCTATGTTTCAGAAAATTCCAAAGTTTTCAGAGACTCTGTGCCTAAATCTGGAACAAAGACCACAGAAATTCTTTATTGTACCATAGATACTAAGGCCTAAAAATGTGTGCTACTTTTATTGGGTTTTCTCTATTTCTCCAACATACACTTCACCTTAAAAGGCCAAAATTACTACCATTTTCAAGTTTGTGACAGAATAAAATCAAGAATTTTGAAACTGCCTTTGCCAGAAAAATCTGACATAGGAATATTATGATAGTGAAAGAAATCTTACCTAACCAACTCCATCTTGCTTCTAACCTGCAAGCTGCCCTTGTACATTCTGAGCATGGGCCAAAACTAGTAGGAGTTTAGTTTACTTTCAAACAAGATGGTAACAGCCCCTACTGATAAAAATCCTCTGAAGGCCTGGGGACCAGACCACATTTTTAAACCTGACAAATTAGCCACATGATTAAAAATTATGGCTCAGGAGTTATTCAGCCAGAGGCCACAAGATTCCTAACCTCCTGGAGTCTCCTAAAGATAACATCACTATAAACCCTAAGACTGGTTTTGAAGGTATTTTTCAGATCCTGCATTCTGATGGACCAGCTGGTGCTACCCAGGCGAGGTAAACTGGCTCATCTGGTCTTGAGGTCCCCATTCAGGGCTTGCTCAGCTCGAGAGGACATCTTCAACTCCCTATGATTTCATGCCCAACCCAACCAATCAGCATTCCCCATTCCCTAGCCCCCCTGCCCACCAAACTATCCTTTAAAAATCCCTAGCCTCAGCTGGGTGCAGTGGCTTACACCTACTACAGTCAGGAGTTTGAGACCAGCCTGGCCAACATGGTGAAACCCCAGCTCTACGAAAAACACAAATATCAGCCGAGTGTGGTGATATTTGTATGTAATCCCAGCTACTCAGGAGGCTGAGGGGGGAGAATTGCTTGAACCTGGGAGGTGCAGGTTGCAGTGAGCCAAGATTGCACCATTGCACTCCAGCCTGGATGACAGAGCAAGACTCCATCAAAAAACAAATACAGAAACAAAAACAACAAACCCTAGCCTCAGAAATTTTGGGGAGGCTGATTTCAGTAATAAAACTCCAGTCTCCTGTTTGGCCGGCTCTGCATGTATTAAACTCTTTCTCTATTGCAATTCCCCTGTTTTAATAACTTGGCTCTATCTGGTGAGTGGGTAAGGAGAATCCATTGGGTAGTTACAGTTCAAATTGGTCTTATTTTGGGGGAGGGAAGATTATGTTATAATAACATTCTGAGCCAGCATGATAGCTCACACTTGTAATCCTAGCACTTTGGAGGCCAAGATGAGAGGATCACTTGAGCTCAGGAGTTTGAGGCCTGCCTGGGCAATACAGTGAGACTTTGTCTCGACAAAAAAATTAAAAATTAGTTGGGCATGGTGGTGCACACATGTAGTTCCAGATACTCGGGAGGCTGAAGTGGGAGGATTGTTTGAGCCCAGGTTGAGGCTACAGTGAGCGGTGACTCTGTCATTACACTACAGCCTATGACAGAGTGAGACCTTGTCTCAAAAGACAAAAGCAAGAACAACAAAACATTCTGAAGAAAACAGTCAAACTGATTCTTTAAAAATTCACATAAAAAATAATTTCAACTTTCATTTGAGATTCAGGGGGTACTTGCAGGTTTGTAACCTGGGTATATTGTGTGATGCTGAGGTTTGGGGTATGATTGAATTGATTTCATCATCCATGTAGTGAGCACAGAACCCAATAGCTACTTTTTCAACTTTTGCCCCTTCCTTCTCTGCCCCCTCTAAATAGTCTCCAGTCTTTTGTTGCCATCTTTTTTGTTTTTTTTTGTGTTGAAACAGAGTCTTGCTCTGTTGCCCAGGCTGGAGCACAGTAGCACAATCTCAACCTTCACCTTCTGGGTTCAAGTGATTCTCCTGCCTCTGCCAAGTAGCTGGGATTACAGGTGTGTGCCACGACACCAGGCTAATTTTTGTATTTTTAGTAGACATGGGGTTTCTCCAGGTTGGCCAGGCTGGTCTTGAACTCCTGACCTCAAGTGATTCACCCACCTCGACCTCCAAAAGTGCTGGTATTACAGGCATGAGCCACTGCACCTAGCCTGTTGCCATCTTTATGGCCATGAGTACCCACTGTTTAGCTCCCACTTATAAGGGAGAACCTGCAGTATTTTATTTTCTGTTCCCACCTTAATTCACTTAGGACAATGGCCTCTAGCTACATCAATGATTTCATTCTTTTTTATAGCTACATTTTTTTTGTTTGTCTTGGTTTCAGGCAGGGTCTTATTCTGTCACCCAGGAGTGCAGTGGTGCAGGCACAGATCATTGCAGCTTCAAAACTCCTGGGCTCAAGTGATCCTCCCACTTCAGCTCCTGAGAAGCAGTCTACAGGTGTGAGCCATCATAAAGTGGAAAAAGCCAGATAATTTTTTAGTTTTTGAAAGAAATGGGGGTCTCACTATGTTGTCCAGGCTGGTGCCAAGCTATCCCCATACCCTGGCCTCCCCAAGTGTTGAGATTATAGGTGCAAGTCCCTGTGTCCAGCTGATTGTTACTGATGACTTACATTCAGAGTTCTAGCTCCAGAAAAGAATGATACTATTGAGAAGAATCCTTCCTTAAGGACAGCAATAAATGGCTCAACAGGACCAAAAAAAAAAAAAAAAACACACACACACAAAAAACAAAATCTGACAGAAAATCCAGCAGCCTAGTAAGTAAGCTTTTTCCACTTTATGAAGCTATTTTAGCAGGTGGAGCAGACAGTTCAAAGGTAACTGATCATTCATCCCAGAAAAACAAGTTATAAACAAACAAAACCGGGAGGAGTCAGTTGACCCTGAACCAGCTGCTTCATTTATACGGTTTAACTAGTTATAAAGGAATATAATTATATAGCAAGCACCTGTGCACACTGTCTAGTTTTAACAATGCCATCTTCCGAAATCCCTCCACATAATCCCTCCTGATCAAAACCCCTCCCTTTACCCCATTTAAAGTCAATATTATGATAATCATTTCCTTATAGCTTTACCAACTAAATATGCATTTCTAAACACTCTAGTTTTTCTACTCATACAATTTTTAAAAGTGAGTTATAACTCACATGTAACATTTACCACAAAGCGTGTAGCTTAGGAGTTTTTAGTATACTCACAAAGGTATGCAATTATAACCATTATATAATTCCAGAACATTTTTATTGCCCAAAAAAGAACCTCTACCTGTTAGCAGTCACTTCTCATTTCCCTCTACTCCAGCCCCTGGCTACTACTAATCTACTTTCTGCCTCTATGAAATTGTGTATCCTGGACATTTCATAGAAATGAGATTATATAATATGTTTACATTTGTGTTCTAGTTTGTCTGTTTCTGTACTTTATGTAAGAAAACGCCAAGTTGCTCTGCAAAATAGTTGCACTAATTTATACACTCACCAGCAACGCTTATGGATTCCTATTGTTTTGCATACTCATCTATACTTGGTTTTGTCTCTCTTTAACCCATTATTGGTGGTCATATAATATCTTTTTGTGATTTTATTTTACATTTTCTGTCTTTCCTTTTTGAGACAGTCTTGCTCTGTTGCCCAAGCTGGAGTGCAGTGGCATGACCTTGGCTCACTGTAACCTCTGCCTCCCAGGTTCAAGCAATACTCATGCCTCAGCCTCCTGAGTAGCTGGGATTACAGGTATACACCACCATGCCCAGCTAATTTTTTTTTGTATTTTTAGTACAGACAAGGTTTTGCCCTGTTGGCCAGGCTGGTCTCAAACTTCTGGCCTCAAGTGATCCACCCACGTTGGCCTCCCAAAGTGCTGGGATTACAGGTGTGAGCCATCACATCCAGCCTATTTTGCATTTTCATAATTACTAATGAGAGTAAGTTATCTTTTCATGCATTTATTAATCATTTAGATCTCTTCTTTATGAACTATCCAAGTCCCTTGGCCATTTTTCAATCATATTATCATTTTATTTTATTGATTTACAGGTTTTTGTTGTTTTTATATAATATAAGAGGTGAGGTTTCACTATGTTGCCCAGTCTGGTCCAAACTCTTGGGCTCAAGTGATCCGCTCACCTCAGCCTCCCAAAGTGCTGGGATTACAGGAGCCACATGTGCTGGGCTCAGGAGTTCTTTATATATTCTGAACCCAAAGCCTTTGTTACTTTTATGTGTCACATTATTTTCTCACACCTTGTGGCTTGTCTTTTCACTTCTTTCATAGTACCTTTTAATAACTAGAAATTCTTCTTATTTTTTTTTTTTTTTTTTAAGACAAAGTTTCACTCTTGTTGCCCAGGATAGAGTGCAATGGCGTGATCTCTGCTCACTACAACCTTCACCTCCAGCGTTCAAGCAATTCTCTCTCCTGCCTCAGCCTCCTGAGTAGCTGGGATTACAGGTGCCCACCACCACGCCTGGCTAATTTTTGCAGTTTTAGTAGAGACAGGGTTTCACTATATTAGCCAGGCTGGTCTTAAACTCCTGACCTCAGGGGATCTGCCTGCCTTGGCCTCCCACAGTGTTGGGATTATAGGCGTGAGCCACCGTGCCTGGAGAAATTCTTCATTTTAAATGTAGTCAAATTTAGAAATCTTATCCTTTATATCCTGGCATGCAGATTTTCTTCTGTACACCTTCTAAAAGTGTTACTGTATTACTTTTCGCATTTAAAATTATAATTCACCTGGAATTGATTATTTTTGTGAAGAGCCACGTTTTTAAATTTCTCCATATGAATATTCAGCGGATTTTGCCTAAGGCTTAACAGTGCCACCTCTGTCACAAATCAAGTGTCTGCATATGTATAAATTTGATCATGGGCTCGTCTTCCTCCCACTAACTCTGCTCATCCTATTAGTATTTCTTATCTAAGTTAAGGGTATCAACACACGTCATTAATCACGCAGGGAATATGAAGACAATCAAATCCAAACACCACTGATTTAACTTCTTACATATTTCTCACATTCAAATATTTTCTTTATTTCAAACATTCCCCTAACATCTTGATAATGGCAATGGCCTCTTAACGGGTCTTCCAACTGCCAGCACTACCCTCTGTTAATAACTGTTATTTAACATTTTAAATCATACAATTCACAAATTCTTATGGCCAAAAACAGTAGCAAACTGAATAAAAGGTGAAAGCTGCTTTTTTACTTTTCTTTTTAACAGGTAATCACCATTAGAACAATGTGGTTTTAATTTTTCCAGACTTTTCCTTGCATTTGTCTCACGCCTTGTGGCCCCGAGTAGCTGGGATTACAGGCATGTGCCACTATGCCTGAATACTTTTTGTATTTTTAGTAGAGATGGGGGTTTTACCATGTTGACCAAGCTGCTCTCAAACTCCTGACCTCAAGTGATCTGCCCACCTCGCCCTCCCAAACTGTTGGGATTACAGGCATGAGCCACTGCTCCTGGCTCTCTTTGCTTCTTTAAGTCTTAAACGGTATTCAGTTTTTGCCAGGCATGGTGGTTCACACCTGTAATCCCAGCAATTCGGGAGGCTGAGGTGGGTGGATCACCTGAGGTCAGGAGTTCGAGACATGGCGAAACCCCGTCTCTACTAAAAATTAAAAAAAACAGCTACTTGAGAGGCTGAGGCACGAGAATCACTTGAACTCAGGAGGCGGAGGTTGCAGTGAGCCGAAATTGCACCACTGTATTCCAACCTGGGCAACAGAGAGAGACTCTGTTTCAAAAAAAATTCAGCTTTTAGATTAAAAAACAACCTTTGGCAAATCTTGATAAACTCCCTCCATAAGAAAATGAACATACATACAAAACTGGAAATATAATTTTAGGAGATTTATGGTACTTCTAAAACCACTCAGGGTCCATGGATCTCAGGTAAAAAAGAGCCCATTCCATGGACTATTCATGCCTCATCCCTTTAGCACTGCATATAAGCCCTCCATGACTTTCTGCCTACCCAGCCATATTTGACTAGCAGCTTACAATCTAGTAACATATAATCTGTACTTTTTTTTTTTTTTTTTTTTGAGACAGAGTCTTGCTCTGTTTCACAGGCTGGAGAGCAGTACAGTGGTGTGACTGTGGCTCACTGCAGCTGTGACCTCCTGCACTCAAGCAATCCTCCCTCCACCTAAGCCAACTGAGCAGCTAAAACTAAAAGTGTGTACTACCACACCTGGCTTTTTTCTTTTTTGTAGAGACAGGGTCTCACTATATTGCCTAGGCTAATCTCAAACTCCTGCCTCGAGTGATCCTCCCATCTTAGCCTCCCAAAGTGTTAGGATTACAGGCGTAAGCTATCATATCTGGGCTACTACAATGCTCTGGACTTTCAATGTCCTAAATATACAATGCTATTTCATAAGATCTTAGAATGACCTTCTGCCTCATTTAATGAGCTAACTCCAAAAAGAACACCTTGCTTAATGACTAGATTGGGTTACATATCTTTACTTTTGTACTCCCGAGCACCCTGGACACACATTTAGTACAGCCCTTAACATACTGAACAGGTTGAAACGTGACTGTCCCCTGTGGATGCAGCTTCCTCTGCAGCTCTCTCAAATGATGGCTGTTGGATTTCACACCTTTGTACCACTGGACCTAGAGGTGGGGGATATCCTGCTGGCTCATTTCATCTTCAGGCATTCTCCCTCTGTTCTCCGTAAAAACACCCAGGTTTAAAATGATGTCATCAGACTACAACAACCATTACCCCTCCTTGCTAAAGTCACAAACAAACTTTTGGGAAATCCCCCCGACTCTTTAAATATTTTTATGCCTGTATCACTGACATTCCCTTTATCATGCCTTCTGTCAGGAGTAATTTCAGTATCTTCACACAATCTTTCCAAAATCCTAGGCTGAGAAGTTTCAGAAAGCCACATAGAAAAGCTGACTAGTCTCACTTTATGTGTACGATCACTAAATTTGGCTCTTCATACTAATGGAAATCAGACCATACTTCTTAATGTATTCTTTCTCCCATCCTTTTAAAAGACTATGTCATACCTTATCCTCTTTCTTCAGGCTCTCAGCTAATCACCTCATTTTCCATTTCAGTGAGAAAAAAAAGATTTTTTTTGAGACAGGGTCTTGCTCTGTCATCCAGAAAATCACAATCACAGCTCTGTGCAATTACAGCTCCCTGCAGCCTCGAACTCCTCAGGCTCCCACCTCAGCCTCCCTCCCAAGTAGCTGGACTACAGGTATGCAACACCATGTCCAGGTAATTTTTGTATCATTCATAACGATGGGGTTTCACCATGTTGCCCAGGCTGTTCTTGAACTACTGGGCTCAAGTAATCCTGCACCTTGGCCTCCCAAAGTGTGGGGATTACAAGCGTGAGCCACACCTGGCCTCAACTAGAAGAACTTCAATAAGCTATCTTTACCTCATCTACCCAACCATAATCTGTGCTGCCTTCCCCACATCCTCCCCTATTCCTAGGGGAGGATTGTTTGCATTCCTGGCTAAGCTAATCTACTGCTTATTTACTAGATCCCATCTCCTCTCAACTACAGAAGGACAGCCATTCTCCTTTATCTTGCATTATCAGATTTTCTCTTGCTATTGAATCACTTCCATCAGGGTATGTATGCAGACACTGTTACCTTTTTCAAATAAGAAAACTTTCTTGATCCCTACACCCATCTTTGCATTTTATTTCTGCTCTTTCTAACAGCAAAACTCCTTGAACAAATTAGTTATCTCCATTTTCTTTTTCCCTTTCTTTCTTGACTCATCAATTAGGTTTTGCCCCCACCATTCCATCAAAACAGCTAATCAATGTCAACATTGACATCACATTGGTACAACCCACTGGCAATACTCAGACTTCATGTCACTTGATCTATCATTTGGCTCAGGTGATCACATGCTATTCCTGAAATACTCTTTTTATGTGGTTTCCAGGACACCATATTGCCTAAGTTTTCCTCTTTCCTTTTGGGTTTCTCCTCATTCTCTTAATCTTGGAAAACTGGAATGATCCAGGGTTCAGTCCTTGTACCTTTAGTCCTTTCTGTCTATGTTTACTCCCTAAGTGATCACATCTAGACACACAGTTTCAAGATCTTTTTATATGGTCAAAGTCCAACATTTGTATCTCTAGCCCTGTTTCTTCCTTGAAATCAAGACAAACATACTGGGTTACTCACACAGCTGTCTGGAGGATATCGCAAGATAGTTACTGAAGGTTCCCAAGGATTAAAGGTCCCAGGATCAAATGACTGTTTTTCAGAGGTGGGGTTTCTAGATGACACAAGCCATAGAAAGATTAGAGGTGGTGCTTAGAGAGCAGGAAGAAGGAAATTGAAATTATAGAGACAAGGTCTAAAGTATAGATATCTAGGGCATAAGTGATTGAGGTAGGGTAGTAGAGAGGTTCCCTGGAAGACAGGAGTTCAAAGAACAGAAAGTCCTAAGAACTAGAATGATCAATTATGAGTGCATTGAAACCATCAAGAATGACACATTACAGCTCAGAAACAGACAAAAAAAATAAGACAGGAGTAGAACTGAAGGAAGCAATAGGAATCAAGAGCTAAAATTTTTACAATTGCAGTGTATGAAGAGTTTTACAGTTGCAATGATAGATATTAAATGATACAAATTAATGATATAAGATTCTAAGCATGGGGAGAAGACAGTGAAAATAACGAAAAGACAAAGGACAGCTACCCTTACTACTAGACCCAACACTTTGAGATTGTGAGAGAGAAAAGGGCTAACACTTGAGTAGTCTGCAGATAATTAGTGTTCTAAGCCCTCCGTCTTCCCCTATGATTCCTCTAGAACAAGAAGAAGAAAGAATGTTTAGAGAACCGATTAGGAGATAGATTTTGCTGATAAAGAACTGGAACTCCAAAAGGTACACTGGAAGGGTTTCCAGAGTCAGGGAGGGATAAGACACAGCAGAAAATGTTCAGAGGTTTATACGAATTAAGCGTGTAAGAGATTACAAGATATGGGTAACCTGAGGGTTCCTGTGGCGATGGGCATAAACTGGAGTAGGGGATAATGAAATTAGCCCAAGTAGATTCAAGGCAGATAGAGGTGAGGAGGCTACAAGTGTCAGGGAATAAAGAGGGGCAGATTACTGGGTATGAGGGATGCAGCCATCGTATGAGCTAGCTCCTGTCTTCAAGACTGTCCAATTAGTGCCCTGGTTCTAGAACTTTCCCTCATAAGGAAGCTGTGTGATAAGCTGTCACTTGGCCCCAGATTCTTCCTCCTTATTAAGAGAAACTTTTCCCCTCCTCTGGGTAAGCAGTAAACTTCTTTGTATTGCTTAAGTGTGTGCGTCATATGACACACAGCCAGCCCCACCAGTGTATCTACCCACTACAGGATGGGAATGGGATATTTGCCAGTAGCATGAAAAGGGTGTGTGCAGCCAGTCCATCTGCTGCAGGTCACTGGAGGGACTCAATGGCCATGAGACACTGGTGCACATCACAGACTCTGATTTTGCTGTATCTATCCTTTCTGTGAGTGAAACCCTGTTCTAACCAGTGTCCTGAAGGTTGAGTCCTCCTTGGCAGCTTCAAACACACAGAAGATGCAGTGGGTTGAGGTCTGTGGACTCCTACTGACAGTTGGCATTATTATGATCTTTGTCATCCTCCACACAGTGGGAGGCCTCACCTGGAATTGGCAGCTGGATCTTCCTGCTTGACATGGGGGCTTGATCTTGACCTTGAATAATAGGGACTGAATGCTTTTATGGAAGGCAGACTCTTGGTTCCAGAATACTCGTGTAAAATCAGTTAGATGATATGTAACAAACATCATTAAAATATGCATGCCTTCTGACCTATTAATCCTATTCCTCAAAATGTATACAGTTTATTCCAAGACTCAGCAATTCCATGCCTCCATATATATGCCAGAAGAAGTCCGTGTACATATATACAAAAAGAGTATGAAGAAGGATGTTTCTGTAGCACTGATAACTATAACAGTGGGAAAATGTAAACAATTTTAATGTCTGTTCTGGTTGTCAATGTAATGCCACTAAGCTCCATATTAATCCTTCAATACCTGCTCTGAGATAAAGGAGAGAATTTCTTTAAGCATCATCTATCCTCTACAGTGAGCACAATGTTAAACTTTCTCAGTAGAAGGTATTGGAGGCACACTGCAGAAAAAACAGGCTCCTGGTGCTAATTCTAGCAACTGCATTATCAGTCAGTGGTGTGGGAATGTTGATATGTGGATTGTTCTGCCTTTCCGCAACCTTACCTGTTTTAACCAGCATCTTGAAGGTTACCTTTCCACTGCCTTACCTACAAAGATACTGTGTGCTCCAGGCCTGTCCCCATTGACTCTCTCTATTTGCTTTCTCAACCACCCAAGCCCCAGGATTTGTCTTTCACATCCTTCCTGAGGACACAAAGTGCCCACAGCAGCACCTCCACTCTCTCTCTAGGCCTGACCACTAACTGAGACTCACCTGTGCTCCAGAGGGCTATTCCCTGATTGTTAGTTAACTGTGGACCAACTCTGGTCTGGGCAAACCAGAAAACATCTCTGCCATCCAGTGGGCTGCAACTATAAAAAGGTCTGAATCCAGCCTATAAAGTCCTTCTTCCAAGTTAGTTCGTCCCTGAGAACTCCCCTTCAGCTCTATGGCACCCTACGGAGTTTTCTTACATAGTCAAGTTACTCTCTTATTGTCATAATTTTTATTACTTTTATTCAAACTTGTTTAAATCACTGTCTATTATCTGTCTCCTGACTAGGCCCAGACTGATGCAATATCCACCAATAAGAAAATGAATAAACTGTGGTACAGTTATACAATGAAATACCCTACAAGTTATAAAAATAAATAAACTGACTTCCAGTTTTAGCCTGGCATGTAAAGAGCTTAGGAGTTGCCACTCTGTTTTAACAAGTAAAAAGTTGAACAAACTGGAAAACAAAAAACTCTTCTTAGATCTGTCAGCTAAGTGACATCACAGGATGAACCGTTGCCCCCCAAAACTGGACAGACAGTAGACACAGTGAAGTACAACTTACTGGAGCAGAAATTCTTAAGCAGACACCTCCAAGGGAACCAGTGCCAAGGGAGGAAAACCCGAACTCTAACCGAGGAACTGCTGGAGGCTCAGTGTGGATTATGCTGAGAGTTAAAAACTCCAGGGGGAATCTAGTCACAGGTGGTGCGAGGGGGCACATTTTTGTAAATTTTATCCAGAGGATCCCTAATGGATCCTCACAGTGACTACTGAAGAAAATCCCATGATTCCAGCAGGAGGAAGGAAAAGGGAACTGTTTTGATACACAGCAGAGCATTCTGTTCTTAATGAGGCCTGTCCTTGGGAGAAACTATTTTATTCACACCTAACTCACTGGGATGTTATCAATGCCAGCTCTACTTGGGGGAAGAAATACCCAACTCCAGCAGCCAAGAACCATCCTGTACCAGCTATGGTGTAGGGGAAAAACTGAGAAGCACTGGAGAAGTTCACAGTCCAGGGAGAAGTTCACAGTCCAGGGACAAAGGCTCATCAAAAGACAGACCTAGTCACAAGACTATAGAACAGCACTCTCCAACCTTTTTGGCACCAGGGACTGGTTTCATGGCAGATAATTTTTCCATGGATCAGGGGGTGGGAAGGCGAGGGGGTTTATGGGATAATTCAAGCATATTACATTTATTGTATACTTTACTTCTATTATTATTACACTGTGATATATAATGAAATCATTATACAACTCACCATAATATAGAATCAGTAGGAGCCCTGAACTTGTTTTCCTGCAACTAGAAGGTCCTATCTGGGGGTCATGGGAGACACTGACACATCATCAGGCATTAGATTCTAATAAGAAGCATGCAACCTAGATCCCTCACATGCAAAGTTCACAATAGGATTCGTGGTCCTATGAGAATCTAAATACTGCAGCTGATCTGACAGGAGGCGGAGCTCTGGCAGTAATGTGAGTGATGGAGAGTGGCTGTAAATACAAATGCAGCTTCCCTTGATTGCCTGTTGATTACCTCCTACTGTGTGGCATGGTTTCTAACAGGCAACAAGCAGTACTGGGTCCATGGCCCAGGGGTTGCGGATCCCTGCTATAGAACACTTCTTCTGCCCTACACCTTACCCATACATTACTAAAGTCCTATTTATTACAGTTACTTTTACTCAGTTCATCATGTCTGCCTTTTAACAAAACAATTACAAAGCTCACTAAAAAGCAAAAAACAGAGTTTGAGGAGACAGGACAAGCATCAGAACCAGAGTCAGATATGACAGGAATGTTGCAATGATCAGACTAGGAATTTTTCAAAACCATGATTAATTATGCTAAGCACTTTAATGGGAAAAGTAGACAACACACAAGAACAGATGGATAATATAAATAGAAATTCTAAGGAAGAATCAAAAGAAAATGGTAAAGATCACTGCAACAAAACTGAAGAATGCCTCTGATGGGCTCACTAATAGACTGAACATTGCTGGGGAAAGAATCTCTGAGCCTGAGGATATGATAATAGAAACTTTCAAAACTAAAAAGCAAAGAAAAAAAGAGACTGGAAAAAAATCAGTATCAGAATATCTAAGAACTGTGAGACAACTACAAAAGGTGTAATATATGTGTAGCAGGAATACAAGAAGAAAAAGAGAAAGGAACAGAATTATTTGAAGCAATAGTGACTAAACGTTCCCCAAATTAAAGTCAGACACCAAGCCATAGACTCGGGAAGCTCAAAAAATACAAAGCAGGATAAATTCAGAAAAAAAACACTACACTTAGACATATCATATTCAAATTACAGAAAACCAAAGACACACAAAAATCTTGAAAGAAGACAGAGGAAAAAACACCTTATTCTTCAGAGGAGCAAAGACAAGAATTACATCCAACTTCACACAAACTGCACAAGCAAGAAGACAGTGAAATATTAAAAGTGTTGAGAAAGGAAAAGAAAAAAAAAAAAACAAGCAAGCAACCCCAAATTCTGTACCCTGTGAAATTATACTTCAAAGGTGAAGAAGAAATAAAGATTTTCCCAAACAAAAAATGAGTAATACAGCAGTAAATCTGCCTTGCAAGAAATGTTAAAAGAAGTTGTTCAGAGAAAAAGAAAATTATATAGGGTAGAAACTGAACTCTACATGAAACAAGCAAGCACACAGGAAAAGAAATGAAGGTAAACTAAAAACTTATTTTATTATTATTATGATTTTGAGACGGAGTTTCTTTCTTGTTGCCCAGGCTGGAGTACAATGATGCAATCTTGGCTCACTGTAACCTCTCCCTCACGGGTTCCAGCAATTCTCCTGCATCAGCCTCCTGAGTAGCTGGGATTAAGGCATGGGCCACCAAACCCAGCTAATTTGTTATTTTCAGTAGAGATGGGGTTTCTCCATGTTGGTCAGGTTGGTCTCGAATTCCTGACCTCAGGTGATCCGCCCGCCTCAGCCTCCCAAAGTGCTGGGATTTACAGGCATGAGCCACTGTGCCCAGCCAACTTATTTTTCTTATTCTTAATATGGCTACTAGATAAGTTTGTTCAACATAATCTAGGATAAGTATCCCTTATCCAAAATGATTGGGACTAGAAGTGTTTTAAATTTCAAATTTTTTTCTGATTTTGAAATATTTGCATTATAGTAACCAGCTGAACATTTCCAATCTGAAAACCCCAAATCTAAAAGGTTCCAACAAGCATTTCCTGTGAGGTTCATGTTGGTGCTTTAAAAGTTTTGTGCTTTGGATTTCGGATTTTTGGACTGGGGGTGCTTAACCTGTAACAGCAACAATGTATGTGATTAGGTATGCTTTTACATATATTATATACACACACATATGCTTATATATATGGGAAATGAATGACAGCAAAGGTATAAGGTGCTGAAGAGAGGATTTAGGTATATTTTATTGTCAAAAGGCAAAGTGGTATAGTGGTATTTGAAGGTTGATTTGGATTACAGTGGACCTTTGAACAACACAGGTTTGAAGTGTGCACTTACACGTAAATTTTTCAGTAAAACTTACAGAATGTGCCTGCCCCTCCTGCCTCCCTTTCCATCTCCTTCACCTCTTCTGCTGCTGCCACTCCTGAGATAGCAATACTAACCCTTCATCTTCCTAAGCCTACTCAATGTGAAGATGATGAGAACGAAGACCTTTACGATGATCCACTTGCACTTAATGAACAGAAAGTATATTTTCTCTTCCTATGATTTTCTTAGTAACATTTTTTCTCTAGCTTATTTTATTGTAATAGTATAGTATATAATACACAAAACATACAAAATATATGTTAATCAGCTTATCAGTAAGGCTTCTGGTTAACAGCAGGCTAATAGTAAAGTTTTTGGGCAGTCAAAAGTTATATGCAAGGCCAGGTGCTGTGACTCATGCCTGTAATCCCAGCACTTTGGGAGGCTGAGGTGGGTGGATCACTTGAGGTCAGGAGTTCATGACCAGCCTAGTCAACATGGTGAAACCTCATCTGTACTAAAAATACAGAATTAGCCTGGTATGGTGGCATACGCCTGTAGTTGCAGCTACTTAGAAGGATGAAGCTGGAGAATTGTTTGAACCAGGGAGGTAGAGGTTGTAGTGAGCCGAGATCATGAGACTCTGTCTCAAAAAAAAGGAAAAAAAAAAACTACCTGAGCCTCCCAAAGTGCTGGGATTACAAGTATGAGCCACCATGTCCTGCCAGGAATTGAAAATTAAACAAGATAGCACTATATGCTGATTAGAATGGCCAAAATCTGGGAGCCCACGAGCTCAAGGCTGTAGTGAGCTGTGATCACACCACCACACTCCAGCCTAAATGAGAGCATAAGACCCTGCCTTTTGAGGGGAAAAAAAACAACCAAAATCCACACATTGACACCACCAAATGCTGGCAAGAATGTGAAGCAACAGGAGCTATCATTTACTGCTGGTGGGAATGTAAAGTGGTACCACCACTTTGGAAGGCAGTTTGGAAGTTTTTCTTTTCTTTTCTTTTCTTTTCTGAGACAGTCTCACTCTGTTGCCCATGCTGAAGTGCAGTGGTGTGATTTCAGCTCACTGCAACCTCTGCCTCCCAGGTTCAAGTGATTCTCCTGCCTCAGCCTCCCAAGTACCTGGGATTACAGGCGAGTGCCACAATGCCTGGCTAATTTTGTATTTTTAGAGAGGAAGTTTCACCATGTTGGCCAGGGTGGTCTCAAACTCCTTACTTTAAGTGATCCACTCCCCTCGGCCTCCAAAAATGTGGGATTACAGGCATGACCCACCATGGCCGGCCTGAGAGATTCTTGTTTGTTTGTTTTACAAAATCAAATATACTCTTACCATTCAATACAGCACTTGTGCTCCTAATTTACCCAAGTAAGTTAAAAACTAATGTCTACCCAAAAACCTACCTACAGATGTTTATAGCGGCTTTATCATAATTGCGAAAACTTGGAAGCAACCAAGATGTCCTTCAGTAAACTGTGGTATATCCAGACATTGCTAGAAAGAAATGAGCTATCAAGCCATGAAAAGATATGGAGGAAACTTCAGTATGTGTTACTAAGTCAAAGAAGCCAATCTGAAAAGGCTACACTGTATGATTTCAACTATATGACATTCTGGAGAAGGCAAAACTGTGGAGACAGTAAAAAGATTACTGGATGCCAGGAGTTAAGGTGAGAAAGGAATAAACAGGCAGAGCACAGATAATTTTTAGGGTAGTGAAAAGACTCTGTATGATACTATAATGGTAAATATATAACACGATAATGTTGCCCAAACACACAGAATGTATATCTTAATGTAAAGCAGTGCCTGGGTGATGTGTCAGTGTAGGCTCATCAACTGTAACAAATGTAGCACTTTGATAGGGAGCTGATAATGGGGAGCCTACACATAGGTTAGGGTAGGAGGTGTATGGTTTATCTCAGTATCTTCCTCAATTTTGCTGTGAACCTAAAACTACTCTAAGAAATAAAGTTTACTAATTAAAAAAAAACTATGGAATTTGAATTTCCAGAATGGTTGGGTATGTATCTACTGAACTGACATTACTGACGCTGTAACCTACTTATGTAGTAGATATTTAATACTGAATTGAACTGTATGGAATAAATGAACCTACTTTCAAATTAACAAGCCTCATATTATTCAACAGACTCAAGACTTAAAAGTGAAGGTAAAGGGTCATGGCACATCTTGTGGATGTAAATTTCAGGATGTTTAACATTGGAGGATATAATCTAATGTCAAGTGGGATCTGTGTGGAATAATCAGTGCTGCCTGTCTCAGCAGCTTGATAAGCATAGTCTACAGTCACAAATTGAGCTTTTATGTCCATTCTTGCCTGCTAGATTCTCTGCAGTGATTTGCTGAGAGATAATAAAGATGACACTAACATTAGTAAAGTTCTAAGTATTTTACACACATTAACTCAAAGCTGGAGTCTATACAGATCCAGGCAGGTTGAAAAGGCCAGGTGGTATTCTCAATCAAAGCTGCTTGAGTAGAGAAGATTTAGTATTAAATGCTAACTGTGAGGAATCTAAATAGAGAGATCATCATCTCAGAGAAGAGCAGCCAGTAATAACTAATGCCCAGTACTCACATTACGGTTGTGTAACTATATCCAAGATCTAGACATGTTAAATTTATTTCTATATGATAAAAAGATCAAGTCGGATGTAAGCTGAGTTTCTTTAAAAATCCAGATGTGCTATTTGAGCTAATCCAGCTAATTTCAGTCAACTTTTTTTTTTTTTTTTTAGAGGAAAGCAGCTAAGTGCAATGAGAGCTTTGCTTTAAAGGTCAAGTATGTCTCCAATTCCCTGGGATCCCTGTTCTCTTGGTGGTATCTTCTAAAGTGACAGCTAGTGATTGAGAGATTTACTCATTCTTGGAAAAAGGCCATCATCACACTCAAAGGCTGGCTTCTAGGCTAAGAGAATCTGAGCCAAAGAAGGTGAGATCCTTCTCCCAAGGACAAAATTCAGTTTCAGAATCACCAGACTCTCAGAGCCCTCAAATACTCCACATGAACCCTCAGTTTCTCCCTCCAAAGACAGTAAACTGTGAACAAGGAAACAAATCCATGAAGAATAATCTCATTCAGCATGATGCTGACCTGTTTCACTGCTTTGATACCCTCCTTTAATGCCCAATGACAGACAAGATCCAGGCTTAGGACAACAGTGACCATGGCTTTCTATGCCCAGGCAGCAAGCTCTGAACAGTTTCTTTCCATTGTAAATAGTGTAGCAATGAACTGCACAGCAGTGCAGCAGCCCTTTCAGCAAAGCTGAGTCCTGTGGTTAGTTCCCCTGGAATGCAAGAATGTATCTTCTACACAGAAACACATGGCTAATTCCGATGAGGTCTTTGTTCTGCCCCTCTACTGGGAAATAGAGTGTGCCAGAATCAATGTATGTGTAAACCTCATATGCTTTTTTTTTCTTTTTGAGATAGGGTCTCATTCTGTTGCTGCCCAGGCTGGAGTGTAGTAGTATGATCTTGACCTCCATGGGCTCAGCTGATCAGGTAGCTGGAACTACAGGCGTACACCACCATGCCCACCTAAGTTTTGTATTTTTTGTAGAGATGGGGTTTTGCTATATTGCCCAGGCTGGTCTCAAACTCTTGAGCTCAAGCAATTGGCCCATCTCGGCCTCCCAAAGTGCTGGGATTACAGGCGGGAGCCACTGTGCCCAGCTGCCTTGTAATTTTTATATATTCTTCAGAGCCATGTAAATCTGTCCTTACACTGTCGGAAGAGCCCACATTCCAGGTGGAGCAGCCTGAATCCATGAGGTCATTTGCTGTAATTCCAATATGTAATGTCATTATCATTATGAAACAAATACTCCAAGCTGGGTGTGGTGCCTCACACCTATAATCCCAGTACTCTGGAGGTCAAGGTGGGAGGATCACTTGAGCCTAGGATTTCAAGACCAGCTTGGGCAACATAGAGAGACTTCACTTCTATTTAAAAACAAACAAACAAATACTCCTCTTGCTTTTGTTATCTCCTAATCTAAGAGGGGGAAGGTTAACAGGAGTCCCATGAGACAAAAAACCCTCTCTGTAAGCCCTAATCCTTGGGCATGGTAGGACAAAATATTAATGGATTTCTCATCAAATGGCCCAAGATGAATGGAGCCATAACACACTAGAACAGAGGCCATAAACCCAGGATACATACCTGGCTCCAAGACATATACAAGACTAACAGGAATGTTGAGAGAACAAGGTAAGAAACAACTAAGAATCAAAAGCTGGCTAACTCATTCTCGTACAGAAAGCAAATCCATGAGCTCTGTATGCTTCAGTCAGCCAAGTAAAGTGATAATGTAATATACTGAACTGCAAAACGTAAGAAGTAGAAAAGAAATCAGGCATCTGCAGCCACTCTTTCATTCAACCTTTCTTAACCTTTAAGCACTCACCTGTGTGGCCATGGAGTGGTGAGTGTGGCCGTGGTAGTGTAGGTGATGTGCTAGAGGTCACAATCAAGCTCTTGCGGTTACTTGTCCGACAACTGCAATGAAAACAAAATGTGAGTTATAATAGGGCCACACCAAGGGCCCAGAGACCTTGAGTGGCTCTTAAGGAACAAAAGAGTGGCACCATTCCATGAGCTGCACAGTATACTTCTTTAACCTGAACTGGGTCAGCAGTTACACTCGGAACCAGTTAGATTCCATAAACCACTGTGTTCCACCTTGGAATAACTTTTGTCACTGCCTTGACTTTCATCTTGTATTGTCATTGCGCTTTTCCAATGTTTAGTTTTGCTTCCCAGGCAAACACAAGGAGCTCCCTATGTGCAACAATCATGTTCTAAACAGTATCTCATGAAGAATGACCACTGCAAATTGATTTACAAAATAAAAAACACAAATCAAAATATTCTCATATTCTCTAAGAATCCCAAAATATTGACTTAATTTATGAAATCATTATTTTTAGAACTGTTTAGTCTGTGAATTAAGTAATATTCTCATTTCAGAATGAATGTCAGAACAGGCCTGGGTTTCTTCTATAAAACTAGATTTCCATGCTTTCCATTACATGTTAATGCTGTGGCTTTTTCTTCTGGTTGGAGACAACCAGATTATGATGAAAAGCGATTTCATGTAACATCTATTACTGAAAAGTCAGTATAATTCATTTGAAAGTCTATCTTTTAAAGGCATTAGGGAAGTTTATATTCATCATTTTCTTTTTGAGATGGGGTCTCATTCTGTTGCCATTTATATCCATTCAAATATTTATTGAACACCTACTTTCCACTAGGCAGTGTTTTAGGAGAGAAGCAGTAGGGAAACAAAAGAACATCTCTGTCCTCATAACTGAAGTGAGCAGTGCTGTGGGAAAAGGAAGGGGAGGGGAGGGGAGGGGAGGGGAGGGGAGGAGAGGGGAGGGGAGGGGAGGGGAGGGGAGGGGAGGGGAGGAAGAGAGGGAAAGAGGGAAAGAGGGGGAGAGAGAGAGAGAGAGAGAGGAGAAAGGAACTAAGAGCCTGGTGTGGGAGTGCAGATTAGGGAAGTGAAATCTGATGAGAGAGCTGAATGATATGAAGGACTCAGACAAAAGCAGAGCTGAGAGGCAGGGAGAAAAGTAAAAGCACTGAGACAAGAACAAATTTGAGATGTTCAAGAAATAGCAAAGAAGTCAAGGGTGGATAACAGGAGAGGAGAATGACAGAAAATGAAGTAGGTTATAGGAGCAATGGGGAAGGCCAAAGCCAGACTCTGTAGGGCTGATAGAAGGACTGAGATCAATCTCTAGAAAGAGATTACCCTTAGAAATGATAACCATCTTCCCCTAAGAAACCATCAGGAGGAATCCAATCAGGTCCATACCCCTAACTACCTCAGTCACCATGGAATGTCCAGCCACCCACTCTCTTGACAGTCTCCCACTACTCTGAACCTTTGAGAAAAGATTGTACTTCGCCTCCTTGAACTCAGTATGTCATCAGCAAACTGCCTATATCTCGAACTTCTTTTCTGAATGTCTACTTTAAATTCTAGCTCCAAGTGAAACATTGCTACCTCTCAAGGACACCAAAGTCCTGGTGAAATCCCAACTCTTTACAAACACTTTCCATCTATTTTGCAACTGCATCTGGGAACTTAAGAGTGACTGAAGAAAAACCCAGAATCATGCTGGCTGATGAATCTTTATATTTACAGTGACAAACATCAAGTGGGTCCTCATTACTGCCTGACCATCTTAGTACATTTACCAGAGTAATGTGCTTGCTCACTCTCCAAGACAACTAAGTCACATCTTCTCCTCAAACCTCCAATACCCCTTTTCCTTCCTCAAATCTGTACAGAAAATAAAAATTTTAAAAATTAGCTGAGCATGGTGGCACATGCCTATAGTCCTAGATACTTGGATGACTGAGGCAGGAGGATTGCTTTACTACGGGAGGTCAAGGCCAATGACTGTGCCAGAAAAAGAAGAAAGAACAAGTACAGTTAGGCCAATTAGGAAACAAATGACAGATTAAAACCCAATCACACTAATAATCATATTAAATATAAATGTTCTAAATACACAGCCAATTCAGCAGAGACTGTCAGATTGGATAAAATAGCAGAACCCAACTATATTCTGTGAATTATTTGTGAAAGACTGAAACTGCAAACAACCTAAAATAAACACCGACAGATGAATGACAAATAAATCAATGTACATCCATACAATGGAATTCTACTCAGCAATAACAAGGAATGAACAATTGATTTATATAATGGATGAATCTCAAAAATAATTATGCTGAAAGCAAGATGCCAGACAAAAAAAGAGTACATTGTATGATTTCATGGATGAGTTGAACAATTTGCCTCTCAAATATATTCAATCAAAAAATTTGTCCCTGGATATTTAAACTAAAATATACTAAAATCAAAAGTTAAACATAATGTTACTTAACAGGAAATTGTTCTGACACATGCCCTAAAAGAAAGTCAAAGACATTATTTCCAGATCAATCACACCACATAAATTTAAACAAATACAAGTCCAACATATTAAAACGAATTCCTTCATGGTCTTGCACTTTGATTTGCATTTATTTCAAAAACATTAGATGTTATGGGTATGTATGCCAAGATGTGGTATAACCTGTGCTCAACTAGACATTGCAAAATAGGTGGCAGGGTTTGGGCAGAACAGTCACCAACAATTTCCAAATAACCAATAGCTAACTGATGAGGGTATCCACCATACCAAAAGCCCATTATTTCTCTCCCCAGAGCATGGCTACAGTGATACTTGATTTCATGGCTAAAACAAGACTCATTGATTTGCAAGGAATGACCTAAACCACTAAGTTGTATCAGAGGTAGTTCAAAGTAATGCTTGCATACTTTGTAACAGAAATTGAAGACACTGACCATAGTATGGACTGAAATTCCAATAATAGCAATAGTTGCTCTCTCTGTGACTTCCACAGACCATAACAAGGGAAGATGAAGTCACATACTCAGGGAAATGTTGGATTCTGTGAAAAAATATTCCTTTTGAAGAGAGACACATGCTGATTGGCAACTGCAGTGAACAAATTACCACCCACAGTAAGGACTGGTGATATGAGGAATATTTAGGAGGCACAGATAACAAATTACACTGCTTCAAGGAGTTAATGATTGGCAGGTTTGAAGTGTTGACAATAGGTTGCAATGTATCTTGAAATAAACATCTACCCATTGGGAGAGGTGAAATACAAATTTTCTCAAAAATAGAACCACTAAAAAAAATAAAATTTGAGGTCAGGCATGGTGGCTCAAGCCTGTAATCCCAGCACTTTGGGAGGCCGAGGCGGGTGGATCATGAGGTCAGGAGTTCGAGACCAGCCTGACCAACATGGTGAAACTCTGTCTCTACTAAAAATACAAAAATTAGCTGAGCGTGGTGGTGCACACCTGTAATCCCAGCTACTCAGGAGGCTGAGGCAGGAGAATTGCTTGAACCTGGGAGGCGGAAGTTGCAGTGAGCTGAGATCGCACCACTGCACTCTAGCCTAAATGACAGAGTAAGCCTCCATCTCAAAAAAATAAAGTAAAATAAAATAAAATATAAAATAAAATTTGAATTTGACCAACCACAATTAAGAAATTTCATTGGTAGGACTCGCAAAGACAAACTATTTAGTTGATCCAATTCCATTTATATAAAATTTTAGAAAATGCTAACTAATCTATAGTGACAGACTGCAGATTAGTAGTTGCCCAATAAGAAGCAAGGAATGGATTATAGATAGTCATGAGGAAACTTCTGAGAGTTACAGATCTGTTCATTATCTTCATGTTCATTATCACAGTCTATTATATTCCAATCATACCTCAATAAAAACATACAATAATTTTAAAATGTAAGCAATATCATGTCTTTCACTTAAAATATCACTCTTTCACTTAAAATCCTCTTTGTCTCACTGAGGAAAAAAGCCAGTTCTGATAATGGCCTACAAGGCATTGTATGATGGATTCTCCATGACCTCTCTCCCTCCTACTCACTCTCCAGCCACACAGGCCTCCTCACCTTTCTTAGAAATGCCAAGCATGCCACCCATCTCAGGGCCTTCACAATTGATATTTTCTTTGCTCATGTTTCTCCCAGATTGCCTCAAGGCTTGCTCTCCCTCCTCCTTCAGGTCTTTGCTCAAGTACAATCTTCTCAGTGAATTTTCCCCAAATCATTCTATTTAAAATTGCAACCCCTCCCAAACTTCTATCCCCCTTAGTTGATAGATTTTTCTCCTAGCACTTATCATCATCTAACATACTACAGTCAGCACTCTGTAGCTGTGGGTTCTACATCCATGGATTCAACCAACTATGGATAGAAGACATATTTTAAAACTTTTTAAATAACACAAATTTTTAAAATACAGTATAACAGCTATTTGCCTAGATTTGCTTTGTATTAGATATTATAAATAATCTAGAGATGACTTAACAGTATATAGGAAGATGCACGTAGATTATATGTGAATATTATGTATGCTATTTTATAAAAGAGACTTGGTCATCTGCAGATATTGGTATCTGTGTGGGTCCTGGAACTAATCCCCAATATATATGTGACTATATATATTTTGCACATTCATTTTGTTGTCTTCTCATCAGAAATTAAGCTGTATGAGGGCAAGGGCTTTTGTATGCTTTGTGTACTGCTGCATTCCTCAATACCCAGTACACTGCCTGGCAAACAGTAGGCTCTCAATAAATACTTGTTGAATGAATGAATGAGTATGATTTGTTACAAGGATTAAAATAAAAAGGATATATATACACCTGGCCTATGTAAGGTAAATCAAACTGTTATATCTAAATCTTTGTGTATGAAAGTGAAAATGTCTTGAAAATTCAGGGACAGATAATTCCATTTTCATTTGCCTTAACCTTATTTAAAATTTAAAATAAAAGCCAAAAAATTAAAGATCTTCTAGGCTACATGCCTTTTAATAAAGGTACACATAATCTCACTTGGCAAATCTTTAACAGCTGCCATGGGAAAAAAAGGTCAGACACTCTGCTACAGATACCATGACTCAGCTGAGATCCACAACAAGGAACTGGATAATTTTTCCATTTCAGCAGGCTCTGGCCATTTCTCCAGGATGCTAAGAAGATAAAGAGCAAGTCTTAATTCTTTTATTCCAATAAGTTGAAGTATTAGATATCTGCATAGTCAGATACACTAACTCTCAGCTGATGCCGGGTAGCCTGGAAGCCCCCGGAGTTACCTCATGCAAAGACTGGTGTTAAATCATCCCTGTCACTTGGTTACTCAGAGTGAGACCTGGCATTTTCTTACATGCCTCACCATGGTCACCTCAGTGAACAGTGAGAATAAGGGCTAAGGCACACTGTGCATTCTCTGTGACAGTGATGAATTGCAACCATATTTGGAGAGTAGTAGCCTGTTTCTAGCCTTCAAAAACCCCTCCCTCTGGCAACTAGCCGGCACTCAGACAATCTGACCCCTGCAAGAGCTGCTGTAAATTTACTTAGGAAGCCTGCTTCTCAGTGTGAAGCAACAAAGCGTGTGGAATAGGATGCCTGGTTGCAGATCCCTTAGGCCTCTCCAATCTCCAAATCCCAGAGTAATTGCTGCTCCTAGGAACTTGAGCGCTCCGTGACTAGATAGTACTTGACAGACACCTCTTAGAATTTAGAATGAGGAAAAGATCACTTTGTCTCAGTAAGTATAAACAATATAAAGAAGAATGTGGAGCTGGTTATAGTCAAGCAATTCCAGATGCTATAATATTTCAGAGTAACAACCAAGATGATGTCCTGATTAAAATGAGGAAGTAAAAGTGAGAGAAAAATACATATTCTCTCCCCAATAAAGGATAGTATATATATATGGAGAGAGAGGAGAGAGAGAGAGAGAGAGAGAGAGAGAGAGAGAGAGAGAGAGAGAGAGAGAGAGAGAGAGAAAGTCTTGCTCTGTTGCCCAGGCTGCAGTGCACTGGCATGATCTTGGCTCACTGCAATCTCTGCCTCCCTGGTTTAAGCTATTCTCCTGCTTCAGCCTCCTGAATAGATGGGATCACAGGTACATGCCACTACACCCAGCTAATTTTTGTATTTTTAGTAGAGACAGGGTTTCACCATGTTGGTCATGCTGGTCTTGAACTCCTGACCTCATGATCCACCCTCCTCAGCCTCCCAAAGTGCTGGGATTACAGACGTGAGCCACCACACCTGACCATCCATTATATTATGATTAATGATACATTATTTATTGCTTTCCTGGATTATTTCAATACTCTCCTAACTAGTCGCTCTGGTTTACTCTTGTCTTCTACCCTAATCTGTTTTTAACATAAGCAAGCCACAGTGATTCTTTTAAAGCACACATCTGATTATTTCATTCCTCTGCTCAAAACCTTCTATAGGCTGCTAATTTTACATAGGCACTTCTAGCAACTATGACCAGTGTTCCCTTTACTTGAAATGTCCTTCCTTCAACCACACAATGGCAAAAATCCCTCACTCCTTCAAGACTTTATTCAAATGCCACCTTCCCAATTTTCTGTTTTCCAGAATGGCCTTTGCTCTACCTTTTTTTTTTTTCCCAATAGCATCTGTCACCTTCTAACCTACTACATAAATTATGTTTATTGTCTGTTTCTTCTCTTCTAGAGTGAGCTCTAAGAAGTATCCCAGGCTCAAGTGATCCTCCCACCTCAGCCTCCTAAAGTGCTGGGATTACAAGCATGAGCCATCACACTCAGCTAATATTTGCATTTTTTTGTAGAGACAGGGTTTTGCCATGTTGCCCAGGCTGGTTTCAAACTCCTGGGCTCAAGCAATTCACTCACCTCAGCCATCCAAACTATTAAAAAGAAAGTTGTGAGCCACTGGGTCCAGCCTCTAATCCTACTTTCTGAAGTTCCCAATTGTTTATCTATTGATTTTCACTTACGACAGATTGGTTGGTTTGTAATTTTGAACTATAAACTTACCTTCAGTGAAACTATATTTATGAAAATCCTATGCTACCCGATTTGAGGGTATGTCACTTAAAAGAAGCGTTAAGTTTGTTTCTGAGAGATGAGCCACGGTTATTATCAGCCCAGAACCAGCTTCTAGACCACACAAAGAGGATAGGCCCCAACTCCAAATTTCAGTTAAGTGAAGGCTTACAGGTAGAAATTTTCTAGGGAGACGTCTTTTCCTTATTAAAAGTCCTATTTAAAATCCAGAGGAGATGAAGAAAGTACTTTTTAATCTGTACATGCCAGTAGTTTTCCTAGTCCATTCTTGCACTGAGCCTGAAGCCTTTTGAGGGTCCTAATTGTATATAGGGGTCTCAATTCTAATTGCTTACTCTAAACAAACCAAGGACTCTTCTTTTTTCCCCTCAAGGTTATCGAAACTTGCACATCTCTTCCCTGACCCCATTTTAGAAGCTTCAAAGCCTGCTCCCATAGTTATTATTATTTTTTTAGGTTCAGGGGTACATGTGAAGGATATATAGGTAAACTTCTGACACAGGGGTTTGTTGTACAGGTTGTCTCATCACCCAAGTATTAGGCCTAGTATTCAGTAGTTACTTTTTCTACTCTTCTCCCTCCTCCCTTTCTCCACCCACAAGTAGATCCCTCTGTCTGGTATTTTCCTTTCTTTGTGTTCATGAGTTATCTTCATTAAGCTCCCACTTATAAGTGAGAACACGCAATATTTGGTTTTCTGTTTCTGTGTTAGCTTACTTAGGATCATAGCCTCCAGCTCCACCCATGTTCTCACAAAAGACATGATCTTGTTCTTTTTTATGGTCACATGGTATTCCATGGTATATATGTACCACATTTTCTTTATCCAATCTATCATGAATGGGCATTTAGGTTGATTCATGGCTCTGCTAATGTGAACAGTGCTGTAATAAACATTCAAATGCATGTGTCCTTATGGTAGAATGATTTATAGTCCTCATAGTATATACTTAGTAATGGAACTTCTCAGTGAAATGGTAGTTCTGCTTTTAGCTCTTTGAGTAATCCCCATACTGTTTTCCACAATGGTTGAACTAATTTACACTCCCACCAAGAGTGTATAAGTGTTCCCTTTCCCTCTACAACTCTGCCAGCACCTGTTATTTTTTTAATTTTTTTTTTTTTTAAAGAAAGAAAGAGAAAGAAAGGGGGAGAGAGAACAGGAGTCTTGCTCTATTGCCCAGGCTGGAATGCAATCTAAAAATAGGTATTAAAAACCTCTTTTATGCTGATAGTTGTGCTTAACAGCGGAGACAGGAAGGAATAAGGAAAGAAAATAACAAACAGCCAACCAATATTTCATTTAAGTCTGTAAAATGCTATGCAAATGCTGAAGAGTGATTTACTTCCAATTATGTGGTCATTTTCAAAATAGGTGTAATGTGATACTGAGCAAAATGTATGTTCTGTGGACCTAGGGTGAAGAATTCTATAAATATTCACTGAGTTTACTTGTTCCAGGTCTGAGTTCAAATCATAGATGTCCCTGTTAATTTTCTATCTCATTGATCCGTCGAATATTAACAATGTGGTATCAAAGTCTCCCACTATTATTGTGCGGGAGGTCCAAGTCTCTTTATAAGTCATTGAAAACTTGTCTTATGTATCTGGGTGTTCCTATATTGGGTGCATATATATTTATGATCATTGACTCCTGTTGTTGCATTGATCCTTTTACCATTATGTAATGTCCTTCGTTTCTTTTAGTCTTTGTTACTATTAAAGTCTATTTTGTCAGAGACGAAAGTTACAACTCCTGTTTTTTTTTTTTTTTGTCTTGTTTTGCTCTCCATTTGATTGGTAAGTCTTCCACCAACCCTTTGTTTAGAGTCTTTGTGTGTCCTTGCTTATGAGATGGATCTGGATACAGCATACCGATGAGTTTTGACTTTTTATTTAATTTGCCTGTGTCTTTGATTGGGGCATTTAATCCATTTAAATTTAGGATTAATATTGATATTTGTGAGTTTAATATTGTCGATTAATGCTAGCTGGCTATTTTGCCCATTAGTTGATGCAGATTCTTCATTATGGAGATACTCTTTACCTTTTGGTAAGTTTTTGGGATGACTGATACTGGTTGTTCCTTTCTGTGTGTAGTGCTTCTTTCAGAAGCTCTTGTAAAGTAGGCCTGGTGGTGATGAAACCTCTGAGTGCTTGCTTGTTCGCAAAAAAATTTATTTTTCCTTCATTTATGAAGCTTAATTTGGCTGGATATGAGATTCTGGGTTGAAAATTCTTTTCTTTGAGGATATTGAATATTGATCCCCACTCTCTTCTAGTCTGTAGGATTTCAGCTGAGAGATCTGCTGTGAGTTTGATAGGCTTTCCTTTATGGGTAACCTGACCTTTCTCTCTAGCTGCCCTTGGAATTTTCTCCTTTATTTCAACCCTGGTGAATCTAACCATTATGTGTCTTGGGGTTGCTCTACTTGAGGAATATCTTTGTGGTGTTCTCTGTATTACCTGGAGTTGAGTATTGTTCTGCCTTAGTAGGTTAGGAAAGTTTTCCTGAATAATATCCTGAAGAATATTTTCCAGCTTGGATTCATTCTCTTCATGGCATTCAGGTACACCTATCAAACATAAATTAGGTCTTTTCACACAGTCCCTTATTTCTTGGAGACTTTGCTCATTCCTTTTTAATCTTCCTTCTCTAATCTTGTCTTCTTGTTTCATTTCACTAAGTTGGTCTTCAACCTCTGATATCCTTTCTTTTGCTTGATCAATTCGACTGTTAAAACCTGTGTATACTTTGCGGAGTTCTCCTATTGTGTTCTTCAGTTCCATTAATTCACTTATGCTCCTCTCTAGATTGTCTATTCTCATTAGGATTTCGTCAAACATTTTTTCAAGGTTCTTAGTTTCCCTACATTGGGCTTGATCATGTTCTTTTAACTCACAGAAGTTTATTACTATCCACTTTCTGAAGCCCAATTCTGTCAATGGAACACACTGGTTCTCCATCAGGCCTTATTCCCTTGTTGATGAGGAACGGTGATCCCCTGTAGAGGGAGAGGCATTCTGGTTTTGGGTATTCTCAGCCTTTTTACGCTGGTTTCTTCCCATCATTGTAAATTTATCCACCTGTAATCTTTGTAATTACCGACTTTCAAATTAGGTCTCTGAGTGGACGTCCAACTTGTTCATTCCCATCTGAGCAACCCACTCCGCCAGCTAAAACAGCAGTGTTAAGATTCATGGTGCTTTTCTGCCCAGGAATCTTCGGTCTGGCTTCCTTCTTGAGTGCCCCTTTCAATCAGCTGAATACGTGACTCTGCCTTCCCGGAGCTCCAAATGTCGACCAAAAGGGGACCCAGTCCTGTTTACTCTGCACCAAGAACCACCGCGCTGAAGCGCCGGCAAAACCGCTGAGCTGACCACAAGAGTCACGCTGGCGACCCGTGGGGCTCCTCTGCTGGGAATCTCCTGGTCTGTGAGCAACAAAAATTCATCTGAAAGTGTGGTGTCCTCTTGTTCTCTGTGCTTTCACTGGGAGCTACAATCCCGAGTTGCTAGTAATCAGCCATCTTGGATCTTTCTCCATTAAAAAAATTTTTAACAACAGCCATTCTGCCTAGTGTGAGATGATATCTCATTGTGGTTTTGATTTGCAGTTCTCTCATGCTCAGTGATATTGCGCTTTTTTTTGTTGTTCTTGGCCGCATGTATGTCTTCTTTTGAAAAGTGTCTGTTCATGTCCTTTGCCTACTTTTTAGTGGGGTTGTTTTCCTCTTGTAAATTTGTTTAAGTTCCTTACAGATGCTAGATATTAGGCCTTCATCAGATGCAGTCTGCAAATATTTTCTCCCATTCTGTAGTTTGACTGTTTACTCTGTTGACAGTTTCTTTTGTTATGCAGAAGCCCTTAAGTTTAATTAGATCCCACTTGTCAATTTTTGCTTTTGTTGCAATTGCTTTTAGTGTCTCTGTCATAAAATATTTGCCCATTCGTGTGTCCAGGATGGTATTGCTTAGGTTGTCTTCCAGGGTTTTCACAGTTTTACATTTAAGTTTTTAATCCATCTTGAGTTGATTTTTGTATATGGTGTAAAGGAGGGGGTACAATGTAGCTTCAGTCTTCTGCATATGGCTAGTCAGTTATCCCAGCACCATTTATTGAATAGGGAGTCTTTTCTCCATTGCTTGTTTTTGTCAGCTTTGTCAAAGCTCAGGTGGTCATGGGTGTGTGGCCTTATTTCTGGGCTCTCTATTCTGTTCTATTGGTTTATGTCCCTGTTTTTGTACCAGTACCATATTGTTTTGGTTACTGTAGCCCTGTAGCACAGTTTGAAGTCGGGTAACATGATGCCTCCAGCTTTGTTCTTTTTGCTTAGGATTGCGTTGGCTATTTGGCTCTTTTTTGGCTTTATATGATTTTTAAAATAGTTTTTTCTAGTTCTGTGAATAATATTCTTGGAAGTTTCATAGGAATAGCATTAAATCTATAAATTGCTTCAGGCAGTATGGCCATTTTAATGATACTGATTCTTCCTATCCATGAGCATGGTATGTTTTTCCATTTGTTTGTGTCTTCTGTGATTTCTTTGAGCAGTGTTTTGTAACTCACAATGTAAAGATCTTTCACCTTCCTGGTTAGCTGCATTCCTAGATATTTTATTGTTTTGTGGCAATTGTGAATGAGATTGCCTTCCTGATTTGGCTCTGAGCCTGGCTGTTGTTGGTGAATAGGAATGTTAGAGCTTTCTGCTAGCAATTGATTTTGTATCCTTAAACTTTGCTGAAGTTATCAGCTGAAGAAGCCTTTGGGCAGAAAACTATGGGGTTTTCTACATATAGAATCATGTCATCTGCAAACAGGGACAGTTTAACTTCCTCTCTTTCTATTTGGTACCCTTTATTTCTTTCTCTTGCCTGACTGCTCTGGCTAGGACTTCTACTCCCATTGATTAGGTGTTGTTTTAGGTCCCTTTGATTTGGGTCCCTCGGGGTTTTCCTTATGTTCTGCTAAAATTAGCTACGTATTTAAAACAATAATGATAATATCTAACAATTACTAAGAGCTAATCAGGCTTGGTTTAAAGCTAATTTGTCCAACTGGCAGCCCATAGACCACATGCCGTCCAGGACAGCTTTAAATGAGGCTCAATACAAATTTGCAAACTTTCTTAAAACATTATGAGGTTCTTTTTTTTTTTTTAAGTTCATCAGCTATCATTAGTGTATTTTATGTGTGGCCCAAGACAATTCTTCCAATATGGCACAGGGAAGCCAAAAGATTGGCTTGTAAAACTATTAACAACCCTGGTTTAAAGCATTACATGTAGTATCTCACACCCTATGAAATTGGGACTATTACTATCCCCTTTATTTGGACAAGGAACTGGAGGCAAAGAAATGCTACATAGCTTTCCTTAAGATAAAGTAATAACATTTCTTGAAGGCCTAATCTAACTTAAATTTTCTTTACCTTGGGACTTTCTTATTACGGTGCTTCATCCTCAAATAATTTAAAAGTCAAGTATCCTGAAAAATGAAGCACATTTTATATGGCCTAACTTCAGGGATGAGAGGATAGCAATAAGTACCCTAGGGACTGGAGCAAAACTTTGACACAGGCACAAATGCTGGGGAGCAGACCTGCTATGACAGAGACTAAGGAAACAGTATGCTCCCGCCAAATTCTTTAGTCGTGACCACCTTGACTCCTATTGCCACTACCAACCCTATATCAGGACACAATAAAGACAGAGATATCTTGCCTGGTGTGGTGGCTCACGCCTGTAATCCCAGCTCTTAGGGAGGTAGAAGTGGGAGGATAGCGTGAGCCCAGGAGTTCGAGATCTGCCTGGGCAATATAGTGAGACCCCATTCTCCACAAAAAGGAGGGTGGGGCGGGGGAGAGAGCTATCTTGATCCAGACAAAAAATACAGAGGTACAAATTATCTCAATACTGAACAATCCTGAATGCTTTCACTACATTATATCAGAAGAGACCACCAGCAATGGAAAGGAAGCATGATTCAGTCCCCAGCTGATTACACCAGCCAAATCTAAACATCTCTGCTACATATTCCTGCAACAGTAAAAACTTACAGTGAAAAAAACCAAACACAGGTCTAAACCTCTCAAATGCCAAGCCCAAGATATCATGAATTTAGTAGACCAAGAACACTCGGAAGGAATCAAGAGTTTTAAAGAAAAGAAATAAAGAGAGAGGGGATATTGGCCAAATATAAGCCAGCACAATCTCCTCCCCTTGAATAATTTATGTGATATAGGAGGAAGTTCTCTTCATGGCAGGGAACCTATCTCCATCCCCAATCTCAAGATGAGGAAAGGAATTTCCACCATAACTTAGTAAATTTGCCCACCACCAAGAAAATGAGGTAATTCTGTCTTTGATTATTTGCAGTCAGTATTCACACAGTTCTAATAGAATCAACCTGGTAAAAGAGATAGGAGAAAAATTTAACCTTAGATTGGGCACTGCCTCAGATTCTGGGCAAGGCTATATTTCCAGTGCCCAGGACAGTGCCTGACACATGGTTATTATTTGGAGAATTACTGAATGGGAGACTGGGGATTAAGGAAAGGGATATAATGGTTTCATAATACATTCTTAAAGCATACATCTTTTGGTAATCAAAGGAAAAAGCCAATGAGACTATAAGATTTTTTTCTCTGAATAGAGTACACTTCTACTGCTGAGGCCCTCCCAAACATGAGCCTTGGAACTAGTTAGTAAAGGGTGCCCCTGATTACACACTGTCTGGGAAGTTGTGATATATTTGGTTTGTCTTTACTAGTTCCCACGGACTCTGGATTTCTCTGGAAGCTACAAATTATAAGCCCATTCACAGGTTACATTTCTAGACCAGTTGCTTTGAGAGCTAGTGGTTGAAAGAAATACAAAATGTCCTGTAATCACTTTATATGTTGACCCAAAACATACATAGTTTAATGAGATACTAATACAAACTTTAATCTGTTACGAATACAGATTAAACCCTGTGTTAGTAACAATCCTTTTTTTTTTTTTTGAGACAGAGTCTCCCTCTATCACCAGGTGCCAGGTTGGAGTGTAGTAGTGCAATCTTGGCTCACTGCAAACTCCGCCTCCTGGGTTCAAGCAATTCTCCTGCCTCAGCCTCCCGAGTAGCTGGGACTGCAGGTGTGTGACACCACACCCAGCTAATTTTGGTATTTTAGTAGAGACAGGGTTTCACTATGTTGGCCAGGATGATCTCGATCTCTTGACCTCATGATATGCCTCTCAAAGTGCTGGGATTACAGGTGTGAACCACTGTGCCTGGCTAGTAACAATC
This sequence comes from Callithrix jacchus, assembly GCF_049354715.1. Classification (NCBI taxonomy): domain Eukaryota; kingdom Metazoa; phylum Chordata; class Mammalia; order Primates; family Cebidae; genus Callithrix; species Callithrix jacchus. The sequence continues at coordinate 82,719,585 of NC_133508.1, read as the reverse complement.
CTTTTCTACTTCCTCCCTCATTAAATTGCCTAGCTGTCTGGCCTGTGCCCAAATTTCCATAGTGGAAAAGATTATAACACAGTTCAGTTTCTATGAGGCAGCCATGGGTACAGATGCCACATAAGGACCAGGCCTCCACTTTCAATAATAGATCACTATTGTGGTCATTTTTATTGTTGTTGTTTTTATTTATTTATTATTCTTTTCTTTTTTTTACTCTCAATTTTTTATTTTTTAAATTTCTTTTGTATTATTTGTCACATGCCATGATCAGAAACACAGTCTTTTTGAGATAGGGTTTCACTCCGTCACCCAGGCTGGACTGCAGTGTGCAACCTTGGTCCACCGAAGACGGGACCTCCTAGGCTTAAGTGATCCCTCAACCATAGCCTCCCGAGTAGCTGGAAATACAAATGCATACCACCACACCTGGCTAAATTTTGTTTATTATTTCACAGAGATAAGGTCTCACTATGTTGCCCAGGCTGGTTGTGAACTGCTGGGCTCAAGTGATTCTCCTGCCCCAGCCTCCCCAAATGCTGGGATTACAGGTGGGAGCCATCACACCTGGGCCAGTTATTTTTTAATGGCAGGTAATTGCAAGGTTCTGTCAGGCACTTAAAACACTCAAAAAGGTGCAAGTATATTCAATCCTTGGTGTTCAGAGGTCTATAGCTGAAGACACTTAGATACGTGAGGAAGAGAACTCCAGCAACATATTTTGGCACAGGTAGTCAGTGGCACAGAAGCTTAGGAGGCTTCCAAGAGGAAGGCAGAAGATCTGAGAAATTCAGAATCCACAGCAGAGAGAGTTACTGAAAATACCATGATGGCAAATAAATATGCAAGAGGACTAGAAAACAATCAGTCTAGGTTGAAGAAAAAAATGAGAAGGCTCTAGAAGAAATGTTTCTAGAAGGATGGAGTACGGTAGGAGGAAGATTAGATTAGAAGATTAAAGCAGCTAATGTAATATACTGAAAAACATTTTGCAAGTTGGATAGAAAATTTGGGGTGAATAAATGATGCTACATAGAATATAAAGAAATGCAAAAGTGAGACAATTATTACCCTCAGGAAAACAAAAAGTCACAAAAGAAAACAGATATAATCCTAATGCGCAACAACTCCATTAGAAATAATATTAAGTTATAATAATTTGACACTGAAATAGGTAAAAGAATTTAAAGTAGTTAGTTTCGATTAAAAAAATCAAGAATGATAGGAATAGGGGATGGGAATTTCAAGATTCTTTTATTAACTTTAAAGAGCTAACAGACTTTTGAAATTATATTCACATATTTCTTTGACAAAATAAAAATTAAATTTAAAATGTGGGTGGCTTACACATATGTAAATAGTACAATAAAGGGAACAATGTTACCTAGGTAGGAGAATGTGATGGCAGTAATTATTCTGCATTTTAGTTGGTACAATCACAGTTCAAATCCAAGCTATAGTAACATGTTTAAAGAACACTGTCACTAGAAAAGAGGTCTTGTCTGAGACCCTGAGAGCAGGTTCTTGGATCTCACACAGAAAATAATTCAAGATGTCACAGAATATAGTGAAATTTACTACAGACTTCTCTATTACAAAGTAGGACATCCTCAGAATTCAAGAGAAGGAATACCCCTACCTTAAACACAGTGCTTGCTTATATAGGTTGTTAAGCATAGTGTACTTCATTTCAAAGGCTTGTGAGCAGCTTGTGACAGGCTATTAGTACTGTTATTTCCCAATGTTACTATTGATATTAGCAAAAATTCATGAGTGCATTATTATCTTTAAAGCAAAACCTCTTCTTAAACTAAGAATGCTGTTTGTTCTTAAAGTACTAAAACATTAATAAGTTCTGCATCTTTTAGTTAGTTGGCATCATTAACTTGTTCCCACAACCCTAAACATCTTGCAACCAATAGTGCCCAACCCCTTGGGAATATAACCCAGGAGTTTTGGCTTTATCTGGCCTTTATTCAAATGGAATTGCTCTGGTTAGGATGCCTCTGACAAAACTATCAGATGATCACATCAATCCCCTGTTCAAAATCCTCCAACCGTTATAGCCAAATAAATAAATAAATATCCAAAGCAGTGATGAGTATGACAATCAAGACTCAAGACATAGCCCCCTACTAATTTGTCCCACCCATCATCTTGTCTCCTAGCTAATTTCAAACTATACCAACAGGCTACAGTAACCAAAACAGCATGGTTCTGGTACAAAAACAGACACACAGACCAAGAGAAAAGTTTAGAGAATCCAGAAATAAAGCGACACACCTACAACCTTCTGATCTTTGACAAAATGGACAAAAACAAGCAATGCAGCAAGGAATCCCTATTCAACAAATGGTGCTGGCTAGCCATATGCAGAATGTTGAAACTAGACCCTTTCACCATATACAAAAATCAACTCAAGATGAATCAAAGACTTAAATGTAAAACCTAAAACTATAAAAACCCTGTAAGAAATCCTAAAATATACCACTCTGGACATAGGCCCTGACAGATTTCATGATGAAGACTCAAAAAGCAATTGCAACAATAACGAAAACAGACAAACGGGAGCTAATTAGACTAAAGAGCTTCTGCACAGCAAAACAAAGTATCAACAGAGTAAACAGACAATCTGCAGATGGGAGAAAATATTTGCAAAATATACATCTGACCAAGGTCTAATATCCAAAATCTATTAAAACAAAATACAGAAACAAAAACAAAACAAAACAAAAAAACTGAACAAGCAAAAAAACAAATAATCCCTTAAAAATAGGCAAAAGACACGAACATACAATTCTCAAAAGATACGCAAGAGCCAACAAACATGAAAACATGCTCTACATCACTAATCATCTGAGAAATGCAAATCAAAACCACAGGGAGATACCATTTTACACCAATCAGAATGGCTATTACTAAAAAGTCAAAAAATAACAGATGCTGGTAAGACTGCAGAAAAAAGGATGTGCTTGTACATTGTTGGTGGAATTGGAAATTAGTTCAGCCCCTGTGGAAAGCAGTTTGGAGATTTCTCAAAGAACTAAAGGTAGACTTACCATTCAACCCAGCAAACCCATCACTGGAAATATGTCCAAAGGAAAATAAGTCACTCTACCAAAAAGACATTTGCACTCACATGTTCATCACAGCACTATTCACTATAGCAAAGACATGGAATCAAACTAGATGCCCATCAACAGAGAACTGAATAAAGAATATGTGGTACACATACACCATGGAATACTACACAGCCATTAAAAAGAATGAAATTGGTTGAGCACAGTGGCTCACTCCTGTAATCCCAGCACTTTGGGAGGTCAAGGTGGGTGGATCACTTTAGGCCAAGAGTTCAAGACCAGCCTGGCCAACATGGTGAAACCTTGTCTCTACTAAAATACAAAAATTAGCTGGGCATGGTGGCACACACCTGTGATCCTAGCTACTTGGGAAACTGAGACATGAGAATTGCTTAAGCCTGGAAGGTGAGGGCTGTAATGAGCCAAGATCATGCCACTGCACTCCGGCCTATGCAACAGAGTGAGACCCTGCATCCAAAAAAAAAAAAAAAGGCCAGGCGTGGTGGCTCACGACTGTAATCTCAGCACTTTGGGAGTCCAAGGCAGGCGGATCACCTGAGGTCAGGAGTTAAAGACCAGCCTGGCCAACATGGTGAAACCTTGTCTTAAAAAACTTAAAAAAAGAAATTACCTCCTTTATAGCAACATGGATGCAGCTAGAGGCCACTATCCTTAGCAAACAGATGCAAGAACAGAAAACCAATTACCCCATGTTCTCACCTATAAGTGAGAGCTAAACACTGAATACACATGGATACAAGGAAGTGAACAATAGACACTGAGGCCTACTTCAGGGTAGAGGGTGGGAGGAGGGCGAGGATCGAAAAACTATCTAATTGGGCACTACGTCCATTATGTGAGTGACAAAATAATGTGTACGCCTAACCCCCATGACACCCAATTTACCCATGTAATAAAAAGTATATATATCAAGAACAATGGGGATCAGAGTTCTCGCTTTCCAAGAAGGAAGTTACAAATATAAAAACAAAAACTAGAACCAAACTGGAATTGAAAGTGAAGGAATCAGTGTGAGCTTATAGTTTTCAATAAACAGAAATCAAGAAATAAAGACGTGTGTTACACACATACATTCCCTGGGAACAGTGAACCTAATATCAGCAACCATGTCTACCATCAATACTTTGGGCTTTTTTTTTTTTTTTTTTTTTTTTTTTTTTTTAAGAGACAGGGTCTTGTTCTGTCATCCAGGCTGGAGTGATGTGATGTGATCATAACTCACTGCAACCTCAAACTCCTGGGCTCAAATGATCCTCCTGAATAGCTGGGACTACAAGGATGTGCCACCACACTTGGCTAATTTTTTTTTTTTTTTTTAAAGAAATGGGGCCTCACTAAGTTACTCAGGCTGGTCTTGAACTCCTCAGCCCCCTAAAGTGCTGGGATTATACCATGCCTGATCCATATTTGGGCTTTTTTTTTTTTAATTTTTTTTATTGCATTTTAGGTTTTGGGGTACATGTGCAGAACATGCAAGACAGTTGCATAGGTACACACATGCCAGTGTGTTTTGCTTCCTTTCTCCCCTTCACCCACATTTGGCATTTCTCCCCAGGCTATCCCTCCCCACCACCCCCTCCCACTGGCCCTCCCCTTTTCCCCCCAATAGACCCCAGTGTTTGGTACTCCCCTCTCTGTGTCCATGTGTTCTCATTTTTCATCACCTGCCTATGGGTGAGAATATGCGGTGTTTCATTTTCTGTTCTTGTGTCAGTTTGCTGAGAATGATGTTCTCCAGATTCATCCATGTACCTACAAAGGACACAAATGCATCATTTTTTATTGCTGCATAATATTCCATGGTGTATATGTGCCACATTTTCCCAATCCAGTCTATCAACATTGGGCATTGGGGTTGATTCCAGGTCTTTGCTATTGTAAACAGTGCTGCAGTGAACATTTGTGTGCATGTGTCCTTATAGTAGAACGATTTATAGTCCTCTGGATATATACCCAGTAATGGGATTGCTGGGTCAAATGGAATTTCTATTTCTAAGGCCTTGAGGAATCGCCACACTGTCTTCCACAATGGTTGAACTAATTTACACTCCCACCAACAGTGTAAAAGCGTTCCTTTTTCTCCACATCCTCTCCAGCATCTGTCTCCAGATTTTTTAATGATCGCCATTCTAACTGGCGTGAGATGGTATCTCAATGTGGTTTTGATTTGCATCTCTCTGATGACCAGTGACAATGAGCATTTTTTCATATGATTGTTGGCCTCATATATGTCTTCTTTTGTAAAGTGTCTGTTCATATCCTTTGCCCAATTTTGAATGGGCTTGTTTGTTTTTTTCCTGTAAATCTGTTTGAGTTCTTTGTAAATTCTGGATATCAGCCCTTTGTCAGATGGGTAAACTGCAAAAAATTTTTTCCCATTCTGTTGCTTGCCAATTCACTCTAATGACTGTTTCTTTTGCCGTGCAGAAGCTGTGGAGTTTCATTAGGTCCCATTTGTCTATTTTGGCTTTTGTTGCCATTGCTTTTGGTGTTTTGTTCATGAAGTCCTTGCCTACTCCTATGTCCTGGATGGTTTTGCCTAGATTTCCTTCTAGGGTTTTTATGGTGCCAGGTCTTATGTTTAAGTCTTTAATCCATCTGGAGTTAATTTTAGTGTAAGGTGTCAGGAAGGGGTCCAGTTTCTGCTTTCTGCACATGGCTAGCCAGTTTTCCCAACACCATTTGTTAAACAGGGAATCCTTTCCCCGTTGCTTGTTTTTGTCAGGTTTATCAAAGATTGTATGGTTGTAGATATGTTGTGTTGCCTCCGATGCCTCTGTTTTGTTCCATTGGTCTATATCTCTGTTTTGGTACCACTACCATGCTGTTTTGATTACTGCAGCCTTGTAGTATAGTTTGAAATCCGCTAGTGTGACACCCCCTGCTGTGTTCTTTTTGCTTAGAATTGACTTGGCTATGGGGGCTCTCTTTTGGTTCCATATGAAGTTCATGGTGGTTTTTTCCAGTTCTGTGAAGAAAGTCAATGGTAGCTTGATGGGGATAGCGTTGATTCTGTAAATTACTTTGGGCAGTATAGCCATTTTCACAATATTAATTTTTCCTAACCATGAACATGGAATGTTTCTCCATCTGTTTGTGCCCTTTCTGATTTCGTTGAGCAGTGGTTTGTAGTTTTCCTTGAAGAGGTCCCTTACATTCCTTGTGAGTTGTATTCCAAGGTATTTTATTCTTTTTGTAGCAATTGTGGATGGCAGTTCATTCTTGATTTGGCTTTCTTTAAGTCTGTTATTGGTGTAGAGGAATGCTTGTGATTTTTTCACATTGATTTTATATCCTGAAACTTTGCTGAAATTGCTTATAAGTTTCAGGAGTTTTTGGGCTGAGGCAATGGGGTCTTCTAGGTATACTATCATGTCGTCTGCAAATAGAGACAATTTGGCTTCCACCTTTCCTATTTGAATACCCTTTATTTCTTTTTCTTGCCTGACTGCTATGGCTAGAACTTCCAGTACTATATTGAATAGGAGTGGTGAAAGAGGGCATCCTTGGCTAGTGCCGGATTTCAAAGGAAATGCTTCCAGTTTTTGCCCATTCAGTATGATATTGGCTGTTGGTTTGTCATAAATAGCTTTTATTACTTTGAGATACGTTCCATCGATACCGAGTTTATTGAGGGTTTTTAGCATAAAGGGCTGTTGAATTTTGTCAAATGCCTTCTCTGCGTCAATTGAGATAATCATGTGGTTTTTGTTTTTGGTTCTGTTTATGTGGTGAATTACGTTTATAGACTTGCGTATGTTGAACCAGCCTTGCATCCCCGGGATGAATCCTACTTGATCATGATGGATAAGTTTTTTGATTTGCTGTTGCAATCGGCTTGCCAATATTTTATTAAAGATTTTTGCATCTATGTTCATCATGGATATTGGCCTCAAGTTTTCTTTTCTTGTTGGGTCTCTGCCGGGTTTTGGTATCAGGATGATATTGGTCTCATAAAATGATTTGGGAAGGATTCCCTCTTTTTGGATTATTTGGAATAGTTTCAGAAGGAATGGTACCAGCTCCTCTTTGTGTGTCTGGTAGAATTCGGCTGTGAACCCGTCTGGACCTGGGCTTTTTTTGTGTGGTAGGCTCTTAATTGCTGCCTCGACTTCTGACCTTGTTATTGGTCTATTCATAGTTTCAGCTTCCTCCTGGTTTAGGCTTGGGAGGACACAGGAGTCCAGGAATTTATCCATTTCTTCCAGGTTTACTAGTTTATGTGCATAGAGTTGTTTGTAATATTCTCTGATGATGGTTTGAATTTCTGTGGAGTCTGTGGTGATTTCCCCTTTATCATTTTTTTATTGCATCTATTTGGTTGTTCTCTCTTTTCTTTTTAATCAGTCTGGCTAGTGGTCTGTCTATTTTGTTGATCTTTTCAAAACACCAACTCTTGGATTTATTGATTTTTTGAAGAATTTTTTGTGTCTCAATCTCCTTCAGTTCAGCTCTGATCTTAGTTATTTCTTGTCTTCTGCTGGGTTTTGAGTTTTTTTGATCTTGCTCCTCTAGCTCTTTCAATTTTGACAATAGGGTGTCAATTTTGGATCTCTCCATTCTCCTCATATGGGCACTTATTGCTATATACTTTCCTCTAGAGACTGCTTTAAATGTGTCCCAGAGATTCTGGCATGCTGTGTCTTCGTTCTCATTGGTTTCGAAGAATTTCTTTATTTCTGCCTTCATTTCATTGTTTATCCAGTCAACACTCAAGAGCCAGTTGTTCAGTTTCCACGAAGCTGTGCAGTTCTGGGTTGGTTTCTGTATTCTGAGTTCTAACTTGATTGCACTATGGTCTGAGAGGCTGTTTGTTATGACTTCAGTTGTTTTGCATTTGCTGAGCAGTGCTTTACTTCCAATTATGTGGTCAATTTTAGAGTAGGTGTGATGTGGTGCTGAGAAGAATGTATATTCTGTGGATTTGGGGTGGAGAGTTCTGTAAATGTCTATCAGGTTTGCTTGCTCCAGGTCTGAGTTCAAGCCCTGGATATCCTTGTTGATTTTCTGTCTGGTTGATCTGTCTAATATTGAAAGTGGAGTGTTAAAGTCTCCCACTATTATTGTGTGGGAGTCTAAGTCTTTTTGTACGTCATTAAGAACTTGCCTTATGTATCTGGGTGCTCCTGTATTGGGTCCATATATGTTTAGGATCGTTAGCTCGTCTTTTTGTATCTATCCTTTGACCATTAGGTAATGGCCTTCTTTGTCTCTTTTGATCTTTTTTGCTTTAAAGTCTATTTTATCAGAGATGAGAATTGCAGCTCCTGCTTTTTTTTTTTGCTCTCCATTTGCTTGGTAAATCTTCCTCCATCCCTTTATTTTGAGCCTTTGTGTATCCTTGCATGTGAGATGGGTTTCCTGGATACAGCACAGTGATGGGTTTTGGATTTTTATCCAATTTGCCAGTCTGTGTCTTTTGATTGGTGCATTTAGTCCATTTACATTTAGGGTTAATATTGTTATGTGTCAATTTTATACTGCCATTTTGATGCTAGCTGGCTGATTTGCCCGTTAGTTGTTGTAGCTTCTTCATTGTGTTGATGCTTTAGCATTTAGTGTGATTTTGGAATGGCTGGTACTGGTTGTTCCTTTCTATGTGTAGTGCCTCTTTCAGGAGCTCTTGTAAAGCAGGCCTGGTGGTGACGAAATCTCTGAGTACTTGCTTGTTCGCAAAGAATTTTATTTTTCCTTCACTTCTGAAGCTCAGTTTGGCTGGATATGAAATTCTGGGTTGAAAGTTCTTTTCTTTAAGGATGTTGAATATTGGCCCCCACTCTCTTCTGACTTGTAGTGTTTCTGCCGAGAGATCTGCTGTGAGTCTGATGGGCTTCCCTTCGTGGGTGACCCGACCTTTCTCTCTGGCTGCCCTTAGTATTTTCTCCTTTATTTCAACCTTGTTGAATCTGACGATTATGTGCCTTGGGGTTGCTCTTCTTGCGGAATATCTTTGTGGTGTTCTCTGTATTTCCTGCATTTGAGTGTTGGCCTGTCTTGCTAGGTGGGGGAATTTTTCCTGGATAGTGTCCTGAAGAGTATTTTCCAGCTTGGATTCATTCTCTTCGTCAAATTCTGGTACACCTATCAAACGTAGGTTAGGTCTCTTCACATAGTCCCACATTTCTTGGAGGCTTTGTTCATTCCTTTCTGCGCTTTTTTTCTCTGATCTTGGTTTCTCGTTTTATTTCATTGAGTTGATCTTCGACTTCTGATATTCTTTCTTCTGCTTGGTCAATTCAGCTACTGAAACTTGTGCATGCTTCACAAAGTTCTCGTATTGTGTTTTTCAGCTCCTTTCTAAGTTATCCATTCTTGTTATCATTTCCTTGAATCTTTCTTCATATTTTTTTTCAAGGTTCTTAGTTTCTTTGCATTGATTTAAAACATGTTCTTTTAGCTCACAAAAGTTTCTCATTATCCACCTTCTGAAGTCTAATTCCATCATTTCGTCACAGTCATTCTCCATCCAGCTTTGTTCCCTTGCTGGTGAGGAGTTTTGGTCCTTTCTAGGAGGCGAGGTGTTCTGGTTTCGGGTGTTTTCCTCCTTTTTGCGCTGGTTTCTTCCCATCTTTGTGGATTTATCCACCTGTCGTCTGTGTAGTTGCTGACTTTTCGATTGGGTATCTGAATGGACACCCAGATTGTTGATGATGAAATATTTCTGTTACTTTGTTTTCCTTCTACCATTCTAGCCCCTTCGCTGTATGACTGCTGAGGTCTACTCCAGGCCCTGCTTGTCTGGGGTGCACCTATAGCAGCTGCGGAACAGTGAGGGATGCTACCAGTTTCTTTTTCTGCTATCTTTGTCCCAGAATGGTGCCTGCAAAATGTCAGTCTTTTGGATATAGAGGGGTCAGGGAGCTGCTTGAGGAGACAGTCTGTACTTTATAGGAGCTCAAGTGCTGAGCTGTGAGCTCTGTTGTTCATTCAGGGCTGTTAGGCTGCTATGTTTAATTCGGCTGCAACAGAACTCATAAAAAAACCCTTTTTTTCTCAGATGCTCTGTTGGGGGGGAGTTGGGGCTTCATTTTTGAGTGTCCGTTGTGCTGTCCTGCCCAGCTAGGAGGCAGTCTAGTCACTATTTGCCTGCCGAGGCTCCGCCCTGCTGGTGTGAAGTTCGCCCTGTTGCTTCAGGCTCTGCCCTTCTGCTGTGGTCTCCGCCCTGCTGCCACGGGCTATGCCCTGTGGCGGAGTCTCTCTGTTGTAGCGGGTTGCCTTGGCAACAGCAGGCTGCATCAGCAATGGGCGTGTACCTCAGTAGGGGCATGTTGCCTCGGTAATGGCGGACGCCCCTCCCCCACGGAGCTGCACTCTCAGGGAACCTCTCCACCAGGAGCGTTTGGAATCGCCATTTTGTTTGTCGCACTGCACTACCCCAAACGCTGTGTCCCTGGAATCTCCTGGGCTGGCTCACTGTCCAAGTCCCGTTCAGTCTCAAGTTCAGCCCTCTCAAGTCTCAGGTTGCCGGTTCAACAGGGCACCTGGACCAGTGCACTTTGTGTGGAGCGCTGTGTAGTGCCGCTGTGCTACGGCGCAGGCCGCCGCCGCACCAGCTGCCGGCTACACCAGCCAAAACCTCTGCCTGGCGTCCCGCGTCTCTTTTATACCTGGGAATTTCCCCGTTCTGTGGGCAACAAAGATTCATCTGGAAATGCGGCCCTGACTCACCCTCTCCGCGCATGCACCAAGAGCTTCTATCCTGGGTTGTTGTCACAGCACCATCTTGAGTCCTCCCAACCATTTTGGCTTTTAAAAAGCATTCTCCACTAAAAAGAATTATGCTGCCTAGAGAAAAAGCTAACTCAAGGGCTAGTGAGGGTACAAAATAAGCCAGCTCAGAATATCTTCTCAGGGCAGAAAATTTTGTAGTTCCCAAAGAATGATGAAGACATAAAAAAAAACACAAACGCCAGCATGAAGAACTTCCCTTGACCAGATATGATACAATTCGAGCATCAAAAATATAGTGGTACTAACAGATTATATAACCTATCAAATAAGACAAATCCACTGAATTTTTGGGGGAGAGCGTGGTGAGGATACAGAGTCTCACTCTGTGGCCCAGGTTGGAGTGCAGTGGTATGATCTTGGCTCACTACAACTTCCACCTCCTGGGTTCAAGCGATTCTCGTGCCTTAGCCTCCTGTGTACTGGGATTACAGGCGTGAGCCACCATGACAGGCTAATTTTGTATTTTTGACAGATGGGGTTTCATCATATTGGCCAGGCTGGTCTTGAACTCCTGACCTTAAGTGATCCACCCACCTCAGACTCCCAAAGTGCTAGGATTACAGGTGTGAGCCACGGCACCCGGCCGAAAGTTCACTGCATTTATACAGTACAATAGAATACGTGAAAAATAAATAGAGAGAGGTTAAAGTTTTTGCTATGGTGAAATGCCAACTGATGGATATAGAAAGAATTATACAGTTGTAAAAATACCATTTGGTGACCAACACAGTATAATAATACAATAAAAAAAAATCAATCGATCCTAAAAACAAGGGGTTATAATTTAATGAGGAAGGGGTACTGACATAATTTTAAGAACACTCCCATACAATACTTATTAATTACAAAGGGAATAAGAGTAACTTTACAGCAGCAAAACATCACCTTAATAAAGTGATCAAGGTTTAAATTCATAGTTATGGGACAAAATGAAAACCTGTATCATCTAAAAGGATGGAAGGATAAGAACGCAACATTGCTGGGTGCAGTAGTTCATGCCTGTAATCCCAGCCCTTTGGGAGGCCAACGTGGGAGGATTGCTTGAACCCAGGAGTTCAAGACCAGCCTGGGCAACATAACGAGACTCTGTCTCTAAAAAAATTTTTTTAAACTTAACTAGGCATGCCTGTAGTTCTAGCTACTCTACTCAGGAGGCTGGGGTGAGAAGATCACTTGAGCCCAGAAATTAGTGATTATGCCACTGCACTCCAGCCTGGGCAACAGAGTGAGATTCTATCTCAAAAAGAGGGAGGGAGGGAGGGAGGGAGGGAGGGAGGGAGGGAGGGAGGGAGGGAGGGAGGGAAGGAAGGAACGAGAAGAAAGAAGAGGAAGAGGAAGAAGAAGAGGAGGAGGAGGAGGAGGAGGAGGAGGAGGAGGAAGACAATACCACTTTTTCATGATATTTCTGCCAAAGGCTTATAACCTGATTCTAATCCTGAGGAAATAAATAACAGACAAATCCAAATAAAAGGACATCCTACCAAATAAAGTAGCCTGTAATATTCAAAAGTATCAAGGTGATAAAAGTTGAGGAAATAACTACAAAACTGCATCAGATTGAAGGAGACAGAAGAATAACAGTAAAATTCTAACACATGATCCTGGATCAGAGTCTTCTGTTACAAAGAATATTAATGGGACATTTGGTGAAATATGAATTAAACTTGTGGATTAGATGGTAGTATTTATTAATGTTGATTTTCTAATTTTAATGGCTATATTGTGGTTATAAAAATGTCTCTGTAGGAAGTATACACTGAAGTATTCAGGGCTGATGAGATAATGTCAGGAACTGATTCTGTACAGGTTAGGACAAGGGCTGTCAAACATTTTCTGGAAAACCAATATAATAAGTATTTTAGGCTTTGCAGGTCACATGTGGTCTCTGTCACATATTCCTTGTTTTTTTGTAAATAGCCATTAAAAATGTAAACTTCATTATTAGCTTGTGGCTTGTATAAACACAGGCTACAGCACATTTGGTTCATGGGGTTTATTTTGCTGACCCTGGTTTGTGGGGTGAAAAGCTCTTTGAACTATTCTTGGAATTTTGAGATTAAAAAAATATTTCTGCTAACATCCAGAAAAATCACTTGAAAAGTTCTGGGAATGACTGAATAGAGCTGAATAGGGCTGAAAGTTTATTAAATAAAAGCATCCCTTTTACTTTACTTCATGCTGCGAAGTTTCCTACTGCCTATGTGGGCATCTTTTCCTGCTCAGCGGGCCTAATACGCTGTATGAATGTACGCAGTTGAATGTATGAATGAATAAATGGAACTATCTCAGTTTCCCAGCACAGGAAAATGGATTCCCTTCACATAAAATTAACAAAACAAAAAACAAAAAAAAAACACCCTTAAGGACTATTTTAATATGACTTTTTACTTGGCTAGATTGAGATACCATTTCTCACCTCTTAAATTAGCAAAAATTCAAAAACTTGACAATCATATTGTTGGCAAGGCTGTGTGCAAAGAGACATTATCTTTTTTTTTTTTTGAGATGGAGTTTCACTCTCGTTACCCAGGCTGGAGTGCAATGGCATGATCCCGGCTCACCGCAACCTCCGCCTCCTAGGTTCAGGCAATTCTCCTGCCTGAGCCTCCTGAGTAGCTGGGATTACAGGCACACGCCACTATGCCCAGCTAATTTTTTGTATTTTTAGTAGAGATGGGGTTTCACCATGTTGACCTGGATGGTCTCGATCTCTTGACCTCGTGATCCACCCGCCTCGGCCTCCCAAAGTGCTGGGATTACAGGCGTGAGCCACCGTGCCCTGCAAGAGACATTATCTTAAACTGCTGATGAAAATGTGAAATAGTATAACTGGAAACTGGACATTATCTAATAAAATTACATATACATTTAATCTTTGACTCAGCTATCCCAGTTCTAGGAATTTATCCCCCCCCCCAAAATATATATATATATATTTTTGCAGGTCACATGTGATCTCTGTCTGTATAATATATATATATATTTTGTATATATGTGGTCTCTCTAAAATATATATATATTTTTTACATATATATATATTTGTGTATACGTGGTCTCTGTAAAATATATATATATATTTATATCCTATCTAGCTATCTAATCTATGCACACACACACGTATGCATTAACAAACAATTAAAGCTAGGAAAATTAATTCTTCTATGCCAAGGATCTATCATCGTAAATTAATTGTTTCTCTGATTCTACTCTAGTATGCTAGTTTCTTAACAGCAGGACTCTCTAGTCCTGAGCCCATCCTATCTACCAAAATGAGGTCATCAGAATCAGCACTGGCTCCTCCTCCTGTGGCATCCAGGGACAGGAAAAAAAGGCTGCTGCCTTCTAGATCCATTCTCACCTCTCAGATCCCCAGGGTCTACATAACAAGGATGACTACTACAGATACTTCCTCCTTCTACATGTGCCAGAAGAGGAAGCCAAGGTTTTCCTCAGCTGAGCAATCAGTTAGCTACTTAAATGGCAAGGTCCAAGGGGCTTCACCACCACCAACTCCCCGCTGTGCTGCTCTGGGCAAACAATCTTCACTACAAAGCAGTAATCAGCAGGTATGAAACACTGACAAAGGAACTAAGGAGATTCAGGTTTTAGGCTGAAGACTTAGGAAAGAGTCTCAGCTAAGTTGACTCAAGTAAGGGTACTTACTTGTAACTTCAGGGTTAGCAAATAGATAATGATGGGAAAACTCTTTTGTGTTAAGTACTGCAGTTAATAAAGGGAAGAGGAATATGATCTTTTGCAAAGTCCTAATAGTTAATCCAAAAAAAAAAATAGTTAATCTAGGTGATAATTATCAATGGTCACTACTTACATAACAAGAGAGATTCTTGACATTACCTGCCTCCTGACAAATGTACACTGAACCAACTATTAAGCATTCTTCCCACCCCTTCGACCCAACCAAACCACAATCAGGTCAAGCCCCCAGCTTACAGGAAATATAGAGCTCATAAGAATATGTTAGAAAGCCTATCAGGGAAGCAATCAGCAAAATCCAGAATGTGGGAAAGTCTAGAAGAACAAAAAATCAGTTTCTGCAACAAATTAATTGCAAGGAAAAAAAAGAGAGGGTGAGAATACCCTAGATAAAAGTAAACTTTGAAGTACAGTCTGGACAACATAGCAAGACCCTAGCTCTACAAAAAAATAGAAAAAAGTAGCCAGGCTTGTGGTACATGTCTATAGTCCCAGCTACTTCTGAGGCTAAGGTTGGAGGATTGTTTGAGTCCAGGAGTTCAAGGATGCAGTGAGCCATGATCATGCCACTGCACTCCAGCCTGGGCAACAGAGAGACTGTCTCAAAACAAAACAAAACAAAAAAGAAGAGTGACCACATATCCCAATTATTTTATTTATGTCTATTGTCCCAGTATAATTATTAACAGAATCCTCTTTCATTATCAAAAGTTTCCTAGTTTAGAAACTAAATTGTATCATCACCCTACTTAAGAGACATTTTAACCAAATACACTGTGCTGACATAGTTTGGCTACTGATTCCAAAAAACCAACTGCAAAAAACATTTGAACACTAACTGGATATTTGATGATATTGGTAAACTATTCATTGCTTTAGGTGTGGTAATAATATTGTGGTTACATTTTTAAGGAGTCCTTACATTTAGAGATACAAATGCTTATAGATGCAATGACATAAAATTTGAGATTTGCTTCAAAATAATTGAGAGACAGAGAAAGAAAATAGGTGGGGATGTAGATGAGATAGTATATCATGAGCTGACAATGTAGACAACACTAGGGTAGTATGAGTCTTTCCACTTTGGAACGTTTTTGAGATTTTTTCCATAATACAAAGTTAAATTTAGTAAACAAAATTTTCCTAGTTCTAGAAATAGAAGTATCTTTCTGCTCTTAGGCAAGAGCAAGCATTTGGCATCTAGCCATACAGAATTGTATCTTTGTTCAGGGTCACCTGGAACCAGGGTCTATGAAAAACTGTCACATATAAGGGTTCCTGAAGTTAAATCACAGCTACTAGTTTTCATTATTTTACCTTTTCAATGAAAAGGTGAAATACTTCCCTTCTCTAACAAAAGAATCACTTCTTGTAGATACTCTCAAGATATTCTTAAGATGCTCCTTCCCTGCTATAAGAGAAATGAAGTACCTTAAAACTGTTTTGACGGACTCAAAACTCCTCATCGCTAAAAAATAGTCTTTTAGAAAGAATGTAATTCAAAGTGTTTTTCATTTTAGTCTATGTCCTGGTGAGCCCCAACAGGCCAGTTTTCAGCAGAAACAATTAGTGAGACTGCATGAGTGAGAAGAAGGGCACCCAGCTGCCACTGCCACTAATGGAACTTCTGCAGTACAGACATATGGTGAGTAATCTCTGTTATCCAAAATACGTAGAGTTATCCAAGGGAAAATAAGAACATGAGAAAATTAATGGAAGCAAAGAAAAAAAGCAATGGAAGCAAAATGAAGTGCTAAGGATTAGCAACATCTGAGTTTCCCAACAACGGCAGCAGCAAAATAACCAGTATATCAGCCCAGGTAATACCCTAGACATTATAGCTGCACTAACTCACTTGATTCTCACTAGAAACCTTGAAGTACTATTATGAGTCACATTTTAATGATGTAGAACTGAGGTAGAAAGAAGTGAAGTAATCTGCCTACTACCACTATGCTGCAGGGCCAGGATAAGAACAAGAAAAGAGAAAATGTTCCTCTTTTGAAAGGCAGTTGTTTAAAAAAAGACAAGACAAAAAAAGGAGGTGTTGGTAAAATGAAAATAGTGCTTTCTCTTTGGCAGGAAATAACTTTGACACTACCAAAAAGGTGTTTCAAAGCTGCCTGGTTCTAGGGGAGGCCCAAAGGAACACCTGTCCATCGGCCACACAAGTCTACTGAAAGTCTCTTATACATGTGACATAGGAGGGGCCAGAGGGCTAAACTGGTACCAACAGATGAAAGCTTCAGGAGTGAACTGCTTGTTGCTCAGGATATTCAAGCAAAGGCTGAATAGCTTTTTGCTAGACAGTGTATGGAAGGCATTTCTATGCGGTAGAAAGTAAGCTAAAGCTAGAATCCTTCCAATATAAAAATCACTCTACTAAAGATTTCCTGCTGCAAGTCCTCCTACTTCAGGGCTGACAAAGTCTATGGCAACTCAAAACTGATTCAAAACCAACTGATTCAAAACTTAAGTCATTCTATGTTCCATTAAGTTTTTAATATCAAACTTCTATCCACAGCAGGCCTACAGCTGGGCCAGTGAATAGCCAGAGACACAACTGCCTCCTCTCTTCAAGGACACCCATTAAAACACAAAGTCAATCTAGCCCTCTTACTCTAAAAAGGTAACACCATGTCTGCGTACCAATCAATATGCTGGAATCATTTTATTAGAGGATAAACAAATGGGCTAAAGGTTAGTGGTTATTTAATTCAACTAAAATCACAATCAAATTTATTATGCTTCTTAAGGTTCACCATACCCATCTGAGACACTTAAGAGCTAGCATCAACATCTGTTTATAACACTCATTCCTTCTAATCAAGGCATAATATGCAATGTATTATAGAGCTAGAGTGGGTATCATTTCAATACTGTATCTTGTCCTTCAAATTATTATGGGCAACAATTTGTAAGGTCCTAAGACCATCCCTAAGATGCAGTCAATAAAGAGAGTTAAGACCTTGAGCAGGGCTAGTCCTCACTACACTATGATGCAAAGGGACACTATTTTCCAACCCTCTGGGGCAATGCAGCCACATGCCTCAATAGCTGTATTGGTTTACTAGGGCTGCCATACATAACAAAGTACCACAAACTGGGTGACTTAACCAATAAAAATGTATTTCCTCACAGTTCAGGCTAGAAGTCCAAGATAAGGGTATTAGCAGGGTTGGTTTCTTCTATGATCTCATGCATTGGTTTGTAAATGGCTACTTTCTCCCTTTGTCTTCCCATAGCCTTCCCTCTATGCTTCTCTGTGTCCTAATCCCCTCTTCTTGTAAGGACACAAGTCATACTGGATTAGGATCTATCTCAATGACTTCATTTAACCTTAATTGCCCTCTTTAAAGATTCTATCTCCAAATACAGTGATGTTCTGAGGTACTGCGGGTTAGGACTTCAACATATACAAACTTTAGTAGAACACATAATTCAGCCTGTAATAGCTATATTCATCAAAAAAAGAGAGAGAGAGGGAGAGAGAAATATAAAAGACATCCTAATATGGCCACTGCCATGACTCTGGCTGCAGTGGAGTACAGGCACAGACCACAGGGCCTGAGGTGCAGACAGACACCGAGGTGAGCAGTCCCTGGAACCCACCCCTGGAAGCCCCCTCTCCTAGTTCTCTCTCTACTGGAACTCAGAGTCAAATTCACTGCTGGTAGCACTCAATTTTCAGTTGTTCACTTATGCACATTGTTTACTAGAACCACTTTTCTCATCTTTCTACTTTGCTTATTTGCTTAATAATTTCAGTAAGAGAGGTTTATCATATGGATATTGTAGAATGGAGGTTCATCACTGTCTTCACTAAGCACAGATTCTGTCCTGGACTATGAATTTGAGGACAGAGAACAAAACTAAGTTTTGTTAAGAGTAATGAGCAGGGGTAAAATGGAATGATACAGTCCTAAAAAAATGGATCTTTTTGTTGGGTGTGGTAGCTCACACCTGTAATCCCAGCACTTTGGGAGGCTGAAGTGGGCAGGTCACTTGAGGTCAGGAGTTCATGACTAGCCTTGCCAACATGGTGAAACCTGTCTCTACTAAAAATACAAAAATTGGCCAGGCGTGGTAGCAGGTGCCTGTAATTCCAGCTACTAGGGAGGTTGAGGCAGGAGAATTGCTTGAACCTAGGAGGCGGAGGTTGCAGTAAGCCAATATCATGCCACTGCACTCCAGCCTGGGTGACAGAGTGAGACTGCCCCCCCCCCCACAAAAAAAAAAGAACAGAGGTTTTTTCAAGAAGGTAATAAAGGTAATGACCTGGAAGTAACAATGAACTGTGAGAAAACCAATTCCCACCCCCAGGATTGGAGGATTTATTAAACAAGGTTATTAATACATCACCTTGGGAAATGAAAAGACCCAAGGCTGCAAAAACAACTTCAGTTCAGAACATATGATATTACATAAGGAAAGTATCTCAGAGGGAGACACAGAATAGTGTGGCTGTTAAGAATGTGATCTCTAAAGCCAGACTGCCCAGGTTTCAATCCCAGTTCTGCCACTTACACAGCTGTGTTATCTTGAGCAATTTATTTAATCTCTCTGCACTCTCGCTTCCTCAAGTGTGAAATAAGTACATGATAATATCTTTCATAGAACTGGCATGAGAAGCAAATGATCTTCACATTTTAAAATGCTAAGAACAGTGCCTGAGAGCTAGTAAGTGCTCAGAGTTTGTAAATTTATTAAATAAATTCTCTATTACATATGGTTCATCAGAAACATTACAGTGACAGCAGTGGCAGCCCGTCACTACCATGAAGCAGTCACTGCCATGACGTTGATTGCAGTGGAGTACAGGTGCAGGTCACAGGTCCTCAGGTGCAGAGGCCAAGGTGGGCAGTCCTGGAACCCTCCCCTGGAAGCCCCCCCACAAGCCCAGTGCCCTGGGAACCCACCCCTGAAAGCCTCTATGATGGGGCCAGGCCAAACTGAGCCATCCACCAGTGGGAGAGAAGTACAGCTGGGGCTGCATGATCAGACAAGTCAGTTGGGGTGGCGGGGGGGGGGGGTGGCCAGGAGAAGGGAGCGGGAACCCTGCCCCTTCTGAGTTGGCCAGGTGGGAGCTCCCTGGGTACAGGTGCTGCTGTCCTGCTACAGCTTCCAACTCAGGTATCTCTGAACTCTCAGGCAGGGAAGGCCCCCTGCCCCTCGCAGGCTCAGAATTGTCTACTCCTGCTACCTGGCTTCTCCCCTCTGTTGATGCCCACTCCAATCTCAGAAAGTTGGGGCCGAGCCTGGGAGCTATCACAGCCTGGCTGGATGTGCACATGCTTGGGGCAGTGCTGACACACCAACCCCGTGCCACCTTGGCTCCCTCCAGACTTTGGGCACCAACAAGCACGGGAAGGAGGCTGAGGGGTGCACTGAAGCCTGGGGGCTGGGGTCGCCAGTCCCAGAAACTGCAGGGGAACTTGCGGTGCTTTTCCCTGAAACCCAGAAAAACCCCTGGACTCAGCCAGACTTGGGGAGAGGAGAGAGAGACCACAGCGAGATAAGAAGATGACCTGCCTACAGAGAGGAGCCACCCACTCCAGGGCATCCTCTCTGCTGAGAGCTGAACACTCAATGGGAGAACCTGCCTACAGATAGGAGCTACCCACTGCAGGTCCCTCTAAGCTGTTCTGTCACTCAATGAAGCTCCCCTTCATCTTGCTCACCCTCTACTTGTCTGTGTACCTAATTCCTTCTGGATGAAGGACAAGAACTAGGGACCTGCCAAATGGCAGGGCCAAAAGAGCTGTAATACAAACAGAGCTGAAACATGCCACTTGGTCCCCACATTGTGGGTGACAAGGAGAGAAGAGAGAAGGAGAGAAGAGAGAAGGAGAGAAGAGCTGCAGCCCTTCAGAGAGACCAGACCTGAGAACTCCCTGAGCCTGAGCTGAGACTCTCCCTTTGGGGTCCAATGGTTCCTAGAGTCTTCAAGCTTCTGGCACCACTGTGTTCCCCAGTGCCAGCTGTGGAAGCTGCTTGTGGTGCACCTGGTCCCAATGCAGCATCACAGTGAGCTGACACCCATGCCAGCCCCTGGACCTGGCCGCCCGCAGCAGTTGGCATGTCTGACTGTGTGCAGTGGCTGGACCCTACACTCACTTGCTCACACACCCCTTACCATTCTGCACCAGTCTCTTCAGAGGCGAGGGATCCAGGCTGGTAGCTTAAGCCAAGTGCAGCAGGCCAGGCCAAGTAGGCCCAGCAGGCCTGAGCAAAACTCAGGCAAAGGCACCACCAGTCACAGAGGTTTCCAGCTAGAAAAGCAACACCTCCCAGAATCCTATAACAATAGCCAAGGGGTTAAGACCACAGACATTGGAGTAAGATACTATGGGGCTGAATGCCAGTTTCTACTGCTTATTAATAATTCCCTTAACCTCTCTGTACTACAGTGTCTTCATCTATAAAATAGATTTACTCAGATTATCCACCTCATCAAAAAAAAAAAAAAAAAAGGTGTCACCCACCTCATCAGAGTATTTTGAGAATTAAATTTAACCATGTAAGTCATTTAAAAATATTAATACATAATAATGCTCAGGAAATGTTACCTATTCTTATTCTTTTGATATTTCATTTTCCAACTTTTCTTGACTAAGCAAGAGAAAATAATTTAAAAATAATCTGCTTCTACTGGGCTTATGCAACATGTGAATCAGTCAACTAATAATCTCATAAAGTAATAATAACAACTGATGATAGAAGCATGAGCTCAAAATATTAACAAGACTAAACTTCTGCTTTGAATCATTATGGGAAATCAGAGATCAGATTTACCCTTGCACCTTAAAAATAAAAAAATTAGATGAAATATATGAAAAAATAGTTTGTAGACGCTGGACCGAAGGGGAAACATACAAAGTAGGCCCTAAGACTGCCCTAGCTAGTAACTTAAGCATATCCTAAGAGTGACAGTAAAAAAAAAAAAAAAAAAAAAGGAAGAAGAAAGAAAAAAATAATATAATATTAGGAAAAAAAAAAAGACTGCCCTAGCTTACTACCCGAAGAACATGCCTAGGAAGCAGCAAAATAAGATGGTACTCAAAAAGAGCCCAGCAGTCTCCCTAAGTTGAGAAGACAGAGTTGAGAACTTGGAGAGGCTAAGGTGGCTAGCATTTTCAAGGCAGGGTACCAGAGAAGAGAGGGCTATACAGAGGGAACTCTAGAGATCTGCAGGGACTTCCTCTGTATTTTTAGCTGAGTATCTATCAGCATATGTGGGTAAGGAAACTATCCAAGAAAATGAGCAGGTACCCTCTTCAGAGTTCACAAAGGACCCTTAGAATCATTCAAGTTCCCATCAGCCTGAGTGGAAAAAACTCAAAATACATGGGCATCAAATAGAGTAATCAAAGTACTGCTTCAGCAGTAAGAAAAAAATTAGCCTCAAGTGATGCCCTGGTCTCACCAAACAAAGCCTAAAAGTAATCATTCAAATGATCAAACAGTTTCCAAATAACTACATCCCAGAGTTTTGAGAATGTTTAAAGGAATACAAAACTGTCCAGCAAACAATGAGCTAAAATCATCTTGTCATATCAATGAATTGGTACTTTGCAAACCATAGATACAAAAGAAAAATTGAATGAAGCACTAATACAGTAATCAAACATATGAGCAAGTCTACAAAAAAACCATGAAATTCAACAAGTTTTCATGCCCAAAACTTAAGACGTTGCTCCAGGTTGTGTGTTCTGAGACCAGTGTCATCAAGAGATACTCAAAATCATGTGCCAAGACTGGGTACATCTTAAGCTGTAGGGACTACCAAGTACAATCTTTCTCAGCCTCATATGCCAAGGGCTAGTACCTCTGGAAGAGGTGCCTTCTGGGAGAAGTTAGCCTCTAACATTGTCCTATGTCAATCACTGTCCCAAACTGTCTGTGGAATTTAAGCTCCTGTATTAAACAATGTCACTTAAATCTGCATGATATATCATGCTTCACTTAAATTTTTAGTTTTTCCGGTTATTATTTTATAATAAAAAGCTTAACAAATACCTATCGATCAATCACACTTTCCTTTTTTAATAGTTTTTTGTCAATTGGTTTTCAAGATACTTCTCCTGGTCCTTCTTCCTGAATAAATAGCTAATACCTTTAGTCTAATTCCTCACTATAGTCCCAATCTCTAAAACTTGCCCCAGAGCTCAATCCTTGGATAACTCTTCCTACTCTATCAATTCCACCTTTAAAATACATCCCCAAATCTGACCACTTCTTAGCATCTCAATCATCATGGGTTCAAATAACCATTGTCTCTTACCTAGTGGACTTCTAACTATAATCAGAGTGGTGTTTGTTTGATTTGAGACACAGAGTGGTGTTTATTTTGAGTCTTGCTCCAAGGCTGGAGTGCAGTGGTGTGATCTCACCTCACTGCAACCTCCACCTCCTGGGTTCAAGCCATCCTCCCACCTTAGCCACCCTAGTAGTGGAGACTATAGGCACACACCAGCATGCCCAGCTAATTTTTGTATTTTTTGAAGTGATGGGGTTTTGCCATGTTGCCCAGGCTGGTCTCAAACTCCTGAGTGGTCTTGAACTCAAGTGATCTGCCTGCCTTGGCCTCCGAAACTGCTGGGATTACAGGTATAAGCCACTGCGCCCAGCCCAGAGTGATCCTTTGATCTACATCAGATCATGACATTCTTATTTAAACCTTTCAGTGGCTACTCATCTCACTCAGCATTAAAATAAAAGTCCTGGGTGGGCATGGTGGCTCATGCCTGTAATCCCAGTGCTTTGGGAGGCCAAGGCAAGTGGATCAACTGAGGTCAAGAGTTCCAGACCAGCCTGGTCAACATGGTAAAACCCCGCCTCTACTAAAACTACAAACATTAGCTGGGCGTGGTGGCAGGCGCCTGTACTTCCAGCTACTTAGGAGTCTGAGGCAGAAGAATCCCTTGAACCTGAGAGGCAGAGGTTGTAGTGAGCCAAGATCATGCCATTGTACTCCAGCCTGGGTGACAAGAGCAAAACACCATTTCAAAAAGACTCAAAATTCTTTAATCTGGTTGCCCACTACTCCTGAGACCTCATTTCCTAACACTCACCACCTCTTATTCTGTACCAGCACCACTGGACTCTGCTGCACAAAGAATACATGGAGCAAGCTCCTGGATCAGGCCCCTGGCACTTCATGTTGCCTCTGCCTGAAACACTCTTCTTCCAAATATCTCCATTCAGGTTCCATGACGTCTGTTAGGTCTTTTCTTATATGTCATCTTACCACTGAGGACATCCCTGACCACTTTATATAAAATGTCAAGCTCTGGCCTCCACATTCTCTACTCTCTTTATCCTACTGTATTTTTCTCAGTAGTATTTATGGCTATCTGCTATGTTATATATTTACTCATTAACTTGTCTCTCTTCCTCCACTAGAATCTAAGCTCCCTGAGGACAGGGATTTTATTGTTTTATGTTCACTGCTTTGTTTCCCATGCCTAAAACAGTGTCCTAGCATATAGTACATAATCAAATAATGTTGAATATATAAAAAGGAAGGCAGAAAGAATGGGAGAAGGGAGAACCTGAACAAACCATTTAACTCATTTTGGACTCAAATTTTCCCGTTGTGTAAAATGTGAGATTTGGACAAAAAGACTCTCCAGAGAGTTCTAGCATTCTGCCACGCTATGGAATAGTCACAGGTCATAGTTCACAAGGCTGTCCGATGATCAGGATGGGCACATAACTTATAATAGCCTCAAAAATCCAACTACTGATAAGCTACCCTCCTTTCTCCTGACATACAACAGAAATCTGTGATATTTATTTTACTCTTCTCTGTGACAGAACCAAGACTTTATTCCATTTCTCCCCATTATTAAGGAGTAAGGTATGGGTTTTACCATTTGGCCAGAAGCAATTGTCAAGACCCAGATTCATAGCAGGTTTCCTTACCTCCACTGCAATGGGCGGCTGGAACAAGGACTGCCAGGACTGCTGTGGGCTTGTGGATTCAGGAAAAAGGCAAGAGAAGAGGTAGCCAGGACACAATCAGCACTAAATGGGACTTTAGTGAGGAAGAGGGCTGGAGCAAATGTGGGTGAAAACATGTGCTGGTTTACTTCAGCTCCTCGGCAAAGGGTAGAGATACTGACAAGGTGCCACAATAGGAAAAAAACAAGGTCAGTGATAACTTTTCAACCAAAATGAAACATATTCAAAGTGACTTGGTTTAGGCAAAAGCTCAAGAAAAGTAAGTGGTCAAAAATCATTCTTCAATATCATACTTCAGTACCAATGTTGGTATAGGATGACAACAGAAGAAAACTTAAAATAAAATTAAAATACAACATTTAAGATTTGGCTATTCAATGTATTTATTCTTTATTTATTTTTATTTTTTGAGACGGAGTTTCACTCTTGTTGCCCAGGGTGGAATGCAATAGCACAATCTTGGCTCACTGAAATCTCCGCCTCTCTGGTTCAAGCAATTCTCCTGCCTCAGCCTCCCAAGTTGCTGGGATTACAGGTATGTGCCACTACATCCACCTAATTTTGTTTTTGAGACACAGTCTCACACTGTTACCCAGGCCGTAGTACCATGGTGTGATCTCAGCTCACTGCAATCTCCACTTCCTGGGTTCAAGCAATTCTTCAGCCTCAGCCTGCCAAGTAGCTGGGAATACAGGTGTGTGCCACCAGGCCCAGCTAATTTTTTTTTTTTTTTGATAGAGACAGGGTTTGACCATGTTGGCCAGGATGGTCTTGATCTCCTGACCTCATGATCCACCCGCCTTGGCCTCCCAAAGTGCTGGGACTACAGGCATGGGCCACCGCATCCAGCCTAATTTTGTATTTTTAGTAGCAATGGTGTTACATCATATTGGTCAGTCTGGTCTCGAACTCCTGACCTCAGGTGATCCACCTGCCTCAGCCTCCCAAAGTGCTGGGATTACAGGCGTGAGCCATCGTGCCCGGCCCAAAGTATTTAAAATTGGTTTCTGGGCAAACCAAACACTGCAAATTTACTACAACTCATCAATTAGCAGCAAACAGGTAATATTTAATGTTCAATGACTAAAAACTTCCTAAAGAAATGCATATGTCCCCAAGAGTAAAACATTCTCAATAGTTTATAAACTATTGATTATATCTACAACAATACCAATTTATTTAGCTAACTTTTCTCTAAGTAATGTATCAGATAATGTCAGTTAACTCTGTATTTGCTTCTACTTAAATTTTAGATTCCCAGGTTATTTTTTCCCATAAAAACAATCTAGCCATTTTGATATGTTAAGTCCTATTGAAGATTATTAAATAAATAAGATCATTAGATTTAAAACAGATAGGCGATAAATACAGATTTCTAATTTGTTGCCATTAGTAGAAACAACACATGATAAAAATAATGGACAGTTTCATAATATTTAATTTGCTCCCTTTTGGCATGGCCTTCTATACACACACTATATTTAATTTCCAAGGTAAAAAATTACTTAAGTATCAGGTAAGTACCTGACTTACTTCAAAATGGTAACATTGTTAGTTGCCTGTATTGTTACTTCTGACTATTTATAATATGGATACATTCCATTTGTGCTTATTTAAATATATTCAAAGAAAATCTTCAATTTCCTAGTCATTATCACTCTAGTGGTCTTCAGTTTATTTCTCAGGTGGGTACCCAAAACGGGGTATAACAGGATAGAGAACAGGAGGGCAGACGGCTATTTAAAATTACAGGTAGGCCGACATCTCCACAAACTCAATGTTTTAAAGTTAAAAGAAGTAAAAATATTAATTTTAATTTCTCATTTTCAAAAAGAATTTTCACTCTTCCAAAGAATTACTTCAAAGTTAAACTCCCTCTCATATATGTGAGAGCTAATTAGAACATTAGACAGTACTTATTTGTTAACCTGAATAATATGTTTATAACAAAAGTTTTAAAGTCTTAAGTCTTATCACATAAAATGAGGTTTAGCCATTTCGTTGAACATACAATTGAAATTATAAGAATCTACGAAAACCAAATTTCATTTTCTTTTTGCCCCTAATTATTACCCTGCAAACTGGTTATACAATGGGTCGAGAGTCTAATAAGGATTGTTTGAAAAAGGAAAAGATGATATACAAACAACTTATTAGATCCTCTGGGGTTTTTCTAACTTAGTCAATAAAACAGATACAATGATTACCAACAGCAGTGTATCAACATTTGAAGAGCACGATTTGCCAGGTGTGGCAATCTCAGCACTTTGGGAGGCTGAGGCAGGAGGATCACTTGAGCTCAGGAGTTCAAGACCAGCCTAAGCAACATAGAGAGACTCTGTTTCTATAAACAATTAAAAAATTAGCCAGGTTTGGTGGTGCATGCCTATGGTCCCAGCTGCTGAGGTGGAAGGATCCCTTGGGCCTAGGAGATCAAGGTGTAGTAAGCTGTGATAGGGCCACTGCACTCCAGCCTGGGTAATAAAGACACTCTCAAAAAGAAAAACAAAAACAAAACCGTGATTTTTGACCATTTATATTTTCTTAAATTACAAATTCCATTAAAAATTTTTTTAATTTGTTAACAAGAGACCTTTACTTTAAATAACACATTAGTTGATGAAGTTTCTTTTTAAATGGTCTTTTACTTTTGTGTCAGTATGGAAATAAAACGTTTTTTTAAAAGTGTGTCAATACTCCAACTATATACTTCAAACACATCCTGTTCCTCAAGGTCTAGTAGAATCATTAATTCAATCAATAAGCATCCACAGACACTAAAGGGCAACATCACAAAAGAAGCCCACTGAAGAAGCCTGTCTGTCTCAGAGCAAGCAGTTTACTTGGGGAGAAAATCTGAAGTACACTCCCTTCGCCCTGTGAGTCAAACAAAGTCAGTTTAAGACAGACAACTGAGCTGAAATGGATTCTAGGTCTCTTCTTTCACTGGTTCTCTAATTCACTATCAATTCACTTGGCACTTCTTCATTAATTAAGCCTGAGCTGCTCTTGGAAAAGTCACCCTGAAGTGGAAGCCTTCTTCTACTCCCAGCTTTGAAATTCTCACCTAAAAAGTTTATTTGTATATTGGCCAATATAGAAATAAAGTTCAGGTCACACCCTAAAGGGCCCATGCTTGAATCTGCAAGGGTAGATCTGAGGTCTTGAGCTCACAGGCCATGGGCAGAAATACAATACCCTCTCCAGTCAAAGGAGGAGATACTTTTCATTTCCATTTGCTTCTCACATTCTTGGGGCTTGTATTTGCAGCTTTGACACTAACTTTAAATAAACATTTGCTTTCAAGGCAAGAAAATAATTGTTTTCATTTTTTTACCCAGTTCTCAAAATATTCATTTTAGGAACCCCTAAAATGACATTTAACTCAGTTTCCGGAATTGAAAACCTTCCCTGCCAAGGACCACTGTTTTGACCTTGAATTAATAAAGCCAGTTCAGCCCTCTTCCTGACAGGCATCTCCAAAACAGTCTTCATTTAAATAAATGAAGCCGTGTTAGTTGGCATTAGTGTTTTTCCTGACATCTGACAGTTTCCAGTAGAGACCCCAGCCTCCTTACTGAATCCGCAGACATGGTGCTCCCAGTCTCTCTCGCCTCCGTTTCATCATTCTCCTGGCTACTCAAGTTTTGCCCTCATACTGGCGTCTTGGTAGGAAGTTCTCTCACACAAGGGGTATGCAGTTCTGTCAGCCAAAGGAAATTATAAAAGCTTCCCAAACTTACGGCAAAAATTAAAGTACTTTTCTCTAAAAACATGATCTTCAGACTACCCCTCCCCTCCCCCCAACAAAAGACCTAAGAGCCCAGGAGGCAGCAGTGGGGCAGTGACAAGTTCCAGATCCCAAATGAATCAGCTGTCCTCTGATCTGCCTGACATCATTCACACTCAGCCAGCAACAAATCAGAGCTATAGAAAGCATCTTGTTCCTGCCAGTGACAAGCATCAAACTCCCTCCCCCACAAATCAGTTGCAACCTCCAACCCTGAGGCCTGGCGGCAGTAAAGACTGGCAGAAATTATACATAGCAACTTGAAAACTCACACTGTGTCAGAAATACTATTAACCCAGAAGGCAAGGGCAAAGCTAAACAGCTGTTGCAGTGGGCAAGGGACTGGAAGAAAGATTAATGATTCCAAACTGGTAAAATAATGAGCTAAGACTGTGGGCATTTCTGCAACATTATTCATTCCAAACCCAAGCCTGAGGGCTTTAATGTTAGGGCTCAAAGCACAGTCATTATTCAAATGCTGAATTTGACCAATTTAAGTAAACTGTACTTCTTCAGACAAAGTTCAGCACCATTTTTTATTCAATTTCTATTACTCTCTAGTCATTTGAATATATTTTTGGTAAGAAAAGCCAAAAGGAAAATTAAGAAAATAAGCCCAGAAACTAGTTTAATTTCATCCATTAATGTTTAATTAAGGTAAGCTGCAGAAGACCTCTATTGAAGGGTAAGCTAAGCACACTTCTGTATGATTTGGTTTCCCCACCTGTAAAATAAAGATCATTAAGGTACCAATATATAGGTTGTGGTGAGGATTAATATATGTAAAACAGCAAAGTGCCTAGCACAGAGAAAGCACCATGGAAGTGTTAGCTACTACTATAGGTCTTGCAATCTCCCAGTCTAAAGGAAGAGATAAATCTCAACAAATAGAAAGCCATCTGAGAAAAAGAACTTAGACTCAAGAAAGCCAAGTGATTAAGAAAACTGTGGAGCTAAACACCGGCAGCTAAGAGAGCCAAAGAGAAGCAAGTCTCGTCCCCTGCTTCAGAGGCCCTGAAAACTCTGATAAGCTTTTCTCATTCACCTAGATGACAAAGTATGTCAAGCTATTTTTTTTTTGGTAATGTTCAAAGGACTAATTCATGGGCAAACTGGTGCTTTTTAAAATGCAGGTCACACCTCTTTAGTAAGAAATGATATCAATTTAAGAAGTCAGGTAACAGCTCCTTAGTAAGACATGATATCAATTTAGGAAGTCAGGATCAACATTTTCTAAAAAGGGAAACTGCCTGCACACAAAAAGTACATATGCAAATGAAATAGAATAAAAAAGAAAATATCAGAGTCGTTCCCACACAGTAAAGGCAAGCACTGTTTTCTGAAATGTGTGTTTTAAGACATCCATTACTGAAATACATACAAATGAGGAAAGAGATTAAGGCATCTAGGATCACCTCCCTCTTGACTTCCACACTGCATTTCATTAGAAGAAAAGGCTGGCTGACTGCTCCTAAATCACCTTCCTGTAAAATAGCAGGCCCTCTGTTTTTACTTAAACAAGATCAAACCCCCACCCCACTCTTCCAAGACCAGAAGCCTTTCACATGTAATTCCTAAAACTGTAAACCCAAGACCCTTTCATATGTGATTTCTAAAGCTGTAAACCCAAGACCCTTTCACTTGTCATTTCTAAGTCTCTAAACCTAAGATCCTTTCACGTGTAATACCTAGAGTATAAGCCTATATAAAGGCAGAGCTTCTCTTTGTTACAGGAGCTTGGCCATTTGGACAAAACATAAAGCCTGCTCCTCCTTTCTTTTCTACTTCAGTGTCCCAGAGGTCTATTTCTCAAGGCAGGCCACTCCTGCTTCACAAATACACAAATGCACACATAAGTAATGGGTCATAATGCAAACCCTATTTGTTACTGAGGTCAAAGTCTAAAAAGCTTGAAAGCCACAGTTCTAATTACCCAAGCAAACTCACCCCACCTCGTAGCTACAGGCCCTCACTTTTCCTCTCCATGTATTAGTCCAATTACTCAGCCCTCTCAGCTCCCTCCCCAGTTCAGTAGCAGGCCCTAAAGATAACTAGAACTCCTTCTCAGAAATCTTGCAGCTCTCAAACAAGTACTGGATCCCACATTGGAAAGCCTTGTGATAGCAGATAGTATCAGGATCAGTTGCCAAAAGCCCCAGCCTTGGTCTATCCTCCCATCCCCTGCTAAGGCTTACAGTTACGGCTGAACCCTAAATTTCTAAATAATATTCTCCAATTATCTAATACCCAAGACCAGGCTACTGAATAAATAATAATGATGATAATGATGATGACACAACAGCAACCAACACTTATTTATCAAGTGCTTAACTATTAATTAGGTTCCATTCTAAGCATTTTACACATAAATACTCATGTAGGATTCATCATGAAGAGGGAGGCCCAGGCATCTCAGATCAACTTCCCCTTTTTCCTAAGACTGTAAACTTCCCCTTTTCATTCCTAAGACTGTAAACCAAAACCCTTTTCATATGTAATTCCTGAGACTGTAAACCAAGACCCTTTTCATATGTTAAGCTATAAACCTAAGATTCTTCCATGTGTAACATCTAAAGTATAAGCCTATATAAAGAAGGAACCTTCCCTTATTAGGCAAGTTTGGCTGTTAGGCAAATATGCCACCTTGCTCCCGGCTGAATAAACTCCTTCCTCCTGTATTCCAATAAACTCCTTCCTCCTGTATTCAGTGTCCGAGAGGTCTCTTAGGTGGTTGCCTAGCCCTGTGGAGCATCCCTGCAGGGGGACTCCTGCTCGCTGGGGTGACGCATCCTGAGAGCGCTCCTGGGCAGGTATTTGCCTGGTGGAAAAGCCTCACCAGAGCCAAGCAGGGAGGCCCTGCAGTGTGGATCCACCCAGTGGCTGAACACCGAGGAGGAATGAGCATTTGGGGAAGTCTGGACCACTGAATTTGGTAAGATTGAACCCAAGAAAGTAGCCCACCCCGTTTTGGGTGGAAGCATGCCCTGATCACCCATAGGTGTCAGATCGGCACTTTGGAAAGTAGCTTTCTCTGTAACCTTGGAAGCTTTTGCTTATGGTTTTGAATTGGAAGGAGAGCAATTGGATGTGTGTCTGTGTATGTGGATGTGTGTCTGTATCATCAAGCAATTTGGTAAGATTGAACCCAGGAAAGTAGCCCACCCCATTTTGGGTGGAAGTGTGGCCTGATCCACGGGTGCCCGATCGGCACGTTGGAAGGTAGCTCTCTGTAACCTTAGAAGCTTTTGCTATGGTTTTGAATTGGAAGGAGAGCAATCGGATGTGTGTCTGTGTGTGTAGATGTGTCCAGCCAGACTCATCAGTCGTAAAAGGTATCAGGTATTAGGAAGGGCCTCATGCGACGAGCAATTTGTAAGAATTAGAGACAGCCACATAAGATTGAGTGAAGAAGCCTCTGGGTGTTGCAAAAGGATTGAAGTGAATGTAAATTGGAGAGTGCTCTGTGCTGCGTCTTGCTAGGCTGGAATTGCTGTGAGTGAACTAATACTCACCTAACTGTGGGAATTGTTTCTTTGAAGTGTTAATATGGCTCACCCCCACAGCAAGTCCACCCCTTTAGAAACCATGCTGAAAAATTTCAAGAAGGGATTTAGTGGGAACTATAAAGTAACTATGACACCAGAGAAATTAAGGGTTTTATGTAGGGAAGATTGGCCAGCATTTAAGGTAGGTTAGCCCCCAGAAGGGATCCTAGACAGGCCCCCCTTGTCTCCAAAGTAAGGCATGAGGTTATATACGGCGAGCTAGAACACCTTGATCAGTTTCCATACATAGACTCATGGTTGCAGTTAGTGTTAAACCCTCCGAAGTGGCTAAGAGAGCAGGCAGGGATAGACTGATAGAAACCACCATCCCCCTCGCTGCCAAGAAATGCGGACTCCCAAGTCCAGGCAAATTCAGTGGCAGAAACAGGGAGGATTTGCATGCATGAATACTTTAGTTATTGGAAGTAGCTAACCAGGCGTTTGTAAACCAAGAGGCGGTAAGCCAGAGGAAAAATCATAAGGAAAGGGAACGTCAGGCTCAACGGAAGGCTGACTTGATAGCTACTGCTATGAGAAGAATGCCCCAAGAATGTGGAAAAAGGGGGGTTCCTGGAAAACCCCCCAGTCTGCCCGCCTGCGCCTGCAACACAATCAGTGTGCATTTTGTCAAGAAATAGGATATTGGAAAAAAAATACCCACAGTTAATGGGAGAACAAGGCGATCCTAAGCACGAGGATCCAGATAAAAAGTGACAGGGCTCTGTTCAATCTGATGGAAGGGCCACTGGACTAAAAGAGAGGGGGGCTGGACTCATATGCCCCCAAAGAGCCCACAGTCCGGTTGACAGCCCTGTAACCACCCCCATGGAAAACAACAGAACCAATATTGTTAGAGCTATTAAGGTGTTAAGAGAACAGACTTTCTTGTACTTAATGGACTGCCCCTGCCCCCTTCTCCAGCAAAACCTATTGTGCAAATCGAGGGCCACTGTTCCATTCAACAAAAGAGACTCCCTGCAGCTAAAACTGCCTCAGTCGGGGGTCATCTAGGCTCTCAATGTCCCTTGGGAAGGAGGGTGGAGCCTTCCTAGCCAGAAGCAGAAGAATGATATTATCACCCAGACCCATGCAGGGCTTGCATGGCTTTGCACCCAACTCATACACACACTTGGGATTATTGCCAGCAGAGGATAGTTGGTTCACTTAATTGGACTTAAAGAATACCTCCTTAGCATTGGACTGGCCTCGGAGGGTCAAAAACGGTTTGCATTTCGATGGTAGAAACCCAGAAGCAGGTGTAACCACCCAATACACCTGGACCCAGCTTCCCAGGGGCTCAAAAACTCTCTCATCATTCTTGGGGAGGCATCAGCCCATGACCACCTCCCAGAAGCTTCTTGCTTGCATGCTGCCCCGTATGCTGATAACCTTCTATTGGAACACCCCACGGTAGTCGGGTGCGCAAACAAAGCCTTACTTCGGCACCTGGAGGACTGCAGCTATAAAGAGTCTAAAAGGAAAGCCCAGATGCAATATCTGAGGCTCACCATCTGGATGGGGGAACGCAGCCCAGAAGCAGGGAGGAAGCAAGCCGCTTGCAAAGTGACAGAACCTGAGACTAAAAGTCAGGCAAGAGAGCTCCTGGGAGTGGTGGGTTTTGTAAATTGTGGATTTCCAAACTTCGCAGTACTAGCCAAACCCCTCTATGATGTGACAAAGTGGGGAGACAAGGAGCCCTTTGAATGGGGATCCCAGCAGCGTCAGGCCTATTAGGAACTGAAAACAAAACTAATGTCAGCTCCAGCTTTGGGGCTGCCTGATTTAACAAAGCCCTTCACATTATATGTGGCAGAAGGAGAAAAAGTGGCAGTTGGGGTCTTGGTCCAAACAGTAGGACCTTGGCCCAGGCCTGTAGCTTACTTCTCCAAGCAGCTGGATGGAGTTTCCAAAGGACGGCCCCCATGCTTAAGGGCCCTGGCAGCAACTGCTCTGCTGGCACAAGAAGCAGATAAGCTGACTCTGGGACAGAACCTAAATATCAAGGCACCTCACGCAGTAGTGACTCAAATGAATACCAGAAGGCACCACTGGTTATCAAATGTTAGGCTTACCAAATACCAGGGCCTGCTATGTGAAAATCCCCGTATCACCATTGAAGTCTGCAACACCTTAAACCCTGCCACTTTGCTCCCAATGTCAGAGGGTCCCATTGAACACAACTGTGTTGAAGTCCTGGACACAGTCTATTCCAGCAGGCCTGATCTTCAGGATCAGCCATGGACAGTAGTATCCTGGGAGTTGTATGTGGATGGGAGCAGCTATGTCAATCCACGAGGGGAAAGATGTGCAGGCTACGCCGTGGTAACTCTGGCCAAATCCCTTCCTCAGGGCACCTCAGCTTAAAAGGCTGAACTCATTGCTTTAACTCAAGCCTCAGAGCTGAGTAAAAATAAGGTTGTAAACATTTATACTGACTCTCAATATGCCTTCCCGACAATGAGCACTGTACAAAGAGAGAGGCCTGTTAATTTCAGGGGAAAAGAAATAAAGTATCAGCATGAAATTTTGCAGCCACTAGAAGCAGTCTGAAAGCCTCGGAGAATGGCAGTCATGCATTGCCAAGGACATCAGTGGGCCCACACCTCTGTGGCCCTGGGAATTCCCGAGTGGATTCAGCGGGTCGTAAGCCCCCTACGGAATAGCAGTTACAGCCCTGCTGATTCCCCAGATCCCTGATCTAATACCTACTTACTCTAAGGAGGAAAGAGACTTTCTCCAGACAGAGGGAGCAACTGATTAAAGAAGGATGGATCCAACGGCCAGATGGAAGAATAACAGCACCACAGCTGCTGAGGGCAGCAGTTGTACAAGCCGTATATGAGACTACTCATTTAGGTCAAGAGTCACTTGAAAAGATGTTGGACTGGTACTTTTACATCTCACACTTAGCAGCCTTGACCAAAACTGTGGCACAGCGATGCATTACATGTTGGCAACACAACACAAGGCAGGGCCCAACTATTCCCCCTGGAATTCAAGCTTATGGAGCAGCTCCGTTTGAAGATCTCCAGGTAGACTTTATTGAAATGTCCAAGAGTGGGGGACATAAGTATTTGTTGGTCCTGGTGTGCACATACTCTGGATGGGACTGAAAGAGCCCATGAAGTAACCTGTGTGCTGCTTCAAGATCTTATCCCTAGGTTTGGACTGCCACTGTGGACCAGCATTTGTGGCAGATTTATTCCGGAAAACAGCAATGGCCTTGGGTATCACCTGGAAAGTGCACGCTGCCTACCAACCTCAGAGTTCCGGAAAAGTGGAAAAAATGAACTGGACCATCAAAAACAGCTTAGGGAAAGTATGTCAGGAAACAAGATTAGAGTGGGTGCAGGTACTTCCCTTGGGGTTATTCAAAATTAGAGGCACCCCCTTTAGGAAAAACAGGATATTCCCCTATTAAGTCTTATACCATAGGCCCCCTCCCCTACTTTGGGCACTCCTAGGAACTCCTCAGGAGTGAGGAGAGATTGAGTTAGGATGCTAGTTACCACCTCTAAGGAGAATCCTTACAATACTTCAACCTAAGTAAATAACAAATGTCCTGTAAGCCTTTTTCTCCAGTTCACCCCTTCTCACTAGGTAATCGAGAGTGGATAAAGGACGGGAGTACAGACCCTCTAAAGCCACAATGGAAAGGACCTCAGACCTGATCCTGACCAATCCCACAGCAGTGAAGGTAGAGGGAGTCCCAGCCTGAATCCACTACAGCTGCATAAAAACCAGCAACAGCTGAGACTTAGACCAAGGCAAGGACTGCAGAATCACCTTAAAAAGGACAACAAGCCTTGCTCTAGCCACATCCCGGAGGCTGGCTGGTCCGCACACGGCCAAAGCATGACGAGATTCATCGTGGGACTTGTTCTTCTTCATATTTGGACTTGCACAGTAGGAACATTAACTAATTTTGAAGAATGCCCTCAGTATGTACACCAGGTAGGACGTAAAAGTTACTTCCATTCTTTTGTCCTGCAGTTCTTATAAATGTACAGGGACACAGAAGGGAACCTGTTTATATAATGGTACTCAATATAAGGTGTGTAATCCGTAAGATGGACAGGTAGCTGTGTCATAGGCATCATTAAGCCCTCTTTCTTCCTATTATCTGTTAAGACAGGTGAGCTATTAGGGTATCCAGTCTACTCCGCTAGGGAGAAGAGAGACCTAAAACTAGGGGATTGGACAGATGATGAGTGGCCACCGGAGAGAATTATTGAGTACTCTGGGCCGGCCACATGGGCAGAGGATGACTCATGGGGATACCGGACCCCTATTTACATGCTTAACCGGATCATCTGGTTGCAAGCTATTTTGGAAATACTCACTAATGAAATGGGTAAAGCTCTGTCCCTCTTGGTCCGACAAGAAACTCAAATGAGAAATGCAATTTATCAGAACCAGCTGGCCCTAGATTATTTGCTAGCAACCGAAGGGGGAGGCTGTGGAAAATTCAATCTAACCAACTGCCGTCTGCACATACATGACCAGGGGCAAGCAGTAGAGGATATTGTGCAAGACATGACCAAACTGGCACACATGCCTATACTGGTGTGGCACGGATTTAACCCTGAGTCCGTATTTGGAGGTTGATTCTCATCCTTGGGAGGATTCAAAACCCTCATCATAAGTGTTATAATAATAATAGGCGTTTGTTTACTGCTCTCTTGTCTACTCCTCCTGTTCCGTCAGATGATTAGGGGATTCATTAGTACTGTAGTTAGCCAAAAAATGACATCATAAGTATATTATATGAAACATTATCAGTCGGTTTCTTCAGAAAATCTGGAAAGTGAGAATTAAAGTGAGATCTCTCACTAATATTATAAAGTGGTGAGGGTCTCAAACGGAGGGATGAAGAGGGAGACCCAGGCATCTCAGATCAACTTCTTTTTCCTAAGACTGTAAATTCCCCTTTTCATTCCTAAGACTGTAAACCGAAGCCCTTTTCATATGTAATTCCTGAGATTGTAATCCAAGATCCTTTTCATATGTAATTCCTAAAACTGTAAACCGAAACCCTTTTCATATGTAATTCCTGAGATTGTAATCCAAGATCCTTTTCATATGTAATTCCTAAGGCTGTAAACTGAGACCCTTTCATATGTTAAGCTATAAACCTAAGATTCTTCATGTGTAACATCTAAAGTATAAGCCTATATAAAGAAAGAACCTTCCTTTATTAGGCGAGCTTGGCTGTTAGGCAAATATGCCACCTTGCTCCAGGCTGAATAAACTCCTTCCTCCTGTATTCGGTTTCCCGCAGCCGCTCCTGCTACAATCATAGTCATATGATATATGTACTATTACTCCCATTATTGTTAAGATCATACCAGTGGTAAGTAGAAAGTAGCATTTCCTCAATATGTTGGGGCCTGGTTACATATATATGAATTATACTAGCCAGAAGGGTTCCTGTCTTCAGCCAAGTTGGTAAACTGAAGCAGTCTCACTCTTGCTTCCAATGTTATAAATCACTGTGCTCTATCTTTCAGGAGAAAATTCTGACAACAGCAGCAAATGAATTTCTCTCTAGTCTGTTCTGCATATATTGCAGAGCAATACTATTACAGAGCAGTATTCCTTGGGTGGAGGAGAGAAAGCATGGAGCTCCTTAAATAATGCTAAAGTGAGAAAATAATTGTTTGATTTTTAGAGAATGAAAGCCATATTTTACATCCTTTATCTGACCAAAGAAGATATTACTTTTACCTTCAGGTAACACATTCCCAAACAGAGTACTCTTGTTAGCAGCATTAGAATCCATTGGTGCCAATATTCCTGTAGCTTTGCCAGGACAAGGAAGTCCTAACATTTCCCTGGGACTGGTGACAGGGCTCAATAATTTGCAGTATGGCAAAAGAAACATCTGCCTTCTCTTATTCATTCATACATCTATTTATTGACTATAGAGCCAGGGAAGAAAGTCCTCTGCTATGAGCTTCTCACTTTAGAGATCCTGCAAAATAACACAAACACAAAAAACAGATTCATTAAAGAAATGGGGTTTCCTCTATCACAAGATTCCACACTGGCAAAGTGGAACCCTAAAAATTCATTCTTGTAACTTGTACTGTTCAGACCATAGGAAAACCTCTGTCCACATATTTCTTCCTAAGTCCTTAAAAAAAGAGGCAACTGGCTGGGTGCGGTGGCTCATGCCTATAATCCAAGCACTTTGGGAGCCCGAGGCAGATGGATCATGAGGTCAAGAAATTGAGACCACCCTGGCCAACATGGTGAAACCCTGTCTCTACTAAAAATATAAAAATTAGCTGGGTAAGGTGGCACACACCTGTAATCTCAGCTACTTGGGAGGCTGAAGCAGGAGAATCACTTGAACCTGGAAGGTGGAGATTGCAGTGAGCCGAGATTGCACCACTGTACTCCAGCCTGGCGACTGAGCAAGACTCCAAGAGGCAACTATGTCAGAATGCCATTTATG
Organism: Callithrix jacchus; assembly: GCF_049354715.1. Lineage (NCBI taxonomy): Eukaryota > Metazoa > Chordata > Mammalia > Primates > Cebidae > Callithrix > Callithrix jacchus. The sequence goes on along the minus strand of NC_133508.1, from coordinate 82,681,278 downwards.
GGTTGTGAAACTACAAACTTTAGAAAGCTCTGCCTCAGAATATGGAATATTTGAGCAGCACAGGGTGTTAGAAATAAAAGACAAGACAAATTAACTGTTACATCCTTCCTGTCAAATAACAGCAATGTCTAGATAACATGCCTAAGAAAGAGTCAAGCATCCATTCATTTGATTTATTCCTGTTCTAATTCAAGGTTCTAAAGGTACTCATAATTTAGTGCACTATTCCTAACAGTAGCACACAGCAGTTGAGCCCCAACTGAGACCCTGTCTCTAAACAAACAAATAAGCAAGTAAGTAAGCAAAAAAATGGGGGAAATGCGCTTTCATGATGTATTAGTTTTCTATTACATAACAAATTAGCAAAAACTGAGCAACTGAAAACAATACACATTTATTATCTCACAGTTTCTGATTCAGGAATTCAAGCACAGCTTAGCTAGGTCCTTGCTTAGGGTCTCATAAAGCTGCAAGCAAGGTGTCACCTGGGCTATTTTCTCACATGAAGACTCAATTCAGGAAGAATCCAATTCTAAACTCATTCTCATCTGCACACACAACATTCTCTAAAATTTGATTACATGCTCGGTTATAAAGCTAGTCTCAATAAATTTTTTAAAAATCAAAATCATATCAACCATCTTCTCAGACCTCATGGAATAAAATTACAAATCAATACCAAGAGAAACTCTCAAAACCACACAAGTACATGGAAACTAAGCAATTTGCTCCTTAATGACTTTAAAGAATGAGATTAAGGCAGAAATCAAAAAAAAATTTTTAATAAAAAATACAGACACAACATACCAAAATCTCCAGAATACAACAAAAGCACCATTAAGACTAAAGTTTAGGCCAGGTACAGTGGCTCATGCCTGTAATCCCAGCACTTTGGGGAGCCAAGGTGGGAGGATGGCCTGAGCTCAGGAGTTTGAGACCAGCCTGGGCAACATGGTGAAACCCTGCCTCTACCAAAAATATGAAGATCAGCCAGGCGTAGTGGTGCATTTCTGTAATCCCAGTTACTCAAGAGGCTGAGGATCACTTGATCCTTCTGGTCCTGGGCTTTTTTTTGGTTCACAGATTTTTTAATTACTGATTCAGCTTTATAGCTCATTATTGGTCTCTTCAGGATTTCCATTTCCTCCTGGTTCATTCTTAGGAGTTTGTGTGTTTCAAGGAATTCATTCATTTCTTCTAGGTTTCTCTGGTTTATGCTCATAGAGACGTTACAGTAGTCTCTGAGGATCTTTTGTATTTCTGTGACATCAGTTGTAATGTCACTTTTGTCATTTCTGATTGTGCTTATTTAAATCTTCTTTTTTCTTGGTTAATCTATCCAGCAGTTTAACAAGTTTGTTCATCCTTTGAAACAACCCACTTTTGTTTTGTTGCTCCTTTATGTCATATTTTTGGCCTCAATATCATTTAGTTCTGCCCTGATCTTTCTTACTTCTTTTCTTCTGCTAAATTTGGGTTTGGCTTGTTTTTGGTTCTCTACTTTCTATAGCTATGATGTTAAGTTGTTAATTTGAGATCTTTCTTTTTGATGTTAAGCATTTAGTGCTATATATTTTTGTCTTTTCTTTTTCTTTTTCTTTTTGGAGACAGAGTCTTGCTCTGTTGGCCAGGCTGAAGTGCAGTGGTGCAACCTCAGCCTCACAGAGGATTCACAGCTAAGTTCTACCAGATGTACAAAGAAGAACTGGTATCAATCTGAAACCATTAAACAAAAAATCGAGTATGAGGGATTCTTCCCTAACTCATTCCACTAAACCAGTATCATCCTGATACCAAAATCTGACAAGTACAGAACAACAACATCAACAAAAAAACAACAGACCAATAACCCTGATAAACATGAATGTAAAAATCCTCAACAAAATACTAACAAACTCAATCTAGCAACACATCAAGAAGATAACTGAATCATGATATAGTGGTTTTATGCCTGGGATACAAGGATGGCTCAGCATGCACAAATCAATAAATGTGATTTACCACATAAACACAATAAAAACCAAAAACCATATGATTATGTCAACAGGCATAGAAAAAGCATTTGATAAAATTCAATAACACTTCATGATTAAAAACCTTCAACAAATTAGGCACTGAAGGAGGACACCTCAAAATAATAACAACCAAGAGAGATCCAAGATGGCTGATCACTAGCAGCTCGGGATTGTAGCTCCCAGTGAAAGCGCAGAGAACGAGAGGACGCCATATGTTCAGACAAATTTTTGTTGCTCACAGACCAGGAGATTCCCAGCAGAGGAGCCCCACGGGTCGCCAGCATGACTCTGCCAGCGCAGCAGTTCCTGGTGCAGAGTAAATGGGACTGGGTCCCCTTTTGGCTGACGTTTGAAGCTCCAGGAAGGCACAGTCACCTATTCAGCTGATTGAAAGACAGACTCAAGAAGGAAGCCAGACCAGAGATTCCCGAGCAGAAAAGCACCATCAATCTTAACAACGCTGTTTTAGCTGGCGCGGTGGGTTGCTCAGATTCCGGCACTGGGAATCAACAAAATGGACGTCCATGCAGAAACCTAATTAGAAAGTCAGTAATTACAAAGACGACAGATGGATAAATTTATAATGAAGGAAAGAAACCAGCATAAAAAGGCTGAGAATACCCAAAATCAGAATGCCTCTCCCTCTACAGCAGATCACAGTTCCTCATCAGCAATGGAACAAGGCCTGATGGAGAACGAGTGTGTTCCATTAACAGAAGTAGGCTTCAGAAGGTGGATGATAAGAAACTTCTGGGAGTTAAAAGAACTTGTTCTAACCCAATGCAAAGAAACTAAGAACTTTGAAAAAAGGTTTGATGAAATGCTAACAAGAATAGACAATTTAGAGAGGAATATAAGAGAATTAACGGAGTTGAAAACACAACACGAGAACTTCACGAAGTATGCATAAGTTTTAACAGCCAAATTGATCAAGCAGAATAAAGGCTATCAGAGGTCGAAGACCAACTTAATGAAATAAAACGAGAAGACAAGATTAGAGAAAAAAGATAAAAAGGAATGAGCAAAGTCTCCAAGAAATATGGGACTATGTGAAACGACCTAATCTATGTTTGATAGGTGTACCTGAATGCGACGAAGAGAATGAATCCAAGCTGGAAAATATTCTTCAGGATACTATTCAGGAAAACTTTCCCAACCTAGCAAGGCAGGACAATATTCAACTCCAGGTAATACAGAGAACACCACAAAGACATTCCTCAGGAAGAGCAACCCCAAGGCACATAATCGTTAGATTCACCAGGGTTGAAATGAAGAAGAAAATACTAAGCGCAGCCAGAGAGAAAGGTCAGGTTACCCACAAAGGGAAACCTATCAGACTCATAACAGATCTCTCAGCAGAAACCCTACAAGCCAGAAGAGAGTGGGGGCCAATATTCAACATCCTTAAAGAAAAGAACTTTCAACCCAGAATTTCACATCCAGCCAAATTAAGCTTCACAAGTGAAGGAAAAATAAAATCTTTTGTGAACAAGCAAGTACTCAGAGATTTCAGCAGCACCAGGCCTGCTTTACAAGAGCTTCTGAAAGAAGCATTACACGTAGAAAGGAACAACCAGTATTAGCCCTTGCAAAAATATACCAAAAAGTAAAGAGCATCAACATAATGAAGAATTTCCATCAACTAATGGGCAAAACAGCCAGCTAACATCAAACGGCAGTAATAAACTCACATATATTATTATTAATCCTAAATTTAAATCTACTAAATCCCCCAATCAAAAGACAGCCAAAACCCATCAGTATGCTGCATCCAGACCCATCTCACATGCAAGGATACACAAAGACTCAAAACAAAGGGATGGAGAAAGATTTACCAACCAAATGGAGAGCAAAAATAAATAAATAAATAAATAAAAAGCAGGAGTTGCAATTCTCGCCTCTGATAAAATAGATTTTAAAGCAACAAAGATCAAAAGAGGCAAAGAAGGTCATTACATAATGATAAAAGGATCAATACAACAAGAAGAGCTAACAATCCTAAACATATACACACCCAATACAGGAACACCTAGGTACATAAGACTTGTAAAGAGACTTAGACTCCCACACAATAATAGTGGCAGACTTCAACATCAATATTAGATAGATCAACGAGACAGAAAATTAACAAGGATATCCGGGACTTGAACTCAGATCTGGAACAAGTAAACTTAATAAACATTTATAGAACTCTCCACTTTAAATACACAAAATATACACTCTCATCAGTACCACATCACACCTACTCACAGGTTTAAATGAAATATTGGTTGGCTACTTGTTTGTTATTTTCTTCCCTCATTTTTTCCTGTCTCCATTATTAAGCACAATTATTGGTATAAAAGAGGTTTTCAGTACCCATTTTTATACTGCAATCTATCCTGGGCAATAAAGCAACACTCCCATTCTCTCTCCCTCTTTCTCTTCCTCTTTCTTCCTCTCCTTCATTCTTTTTTTTCTTTCTCTCTCTCTCTCTTTTTTTTTTTTTAAAAAGGCATCTCCTGAAATTATATGAGCTTCAGGACCCACAAAATCTGGCTCTATCCATGCCTATTACTCTATGTTGGGTAGTCACATGACTACGTCAGCTATTTTTAGGAAAATGTGGCTGTTTTCTGTGTTTCCAAAAATATCCTGACTTTTGTATTTCTTAGAGGTACATTCAAATTGAAAAAACAAAGGTCTGTTTACTAGTTTGAAGGTTCTTTCCAAAAAGTTCAAGTTCAATTATCTCCTGAAACACTCTGTCCTGTATCTCACATTTCCCCAGATAGGGTTCACTACATCAATGAATGAATATCCCATTCACCTGTCCCATGGGCATAAATAAATAAATAAATAAATAATAATAATAATAACAACCATATATGATAAACTCAGAGGCCAACAGCATCATACCTAATGGGTACAAGCTGAAAACATTCCCCCTAAGAAGTGGAACAAGACAAGGGTGTCCACTCTCACTATTCCTATTCCACATAGTACTGGAAGTGTTAACCAGAGCAATTAGGCAAGAGAAAAAAATTAAAAGCATCCAAATAGGAGCAGAGTTAGTCAAATTATATCTGTTTACCAACAAAATAATTTTATACCTAGAAAACCATAAACATTCCTCCAAATAATTCTTAGACCCAATAGACAATTTTAGTAAAGTTTCAGGATATAAAATTCATGCTCAAAATCAGCTGCATTTCTATACACCAACATTCAAGCTCAGAATTAAATCAAGACATCAATCCCATTTACAGCTGCCACAACCAAAATAAAATATCTAGGAATACATTTAACCAAGATGAAAAATCCCTACAAGGAGAGCTAAAGAACACTGATGAAAGAAATCACAGACAACACAAACAAAAAGAAAAATATCCCATGATCATGGATAGGAAGAATCAATATTGTGAAAATGACTATACTGCCCAATGCAATTTTTATCAAATTACCAACGTCGCTTTTCAAAGAATCAGAAAAAACTATTCCAAAATTCATATGGAACCAAAAAAGAGCCCACATAGTGAAAGCAATCATAAACAAAAATAACGAAGCTGGAAGCATCACATTACCTCACTCTAATTATACTACAAGGATACAGTCACCAAAACAGCAGGGTACTGGTACAAAAACAGACACATAGCTCAATGAAATAAAATAGAGAACCCACAAGTCAATCCATACACCTACAGCAAACTGATCTTCAACAAAGTTAATCAAAATAATCAGTGGGGAAAGAACACTCCATTCAATGAATGGTGCTGGGAAAATTGGCTAACCATATGCAGAAGAATTAAACTGGACCCCTGTCTCTCACCATATACAAAAATGAACTCATGATGGATTAAAGACTTAAATATAAGACCTGAAACTATAAAACCCTACAAGAAAACCTAGGAAAAACTCTTCTGGACATTGGCCTAGGCAAATAATTTATGACTAAGACCTCAAACAAATACAACCAAAACAAAAACAGACAAATGAGACTTAATTAAACTAAAGAGCTTCTGTACAGCAAAAGAAACAATCAATAGAGTGAAAAGACAACCCATAGAATGGGAGAAAATATCTGCCAACTATACATCCAACAAAGGACTAATATCCAGAATCTATATGAAACTTAAATCATAAGTAAAAAACAAATCTATTAAAAAGCAGGCAACAGACACAAAAGAAGACCAGCAATCAACAAACTCACGAAAAAAATATCCAACTGTACTAATCATCAGAGAAATGCAAATTAAACCATAATGAGATACCATCTTATACCAGTCAGAATGAAAAATGACAGATGTTGGATGCAGAGAAAAGGAAATGCTTATATACTGTTGGTGGGAATGTAAATTAGATCAACCCCTACAGAAAATAGTATAGGGATTTCTCACTGAACTAAAAATAGACTACAGTTTGATCTAGCAATCCCGCTACTGGGTATCTACCCAAGGGAAAAGAAATCTTTTTTTCTTTTTTTGAGACAGAGTCTCGTTCTGTTGCCTCCTGGGTTCAAGCAATTCTCCTGCCTCAGCCTTCCAAGTATCTGGGACTACAAGTGCATGCTACCACATCTGGCTAATTTTTGTATTTTTAGTAGAGACAGGGTTTCACCATCTTGACCAAGCTGGTCTTGAACTCCCGACCTCATGATCCACCTGCCTCAGCGTCCCAAAGTGCTAGGATTACAGGTGTGAGCCACTGCACCCGACCAAGAAAATAAATCTTAAAAAAAATTTTTTTTAATTGTTAAACTTTTTTTCCCTTGGGCTTTATGACATAGCATAAGGAAATTACTTTACCAAAAAAGACACCTGCACTGGTACATTTATCGCAGCACTATTTACAATAGCAAACTCATGAAATCACCGTAGCCTATCAACAGTGGATTGGATAAAGAAATTGTAGTACATATATACCATGAAATATTATGCACCATAAAAAGAATGAAACCCTGTCCTTTGCAGCAATATGGATGTAGCTGGAGGTCATTATTCTATATAATATAACTCAGAAACAGAGAATCAAATACTATGTGTTCTCACTTATAAGTGAGAGCTAAAAATGGGTACATGTGGAGATAAAGATGGAAACAATAGACACTGGAGACTCCAAAAGGGGAAAGGAGGTGTGGCAAGCATAGAAAAACTACCTATGGGGTATTATGTTCACTATTCGGCTGATGGGTTCACTAGAAGCCAAAACCCCAGCATTATACAATATACCCATGTAACAAACCTACACATGTACCTCTGACTCTTAAAAAAAAAAAAAAAAAAAAGGAAAGAAAAGAAAATATTTTTGGCCAATTCTATTTCTATTGCTTCACCAAAGCAAATGTCCTCTAAATAGAATTTAATGGGGGAAAAAAAAAAAACACTGACCAGGAGCTGCCTGGTTCATGCAAAGTAATTCCAAGGTAAATGGAAATCATCCTGCTTTGGAAGACTGTTCCTCTGATCAAAGATGGTTAAAAACAGATCCACGTGGTGGACTGAACTGCATTCTATTTTTCTAACACTGACTGATGGAAGAATTGAACAATGGTAGAAGCCCCTGTGTCTGGGTCTTTACTGACCTCATGCAACATGACCAATGGCTTGGCTATACACTCAGGTGAGAGGTCAACGGAAACTGGCCTGTTAAAAGAATGCCCATATGGAGCATGGCCTTAAAGAGACTTGAGGGATGCATTAAGGTGACAGGAAACAATAAGTAGATATCCCCTGTGCTCCCTTGAGGTGGCCACCTCAGTCCCTGAAAAAATGAGTATGGGGGCACTGCAGTGGTGCAGAGATGAGCTGAATTCAGACAGGATTCTTTTGCACACTCTCAGGCACAAAATGCCAGAAAGAACTGTTCTGTTTCTCCACAACGCAGACAGAGATGGCTGGTGGCTATGTGGCAGATTCTCTGCTAGGAAGGCCCTGAATACAGCTGGCAAATGAGACTAATGCCGCTAGCCCTGTGGGCTACAAATGGGTCTTAACAGGAATAGACACTGACTCTGGTGTGGGCTTTGCTTATCCCACGGAAGATAAAAATACTCAGAGTACCATTAAAAAACAACAACAACAGAAGATATTGCATGGATTTGAATGGCCCATCATTTCTTCAAGGAACACGCTGTACAGCCCATAAAGTCCAACAATGGACAGAGTGAGATATTCTCTTAGAGTAATAGTCTGATAGAGAGTAGAATGGGCAATTGAAATATTGGTTGTCTAAAACAGGGGGACATAAAAGCATGAAGAGGTGGCTTACAGGCCATCAGGAGTATGTATGTGCTCACACTCAACGTGGGACTTTTTCTCTGTTTTTCTGGTTGATCTGAGGAAGAGGGGTTGGGGAGGATGCTAGCATGACTACCCAATTCTTTCCAGGGGAAGAGTACACTTGTATAACTATTTCTTTTTCTTTTCTTTCTGTTTTGTTGTTGTCTGTTTTTGAGAGACAGAGTCTCACTCTGTTACCCAGGCTGGAGTGGAGTGGCACCATCTCAGCTCCCAGGTTCAAGCAATTATCCTGCCTCAGCTTCACAAGTAGCTGGGACTACAGGCATGCACCACCATGCCCGGCTAATTTTTTTTTTTTTGTATTTTTAGTAGAGATGGGGTTTCACTATATGTTGGCTAGGCTGGTCTTAAACTCCTGAACTTAAGTGATCTGCCTGCCTTGGCCTCCCAAAGTGCTGGGATTAGAGGTGTAAACCACTGTGCCTGGCCTGTTTGTTTTTTGAGACAGGGTCTTGCTCTGTTGCCCAGGCTGGAGTGCAGTGACATCCTCCTACCTCAGCCTCTCAAGTAGCTGGGACCATAGGCAAGCACCACCACACCCAGCTACTTTTTGTATTTTTGGTACAGACAGGGTTTTGCCATGTTGCCCAGGCAGGTCTTGAACTCCTGAGCTCAAGCAGTCTTCCCGCCTTGGCCTCCCAAAATGCTGAGATTACAGGCGTAAGACACTTGCCTAGCCTGTAGTTTTTTCTTTCCTCCCCAAATCACCTTTGAAAATTTTATTTTTTCTCTCCTACTTGATGCAGTGGTCCTAGGACGAGGGTTGCAACTATAAGTGCCGAAACAGCAGGGATGATTTCTAAGAAAAAACTGTAAATATGTTTTTAAACCTTATGGCAAAATTCCTAAGAACATTACTGGGGTAGGTAGTACTTTCATCCCATTTAGCAAAAATGGGACTAACAGTGAATGTAGCTATATTGCCTGGTGGTAAAAAACAGCTTACTAGTTCTGCTCCTATATAACCTAACCCTATCTGAATAGAGTGGACTGGGGAGGAGCCACTCCTAGACTTGTATTGCTGCCTGCAATCTAGAACAGCACAAGAGAAATTCTAATGTCCCTTCCAAATGTGAAAAGGTTTGGGTATAAACAGAGAGAAGGAAAAATTGTAGCTAAGAGTAAACAAGTGAATAAATGAGTTAGGATTACTAATTGAGGAAAATTCAATGTTAACAACCCAAAAGAGTCTAAGAACAAGAGGTGACGCTGTCTCAAGCTCAATTATTCCAGATGCATGAAAGTATGAAATTGTATGTTTACTAAGGCCAATCCCCATTTTGGAACTTGATAAGATTGTAGGAAACCTGCAAACCTGAATGGGCTCATCCTGGGAGACATTCATACAATATGATGTACTGGACTAACAATTAATGATTGTGAGGGAACGTGTTCACTTTCCGGGTACACACGGGGGCGTAGTTTTAAGGGCAAGAACTTCCCAGCGCCGTGCCCCTCTCCCATCTCTGTCCATCTGGGAGATTTAACAGTTTATGTTTAATTTTCATGGGCATGGGAAGAAACAAAAAGTGAATCACTCCAGCAGAAGTTCTAAGTAACTCCTTTCATTGGCCTAGAGACTTAGAGAAGGTGGGGGTTCCTCCCAGGTTAAAAGTCCCCTTCTTCCATACTCCTTTGGACTCCATGTTTGGATTCCCTTCCACAAACACTGTTTTTGTCTATCCTGGATTTTACCTCTGGAGTCCCCTTCCACACTCTCTCATGGAAGCCTGTCTTCCCCTCCTACACCCCAATATAACATTTCCTCTCCTGGATTCAGGATAGTTGAACACGTGGAAGTTACTGGAGAGTGGCATGTCCGGGGAGGGCATAGACGCTCCATGCCCTTTCTCCAGTAACCCACCCTATGCATCTCTTCATCTCTATCCTTTGTAGTACTCTCTAAACTGGTAAACATTAAAATAGAAATCTAAGAGGCTGAGTGCAGTGGCTCACATCTGTATTCCCAGCACTTTGGGAGACCAAGGCAGGCGGATCACTTGAGGTCTGGAGTTCCAGACCAGCCTGGCCAACATGGTGAAACTCTGTCTCTACTAAAAACACAAAAACTAGCCAGGTGTTGTGGCACCCATGCCTGCAGTCCCAGCTACTCAGGAGGCTGAGGCACGAGCCTTACTTGAACCAGGGAGGCAGAAGTTGCAGCGAGTCAAGATTGCCCCATTGCGCTCCAGCCTGGGCAACAGAGCGAGACTTGGTCTCAAAAAAAAAAAAAATCTAAGAAATATAGTCATTCGAGAAAGTCTATTTCATTTGGCATTCTTATTAAAAGAATACAGTTTATAAGAAATTACTGATTATAAATAACGATTTTACAAAAAAAAAATAAAGCCAAAGTATGGATATTTTAATAATTTATGAATTTGCCTTTACTTTATTGCTCATTTAAATAGATGAACCCCTAGACATATGCAGTATTAATTCAACTATCATTTTTTCTATTTTGCCAACTTTTAACTGTATAAAAATTGATAATGAAATTGGTTGTAATATCTCCCTGTTTCTTCACTGATGATATGCTGTTCTTCTTTAATCTTTGAATGTTTTCATTTTATATTTGGATGAAAGCCAAGTTTTTTTTTTTTTTTAAACTGTCTGTTAAACCGTTTTGGAAGTCTTCCACCAAATGCCTAAAGAATTAACCTGTGAGTCACACTCATATGGACCATCCAAGTACATCAGCACTTGGTCCCCACAGGTAAATTTGAAGTGTCAATCTGAAGTTGGCTCCAAGATGAACACAGAAGTTTATAGAATCTCTACATTTCTTTTTTTTTTTAATTGCATTTTAGGTTTTGGGGTACATGTGAAGAACATACAAGATAGTTGCATAGGTACACACGTGGCAGTGTGATTTGCTCCCTTCCTCCCCTTCACCTGTATCTGGCACTTCTCCCCATGCTATCTCTCCCCAACTCCCCACCCCCTGCTGTCCCTTCCCTATTCCCAACAGACCCCAGTGTGTAGTGCTCCCTTTCCTGTGTCCATGTGTTCTCATTGTTCAACACCTGCCTATGAGTGAGAACATGCGGTATTTCATTTTCTGTTCTTGTGTCAGTTTGCTGAGAATGACGTTCTCCAGGTTCATCCATGTCCCTACAAAGGACACGAACTCATCATTTTTGATTGCTGCATAATATTCCATGGTGTATATGTGCCACATTTTTCCAGTCCAGTCTATCATCAATGGGCATTTGGGTTGATTCCAGGTCTTTGCTATTGTAAACAGTGTTGCAATGAACATTCATGTGCATGTGTCCTTATACTACACCGATTTATAGTCCTTTAGATATACACCCAGTAATGGGACTGCTGGGTCAAATGGAATTTCTATTTCCAGGTCCTTAAGGAATCGCCACACTGTCTTCCACCATGGTTGAACTAATTTACACTCCCACCAGCAGTGTACAAGTGTTCCTATTTCTCTACATCCTCTCCAGCATCTGTTGTCTCCAGATTTTTTAATGATCGCCATTCTAACTGGCGTGAGATGGTATCTCAATGCGGTTTTGATTTGCATCTCTCTAATGACCAGTGATGATGAGCATTTTTTCATATGTTTGTTGGCCTCATGTATGTCTTCTTTTGTAAAGTGTCTGTTCATATCCTTTGCCCACTTTTGAATGGGCTTGTTTGTTTTTTTCTTGTAAATCTGTTTGAGTTCTTTGTAAATTCTGGATATCAGCCCTTTGTCAGATGGGTAAACTGCAAACATTTTTTCCCATTCTGTTGGTTGCTGATCCACTCTAAGACTGTTTCTTTTGTTGTGCAGAAGCTGTGGAGTTTGATTAGGTCCCATTTGTCTATTTTGGCTTTTGTTGCCAGTGCCTTTGGTGTTTTGGTCATGAAGTCCTTGCCTACTCCTATGCCGTGAATGGTTTTACCTAAATTTTCTTTTAGGGTTTTTATAGTGTTAGGTCTTCTGTTTAAGTCTTTAATCCATCTGGAGTTAATTTTAGTATAGGGTGTCAGGAAGGGGTCCAGTTTCTGCTTTCTGCACATAGCTAGCCAGTTTTCACAATACCATTTATTAAACAGGGAATCCTTTCCCCATTGCTTGTTTTAGTCAAGTTTATCAAAGATTGTACGGTTGTAGATATGTTGTGTTGCCTCCGATGCCTCTGTTCTGTTCCATTGGTCTATATCTCTGTTTTGGTACCAGTACCATGCTGTTTTGATTACTGTGGCCTTGTAGTATACTTTGAAGTCCGGTAGTGTGATGCCTCCCGCTGTGTTCTTTTTACCTAGAATTGACTTGGCTATGAGGGCTCTCTTTTGGTTCCATATGAAGTTTAAGGTAGTTTTTTCCAGTTCTGTGAAGAAGGTCATTGGTAGCCTGATGGGGATAACGTTGAGTCTGTAAATTACTTTGGGCAGTATGGCCATTTTCATGATATCGATTCTTCCTAACCATGAACATGGAATGTTTCTCCATCTGTTTGTGTCCTCTCTTATTTTGTTGAGCAGTGGTTTATAGTTCTCCTTGAAGAGATCCTTTACGTTCCCTGTTAGTTGTATTTCTAGGTATTTTATCCTCTTTGTAGCAATTGTGAATGGTAGTTCATTCTTGATTTGGCTCTAAATCTGTTATTGGTGTATAGGAATGCTTGTGATTTTTGCACATTGATTTTGTATCCTGAGACTTTGCTGAAGTTGCTTTTCAGTTACAGGAGATTTTGGGCTGAGACGATGGGGTCTTTTAGATATATTATCATGTCGTCTGAAAATAGAGACAATTTGGCTTCTTCCTTTCCTATTTGAATACCCTTCATTTCTTTTTCTTGCCTGATTGCTATGGCTAGAACTTCCAGTACTATATTGAATAGGGGTGGTGAGAGAGGGCATCCTTGTCTAGTGCCAGATTTCAAAGGGAATGCTTCCAGTTTCTGCCCATTCAATATGATATTGGCTGTTGGTTTGTCGCAAATAGCTTTTATTATTTTGAGATACGTTCAGTCAATACCGTTTATTGAGGGTTTTTAGCATAAAGGGCTGTTTAATTTTGTCAAAGGCCTTCTCTGCATCAATTGAGATAATCATGTGATTTTTGTTTTTGAATTCTGTTTATGTGGTGAATTACGTTTATAGACTTGCGTATGTTGAACCAGCCTTGCATCCCTGGGGTGAATCCTACTTGATCATGGTGGATAAGCTTTTTGATGTGCTGTTGCAATCGGCTTGCCAGTATTTTATTGAAGGTTTTTGCATCTATGTTCATTGTGGATATTGGCCTGAAGTTTTCTTTTCTTGTTGAGTGTCTGCCGGGTTTTGGTATTAGAATGATATTGGTCTCATAAAATGATTTGGGAAAAATTCCCTCTTTTTGGATTATTTGGAATAGTTTCAGAAGGTATAGTAACAGTTCCTCTTTGTGTGTCTGGTAGAATTTGGCTGTGAACCCATCTGGACCTGGGCTTTTTTTGTGTGGTAGGTTCTTAATTGCTGCCTCAACTTCAGATCTAGTTATTGGTCTATTCATGGTTTCGACTTCTTCCTGGTTTAGGCTTGGGAGGATGCAAGTGTCCAGGAATTTATCCATTTCTTCCAGGTTTACTAGGTTATGTGCATAGAGTTGTTTGTAATATTCTCTGATGATGGTTTGAATTTCTGTGGGATCTGTGGTGATTTCCTCTTTATTGTTTTTTATTGCATCTATTTGGTTATTCTCTCTCTCTTTTTTTTTAATTAATCTGGCTAGTGGTCTATTTTGTTGATCTTTTCGAAAAACCAGCTCCTGGATTTACTGATTTTTGAAGGGTTTTTCATGTCTCTATCTCCTTCAGTTCTGCTCCGATCTTAGTTATTTCTTGTCATCTGCTTGGTTTTTAGTTTTTTTGATCTTGCTCCTCTAACTCTTTCAATTTTGAAAATAGGGTGTCAATTTTGGATCTCTCCACTCTTCTCATGTGGGCACTTATTGCTATATATTTTCCTCTAGAGACTGCTTTAAATGTGACCCAGAGATTCTGGTATGTTGTGTCTTTGTTTTCATTGGTTTTGAAGAACTTCTTTATTTCTGCCTTCATTTCATTGTTTATCCAGTCAACATTCAAGAGCCAGCTGTTCAGTTTCCATGAAGCTGTGAGGTTCTGAGTTAGTTTCTGAATTCTGAGTTCTAACTTGATTGCACTGTGGTCTGAGAGACTGTTTGTTATGATTTCCGTTCTTTTGCATTGGCTGAGGAGTGATTTACTTCCAATTATGTAGTCAATTTTAGAGTAGGTGTGATATGGTGCTGAGAAGAATGTATATTCTGTGGATTTGGGGTGGAGAGTTCTGTAAATGTCTATCAGGTTTGCTTGTTCCAGGTCTCAGTTCAGGTCTTGGATATCCTTGCTAATTTTCTGTCTGGTTGATCTGTCCAATATTGACAGTGGAGTGTTAAGGTCTCCCACTATTATTGTATGGGAGTCTAAGTCTCTTTGTAAGTCATTAAGAACTTGCCTTATGTATCTGGGTGCTCCTGTATTGGGTCCATATATGTTTAGGATTGTTAGCTCTTCTTGTTGTATCGATCCTTTTACCATTATGTAACGCCCTTCTTTGTCTCTTTTGATCCTTGTTGCTTTAAAGTCTATTTTATAGAGATGAGAATTGCAACTCCTGCTTTTTTTTGCTCTCTATTTGCTTGGTAAATCTTCCTCCATCCCTTTATTTTGAGCCTTTGTGTATCCTTGCAAGTGAGATGGGTTTCCTGGATACAGCACACTGATGGGTTTTGGTTTTTTATCCAGTTTGCCAGTCTGTGTCTTTTTATTGGTGCATTTAGCCCATCCACATTTAGGGTTAATATTGTTATGTGTGAATTTGATATTGCCATTTTGATGCTAGCTGGCTGTTTTGCCCATTAGTTAATGCAGATTCTTCATTTTGTTGATGCTCTTTACCATTTGGTATGTTTTTGGAGTGGCTGGTATTGGTTGTTCCTTTCTATGTGTAGTGCCTCTTTCAGGAGCTCTTGTAAAGCAGGCCTGGTGGTGACAAAATCTCTGAGTACTTGCTTGTTCGCAAAGGATTTTATTTTTCCTTCACTTATGAAGCTCAGTTTGGCTGGATATGAAATTCTGGGTTGAAAGTTCTTTCCTTTAAAGATGTTGAATATTGGCCCCCACTCTCTTCTGGCTTGTAGGGTTTCTGCTGAGAGATCTGTTGTGAGTCTGATGGGCTTCCCTTTGTGGGTAACCCGACCTTTCTCTCTCGCTGCCCTTAGCATTTTCTTCTTTATTTCAACCCTGGTGAATCTGACGATTATGTGCCTTGGGGTTGGTCTTCTTGAGGAATATCTTTGTGGTGTTCTCTGTATTTCCTGGACTTGAATATTGGCCTGACTTGCTAGGTTGGGGAAGTTTTCCTGGATAATATCCCGAAGAGTATTTTCCAGCTTGGATTCATTCTCTTCGTCACATTCAGGTACACCTATCAAACATAGATTACGTCTCTTCACATAGTCCCACATTTCTTGGAGACTTTGTTCATTGCTTTTTGCGCTGTTTTCTCTAATCTTTCCTTCTCATTTTATTTCATTGAGTTGATCTTCAACTTCTAACATCCTTTCTTCTGCTTGGTCAATTCGGCTGTTGAAACTTGTGCATGCTTCGCAAAGTTCTCTTGTTGTGTTTTTCAGCTCCATCAATTCACTCATATTCCTCTCTAAGTTGTCCATCCTTGTTATCATTTCCTCAAGTCTTTTTTTCAAGGTTCTTAGTTTCTTTGCATTGAGTTAGAACATGTTCTTTTAGCTCATAGAAGTTTCTCATTACCCACCTTCTGAATTCTGATTCTGTCATTTCATCACACTCATTCTCCATCCAGCTTTGTTCCCTTGCTGGTGAGGAGTTGTGATCCCTCCAAAAAGGAGGAGGAGAGGTGTTTTCCTCCTTTTTCCACTGGTTTCTTCCCATCTTTGTGGATTTATCCACCTGTCGTCTGTGTAGTTGCTGATTTTCAGATTGGGTCTCTGAGTGGACATCCATGTTGTTGATGATGAAGTTATTTCTGTTTCTTAGTTTTCCTTCTAACAGTCTGGCCCCTCTGCTGTAGGACTGCTGAGGTCCACTCCAGGCCCTGCTTGCCTGGGGATCACCTGCAGCAGCTGCAGAACAGTAAGGGTTGCTACCAGTTTCTTCTTCTGCTATCTTTGTCCCAGAATGATGCCCACCAAATGTCAGTCTGATCAGTCTTTTGTGGTGTCCTTGGATATACGGGGTTCAGGGAGCTGCTTGAGGAGACAGTCTGTTCTTTATAGGAGCTTAAGTGTTGAGCTGTGAGCTCTGTTGTTCTTTCAGAGCTGCTAGGCAGGTACGTTTAAGTCTGCTGCAGCAGAACTCATCAACTGCCTTTTGTTCCCCCAGATGCTCTGTCCTGGGAAGTTAGGACTTTATTTATGAGTGTCCGTTGTGCTGCTGCCTTCCCCCCCCCACCACTCCAGGGCTGCCCTGCCCAGCAAGGAGGCAGCCTAGTCACTGTCTGCCTGCAGAGACTTTGCTGAGCTCCGCCCTGCTGCCCAGAATCTCTATATTTCTAATTTCAATGTTCCTTTATATAACTGGATTTTGTTTTGTTTGTTTGCTTGTTTATTTATTTATTTTGAGATGGAGTTTCACTGTTGTTACCCAGACTGGAGTGCAATGGCACGATCTCCGCTCACCACAACCTCTGCCTCCTGGGTTCAAGCAATTCTCCTGCCTCAGCCTCCCGAGTAGCTGGGACTACAGGCATGCACCACCATGCTCTGCTAATTTTTGTGTTTTTAGTAGAGACAGGGTTTCACCTTGTTGACCAGGATGGTCTTGATCTCTTGACCTTGTGATCCACCCGCCTCGGCCTCCCAAAGTGCTGGGATTATAGGCGTGAGCCACCGCGCCCGGCCTGTTTTGTTTATTTAGGGCTAAGTTATTTCCATCTATGGCAGCAGAGAGTGGGACATTGATTTTATGGACTGAACAATCCCAGGCATACACCGAAAAGAAATGAAAACATATGCCCATTAAAAAAACTTATACATGAATGATCATAGCAGCTTTATTCATAATATTCAAAAATTAGAAACAATCCAAATATCTATCAAATTGTGGTACAGTCACACAGGAAATATTGAAACATAAAGAAAGCCAGATGCAAAAGAGCAAGTGCTTTGTCATTTTCCTTTATATGAAATTCTACCACAGGCAAAACTAATCAGTAATTTCAAACAATAGTCGTTGCCTGGGGTCAAGACCTGATAGACGAGATTGACTGCCAAACTACAGAAGGAATATTTAGGGGTAATAAAAATGTTCTATCTATTAATTATACTTGTAGTTACATGGGTACATACATTTTCCAAAATTCATCAAACAAAACAAAGGATCCCAAAGTGTTTGTTTCTATAGAATATAACTATCAATAATTACAGTATTGAAAATCGAAACTGAGACATTACAAAATACTTACTGATTCATTTGGTGATAACACTAAAAATGCACTTCATCTTAACAACATCTTAGTACTCATTATAAAATTAATTCTGACCTTGAGGACCCCTAAAACTTGTCCTCAAGTAAAGCATAAGTTTGTTCCAGGATATGAAAACTAATGAAGGACAAAACTTGGACTGAGAATTTTCACTGTCATGGTTTATAATACTTGAGTCTGAAAAGCTACAAACTGGTTAAAATCTTAGCAAATAACTTATTCCATTTTGGTGAGTCCATTTCCCTGGTTTACTGTTTACTGCCATTACCTACAATATTAAAATGTATTCTTTTACGCTGCGTAATATGCCTAGATAGCAATTTTTTGTGTCTTGCTAGAAAAATTTTCTGTGCTTTCTGCTGACTTATGTCCTTAATTAATCAAGCAAACATAAGACTCTTCACACAAAAAACTACAGTTATTTAAAATTCTGTTACTTTCTATGTTTGTTTATAAATGTTTTACTGTCACTTAGGTTAAATAAGTAACCGGATATTATGTCTCAAGTACAACAATCCTATCTTAAATGTTTCCACTAATAATTCTTTGAAGACTTGTCTTCCCCAAATCAGATCCTATGTGTAGAAAGTACAAAATAAAACTTACAGTGTAACTTTATTTTTTAATTTGAGACAGGGTATCACTCTGTCTCCCAGGCTAAAGTACAGTGGCATGATCTCAGTTCACTGCAACCTCCACCTCCCAGGCTCAAGGGATCCCTCCACCTTAGCCTCCCAAGTAGCTGGGACCACAAGTGTGGGCTACCACACCTAGCTAACTTTTGTATATTTTTGTAGTGACAGGGTTTCATCATGTTGGCCAGGGTGGTCTCAAACTCCTGAGCTCAAGCAATCCTCCCACCTCGACCTTCCAAAGTGCAGGGATTACAAACGTGAGCCACCAGTATTATTCTAATGATATGAGTCTCTGTCAAATACAGACAGATTCTGTTTTGTGCTAAGGCTTGTCTGAAGATTCTGCAGTCAACTAGAAGCCAAAGTCTGTGTCTTCAACAAAGAAGAGCCATCTCAGTGCTCCACGGGAAAGGCCTGCAGCAAGTATTTTAAAACTACTGACACATTAAAGAATAGACAGGCTTCCAACGGCACTGCCTGGACAACTGGACAACTTCCAGACCATACCAATGAACTGAGTCAGAATTTCCAGAATTTTTTTTAGTTAAGAAGCTGACTACTAACCTAAGATCCAGTGAAATGAGAATTATGTAAACAGAATTGAATGAACTATAAGAAATGATTATAATAATTTGTTTGAAATATTATTTTAATGTCCATTTTCTAATACGCAAGGGAGCCAATTGTATTCCTTGTTAGGCTATCTATAACCCTTAACAATTAAACAGACTTTCCTCCTGTAAAATTTAACATTCCTAAATCACATCTGATTCTCACTGACCCTCCCCTAACCCAGAACTAAGAAGGTCTTACCGAGTCTCCTTACAGTTCAAGGTAATACAGTTATTTGAATACGGCTAACAAGATTCTGTTCTCCATTTGACCAGAATATAATTATACAAAATGATTGTGCAACAAAGGGCTTGCCTGAAAGGTGACATTTGAGAATCATGCACATTTGATCAGGTATAACAAATCACTTTTAAGGAACTATGGCTGACTTTATGGAGCCAATACTTAACAAAATCTTCCTGAAGAAACTGGCCTGGTATCTGGCTTTACAGGGTCCAGACTTATATATGGTTGTCTGTGACCTACAGACAGTCTGTCTTCCAGGAAGTCACTTCCTGGAAGGTTCAGGACCCTTAGGAATTCACCCAAAGTTATAAGTATTACAGGTGAAATGTAATAGAGAATTTCTTAGGCTTGCCTTCCTAGCCTCAACATACAAATAATAGAGGCCTTTCAAAGTCCAATCTGAGATTCTTTATAAAAATTTTCAGCAAAGCAAACCTAAGAAGGCCTTATGGTAAATTAATATTCTGGCTACACTATGCAAATAATCAGGCCAAGCCTAATGAGACCACCCTTGTTTTGTGACCAAAAATGTTTCAGATTATTTTAGATGAAAAGGTAGGAGATTATTAGGAAAAAAAAAAAAAAAAATGAAAAAGTTAAAAAGAAAAAAAAGGTTACTGGATATCCCCAATAAAAATCTATGCATTGTTTAGAGAATACTCTTCCAGTTTGATTCTAGTCTTTTACCATCTTTCAGCTACTTTACAACTCTGTAAATTGCAGGTAACTGATGCAGTGTGAAATTTTATATATATATATATACGTATATATATATAAATATATATACGTATATATATTTATATATATATTTATACGTATATATATTTATACATATATATACACACACACACATATATATATATAAAGAGAGTCTTTCTCTGTCACCCAAGCTGAAGTACAGTGGTTCAATCATGGTTCACTGCAGGCTCAACCTCCCAAGCTCATCAGCCCCCTAAGTAGCTGAAACTACAGGCAGTCACCACCCTATCTGGCTAATTAAAAAAAAAATTTTTTTTTTTTTTTTTTTTTTTTGCAGAAACATGGTTTCACTACATTGCCCAGGCTGGTCTCAAACTTCTGGGCTCAAGTGATCCTCCCACCTCAGCCTCCCAAAGTGCAGAGATTATAGGTGTGAGTCAGTACATCTGGTCCACAAAATAATGTTTGTCTATAGACATACTGATGAGTTCTGTACAGTGGAGGTACAACTGACTTCCCTTCTCTCCATAGAAAAATTCAATTTTGTAATATTAATAAATTTATTTCAACACTACACATACACACAACACATATCACTGTATGCTTCTTTCACTTCTTTGAACTGGAATATATCTGCTAGATTTCCTTACTAATAATGAGTTAAATATTTAACATGTGCCTATTTTTAAAAAATCAATAGCTTTACAAATATTTCAAAATGCTATTATGCAACTATATTTCTATAGGTAGGAGGATAAGACATTTATTTTCTTTTACAATTTGGCAGCTCTATTTTAAACGATTAAACATGTATACCTCTATATTCTTGTGCCAGACCATACCAATGTCTGGAACAAGCTCAAATGATTGCCAATTTCTGTTTAACTCTATAGTAGGCCCTGGACTCAGCATACATAATGCATATGGTCCTGACCTCACAGAGCTTACCATCTGCTATGGATTAAACTGCATCTCCTCAAAATTCATGTTAAAGCTTTTACCCCCAATCTGACTATATTTCCATATAGCTTCTTCAGGAAGTAATTAAGTTTAAATGAGGTCATAGGGGTGGAGCTCTAATCCTACAGGACTGGTGGCCTTGAAGATGAAGGAAGAAAGAAGGAAAGAGGAAGAAAAAAGAAGAAAAGAAGAGATAGATCCATCCCCTTATCCTCAGGCTGGTGTACCACATAAAGGCCATGTGAGAACATAGCAAGAAGGCCACTCTCTGCAAGCCAGGAAGAGAGGTTTACCAGAAACCTAGCATGTTGTCACCTTCTTGGACTCCTAGTTTGCATAATTGGGAGAAACTAAATTTTTGTTTTTGTTTTTTTTTTTTTTGAGACGGAGTTTTGCTCTTGTTACCCAGGCTGGAGTGCAATGGCGCGATCTCGGCTCACCGCAACCTCCGCCTCTTGGGTTCAGGCAATTCTCCTGCCTCAGCCTCCTGAGTAGCTGAGATTACAGGCACAATTTTTGTTATTTAAACGTGGTATTACAGCACCCTGAGCTAATACTAATATATACACAATGGGAGAAGGCAGATAAACAGTTCTTTATTTACAATTGATGTAAGAGCTATGAAGGAAAAGGAGAGGGTTTAATGAGGCTCACGCCTGTAATCCCAGCACTTTGGGAGGCCCAGGCGGGTGGATCACGAGGTCAAGAAATCAAGACCATCCTGGTCAACATGGTGAAACCCCGTCTCTACTAAAAATACAAAAAATTAGCTGGGCATGGTGGCGCATGCCTGTAATCCCAGCTACTCGGGAGGCTGAGGCAGGAGAATTGCCTGAACCCAGGAGGCGGAGGTTGCGGTGAGCCGAGATCACGCCATTGCACTCCAGCCTGGGTAACAAGAGTGAAACTCCGTCTCAAAAAAATAAAAAAAGAAGGAAAGAAAGAGAAAGTATGTTCTGGGAAACCCAACTTGGTCTATAATCAGCAAGGTTTGGGTGAGGTCAGGAAAGCCTTTCATAAGGAAGTTAAATATAAGCTGGGACTTGAAAGATCAGTAGAAACTAGACTGGTATAGATGGAAAAAGAACTTTCCAGGCACAGAGAACATACTGTGTAAAACACGAAGACAAATATAGCAACCACATTGTATAGATAGTCAGGTGTGATCCTAAGAGTAAGAAAAAATTCATCAAAGGCCAGGTGCAGTGGCTCACATCTGTAATTCCATCACCTTGAAAGGCCGAGGCAGGCAGATAGCTTTAGCCCAGGAGTTCAAGACCAGACGGGACAATATGGCAAAACCCCATCTCTACAAGAAGTACACAATTTATCTAGGTGTGGTGGCGTGCATCTGTGGTCCCAGCTACTCAGGAAACTGAGGTGTGAGTACCACCTGACACCAGGAAGTCTGGGGCTGCAGCGAACTGTGATCACACCATTGTACTCCAATCTGAGTGACAGAGTGCGACTCTGATTCAAAGAAAAAAAAAATCACCAAAGAATTTTAAATTAATATCTAATAATTAAATCCACATTTTAAAAAGCTTTTCCTGACTATTGTATGATAGATAGGTAGACTGAGGATAAGCAATGCCAGATAAAAAAAGACCATTAGGAGGTTATGGCAGTAGCAGAGGCAGGAGATTACAATGGCTGGGACTATCTGGACATACTAGTGGTAACATAAAGAAAGAAGGTTGGGCACGGTGGCTCACGCCTGTAATCCCAGCATTTTGGGAGGCAGAGGCAGGTGGATCACCTGAGGTCAGGAGATCAAGACTATCCTGGCCAACATGGTGAAACCCTGTCTCTACTAAAAATGCAAAAAAAAATACTGGGCGTGGTGGCACACACCTGTAGTCCCAGCTACTCAGGAGGCTGAGGCAGGGGAAACTCTTGAACCTGGGAGGCATAGGCTGCAGAGAGCCAAGATCGCACCACTGCACTCCAGCCTGGCAACAGCAAGAAAGGAGGAAAGAAAAGAAGAGAAAGAGAGAGAGAAAGAAAAGAAAAGAAGGGAAGGGAAGGGAAGGGAAGGGAAGGGAAGGGAAGGGAAGGGAAGGGAAGGGAAGGGAAGGGAAGGGAAGGGAAGGGAAGGGAAGGGAAGGGAAGGGAAGGGAAGGGAAGGGAAGGGAAGGGAAGGGAAGGGGGAAGGGAAGGGAAGGGAAGGGAAGGGAAGGGAAGGGAAGGGAAGGGAAGGGAAGGGAAGGGAAGGGAAGGGAAGGGAAGGGAAGGGAAGGGAAGGGAAGGGAAGGGAAGGGAAGGGAAGGGAAGGGAAGGGAAGGGAAGGGAAGGGAAGGGAAGGGAAGGGAAGGGAAGGGAAGGGAAGGGAAGGGAAGGGAAGGGAAGGGAAGGGAAGGGAAGGGAAGGGAAGGGAAGGGAAGGGAAGGGAAGGGAAGGGAAGGGAAGGGAAGGGAAGGGAAGGGAAGGGAAGGGAAGGGAAGGGAAGGGAAGGGAAGGGAAGGGAAGGGAAGGGGGAAGGGAAGGGAAGGGAAGGGAAGGGAAGGGAAGGGAAGGGAAGGGAAGGGAAGGGAAGGGAAGGGAAGGGAAGGGAAGGGAAGGGAAGGGAAGGGAAGGGAAGGGAAGGGAAGGGAAGGGAAGGGAAGGGAAGGGAAGGAAGGGAAGGGAAGGGAAGGGAAGGGAAGGGAAGGGAAGGGAAGGGAAGGGAAGGGAAGGGAAGGGAAGGGAAGGGAAGGGAAGGGAAGGGAAGGGAAGGGAAGGGAAGGGAAGGGAAGGGAAGGGAAGGGAAGGGAAGGGAAGGGAAGGGAAGGGAAGGGAAGGGAAGGGAAGGGAAGGGAAGGGAAGGGAAGGGAAGGGAAGGGAAGGGAAGGGAAGGGAAGGGAAGGGAAGGGAAGGGAAGGGAAGGGAAGGGAAGGGAAGGGAAGGGAAGGGAAGGGAAGGGAAGGGAAGGGAAGGGAAGGGAAGGGAAGGGAAGGGAAGGGAAGGGAAGGGAAGGGAAGGGAAGGGAAGGGAAGGGAAGGGAAGGGAAGGGAAGGGAAGGGAAGGGAAGGGGGAAGGGAAGGGAAGGGAAGGGAAGGGAAGGGAAGGGAAGGGAAGGGAAGGGAAGGGAAGGGAAGGGAAGGGAAGGGAAGGGAAGGGAAGGGAAGGGAAGGGAAGGGAAGGGAAGGGAAGGGAAGGGAAGGGAAGGGAAGGGAAGGGAAGGGAAGGGAAGGGAAGGGAAGGGAAGGGAAGGGAAGGGAAGGGAAGGGAAGGGAAGGGAAGGGAAGGGAAGGGAAGGGAAGGGAAGGGAAGGGAAGGGAAGGGAAGGGAAGGGAAGGGAAGGGAAGGGAAGGGAAGGGAAGGGAAGGGAAGGGAAGGGAAGGGAAGGGAAGGGAAGGGAAGGGAAGGGAAGGGAAGGGAAGGAAGGGAAGGGAAGGGAAGGGAGGGAAGGGAAGGGAAGGGAAGGGAAGGGAAGGGAAGGGAAGGGAAGGGAAGGGAAGGGAAGGGGGAAGGGAAGGGAAGGGAAGGGAAGGGAAGGGAAGGGAAGGGAAGGGAAGGGAAGGGAAGGGAAGGGAAGGGAAGGGAAGGGAAGGGAAGGGAAGGGAAGGGAAGGGAAGGGAAGGGAAGGGAAGGGAAGGGGGAAGGGAAGGGAAGGGAAGGGAAGGGAAGGGAAGGGAAGGGAAGGGAAGGGAAGGGAAGGGAAGGGAGGAGGGAAGGAGGGAAGGGAGGGAAGGAAGGGAAGGAGGGAAGGAAGGAAGGAGGGAAGGAAGGAAGGAGGGAAGGAAGGAAGGAAGGAAGGAAGGAAGGAGAAAGAAAGAGAAAGAAAAGAAAGGAAGGAAAGAAAGAAAGAAAAAAGAAAGAAAGAAAGAGAGAGAGAGAAAAAGAAAGAGAGAGAGAGAAATTATTTTTATTGGTCTATATAAGACCAATTTTTAAAAAACAGGGTCTTAAATGTTAACACAAAGCTATTACTATGGCCTTTAGAGTCCTAAAAGGTTGCAAAATTTCCTGATTTTCAAAGCCCCACAAAAAAACTAAAGCCCTATATCAGTCACCACTGATACCTCAACAAAGGGTTTACTATGTGTATGCAGCAGGTGGTATCTCTTTTTAGCACATTCTCCAGAAGTACTGATCCAGGCATCAAGTTGCATCAGAATGGGAAAGTACATGACGCTGTCAGTTTCATAGGGACAAAGTTTGTCAGTTTCATAGGGGCAGTTCATAGGACATATCACATCCCTGAGACCTAGGAACTCCTCTCTGCCCACTGTGCAGTGCCTATCACTGCAGACACCAGACATTTACTTTCATCCAGTATCTGGTATCCAAGTCCATTGCCCACATGAGTAAGCTGACAAATCAAAAGATTAACTATCCCCAAGGGCTCTAAAGACTACAAGCCAGCAATGTCAATAATATCAACACACACACATATACATATACCCCATGAATGCAACGAACAGCTACCTCTCCACTCCTATCTCAACTGACTACTCACAGCCTCTAAGAAATAAAGCAAGACATTTCATGAAATATGAGTAAAATTATCTTAAGTGTAATGGGTATTAGAAAAGCTTTACTTTCAGGGTAACTGGAGACATAAGCATTATTTACATTAAGCTCCATAATGTAGGGTCTGGATAGTTGTGCTGACATTCACAAACAAAAGAAACAATCGCCAGGCACAGTGGTTGATGCCTGTAATCTAAGCACTTTGGGAAGAAAAGGCAGGCAGATAGCTTGAGCTCAGGAATTTCAACCAGCCTGAGCAACATGGTGAAACCCCATCTCTACGAGAAATATAAAAATTTAGCCAGGCATGGTGGCAGGCACCTGTGGTCCCAGCCACTCCTGAGGCCAAAAAGAGCGAGGCTGCAGTGAGACAAGATCACAGCACTGCACTTCAGCCTGGGCTACAGAATGAGACCCTATCACAAAAACAAACAAAATAACAACAACAACAGCAAAAGAAACAATCCTATTTGAAAGGAATCACCAAAAAGAGGCTCCCTCCATAACTCTGGACAAGAAAAGCCATTCGGAGCTGCTTCAATTATAAAAAAGCAAAATATAAAACTCCTCCAGCTTGGGTAAACAGATACAAGTAACTTTAAGCTTCAAAATCTTCTTTCAACAGATATGTATACTTTGAACAAGGTTATCAACTCCCTTGGGTCTGATATTCAAACTTGATTTTTTAATGCATGAAAAAAATACCCAGATGGGTTTAAATATGAAATAGCTTTCTAAAAATGAAAATGATTTAGTTTCAGGAAGCTACGTCTAAAATAAATGGTATGAGCCAGGCCAAAAGAACTTTCATAATCATCTTGCCTGAACAAAGCCCTTATTGTGGCAGGCATGGATAATGTTTGCATATTGCATACTGGAATTCAACAGTTCTCTTCCCTAATCTGACCAATGTTACTATAAACGTGTGTGTATACACTTATAGATACATATACATATATATTTATGGATCTATCTCTATCTCAACATCACTTATTCCATTCACTCCTATTCTCTGCTCAAATGTTGCCTTAATGAGAAAATTAATTCCTGGACAATCCAAATTTTTTTGTTGTTTAATTTTTTTTGTAGAGAGAGGGTCTCACGACGTTGCCCAGGCTGGTCTCAAACTCCTGACTCAAGCAATCCTCCCACCTTGGTCTCTCAAAATGCTGGGACTACAAGTGTGAGTCACCAAACCCAGCCTAGACAATACAATGTAAAATTTAAATTTCAACCCCTACCCCCACAAATACACATCCTCCTATCTTGTATCTGGCTTTGTTTTTCTTCAGAGCACTCAGTACCATATGACATATATGTTTTTGTCTCTCTTAAGTAGAATGGAAACTCCATGAATGTAGGGACCTTGTCTGCTTTATTTACTACTGTATCTCCAGCATATAGCAAAGTGCCTACACATAATTGGAACTAAAATAATATAGTATGACGGATGCATGGACAAATCTTAGCAAATGACAAAGTAAATGGAGGCAAAAAGACAAAAATATAGTAACTTATTTTACCAAAAAATATCTAGTAAGTGATAGTGCCAAGACTGAAACCCACATCTGCCTGACTTACAAACCCAAGCTTGAAATTTTTTGTTATACTTCCACTTACCAATCTGGAGACTTTGGAGGAATTACTTGTTGGGTGGAAGAATGTGTATTTTGTATAATGCCAAGTTATCACAAAAGTCTAGAAACCCATATTTGATGAGTTCCTGTCTGTTTTAATGCAACTAACATATTATGTGGAAAAGCATAGCAATTGAGAGCCTCAAAAACTAATTAACAAAAATACTCTCTCAAAGGACAAGAACACCAAACTAGAGGCAAACTCTAAATTTCTCTATGCACATGAAAGATATGTCAAAGGATATGGGCCTTCATAACCTGGAATGAGCACACCATAGGATTTGCTCTTGGGAGAGCCATTCTGAGAAAGAGGCAAATAGGGCAAATATAATGCCCCCTCATTCTGACCAAGACTTAAAGTACAAGTATAGAAACTTTAAAAATTTCCAGATAAGGCTATGAGGACAGGAAACAGTGGGGCAAATAGTAAGTCACTCATTTTATTAACATCAGTTTCTCCACACAACAAATTTTGTAGTAATTAAACATATTCGAATATTTATTTTGTGGTTCTTACCTTTCTGTTTTCTTTACTATAAATGCTAAGCAATACTTTGCCTCCTATTGCATACTCCCTACAAAGACTTGCCCAGCTCCATGTACAAGAGGTACCATGGAACTTCAATTGTTTGGGGAGATGACTAAGCATAGAGATCAGGTAGCCAATCCCTTCATTTCACAAGTATGGGAATTCAGGTTCAGAAGCAGCAGTTCCTGTTTTAAAGCCACACATAATTTGTTAGCGGCAAAGCCTATATTAGTACCCATGTTTCCTTGTTTTCTTCCAAAACAAAACTTTTTCTACTCCTCCAATATTAGAGATAAGAAAGGATATTGCTAATATTAAAGAACTGAAGAACTTCTGACTTACTTAAGCTATTCCAAAGAGAAGAATTTATCTAACTGAACTTATAGCCTCAGAATTTAGTTCACTCTGCCCAGCACAGAGTGGGTTTTTTGTTTTTTGGGTTTTTTTTTTTTTATGAAGTCTCACTCTGTTGCCTAGGCTGGAGTGCAGTGGCACCATCTTGGCTCACTGCAACCTCCACCTCCTGGATTCAAGCAATTCTCCTATCTCAGCCTCCCGAGTAGCTGGGATTACAGGCACACACCACAACATTCAGCTGATTTTTTTTATTTTTAGTACAGATGGGGTTTCAACATATTGGTCAGGCTAGTCTCAAACTCCTGACCTCAGGTGATCCGTCTGCCTCAGCCTCCCAAAGTGCTGGGATTACAGGTGTGAGTCACCATGCCCAGCCCAGAGTAGGTATTAATGTGTATTTACTGAGTGATCAATTGTTTAAATGTGAGTTACTTTATCAAAAAGAGGAAGGAAAACCTATATTTCTGATGCTTATTAATTAAACTCTTTTTTTTTTTTTTTTTTTTTTTTTTTTGAGACGGAGTTTCTCTCTTGTTACCCAGGCTGAAGTGCAATGGCGCAATCTCGGCTCACCACAACCTCCGCCTCCTGGGTTCAGGCAATTCTCCTGGCTCAGCCGCCAGAGTAGCTGGGATTTCAGGCACGTGCCACCATGCCCAGCTAATTTTTTGTATTATTAGTAGAGACGGGGTTTCACCACGTTGACCAGGATGGTCTTGATCTCTTGACCTCGTGATCCACCCGCCTCAGCCTCCCAAAGTGCTGGGACTACAGGTTTGAGCCACCACGCCCGGCCCTAATTAAACATTTTTAAGGCAGTTAGAGTAGGCTTAATTTTAGATATCACTAAAATGGCCAAAAAATTCTTCTGATATAAAATAAAAATAAGAATATTCCTCCTTCTCCTTCTTCCTAGCAACTCTCATTCATTGAGGACACATATTCCTGCAAGAAACTACCTGCCTCAGGCTTTAATTTATTTCACTTAATACTAAGACAAGGCAAATCTCAGACAGTTTTCAAATAGAAGGACCCAAAAAAGTCGGGGGCAGAAATAGAAAAGCAACCAAGTACAAATATTTGCTAACTATGATGCTGAAAGGCTACTCCTTTTTAGTTATGATCTACTTAATGTATAATTCCTCTAACAGTCCTGGTAGAGCTCTTGCCATTTACAGAAGACTCAGAACACTTCTGACGCTAGACCTGAGATCCACTGCTAGAAACTGAATTTAAAATAAAAAATGTGCCTCTTAAATAATAGAATGCATCCAAATTTAACCCATTAAGAATTCTAAAACTAATATATATTAAAATTAAACCGTAAGTAATAAAGAACTATGCATATATTAAGTGATCCTTCTAACAGCCTTAGCAAGAAGAAAACACAGGTAACATTATCTTCATTTTACAGATAAGGCAACTGAGGTTTAAGAAGATAAAAAGTGACTTGTCTGGGTTTACAAAACTAGTTAAATGGCATGGTCAAGACTGAACCTTAGGAGTTTTCTGACTCAAGTCTCTTCATAGCAAACCAAAACAAGCTTTCATAAATGGCCCAAAAGGCTTCACAAAAATCTCAGAGGAAAATTTAATCACTAGAGCATTTTTTTACAAAACAAAATCCTAAAATGGACACTAACAGAATTATATGTTTCATACATTTAAAAACTGCACATAATGTGTATATAAAATAAATATGGATACTGTTGTGACCTCCCCCTTAATTACATCTTTTTTTGTTAAGGAAAAATTTAAAAGCCATTGCTTTATCATCGCTCTATTTCCTAAGTGTTTCCCAGATGTAACTTTACTAGTAAATCATGGTAAATATGAGTATGTTGTAGATATATACAGTGCAGGTTCTTGGGCCCCAACACAGAGATTTTAATGCATTAAGTTTACGCTCCACACTTTAACAAGCATTTCAGGTAATTCTGATTGGCCAAATTTCTAATACTGCCCCAACAGAATTCCTGGAGGAAACGCAGTTCAAGAAAATATAAGAAATTAAAATCCAGGGACAAAGACTATTTATTAATCTCCCCTAACCATGAAGCCAGAAAAAAACCAAACAGGTTGGGGACCTATTCCATTCAACATAGTCTCCAAACTTAGCTGCCCTTGCCTCAACTTATCAGAAAAGCTGGTCTCCTCCTCATATTAGGGGATAGATGTAAATCCAAAGGGTTTCCATTTTAATATTACTGCCTTGTTAGCTTGAGTCTACTAAAACTCAATAAATCCCAAAGCACAAGTATAAGACTGTCATGAATATTTAAGTTGTAACTTTCCCAAAATGCTATGCTAGACAGAGAACAGGTTTGGAGGTTGGGAGGAATGGGGACGGAGGAATATCTGACCTACTAGGAGAAGTCAGCTGACCTGCGGGCTTCCCTAGCTCAGACAGGAGCACACAGAAAGAAATATTCCTAAGCGAGACTCCTCCATGTGATAGTGGGAAATGTTCCCAAGAGGGGTTCCTAAGTAGGAGATCATGGTCATAATGGTAATAAATATCTACTTACAAGCTGCCTCTTCTTGGAAGGCTCAACTCCTTCTGAAAAACAAAACATATGCAAGTTAGAAATAAGAACCCATCTGAGTCCTGTTCGTCTACCTAAATTTCTTAGGAAATCTACAGCATTATCTTAATAATGGTAAAGGCCACATATTTCTAAATAATAACTTTCTTTGTCTCTTAAATTTTTGTGAAATAAATAGGACTCAGAAAACTATTAATTCTATTCTTCCTTCCTAAAAAGAATGTCCCATAGAATATGTGCAACATTTTTCCCACTAGATGGAACCATCTCCCCAATGTAGATTACAGGCACTCTAGGCCATCTGTTAACTGCTGCTAAATTGTAAAGGGCATAGTGACAAGCATACAGAAGGAATGAAATGGGATTAGGGGCAGTGGGCGATAATTAGAAAATATTTCATTTATTATTTTTTTAATTGCATTTTAGGTTTTGGGGTACATGTGCAGAACATGCAAGATAGTTGCATAGGTACACACATGGCAGTGTGTTTTGCGGCCTTCCTCCCCTTCACCCACATTTGGCATTTCTCCCCATGCTATCCCTCCCTAGCCCCCCCCCACACTGTCCTTCCCCTATTCCCCTCAGTAGACCCCAGTGTGTAGTGCTCCCTTCCCTGTGTCCATGTGTTCTCATTGTTCAACACCTGCCTATGAGTGAGAACATGCGGTATTTCATTTTCTGTTCTTGTGTCAGTTTGCTGAGAATGATGTTCTCCAGGTTCATCCATGTCCCTACAAAGGACACGAACTCATCATTTTTGATTGCTGCATAATATTCCATGGTGTATATGTGCCACATTTTTCCGGTCCAGTCTATCATCGATGGGCATTTGGGTTGATTCCAGGTCTTTACTATTGTGAACAGTGTTGCAGTGAACATTCATGTGCATGTGTCCTTATACTACACCGATTTATAGTCCTTTAGATATACACCCAGTAATGGGACTGCTGGGTCAAATGGAATTTCTATTTCCAGGTCCTTGAGGAATCGCCACACTGTCTTCCACCATGGTTGAACTAATTTACACTCCCACCAGCAGTGTACAAGTGTTCCTATTTCTCTACATCCTCTCCAGCATCTGTTGCCTCCAGATTTTTTAATGATCGCCATTCTAACTGGCGTGAGATGGTATCTCAATGCGGTTTTGATTTGCATCTCTCTAATGACCAGTGATGATGAGCATTTTTTCATATGTTTGTTGGCCTCATGTATGTCTTCTTTTGTAAAGTGTCTGTTCATATCCTTTGCCCACTTTTGAATGGGCTTGTTTGTTTTTTTCTTGTAAATCTGTTTGAGTTCTTTGTAAATTCTGGATATCAGCCCTTTGTCAGATGGGTAAACTGCAAACATTTTTTCCTATTCTGTTGGTTGCCGATTCACTCTAGTGACTGTTTCTTTTGCCGTGCAGAAGCTGTGGAGTTTCATTAGGTCCCATTTGTCTATTTTGGCTTTTGTTGCCAATGCTTTTGGTGTTTGTGGTCATGAAGTCCTTGCCTACTCCTATGTCCTGAATGGTTTTGCCTAGATTTTCTTCTAGGGTTTTTATGGTGCCAGGTCTCATGTTTAAGTCTCTAATCCACCTGGAGTTAATTTTAGTGTAAGGTCTCAGGAAGGGGTCCAGTTTCTGCTTTCTGCACATGGCTAGCCAGTTTTCCTAACACCATTTATTAAATAGGGAGTCCTTTCCCCATTGCTCGTTTTTGTCAGGTTTATCAAAGATTGTATGGTTGTAGATAGGTTGTGTTGCCTCCGATGCCTCTGTTCTGTTCCATTGGTCTATATCTCCGTTTTGGTACTAGTACCATGCTGTTTTGATTACCATAGCCTTGTAGTATAGTTTGAAGTCTGGTAGTGTGATGCCTCCCGCTGTGTTCTTTTTACTTAGAATTGACTTGGCTATGCGGGCTCTCTTTTGGTTCCATATGAAGTTCAAGGTGGTTTTTTCCAGTTCTGTGAAGAAAGTCAATGGTAGCTTGATGGGGATAGCGTTGAGTCTGTAAATTACGTTGGACAGTATGGCCATTTTCACGATATTGATTCTTCCTAACCATGAACATGGAATGTTTCTCCATCTGTTTATGTCCTCTCTTATTTTGTTGAGTAGTGGTTTGTAGTTTTCCTGGAAGAGGTCCCTTATGTTCCTTGTGAGTTGTATTCCAAGGTATTTTATTCTCTTTGTAGCAATTGTGAATGGCAGTTCGTTCTTGATTTGGCTCTCTTTAAGTCTGTTATTGGTGTATAGGAATGCTTGTGATTTTTGCACAATGATTTTATATCCTGAGACTTTGCTGAAGTTGCTTATCAGTTTCAGGAGTTTTTGGGCTGAGACGATGGGGTCTTCTAGATATACAATCATGTCATCTGCAAATAGAGACAATTTGGCTTCCTCCTTTCCTATTTGAATATCCTTTATTTCTTTTTCTTGCCTGATTGCTCTGGCTAGAACTTCCAGTACTATATTGAATAGGAGTGGTGAGAGAGGGCATCCTTGTCTAGTGCCAGATTTCAAAGGGAATGCTTCCAGTTTTTGCCCATTCAGTATGATATTGGCTGTTGGTTTGTCGTAAATAGCTTTTATTATTTTGAGATATGTTCCATCAATACCGAGTTTATTGAGGGTTTTTAGCATAAAGGGCTGTTGAATTTTGTCAAATGACTTCTCTGCGTCAATTGAGATAATCATGTGGTTTTTGTTTTTGGTTCTGTTTATGTGATGAATTACTAGAAAATATTTGAGACAAATAAAGTAGTATAGGAAATAATATAACAAAGAGATGACTCCACACACCACTGACACATAAAATAACCTTTACAATAACAGTTGGGGCCCCTATGACTTGTTTTCTACGTGTATCAAGTCCCACCACCCACCAGTCCTAAATTAACATTCTTAATTTGTTTTTTATATTTTCCATATGTGTTTCTGGATTCATAAAAATTAGTATTGTTGACGGGTGCGGTGGCTCATGCCTGTAATCCTAGCACATTGGGAGGCAGAGGCGGGTGGATAGTGAGGTCAAGAGATCGAGACCATCATGGTCAACATGGTGAAACCCCGTCTCTACTAAAAATACAAAAATTAGCTGGGCATGGTGGTGCACACCTGTAGTCCCAGCTACTCAGGAGGCTGAGGCAGGAGAATTGCTTGAACCCAGGAGGGAAGAGGTTGGGGTGAGCCGAGATCACGCCATTGCACTCCAGCCTGGGTAACAAGAGCAAAACTCCATCTCAAAAAAAAAAAAGTATTGTTTTACATGTTTTAAAATTGTGTATGCATGGTATTATATTATATGTATTCCTCTGCTGACATCAGCCAACATTATGAAAACTGGGAGATTCACCCAAGTGGATATATTTCACTTCAGTTCATTAATCTTTACATGATGATCCAGTCTATGGATATATCAATATATATCTATCCTCTAGTAAATGGAAATTTAAGTTTCTTTCCATCTTTTTTTCTCCATTAAAACAATATTCCTGTAAACATTCTTGTAGTTGTTTCCTAGTAGTGCACATGTAGAAAAAGCTTCTTGGATGTTGAACTACTGAGTCATAAAGTACTGGATATTCCAAATAGTTCTCCAAAATTCACCCTCCCCCTCCAACACTTTTAAAAAAAATTTTTTATAGAGACAGCATCTCACTATGTTGCAAAGGCTGGTCTCGAATTCCTGGGCTCAAGCAATCCTCCAGCCTCGGCCTCCTAAAGTGCTAGGCTTATAGGCATTAGTCAGGGCACCCAACCCACCTCCAATACTTTGTGTTTTTCTTCCCAAACCTGTCTCTTAAATTCCAAACACTTATAACCAACTGTCTGTTCAACATCTCAAAACCGACATGTCCAAAACTGAACTAAACTGTCCTTTCCACCAAAACTTACTGTACTCACAGCCTTTCTTCATCTCAGATGATTGTTACTCTGGCTGTTGAGACCAAAGCTCTGGACAGCTAGACTCCTTTTTATATAGCCCATATTCCCATCCATCAGGAATACTTAATGGCTCTAAATTTAAAATCCATCCAGAATCCAACGATTTTTCACTATCTCCACAGACATGCTTCTGATCTCAATCTTTTTCTCCCTCTTTTTTTTTCTGAGACAGGGTCTTGCTCTATCATCCAGCCTGGAGTGCAGTGGTGTGAACTCGGATCACTGCAACCTAAGCCTCTTGGGCTCAATTGATCCTTTTACCTCTACCTCCCAAGTAGCTGGGACTACAGGCACACATCGCCATGCCTGGCTAGTTTTAGTATTGTTTGTAGAGATGAGGTTTCACCATGTTGGCCAGGCTGGTCAACTCAGACTCCTAGGGGCTCAAGCTATCCACCCCCCTCAGCCTTCCAAAGTGCTGGGATTACAGACGTGAGCCACCCCACCCAGTTCCAATTTCTTAAACAAAAACCCTGGTCATGTTTCAGAAATTGAAATGTCTGGAGGGTTTTATTAAAGTAATATTGCAGGCCAGGTGCAGTGCCCATGCCTATAATCCCAGCACTTTTGGAGGCCAAGGCGGGCAGATCACCTAAGGTGGGTAGTTTGAGACCAGCCTGGCCAACATGGTAAAGCTCTGTCTCTATCAGAAACACAAAAATTAACCAGGTATGATGGTGCACACCTGTAACTCCAGCTACTTGGGAGGCCGAGGGAGAAGAATCACTTGAACCCAGGAGGCAGAGATGCAGTCAGCCAAGATCACACCACTGCACTCCAGATTGGGCAGCAGCGTGAGACTCCATCTTAAAAAAAATTAAATAAATAAAGCAATAGTATATAAAATTATTCCCAACAAGGATGGGGACAGCAACGAAATACATTAAGTATATTAAAATTCTGCAGCAAAATATATAATAGTCACAATAAATGTGATTAAAAACTCCAGAGTCTCAGTTCAATTCTGCCACAAGAAGAGTTCAGGTTAGGCTGCTTAAAGGAATTTTTTTTTTTTTTTTTAAACCTGTTGGGTTTTGAGATTGCAATTTAAGTGACCATGGTCTCTTCCCTGGCCTCCCAACAGTCTCCTAACTGGTATCCCATTCCTGCTTCTACCCTTGGCCCTCTACAGTCTATTCTCAACATTATAATAGATGCATATCTCTATCCATATCTTTTTGCTGACCTCTATAGTTGTACATACAACTACCCTGTCCTTAATACATCTAAAACTCAACTTACCTTTCTACTCAGTCTCGCTCCTTTTCTGTTTTCTATTTTGATGACGGTACTACCAAACCCAGGGTCATTCTTAATTTTTCACTTTCTCTCACTCTCCACATCCATTATTCATCTAGCTCTGCCAATTCTACTTCCAAAATACCTACCTTTAATCTGTCAATTCACTTCTACTTCCCCTGGCACAAGCCACCATCATCCTATGACATCCTCCTAATTGGTCTCCCTTTAAGTTTTGTCACCCTTGATTAATGTTGTAACAATGTAAATACCATACATTGTACCCGTTTTCTAAGTGATAACCCATGTGGGTTTAATAAAATAAATACTGAAGTCAAAAATAATTTTTTTAAATGGGTCCTTTCTCTCTTACAATTCTGCAATGGATAAAGTCTAAAATTTCTTCTGTAGTCTACAGGACACTACCTGGCTCCCACTGCCTCTCTCCTCAGCATCATCTGTACAATTCTCCGATCTTATTAGAGTTTTGGACTCAGACCGGCCATGCTTTCTCTCACCTTCAGGTCTTCACACTTATGTTCTTTTGGCTTGGATTACTTTTTCCTATCTCTTTTTATATATTCCTAGACTTAAATTTAAACTTCATTTCCTCTGGGAACTTTTTCTACACAGTTTCCCTAGCCTCCTTCCATATATTACCCAAATATTACTTTAATTCTTTAATCAAACCTACTTTACTCATTATTACAATTATTTGCCAAATTATCTGTTTTCTTTGACTGTTAGCTCCAGGGGAGTAGGAATTAGTCTTGCTCACAAGGATACTCCTGGCACCCAGCAGAATACCTAGCCTAGTAGGCACCAAATGAATAATGGATGAATAAACCTATGAATCAATCAACTTAGTAAATGGTTCATACTATTATTGTTATTATCATTATAAGGCACACAATAGGGTCCTGTCTACCAGTTTGGAGTTGCATTGATGAAAACTATCAATTGCAATAATTTCAGCAAGAAGCTTTACTAGGGGAAGAATATGCTCTATTATCATATTATTTACTGACAATCTCCTGGCTGGCAGTTACTCCGTCGAGAGTCAGAATGCTTTAAGAAGAGAAAAATGTTACCCAGAAGAAAATCTATGCTAACACCATTTACTAACTAGTCTTAAAAGGGCCATTATTTCCAAATACAAACTCCTTTTCAGTTCTGGCAGCAAATAAATCTGCTGGACAAAATTACACCTTTCCCATGTAGCAAATTCACCTTTACTACTGTTTTGGGTGTTATGGTATTTTATCTCCACTTACACTTGAGCATGAGTCTATCTAGAGGTTCAAGACCAAGGGGGAAACCAGTATATATGTAGCTATGACACTCCAATGAAATCTTAATGTATTTTACTTTTCTTTTTTTTTTTTTTTTTTTTTTGAGACAGAATTTTGCTCCGTCGCCAGGCTGGAGTGCAGTGGCCGCAATCTCGGCTCACTGCAACGTCCACCTCCCGGGTTCAAGCAATTCTCCTGCCTCAGCCTCCCGAGTAGCTGGGATTACAGGCGTGTGCCACCAGGTCCAGCTAATTTTTGTGTTTTTGGTAGAGACAGGTTTCACCATATTGGTCAGGATGGTCTCGATCTCTTGACCTTGTGATCCACCCGCCTCAGCCTCCCAAAGTGCTGGGATTACAGGCATGAGCCACTGCGCCCGGCCATATTTTACTTTTCTTAATCATTTGCTTGTTCCTTGTTCCATTAAGTTCCCACGGCATTACCCTGAAAACTAGTAACAATAAAGTATTTATGCTTTATAATAATATTAAGAAATGTGGGAAATAACACAATTATTATTATTTTTTTTTTTTTGAGACAGAGTCTCACTCTCTCACCCAGGCTGGTGTGCAGAGGCACCATCTTGGTTTGCTGCAACCTCCACCTTCTGGGTTCAAGTGATTCTCGTGCCTCAGCCTCCTGAGTAGCTGGGACTACAGGCCTGCATCACCATGCCTGGCTAATTTTTGTATTTTTAGTAGAGATGGGACTTTGCCCTGTTTGCCAGCCTGGTCTCGAACTCCTGACCTCAAGTGATCTGCCCACCTCAGACTCTCAAAGTGCCGATTACAAGCGTGAGCCACCATGCCTGGCCAAGAACATAAAATTTAAAGTTTGGAAAACTAAGTTTCTGTCATGTCTCAAAAACATGTAATTGTATGACCTGGGATTTCATCTACCTCAAAGGCTTGGATACAGCAGTTGTAAAGGTCAAATAAAGTAATGTGTATGAAAATAGGCCAGTCACAGTGGCTCACACCTGTAATCCCAGTACTTCGGGGCGCTGAGGCGGGAGGATGGCTTGAGCTCAGGAGTTCAAGACCAGACTGGGAAACATGGTGAAACCCCATCTCTACAAAACTACAAAAATTAGCTGGGCATACTGGCATATGCCAGTGGTTCCAGCTACTCGGGAGGCTGAGGTGGTAGGATCACTTGAAACCAGAGGTGTAGGTTGCAGTGAGCCAAGATCGTATCACTGCACTCCAGCCTGGGTGACAGAGCAAGACCCTGTCTCAA
The DNA here is from genome assembly GCF_049354715.1 of Callithrix jacchus. Taxonomy (NCBI): domain Eukaryota; kingdom Metazoa; phylum Chordata; class Mammalia; order Primates; family Cebidae; genus Callithrix; species Callithrix jacchus. The sequence continues at coordinate 82,643,134 of NC_133508.1, read as the reverse complement.
AAAAAAATAGGAAGAAGAAATTGCACTTTTCTTATCTAACCCACCAAAGCTCTAAAGCTAAGTGATAAGATGCGATTCTCTAAAAAACTAACCCCACCCCCAATATTCCATCCCCATCACTCCACCCCAAATATTCAATGTATATTGTTTTAACAGTCTCTAAAATTTTATTATTACCATTTGGATCCCTCAAATCTATACACTTTGATACTTTCTGCCAAAGATGATATTTCCCAAAGAGCTTTAGTAATATTTGACTATATTGAACGAAATAAAAGATATTAAACTATAATCTGAAGTTACAAAGAAAGCTGTACATACTAAATCCTAGAGAAATAACCAGTCACTCTCTTTCACTTGACCACAAAGCAAGCTTCTAAAGGCATTACATAAAACAAGAAATGGGGCCATTCATGGCTGGATGTGGTGGCTCACACCTGTAACTCCAACACTTTGGGAGACTGAGGCAAGCAGATCACCTGAGGTCAGGAGTTCAAGACCAGCCTGACCAACATGGAAAAACCCTGTCTCTACTGAAAATACAAAAATTAGCCAGGCGTGGTGGTGCATGCCTGTAATCCCAGCTACCCAAGAGGCTGAGGCAGGAAAATCGCTTGAACCCAGGAGGTTGCAGTGAGCCAAAATCACGCCATTGTACTCCAGCGTAGGCAACAAGCACAAAACTCCATCGAAAAAAAAAAAAAAGAAAGAAAAAAACAAAATGGTGCCATTCACACAGATGGGGAATAACTGCCTATATGTACTACTCATTATTCACAATGACTAAAGCCATAAAATATTTCCAAAAAAAAGACAAAGGCCAAGTGTCCAAACTGCTACCCCCACAAGTAAATATGCAAGCCAAGAGTCACAAGGCTAGTCCTTGTCCTTTATGTCAACAGTCACCAACATGGAGATGACTATGGGTCAAAGCTGTCTCTGCCTGAGGCAGCTCCTTCCCTGGGACTCTGAATCTCGCTCACTTTCTATTGAATTCTCAAACTATACATAACATATATTGATTCCCACTGCAGTAGTGGCACTCTTCCCAGAGAAGGAAATTAACAAACTCTAAGAAACATAACCCAATAATCCACTCCATTGGAAGTGGATAGAGAATTGGGTTTTGGAGACAATAACTTTTTCAATTAACATTTAAAATCAAGGAGGCAAGATGCAGTGGCTCATGCCTGTGGAGGGAGGTTCACTTGAGCCCAGAGTTTGATACCAGCCTAGGTAACATGGTGAGAATTTGCCTTTAAAAAAAAAGGAAAAAAAAAGAATCAAGGAGGAAAAAAAAGGTATTCTCTACCACTAAAAGATTATATGCCTCTTTATATAACTCATAATTAAACCCACATAGTATAACTAACATAAATAACACTGCTTGGGGTGAGGGTAAGAGTGGCAAACATTCTAGGGCCTACTCGGAATCCATTACTGATGATAACACCATTGTCAAAAGACCAAATTACAACAGTGAAAGAAGGCACAACAGGAAACAAAACACTGATTATTCATTACAAAGTTATTCTTCTTATAGGGTTAAAACAGAACTTTCTTATGATGCTGGCTCCAGTAAATGGGTCACCTCTGGTTGCTGTGAATTTCATGGTTTTGTTGCTGTTATTTTTCAAACTGGGCTGTTTCAGCTCAGTTTGATCACATGGCCAAGTAAGTTTGGGGAGGTAATAAGAGATAAGGATTACTTGTAGTGTTTAGGAGGGGATTAAAGTTTGAATTTGTTCTAACACGCCAGTAGAAATAGAAAAAGAAAATAAGAAAACAAAAAACTCTACCAATATTTTTAAAGGGTAAAAAAAAGTAAGACACGGATATGTAGGACATGGAATACAAAAAATAATATGACAGAAACAATTTCAAATATATCATTAATCATAATAAAGGTAAAGAGACAAATTTATCATTACAAACAGGACTTTTTTTTTTTTTTAAGAAAACCTACTATATGCCATTTGTAAAATATACCAAAAGCAAATTGATATGAAAAGTTTGAAATAAAGGCATAGTTGGTTTCTAAAAAAAATATCAACAACAACAAAAATCTTCCACTGAATTTTTGTTGTTGTTATTTTCATTTTTTTGAGACAAGGTCTTGCTGTCACACAGGCTGGAATACAGAAGCACAATCATGGCTCACGGCAGCCTCAACCTCCTAGACTCAAGTGATCCTCCCACTTCAGCTTCCCAAATAGCTGGAACTACAGGTGTGCACCACCATATCTAGCTAATTTAAAAAAACTTTTTTGTAGAGACAGCTCACCATACTGCCCAAGCTGGTCTCCAACTCCTGGGCTCAAGTGATTTACTCACCTGGCACTCCCAAAGTGCTGAGATTATAGGTATAAGTCACTGTACCCGGCATTCTACTGATATGTGATCATGAAAAAAGAGTCTTAATACCCAATATTAGAAATCCAAAGAGGAATAGAAGAACAAATTCAGCAAAGGTTTAAAATATATATATATATAAACAAATTGTTCTCAATAAATAACAAAATAACACAAAATGGACAAACTCTTAAAAATATAAACCTCACCAAATACAAAATGAAAAATAGAAAATTACATTACACACATGAGCATTTTTAAAAACTGAATCATACATTATTCCTGAGTTGGGTTTACCTACAATATGTGAAAGTGGTTATATAATAAAAAATTCACAAATGTTATATGCCTCAAATAAATTAATTGAGAAAAAATAAAACAATATCAGATGATACAGAAAGGCACGTCAAATAGGTATAAAAAGAATCAAAGGCGAGGTGCATGACTAGTCCCTGACCTTTCAAAGTTAAAATAAAATTATCCCCCATAGAACTGATTAGGAAATAGGGCAAATATGAAAGTACCTCCTTCAATTCACAAGGAACTTCAATCTCAAATGCCTCTCCACGTGTAGATGCTTCAAAAGTAGATTTAAGATGAAAGCCCATTTTTACCACAAAAAAAAGACCCAACTTGAACAGCTTTTCAAGCAAAACAACATCAATTCCTACACCAAAGGAGGCTCCTCTAGTGCAAAGAAAAGATGCTCACACATAATCTCCCAGATGTCCTTTTACCATTAAGATGTAGGGACGTTGTAGCATGTGACCGTGCAGTCTGAAACCGCCACAGTTCTTTTTCTACCACATAGAAAGCAAGCTTGAGAATGAGGCCAAAACACAGAGGAAGACACAACAGCAATGAAGCTGAGCAAAGACACCAGATTAACCAACTCTGAAACTCATCCAACCTCTGGACTTCATTGTTATGAGTCAATACATTTCCTTAATATTTAAACTACTCAGAATCAAAATTTCTGTTACATGTACTTCAGAGTACTCTAACTTATATACCTAGTCTGCCAATACACCTACTTGTCTGTCCTTGAGGAGTTTCATATATCTGTAAAAATGGCCAAAAAAAAAGTCCTCCACATCCTCCACTGCTATCACCCAACCAATCTGTTGTTATTTCTTGCCTTGTTTGACCACAACAGTCTCATAATTGGTCTTTTTGCTGCAGCCCCTGCGTCCACTGTCTACTCTCAATATACCAGTGGAGTACAGAAATGAAATAAAATTTGGCTATGGTTATATGTCTAGAACATGGCAGAACTATAATTTGAAAAAAATAGACAAGGTCTTTGCTCTCATGGAACCAGTTCTAAACGTACTATTTACTATTCTGCCACCTCCCAAGAAACTCTGCAGAGAAACTTGAGGGATCAAAGTAGGCTATGTCTTAGCTAATTTTCTGGAAAAGTTTTATTCTATTTCACCAAAAAGCAAAGAGTGAGGCCAAACATTTATATGGATTTTCAACTTCAAATCTGAGGTTACCCAGTAGATTACCTTTACTACCAGGTACACTTTACCTTTGTGTGTTTATTTACATAAATCTATCAATAAAACTTACCTTTAAAGCTTTACATTATAATGTAACCATTTAAAACAATCTAAACTGCTGCTTTTCAAGTATTAGCTCTGTTTTAGAATGTTCCAAAGCAATCTTCTGGAGAACGAACCTTAAAGTTTATTTTTTAAAAATAGGCTGGGTGCAATGGCTCAAGTCTGTAATTCCAGCACTTCAGGAGGTCTAGGTGGGCGGATCACCTGAGGTCAGGAGATCGAAACCAAGCTGGCCAACATGGTAATACACCATCTCTACTAAAAATACAAACAGTACCCAGGTTGTGGTGGCACACTCCTGTAATCCCAGCTACTTGGGAGCCTGAGGCAGGGGAATCACTTGAACCCAGGAGGTAGAGGTTACGGTGAGCCAAGATCACTGTACACTCCAGCCTGGGCGAAAGAGTCAGACTCCATCTCAAAAAAAAAGATAAACTAAATAGGGAGATAATTTTTTTAAGTATAAGGCTATAGGAAAAGATCCTCTTGTGCTGTGTAATCTGGCAGTTTAGAATTCCTGCTAGATAGAAACAAAGACTCAAGAGGAAGAGCCTCGGTAAACAAGGTAGCAGATACTAGAAACTGACTCAGGCCCCAGGGAGAAAATGAATGATTTAACACAAAACAGAAAATATTTTCCATTCAACAAATAGGATTCTCTTTCTGAATCCTGGCAACTAAACAGAAATAAAGATATAAATAAGCAATGCAACTAAATGGGCTTATAGAGCCAGCCATTTTTAATTAGCAGCTACTTGAACATGTATCACTACTTGTGAGAGGTCATCTGAATATAGTACTGTATAAACATTTCTCAAAATCACCCCAAGAAATCAAGGGAGGAGTCTCATTGAATCAATTGTGCTAACGGGAAATCAGTATAAGGCACTGGAGTTTATGTTACGAACTTTTAAAGCCCTGGTCATACTGGACAACTGTGAAAGACTCAGTGGGTGCTCCCTATGGACTCTAAATGTTTACAACACCATCAAAAAGAAGTACATATAATAACTAGAAGCAATACAATTTGTTTAAATTTAAAGTTTATTAATCCTATAAATTTTCTTTCTGAGAACTTTAAAGAAACTAAAATAATGTTAATTCATGATAATTTTTAAAACCTTAGGTGCTCTGTACCAAAACAAGTGCTTTATAAATAATGTCAAATAAACAAAACCAGAAAAATAGCTACATTTCATGACTAGAACATCACAGGTTAATTGGTTAGCTCAGTGATTTACACTAGAATCTTTATTATGTCAATTCTCAAAAACATTCAGTCATAGACTAAATAGAAGCTGGTTTGCTCTTTGCTAATAAGACTAAGATGAGATAATCACAAAGCATGAAAATAATCATCATCAAATTTGGCATGTGTCCTTTTAGTGCTAAGGATATTCATTAAAACTCAGTTGAAGGTTGCCTATCAGTTTATTTTCACTCACTGTTAATCTTACATACCTCTTCATCTAATAAACTACCTCAGATTTAAGAGGGAAAAGATGATAGACAGGTAGGTAGGTAAATAAGTAGGCAGGCAGGCAGGTAGGTAGGTAGGTAGGTAGGTAGGTAGGCAGGCAGGCAGGCAGACAGACAATAGGTGAATGGAATGTATATATGCAAAGTGATAATTTAGAAAAGTTCTTAAAACTATATATAGAATCAAGCATATACTACACATACATGTGACTTAATGGGGGACAGCCCAGCATGGTGGTCAGGAACAGAATATGTTCACTGTTAACAATCTGTCAGCAGTAATGTCTAATGGTCTAAATTAGACTTATATCCCATACAGGTCTGATTTAATTGCTCTGTTCACTAAATACAGGGTAAATAAGCCCAAGCAGCATTTCTCTATCAAAACAGCAAGATTTTAGATAAGTTCTCTAATTATAACTACACCTCAAAGAATAAAGAGGAACTTAGCTGCACTCCACCCTGCCTCCTACTTCAAATGAATTAAATAAATTATAACAACCTGTTCAGTACATTTACAAGAGACACTAAAAGGAAGGAGACCAGTGAAAAAGGTTTTCTTTTACTCACCTGTAACCCTCTCCTTCTCAGAATACTGGAATCATCCATAATAGATATCAGACAAAAAAAGCCACTCCCCAGACAGTCAACTATTAGTGCCTCCTTACTGCTGGATAAAGAGGCAAACAATTTATTCAGTACACCACTAACCCACTGTTCCACTAAACCAGTTCTCCCTCCGATGAGCGTAAGTATACAATCACTGCCTCATATCAGAGTCACGTCTTTCTTCACAGGAGTACAGGTACATCTTATCTGAAGCACTGCCAAATAGCAGAAAGACTTCATATTTGTTTTCATTTCCATGCATACCCCTTTGGTTGAAATTATTTGAAGTACCAAGAAAAGAACAAAAGGTTCCAGGGAGAAAAATTCCAATCTTTGATATTCTGACTTCACTGTTTATTAAAAAGGTTTAGCAAACAAGAGAGTCTCCACCTACAGCTACTAAGCTTATAAAATCCATGTCACGTTTTCCTTTCCAGAAACAAAACCACTCCACATACGTTTTTAAAAAGATGACAATTCTTCAGAAATACAAAAAAAAACATACTGTTCTGATGCCTGTATTTTAGACTCAAACTGATAAAACCAGTTATTGTTTTGACTAAGTCGGCAAAATTCCTTTCATCCTTTGTACAGACAAAGCAAATGTCAGATTCTTTCGATACTGTCAGGGGCTCTTTTGTCTCTTTATCGCTAGACTCGCTGGTCTTCACTTCTTAGACAGTAACGAAAGCCTCTTTCTTCAGGAGCTAAATCATTGCTAAGGTCGGTTTCCCTGCTCTTTTATGTGTCGGAGGGGGCTAGTACACGTGTTGTGAGTTCTGAGCATGGACAAATTCATTCATCTATTCATTGCTTACAGTGCTGTCACAGGAAATGCTCCCCATTCCCCCAGACTTCTAAAAGGGCACAGCATGGAAAAGTCTAGTTTTATCCAAGCTTTAATAATCTCAAGAATTGTTTCTTTGGTTACTGGCTGCCATTTTTAAAGTAGGACTTCAGCCAAGTTTAAAGATGCTTCTCTCTCTTAATTCATGGCGCAAATATATAATCTTTTACATTTTAAGAGTGAAAGATTGTTCTCATGATATGATTCTGTCCCTTAAACACTCCATAAGCAACATTTAAACTTTACAACTTCATGGTAATTGTCAGAATCTTAGTAAACACAAAGGAAAGTTGCTAATCTTTCTAATAAATCACACACACAAGACTGTTTGTGAAGGTAACACTGTATTTTTAGGAAATGGGTTAAACAAATTAAATACAATCATTTTCACCAAACTATAAAACATGCTATAATAATTACTCACTCTCCAACAAAATTCAGAAGATATGAATCCAAATTTCCTAATATGATAGATAAAGGTATGTATAAAGAACACAATCAGCCAGTTGTACTACCTAAGGTGTAAATATAGCAATAACTAAAGGCCAGATTCAGTCTACCCCCAACGAGGAAGAAAAGCTGTCCCTCCTCCTATAATTATGACAGCTGCAACCAACAGTCTAGGGCTTGAAGGAAAGTCTATTTACAAGATCTTTTTCTGGTCTTCTTACAACAATTATAGTCATAAGAGATTGCCATACTGCTGAAAACTGCACAAAAAAAAACAGGATCCATGTCCCTTTCATTCAGCAGAAATCTTCTAATCCTTAGCATAACCACTGTGGTCTTTCATTGTGAGAGCTAATAAATCCACATCTCCACGGATTCCTTCTCCCATCTGCTGCTTTAAACAACTAACGGCTGGATTATGTCTATGGGGAAAACAAACACAAGACCTGAACAGACAGCTGATTTGCACAGGGTATGCTATACACTGTATGAGTGTCTGCAAAGTAACAGGCCTTTATAGTCATAGAACCCCACTATCAAAATAGGTTTAACTAATTAGAATATATGTATCAGCAGAGAGGAAGTAGGAATGGTTTCTAATTTATGCAACACTATAGTCAGTAAAAACATAAAAATGATGCTTTCTAAGAAGGTATTCAGACAAAAGATTCAAAATGCAAACTCTTTATTCATTTACTAATTCAAGAATCACTTATCATGTCAACCACTGAGATAGGGATAAGGAAAAATTACCAAAATCAACATTACCCATACACTAATAATCCTACTCTAGGAGAGCTCAAATCCAGTGGGGAAGCCAAATATAAACAAGTAATTATGATACAACATGAGAAGTATGCTACATCAAAGGTATGACAAAGTGCTACAGGAATGTCAAGGAAGACTCAATTCATTATATTAGGAAGGCTACAAAAAGGCTTCAAGTGGAAGTGCCATTCGTGCCACTGCACTCCAGCCTGGGCAACAGAGCAAGACTTTATCTCAAAAAAAAATCTTGAATCAGTCTTTACTATCTAAAAAATTAAGTAAAAAACTTCCCCCTTTGGCATTCAATGCACCCCATAACATGGAAACAATAGATTTTATCTTCAATAGTACCTTATTGTAACTTAGCCTTCCAATTGGAAAGAACAAGGCACTGTTTCCTAAACACATCCCATCCTTCCCCACCTCAAATCCTTTGTGGATAAATGGGAATATAACCATCTACCTTAGAAGGTTGTTGAAAAGAATCATTTATGAAACATGAATGAATGAGACACAACCTGGTTTCCTTAAAGTCTGTTTTGTTCTAAAAATTTATATAAATTTTGCATTTTTCTATGTAAGATAAAAAATCTTTATTTGTTTAATGTTACAATAATATTTGTAGTTACTGATTAAACTGTAGGAGACAGAAGAAGAGTAACCAGAGAGGTAGAAGGAAATCAAGACTGCAAATGCTATTAAAGAAACCACGAAAAGAATAGTCAGGAACTGAACAAATGCTGCCCAGAAGCCCATTAAAGAATGCCATCTGGGCCGGGTGCAGTGATTCATGCCTGTAATCCCAGCACTTGGGGAGGCCAAGGTGGGCAGATCACCTGAGGTCAGGAGTTCAAGACCAGCTTGGCCAACATGGTGAACCCCATTTCTACTAAAAATACAAAAAAAATTAGCTGGGCGTGGTGGCGGGCGCCTGTACTCCCAGCTACTCAGGAGAATCGCTTAAACCGGGAGGCGGAGGGGGCAGTGAGCCAAGATCACACCATTGCACTCCAGCCTGGGTGACAGAGGAAGACTCCGTCACACAAAAAAAAACAAGAATGCCGTCCAATTTAACCAACTTGGAGTCATTGGCACCCTCTGTAAGAATGGTTTCAGGAGTGAAGGAGTGGTAGGAGCAGAGGCCCAACTCCGATGAGTAGGAGACAAAAATAAAGACAATGAGTCGGGCGTGGTGGCTCACGCCTGTAATCTCAGCACTCTGGGAGGCTGAGGCAGGCAGATCACCTGAGGTCAGAAGTTCAAGACCAGCCTGACCAATATGGTGAAACTCTGTCTTTAAAAAAAAAAATAGGCCAGGCATGATGGCTCACGCCTCTAATCCAAGCACTTTGGAGGCCAAGGCAGGCGGATCACCTGAGGGCAGAAGTTCAAGACCTGCCTGACCAACATGGTGAAACAGCGTCTTTAAAAAAAATAAAAATAATAAAAAAAAATAAAGACAGTAAATCCAGACAACTCTTCCAGCTTCTGTTTAACTCTCCATGCCCTTTGCAACCAAACTTCACAAAAAAAAAGTTATTCTTGAAAAGGAAGGGAGGGAATTCAGAGCATAAACAGTGATAGAAGAAGGAATATTTCCTCCACAACAACAGATGAAAAAGCAGGTACAGGTAACAAAATATTTGTGACTTTAGTGGCAAAGAAGCTAAAGAAACTTCCACATTATGGCTATTTTCTCCATGAAATGAAAAGGAAATCAGCAGAAAGCAAGGAGATTCCAAATTTGAGATGAGCAAAACAAACAAACAAACAAACAAACTGACAGATAATGTAAAGAACAAGAAAATATGCTGAACAAAAAGTAGAATTGATAAGCAATGCTGAGGACTGACTGACATCATTTAGCATCATTTTATAGGCCCACCAATCTGCTCCATTGTGTGGCTTTCTTCAGTAGACTACAGAAATTCAAAGGCAAAGTTTTACCAGACAGCTTTACCAGATAAATTGACCAAAAAATGGGGCAAACAATTTATGACATGGACTAGAGAGAGTAACAACAGAATCTAAGCTAAAAGAGGAGGAAAGTAAAGATTAAAACACAGGAAGAAAATATTTAATAGAAATGCTGATAAGTCTGAGAACTGGTATACTTTAAGAATAAAAATGTGGAAACTAAAAAATTTATCAGATTGTAGTGAGGAGGTTACCTAGAGTTACGATTTTAGTGAAGAAATAATTCAGAGGTATGACAAGGCAGAGAGCTAAGTGGATTAGAAATGATAATGGGGTCAAACAACTATGCCAGGATATTATTGAATGGATCCCTCTACATGGTTGCTGAAAATAACAAAGATAATAGCAGGAGTTGAGAGGAGTAAGTAGTAAGATGTTTATTTTATTGAGATTGAGTTTCATTCTTGTCGCTCAGGCTGGAGTTCAATGGTGTGATCTTGGCTCACTGTAACCTCCTCCTCCCAGGTTGAAGTGATTCTCCTGCCTCAGACTCCTGAGTAACTGAGATTATAGGCACCTGCCACTATGCTCAGCTAAATTTTGTATTTTTAGTAGAGAAGGTGTTTCCCCATGTTGGCCAGGCTGGTCTCAAACTTCTGACGTCAGGTGATCTGCCCGCCTTGGCCTCTCAAAGTGCTGGGATTACAGGTGTCAGCCACAGTGCCTGGCTAGGAGGAGTAAAATTTATACTCGATGATAGAATCTAATATGAAACAGAAGGAATAATTAAGCTAGTAAACAGAAGACAGGAAGGGAGGTTTTAGACATAAGGACTACCAAGAAAAATTACCCTAATGGTCATATATGTATTGATTCTTGCTTCAGATTAAAAAAATTTTTTTTTTGGAGATGGAGCCTCACTCTGTCACCCAGGCTGGAGTGCAGTGGTGTGATCTTGGCTCACTGCAACCTCTGACTCCCAGGTTCAAGTGATTCTCCTGCCTCAGCGTCCCAAGTAGCTGGGATTACAGGCACCCACCACCACTCCCGGGTAATTTTTTTTTTCTTTTTGGTATTTTTAGTAGAGACAGGGTTTTACCATGTTGGCCAGGCTGGTCATGAACTCCTGGCCTCAAGTAATCTGTCCCTCGGCATCCCACTGCCTTAGGATTACAGGCATGAGCCACCACACCAAGCCCAGATCAATTTTTATCAAAGTGAATGTGCTAATTTACCTCAAATGCCCTATTTTATAACTGGAGAAATTAGGACCCAGGAAGGAGACATAACCTGCTCAGAAACAGTATAGTAGAAACTTGAACCCATGTTTCCTACCCGAACATTCGGCTTTAACTAAAAAGAACAGATAGAATAGGGTTTCTTGTCCAAGAACAGATGAATAAAACATTTTCATCAACTTCTCTATTATATGTTATTAGTATGAGCAGACTATCAGCCAATGACTAGCTGAAAAGTCGAATACCTTGCAGAAATATAAGTAAATACATAAATTCTCAGAATAGGCTGCACATAAATTATCCTTTCATGTAACAATAAGTGAGTAAAATATAACTAGCCCTATGTGGAAAGCTGTAAGATTCTTCACATGATAAGCAAGCCAAGCAAAATAAGCACAACTTTAGGCCCGGCACTGTGACTCATGCCTGTAATCTCAGCACTTGGGGAGGCTGAGGCGAGTGGATCACTTGAAGCTAGGAGTTGGAGACCAGCCTGGCCAACATGGTAAAATCACATCTCTACTAAAAATACAACAATTAGCCAGGCATGGTGGTGCATGCCTGTAGTCCCAGCTACTCATGAGGCTGAGAGAAAAGAAATCACTTGAACTCAGGAGGCAGAGCTTACAGTGAGCCGAGACACACCACTGCATTCCAGCCTGGGCAACAGAGCAAGACTCCATCTCAAAAAAATAAATTAAAAAAAAAAAAAACACTTTAGTTACAAAATCTAAGTCCTGCAGAGTCTCAGAGGAGACCCACGAGGCCCATCACAGTGGTGCTCCATCCAGCACAAAGAACAGAACCTGGAACCTTTACAGCCTATGTAGCTTATCAACAAAGGATTCTTTTCTGTTTGTTGTTTAAACAGAGAGTCAATCAAATAAAATTCCTTCCAAATAGAAAGGCCTTTTATAGAGGACAAATATGCTCCTCTGGGTAAAAAGACAATGATATTCCTCCTATCCCATAGGGATCATATTTTATCATTCGCTAGGCTTATGATTAAGATTCCTCATTCCAATCTCCTAGAAATCACTATCTTTTAAAAGTAATCCTTTCATTCATTTACAAATTAAGTATTCTCTATGTACCAGATGATATCATGGGCCTAGAAATACAACTGTTAATAGAAATAAATAAAAATCCCTGACCTCTTAAAGCTTATATTCAAGTGGATAAATTAAATAATGAATAAAATTCATTTTTATTAATCATTGAAATGATTAATCATTTTATTAATCATTTATAAATCATTAATTAAATTAATCAATAAATTAAATTTAAAAATGAATACATAAAATACACATTATGTTAGAAGATAATAAATGCAATGAAGAAAAATAAAACAGGGAAGGATTAGAGGTTTGAGAGAACTTTTTCATGCAAATTTGATATTTGAGATATTGAACATACTGATGAAAAAGCTATGCTAACATTAAGGCAATATGAACACTTAAACAAGTACTAATTCCCTTGCTAAAGTATTATTTAAAATAACTATACTCCCTACATATCATACACATCTCCTCCCCAGCTCAGCCCAACCCACTAACCACTTGACATACACATTCAAGCATACTAACATTAAAAAATCAGATCTAAAGGATAACTTCACTCCACTTATATACAAAACATGGTTCCAGGATTCTTTTTTGTTTGTTTGTTTTGCTCTTCCTCAGTATAATTGCTCACTTATTGTGACCTATGATTTAGAATTCTCCTAACTTAAAACCAATTAGATAATGGTAACTTTTCAAAAGACAGAACATGTTTTTTCAACATGCAGAAGCAAACCAAACCAAATGATATGTAACCCTCAAAGAATAAAGTGTCTTGTTAGTAAAACATGAAACTTATAAGGCATGCAAGTAAACGAAAAGAAACAAAAAGTTTGATACCAAAATCAGATGTGCAACTGCACGTGCAATTGTAAATAGTCTCACATTTGTCATTTCAACTTGAGTTACAATATATCTTGTCTGAAAAGATTTTCCCTAGACTTCTTATTTGAGAAGCCACATATTCACTCCATTTATTTATTTAAATATTTGCTCAATAAACAATTATTATTATTATTATTATTTTAAATATAGGATCTTGCTACATTGCCCAGGCTGATGTTGAACTCCTAGCATCAAGCAATCCTCCCACCTCAGCCTCCCAAAGCACTGGATTAAAGATGTGAGCCACCATGCCTGGCCTCAAACATTAATTAAAAGTTTGCTGTATACTAAGCCTTGTTATCTTCAGAACTGTCTTCTTCAAGAAGCTCAAACTCAAGGGAGACAAATAAATAAAAATTATATTGCACTGTGTACATGCTCAGGACAGAGTTTTTCTTCCCTTCAGTAAAGGCAAATACAATCACATTCAAGATCAATCCAAGCTAAACTTCTGAAGTCCAAGAGAAGCTGAAGATCTGAAACTGTAATGATAAAGTGAGTGAAACTAGCATTTGCTAGTCCCAAATTAGGCTCCTAAAGTCAGCACTACCAGAACAAAAAATTCAATGTTTAACTAAATCCTAGCCAGAGCAATAAAGTAAGAAAAGGATAGAAAAGGAATATATAGTTGGGAAAAAATAAAATTGTCCTATCTGAAGACGACATGATTGCCTATGTAGAAAAACTCAATCAATCTACAAGAAAAACTCATAAATGAGTTCAGCAAACTCACAGGATACAAGATCAGCACATAAAAACCAACCATATTTCTATATACTAGTAGCAACAAACATGTAAAAACTAAAATTTAAAACACAGCATCAGGCCGGGCGCAGTGGCTCAAGCCTGTAATCCCAGCACTTTGGGAGGCCGAGGCGGGTGGATCATGCGGTCAAGAGATTGAGACCATCCTGGTCAACATGCTGAAACCCCGTCTCTACTAAAAATACAAAAATTAGCTGGGCATGGTGGCGTGTGCCTGCAATCCCAGCTACTCAGGAGGCTGAGGCAGGAGAATTGCCTGAACCCAGGAGGCAGAGGTTGCAGTGAGCCGAGATCGCGCCATTGCACTCCAGCCTGGGTAATAAGAGCGAAACTCCGTCTCAAAAAACAAACAAACAAACAAACAAAAAACACAGCATCATTTAAATTTGCAAAAAAAGTTTCATCTCACTTCTATTTGACCTCTTAAATTTCAACCCCACTTGAAATGAATTGGCAGGGCTGAGGGACTGAGACTGTTCCTGGCAAAGAGCATGTAAAAACAAAAAGATAAAATGCTTAAGATAGAAATCCAACAAAACATATACAAGATATGTATGCTACAAATTACAAAATACTGATGAAAAATATTTAAAATCTACATAAATGGAGAGACATAGTATCTTCCTAGGTCAGAAGAATCAAATAGAAAAAAAAGCCAATTCTCCAAGAAACTTATTGTGATACTATGATATATAATTAAAAAAACATATATTTTTGGTCTTCATCCTAGTTCTTGACACAGAGCTCTGACTCTCTTAGAACTTGTTGGGTGACAGAAATGCCTTTTGTTCTGATGAAGTGAATTTTAACTGGGCTGTGCACCAGAAAGACCAAGCCATGATTAGGAAATTGGAACTTTCCACCTCACCCCTCAATCCTCTAGGAAGGGGATCAGGCCTATGTGATAAAGCCGCTATGAAAATCAGTGAACTATAGGGTTCAGAGAGCTTCCAGGTTCCTGACCACATGCAGGTATCCAGAGGACGGTGAGCCCAGAGAGGGCATAGAAGCTCCATGCTCCTTCCCACATGCCTCACCCTATGTGCCTCTTCATCTGGTTGTTGATCTGTATCCAATTTATAGTTGGTCAGTCAAAAGAAAAGGTAAAACCACTCCGGAAATGAAACTGGATCTGAAGTAGGGGCAATCTTGTAGGACACAGCCTTAGCCTGTGGGATCTGATGCTTATTCCAGGCATACAGTATTGAAGTTTAGTTAAATTACGAGATACTCAGCTTATGTCTGCTGGAGAGCTGTTTGGTGCACAGGGGGAAAAAAAACCCACAAATGTGGTGTCAGATGTGCCCTGTGTTGTGGTGAGTGTGAGAGTAGGTATAAGTTTAGTTTTTCCTTTATCTCATATTTCCTTATAGATTTAATGTAATTCCTATCAAAATCCCAGCAAGACTTTTTGTAGATATAAAAAAGCTTATTCTAAAATTTATGCAGAAGGAAAAAAAAGTATCACTAAAACCATTTTGAAATAGAATGGTAAGTGTAAGGAATCATTCCACCCAATGTTAAGACTTACTACATAGCAGCAGTACTCAAGACACTGCGATATTGGCAGGACTGTCCCATAAGCAAACTGAACAGAAAAGAGAACCCAGAAATAAACAACACAAATATGTCCAATTGATTTTTTTTTTTTAATAGAGTCTAACTGTCACCCTGGCTGCAGTGTAGTGGTGTGATCTCAGTTCACTGCAACCTCTGCCTCCTGGGTTCAAGTGATTCTCTTGCCTCAGCCTCCCAAGTAGATGAGATCACAGGCATGCACCATCATCCCTGGCTGATTTTTGTATTTTTAGTAGAGACGGGGTTTCACCATGTTGGCCAGGCTGGTCTCCCAACTCCTAACCTCAAGTGATCCGCCCATCTTGCCCTCCCAAAGTGCTGGGATTACAGGCGTGAGCCAGCGTAACCAGCCTAAATATGTCCAATTGATTTTCAAAAAAAGTGGAAAAGCAATTCAATGCAGGAAGGACGCACTTTTCAATGACTTATACTATACATCCATGGGCTAAATTAAAAAAATAAGCTTAACCTACACCTCACACCATATGCAAAAATTAATTCAAAATAGATCATGACTTAAATATAAAATATAAAACCAAAAAACTTTTATAAGAACACATAGGAGAAAACCTAGGAATAGGTGAAAAGTTCTCAGACATGACACCAAGAACACAATCCGAACTTCATCAAAATTAAAGACATTTTTCAACCTCAGAAAGCTGATTGAAAATGAAAAGAGACTGTACACATAAAGGCAATATGAAAAAAATATTTTTAGGAAACAGAAAACCAATTTTAGGATGGGCACAGTGGTTTACACCTGTAATCCCAGTACGTTGGGAGGTTGGGTGGGTGGATCACTTAAGGCCAGGAGCTGAATACCGGCCTGACCAACATGGCGAAAACCTGTCTCTACTAAAAATACAAAAGTTAGCCAGGCATGGTGGTACGAACCTGTAATCATAATTACTTGGGAGGCTGAGGCAAAAGAATCACTTGAACCCAGGAGGCAGAAGATGCAGTGAGCCGAGATTGAGCCACTGCATTACAGTCTGGGCAGCAGAGGAAGACTCTGACCAAAAAAAAAAAAAAGAAAAACATTTTTTTAGTCAAATTAAAGACTTTTTTTTGCTGTGCAAAACACTCTGTTAAAAAGAATTAAAAACCGGCCAGGTGTGGTGGCTCACACCTGTAATCCAAGCACTTTGGGAGGCTGAGGTGGGAGGACACAAGGTCAGGAGTTTGAGACCAGCCTGGCCAATATGGTGAAATCTCGTCTTTACTAAAAATACAAAAATCAGCCGGGCGTGGTGGCAGGTGCCTGTAATCCCAGCTACTCAGGAGGCTGAGAGCAGGAGAATCACTTGAACCTGGCAGACAGAGGTTCCAGTGAGCCAAGATCGTGCCATTGTACTATTGTACTCCAGCCAGGACAACAAAGTGAAACTCTGTCTCAAAACAAACAAAAAAACAAAGAACAGATTGGGAAAAGTTATTTGCAAACCACATATCCCACAAAGAATTTATATTTAGAATATATACAAAACCCTTAAAAGTTTATAGCTTTAGGGCATGGGGGCTCATGCCTATAATCCTAGCACTTTGGGAAGCCAAGGCAGGTGGATCACCTGAGCTCAGGAGTTCGAGACCAGCCTGGCCAACATGGTGAAACCCCATCTCTAGTGGGTGCTAGCAGTGGGTGCCTAATCCCAGCTACTCGGGAAGCTGAGGTATAAGAATCACTTGAACCCAGGAGACAGAGGTTGCAGTGACCCGAGATCACACTGCTACACTCCAGCCTGGGTGACAAAGATTCCATCTCAAAAAAAAAAGTTAACAGCTTTAAAAAAATCCATTGCCAATGATGCAGATTCAAAAAACAAATACATAAAATCCATTAACATGTGAATAAAAAATGGTATGTGACTATACAATGGAATACTACACATAAAAAGGGAAAGAACTGTGTGCAACAATTTAGATGGCTCTCAAAAACATTATACTTACTGACACAAATCTCAAAAGGTTATAAACTGTATGGTTCCATTTATATAATATTCACATAAAGGCCAGGCAAAGTGGCTCACCACATAATTCCAACACTTTGGGAGACTGAGGGAGGAGGATTGCTTGAGCCCAGGAGTTCAAGACCAGTCTGGGCAACATAGTGAGACTCCCATCTCTACAAATAAAAAAAAAAAAATCAGCCAGGCATGGTGGCTTGTGCCTGTGATCACAGCTACTCAGAAGGGTGAGGCAGGAGGATCGCCTGAGCTTGCAAGGTGGAGGCTGCAGTGAGTCATGACTTCAACACCGTACTCCAGCCTGGGTAACAGAATGAGACCCTGCTTCAAAAGGAAAGAAAAAATATATATATAATATTCACATAGAGAAGGAGAACACAATAGTGGTTGCGAGAACATTAAGACAGGGTAAGAGTGCAAATATAAAAGGGCAGCCCAAGTGAATTCCTTTGTAAGGACAGCACTGTTCTGTATATTGATTGTGGTGGTGGCCATTATACAAATCTATTCATGGGATGAGATTGTATGACTGGTATACATACACAAAACACAAACATACACTAGTACATGTAAAGACCAAATAAGGGCTATAATCTAGTTAATGATATTGTACGAATTCCATTTTCATGGTTTTGATATTGTATTATAGCTGTATAAGATGACACTCTCGGGGAAAGCTGGGTGAAGGGTTCATAGGACTCTGAACTATTTTTGCAACTTCCTATGCGTCCTTAAGTATTTTTTTAAAAGGCTAAATAAATGAACAAAAAAGTAAATGCCTATATTTTCATTTTAATTTCTCCCTATAAATGCATGTTGCTTTATTACCAAAATGCCCCAACTTCTCAGAAACATTTCTATTTGGAGCTTTTTGCCCCCTTTAAAAAACAATCCATTAATTCTATTTGCCAGGAGCGTTCTCAGTCCCTCAGCTCAGGTAATTCAATTCAAGTAGGGCTGAAAATTTTTTCTATTAGGTCAAGTAGAAAAAAGGAAATGAGATGAATAGATACAGTAAAAGCTTTCAATAAAATCCACCATCCCTTTATGTTAAAAACTGTCAACAAATCAGGCATTGAAGGAACATATCTCAAAATAAATAAGAGCCACCTATGACAAATCCACAGTCAACATCATGCTGAACGAGAAAAACTGGAACATTCCTCTTGAGAACTAAAGATAAGGATGTCTACTCTTCCCACTCCTTTTTTTTGTTTAAAAAAAAGACAGGGTTTCACCATTTTGGCCAGGCTGGTCTTGAACACCCGACCTCGTGATCCACCTGACTCAATCTCCCAAAGTGCTGGAATTACAGAAGTGAGCCACTGCTCCTGGCCTACCCCTCCCACTCCTACTCAACAGAGTACTGAAAGTTATAGCCACAGCAATTAGGCAAAGGAAAGAAATAAAAGGTATCCAAACAGCAAAAGAAGTCTAACTATCTTCGCAGACAATATGATTTTATACCTAGAAAACCCTAAAGACTCTGTCAAAAGGCTCCTGGAACTAATAAATGGCTTCATTAAAGTTTTAAGATACAAAATCAATGTATAAAAATCAGTACCAGCCAGGCGCGGTGGCTCATGCCTATAATCCCAGCACTTTGGGAGGCCAAGGCAGGTGGATCACGAGGTCAAGAGATCGAGACCATCCTGGTCAACAAGGTGAAATCCCGTCTCTACTAAAAATACAAATATTAGTGGGGCATGGTGGCGTGTGCCTGTAGTCCCAGCTACTCGGGAGGCTGAGGTAGGAGAATTGCTTGAACCCAGGAGGCAGAGGTTGCGGTGAGCCGAGATCGTGCCATTGCACTCCAGTCTGGGTAACAACAGCGAAACTCTGTCTCAAAAAAAAAAAAAAAAATCAGACCAATTCTATATAGCAGTAATGTTCAAGCTGAGAGCCAAATCAAGAATGCAGTCTCATTTACAATAGCTACAAAAAAACAAAACAAAACCCTAGGAATACATCTAACCAAAGAGATAAAAGATCTCAACAAGAACTAAAGCACTGCTAAAAGAAATCACAGATCACACAAATAAAAGGAAAAAAATTTCATGCTCATGGATTAGAAGAATCAATACTGTTGAAACAGTCATACTGTCCAAATCAATCTACAGATTTAGAGTTATTCTTATAAAACTACCAATGTAATTTTTCACAGAACTAGAAGCAACTATTCTAAAATTTACATGGAACCAAACAAGAACCCAAAGAGCAAAAACAATCCTAAGCAAAAAGAACAAAGCTGCAGAGATTACCCAGCTTCAGACTATACTATAAGGCTACCGTGGTTTTTTTTTTTTTTTTTTTTAAAAAAAAGCATAGTACTGGTACAAAAACAGACACAGACCAACATAACAGAATAGAGAACCCAAAAATAAAGCCACACACCAACAATCTTCTGATCTTTAACAAAGTCAACAAAAATAAGCAATGGCGAGATGAACTTCTATTCAATAAATAGTGCTAGGATAGCTGGATAGCCATATGCAGAAGAATGAAACTAGAACCCTACCTTTCACCACATACAAAAATTAACTCAAGATGGATTAAAGATTTAAACATAAGACCTCAAACTATAAGATTCCTAGAAAAAAAAAAAAACTAGGAAACATCATTCTAGATATTAACCTTGGGAAATAATTTATGACTGAGTCCTCAAAAGCAATTGCAACAAAACCAAAAACTGGCAAGTGGGACCTAATCAGACTAAAGAGTTTCTGCACAGCAAAATAAACTATCAATAGAGTTAACCTAAAGAATGGGAGAAAATATTTGCAAACTATGCATTTGACAAAGGTCTAATATCCAGACTCTATAAAGAACTTAAACAATTGAACAAGCAAAAAACAAATGACCCCATTTAAAAAATGAGCAAAAGGCATGAACAGACACTTCTCAAAAGAAGACATACAGGCAGCCAACAAACATGAAAACATGCTCCATAACACTAACCATCTGAGAAATGCAAATCAAAACCACAATGAGATACTATCTTATGCCAGTCAAAATGGCTATTATAAAAAGCCAAAAAAGAATAGATGCTGGCAAGACTGCAGATAAAAGGGAACACATATACACTGTTGGTAGGAATGTAAACTAGTTCAGCACTCTGGAAAGCAGTTTGGCGATTTCTCAAAGAGTTTAAAAAAGAACTACCATTCAACCCAGCAATCCTATTACTGGGTACATATCCAAAAGAAAACAAATCACTCTACCAAAAAGACACATGCACTCCCATGTTCATCACAGCACTATTCATGATAGTAAAGACATGGAATCAACCTAGGTGCCCATTAACGGTGGACTGGATAAAGAAAATGTGGTACATATATACCATGGAATATTACACAGGCATAAAAGCAAAGAAATCATGTCCTTTGCAGCAACATGGATGCAACTGAAGGCCATTATCCTAAATAAATTAATGCCGAAACAGAAAACCAAATGCCGCATGTTGTCGCTTAAAAGTGGGAACTAAACACTGGTCATTCATGGACATAAAGATGGCAACAACTGAAACGAGACTACCAGAGTCAGGGGAGGGCAAGGGTTAAAAAACTAACTACTGACTACTATGCTCAGTACTCAGGTGACAGGATCATTTGTATCCAAACAACAGCATCATGCAATCCAGGTAACAAAACTGAACACTAAAATAAAAGCTGAAAAAAACAAAATCTAGGAAAAAGTTATAAATAATCATAGATGAAAAATTAATTAGTAGCATTTTTATGCCTTTCATTCATAATATAAATTTTATGACATTAAAACAAAAAAATTCCCAGCCAGGTGAGGTGGCTCACACTTGTAATGATAATACTTTGGGAAGCCAATGGGAAGCCGAGGCAGGAGTGGTGCTTGAGGCCAGGAGTTCAAAGCCAGCTAAGGCAACACAGTGGGATCCCCTCACTACTAAAAATAAAATATTTAGCCAGGCATGGTGGCACATGCCTATAATCCCAGCTATTTGGCAGGCTAAGGCAGGAGGATCCTTGAGCCCAGGAGTTCCAGGCTGTGTGCAGTGAGCTATGATTGTGCCACAGAACTCCAGCCTGGGTGACGAAGTCAGGCTCTGTCTCTTAAAAAAAGAAATTGTTTTTAATTTATTTAGAAAAATAAAACACACACAAGAAAAATTCCAAACACCTTTTAAAAGTAAAACATTGGCCAGGCACGATGGCTCGCACCTGTAAACTCAGCACTTTGGGAGGCTGAGGCAGGCGGACCACTTGAGGTCAGGAATTCAAGATCAGCCTGGCCAACAGGTAAAACCCTGTCTCTACCAAAAATAAAAAAATTAGCTGGGCATGGTGGCATGCACCTATAGTCCCAGCTACTTGGGAGACTGAGGCTGGAGAATCACTTGAACCTGGGAGGCAGAAGTTGCAGTAAGCGGAGATTCCGCCACTGCACTCCAGTCTGGATGACAATAGTGAGACTCTGTCTAAAAAAAAAAAAAAAAAAATCACTTCTATATCCCTTTGTAGTCTGCTTTTAGAATAGGTTTTGTTTTCTTCATCATTTGCTAACGATCAAAACTAAAACCCTATTAAAGACACAGTTACATTCCAATCCCAAAAAGACAAAGGAGTCCTTTTAACTCAAACATTGACATAACTAATTCAAAACATTTATAGAAACTACAATTCTATCATTCAATTCTAATTCCTAACACATCTCCTTTGTCTTAAGGGGCTAGAAGACTTAAAATTAAAATGAGTTTTATTGTAAAATCTGCTTGAAGTGATATAGTTAATGTAAAATAAAACCTAGGACATCAATGACTTAAGAAATAAAAACATAACAGAAGGAGCACATCCAGTCCCTCCTGAGATTCTAAACCTTTTTAAACAACTGATATAGTAAATAGAAAATTAGTAAAGATAAAAAATACTTAACATCCCCATCAACCAACCTGACCTAAGTGACATTTGTAAAACACTCACACAACAAAAAGAATGTGCATTCTTTTCAAGTGCACATAAAATGTTTACCAAGACAGATCATATTTAGGGCCATAAAACAAGAATCAATAACTTTAAAAAGACTAAAGTCATATATGTGACTGACCACAATGGAACTAGAAATTTCTACCAGAAGTTTAAATATGAATAATTCCCTAATGCTTTAAAACTAAAAAACACATACATGAATAACTCATGATTCAAAGAAATCAAAAGGAATTGAAGAAAGAAAACACACATGTCAAAACACATGGGAACCAGCTAAAGCAGCTGTACATAGAAATGTATACCACTAATCAGCTGTACTGCAAAAGAAAGGATTTATTTCAATGACCTCAGCCTCTACCTTAAGAAACGATGAAATCCAGAGTAAACAGAGAAAAGAGATTAATAATGAAGACAGCAGAAATCAATACAACAGAAATCACATAGACATAAATAAATAAGCATATAAATAAAATAGTAAAAATTTTTAGATAAATCAATTAAACCAAAAGCTAGATCTCAAGAAAACTGATCAACCTGTGTTCAGATTGATCAAGAAAAAAAAGAAGAGGGCCGGGCGTGGTGGCTCACGCCTGTAATGCCAGCACTTTGGGAGGCCAAGGTGGGTGGATCATGAGGTCAAGAGATCGAGACCATCCTGGTCAACAAGGTGAAACCCCGTCTCTACTAAAAATACAAAAATTAGCTGGGCATGGTGGTATGCACCTGTAGTCCCAGCTACTCGGGAGGCTGAGGCAGGAGAATTGCTTGAACCCAGAAGGCGGAGATTGCGGTGAGCCGAGATCGTGCCATTGCACTCCAGCCTGGGTAACAAGAGCAAAACTCCGTCTCAAAAAAAAAAAAAAAGAAGAAGAAAAATATCATATATAAGAAATGTGAGGCTGGGCGCAGTGGCTCACACCTGTAATCCCAACACTTTGGGAGGCCAAGGCAGGCAGATCACTTGAGGTCAGGAGTTCAAGACCAGCCTGAATAACATGATGAAACCCCATCTCAACTAAAAATATCAAAATTAGCCAGGTGTGGTGGTGAGTACCTGTAATCCCAGCTACTTGGTAGGCTAAGGCAGAAGAATGGCTTAAGCCCAGGAGGCATAGGTTGCAATGAGCTGAGATCACACCACTGCACTCCAAGCTGAGTGAGTGAGTAAGACACCACCCCCCAACCCCGCCAAAAAAAAAAAAGAGTGAGATAAGCAATATCCCTCAAACCAAAATATTTCACAATTCAGATGATGGATAAATTCCTTGAAAGAAATAAATTACAAAACATCATCAAGAAAAATAGAAAGTCTGAATTTCCTAATATCTACTAGAGATTTAATTTGCAGTTTAAAAATGTTCCCACAAAGCAAACTATAGGTCCAGCTGGCTTCAATAATTAATTCTACCACATATTGGAAAAAAAAAACTACACAATTCTAAGCACTCTTCTCAAATATTTTAGAGGGGGGAATACTTCCCAACATATTTTATAAGATCAGCATTATCCTGGCTCCAAAACCAGATAAAAGGTATAACAAAAAAAAGAAAATTACCAACCAATATCTTTCAAGAACATATGTTCAACAGTCTTAGCAAATTGGAACCAACAATACATTAAAATGATATATTGAGACCAAAAGGGGTTAATGCCAGAAATGTAAGGCTGGATGAACATTTAAAAGTCAGCCAATGGGGTGGGGGTGGGGGGATCAATATTTCACCAAATTAGCAGATTGAAAAAGAAAAACCTTATCATCTCAATACATGCAGAAAGAGCATTTGACAAAATACATTATCTATTCTGGATAAAACTCTCAACAGTTAAGAAAGGAATTTCCTCAACTTGATAAAGGACATCTACAAAAAAACCCAGAGTTAAAGAAAGACTGAATATTTTCCCCTTCAAGATCAGGAACAAGGCAAGAATGCCAACTCATCACTTCTACTCAACACAGAACTGGAGCTTCTAGACATTACAATAAAGCAAGGAAAAGAAAGAAATAATATTTGCATCTAAATCAGGAAGAAAAAGTAAAACTATATTCACAGATGACATGATCATCTACATTTAAAAAATCTAATGGAATCAACAAAAAAAAAGCTATTAGAACTAATAAGTGAATTTAAGAAGGTTGTAGGCTATATAACCAGTATGAAGAAATACTTATATATACACTGGCAACAAGCAATCAGAAACTAAGAATTTAAAAACAATGACATTTAAAATATCATCAAAAAATGAAATAGGAATAAATTTGATAAGAGATGCATAAGACCTATTCTCCAAAATCTACAAAATATAACTGAAATTAAAGACTTTTTCAGTGGAGAAATGTACCATGTTCACAGATCACATGACTCAATACTGTCAGTTCTCCCCGAATTGATCTGCAGATTCAATGCAATCCCAATCGAAACCCTAGCAGGTGTGTGTGTGTGTGTGTGTGTGTGTGTGTGTGTGTCAGAAACTGACAAGTTAATTCTAAAATTCATATGAAATGCAAAAAACCTGTAATAGCCAAATAACTTTGAAAAAGAAAAATAAAGTTGGAGACCTTAAACTACTGACTTCCAGACTTATAGAACTATAATAATCAAATAGCATGATATTGGCATCAAGACAAATAGACCAATGAAACAAAATAAAGATTCAGACGTAGGCCTTTACACTATATAGTCAATTGATTTTTGACAAAGGTGCAAATAAGTGAAAAAGGACCATCCTTTCAACAAATCGTATTGGAGCCAGGTATGGTGGATCACACCTGTAATCCTAGCACTCTAGAAGGCTGAGGTGGGAAGATCACTTGAGGTCAGGAAATTGAGACCAGTCATGCCAACCTAGGGAGATCCTGTCTCTACAAAATACCCAGGCATACTGGGTACTTCCGCAAAAATTACCCGGGTATGCTGGCAGGTGCCTGTAGTCCTAGCTACTCTGAAGGCTGCTGAAGCAGGAATATTGCTTGAGACCAGAAGTTTAAGGCAAAAAAAAAAAAAAAAGGAGTTTAAGGCTACAGTGAGCTATGACTGTCACACTGCACTCCAGCGTTGGTGACAAAGTAAAACCCTGTATCTAAAATAAGTAAATACATACATACATACATATATACAAATAGTGTTGGAACAACTGGATACCTACATGCAAAAAATATAAACTTAGCCTGGGCGTGGTGGCTCATGACTGTAATCCAAGCACTTTGGAGGCCAAGGCGGGCGGATCACCTGAGGTCAGGAGTTCATGACCAGCCTGACCAACATGGTGAACCTCCGTCTTTAAAAAATATATATACATATATAAACTTAAATCCCCATCTCACATCATATATAAAAATTAACTCCAAATAAACCATATACCTAAATATAGAACCTACAACTATGACAATACTAGAAGAAAACATTTGTGATCTTCATTAGGCCAAGATTTTTTGGATACAATATCAAAAGCACAATCCGTAAAAGAAAAAACTGATAAATTGAACTTCAATATCAGAACACATTACAAAAATGAAAACAAACCACACAGTGTTAGAGAAAATATTTGCAAGTCATATCTGACAAAGAGAACTTGCATCCAGAATATACAAAGAACTCTGAAAACTTAAACAATAAGATAAACAACCCAATTAAAACTTGGGCAAAAGATTTAAACAAGCACTTCTCCAAAGCAGTTATCTGAATGGCAAACAGATACATGAAAAGATGCTCAAGATCATTAGCCATTGGAAAAATAAAAATTACCTGACAACACTTTCGTAGCTACTTAAAAACAACATATATCTACCATGTATAGGATCCCACCATTCCACTCGGGGATATTTATCTAAGAGAAAACAAATTGTATGTCCATATAAAGAATAGTGCATGCATGTTCATAGCATCCTCTTTTGAGACGGAGTTTCAAATATGCCATCACAGTCTGCACAAATTATTTAAATAAAATGCTTTAATATAAAATCTAAAATGTCCCTTAATTCAATGCCAGGTCCTATACTAGTTACAAAATGTAAAGATACAAACAAGACAAATATAAGACCTCTTTCAAACATAAACATAAAAAGATAAAGATAAGTGAATAAAAATATAAGTAAAAATACTGATAACTGCTATGAAGAAAACAGTGTGTGACAGGGAAGGAGGAATAATGACATTTCAATTGAAATCTGAAAAGTAGAATCAGTCACGAAAAGATCAGGAAACAGAGCATATCAGATTATAGGGGAAAATAAACTGCAAAGACTTTGTGGTGAGAGCAAGCATGCAATACTCATGGAATAAACAAGAGACTAATACTGATAGAATACAATAAGAAGGGAGCATATTATATAAGATGAATTCAGAAAAGTAGATATAGACCAGATCACAGTGGTACCTGGTAGGCCATTATACCAAGTATAGTTTACAGTCTATGTAAGGGGAAGCTGCTGGGTATTTTTAAGCAAGAGAATTATGTGATCTGACATACAGTTTTCTAAATGGCTATGTTGTGGAGAATGATTTGCAAAGAGGTCAAGTGGATGTGGAAAGATTAAATAAGAAGCAACTAGAAAAAAAAAGAAGCTACTAGAACAACAGTTCAGGCTAGAGAAATTACTTTTCTATTCTTCCAAATGTAAATCCACACAGTTTGGAAAGCTGATGACAGTGTTAGGTATATCTGCCTTGAGGAATGGTGGGAAATACTGCTTTGTGAGCCACCTAAGCCTCAGCACCAACCCTAACAGGGCACTGAAGCTACAGAAGGCTCTAAATCCACTTAGTGAAAACATGAAGACTGTCTTTCCAGCACAATGAGCTCCTATGATATAAACTGTGTACTCTTTTTCATTACGAAGGGAAATCATCTTCCTTTCTGCTTTCAAAAACTCAGGCCCACAGCAGGATCAGAAAAGTATACATAATTAGAATTTCAAGCAATATCAGAACCATTTATACTCGCTGATGACTATCATTCGGCATCTTTATCCAATGAAATTTAGTTTTGAGGTGAAATTTAGACTTTCACACTTTTACATGATATCCTGATTCTTTCCTAGACTCACTTTCTAACCTCCAAATGCTGCCTTTAAGGACTGACACCACCTTCATTAAGACAGAAGGCTGCCTATGCAGGGGTGATCTAATCAGAAAATTATAGTCAACAGCCAATGTTAATATTACCATAATCACATAGCCCTGCCCAGCTGATGCCAAAGAATATTTTGAGAACCTCTTGAAATGATAGATGGAAGAGGGAAAGGAACACTTTGTCCAGGGATTTGTGACAGAACACAGAAAGCACTGGCATCCCAATTCTACAACTCATTAGTAATTTCATATTGAATAATACATTCTCAATATGTCACAGTTACCTCATTTATAAATCAGAGATAACAATTAAGTATGTTCTTTAGCAAGTTGTCTTGAAGAGTAAGTAAATTACATGAAACCCTTTTTTAAATGTCAAGTGCTCTTAAAACAATAACCGCCATTTACTAGGACCCTCCATGCCTAATAGTGTACAAGGTACTTCACAAACATCATATTTCTTTTATAAAAAAATAACATGAAGTGGTAAGGGAAGAAAAGGAAAGGAAGGAAAAGCAGAAAGCAGGGAATGGAACCAAGAGAGAAAAGGAGGGAAGGGAATAAGATGGAAGCAGAAGGAAGAAGGAAGAAAGGAAAAGAAGTAAAAAGAAGAAAAAAAGAAAGGTCTGTATGCTCAAGGTCACAAAACTATTAGGAACAAAATCAGGTCTCAAAACTTGATTTATCTCATCTTAGCCCACTGTTCCTATCCTAGCTATTCCCACAAAACAGATATTCTTGAATTCTTTCTAGCTATTCAGATCCTGTCCATTCTCCAAGATCTAACTCATGTTATTTCCTGATGCCATTTTTTCCTTACCTGTTGTACCCCAAAGATTTCTAGTTTTCCAAATTCTTTTATTTTTTATTTTTTTTGAGACGGAGTTTCACTCTTGTTACCCAGGCTGGAGTGCAATGGCGCAATCTTGGCTCACCGCAACCTCCTCCTCCTGGGTTCAGGCAATTCTCCTGCCTCAGCCTCTTGAGTAGCTGGGATTACAGGCATGCACCACCATGCCCAGCTAACTTTTTGTATTTTTAGTAGAGACGGGGTTTCACCATGTTGACCAGGATGGTCTCGATCTCTTGACCTCGCGATCCACCCGCCTTGGCCTCCCAAAGTACTGGGATTACAGATGTGAGCCACCGCGTCCGCCCCCCAAATTCTTTATATAATCTATGTAACCAGTCATTCGGCAATATGCAGGTTCATAATCCTTTAGCCCCAATTCCAAAATCTAAGAAGCTGTTCTTAAAAATCTTTTTTTTAAGCAATTTTGATACTGAAATAAATTTAGCAACAAAACTGACCTAAGACTATTTAATATTTATCCCACTACACATAAATATTTGTATATTTTGCTTCAGAAATACCATGGTTTGATGACTTGGTACGCCTTACTGCCTATTAAAGGTGTTAAGTAATATATTGTATACGTACCTCATTATTTCTAAAGTTCAAAAGAATTCTGAATTCTAAAATATATCTCCCTCCAAGGTTTTCAGATAAGGATATGGGGAACCCTATTACCATGTTGTACTCCATGGTACCAATAATGGTTGATTAGCTTTCCATGTATATTCATCACATACTCCAATTTAGAAATTATAATCTAAATGAAGATATAAATATTTGATTCTCCTCTTAGCCTTTCTTTTTTTTTTTCTTTTTTTTTTTGAGACGGAGTTTCGCTGTTGTTACCCAGACAGGAGTGCAATGGCACGATCTCAGCTCACTGCAACCTCCGTCTTCTGGGTTCAAGCAATTCTCCTGCCTCAGCCTCCCGAGTAGCTGGGACTACAGGCGCGCACCACCATTCCCAGGCAATTTTTGTATTTTTTAGTAGAGACGGGGTTTCACCTTGTTGACCAAATGGTCTCGATCTCTTGACCTCGTGATCCACCCGCCTCGGCCTCCCAAAGTGCTGGGTCCTCTTAGCCTTTCTTGGCAAAAACTATAGTGACTTAATATAGTTGACACCTAATAAACAATACTTGATAAATGATTTCCTATCTGGTGCAGGTGACTTAAAACCGTATCATCTCAACATCACAAACTGAGTCTGCTATGGACACAAATATATAAAATAATACTTGACCTAAATATAACAGAGAAACAACAAAAATATCCAAGCTATAATGTGCATGTTGCAAATAGTAAGTTAACCTTACTAAAAGAAAAGGAATAGTGTATAATTTCTAAACTAGTTGAGGTTGGGGAAGTAAAAAGAAAAATAATAATCTATCAATACAAAAGACAACAGAAAAGGCAGGCCAAAGAGTACAAAATAAAATAGCAGATAAATATCCAACTATGTCAGTAAGCACAAATAAGTAAATAGACTAAATACCCCAGTTAAGATATAGATTTTCAGCTGGGCACAGTGGCTTACGTCGGTAATCCCCACACTTTGAGAGGCCAACACAGATAGATCACTCGAGGCCAAGAGTTTAGTACCAGGCTGGGCGTGGTGGCTCATGCCTGTAATCCAAGCACTTTGGAGGCCAAGGTGGGCGGATCACCTGAGGTCGGGAGTTCAAGACCAGCCTGACCAACATGGTGAAACCCTGTCTTTAAAAAATAATAGAGTTTGAGACCAGACTAGCCAACCCCACCTCTACCAAAAAACACAAATATTAGCAGGGTGTGGTGGCACATGCCTGTAGTCCCAGCTACTCTGGAGGCTGAGGCAGGAGAATCACATGAACCTGGGAGGCGGAGTTGCAGTGAGGGGAGATCAGGCCACTGCACTCCAGCCTGGGAGACACAGCAAGACTCCATCTAAAAAAAAAAAAAAAAAAAAAAAAAAAACAGGGTTTTTTCAGAATATTAATAGATGACTAAATGTATTAAATGAATGAAATAATTTGTTTTCTTGTTTTAGAGACAGGGTCTTGCTTTGTAACATCTAGGCTGTAGTGCCATGGTGCAATCACAGCTCAGTGCAGCCCTGAACTCCCTGGCTCAAGCAGTCCTCCTGCCTTAGCTTCCTTAGTAGCTTAGGACTATAGGCACATGCCACCATGCCTGGCTATTTTTTATTTTTATTTTTGGTAGACTTCAAGCAATGCTCCTGCCTCACCTTTCAAAGCATTGGGATTACAGGCATGAGCTGCCACACTCGGCCAAGATTTTAAAAAGAAATACAAAAATTGTGAGTTTTAGTATCTAATAATGTAGAAAAGAAAGAAAAGCTTTTAGGTATTGCAGGTGGAAGGTAAACTGTTAAAAACAACAGCACCTATTAAAATAATATATGAATGCAGCCTTGTAAAGCAATCCCATTTCAGAGCCTCTGTCTTAGACATAAACATCAGTATGTAATGATATGTGAACACTGATACTTGTGACAACATATCTGTAGTATTGCTAAGAGAGAAAGAGGTAAATAAACTTGATGTACAGATTTTTTTAAGTCCTTTAAAGCCTCCCAAACTTTACTGCACGTAAGAATCAACCTAGGGAAAACGATCCAAGATGGCTGATCGCTAACATCCCGGGATTGCAGCTCTCAGGGAAGGCGCAGAGAACTAGAGGACGCCACACTTTCAGACAAATTCTGGTCGCTCACGGAGCAGGAGATCCCCCAGTGGAGGAAACACACGGGTGGCCAGCGCGACTCTCGTGGCCGGTGCAGCGGTTCCGCCGGCACCTTGGCGCGGCAGCTCTCGGAGCAAAGTAAACAGGTTCGGAGGACCGGCCCGGGTCCCCAGCAGGACACTAGAGCCCGGCAGCGGCTGTGACGGCACCTCGGCGCGGGAGCGCTCGGCGCAGAGTAAACAGGACCGGTTCCCCTTCTGATCGAGGTTTGGAGCCCCAGGAAGGCAGAGTCGCCTACTACCGACACAAGAAGGAAGCCCAACAGGAGAATCCTGGGCAGAAAAGCACCATCAGTTTTAACGCCGCTGCTCTGGCCCTGGGAACTAACAACCTGGACGTCCACTCAAGAGACCTAATCTGAAAGTTGGTAATTTCAAAGACGACAGGAGGATAAATTTACAATGACGGGAAGAAACCAGCGTAAAAAAGCTGAGAATACTCAAAGTCAGAACGCCTCTCCCCCTAAAGATGATCACAGTTCCACATCAACAATGGAACAAGGCTTGATGGAGAACGAGCGCCTCCTGATGACAGAATCACTCTTCAAGGAATGGATAATAAGAAACTTCGGTGAGTTAAAAGACCATGTTGTAGCCCAACGTAAAGAAACTAGGAACTTTGAAAAAAGGTTTGATGAAATCCTATTGAGAATAGACAACTTAGAGCGGAGTATGAGTGAATTAATGGAACTAAAGAATACAATACAGGAACTCCGAGAAGTTTGCACAGGTTTAAACACTCGAATTGTTCAAGCAGAAGAAGGGATATCAGAGGTCAAAGTCCAACTTAATGAAATAAAACGTGAAGAAAAGATTAGAGAAAAAAGGATAAAAAGGAATGAGCAAAGTCTCCAAGAAATATGGGACTATGTGAAAAGACCAAATTTACGTTTGATAGGTGTACCTGAATGCGACGGAGAGAATGAATCCAAGCTGGAAAATACCCTTCAGGATATTATTCAGGAAAATTTTCCTAAACTAGCAAAGCAGGTCAAAATTCAACCCCAGGTAATACAGAGAACACCACAAAGATATTCCTCAAGAAGAGCAACCCCAAGGCACATAATCGTTAGATTCACCAGGGTTGAAACGAAGGAGAAAATACTAAGGGCAGCCAGAGAGAAAGGTCATGTTACCCACAAAGGCAAGCTTATCAGACTTACAGCAGATCTCTCAGCAGAAACTCTACAAGCCAGAAGAGAGTGGGGGCCAATATTCAACATTCTCAAAGAACAGAACCTTCAGCCCAGAATTTCATATCCAGCCAAACTAAGCTTCACAACTGAAGGAAAAATAAAACCTTTTATGAACAAGCAAGAACTCAGACATTTTATTACCACCAGGCCTGCCTTACAAGAGCTTCTGAAAGAAGCATTACACACAGAAAGAAACAACCAGTATTAGCCTTTCTAAAAATACACCAAAAAGTAAAGAGCACCAACATAAAGAAGAATTTACACCAACGAATGGATAAAACAGCCAGTCAACATCAAATGGCAGCAACCCTAAATTTAAATTGACTAAATCCCCCAATCAAAAGACACAGCCAAAACCCAATGGCATTTTACATCCAGACCTGTTTCACAAAGGGATGGAGAAAGATTTACCAACCAAATGGAGAGCAAAAATAAATAATAAATAAATAAAAAGCAGAAGTTGCAATTCTCGTATCAGATAAAATAGATTTTAAAGCAACAAAGATATAGTGGTAAAAGGATCAATGCAACAACAAGAGCTAATGATCCTAACACCCAGATAGGAGACTTAGATTCAATGAGACAGAAAATTAATAAGGATATCAAGGACTCGAACTCAGATCCAGAACAAGTAAACTTAATAAATATTCATAGAGCTCTCCACTTCAAATACACAAAATATACATTCTTGTCAATACCACATCACACCTACCCATAAGTTTAAATGAAACATTGATTGGCCATTATTAATACTCAATTTTTTTCAAAATAAAGCAATATTTCCATTTACTCTCCTTCTTTCTCTTCCTCTTTCTTCCTCTCCTTTACTTATTTTTTTTTTCTTTCCTTCTCTTAAAAAAAAAAAAAAAAAAGAATCAACCTAGGGAGCTTTAAAAAAATCTTGATCTCTGGGACACACCCCATACCAATTGAATTTGGGAATGGGAGTCAGGTGCCAGTATTTTTTTTTTTTAAGACTCCCAGATGATTCCAATTTGCAGCAAAATCTGAACGCCAACCAGGTCCCCTGAGTCTGCTGCTCTGAGGTTCCTTCCTGTTTAGGGTTGCTAGGTTTGGCAAATAAAAATACACGATGCCTAGTTTAATCCACTTTGCTCTAACATTCGATCTTTTTTCTATCTGGTTTTAGATAGAAAGAGGGGTTGTCAGAACACTGAAGAAGAAGTGTCTCTAGAATTTCTCAACAGTAGTTCAAGTGAAATCAAGACAAAAGTTTCCCAGATAAAGAGATTACAAAATAATGACAAACATATCATCAGATGGATTAAGAGCACTGTCTCTGTATAAGAGATTCAGACTGAAACCATACTTCTATCATGAACCATCTGTGTGAAACTGGGCATATTGCATGACTTCTTTGAAACTCCATTTCCTCCACTTACACATTAATTGAGTAACCAACCCTATTTCATGGGGCTAATAAAAGCAGTGAATCAATTACTACATTTCAAAATACTCAGCATAGTCCCTAGCACATAGGATATAACCTCACAAATGTTATACTTTTAATCATGCCGTAAATAGCTGGTTCTACTACAAATAATGCTAGTTGATATAGAAGTACTAGTGAATGTCTTCATTACTTCTAAGGGAAGGATATGACTATTCTTGAGCTATTCTCTATACAAATAGGGAAGTGCCAAGTAAAACAATACCAAATATTAATCTAAAGAGTTTTCTAATATGACACTTTAAGCACAAAAAGGATTGTGTATCCTATGTTCAAGGCATGTTATTCCTTTATCCATGAAACTGATATTCTAAAATGCCAATGAGCCATGCTTCTCATTTACATCAATAATTGTGCTAAAGGGAAAACAGCTGAGGCCCTTCAGTACAATGCAGCTAACAGACTGCTACCATAAGCTGATAATGGGAGCCAGAGTCAGTCAAAGTGACAAGGCTAGATTAGATGCCCATCAATTTCTTTAATACGCACAATATAGCAATTCATATTTGCATTCATAATCAGGAACCTAAACTGAAAAACTACAGAATACACAATAAAATGTCTCAAAGTTTTACTGTCATAAATATTAATACTGCAGAACACAAGTAGATGTACAGAAGAGATGGACCATAATTTCATACAGAAATACCAGTTTAATGAAACACCCATTCATTTTATTTGTAGTATAACACATTTTAAACACTGTGTGGTTCTTTGATAGCGTTCATATAACTTCAATCTTTCATTGCTATTTACAGCTATATAATTATATAAAGTCAGCATTTGCTGACTTTAACTTATTCCTTAGAAAATTTGTAATATCTGACACGCCATGAAGCTCTGAATTCCACAAGGGGGAAAAAAAAAACCCTCTATAATCAACAATGCCCATATACTCTAGTAAGAAGTACTTAATAAATATTTGCTAAATAATGTTGCCAAAAGAATAAAAGAGGGCAGCAGAATCAATTCTTCTCACCTATTAAAAGCAATTATATGGTATGTTTCAATAAA
The DNA here is from genome assembly GCF_049354715.1 of Callithrix jacchus. NCBI lineage: Eukaryota > Metazoa > Chordata > Mammalia > Primates > Cebidae > Callithrix > Callithrix jacchus. Next base: position 82,608,345 of record NC_133508.1, on the reverse strand, counting down.
CATCTTCCTACTCACAATTCTCCAGGCATTTTCATTTAAAGCATAGTGGCAAATAAGCTTTTTATTCCATTTGAAAATATTAGTCTACAGAAAATATATAATCAAGGACAATATACATATAAACCAACTAATTTGTTGAAAGGACTAGTTGGTTTTTTCTTTAAATACAGCAATATAAAACATTCCACAAATTGATTACACTCCTTATAAGAGCAAAAAAGCCAACTATCCAATCATACTGAGGGTAGTAATGGGACAGATATTGAAGATGCAAGAATCAAGAGCAGCTTATCTTCATCCCCTAGAGTATCTTTTGCTCTGCACTGCTGACTACACATCTCTCTTCATCCTGAAAGCCTGGGATCTTGCTAAGCACAAAGATCACACTTTATTCTTCTCTGTGCACCCAGTGCCTGGTATATAGGAGTCAAAAAAGGTTTATTAAATTGAAAAACACACGATCTCTGTCCTAAAGAAGATCACCATCTCACAGATCTTGTTTTTTAATCCCTCCATGTTCTTCCTTGAGTGAACTGATCCACATTCATAGCTTCAACTACCATTTTCGTACTGATGAATCTTTGACTCTCAAATCTACATCTCTAGCACAAATTTCCTGAGCTCTAAACACAAATGCTTATTGGTCAACCATCTGCATAATATATAGACACCTCAAACTTAGGGCTCTTTTTCTCCTAGATCTATCCTGACTACCATATTCTTGTTTTTTGGTTAATAGAATCATTCTCTGAGATATATCAAGCCTTTAAGCATAATAGTCATTAGAGGTTTCTAAGCAAAAGATAACTATTAATTAGTCCCAGACAATAATCTATAATAAATTTCAGAAATGAGTCAATTAGGAAAAAAGGACAGAATAAGGCTGGGTAAATAAATCAAAGTGAAAGAGACAACTGATAAGGAAAGCAAGAAAGGTAACCAGAGAGTAAAGAACACCAGAAGACACAAAACTCCTCATTAGATCAAAAAACATTCTCGGCCGGGGGCAATGCCTCACACCTGTAATCCCAATACTTTGGGAGGCCGAGGCAAGCACATCACAAGGTCAGGAGATCGAGACCATCCTGGCTAACAGGGTGAAACCCCGTCTCTACTAAAAATACAAAAAATTAGCCGGGAATGGTAGCATGTGCCTGTAGTCCCAGCTACTCAGAGGCTGTGGCTGGAGAATCACTTGAACCCAGGAAGCAGAGGTTGCAGTGAGTTGAGACTGCGCCACTGCACTCCAGCCTGCGTGACAGAGAGAGACTCCATCTCAAAAAAAAAAAAAAAATTCTCTGAGCACTTAACCAACTGATCTCTCCCCCTCAACAGCCGACTTATTTATTATCTACACACTATCCTTTAACTCCAGCTATCAGCTCTAAACAAGATTCCCTCCACTCTACTCTCTCTTCAGTGCCATAGTCAAACATTCTCAACCATTTCAATAATCCTCCATGGCTCCTCACTACCTAAAAATTAAGTCCTAATGCCTCCACTTAATATTCAAACTCCTTTACTATTTAATCCTATCTACACAACCTACTATTCACAATCTTATCTACCATTCCACTCCTTCCCTGTGGCTCCATGAAGACAGGAACTGAGTCTGTTTTGTTTACTGAGATGCAGCCAGCACTAGTCAGAATGACTGCCATATACAGTATTAGTAAATAACTCCATATTTCAGCCTCAATGAACTACATGTTGTCTCTAAGATTTTAAACAACCATACCTTTACTGCATGTTCTCTACTCCAGAAAGGCCCAGTCCCTACCCAGGCTCAATCTTCCACTGTCTGAATCTTCCCTATCCTTTAGAGCCCAGCTCAAATGCTGCCTCTTCCACTTTCCTTCATTTCCTACAAAAAGTTATTTATTCCCTCATAAACACTCCTGACATCCCTGTTCACTTCTAATCATTCTTTAAAACTCAGCTTGGCCAGGCACTGTGGCTCAAGCCTGTAATCCCAGCACTTTGGGAGGCTGAGGCGGGTGGATCATGAGGTCAAGAGATCGAGACCATCCTGATCAACATGGTGAAACCCCGTCTCTACTGAAAATACAAAAAATTAGCTGGGCATGGTGGCGTGTGCCTGTAATCCCAGCTACTCAGGAGGCTGAGGCAGGAGAATTGCCTGAACCCAGGAGGCGGAGGTTGCGGTGAGCCGAGATCACGCCATTGCACTCCAGCCTGGGTAGCAAGAGCGAAACTCCGTCTCAAAAAATAAAAATAAATAAAACTCAGCTTAAGCATTATCATTATTGAGCTTTTAAATCACACCCACATCCAGAACTGATTATTGCTTCTTTTGTGACCAAATTATGCCTCATACAGTTCTCTATTACGGCAATCATACAATTACTAGTTAAGTAATTCCCTAAGAGCAAGAACAATGTCTTATATTTTTGAATTTCCCGTGCATTCACACAATTACTGATACCTCATGGGAACTAGAAATATGTCTGCTAAATAAATAAAAATCCAGACAACAATGTGGATATAGTATTTCTCATTACTCACTTAAAACCAGGTAAGATTTAGAAAGGGATCCTACAGCCCAGAGATGCCATGGCCCCAATTTAAAGGTATATCTAAACAATATTATCCTCAAAATTACAATTATATTGATGTTGTCTCCCTTTTATATCTCTCTGACAAAGAACTGGTACTATCTACTTTTTAAAACTTTTTCTTTTTAAGAGACGGGGTTTCACCATGTTGGTCAGACTACTCTCAAACTCCTGACCTCAGATAATCAACCCACCTCGGCCTACCAAAGTGCTGGGATTGCTGGGGTGACCCGAGCCACCGTGCCCGGCCTCCTTTATCTTTTTTTATTTACTTTTTAAAACTTTTTTAGAACTGGTACTATCCATGGTCAATTTACCTTTAACTTTACAACATTCTTGCAAGATTATTTCCCAGGTCCTGCAAACAGATAAATGTTTGTATGTAACAAGCAATTTATGCTGAAAATTTCCAATTTGGTTTCAAATGGATCACAGAACCAAAAGAACTGCAATAAATTCAGTTTAACCTTTCAGATCATTAATAAACTTTTTATTATATATATGATACATACATTGATAGAATATCTTAACTCACAATTCTTCCGACAATTCTCTCTCATTAAACACAGTAATAAACTGTGATTTTTCTCTGGTCTCTGTCTCTCTCTGAAAGACACCACAGTATATGCTAAAAAAGATGTCACTTTATAGGGTAAAACCATTTTGCAAATATGAGAAATCAGATGAACACTCTAAGAGTTTTTTTAAAGTACCTAAACTGTTAAATGTATTCACAAATATAAAATATCAGTCAGGAAATCCTGAGACAGAAAATGAAAAAAAGCAGAAGACTTATTTAAGTTTAGGCAAAGTACAAGGAAAAAAGAAGAAACAGACCTAGATGAAGCAGCTTATAAGGTATGTATCTTACTCTTTTTTATAATGTACAGTTACCAGTGTAATACTTTAAAATAGTGGGCTCACATATAATATTAACTGCATAAAAATAGTAAAAACAAGGAACATAAACCCTGATATAAGGAGTTAACAGGCCAAGAAAACAGAGTTTTGTTCTTTCAATCTTCCTTACAAACCATAAAGTATACGAAGAGGACATAGCAGAAGCAATACCATCTGTATTAGCCAGGATTATCTAGGGAAACAGAATTAACAGGATGGATAGATATATAAAGGGAAGTTTAGTAGGTATTAATTCACACAATCACAAGGTCCCACAATAGGCCATCTGCAAACTGAGGAGAGCCAGTCAGACTCCCAAACTGAAGAACTTGGAGTCCAATGTTTGAGGGCAGGAAGCATCTAGCATGGAAGAAAGATGTAGGCTGGGAGGCTAGACCAGTCTAGTCTTTTCATATTTTTTTCTGCCTGCTTTATATTCTAGCCGTGCTGGCAACTGATTAGACGGTGGCCACCCAGATTAAGGGTAGGTCTGCCTTTCCCAGGCCACAGACTCAAATGTTAATCTCCTTTGACAACATCCTCACAGACACACCCAGGATGAATACTTTGTATCCTTCGATCCAATCAAGTTGACACTCAGTATTAACCATCACACAATCCTAAAGATACAAAGCAAACAATGCCAATTCCCTCGCAAATAGTGACAGAGGAAAAGATAATTGTCTCAGGTGCTATGAAAAGACCTGAAGTAATTACACATAAAACAACTTTCAACACTCACCATTAACGTAAAGCTAAAGAAATTACCCTTAATCACCTTTTTTTTTTTTTTTACATGCCTGTAGTCCCAGCTACTCAGGAGGCTGAGGCAGGAGAATCACTTGAGCCTAGGAGGTTGAGGCTACAGTGAGCCAAGAGTGCACCACTGCACTCCAGCCTTGGTGACAGAGCAAAACCCTGTCTCAAAAAGAAAAATATTAAGTAAGCCTGTCTATAATTTTTGTAAGACAAATTCAAGATAAGAAAAAAAATTCAGATGCCACTATTTTTAAGGTTATATATCTTAAATTCTTTACAAATTAACACAAAAGAGATGAAATTCAGCTCCAAATTTGTTCAGGAAAAGTAATTAATATGTTCTTTTACTTCTCTCTTAAGAATGCTCTTGAGAGTAAGCTAAGACTGCTAATAAACTGCTCAAGTCTCATGAAATTTCACAACTTTTATTTTAAAACCTCTTAACATTACTCATATACCTTTAAAAAGATGCTAGATGGCATTAGAAACAAGTTCCTCTTACAAAAAGAAAAACCAAGAGTGAAAAGGACAGCAATTCTCAAGTTAATAGGCAGTGAAGGCAGTTTATCTAAATTGCAATAGTTTTTCCTAAGTTGAATACTTCAGTGTCTAACACTATTATTTACCCTTTCACATGTAATTTTTTCATGCTCCCCTACATTCCTTTTCTTCCCCTGTACTCTCTCCCATGGTGATTTAATCCACAGCTTCCAAGTCTGCAACTATAGCCCTAAACTGTTATACTTTACTCTGGACATCTAACTGTTGAAAAGACACCTAAAAAGTGGATATCCACAGGCAAAAAAAATAAACTCTTACCTCACGCTGAATATAAAAACTAATTCAAAATGAGTCAATGAAGTAAATAGAAGAGGTAAAACTATAAAATTCATAGAAGAAAACATAGAGGTAAATTGTAACCTTTGAGCTGGCAATGGATTCTTAGATATGAAACCAAAAGCATAAGCAACAACAGAAAAACACAGATAAGTTAGACTTCATCAAGGGCGTTTTTAAACTTCAAAGGACATAATCAACAAACTATAAAGATAACATACAGAATGGGAAAAAATATTTCCAAATCATAAAACTAAGGGTCTAATATCCAGAATATATAACACACTTTTAAAACTCAGCAACAACAACAAAAAAAATTCAATTAAAAATGGGCAAAGAACTTGTACATTTTTCTAAATAAGATATAAATGCCCAAAAAGCACATGAAAAGATGTTCAACATCATTAGTCATTACAGCACTGCAAATCAAAACCACAATGAGATACCACTTCATACTCACCAGGATAGTATAATTAAACAATAATTTTTTAAATGGAATATAACAAGTTGACAAAGATATAGAGAAACTGAAACCTTTGGTACACTGCTAGTAGGACTGTAAAATGGTTAGCTACTATGGAAAGCAGTTTGGTAATTCCTCAAAAAGTTAAATTTCCATATGTCTTTATGATTCCACCCCTAAGTATATCCCTAAAAGAACTGAAGACAGGTACTCGAGTATATGTACACATATATTCATAGCAGCACTATTCACAGTATCCAAAAGGTGGAAACAACCCAATGTCCATCAATGGACAGAAAGTTGTGTTAGATGCATAATTGAGATATTATTCAACCAAAAGAAGGAATAAAGTACCAATATATGCTAGAATGTGAAAGAACATCCAAACATTATGCTAATAAGGTCACATATATATAATGCTGTTTATATAAAATATCCAGAGTAGAGAAATCCATAGAGATGCAGATTGTATGGAAGGGGGAATGAGGATAAAGGGCTTAATGGATAAAAGGTTTAAATTTAGAGTAACAGACAAGTTTTGCAAATAGATAGAGGTGGTAGTTTTACAACACTGTGAATGTACTAAATGCCACTGAATTGTTCATTTTAAAATGGTTGATTTTTGTTATGTAAATTTCATATCAATAATTATGTTTAAAAGGATATATATACTAGATGAGCTGTCATCATCTGAGAATCAAACTCATTAATTTTCTCCCCAAAACCTGTTCCTTTTTTTGTATTCTCAATTTCAGATAAAAGTACTAGCCAGGTCCAGTGGCTCATTCCTATAATCCTAGTACTTAGGGAGGCCAAGGAGGAAGGATCACTTGAGCCTGGGAGTTCATGGAAGAATACAAAGATCACCTAATGGCAACCAAGCAGATCATCCAGAGGCAAAACTCCTTATATGAAAAATTCAAAAGTAATTAGACTTTCTATTATCTAAAGCCAGCATCTGGTACCAGGCTTCTTTCCCAAAAATTTTTAAGTAACTAGAATTTCTTTTTTTTTTCTTTTATTGTCATCAAGTAATCAGTGAGTAGAATTACTATACATCTCCAGAATTCATGCATGTTGAAACTCATTGTGCAACCCTTGCTAACATCAAGGCACCTAAATGTCTACCCAAATGTAATGATTTATCATGACCTACGTAACTAATTTGTGCAACCCTTGCTGACATCAAGGCACCCAAATGTAATGATTTATCATGACCTATGTAACTAATATGGTCCAAATTATCCTTAAGGTCCTGCTTTAAGGTCCATAAATACCCCTAAGGAAAATCTACTGCAACACACTCAGTCCTCTCTTGCTGAATGAAGCATTTTACCATACTCAGCTGCAGTGTTCTATCTAATAAAACTTTTCTTTCTGAACCTATACTGCTGTCAGTAAAAATCTTTTTTTAAGACAGAATCTTGCTCTGTTGCCCAGGCTGGAGTGCAGTGGCACCATCTCAGCTCACTGCAACCTTTGCCTCCCAGGTTCGAGCCATTTTCCTGCCTCAGCCTCCCAAGCAGCTGGGATTACAGGCGTCCACCACCACGCCCACCTAATTTTTAGTAGAGACAGGATTTTACCATGTTAGCCAGGATGGTCTCAATCTCCTGACTTCACAATCCTCCCACCTCGGCCTCCCAAAGTGCTGGGATTACAGGCGTGAGCCACTGTGCCGGGCCTATACGGTAAGAAATATATACAATATTTCTTATGGTATCACTGCTACTAATAACTACTTGAAGTAACTAATAAAAAGAAAAAAAATACATATTTTGTTCATATTGTTAAAAGAAAGACCTAAGATAAATTTAATGATTTAATTGAGCAAAAGACAGATTCACCAGGTGTGGTGGCTCACCCCTGCAATTCCAGCACTTTGGGAGGTAGAGGCAGAGACTGGAGGACTGCTTGAGCCCAGAAGTTTGAGACCAGCCTGGGCAGCACAGGGAGCTCCTACCCCCCATCCCGATTACAAATAATAAGAAAATGAAAATGGTGGTCTCAGCTACTGGGAAAGATAGAGGAGGGAGCAGCCTGAGGCATAAGCATCACTTGAGCCCCAGAGATCCAGGCTGCAGTGAGCCATGCTACTGCACTCCACCCTGGATGACTAAGCAAGACCCTGCCTCAAAAAAATAAATAAAGAGATTAATGAACCAGTTACCACTCAGTACTAAATGCAGTTCAGAATGTTCCATCCCCCAATGCATGCAGGTTATATTTATAGCCAGAGAAACAGAAATGACATACAGAAGTAGACTGATTGGCTGCAGTTCAGGTGTTTGCCTTATTTGAACATGTTTTGGCAATACACAGTCTATATGATTGGCTAAAAATTTGGCTGTTATGCTTGACTGAGACCAGCTACTTGTTATGAGAATATACTCTCAGGTTAGGCTGCAGGTAGTTTACATACTAAACTAGGTTATAATTCACTATGTAGAAAGGCAGCTTTAGGCTGCCTCTGAATTTAACTACAAATCTGACATTATGTTATTTTATGTGGATTGTCTCATCTCATCCTAAAAAATCCATGAGGAGAGTCTTATCATTATTTTGATTTTAAAGATGAGAAAGCAGGGCTTAAAGAAGTTCAGTGATTTGCAAAGAGTCATGATTACTAAGTGACAGGAGTAGGATGTGGAACACAAGTGTACAGCCTAGTTTGCATTTATTTCTATAAAGTAGAAGGCATTCAGAATGATTTCATTTAAGTATATTTTATTGAGTAGGAATAAAAAAAAAAAAAAGGATAAATTAATGGGTAAACCCACCAGAGTTATATGCAAATATCACTCATCATGACTTCTAGATTTCTACCTCCAAAGGCAGAAGGTAGTGATACGTATTAAAACCCAGACAACAAAACCTGTTATTTAATAACCCTTTAACATAAGTATTACTCATCATTCCACCCCTTGTAGACAAACTTCAATTTGTCACTATCCCATTAAAAATGAATAAGTGAATACTCACGAGCAAAAAATTTTTTTCTGATAAAAGCCAATTTTTTTCCGTCTATAGGTCATGATTTTTTTACTCCAAGAAACCTTTGCCTCACCTAAAATCGCAAAAATTTTCTCCTGTTTTCCTCTATACACTTTATGACTTAAACTCTTACATTTGGTCAATTTATTTTTCTATAGCATGAGGTAAGTACTGAGGTTGATATTTTTGTGTGAATTGTTTCAACAACCATTTGTTATAAAGACTACCTTTTTCCCCAGTAAACTGCCTTTGGCACATTTGTCTATTTAATTCCACTGATCTACATATCTATCCTTATACCAGTAATCATATTGACCTGATTACTGTACCTTTATACAAAATCATAAAATAAGGTTGATTCCTCTAACTTTGGTCTTCTTTTTAGTATTGTTTTGGTTATTCTAGGTCCTTTGCATTTCAATATACATTTGAAATTATCTTGATATTTTCTGAAAAATACCACCTGGGTTTTGATTGGGATTGCATTAAATCTATAGCTTAATGGAGAGAATTTACATCTTCATGATATGAGTCTTTCTAGACTGGGCACAGTGGTTCACGCCTGTAAGCCAGCATTTTGGGAGACCAGGGCAGGAGGATTGCTTGAGTACAGGAGTTCAAGACCAGCCTGGGCAACATGGTGAAACCCCAGCTCTATAAAAAATACAAAAATTAGCCAGATGTGGCCAGGCACAGTGGCTCACGCCCATAATCCCAGTACTTTGGGAGGCCGAGGTAGGCAAATCACAAGGTCTGGAGTTCAAGACCAGCCTGGCCAACATGGTAAAACCCTGTCTCTACGAAAAATACAAAAACTTAGCTGGGTGTGGTGGCAGGTGCCTGTAATCTCAGCTACTCAAGAGGCTGAGACAGAAGAATGTCTTGAACCTGGGAGGCAGAGGTTACAATGAGCCAAAATCGTGCCACTGCACTCCAGCCCGGGTGACAGACCAAGACTTCATCTCAAAAAGAAAAAAAGAATATATATGATTACCAAATAAGCACACAAAAAGATATTCAATCTCATTAATCATTAGAGAAATGCAAATTAAAGCCACAGTGAGATACTCCTAATCCTGAGCCACATCCACTAATATGGCTAAAATTTTAAAAAATGATAGCCAGGTGCGGTGGCTCACACCTGTAATCCCAACACTTTGGGAGACTGAGGCGAGTGGATCATGAGGTCAGGAGTTCAAGACCAGCCTGACCAACATGGTGAAACCCTGTCTCTACTAAAAAATTAACTGGTAGCATACACATATAATCTCAGCTACTTTGGGAGGCTGAGGGAGGAGAATGGCTTGAACCCAGGAGGTGGAGGTTGCAGTGAGCCAAGATTGCGCCATTGCACTCCAGCCTTGGCAACAAGAGTGAAACTCCATCTCAAAAAAAAAAAAAAAAAAAAAAAAAGATAATACCTAGTACTGACAAGATGTGAAGCAACTACTGGTAGAAATGCGAAAATGGTATAGCTACTTTAGAAAACAGATTAACAGGGCCAAGCACAGTGGCTCACGACTGTAATCCCAGTACTTTGGGAGGCCAAGGCAGGCAAATAACGAGGTCTGGAGTTCAAGACCAGCCTGGCCAATATGGTGAAACCCCGTCTCTACTAAAAATATAAAAAATTATCTGGGCATGATGGCAGACACCTGTAATCACAGCTACTCCCTGCACTTCAGCCCAGGTGACAGTGCGAGACCTCATCTCAAAAAAAAAGGAAAAAAGAAAACAGATTGGCAGTTTCTTATAAAGACAAATATTCAGTGGTAAATATGCATTTATAAAGATAAATTTACACTGGTAAATATACATTCCACCAGTCTCACTCCTAGGTATTTACCCAACAGAAATAGAAGCATATTCTACACCAAAACAAAAACAAAAAAAAATTATATGAACTTTCATAGCAGCTCTCTCCATAACAGGCAAAAACTGGAAACAACCTATATGGTCATTAACTGGGGAATGGAAAGTCTGTATACCCATGCCAATGGAATACTTTTCACCAATAAAAAGGAACAAACTGATACTCAAAACAACATGGATGAATCTCAGAAGGATTATGCTAAGTAAAAAAAGACACAAAAGACTACATACTGTATGATTCCATTTCTATGAAATCCTGGAATTTCACAGAAATTTCAGGCAAAACTGCAGTGACAAAAAAGTACATCAATAGTTGCCAAGGGCTGGGCCTGGGGAGAGAGAACAGACAGCAGAGGGACACAAGAGAACCTGGGGTGGCAGACATATTCTATACCAGGTCCATGTCCTGTTAGGGCCCAGGCTACATGGCAGGAGATGAGCTGCATGAGGCCGAGCATTACCACTTGAACTCCATCTCCTGTCAGATCAGCAGTGCAGCATTAGCTTCTCATAGGAGCGAGAACCCTATTGTGAACTACACATACAAGGGATTGCATGCTCTTCATGACAATCTAGCTAATGCCTGACGTTCTGAGGTGAAACAGTTTCATCCTGAAACCATCCCCAGCCCCCTCTACCCCATCTGTAGAAAAACTGTCTTCTATGAGACCAGTCTGTGGTACCAAATAGGTTGGGGAATGCTGTTCTATTCTATACTATAATTTGTATATAACTATATCATAATTGTGGCGGTGACACAACTATATACATCTGCCAAAATTTATCAAATTGAACACTTAAAATGGGTGAATTTTACTCTATGTAAACTATACCTCAGTAAAGCCAACTGATATACAGATATAGATATCCCCACCTTTCACAATAGAAAATGCACAACCACAGTGGCAGAAAGGTAATACTGAAAGGGGAAGTGGCTGAGTTTGGAATCTCTTTATAACACTGATGTAGGTAAAACAAACATCTATGGAAAAATTAATTAAGAATGATGGAATTATTTTTCAACTAAAAATAATATAAATTAAAATAAGAATCTTTTTAATGATGAGAAAAGGTTCTAATAAAAGTCTTGGAGTTTTGCTATTTCCTTTAAAAGTATACTCCATGTCACCTCAACAGACCGTTCTAAAATATTATTAAATTTAAAATATAATATTAATCAAAGCCACAATGAAACACCACTTAACACCCACTGTGATGGCTATAATCAAAAACACAGAAAAATATTGGCAAGGATGTAGTGAAATTGAAAACCTCATCTATTTCTGGGAAGAATATAAAATGGTGTAGCAAACCAAAAGTTTGGTAGTTCTTGAAAAAGTTAAAGAATTACTGCATCACCCAACAAATCTACTCTTAGGTATATACCCAAAAATACTGAAACCCAATATTCAAAACAAATTCGTGTGCACAAATGTTCAGAGCAGCACTATTCAAAATAGCCAAAAGGTGGAAACAACCCAAATGTCTATCAGCAGACAAACAGATAAACAAAATGTGGTTTATCTATACAATGGAATCGTATTCAGCCAAAAAAAGGAATTGATACATGCTATAATGTAGAAAAAATCTTGAAAGCATTGGGCTAAGTGGAAAAAAAAACAGACACAAAACATGACATATTTTATGATTCTATTTATATGAAATATTAGAATAGGTAAATCCACAGAGACAAAAAGCAGATTAGTGGATGCCAGCGCTGGAATAAGGGTGGAATGAATAATGACTGTTTAATGGATAGAGGATTTTTTTTGCAGGGGGTGGTGGTGAAAATGTCTTAAAACTTGATAAAGGTGGCTGCACACATTGCAAAGGCACAAAATGCCACTAAAATGCACACTTTAAAATGGTTAATTTTATGTTATGTGAAAATCTCACCTCAACAAAATTCAATAATTAGATGGCACCCAAAATGACATGTCATATTCAACATGAGAACTAATGATAAAATATTCAACAGAATATCATATCTCTTGTTTTAGTCAGAAATATTCCCAGCCAGGAATAGTGGCTCACGCCTATAATCCCAGCACTTTGGGAGGCTGAGGTGGGCAGATCATGAGGTCAGGAGATTGAGACCATCCTGGCTAACACGGTGAAAACCCATCTCTACTAAAAATACAAAAAATTAGCTGGGTGTGGTGACATGCGCCTATAGTCCCAGCTACCCGGGAGGCAGGAGAATCACTTGCACCCAGGAGGCAGACATTGCAGTGAGCCGAGATCAAGCCACTGCACTCAAGCCTGGTGACAGGGCGAGACTCCACCTCAAAAAAAAAAAAAAAAGAAAAGAAATATTCCCAATTCAGTTTAAGATTACGCCAGTTTGCTATAATCACAGTATCATGTTAGAATAATTACTGGTAATCATGGCCTGAACATTTTAGATTACTTCTATCCTCATGTTGCTTTTTAGAAGAATTGTTTCTAACAAAAATCACTCCTTGCTCATGGGCTCTTCCTGTCAGAACTGTGTTCACTCTGTAACACCTTTAGTCGAAGCAGTCTTATTTTCCTGATAACTTTGTTAATGTGCTACAAAAGACTGAACATTTGAGTATGTAGTATATATACTACTAAATTATGAATTAATAAATTGGTAGGATGTATGTAACACTTGACAATACTAGTACTCTCACCTTGATGGCCTCCTAAGGAAAATTTGCCTCCAAATTTTCAGCTGGAATGTCAATAGAATAACTGTTTAAAAAAAATTACAATACATGGCTTTTTAGATTTTCAGTAGATATGTTAAGAACCGTGTACGAATGTAAATGTCTGTGTACTGATCAACACTACCAATACAATTTCAATTATGGGGAAAAAAGCGAATGAACAAGGAAGACATGGCTTGGGGGATGAAAGGCAGTAGACAGGTAGGGTGAGTCTTAGAAATAATGATACAGCCAAGTGGATTTACATCAGAGATACAGAAAGCAAAGATCCAAACTAGATACTAGTTAACATATTTAGAATAAAGCAAAGCAGGAATTAACCTCATTTTACAGATGAGAAAAATGGAGACTCAAATATGTTTAGTCTTTATTCAGATTCACATAGCAGTAACAGAGTTTTATCTTCCGATTTCTAATGCAGGTCTTTCTCCTATGCCGGTTTTAACAACAGATTTTAACTGTATATATATTTTTAAAACACAAATAATAACTAATCTGGAACAAGACACTATGTAAGTTTTACTCCATCCCTAGGAACATATAAATATGATCCTATGATCTGTTTTAAAACAAGGCTGGGTAACCACTAATCAGAATCATGATTCCTACATATACAGGGAAAATAAGCCCTTAGAGAAATCGTCTCAGTAGACACTAGAAAATGAATAAGTACAAAAATCTCTTCATAAAAACATCATCTAGATGGACTCAAAATGAAAATACTTGCAACTTTAAGGCTTTTGCTTATCTACTCCCCAGACTCCGGTCAAGTCTAACCTCCTACAAGTTATCTTCCCAATAATTGTAACTAGCATACTTCTTATCCCCTTTTTGCTACCATTTAACTTATAATCAATACAATATTTATTTAAATGTTATGTTTTATTATTTTTAAATGCTTCTCCTGTTATATGTGGATCCTGTTCTGCTAACCCAAAAGTTCTTCGGAGGCTGGATCCATGTACTATAGAGGCCCATTACTCCAAAGAGAATACATTCTAGTTAAGATTTTTCAGAAATGTCACAGCAGGATAAACACTGACCTTTATTCCAGTACAGGTGGTCAAAGCAGAAACGGGCATGCAATATCAACTAGCAAATGTACCACCTAACATAAAATATCCAACTGAAAATCTCTGGGCAGGAGAATGGAAAGAGAAGAGCCAGCTTCAAGTTACAGTAGGTAAATAAATAGTTCAGGAAAAAAAAGCACAAGAGGAAACAAAAACAGATTTTCACTCTATATAATTTTTTTTTTAAGAATAATAACTCATCTTGAACAAGATGCCACGTAAGTTCTTCTCCATCCCTAGGAACATATCATGATATGATTGTATGATCCTTTTTAGAACATGCCCTGGTAGTCACTAATTAGGATCATAATTTCTACATATGCAGGAAAAATAAGCACTCAGATAAATCCTCTCAATAGACATTAGAAAATGAAGGTGAAGGTCGGGTGCAGTAGCTCACAATCGTAATCCTAACACTTTGGGAGGCCAAGGCAGGTGAATCACAAAGTCAGGAGATCAAGACCAACCTGGCCAACATGGTGAAACCCCGTCTCTACTGAAAAATACAAGACTTAGCTGGGTGTAGTGTTGCATGCATGTAATCCCAGCTACTCGGGAGGCTGAAGCAGGAGAATCGCTTGAACCAGGGAGTCAGAGGTTGCAGTGAGCCGAGATCATGCCACTGCACTCCAGCCTGGCAGCAGAGTGAGACTCCATCCCAAAAAAGAAAAAAAAAATGAAGTTGGTGAAGAATGAAAGAAATAAATTAACTGATGAACAGATAAACAAAATATAATATATACATACAACAAAATACTGTTCTGCAATAAAAAGGAACACATACTGCAACATGGCTGAATCTTGAAAAATATTAGACTAAGTGAAAGAAGCAGCCACAAAAAGCCACATATTTGATTCGATTTATATCAAAAATACAGAATAGGCAAGCCTATAAAGATGGAAAGTAGATTAGTGGTTGCCTAGTGCTGGGGGCAGGGGGATGGAACAATGAGGAGGTGATAGCTAAAGAGTACAGTTTCTAAAGAAATGAAAATGCTGTTAAATTGATTACAGTGATGGTTATATATGTCTGTGAAACACACCAAAACCACTGACCTATATACTTTAAGTGGGTGAATTATATCTCAATAAACTGTTAATTTAAAATAATAATAATAATTCAGGAATATTCTAGTTCACTTGGCCTACGTTCCAGGAATCTCAGTCCAGGAATCCCTTCGGCAACATACCACTTTAAAATTAAACATTCAGCTGTATCAGGGTGGCAGTAGTTCTCAAAGAGGTACATGTTAGAATCAGGATAACACTTTAAAGAAAATACAAAAAAAATTAAAAATAAAAATAAATAAAGAAAATACAGGCCAGGCATGGTGGCTCACGTCTGTAGCCCCAGCACTCAGGGAAGCCAAGGCAGGCAGATCACTTGAGGTCAGCAGTTTGAGACCAGCCTGGCCAACATGGCAAAACCCTGTCACTACTGAAAAGACAAAAAATAGCCAGGCAAGGTGGTACATGCCTCTAATTCCAGCTACTCAGGAGCCATGAGAATTACTTGAACCCAGAAGGCAGAGGGTGCAGTTGCGCTGAGATCATGACACTGCACTCCAGACTGGGCAACAGAGGGAGACCCTGTCTCAAAAGAAAAGGAAAAAGAGGGGAGGGGAGGGGAGGGGAGGGGAGGGGAGGGGAGGGGAGGGGAGGGGAGGGGAGGGGAGGGGAGGGGAGGGGAGGGGAGGGGAGGGGAGGGGAGGGGAGGGGAGGGGAGGGGAGGGGAGGGGAGGGGAGGGGAGGGGAGGGGAGGGGAGGGGAGGGGAGGGGAGGGGAGGGGAGGGGAGGGGAGGGGAGGGGAGGGGAGGGGAGGGGAGGGGAGGGGAGGGGAGGGGAGGGGAGGGGAGGGGAGGGGAGGGGAGGGGAGGGGAGGGGAGGGGAGGGGAGGGGAGGGGAGGGGAGGGGAGGGGAGGGGAGGGGAGGGGAGGGGAGGGGAGGGGAGGGGAGGGGAGGGGAGGGGAGGGGAGGGGAGGGGAGGGGAGGGGAGGGGAGGGGAGGGGAGGGGAGGGGAGGGGAGGGGAGGGGAGGGGAGGGGAGGGGAGGGGAGGGGAGGGGAGGGGAGGGGAGGGGAGGGGAGGGGAGGGGAGGGGAGGGGAGGGGAGGGGAGGGGAGGGGAGGGGAGGGGAGGGGAGGGGAGGGGAGGGGAGGGGAGGGGAGGGGAGGGGAGGGGAGGGGAGGGGAGGGGAGGGGAGGGGAGGGGAGGGGAGGGGAGGGGAGGGGAGGGGAGGGGAGGGGAGGGGAGGGGAGGGGAGGGGAGTCAAAAGGAAAAGAAAAGAAAAAGAGAAAAGAAATGAAAGGAAAAGACAAGAGAAGAAAAGAAAATACAGAAGCCTGTGACTAACTCCAGACATCTGGATCAAAATCTCTAGTAGGGTACACTCATCCATTTTTGTTTGTTTGTTTGTTTTAGGTTCCAGAGGTTAAAAGGGAAGCAGGTGAGGCTTTCACAGACATGTTGGGACCAAGTAGGAAAATCTAAATATGGTCTTTATATTATTAGACACTACTATTAAAATGATGTGGCCAGGCACAGTGGCTCACACCTGTAATCTCAACACTTTGAAAGGCTGAAGTAGGTGGATCACTTGAGGTCAGGAGTTCAAGTCCAGCCTGGCCAATATGATGAAACCCTGTCTCTACTGAAAATGCAAAAATTAGCCAGGTGTAGTAGTAACCACCTGTAATCCCAGCTACTTGGGAGGCTAAGATAGGAGAATCACTTGAACCCAGGAGGTGGAAGTTGCAGTGAGCCGAGATTGTACCACTGAACTCCAGCCTGGGCAACAGTGAGACTCCATCTCAAAAAATATATATAATAATAACAGTGCTAAACATCTTATATCTGATAATATATTGTAGCTGTTTCGGAGAGTGTCCTTCATCTTAGGAGAAATACTTAAATATGAGACATAGCAATTAGTCTGTGACTTGCTCTGAAATGCTTCAGGAAAAAATACATATATATACAGAAAAAAAAATGGCCAAATGTACAAATTAGTCCACCTAGGTAAAGCTTACATGAGTGCTCACTGTACCATTCTTTCCATTTTTCTGTAGATTCAAAAATTTTAAAATAAAAAATTAAGGAAATGGGAATTTCCAGAGATGATCCTGATTCTCTCTATGGCCTAGGAGTCACAAACTTTGGTATGATAAGGAAATCCTTTGATCCAAAAATTAGCTTCCCACCTGCTACACAAAGACTTCCTCCCCTCTGCTCCCAATTCCCATACTGAACAAATGGACAAAGCTTTCTATTCCATGTATGTTGACCAAAAGGCTTATATCTTCAAGTCTAGATGAGACTTTAACTGGAACACGTTTCTGTGATTGTACCCTACAAATTAGTAGTGTGCCTAGACGTAAAAATAGAGGAAACAGTGTGAGATGAGCAGAAAGCAGTGACTGCCTTAAGTACCCAGGCAGGGTTGAGGGTAAAAGGGTAGAATTTGTAACAACAGGCAGAAAACAAAACAACCTACCCAATCTACACATCTTAAATTTTGTAAGGCCCTGACTATCATACAAAGCCTAGACAAACAAAAAGCTTTTTTTTTTTCCCCAGACAAGATCTCACTCTGTCACTGGAGGCAGTGGCACAATCACGGCTCATTATAGCTTCAACTGCTTACACTCAAGCAATTATCCCACCTCAGCCTCCTGAGTAGCTGGGATCACAGGCACAAGCGCCATCTTGCTCAGCTAATTTTTTATTATTATTTTTTTTTTTTTTTTTTTTTTGAGACAGAGTTTTGCTCATTACCCAGGCTGGAGTGCAATGGTACGATCTTGGCTCACCGCAACCTCCACCTCCTGGGTTCAAGCAATTCTCCTCCCTCAGCTTCCCGAGTAGCTGAAACTACAGGTGCGTGCCACTATGCCCAGCTAATTTTTGTGTTTTTAGTAGAGACGGGGTTTTACCATGTTGACCAGGATGGTCTCGATCTCTTGACCTCATGATCCACCTGCCTCGGCCTCCCAAAGTGCTGGGATTACAGGCGTGAACCACCACGCCCGGCCCTATTATTATTATTATTATTATTATTATTATTATTATTTGTACAGACAAGATCTCACTATGTTGCCCAGGCTAGTCTCAAACTCCTGGGCTCAAGTGATCCTCCTGCCTCAGACTCCCAAAGTACAAGAATCAGAAGCGTAAGCCACTGCATCCAGCCCTTATTCTTATATATATACTTAAGTACCCACGATGTGCCAAACATGTTCCCTATCCTCACATACCAAATAGGTATACCACAGAGCTATAAACCAAAGCAGCACAACTTTACCAGATTTAAGAATCATTTCTATAAAAAAGAATATTCTTTCCCAGGAAAATTTACTCATTAAAGTTACAACCATATGGAATCTTTTTCTTGACCCTCACTATACAGTTAGTACCACTGATGAGAGGGCAATCAAAATAGACTCAATTAAAATCTCATTCTTAAGGTCAGGAGCAGTGGCACATGCCTATAATCCCAGCACTTTGGGAGGCTAAGGGGGGCAGATCACCTGAGGTCAGGAGTTCAACACCAGCCTAGCCAACAAGGTGAAACCCCATCTCTACTAATAATATAAAAAAAATTAGCCAGGCATGGTGGCACACACCTGTAATGCCAGCTACTCAGGAGGCTGAGACAGAAAAATTGCTTGAACCTAGGAGGCGGAGGTTGCAGTGAGCCAAAATCATCCCATTGCACTCCAGCCTAGGTGACAAGAACAAAACTCTATCTCAAAAAAAAAAAAAAAAATTCATTCTTAGCCTGATCCCATGACATGCACCTGTAGTCCTTGCTACTTGGGAGGCCGAGGCAACAGGAATGCTACAGCCCACGAGTTTGAAGTCAGCCTGGGCAACAAAGCAAGATCCTATCTCTAAAAAAAAAAAAAAAAAAATTAAAAAGTCATTCTTTTCCATACTTCACTTTAGGAAACTGAATTCTCCAAATCCTAAAAAGGAAAAAGAACAGATGTCGCAATGACAAATGACAGTAAGAATTTTTTATAGAGCAAAACACCACCTTTATGAACACTTACCAGGCCAGCAGTAAGAGAAGGTGCAGACTGTCCAAGGGACTGGTTTCTCATTCGAACCAGGTTTGATGTTTCTCCTGACGACTGCCAAGTCACCTGTCCCACACTGCTATGTACACTGCTGGACAAAGGGAGCAGCTGCTTACCTTCAAACATAAGGTTTGGAAAATATACTTGTAACTATTTATTTATAAATGAATGAAAAAATACAAATACAGTGCTATCAAGTAGATAAAATCATACTGATACAAAGTAAAATTGTTCCACATCCATTTTAGAATCTATTAAAATTTCCAACTATCCACTAAAAATTCTAATTGTCTTGGTGGTGAGGATAATGGCAAGTGGAACACTAAAATGGATTAACTATTTTATGTTCTCAATAATATTCATCATATGCCAGCCTTCCACTCTAACACCCAAACTAGCAGTCTAGGAGTTTTCGAATCCCTTCTAGCCTACAGAATTTCTCATCAACTCAATGTAATATTAGTGATACAAGTTTCCAGCAGGCAAACAATGAATCTATACTGCTCTCACCAGACTCCAAGTGCTCAGTTCAGGTTTACTGTTTACCTTAATCAGACTCCATGTGCTCAGTTCAAGTTTACTGTTTGCCTTAATCTCATTGAGACAGAGTCACTTATAAAGACCAAGTATGAAGAATTGCAATGACTTTTTTTTTCTTTTTTTGAGGTGAAGTCTCACTCACTGTCGCCAAGGCTGGAGTGCTGTGGCTCTACTCAGCTCACTGTAAACTCTACCTCCCAGGCTCAAGCGATTCTCCTGCCTCAGCTTCCTGAGTAGCTGGGACTACAGGCGTGCACCACCATGCCCAGCTGATTTTTTAAATTTTTAGTAGAGACAGGGTTTTGCCATGTTAGCCAGGCGGGTCTCCAACTCCTGACCTCAGGTGATCTGCTTATTACAGGCGTGAGCCACGGTGCCCAGCCTGCAATGACTTTCTGAGGTGAAAGTCTCATTTCTCCCCTTCTTCACACCATTCTTCACACTTTTGCTAGTGATCTAATCAACAAAAATGTGTTTATGTCATTTCCTTCCTTAAAAGCCTCTGATGGCTCCTTACTATTTGAAGAAATTAAGCCAAACGTTTTAGCATGTGAAAAAGACCCTCCATAAACCCAGATTATCTTTCTGGCCTCATCTCCTTCCACTCTTTTCCATACTTACTCACTCACTCACTTCAGTATTATGCCCTGTACTTTCCCCTGGCTTTATCGTAATCACTGACCTCACTTGAAAACTTCCTGTGCCTGACAAAATCTTAGTCATGAAATTACTTCCTGTGCCTGGCAAAATCTTAGTCACAAAAATACCCAATGTAGTAAAGATGTGAAGAAAGGGCTTAGGGGATACTGTTGTTTTCGCTGCTAACAAAATAAGATAACAATTCATTTGGAGAACAATTTAACAAAGTTAACCATAGAAGAAAATTAAGACATAGAAGAAAGTAAAAATTAAGAAAGATTTCTCCGTTTTCACGCTACTAAGTAAAAAAAAAAAAAAAGAAAGATTTCAGGACAGGTGTTGTGGCTAACACCTGTAATCCCAGCACTTTGGGAGGCCAAAGCAGGAGGATTGCTTGAGCCCAAGAATTCAAGACCAGCCTGAGCAACATAGCAAGAACCCATCTCCAAGAAAAAAAATTAGCCAGACATGGTGGTGTGTGCCTTTGGTCCCAGCTACTCAGGAGGGTGAGGAGAAGGGGGGAAGATCATTTGAGCTTAGGTAGTCAAGGCGTCAGTGAGTCATGGTCATGTCACTGTACTTTAGCCAGGGAAACAGAATGAGAAGCTGTCTCAAAAAATAGAAAAATTAAAAAAGGAAAGACTTCACTTTGACATAATGCATGTTTCTGTAGTGAATTTTTTGTATAACTAGCATATTTACTAGAAAATTACAACATGTTTTTAAAATCTAGTTAAGTTTTCAAGTCTCACTCAAATGTACCTTTTACTGTAAAGTCTTTCCATAAAGCCCTCCACAAAAATAATAATGATTATGATGATGGCTCTCTACTCAAAACTTCCATAAGCCCAGAGTAGAGCCTGCCTGTCTGCCTTCTTTCCTTCATTCTGCAAATGTGCATTTCTCCAGACGACCTGCCTACTTCTCACCTACTAATTCTAAAGGAAAGTCAGCTTAACTTATCCTATTCATACAAAGATTACTATCATCTCTCTCTTCAAAATAAAGAGGCCTGAGGAAACACTGTAGAAGAAACCTATTTGAGTATACACTTCTCACCTACTAATTCTTTTTTTTTTTTTTTTTTTGAGACCGAGTTTCACTCTTGTTACCCAGGCTGGAGTGCAATGGAGCGATCTCGGCTCACCGCAACCTCCGCCTCCTGGGTTCAGGCAATTCTCCTGCCTCAGCCTCCGAGTAGCTGGGATTACAGGCACGCGCCACCATGCCCAGCTAATTTTTTGTATTTTTAGTAGAGACGGGGTTTCACCATGTTGACCAGGATGGTCTCAATCTCTTGACCTCGTGATCCACCCGCCTCGGCCTCCCAAAGTGCTGGGATTACAGGCTTGAGCCACCGTGCCCGGCCTCTCACCTACTAATTCTAAAGCAAAGTCAGCTTAACTTATCCTATTCATACAAAGATTACTATCATCTCTCTCTTCAAAATAAAGAGGTCTGAGGGAACACTGTAGAAGAAACCTATTTGATCATACATCAGTAAGGAATGAAGCACACCGAGGACTGCCAAGGTGAGGAAAAGAAAAAAGACAGAAGGAACAACATAAACAAACAGAATAACAAGTCCTTTAGTAAATAAATAACACAGAAAAAAAGAAAACCTCTTAAAAATTCTAATTACTACTCTTACAATAATTCAATAGGCTGCTGCATAAAACATTCCCAGTTAAAGATGGCAGACTAAGCACATGCTTTTATCTTTTGTCCTCCATGAAACACCATAAAAATGAGACTCAAAAATAAAAAATAAAACAAAATAAAGAGACTCAAGAAGTAAGCTGGCCAGGCACGATGGCTAATGCTTGTAATCCCAGCACTTTGGGAGGCTGAAGCAGGTAGATCACTTGAGGTCAGGAGTTCGAGACCAGCCTGACCAACATGGTGAAACCCCGTCTCTACTAAAAATACAAAAAAAAAAAAAAAGCCAGGCATGGTGGTGCATGCTTACAATCCCAACTATTTAGGAGGCTGAGGCAGGAGAAAAGCTTGAACCCAGGAGGTGGAGATTGCAGTGAGTCAAGATCACACTATTGCACTCTAGCCTGGGCAACAAGAGTGAAACTCTGCCTCAAAGAAAATAAAGAGAAGGGTCCGGCACAGTGGCTCATGCCTGTAATCCCCTAAGCCCTTTCTTCACATCTTTATTACACTGGGTATTTTTATGATTAATCCCAGCAATTGAGGCCAAGGTGGGCAGATCACGAGGTCAAGAGATAGAGACCAACCTGGCCAATAGGGTGAAACCCCATCTCTACTAAAAATACAAAAATTAGCTGGGCATGGTGGCGCATGCCTGTAGTACCAGCTACTCAGGAGGCTGAGGCAGGAGAATCACTTCAACCCAGGAGGCAGAGGTTCAGTGAGCTGAGATGGTGCCACTGTACTCCAGCCTGGCAACAGAACGAGACTCTGTCTTAAAAAAAAAAAAGTAAGCAAACAAAGGCCAGAATGACAGAAATGAACAGACACTGACAATGAGCGGCTGAAAAAACTAGGGGTAAATCTAAAGCAGATAGGTGGATCATAACAATGGAACTGGACAAAGAAAGGCATAAGGTATAGTAAGCATGAAGCAGATTACAATTAAGTGGAGTATCTGGCCTGGCCTGGTGCTCAGACCTATAATCCCAGCACTTTGGGAGGCTGAGGTAGGTCTGCTCGAGCTCAGGAGTTCAAGACCAACCTAGGCAACATGGCGAAACCCTCTCTCTACTAACAATACAAAATTAGCTGGGCGTGGTGGTGCACACCTGTAGTCCCACCTACTTGGGAGGCTGAAGCGGAAGGAGGATTACTTGAGCCCAGAAGGTGGTTTCAGTGAGCTGAGATCTCACCATTGCACTCCAGCCTGGGCAACAGAAGAGACCCTGTCTCAAAAAAAAAAAGTGGTACCAGTCTACCCTGCAAAATCTTAGGCTGAGCACTCAGAAATGAGTAACACCCGAAAGGCATAAAATATGGGCTAAAATCAGATAACTGGAAAGTTCCATAGAAAGAACAAACACAACCACATTTCAACAATGTACCCAATATCCATGCAATTACTTCACAGGATAAAAGGACTTTAGCATTTCCAAAACAAAACACTGAATATTCTGGTTGTTAGGTGCTCAAAAGAAAGAGTTAATCCAGGTAAGAAAACTTTTTCCTTTTGTTTTGTTTTGGAGACAGAGTTTCACTCTGTCGCCCAGTCTGGAGTATAATGATGCTCACTCAGCCTCCGCCTCCCAGATTCAAGCAATTCTTGTGCATCAGCCTCCTGAGTAGCTGAAATCACAGGTATGCATCACCATACCTGGCTAATCTTTGTATTTTTAATAGAGATAGGCTTTTGTCATGTCTTGAACTCCAGACCTCAAGTGATCTGCCTGCCTGGGTCTCCCAAAATGTTGAGATTACAGGAATGACCCACCACACCCAGCCACATTTTAAAATCAAAAATCTAATTTACTCATGACAATCAGAAGATAATCATATTCCAGCCAGGCATGGTGTGTCATGCCTGTAATCTCAACACATTGGGAGGCCAAGGCAGGCGGATCACTTGAGGTCAGGAGTTGAAGACCAGCCTGTCCAACATAGTGAAACCCTGTCTCTACTAAAATTACAAAAATTAGCCAGGCATGGTGGTACCTGCCTGTGATCCCAGCTACTTGGGAGGCTGAGGCAGGAGAATCACTTGAACCCAGGAGGCAGAGGTTGCAGTGAGCCAAGATTACACCACTAAACTGCAGCCTGGGCAATAAAGTGAGACTCTGTTTCCGAAAAGAAAAAGAAAAAAAGATAATCACATCCCTTTAAAAGAAGAACAGAATGCTATCAAAAACCAAACAAGAAATGGCTCTATGTGGCTAAATATATGACCAGAAAAAATAAAAATTTCAATATAAGAGTAAGAAAATAAGGCCAATGGAATAGCCCTGAAAGGAACAGGAAGAAAAAGAAAACCGAAAATTGTTTATTTGTGGGTAGAAGAGTATAGTGAGATTACATTTTCTTCTCTACTAATCTCATATTTTTAGTTGCGATCAAACGGGTTTTCTTTTTTTAAAACTCTATTGACTGACCAGAATTATGCCACAATGTAATTGCTTCCTTTTATACTGTGCCTTCTTTGTATAATTTTTTCCCCTTAAATTAATTTTTTAAGTATCTTTTCTTTGAAGGAGGTAGAGAGGACACTGTGAGTTTTTAGGTTTTGAGAATGAAGAAAAAAAGAAAATCTACAGAAGCAAAGAATGTAAAGTCTACAGAAGTGGGCAGAGAGTAAAAATCAGAATGAGAGAGAGTAACCAGTAGTGATGATCAACCAAGAAATATCTATCAGGTCCTGCAGGTTAGCAATCAGAGATTCCATGAGGAAGAAGTAAGGAGAGAAAGACAGCCTTACCATAAGTGTTCTACACAAGACTACTACCAGAAAAGTGTCAAGATGCCAAGCCAATTAATACACCCTTAAATATTGACCACACAGTCCCACATTTCTTTAAAAAAAAAAAAAATCAAATATTTACCCGACAGAGAGCTGGCCAGGCTTCCTCTCCATAACTTACAATCATCCTGACTCAGTTGTCGTTGAAGTTTAACTTTTCCAGTAGATGAAAATATGTCAGGATTACTGAGTTTCCTGAAGAGCAAGGGACTAAGTCCAGTTACCACATCCTTCAAAGAGAAAAAAAAAGGCATAAGTCTTTAATATCTCTTCTGAAGTATGAGAACTTTATATTAAACATCTCTACAACACTCATTACAGTTTAAAAATGCCAACATATTATACTTCCCCCTCAACAGCTAAAGACAGAAACATACTTTTTAGTAAAAGCTGGGTATGCCGTAAAGGGCACAGGATATTGATTATAAAATGCCAAAGGAAAAATAGGTGAGAAGGGTCACAGGATGACAGACACTTTGAGAGGATATATTATTCATAATGAGTACACTTCTTAGTTAAGTGTATTTACATTTCTCCTTTTATTCATACCTTTCCTATATCCAGTAAAGAAAAGCATATTTTAGTTTTTAAGAAAATCATTGAATGGCAGATTTTACCTGTCATATAAAACTAGAAATACCTCTAACATTCAATTAATGATAAAATTAATCTTAGAGCTTTCTTTATTTGCCTATAAGAGGAGCTTAATACAGGTTTTCAAAGATAAAGTATATAGTGCTATGAAAAAATACAGGCAATATGAAACATTGACAGAACCTTCCCTTTTCCTTTTAGTCTAGTCCATTCCATTCTACTCCAATGCCTCTTTCTCCTCATTCAGCAAGCAGTGTCCAACAATATCATCAACATGCAGACATCTTTAAGCCAACACCCACCTAATCAGGAGTATTATAATAAATAAGAAACTTTTGAAAAAAAACAAGGGCAATGAGGTATATCTATTATATGTCAATGAAAGAAGCTATAAAAAATACAGATAAGTAACACATCAAACTGATCTAGACAGTACAGAGACAAGAAGCATAAGAAAATAACTGACCCCATGCCACCTGCCATTTGAAAAACAAGATTCAAGTAACTGGCACTATGGTAATACTAAAAGCCACAAGGGGAAAAAAAAGAGGAAATGTCCAGTTCTCTAAGATTAAAAAAAGAAAGAAAAAAACAAATTCTCTACAGTTATATATTGTGATTAGTGAGTTCAAAAAAAAAAAATGGGAAGTTGTCTGTGACTACCCAAAACATGATTTGATTTACAAATACCCAAACATATAAAGAGTGAAGTTGGTGAAGAAAAATCCCTGAAAAGAAGAAAAAGACAATTTCAAAACATGGTGGTAAATGAATAAAAGAATAAAGGAGGAAAGTGAGGCACTGAATCATCAAACATTTGATGTGTCCAGGCACCTAACTGTAGCAGGAGTGAGCAGTGAGACAGAGAGAACAGGAAATAGAACTTAACGCAAAATAGAAGGTAGCAAGGGAACAGCCTATATTCATACTATCTGGCATGTCAAGGATGAAACAGTACCTATGAATCAAGGAGAAACTAGGGAAGGAAGCAGAGTTTGGACTAATGCCGGTAACCAATTAAAGAGAGCTGGCCACTCACAAATGCGACAAGCACAGCAAGAAGCTCTAGGTGGAGAGAACTAAGAAGGCATCAAGAGAACTTGGAAGACATCAAGCTAAAGTGGATATCCTCTATGAAGGCAATATAGAGAGGAAAATACCCCATCCCAAAAAAAAAATCTTACAACCAGCTGCATGAGAGAACCAGTATTTGGATGCCTGCTACACTGTATGGATGAATAATCAGTCTTAGCCAGAGAAAGAACAATGAAAAAGAATTAGATCAGTACCAATTAAGAGAAACACATAAACTTTTCAATCTCCCTATTCCCTGCCACAAGACACCAAAGAAAGAAACTAGAAAACAGGAGAGGAGAAAAGAATGAGAGGATCACACCCCTGCTTATCCCAAGTCTGAGTTGAAACCTGTGAAAGGAAAGGAAATATAAATTAAATATGAAATGTAAATGTTTAAGCTAGGATTTTTAACTTTTACTGAAATATATTACTCATTTTAGAAAAGTACACATACCAAAGCATAGACTCAGTGAATTTTCACATATTGAACATACCCACTAAGCAGCATCAAGATTAAAACATTGAAAATACATAGTACCCCAGCCGGGAGCGGTGGCTCACATCTGTAATCCTAGCACTTTGGGAGGCCGAGGAGGGCAGATCACAAGGTCAAGAGATCGAGACCATCCTGGCCAACAAGGTGAAACCCCGTCTCTACCAAAAAGCCAAAAATTACCTGGGCATGGTGGCACACACCTATAGTCCCAGCTACTCGGGAGGCTGAGACAAAAGAATCACTTGAACCCAGGAGGCAGAGGTTGCAGTGAGCTGAGATCACACCATTGCGCTCCAGCCCAGGCGACAGAGTGAAACTGCTTCAAAAAAAAAAAAAAAAGAAAGAAAGAAAATACACAGTACCCCAGAAAGCCTCCTTGCACTGTTTCTGTCACTACCCTCGATCCCCCAAGGGTAACCACTATCCAGACCTCTAATAGCATAATCATATAAAGTGCAAAAAACTTTACATGGATGAATGAAATCAGTCAGTGTGGACTCTTCTGCCCTTCTATGTCTTGCTTCTTTTGCTCAACTAGACTGGACCTTGTTTGTTTGTCTGTTTTGAAACAGGGTCTTACTGTGTCACCCAGGCTGGAGTGCAGTGGCGTGATCTCAGCTCACTGCAAGCTCTGCCTCCTACGTTCAAGTGATTCTAGTACCTCAGCCTCCCAAGTAGCTGGGATTACAAGTGTGCGCCACCATGCCCAGCGAATTTTTTGTATTTTTAGTAGAGATGGGTTTTCGCCATGTTGACCAGGTTGGTCTCAAACTCCCGGATTCAAGTGATCCACCCTCCTCAGCCCCACAAAGTGCTGAGATTACAGGTATCAGCCACATGCCTGGCCTAGACTGGACTTTTTAAAACAGCAGAGCAGCCAGGCACGGTGGCTCAAGCCCATAATCCCAGCACTTTGGGAGGCCGAAGCGGGTGGATCACGAGGTCAAGAGATCGAGACCATCCTGGTCAACATGGTGAAACCCCGTCTCTACTAAAAATACAAAAAATTAGCTGGGCATAGTGGTGAGTGCCTGTAATCCCAGCTACTCAGGAGGCTGAGGCAGAAGAATTGCCTGAACCCAGGAGGTGGAGGTTGCGGTGAGCCGAGATCACGCCATTGCACTCCAGCCTGGGTAACAAGAGCGAAACTCCGTTTCAAAAAAAAATTAAAAAATAAAATGGCAGAGCATTACTGAATTTACTCAGGAAATCATTAAAGGATAAGGATGGGAGAACGACACAAATAAGACAGCATCACATATAATCCTACAGAGAAAGAAAAGAGGCGGGCCAGGCGCGGTGGCTCAAGCCTGTAATCCCAGCACTTTGGGAGGCCAAGGCGGGTGGATCACGAGGTCAAAAGATCGAGACCATCCTGGTCAACATGGTAAAACCCCATCTCTACTAAAAATACAAAAAATTAGCTGGGCATGGTGGCACGTGCCTGTAATCCCAGCTACTCAGGAGGCTGAGGCAGGAGAATTGACTGAACCCAGGAGGCGGAGGTTGCAGTGAGCCAAGATCGCTCCATTGCACTCCAGCCTGGGTAACAAGAGCGAAACCCCATCTCAAAGAAAAAGAAAAGAGGCATTGAGAAGTAGAACTTCCACACTAACTTACTTAATACTTGCAGTTTTCTAGTTCCAATTTCTACTCCCTTGTGAGGTGCAGCCAAACTCCAGGTTTTTTGTTTCAATGGGATATCACTGTACCCTATAATAAGCTCTTCCTTTCTGCTTAAATTAGGTCAAACTGGTCTCTACCATTTCTGCAATCAAATAATTCTTAAGTAAAATACAGAGTGAGGACAGGAAGGAATCTAGGATGACTTCCAGGTTTATGGTTTGGGTGGTACGCTTAATAGTCATGGAATACAGAAGGACACACAAGTTTACAAACAAAACACTGCTATGGCCATAGTAAATATTAGCATAACTACAAATTACAGTCACTTTCTAACAACTATTAGAGGAATTGTATTTAGCCTCAAAGAAAGAAAACTGAAGGAGACATGAATAGCTCTCTTCAACTGCACAAGGGATATCTCCTACATTACAGAAGAGTAAAACTTCTTACTTCACAGGGTACTGAAAGGAAAATAACAAAAAGAAAAGTAGGTTCTGAGAAACTGCTTTAGGCAGTTGATTCTCAAAGTGTGATCTCCAGACCAGCAGCAGCAGCTGTGAATTTATTAGAAATGCAAATTCTAAATAAAGCCCCACCTCCAATTTACTAAATCAGAAATTCCAAGGGTGGGGACTGACAATCAATGTTTTTTTTTTTTTTTTCTATTTTTTACATTGAACATTTTGAAATATTTTTTTTTTTTTTAATTTTTTATTGGATTATAGGTTTTGGGGTACATGAGCAGAGCATGCAAGACAGTTGCGTAGGTACACACATGGCAGTGTGCTTTGCTTTTCTTCTCCCCTTCACCCACATTTGGCATTTCTCCCCAGGCTATCCCTCCCCACCTCCCCCTCCCACTGGCCCTCCCCTTTTCCCCCCAATAGACCCCAGTGTTTAGTACTCCCCTTTCTGTGTCCATGTGTTCTCATTTTTCATCACCCACCTATGAGTGAGAATATGCGGTGTTTCATTTTCTGTTCTTGTGTCAGTTTGCTGAGGATGATGATTTCCAGATTCATCCATGTCCCTACAAACGACACGAACTCATCATTTCTGATTGCTGCATAATATTCCATGGTGTATATGTGCCACATTTTTCCAATCCAGTCTATTATCAATAGGCATTTGGGTTGATTCCAGGTCTTTGCTATTGTAAACAGTGCTGCAATGAACATTTGTGTACATGTGTCCTTATAGTAGAACGATTTATAGTCTTTTGGATATATACCCAGTAATGGGATTGCTGGGTCAAATGGAATTTCTATTTCTAAGGCCTTGAGGAATCGCCACACTGTCTTCCACAGTGGTTGAACTAATTTACACTCCCACCAACAGTGTAAAAGTGTTCCTTTTTCTCCACATCCTCTCCAGCATCTGTTGTGTCCAGATTTTTTAATGATCGCCATTCTAACTGGCGTGAGATGGTATCTCAATGTGGTTTTGATTTGCATCTCTCTGATGACCAGTGACGATGAGCATTTTTTCATATGATTGTTGGCCTCATATATGTCTTCTTTCGTAAAGTATCTGTTCATATCCTTTGCCCACTTTTGAATGGGCTTGTTTGTTTTTTTCCTGTAAATCTGCTTGAGTTGTTTGTAAATTCTGGATATCAGCCCTTTGTCAGATGGGTAGACTGCGAAAATTTTTTCCCATTCTGTTGGTTGCCGATCCACTCTAGTGACTGTTTCTTTTGCCGTGCAGAAGCTGTGGAGTTTCATTAGGTCCCATTTGTCTATTTTGGCTTTTGTTGCCAATGCTTTTGGTGTTTTGTTCATGAAGTCCTTGCCTACTCCTATGTCCTGGATAGTTTTGCCTACATTTCCTTCTAGGGTTTTTATGGTGCCAGGTCTTATGTTTAAGTCTTTAATCCATCTGGAGATAATTTTAGTGTAAGGTGTCAGGAAGGGGTCCAGTTTCTGCTTTCTGCACATGGCTAGCCAGTTTTCCCAACACCATTTGTTAAACATGGAATCCTTGCCCCATTGCTTGTTTTTGTCAGGTTTATCAAAGATTGTATAGTTGTGTGTATGTTGTGTTGCCTCCGGTGCCTCTGTTTTGTTCCATTGGTCTATATCTCTGTTTTGGTACCAGTACCATGCTGTTTTGATTACTGTAGCCTTGTAGTATAGTTTGAAATCCAAAACCCATCAGTGTGCTGTATCCAGGAAACCCATCTCACATGCAAGGATACACAAAGGCTCAAAATAAAGGGATGGAGGAAGATTTACCAAGCAAATGGAAAGCAAAAGAAAGCAGGAGTTGCAATTCTCATCTCTGATAAAATAGACTTTAAAGCAACAAAGATCAAAAGAGACAAAGAAGGCCATTACATAATGGTAAAAGGATCGATACAACAAGAAGAGCTAACGATCCTAAACATATATGGACCCAACACAGGAGCACCCAGATACATAAGGCAAGTTCTTAATGACTTACAGAAGGACTTAGACTCCCACACAATAATAGTGGGAGACTTTCACACTCCACTGTCAATACTAGACAGATCAACCAGACAGAAAATCAACAAGGATACCCAGGGCTTGAACTCAGACCTGGAGCAAGCAAACCTGGTGGACATTTACAGAACTCTCCACCCCAAATCCACAGAATACACATTCTTCTCAGCACCACATCACACCTACTCTAAAATTGACCACATAATTGGAAGTAAAGCACTGCTCAACAAATGCAAAACAACTGAAATCATAACAAACAGCCTCTCAGACCATAGTGCAATCAAGTTAGAACTCAGAATTCAGAAACCGACCCAGAACCGCACAGCTTCATGGAAACTGAACAACTGGCTCTTGAATGTTGACTGGGTAAACAACGAAATGAAGGCAGAAATAAAGTAGTTCTTCGAAACCAATGAGAACGAAGACACAACGTGCCAGAACCTCTGGGACACATTTAAAGCAGTCTCTAGAGGAAAGTATATAGCAATAAGTGCCCATATGAGGAGAATGGAGAGATCCAAAATTGACACCCTATCGTCAAAATTGAAAGAGCTAGAGGAGCAAGATCAAAAAAACTCAAAACCCAGCAGAAGACAAGAAATTACTAAGATCAGAGCTGAGCTGAAGGAGATTGAGACACGAAAAACCCTTCAAAAAATCAATAAATCCAAGAGCTGGTTTTTTGGAAAGATCAACAAAATAGACAGACCACTAGCCAGATTGATTAAAAATAAAAGAGAGAACAACCAAATAGATGCAATAAAAAATGATAAAGGGGAAATCACCACAGATTCCACAGAAATTCAAACCATCATCAGAGAATATTACAAACAACTCTATGCACATAAACTAGTAAACCTGGAAGAAATGGATAAATTCCTGGACTCCTGTGTCCTCCCAAGCCTAAACCAGGAGGAAGCTGAAACTATAAATAGACCAATAACCAGGTCTGAAGTTGAGGCAGCAATTAAGAGCCTACCTCACAAAAAAAGCCCAGGTCCAGACAGGTTCACAGCCGAATTCTACCAGACACACAAGGAGGAGCTGGTACCATTCCTTCTAAAACTATTTCAAACAATCCAAAAAGAGGGAATCCTTCCCAAATCATTTTATGAGACCAACATCATCCTGATACCAAAACCCGGCAGAGACCCAACGAGAAAAGAAAACTTCAGGCCAATATCCATGATGAACATAGATGCAAAAATCTTCAATAAAATATTGGCAAGCCGATTGCAACAGCAAATAAAAAAACTTATTCATCATGATCAAGTAGGATTCATCCCAGGGATGCAAGGCTGGTTCAACATACGCAAGTCTATCAACGTAATTCACCACATAAACAGAACCAAAAACAAAAACCACATGATTATCTCAATTGACGCAGAGAAGGCATTTGACAAAATTCAACAGCCCTTTATGCTAAAAACCCTCAATAAACTCGGTATTGATGGAACGTATCTCAAAGTAATAAAAGCTATTTATGACAAACCAACAGCCAATATCATACTGAATGGGCAAAAACTGGAAGCATTCCCTTTGAAATCTGGGACTAGACAAGGATGCCCTCTCTCACCACTCCTATTCAATATAGTACTGGAAGTTCTAGCCAGAGCAATCAGGCAAGAAAAAGAAATAAAGGGTATTCAAATAGAAAAGGTGGAAGCCAAATTGTCTCTATTTGCAGACGACATGATGGCATACCTAGAAGACCCCATTGCCTCAGCCCAAAAACTCCTGAAACTGATAAACAACTTCAGCAAAGTCTCAGGATATAAAATCAATGTGCAAAAATCACAAGCATTCGTCTACACCAATAACAGACTTAAAGAAAGCCAAATCAAGAGCGAACTGCCATTCGCAATTGCTACAAAAAGAATAAAATACCTTGGAATACAACTCACAAGGAACGTAAGGGACCTCTTCAAGGAGAACTACAAACCACTGCTCAACGAAATCAGAGAGGACACAAACAGATGGAGAAACATTCCATGTTCATGGTTAGGAAGAATTAATATCGTGAAAATGGCTATACTGCCCAAAGTAATTTACAGAATCAACGCTATCCCCATCAAGCTACCATTGACTTTCTTCACAGAACTGGAAAAAACCACCATGAACTTCATATGGAACCAAAAGAGAGCCCGCATAGCCAAGTCAATTCTAAGCAAAAAGAACACAGCGGGGGGCATCACACTACCGGATTTCAAACTATACGACAATCAATGTTTTAACAAGCCTTCTAGGGAATTCTGAAACATGCTAAAGTTTGAGAACCATCAAACTAGTTCAACAGCTTTCCATATGATGCCACCAACACAGATATATTTATAAATGTTGAGAACTGTGTCACAAATTATTTGAAAGTGATAATAGCCGGGTGTACTGGCTCATGCCTGTAATCCCAGCACTTTGAGAGGCCAAGGCCAGCAGATCACCTAAGATCACGGGTTCAAGACCAGCCTGGCCAACATAGTGAAACTCCATCTTCACTAAAAATACAAAAAAAAAAAAAATTGCCAGGTGTGGTGGCACATACCTGCAATCCCAACTACTCGGGAGGCTGAAGCACAAGAATGGTTTGAACCTGGGAGGCGGAGGTTGCAGTGAGCCAAGATCGCACCACTGCACTCCAGCCTGGGCAAGAGAGTGAGGCTTCATCTCAAAAAAAAAGAAAGAAAGAAATTGATAATAAAGTATTCAAGTTTGCAAATGGTTTACTTTCTAAATTAAATGAAAGCAGGTGCTATCAACTAAATGTTACATCCCTCCCCCTCCCCAAAATTGAAATGTTGAAATCCTCATTCCCCAAGGTGATGGCAATAGAAGGTAGGGACTTTGGGAGATAAATGGGTCATGGAAGTGAAGCTCTAAAGAATGGGATTGGAGCTCTTATAAAAAAGCCTCAGGAGAAACCTCTAACCTCTTCCACCATGTGAAGATATATAGCAGGAAGGCACCATATGCAAACCAGAAAGTGTCCCTCACCAGACAGTTAATATGCTGGCACCTTGATCTTAGACTTCCCAGCCTCCAGAACTGTAAGAAATTAATTTCTGTTGTTTATAAGCTACCCAGTTTATGGTATTTTATTACAGCAACCTAAATACACTAAAACAGCCAAGTTCTTGGTAAACACTACAATAAAGTCAATTCATTGGTATAGTAATATTCTTTATTAAGTGAGGTTTTTTTAAAGGTGGAATTACAGCTAACGTCAGAAATTACATATAACCTGTATTTATCTATTGTAGCAATAAAGTATCTAATATATGCCATATATATATTTCATCTTTTCTTTAAGAATAGATTGAAAATTGCTAGACTACACAATCTCTATGTGTTCCTGTGAACTCTGAAGAGCTTACTGCTTTCTCTTTTAATTCAGCTCACAGAATTGTACCTATTTTTCCTCTTGCCCTAGGTAGTCCTCATGAACCCTCCCTCTCTTGACTCAGAACTATTTCCCTCCTTCACAATGCCAAAACAAATCTCAGACTAACTTTATCCAAAATGCAAGTTTTGTGCTTATTCTGCACTATGCTATTAAGGATAGGATTCCAAGTAGGCAAAAAATTCACAGCCAAAAACAGGAGTGTACACACTAAAAACTTGTCTGTCAGGCTAAAAACAGGTTAACTTTCATTAGAGGTTGTCTTCCCCCATATACCAGCAATCCAGTAGGTACAAAAATTCTATACCTTGCGGCAGATTTCTCCTGACCCGTCCTACCAAGAGTCAAACCAGTCACACTTATCAAAGTCTATTCTCTCTCTCTCTCTTTTTTTTTTTTTTTTTTTTTTCTGAGACAGAGGCTCACTCTGTTGCCCAGGCTGGAGTGCAATGGCACAATCTCGGCTCATTGCAACCTCCACCTCCCAGGTTCAAGTAATTCTCTCTGCCTCAGCCTCCTGAGTAGCTGGGATTACAGGCGCCCACCACCAAACCTGGCTTTTTTTTTTTTGGCATTTTTTAGTAGAGATGGGGTTTCACCATCTTGGCCATGCTGGTCTTGAATCCCTGACCTCATGATCCACCCTCTTCGGCCTCCCAAAGTGCTGGGATTACAGGCATGAGCCACCGAACCCAGCCAAAGTCTATTCTCTTTCTCAATATCGAAAGCCTCTCTCCATACACAAAATAAATGAACCTCAACCCATACCTCAGGGATATATACACAACATACATAAAAATTAACTCTAAATGGATCACTAATAAAACCTAAAAGTATAAAACTTCCAAGCCAGGCGCAGTGGCTCACGCCTATAATCCTACCACTTTGGGAAGCTCAGGCAGATGGATCACCTGAGTTTGGGAGTTCGAGACTAGCCTAATCAACATGGAGAAACCCCATCTCTACTAAAAATACAAAATTAGACGGGCATAGTGGTGCATCCCTGTAATCCCAGCTACTCAGGAGGCTGAGGCAGGAGAATCACTTGAACCTGGGAGGCGGAGATTGCAGTGAGCCAAGATCGCATCACTGCAACTCCAGCCTGGGTAAAAAAAAAAAAAAAAAAAAATCCATAGTAAAATACAAGAGAAAACTTGAGTAACTGAGTCAAACAGAGATCTAAGATAATACATAAAGCACAATTTTAAAGGAAATAAATTTATAAATTGAACATCAAATTTTAAAACTTCTATCTCCAAAAGATACTGCTAAAAAATGAAAAGAAACCAAAGAAGAGGAAAATTACCTGCAAAATACACCTCATAAACAACTAGCATAAAATATAAAGATCTTGCCAAATGCGCTAGTATGCACCTGTAGTCCCAGCTACTCAGGAGGTTGAAATGGGAGGATCTTTCAAGCCCAGGAGTTTGAGTCCAGCCTGGGCAACATAGTGAGACCCCCACCAAAAAAAGGGAACAAAATCTCTCACAATTCAACAATAACAAAACACACAAGCCAAGAAAAAACATGAAAAAAAAAAAGACTGAATGGGTACTTCAACAAAGAGGCAAATACAGCAAATAAACATATGAAACCATCCTCAATATCATCCATCATTAAGGCACCACAGGGCCCATATGCAGTAGCTCACACCTGTAATCCCACCATTTTGGTAGGCTCAAGCAGCAGGATTACTTAAACCCAGGAGTTCAAGATCAGCCTGGGAAAGATGGCAAGACTCCACCTCTACAAAAAGTTTTTTTAAAAAATTAGTCAAGCATGGTGGCATATATCTATTAGCCCTCAGGAGGCCAAGGTAAGAAGGTCACTTGAACCCAGGAAGTCTAGGCTGTAGTGAGTTATGATCACACCACTGCACTTCAGCTTGAGAGTGCAGAGTCTTCACAGGGCAAGACCCTGTCTCAAAAAAAAAAAGGAACCATAAATTAAATTTAAATGAAAGGTAACATCAGCAAACTGGTATAATATGCAGCTCCAAACTCCCACACTCCCATAGAAACACTGAAAAAACAAGCAGAAACTGTCAGAACTCTGAGAATAGTCAGTTCATAACCACCAAGATAATGCTGCATCAAAAAGTCCACCTAAAAAAACTCAGGAAAAGTAGCCAGGCATGGTAACTCATGCCTATAATCCTATATTTGGGAGGGTGAAATAGGAGGATCACTTAAAGCCAGGAGTTTGAGACTAACCTGGGCAACATAGCAAAACCCCATCTACAAAAACTAAAACATTTTTTTAAATTGGCCAGCCATAGTGGCATGCAACTGTAGTCCTAGCTATTCAGGAGGCTGAGGTGGGAGGTTCACTTGAGCCCAGCAGTTTGAAGCTGTGGTGAGCTGTGATTATGCAACTGCACTCCAGCCTGGGCAACAGAGCAAGACTCCTGTCTCTTTAAAAAAAGAAAAAAAAAAAGTAAGACAGCCTTATGGCATTATTTGCCCTTACCCCACCCACTCCTTGGCATGGCGGCAGTCTTGAAGACAGCAGGTCATAATCCAACTGTGAGATACTGATCCCTGGTTCTGAAGCGGCGGGGCAGACCTGTTCACAAATGTTGGCCTGTTCTAACTTACCTAAGGGTCACCTAAAGGTCTCAGGCAAGGTGCTTCCATCAATTTACCTAACTCAGAACCTGTTCAAGATGGAAAATAGCAGGCATTGCTCAAAAACAATGAAAAATGATGCAATCTCCCTCAGCCACTAGAAGCAAGATTACAAATGAGACATAAAATAGACCACTTAGGGTCTGAGAGGAAATTCCAAAAAATTTTCTTTTGGAAAATTAGGGTAAGCAAAAATACCTGTATATACTAGGTAATTTAAAAAGCCACCTGCATGTCCTGGGCAAAATGCATGCTCTGAAAATACCTTAAGCTTTCATTCAGGCTGATCAGTGCACATCTGGCTAAGTTTTGAAGGAGGAACCAGCAAAAAGCCAATCTGCCAAAACTGGGAAAGGTGTGTTTATCTGGTCCTTGGCCATTAAAGACATCTCCATCAAAATACAAGCTAAAGGTCCGGCACAGCAGCTCACACCTATAATCCCAGCACTTTGGGAGGCCAAGGCGGCCAGATCACTTAAGGTCAGGAGTTCAAGACCAGCATGGCCAATATGGCGAAACCCCATCTCTACTAAAAACACAAAAATTAGCCAGGCGTTGTGACACATCCCTGTAATCCCAGCTACTCAGAAGGCTGAGACAGAAGAATCGCTTGAACCCAGGAGGCAGAGGCTGCCATGAGCCGAGATCACACCACTGTACTCCAGCCTGGACGACAATGCAAGACTCCGTCTCAGTGTGCATGCACGCACACGTGCTAAGAAACACACTTCAGTGACAAAACATGGCAAAAAATACAATTTCTACAAAAATGGTATTTTCTACAAAAAATATTAGGAAAATGCACTATACAGACAACTACAGCCTTCAACAATCAAAAAAACAGCCAACACTGCAGAAGGAAGAGAAGCTGATTTCAGTTACCAATGTTCAAATGACCACTATTCAACAACATCAAAAATAATCACAAGGTATATAGAAAAACAAGAAAGTATGGACCATTTAAGGAACAAAATAGAAAGACACTGAGTAACATAGCAAGACCTTGTCTTTATTTAAAAAAAAAAAAGATAGCTAGGCATGGTGGCACCCCAGCTACTTGGGAGGCTGGGGTGGGAGAAGTGCTTAAGCATAAGAGGTGGAAGTTGCAGTGAGTCATGATCAAGCAAGCTACTGCACTCCAGCCTGGGCAACAAAGTGAGACATGTCTCAAAAAGAAAAAGAAACTGTCCCTAAGGAAGACACTGGACTTAGCAATAACTTTAAATCAACTCTCTTAAATATGCTCAAAAGAGCCAAATGAAAATATAGACAAAGACCAAAAGGAAATTAAGAAAATAAAGTATAAAAATAATAATAAAAAG
This sequence comes from Callithrix jacchus, assembly GCF_049354715.1. Classification (NCBI taxonomy): domain Eukaryota; kingdom Metazoa; phylum Chordata; class Mammalia; order Primates; family Cebidae; genus Callithrix; species Callithrix jacchus. The sequence goes on along the minus strand of NC_133508.1, from coordinate 82,569,869 downwards.
AAGATAGAAAAAAAATTTTTAATTTGTATTTATTTATTTAGAGATGAGGGTTTCACCATGTTGCCCCAGCTGGTCTCAACCTCCTGAGCTCAAGCAATCAACCCACTTCAGTCTTCCAAAGTGCTGGGATTACCAGGATGGGCCACCGTGCCCAGCAGAAATTTTTAAAAACAAACCAAAAAAAAATTCTGAAAATGAAAAGAAAAATAACTAAAATGAAAAAATTCAGTTGAGGGATTCAACAGCAGATCTGACCATGCAAAGGCATAATCAACAATACTGAAAAGAGGACTACTGAAATTATACATTCTAAGAAGCAGAAAGAAGAGAAAATGAGGAGAAGTAAACAGAGCCTAAGGAACCTGTGGGACACCTTCAAGTGAACAATAAGGCCAGGCTTGGTGGCTCATGCCTGTAATCCCAACACTTTGGGAGGCTGAGGTGGGCAGATCAGTTGAGGTCAGGAGTTAGAGACAGCCTGGCCAACATGGCAAAACCCCATCTCTACTAAAAATATAAAAATTAGTCGGGCATGGTGGCACATGCCTGTAATCCCAGCTACTCAGGAGGCTAAGGAACAAGAATCGCATGAAACTGGGAGGCAGAGGTTGCAGTGAGCCAAGATTGCACCACTATACTCCAGCCAGGGCGACGAGCACAACTCTGCTGCTGCAAAAAAAAAAAAAAAAAAAAAAAAAAACTGGAACAATATATAAATATGGGAATTCTAGAAGAGAAAGGGGCAGTAAGAAATGGAAAGAGGCCAGGTACAGTGGCTCACGTCTGTAATCCCAGCACTTTGGGAGGCAAGGCAGGCAAATCATGAGGTCAGGAGTTCAAGACCAGCCTGGCCAACATGGTAAAACCTGTTTCTACTAAAAATACAAAAATCAGCAGGTGTGGTGGTGCATGCCTGTAGTTCCAGCTACTCATAAGGCTGAGGCACAAGAATCACTTGAACCCAAGAGGAAGGGAGGTACAGTGAGCCAAGATCGTGCCACCACACTCCAGCCTGGGTGGCCAAACGAGACTCTGTCTCAAAAAATAAAAAAAGAACATATGAATAGATCACATACAAAAACTTCCCAAATGTGATGACAGATACAAATATACACATACAAATTCTCCATGACTTCTAAACCGGTTAAATTTAAAAAGGCTCATATGGAGACATATGAACCAAACTGGCAGAGTCAATGGCAAAGAAAGAATATTGAAAGCAGCAAGAGAGGCCGGGCACGGTGGCTCAAGCCTGTAATCCCAGCACTTTGGGAGGCCGAGGCGGGTAGATCATGAGGTCAAAAGATCAAGACCATCCTGGTCAACACGGTGAAACCCCGTCTCTACTAAAGATACAAAAAATTAGCTGGGCATGGTGGCATGTGCCTATAATCCCAGCTACTCAGGAGGCTGAGGCAGGAGAATTGCCTGAACCCAGGAGGCGGAGGTTGCAGTGAGCTGAGATCACGCCATTGCACTCCAGCCTGGGTAAGAAGAGCGAAACTCCGTCTCAAGGAAAAAAAAAAAAAAAAAGAAAGCAGCAAGAGAAAAGCAACTTGTCAAATACAGGTGATCCTCAATCAACGAACAGCTCATATCTCATCAGAACTGTGGAGTCCAGAAGTGAGTAGGATAACATAGAATTCTATCTTGAGCATAACTGTCCTTCAGAAATAAGGGAAAAAAATCAAGGCTGGGTGCAGTGGCTCATGCCTGTAATCCCAGCACTTTGGGAGGCAGAGGCTGGCAGATCGCTTGAGCCCAAGAGTTCAAGACCAGCCTGAGCAACATGGCAAAACCCCGTATCTACAAAAAATACCGAAGTTAGCTGGACATGGTGACATGTGCCTGTAGTCCCAGCTACTCAGGAGGATGAGGCAGGAGAATTGCTTTAGCCCAGGAGGTCAACACTGCAGTGAGCCAAGATTGTGCCACTACATCCAGCCTGGGCAAAAGAGCAAGACTCTGAATCCAACAAAAACAAAAATAAAGAGAGAAATCAAGACATTTTCAGATTTAAAAAAAAGCAGAGTCCATCACCACTAACACCTGTTCTGCAACAAATGCTAAAAGGCATCTTCAGGTTGAAATGAAAGGACACTAAACAGAAACTTAAAGCCCCGTCTCTACTAAAAATATAAAAATTAGCTGGGTGTGGTGGCATGCGACTATAGTCCTAGCTACTCCAGAGGCTGATACAGGATAACCACTGGACTCTGGGAGAAGGAGGTTGCAGTGAGCCGAGATCGCACCACTGCACTCCAGACTGGGAGATAGCATGCGACTCCGTTATAAAAAAAAAAAAAAAAAAGTCTGACAAAACTATATTACTTGTGCTTTGCTGAAATAATGTCAGAGAAACTATGTAGCTAATTAATCTCCAACAAATTAATGGTTAAAGGATATGTGCAACTATTACTCAGGTTTACCCTTAAGAAACCTACACTAGGCCGGGCACAGTGGCTCACGCCTGTAACCCCAGCACTTTGGGAGGCCGAGGCAGGTGGATCACGAGGTCAAGAGATCAAGACCATCCTGGTCAACATGGTGAAACCACGACTCGACTAAAAATACAAAAAATTAGCTGGGCACAGTGGTGCATGCCTATAATCCCAGCTACTCAGGAGGCTGAGGCAGGAGAATTGCCTAAACCCAGGAGGCGGAGGTTGCGATGAGCCGAGATCGCGCCATTGCACTCCAGCCTGGGTAACAAGAGCAAAACTCCGTCTCAAAAAAAAAAAAAAAAAAAAAGAAACCTACACTAAAGGCACAACTAAGATGGTATCACAGAATTTTAACACATGGTTCCCTCGGGCTGAATTTGTTCTTAATTACCTTCTAAAACCTAGGGAGACTATTCTATTTTCTAAGCCACTTACTTAATAGAGAAATCCATAAAAGTTTGCCAGAAGGGGAAAATGTACAAATTAAAGCCTCCATTCAAGCTGAATAAAGTAAGAGAACAGTTCAATAACACCAACAAATCAAGGTCAAGATATTATTTTCTTTTTTAGACAGAGTTTTGCTCTTGTCACCCAGGCTGGTGTGCAATGGCGATATATTAGCTCACTGCAACAAGCAATTTTCCTGCCTCGGCCTACAGGTACACGCACTACGCCTGACTAATTTTTTTATTTTTAGTAGAGACAGGGTTTCACCATGTTTGCCAGGCTGGTCTCAAACTTCTGACCTCAGGTGATCTGTCTGCCTCAGCCCCCCAAAGTGCTGGGATTATAGGCGGGAGCCACCATGCCCAGCCAATATGTCTTTTTCTATTATATTTATTTCTAAAAAGCAGATAAGAACACTATAAAATATGAACTCTATATTCACACATCCTATGCATGTGCTTTGAAAATATAATTAACCATTACTAAGTGCTTCCTATTATCATCAGCTTTTACAATAAGTGTTTTACAGAGATTAAACCCTCACAATAACCTTATGAAACAGGTAATATTATCTCCTCTATAAATATGGAACAATTAGGCTTCGAGAACTTAAGTAGCTTGTTTCAGGTCACAGAGCTGGAATCTGAACTCAGAGAATTTGACCCAATCTCAATCACTGCGTATTCAGTCAAGAAATATTTGTTTAGCATCTTCTATGTGAATAAGAAACAATTCTGGAAACCAGAGATATAGCAGTGAAAAAAACAAACCCAAATTCCTGTCCTCAAGAATATGAGGACAATAAACAACCAGTATGTGACAATAACAGGTGAATAAAGAATAATAATAATAAAAGAAAGGGAGTAACAAAAAAGTTACTTTAGAAAGGTTAGTCAAGGAAGGCCTCTTTGAGGAGGTGGTCTCTGAAGAGAGACCAGAGAGAAATGAGAAAGCCTGCTATATACATATATCTGGAACAAGAATATCTAAGTTAAAATAAACAAACTAATATAAAAGTCCTCAATAATGATTCTTTAAATGTCCTCAGCCAGGAGCATGTTTAACATATTCAGGGACCATCAAGGCAGCCAATGTGGCTACAGCTCAGTGAACAAGACGAAGAATGAAGAAAATGAGGTGAGATAAGTCCAAGGGCCAGACCATGTACAATCCTGTAGGAAAAAGTAAGCATTTTAAATTTGAATCCAAATTGTGACGGGGGAGGATGACAAACTCTGACTTAAGCTTTTTTAGGGTAACTTGTGTGCAAAATGTCACAGGAGAGAGGAGGAGGGCAGTAAGAACAGAATCGAGAAGACCAATTAGGAGACTTTTACAGTAATCCAAATGAAAAATAATGGAGGCTAGAACTAGAGTAGTGGTGGAGATGGTAAAGAAGTCACATGCAACATCAATGTACCATCAGCTCTCTATATGCACGGGTTCTCCTTCTACAGATTCAACGAAATGCTAATCAAAAAAATCATAATAAAGTAATGCAAGTTTAAGAATACAGCATAACAACCAGCCAAGCGTGGTGGCTCACACCTGTAATCCCAGCACTTTGAGAGGCCGAGGTTGGCGAGTCTGAGACCAGCCAGGCCAACATGGTAAAACCCCGTCTCTACTAAAATACAAAACTTGGCTGGGCATGGTGGCGCGTGCCTGTAATCCCAGCTACTCGGGAGGCTGAGGCAGAAGAATCACTTGGACCCGGAAGGCAGAGGTTGCAGTAAGCCAAGATCGCACCACTGCACTCCACCCTGGGCAACAGGGCAAGACTCCGTCTCAACAAAAAAAAAAAAAAAAAAAAAAAAAAAAAAAAAAGAAAAAAAATCGAGAATACAGTATAACAACTATTTACATAGTATTTACATTGTATTATAAGTAATCTAGAGAGAATTTAAAGTATACAGAAGGATGTATGTAGGGTTTATGCAAATACAGTGGGCCTCACATTCACGGATTCAGCCAACCTCAGACCAAAAATACAATCATGCCTCACCTAACGATGGAGACATATACTGAGAAGTGAGTATCCCTTGGAAATTTTGTTGTTATATGAACATCACAGTGTACCTACACAAACCTATGTGATATACCCTACTACCCACCTAGACTATATGCTGCTAGGCTACAAACCTATATAACATGCTACTGTACTGAATACTGTACGCAACTGTAACACAACAGTATTTGTCTATCTAAACATATCTCAATGTATATAAGGTACAGTAAAAATGTTATAAAAGATTTTTAAATGGGCCAAGAGCAGTGGCTCACACCTGTAATCCCAGCACTTTGGGAGACTGAGGTGGGCAGATCACTTGAGCCCAGGAGTTCAAGACCAGCCTGGGCAATACAGTGCAAACCCCATCTCTACAAAAAACACAAAAATTAGCCAGGTGTGGTGATACACATCTGTAGTCCCAGATAAAAAATGGTATACCCTAATAGGGCACTTATCATGAATGAAGCTTGCAGGGCTGGAAGTTGTTCTGGGTGAGTCTGTGAGTGAGTGATGACTGAATGTGAAGGCCTAGTATAAACCCTGTGTACTTAGGCTTCAGTAAGTTTATTTTAAAATATTTTTATTTCTTTAGGCTGGGCACAGTGGCTCATGTCTATAATCCCAGCACTATGGGAGGCCAAGGCAGGTGGATCACCTGAAGTCAGGAGTTAAAGACCATCCTGACCAACATGGCAAAACCCTATCTCTACTAAAAATGCAAAAATTAGCCGGGAATGGCGGCAGGCAGCTATAATCCTAGCTACTCGGGGGACTGAGGCAAGATAATTACTTGAACTCAGGAGGCAGAGGTTGCAGTGAGTGAATATCGCACCACTGCACTCCAGCCTGAGCAACAGAAAGAGACTCCACCTCAAAAATGAAATAAAATATAAAATAAAATATTTTTCTTTCTTTAATAATATATTAACCTGAGCTTACTATAATTTTTTACTTTATAAGCTTTTTAATTTTTTTTTTTTTAAAAAGGGTGTCATTCTGGCCGGGCGCGGTGGTTCACATCTGTAATCCCAGCACTTTGGGAGGCCGAGGCGGGTAGATCACGAGGTCAAGAGATTGAGACCATCCTGGTCAACATGGTGAAACCCCGTCTCTACTAAAAATACAAAATACTAGCTGGGCACAGTGGCACTTGCCTGTAATCCCAGCTACTCAGGAGGCTGAGGCAGGAGAATTGCCTGAACCCAGGAGACAGAGGTTGCGGTGAGCCGAGATCGCGCCATTGCACTCCAGCCTGGGTAACAAGAGTGAAACACCGTCTCAAAAAAAAAAAAGGTGTTATTCTGTTGCCCAGGCTGGAGTACAGTGGCACAATCATAGCTCACTGCAGCCTCTAACTCCTGGGCTCAAGCCATCCTCCTGCCTTAGCTCCCCACATAGCAGGGACTACAGGCATAAGCCACCACACCCAGCTAATTTTTTGTAGAGACAGTCTTCCTCTGTTGCCTAGGCTGGTCTCCAACTCCTGGGCTCAAGCAACCCTCCCACCTTTGCCTCCCAAAGTGCTGAGATTACAGGCACAAGCCACGATGTCCAGCCTTTTTTAACTTTATGATTCTTCTGTAATAACGCTTAGCTTAAAATACAAACACGTTATATAAAATATTTTCTAGGCTGGGTGTGGTGGCTCACGCCTGTAATCCAGCACTTTGAAAGGCTGAGGTGGGAGGATCATGAGGTCAAGAGATCGAGACCTTCCTGGCCAACATGGTGAAACCCCATCTCTCCTAAAAATACAAAAAAATTAGCTGGGTGTGGTGGCACGAGCCTGTAGTCCCAGCTACTCAGGAGGCTTAGGTAGGAGAATTGCTTAAACCAGGGAGGTGGAGGCTGCAGTGAGCCGAGGTCACACCACTGCACTCCAGCCTGGTGCCTGGTGACGGAGTGAGACTCTGTATAAAAAACAAAACAAAACAAAACCCCCAAAAAAAAAAAAATTTCTTTCATTATCCTTATTCTGTAATCTTTTTTCTATTAAAAAAATTTTTTCTTTTTTTTACTTTTTAAACTGCTTTGTTAGAAAATAAGATACAAACATACACACTAGCCTAGGCCTACACAGGGTTGGGATCATCAATATCACCATCTTCCACCTCCACATCTTGTCCCTCCAGAAGGTATTCAGGAGCGATAATGGAGCAATAATGGAGATGAAATGAGATGTCATCCCCTATGGTAACAATGCCTTCCCTGGAATAACTCCTGGAGGACTTGTCTGAGGCTGTTTTACAGTTAACATTTTTTAATAAGTAGGGGTACACTCTAAAGTAACAGAAAATACAGTAAATACATAAGCAAGTAACATAGTTGGTTATTATCATCAAGTATTATGTGCTGTGCATGCACTAACTATATGTTCTATACATTTATCCCAGTGGCAGTGCAGGTTTGTTCACACCAGCATTACCATGATCATGTAACCTGTTGCACTACAACGTTATAAAAGCTAGACATCACTAGGCAATAGGAATTTTTCAACTCTATTTTTATCTTATAGGAAGCCAGGCATAATAGTTCATGCCTGTAATCCCAGTACTTTGGAAGGCCAAGGCAGAAGGATCCCTTGAGGCCAAGAGTTCAAGACCAGCCTGGGCAACACAGCCAGACTTCATCTCTACAAAAAAAATTTTTTTTTTTTGGGGGGAAAAATAATAATCTGGCCAGGTGCAGTGGCTCATGCCTGTAATCCCAGCACTCTGGAAGGCTGAGGTGGGTGGATCACCTGAGGTCAGAAGTTTGAGACCAGCCTGGCCAACGTGGTGAAACCCCATCTCTACTAAAAACACAAAAATTAACCAGGTGTGGTGCCAGGTGCCTGTAATCCCAGCTACTTGGGAGGCTGAGGCAGGAGAATCGTTTGAACCCAGGAGGCGGAGGTTGCAGTGAGCCAATATCCCACCACTGCACTCCAGCCTGGGCGACAGAGCGAGACAGTCTCAAAAAAAAAAAATCATCACCATCATCATCTTATGGGACCTCCACCATACATGTGGTCCATCACTAACTAAAACCTAATTATGCAGAACATAACTCTATTCAGATAAAAAGAAAATGAATGGTTGTATCTATACTGAACATGTATAGACTTTTTTTTCTTGTCACTATTACCTAAACAGTATAGTAAAACAGCTATTTACAAAGCATTTACATTGTATTATGTATTATAAATAATCTAGAGATTATTTAAAGTATATGGGAGGATATACATAGGTTAAATGCAAATACTATGCCATTTTATATAAAGAACTTGAGCATCCACAGATTTTGGTATCTGCAGCGGGTCTTGGACCCAATACCCCAGAGATACTGAGGGACAACTGTAGCAGCAAACAGACCTGAGGGACTAAATGTGAAATACAGGAGAGGTCAAGAAAAAAATCAAATACAACCTCAAGTTTTGTTCGGGTAAATGAGTGAATAGTAGTGCCAGCTACCGACATGAGGAAGACTGGGAAAGAAGCAGACTAGAAAGTAAAAATCAAGAGCTCATTTTTAGACATGTTAAGTTTGAGAGGTCGCTGAGCTATCAAAATTAAAGTGTTACATAGACTATTCAAAAGGAGTAGGGCCAAGCACAGTGACTCATGCCTGTAATCCCAGCACTTTGGGAGGCTAAGGCAAGCAGATCGCTTGAGCCCAGGAGTTCGAGACCAGACTGGGCAACATGGCAAAACCCTGTCTCCACAAAATATATAAAAACTACCTGGGCACAGTGGCCAGCACCTGTTGTCCCACCTACTTGGGAGCAAAGGTGGAAGGATTGCTTAAGCCCAGGAGGCTGAGGATGCAAGAAGCCATATTCATGTCACTGTGCTTCAGCCTGTGCAATAGAGTGAGACCCTGCCTCAAAAATAATAAGAGTATAGACTGGCTGGGCACGGTGGCTCACTCATGTAATCCCAGCATTTTGGGAGGCCGAAGCGGGCGGATCACCTAAGGTTGGGAGTTCAAGACCAGCCTGACCAACATGAAGAAACCCCGTCTCTACTAAAAATACAAAATTAGGCGGGCGTGGTGGTACATGCCTGTAATTCGAGCTACTCAGGAGAATCACTTGAACTCATGAGGCGAAGGCTGCAGTGAGCTGAGATCCCGCCATTGCACTCTAGCCTGGGCAACAAGAGCAAAACTCCCGCTCAGAAAAACAAAAAACAAAAAAGACAGTATAGACCCCAGGAGAAAGGTCAAGCTCAGAAAAATAAATGTAAGCATTGTCAGCACACAGAACGTAAAGCAATAGAATCTGATGAAATCACATAAAGCAGGAGAACAGCTGTAGAAGCAGAATAAATACTGAACCTTTGAAACTCTTCCAGCAAGACAGTAAGAAAATCAAGAGAGCATGATCCCAGAAGCCAAATGATGAAATAATCAAACATGTCAAATATATAGATCAAGTGAGATGAAGACTGAGAACTGACCACAGGGTTTGGCAATGTGGCACTGACCTTGGCAACCAGTAGAAGGAGAAGGAAAGGCTGACTGGAGTGGTTCAAGAACAGGGGGAAAGGCCAGACATGTGGCCCACACCTATAATCCTACCACTTTGGGAGGCCGAGACAGGTGGATCATCTGAGGTCAGGAGTTTGAAACAAGCCTGGCCAACATGGTGAAACCCCATCTCTACTAAAAATACAAAAATGAGCTGGGCGTGGACATACATGCCTGTCATCCCAGCTCCTAGGGAGGTTGAAGCACAAGAATCATTTCAACTTGGGAGGCAGAGGTTGCACTGAGCCAAGATCGCACCTACAGTCTGGGAAGCAGAGCAAGACTCCATCTCAAAAAAAAAAGAAGGAAAGGAAATAAAAGCAGAAGACACAGACAACTCTTTTAAGGTGTTCTGTTATAAAGAGGAGCACTCTCCTATTTTTACACAATTATTTCATACCACTGCTCTTTCACCTGAATTACTGCAACAGCCTCCCAACTGTTCTCCCTGCTTCCATGTTCCCATTCAATCAATTCTCTATACAGCAGCCAAAGAGATCAGATTAAAATGTTGGAGTATGTGAATCCTCTGCTCAAAACTCTCTAATAGCCTCCTATCTCATTCAACTGTATCACCAAAACACTTAGAACAGCCTATAAGACCCTTCACAATTACTCTTCACAATCCAGCTCTCCTCTACCCAACTTTCCTTCTGAGCTCATTTACTATTCTTCTTACCCCACTCCAGTCCCCTGGCCTTCTGCTGTTCCTCAAACACAAACTTCAGAGGTGGAGGTACTCTTCTGGCCTAGGCTACTTGCCATTCTCTTTACCCAGTACACTCTTCCCATAAATAATCTAAATGCCTCTTTGTCACACCCTGAATTTAGGCCTTTGCTCAAATATCCCCTTCTCAGAGATGTCTTTCCTGACCCAGCTATTTAAAACCAAAATCTCCCATCACTCTGTATCTCCCCTCCTGCTTTATTTTCTTCATAGTATTCATCAACATATACTACATATTTTACTCATTTATTTTATCAACTAATTACCTACACTAAAATAGAAACTTCATGAAGACAGGGATCTGTCTTTTTCACTGCCATAATCCCAATATCTGCCCCCAGCAAAAAAAAAAAAAAAAAACACTTATTGAATCAAATGAATGAATGAGAGGGTTGTAAGGTTAATGACGGTTTCTTAAGATAAGAAATAGAATATTATGTTTGTAGAAATATACAGACAGGAATAATCTAACAGAAAAAACTCATGATGTAAGAGTTATGGACGGATAATCGCAAAAACACAACTTTTTTTAGTTCTTTTTTTCTTTTTTTTTGAAACAGGGACTCACTCTGTCACCCAAGTTGGAATGGAGTGGTGTGATTTTGGCTCATTGCAACCTCTGCCTCCTGGGCTCAGGCAATCCTCCTGCCTCAACCTCACAAGTAGCCAAGATTACAGGTGCACGTCACCACTCCCAATCAATTTTTGTATTTTTTGTAGAGATGGGGTTTCACCATGTTGCCCAGGCTTGTCTCAAACTCCTGGGCTAAAGCAATCCACGAACCTTGGCCTCCCAAACTGCTGGGATTACAGGCATGAGCCACCACGCCCAGCCAAAAAATAAAACTCTTAATTAGATGTAGGGGTTGGCCTTGTATAGAATTAGAAATAGATTATCCAGAGCATTAAGAGGCAAAGAATATGGGTACAGGCTGGGCACGGTGGCTCATACCTGTAATCCCAGCACTTTGGGAGGCCAAGGAGGGCAGATCACTTGAGATCAGATATAAATATAAACTAGAATATATATATATACATATATGTTATATATATGTACACACACATATACATATATATATGTATTCTAGTCTATACATAAACTAGAGGTCCAAAAGAGCTTGCACAGTTTTTGAAAAAAAATTCTAAAAGGAGTAAAAGCTGGAGAGATAGGAGATAACATGACAGTCACAGTGTGGCAAGCCCAAAACTAAGATTTTTAGTGCCAGACATGTTTGCTCATGCCTGTAATCTCAACATTTTGGGAGGTCGAGGTTGGAGGATCGCTTAATCCCAGGAATTTGAGACCAGCCTGGGCAACATAGTGAGATACTATCTCTAATTTAAAAAAAAAATAGCCAAGCATGGTGGCATGCACATGTAGTCCTAGCTACTCAGGAGGCTAAAGTAGGAAAATCACTTGAACCCAGGAGTTTGAGGCTGCAATAAGCTATGACAGCATGACTATACTCCAGCTTGCACTCCAGCACAGGCAAGAGCCAGACCTGTCACTACAAAACAAACAGGCTGGGTATGGTGGCTCATGCCTGTAATCCCAGCTCTTTGGGAGGCCGAGGTGGGCAGATCACCTGAGGTCAGGAGTTCGAGACAGGACTGGCTAACACAGTGAAACCCCATCTCTACTAAAAATACAAAAATTAGCCAGGCATGGTGGCACACACTTGTAATCCCAGCTATTTAGGAGGCTGAGGCAGGAGAGTCACTTGAACCTAGGAGGCAGAGGTTGTATTGAGCTGAGATCGTGCCAGTGTACTCCAGCCTTGGTGTCAACAAGACTCCGTCTCAAAAAATCCTAAGATTTTATCAGGAACAATTGTTGGTAAAGATAAAATGTACCTAATGAACATGGAAATAGGAGGCTCGGGTTGATATCAATTTTCCCACCAATTATTTACTACACATCCATTGTATACATGACTCTAGAACTGAAAAAAGGAAAGAGTATTATTTGGGAGTTAGCAATGAGAAACAATACTAAAATAAAAAGGTGTTAAACTATATCTCATTAACAGTGCACTTTGTGTAAGTCCTTATTTTCTTTTTTTTTTTTTTTTTTTTTGAGATGGAGGTTTGCTCTTGTTGCCCAGGCTGGAGTGCAGTGATGATCTTGGTTCACTACAACCTCCGCCTCCCAAGTTCAAACTATTCTCCTGCCTCAGCCTCCCGAGTAGCTGGGATTACAAGCATGCACCACCAGGCCCAGCTAATTTTGTATTTTAAGTACAGACGGGGTTTCACCATGTTGACCATGTTGATGGTCTTGATCTCTTGACCTTGTGATCCGCCCGCCTCAGCCTCCCAAAGTGCTGGGATTTCAGGCGTGAGCCACCGTGCCCAAGCAAGTCCTTATTTTCAATAGCTTCTAGTCTCTGCTCTTCACTCCTAGCCTCACCATTTCCCTTGAGGACTTTTTCTTCTTCCACCAAGGATAACCCTTGATCCAACAACTCCAGTTTTCAAACTCCTTTGGAACCCCAAGTATGTGTATTAAGGATGAAAAACACCACCTACTGACGAAAAGAAATAATTACAAACATACCGTAGGAGTTTCACCTAGAAAGTACAAAGCTAGGTGGCAAATTTACCAAAGAACGAAACAGCAGCTAAGACCAGCAATACAGGAGACAAACTGACTGAAATATTTGGCTTTCTCTCATAGTACCAACTGTGAGTGACTAGGGGTTAAAAAAAAAAAAAAAGGCTGGGCATGGTGGCTCACACCCATAATCCCAGCACTTTGGGAGGATGAGGTGGGTAGATCACGAGGTCAGGTGTTCAAGACCAGCCTGGCCAACATAGTGAAACCCCGTCTCTACTAAAAATACAAAAATTAGCCGGGTATGGTGGTGGACACCTGTAATCTCACCTACTCAGATCACCCCACTGCACTCCAGCCCCGGGCAACAGTGCAAGACTCCATCTTCAAAAAAAAAAAAATCAGCCAGTATGGGCCTGAAAAAAAAAAAATGCTTATAGACTGATCTTTAGGCCAAGAGACATCCAGTTGAACAAAGATGGGAAAACTGTAAGCACATGTGTCCTACCCCCATCAGGGAACATTTGCCAACCTGCTTCAGCCACTGTAGGCTCTCTGTTCCCAGTACTTTTAATGAAACTAAGTATTTCAAAGTTAATAGCTTTTCAGGAGCTACCCCTTACCCATACCCTGGATAAGAGGGAAAGGAGGTCTGATAAACTTTTGCATTGAAAACTCGGAATATTTTTCAATGGCCATGTCTCAAACAGCATATCCTGGATCCTATCCTACACACAGATACTAGAGTAATCCAACTATAACACAAATATACTGCTCCCATACTTATTATCCTTTTCTTTTGAGACAGAGTCTCACTCTGTTGCCCAAGCTGGAGTGCAGTGGCACGATCTCGGCTCACTGCAACCTCCGCCTCCCAGGTTCAGGCAATTCTCCTGCCTCAGCCACCTAAGTAGACAGAATTAAAGGCATGTGCCACCTGGTTAATTTTTGTATTTTTAGTAGAGATGTGGTTTCACCATGTTGGTCAGGCTGGTCTCAAACTTCTGACCTTGTGATCTGCTCACCTCGGCCTCCTAAAGTGCTGGGATTACAGGTGTGAGCCACCACGCTTGGCCTATTATCCTTTTATATCATATTGAAGACCCTCTACAATCAAGTCTTCTTTAGTCTCTAACCTAGCATTTATGCCTTCAACATAAAGCTCTGAGTCTGGCAATATCAAACTGATTATAGTTCCTTATACACATTATGCAGCTTCCCTTTCTGCCCTATGCTTTTCCCAATGTACTAACCTTATAATGCAGAGGAAAGAGGTGCTGATTTCCATTATTTTTTTTTAATTCCTCTGTCATATTGAGGGTATTTTGGAACTAAAATTGAACTCATCTTCTCCCATCCCCAACAATATTCCATTTCCTTTACTTGTCTACTCCTATCATACAACCATTATTATTCAAATTATCAAAATTCAAAATATTTGAATCATTCTCCATTCATTCAATAATTACTGAGCACCTATTGTGAGCAAAGCCTTTGGCTCTGCACTGCTAGATAAAATGATGACATAGTTCCTTTTCTTCTTTTTTTTTTCTAGAATACCACAGTTATCCAAGCAGATGACATAGTTCTTACCTTCAGTAACATGCAACTTAAAAGCAGAAATGAAAAAATACAAATGAACACCAAAAGATGAAAGTGCTAAAACACTGATTCATCCCTTTTTTTTTTTTTTTTTGAGATGGAGTCTCCCTCTGTTGCCAGGCTCAAGTGCAGCAGCGCGATCTTGACTCACTGCAACCTCAGCCTCCTGAGTAGCTGGGACCACAAGTGCGTGCCACCACACCTGGGTAATTGTTTTTTGTATTTTTAGTAGAGACAGGGTTTCACCATGTTAGACAGGATGGTCTTGGTCTCTTGACCTCATGACCTGCCTGCCTTGGCCTCCCAAAGTGCTGGGATTACAGGTGTGAGACACCATGCCAGACCTGGCGGCTCATCCTTTGACTCAGCATCTACTTTATGCCCAGGAATGGATCAAACAATGTGTTGCAGAAACAAAATGAGATAAGACTATTTACTAAGAACATACTTCCTATGTGTTTTCCACTTACTCTTTTGGAACCTAAGCTTTTACTTTTTAAACCACAGAATTTTGAGAATTGGAATTTCAGGACATTCACAGATTTCCTGAAGCTCAATCAAGGATCTCCAAGGATCCTATGTAGAAAAACAACTTCACAGAAAAGTTTCTTTTTTTGTTTTTGTTTTTGTTTTGTTTTACTTTCTTTTTGAGACATGGTCTTACCCTGTCACCCAGACTGGAGTGCAGTGGTGCGACCTTGGTGTGCTGCAGCCTCGACTTCTTGGGCTCCCACCTCAACCTCCCAAGTAGCTGGGACCACAGGCGCACACCACCAAGCCCAACTAATTTTTGTATTTTTTGTAGAGAGGAGGTTTCACCATGTTGCTCAGGCTGGTCTGAACTCCTGAGCTCAAGCAATCACCTGCTCAACTCCTAAAGTCCTGGGATTACAAGCATGAGCCACCACACCTGGCCTCACAGAAGTTTCTGTCACATTTGAGTTAGGCCTGGAAACCTGAGTAGAATTTTAATAGGCAGAGGCAGAAAATAAAGAGCTTTTCAAACTGATGACTAATTAAAGTATAACAAAGTGCCTAACAATAAACAAATACTTACCGAATGCCTATTACATACCAGTTAAAATACTAGAGGCTGAAGATACCATGAACAAGACAGCCTCAGAGGAATTCATTTGATTGACTTGCAATCTATTAGGATACTCATTGAGCAAATATCTATGTTTCTAATAAATAAATAACTATGTTTCAAATACTATACTAAGCCCTAGGTGTTCAGTAGTAAATGGGACAGTCTGAGTCTCAAAGAACTTACTTATGAGAGAAGCAAGATAATTTCAGTAATGTATGTCATGATCGAGAAAAGCTGAGAGTCCTAAGGAACTAAGAGAAGGGGCACCTAACTTTGATTCTTCTAGCAAGAAGTGCTAAGTAGCAGGCCGGGCACATTGGCTCATGCCTGTAATCCCAGCACTCCGGGAGGCCGAGGTGGGCAATTCACCTAAGGTTGGGAGTTCGAGACCAGCCTGACCAACATGGAGATACCCTGTCTCTACTAAAAATACAAAATTAGCCGGGCATGGTGGCACATGCCTGTAATCCCAGTTACTTGAGAGGCTGATGCAGGAGAATGGCTTGGGAGGCAAAGGTTGTGGTGAGCTGAGATTGTGCCATTGCACTCCAGCCTGGGCAACAAGAGCAAAACTCTGTCTCAAAAAAAAAAAGTGCTAAGTATCAAGTAGACGTTGAATGTCTTCAGGCTTAATTCCATGGGTAATAAGAAGCTAATGAAGGCCAGGCATGGTGGCTTATGCCTGAAATCCAAGCACTTTGGGGGCCAAGGCGGGTGGATCACCTGAGGTCGGGAGTTCAAGACCAGCCTGACCAACATGGTGAAACCCTGTCTTTATTTTTTTTAAAAAGTAAAGTTGTCAAATATTTTAAAATAAAAAAAAAGAAGCGAATGAAGGTATATGAATATAGATAAATGAAATGAACATTTAACAAATATTTATACAGCACTTACCATTAGCCAGGGAGGCAATGAGTTCCAATTTTTTGTTAATACAACATGAAACATGTTAGAGGTTAACACTGAAGACTGAGAAAATACTATTAAGATACTGCAAGAATTAAAACTAAAGCTTATAAATACATTGACAATGGGAATAATGGTTTAAAAGATTTCATTAAGGTAGTATCAGGAGAACCTAATGCCAGGCTGGCTAAGAGTCAAAGGAGAGTGATAAGTAAAATATGGATGCGGGCAGGGGACGGTGGCTCACGCCTGTAATCCTAGCACTTTGGGAGGCCAAGGGGGGTGGATTGCCTGAACTCAGGAGTTCAAGACCAATCTGCGCAACACAGGGAAACCCCATCTCTACCAAAATACAAAAAATTAGGTGGGCATGGTGGCATGCACCTGTAATCCCAGCTACTCAGGAGGCTGAGACAGAATAGCTTGAACCTGGGAGTTGGAGGCTGCAGTGATCCGAGATCGCACCATTGCACTCCAGCCTGGGTGACAGAGCGAGACTCCAACTCAAAAAAAAAAAGTTCATGGATGTAATTTCATGTTTGATAAAAAGGAAAGATACAGAGAGAAATACATTTCAACAGAGAAATAACTATTCTTTTCTATTTTAATGATACAGTAAACCACTGACCTTCTGGAGATTCAAGTCCTACATCATGATAAGAACTTATTCCTAAATACCAGTATAATATAAAGTATAGGCCAGGCGCGGTGGCTCATGCCTATAATCCCAGCACTTTGGGAGGCCGAGGCGGGTGGATCACAAGGTCAAGAGATCGAGACCATCCTGGTCAACAAAGTGAAACCCCGTCTCTACTAAAAAATACAAAAATTAGTTGGGCATGGTGGTGCGCGCCTGTAGTCCCAGCTACTCAGGAGGCTGAGGCAGGAGAATTGCTTGAACCCAGGAGGCGGAGGTTGCGGTGAGCCTAGATCGTGCCATTGCACTCCAGTCTGGGTAACAACAATGAAACTCCGTCTCAAAAAATAAAATAAAATAAAAAAATAAAAAATAAATAAAGTATAACATGCACTGTTCCATGTCATGAGAAAGGAAGAACAAAGTCATGTATGAGATGTAGATGCTTGCTGATCAGTTGGGCTCTTACTACCCAAATAAATAGAATTTAACCAGCCTCAACACACACAATAAAAATTTTTGCCTTTCTAAAATCATAGATTATTACAAGTTACGTACTTTCAAGGTCACTATCAAATTATGAAAATCACAAATATTAGGCCAGGGGTGGTGGCTCGCACCTATAATCCCAGCACTTTGGGAGCCTGAGGCAGGAGGATCACCTGAGGTCAGGAGTTCAAGATCTGCTTGGCAAACATAGTGAAACCCTGTCTCTACTAAAAAAAATACAAAAATTAGGCAGGCACCTGTAATCCCAGCTACTCGGGAGGCTAAAGCAGGAGAATTACTTGTGCCTGGGAGGCAAAGTTTGCAGTGAGCCACTGCACTCCAGCCTGGGTGACAGGCAAAGGTTGTAGAGATTGTGCCACTGCACTCCAACATGGGTGATAGAATGAGACCCTGTCTCAAAAAAAAAAAAAAAATCACAAATGTTAAGAACACAAATAGGCTGGGCGTGGAGGCTCACACCTGTAATCCAAGAACTTTGGAGGCCAAGGCAGGCAGATCACCTGAGGTCAGGAGTTCAAGACCAGCCTGACCAACATTGTGAAAACCCTTCTTTAAAAAAAAAAAAAAAAAAAAAAAAAAGACCAGGCGCAGTGGCTCAAGCCTGTAATCCCAGCACTTTGGGAGGCTGAGGCGGGGGGACCACGAGGTCAAGAGATCAAGACCATCCTGGTCAACATGATGAAACCCCGTCTCTACTAAAAATACAAAAAATTAGCTGGGCCTGGTGGCGTGTGCCTGTAATCCCAGCTACTCAGGAGGCTGAGGCAGGAGAATTGCCTGAACCCAGAAGGTGGAGGTTGCGGTGAGCCGAGATTGCACCATTGCACTCCAGCCTGGGTAACAAGAGTGAAACTCTGTCTCAAAAAAAAAAAAACAAAGAAAAGAACACAAATGATGACAGTCTATGGTGGAAATGTTGCACAAAAACGGAAATGCAGAGCTAAGGAAAAAGGTTATGCCTAAAGAGACTCAGCTCACTTTACAAGGATGTTCTGTGACACAATGCCATAAAGAGCACTGTAGACCCTTGTTCTGCATCCTCAGCATCTACAAATAGGGTGAGCCCGCTAAATAGAGTACAATAAAGGATCAAGCTAAGGACAGAGGACATGTCCTCAAGGAACATTTAGGGAACAGGAAGAGAAAACAGACAAAGACACACAAGAGAGCAGTCAGAGAAGCAGAAAGAGAATGGATATAATATGAAAAAAGAGAAAAAAATGTCAAGAAGGAACACACAATCAACAGTGACAAGTAGTTCACAGAGGTCGGAGAAGATGAGGGAGGGAGACTATCATCAGATTTAGCCAATTAAAGGTTCCCAGGACTTTTACATATTTTTCTCTGTAACTATTTTACAATGAAAACTTTTCACAAGTAGCCATGTACTATATTTTAATTTGAAAAACAAGCCAGGCACTCATGCCTGTAATCCCAGAACTTTGGGAGGTCAACATGGGAAAATCACTTGAGCCCAGGAGTTCAAGGCTACCCTGGGCAACATGGTAAGATACCACCTCTACAAAAAATAAAAAAATTAGGCCAGGCGTGGTGGCTCACGCCTGTAATCCCAACACTTTGGGAGGCCAAGGAAGGTAGATCATCTAAGGTCAAGAGTTCATGACTAGCCTGGCCAACCTGGTGAAATCCCATCTCCACTAAAAATATAAAAATTAGCTAGTCATAGTGGTACATGCCTATAATCCCAGCTACTTGAGAGGCTGAGGCAGAAGAATCACTTGAATCCAGGAGGCAGAGGTCATAGTGAGCCGAGAATGTGCTACTGCAACTCCAGCATGGACGACAGAGCAAGACTCCATCTCAAAAATAAAAATAAATAAAAAATTAGCCAAGCATGGTGGTATGTGCCTGTGGTTCCAGCTACTTGGGAGGCTGAGGCAGAAGGATTATTTGAGCCTGGGAGTTCAAGGCTGCTGTGAGCTATGACTACATTAATATACTCCAGGCTGGGTGACAGAGTAAGACTCTGTCTCAAAAAGAAAAATAAGTTTTAGTAACTAACACAGTACATTCACACAACGGAAAATTACACAGCAATGAAAAAGAACTGTTTCTACAAGCAACAACATGGATGAGCCTCAAGACGTGATCTGAATGAAAGAATTTGGTCACAAACTATGATCCCATTTATATGAAGTATTAGTTCAAAACAAATCTATAGTGACAGATGTGGAGAGAGTGGTTATATCTGTAAAAGGGTAGTGCTAGGAGAAAGCACAGGGAGCATTCTAGGGTAGTGGGAATATTCTCCATCCCAATGTGAGTTGTGATCACACAGGTACTCAATTCTGTAATATTTCATGGACTGAATGAACCTTTGATTTGTCAAACCTCGATAAAAAAAGTAATGCCACACAAAAAAAGGTTTTGGTGACCTTAAAGACTGAATACAAACTCATTTTTCAAGAAGGCTGCTGGGGAAACAAAGAAGAGATAACAAAGTAGCTTGGGTAGGTTACATAATTCAGGCAAATATTGCTTTGTTTTTATTTGTGATATAAAACAAAGAGAATAACAAGGGTCTAAGGCAAACAAAAGAGGATGAAATCAAAGACATAAGTAGAGAAATTAGCCTAGAAGAGGAGGATGAGTACTTCTTTCTCTGAGACTGAAACTAAGGATGAGGAGAAACAAAAATCCTAAAATAAAGAGGAAGAAAAAATTGAGTAATCTTGAACTCTTCCGTGAAATATGCAGTAAGGTCAACTGGACCAGGTAAATTGAGACAGGAAAGGATCTGGACTTGAAGTTCATTTTACAAGTTTTGACTAGATGATACTGTAGAGAATGTAAAAGACAAATATTAGGCACATGGGGAGTAAATTACAGCAAGAGGACAATGCTCAGGAGCCGGAAGCAGGAGCAGAGATGGTCAATGGTGCAGTCTGCAGTCTCCTCAGGGCTCAGTGAGGAATAAGAGGTGGAAGTACAAAAGGGAAAAGTCCTAGGGCTAGGTACCTAGCATGGTATTTAATTTTAAAAGTGTCTAAAGGGAGGGGTATGGTGGCTTATGCCTATAATCCAGCATTTTGGGAGGCCGAGGTGGGTGGACTACCTGAGGTCAGGAGTTGGAGATCAGCCTGGCCGACATGGTGAAATCCCGTCTCTACTAAAATTACCAAAAAAATTAGCCAAGCGTGGTGATGCACGCCTGTAATCCCATCTATTGGAGAGGCAGAGGCACGAGAATCACCTGAACCTAGGAGGTGGAGGTTGAAGTGAGACGAAATCATGCCACTGCACTGAAGACTGGGTGACAGAGACAGACTCCGTCTCAAAAAAAAAAAAAAAAGTGTCTAAGGAAAATGCTAATTTACCTGAGAGGAAAGAGATAAGAGACCTATAAGAAGTCTTTTTTTTTTTTTAGAGACAGTCTTGCTCCGTTGTCAGGCTGGAGTGCAGTGGCGCAGCCTCGGCTCACTCAACCTCCACCTCCTGGGTTCAAGCGATTCTTCTGCCTCAGCCTCCCGAGTAGCTGGGACCATAGGCGTGTGCCACCACGCCCGGCTAATTTTTGTATTTTTAGTAGAGACGGGATTTCACCATGGCCAGGATGGTCTGGATCTCTTGACCTCATGATCCGCCCACCGCAGCCTCCCAAAGTGCTGTTCAAGGATGAAGGATCCTGAATAGAGGTCAACAAAAAGAAAGCGGAGGAGGAACTCTAGAGTTCACCACCACAGAACACTTTTCTGTAAACCCAACAAGACCAAGAATCACTTATTATCCTTTGACTAAACTTACTATAGCTAATAGTGGCAGCTTCTCCTACCTGATAAAACTGACCTTTATCCCCTACTCATGAGTACACCTACTCTTGACTAATAAATTATATAAACACATCCTGTTCATTCGGAAACTCCATGAATATTTGTATACTGCTGTGTTTTCCCAATAATGTGTTTTCAGTCGTAAACTAAAAGGCAAACCCTAGATCTGCGAATTCTGTTCACAAAATTGGGCTTAAGATTGCTCACACGCAGGTGTTTCAAAAGCGCTTTCTTCTGAAATAGATGGTTAGTAAAGGGAGCCTTAACAATGATTCTGAACACACTGGTACAAAAGTATGATGTTGGCCAAATCAGAGAATGCTTGGGAGTGTCATCCGTTTTTGTAATTTTTAAAGACAACCTCTAGGAAACAGAATAACACTATATCAAATTGACTTTCCCCATCTTACACTATTTACTCCCATGGATAACTCCTCAGTGTCTCTTTAGTAAGCCTACTCGTTGCAGCTCACACACTCAGCCCACATTCCAGCGTCCTTTCGCCCCAACCAAAACTGCTGATTACCCCTTGCATCAATTTTTCATTCTTCTACTCTCCCATTTCCAATTCAACCCCAGGCCACCACTTTCATTTCTCCACTCCCCATTTCTCGGCCTCCCCAGACCTCCCACTCTTCCCCGCGAACTATTCAGACCCCACCCCTCCAGCTGGAGATCCCCTCCCCCACGGCTTCCATTCAGGTTCCCCCTCCCGGATCCCAACCCGCCCTACCTGCTCCTTGCCCTCCGGCCCCGTGGGCCCCGTCCGCTCCTCCAGCCGCTGCCTCCCGGGCGGCGCTCGCCGGCGCGGGGGCAAGGACTGGGGCAGCTCTGCAGCCCGCTGAACTCCATCCTCCCGGCGGTCGGACGGCGGCGGCTGGGGTCGGTCGCGGCAGCGGCTACGCTTCATATCTGCAGCTGGGCCCCGCGGGCGTCAGGGCCGCGACTGTCCCGACTCAGCACTGCCCCGGGCCGCAGGGCAGCCGCGCCAACCACCGCCCGCGGCCACCATGGCCGGGCGGGCGCCGGAAGCCACCGACCCCAGCCCGCGGCGCCTTCGAGCCTCCTGGGGTCTCGGGCGCCGCGACCTCCTCGGCGCTCCTCAAGGGAGCGACAGCATCGCCGCCGCCTCGCCTTCTCCCACCCGGCACACGCTGGGCCGGACACCAGCCACCGGCTGAGCCGCTTGCCTCTAGCCCGCCTCCAGGCGGCCCCGCCCCTCGCGCGCGCGCGCGCGGGAGCGGGCCCGCCACCTCCGGCCGCGCGCCGCTTCCCGCGCACGCGCCAGCGAACGGTCGCGAAGTACCCGCCCGTGGCCCTGGCGCGCAGTCCGAGGACCAGAAGGGGGCGGGGCTCTCGGCGCAACGGCAGCGGCTGCGGACTCCCACTGATTCTTTCATCCATCCATTCATGAAACTGTGCCGGGCCAAGCTCAATGCTGAGGACCCAAAAATGAATTCTAGTAGATCAGTGCCCTCAAGGAACTAGGGGGAGAGGGGCCAGGAGCAGGAAGGAGACAAAATAACACAACTAATGAATAGAACGCTATTATAAATGAGATTTTAGCTAAGAGTAGAACAACAACAACAAAAAAAGAATAGAACCCTATTGCATGCCTTTTTATTTAGTGCCTGCCAACCCTCACCTAATTCTCACATCACACTTAGGAGTCAAATCTGCGCATCCTCATATTACAGATAAGGACACTGAGGAGAAATGAAATGTACCAGGTCACCCAGCAAATCAGAGATTAAACTAGTTGGAATTCTGGCTCTTCTGTTCCTTTCCACAGTGTCTGTTCTTTCCCAACAGTAAGACAGTGTGGAAACGCCTATAAAAGTGGAAAAAGTGATGGATTCCTTCTGGAAGAAGGGGAGGACAAAAAAGGCATACAATGAAGTCATCGTGTAGAGCCCCGCCCAGTCTGCTATGGCCTGGGTAGCCTGACCTGCTGCCTGCAGTGACTCATCTGCTCAGCAACATGTGGTGATAGCTCAGCCCTGGCCTCCCTCTGGCTTTCAGCTGGTGTGCCACATGTTGTATTTTTCCTCTTTTGACCTAGAAGCCTTGCCTAAAGCCTTCACCCATTTGTCCTGGGCCTCCTCCCTGACCCTTTTCTGAGTAATAATTATAGCCACTAGATAGGCGTGGTGGCTCATGCCTGTAATCCCACCCAGCACTTTGGGAGGCCAAGGCGAGCAGATCACAGGGTCAGGAGTTTGAGACCAGTCTGGCCAACATAGTGAAACCCTGTCTCAACTAAAAATACAAAAAAAAAAAAAAAAAAAATTAGCCGGGTGTGGTGGTATAAGCCTGTAATGCCATCTACTCAGGAGACTGAAGCAGAAGAATCACATGAACCCCAGAGGCAGCTGTTGCAAGGAGCCGAGATTGTACCATTGTACTTCCAGCCCAGCGCGACATTTCAAGATTCCATCTCAAAAAAAATCTAGCCAACACTATGGAGTACCCACTGGATACCACACACTATGCATTCAAGTCACATACACACAAGAGGTAAGTTGTAGTTCCATTTTACAGTTGAGGAAATAGGCTCAAGTTATATAATATGTTCAATATCACATAGCTTATAAGTGCAGAGCCAGGACTCAAACCCAGGTCAATCAGATCCGGACAGTAAGACAGTGTGGAAATGCCTATAACAGTGAAAAAAGCGCCAGGCACGGTGGCTCACACCTGTAATCCAAGCACTTTGGAGGCCAAGGCGGGTGGATCACCTGAGGTCGGGAGTTCAAGACCAGCCTAACCAACATGGTGAAACCCCATCTTTAAAAAAAAATAATAATAAGGCTGGGCGCAGTGGCTCACACCTGTAATCCTAGCACTTTGGGAGGATCACCTGAGGTCAGTTCAAGACCAGCCTGGTCATCATGGTGAAACCCCATCTTAAAAAAAAAAATGTTTAAAAATTCAAAAAAAAAAAAAAGAAAGAAAAATAAAATAAAATAAAGTGGAAAAAGTGATGGATTCCTTCTGGGAGAAGAGGACACACATAACCAATGTACTTTACAGCCTGTCATCAGCCTGCTCCTCAATTCCCTATCTCAGTTCCTCACTACCCATCCGGTTGCCTCAACCAGAAACCTGGAAATCATCCTGGACTCCTTCCCTCTCCTCTTTCCCTCACATCCAGTAAATGAACAAGTCTTATTGCCTCTATAACCTCACTATCTCTTCAATCTGCCTCCTCTTTCCATCCCATTGGCTCCACCTCAAGTCTCATCTTCCCTCACCTACTTGACTGGGAAAGACTTCCAGCTGCTTCACTTATACCCAGTTTCATTGTCTTCAAACTCATCCTTCAAAAAGCCCTCACAAGAATCTTCCTATATGTTACTCACTTGCTTAAAACAGTTAAATGAATTTCAATATGAAGTGTAAACTTACTATGGCGGGCAAGACCATCCAAAACTGGCCTCTTCCTCCCTCTCCTTATCTTACTAATCCATGCTGTGACAACTACTTAGAATTATACCAGCTACATGTACAGGGTCTGACACATCCTTGGTTACAAACAATAGAAACACACTCTGACCATCTTAAGCCTCAGGGGTAATTTATTAGAAGGCTATGTAGAATGGATCACAGAGCTAAACACAGATAGGAGAAAAAGGCTTATGAAACTGGCAAGAAACAAGAAGCCCCACAGACTCCACAGCAGGGACAATCTCAGGACACTGCCACCACAAACACCAGGCAATGTGCTGTGCTGCTACTGTGCACTCCTGCAAAGTAATTCTAACCCTCTCTTCATAGTTGCATCACCATTACAGATCAACACAATCTCTGGCAAGAGAATCCACTGACTAAGCTTTGGTAACTTAAAGACCAAAACCCATTCTACCTTCTCACCTTTCATATTGGGACTGTGAGAGTCATTGGTCAGAAAGACTCTCAGCTAGTCCTCCTGCTCTACCTGCTTCCCAGTATTTTAAACCTTTGTATAATCCCTTCCTATGAATGTAGATGAGACCTGCGACTTGTTTCCAACCAATAGAATACAACAAAAGTAATGCGATATCATCTCCTCGATTACATTACACTACCTAAGACTATGTCTTGCTAGAAGACTCACTCTCGCACTACTAATGGCCTTGACAATGCAAGCTGTCATTCTCCGAACTGCCTATGGAGAGGTCCATGTGGCAGAAAACTACAGACAACCTCTAGGACAGCTTCAGGCCCCAAAATCCCAAAACAAAATGAAAAACTCTGAAGTGTCCAATCCTATAACCAGGAGGAAATGAGTTCTCCCAAAAATGAGACTGAGCTTGGAAACAGGCCCTTCTCCAGTTGAGCACCCAGATGGGAACACAGCCCACACAACTTGGTGTAAGCCTGATGAGACCCTGAAGCAGAGAACCCAGCTAAGATATATCTAGATAGAAACTGTGAGATAATAGATGCATGTTATGTTAAGCTTCTAAGTTTGTGGTAATTATATGTCTGTATTACATTGTATACAAAACTAATACAGTCAGATACTTTCTAAACCTCCTAACATCCAGAAATGGCCATGTGACACAATCTGGCCCACATCCACTTTTGTTTGTTTTTTTTTTGAGACAAAGTCTCACTCTGTCACCTAGGCTGGAAACACAGTGGCGCAATCTCCACAACCTCCACCTCCCAGGTTCAAGCAATTCTCCTGACTCAACCTCCAGGTAGCCAAGATTAGCAGCGCACACCACTGTGCCTGGCTAGTTTTTGTATCTTTTTTTTTTTTTTTTTTTTTTGAGACGGAGTTTCGCTCTTGTTACCCAGGCTGGAGTGCAATGGCGCAATCTCGGCTCACCGCAACCTCCGCCTCCTGGGTTCAGGCAATTCTCCTGCCTCAGCTTCCCGAGTAGCTGGGATTACAGGCACGCACCACCGTGCCCAGCTAATTTTTTGTATTTTTAGTAGAGACGGGGTTTCACCATGTTGACCAGGATGGTCCCGATCTGCTGACCTCGTGATCCACCCGCCTCGGCCTCCCAAAGTGCTGGGATTACAGGCTTGAGCCACCGCGCCCGGCCCTAGTTTTTGTATCTTTAGTAGAGACGGGGTTGTGCCCAGGCTGGTCTTGAACTCCTGACCTCAGGTGATCTGCCCACCTTGACCTCCCAAAGTGTTGGGATTACAGGCATGAGCCACCACGCCCGGCCCCACATCCACTTTTATACTTGTCTTCACCAGCTCAATAAGTGACAAGTCAATTTTTTTTTCAGTTGCTCAGGCCAAAACCTTGAAGTGATCCTTGAGTTCTCTCTTTCTCACATACATCATATCCACTCCACTAGCAAATCCTGTGCAACTTAGTAGGATATTGTAATTAGCTGAGGGAGAGGTAAAGTGACTAATACTGAGACAATGATAGTGGGGATGAAAGAATGTGGGTGAATTTGAGAGAACCAGAAACCACAGGACCTGTTCACTGCATCAAGGGTACAGAGAGAGAGAGAGAAAAAAAAAGCCCTAAGAATGATTTCCAATTTTCTGGCTTGGGCAATTGAGGTAGAAAACAGAAGAAGAAGGCTGGGCGCAGTGGCTCAAGCCTGTAATCCTAGCACTTTGGGAGGCCGAGGCGGGTGGACCACGAAGTCAAGAGATTGAGACCATCCTGGTCAACATGGTGAAACCCCGTCTCTACTAAAAATACAAAAAATTACCTGGGCATGGTGACGCGTGCCTGTAATCCCAGCTACTCAGGAGGCTGAGGCAGGAGAATTGCTTGAACCCAGGAGGTGGAGGTTGCAGTGAGCCGAGATTGCGCCATTGCACAGGTAACAAGAGCAAAACTCCGTCTCAAAAAAAAAAGAAAACAGAAGAAGAAAAAAAAAATGTGAAACAGATTATGGTCAATTCCATTTTAGATGTGTTTGCTCTGAGGTGCCAGTGAGCTATCCAAGTGAAGATGTCTAGTAAGCTACTGGATACACCAGTGTAGAGTTCAGAACTGAGGGCCACCCATAGTTAGATTTTTAACCAATATGAACAATACCATACTCTTAGAATATAAATATGGTCACATTACTTTTCCTTATTCTTTTTTTTGGGGGGTGCCATAGCTCACACCTATAATCCCAGAACTTTGGGAGGCCAGGGTGGGAGGATCGCTTGAGCCTAGGATTTTGTCTGGGCAACATGGCAAAACCCCAACTCTACAAAAATTAGTTGGGCATGGTGGCACACGCCTGTAGTTCCAGCTATTCGGGAGGCTGAGGTGGGAGGATCACTTGAGTTGGGGAGGCAGAGGTTGCAGGTTGCAGTCAGCCAAGATCACAGCACTGCACTCCAAACCCTGTCAAAAAAAACAAGGTAACTATGGCAGTTATCTACTGTTATATGACAAACTATCTCAAAACTTGTGGCTTACCATTTATTTAGCTGACAATTCTGTGAGCCAACTGGGTTGTTCTTATGGTCTGGTCTAGTTTATCTAATCACTGCTAGGCTTGCTCATACATCTTCAGTCAGCTGAGGTCTGGCTGGTGGGTGGCTAAGTCATCTAGAATGGCTTCTCTCACACATGTGGCAGTTGGCAGGCCATCAGCCATGGCAATGGGAATGACTACCCCATATATCTCTCACTATCCATCAGGCTTACTTGGACTTCACATGGCAGCAGAGGTAGGGGTGCCATGAGGAGGAAGAGACGGCAAGCCGCAGTGTGAAAGCACTTTTCAAGTCTCTGTTGATGTCACATTAGCGACTGTATCATTGTCAAAGCAAGTTATAAGTCACAAAACAAGTCATTGCCAAAGCAAGTCAGTGTGGCCAGGGACTGAAGCTGGCCACAAAGTTGGCAAGGGGGGAGTAGATTCCGGGAGGGGAAGAATTTGTGGCTACCTTTGAAATCTACTTCAGGAAGATCAGTCTAACTTCCATAAGCCAAGTTCAGCTAGAATTATATCAGTCCTTTGGCCTCTTTGCTTCCTGGGACCATGTTATGAATTGTATGTTTGTGTCTCCCCCAAATTTATACATTAAAGAAATTTTTTTTTAAAATGCTCAACATCACTAATCATCAGGTAAATCAAATAAATATAATTTATTATTATTTCTTTCTTTTTTAAGATGGGGTTTCACCATGTTGGTCAGGCTGGTCTTGAACTCCTGAGCCACCGCACCCGGTGATTTCTTTATATTTTTTGCTGGAATACACACTTTTGTGTATATGGATATACATATGTATCTATGTGGTATGTATGTGTATGTAAATATACATACATACACACATATATAGGACACACAATGGAATATGTATATATACACACAATGGAATCCTATATATATATACACACACACACAATGGAATAGATAAACACACACACATTAGAATACTATATATATATACACACACAATGCAATATATATATACACACAGTAGAATACTATATATATACACACACAAAATGGAATATACATATACAGACACACACACACATATATATACACATACACTTAATTTCCCTCACACACACAATGGAGTACTATTTATCCATAAAAGAACAAAATCCTATCATTTGTGAAAATGAATAAGTTTGAAGGACAGTATGTTAAGTGAAATTGACAGACACAGAAAGACAAATACTGCATGTTCTCATTCAATGTGGAAGCTCAAAAAGTTGAATTCATAGAAGTAGAGAGTAGAATAGTGGTTACTAGAGGCTGGGAAGGATGGGCATGGGGCATAGTCAGAGGGTAGTTAACCAATATGAACTTCCAGCTAGAGAGGAGGAAAAAATATCTAATATTACTATAGGATGACTATAATTATCAACAATTTATTGTATATTTTCAAATAGCTAGAAGAGCGAATTTTGTGTTTTCAACACAAAGAAATGATAAATGTTTGAGGTGATGGATATGTTAATTACACTGATTTGATCATTACACATTGTGTACATGTGTTGAAATATCACACTGTACCAGATATATATATAATTATTCTGTGTCAGTTAAAAATAATCAAGGCAAAAAACCCTTTTTAAAGAGTTAAGATGGAACGAATGCCAATCAAATGATAGTATGTTTATGAAGATGAAAGATTTTATTGACATGGCAACAAAGACAACAGCTTCTAACAAGATAAAAAGAATGGCTTTTAAAATTTCCTAGCTGCAGCAGTGGCTCATGCCTATAATCCCAGCACTTTGGGAGGCCTAGGCAGAAGGAGAAATTGAGGCCAGGAGTTCATAGACCAGCCTGGGCAACATAGCAAAATTCTGTCTCTACAAACAATTTAAAAATTAGCCCAGTGTTGTGGCACATACTTATAGTCTTAGCTACTTGGGAGGGTGAAGCAGAGAATCCCTTAACCCCAGGAGTTTGAGGCTGCAGTGATTTATGATCATGTCACTGCACTTGAGCCTGGGCAACAAAGTTAGACCCTGTCTTTAAAAAATAATAAAATAAATTTTTAAAAATTTCCAGAAAAACATAAAACCATGGTTTAAAAATGAAGCAAAATAAAATGCCGCTTCCATTCTAGCAATTAATGGGTAATAAGATAAGAAAACCCACGTGGCCCTGACACTTCCATTTCCGTTTTTAAAGTTTTATAATTTTGAGGTTAGATTTTTTAAAAACCCTAATAGACTTGGGGACATCTTTGAAAACTTTATTAATTAAAGTTATTATTAATTATGCTTATCTCAGATCCATTTCTTGTCCTTTCATACTGCTCTACACTGCAGAGGACTGGCTCATGCAAGTTTTTTCTAAAGTTCTCTCACCTGGTTACTTTTGGTTAATGGAGGGATATTGGAGGATTTCTGCTTCAGGCAGAAATCTTCAACATTGGCTATGTCTTTTAGGTTTCACCAGAGGCTCTTCTTCCTTATCTTGCTTCCACGAGTGGTCCTTCCCTTAGTGGTTTCAGTTCCCATTGAGTGGTCCCAGCTCACAGGCTCTGTTACCACTACCTCCACTGATTCTCCAGCCCTCCAGGTGATAGAGCCTTCCTGCTGTTGCTAATTTCTGAGTTGCTTTCCCATTCCCTGTTTCACTTCCAACCCATCCGTAACTACCCTCCTGCATAAAATTCCTTCTATTTAACCACACGGCATAGACTCTGTTTTGCTGACTAAACCCTGGCAGATGTAATTAATCTAAGTAATGTGTATTGACCATGAAAAGTAATGCCATTCAATCAACCATCAAAAGACAAGGAGAGGCTGGGCGCCATGGCTCACTCCTGCAATCCCAACACTTCGGGAGGCCGAGGCAGGCAGATCACTTGTGGTCAGGAGTCCGAGACCAGCCTGGGCAGCATAGTGAGACCCTGTCTCTATAAAAACAGACAAAAAATTAGCCAGGCATGATGGCTTACAGGATACAGAATGTAAGCCATGATGCCTGGCTAATTTTACACCTGTCATCCTAGCTGCTCAGGAAGCTGAGGTGGGAGAATCACTTGAGCCCAGGAGTTCAAGGCTACCATGAGCCATGCTTGTGCCACTGCACACTTCAGCCTGGGTAACAGAGTGAGACCCTGTCTCAAAAAAAAGTAAAAAGAAAAAAGAAATAAAGAAAAATAGAAGCCCAAAATATTTGCTCTCTGTTTACCGAAAATATTTGCCAACCTCCGTATCAGGTAATGGAGTAGCCAGGCTCGGAGACATCCTTTGAGAAGGCTGGTTGAACTTGTATAATCATTCTAAGCAAGGTAGAAATTGGTGGTAGAGAGGCTAGTGGGGAACCCAATGAAGTAATCCAGGAAGGAGATGAGGAGGACTGTATTAGTCAAAACTTTTTGATTGCAAGTGATCAAAACCTAACCTAATCAGACAAGCAAAAGTGAACATGGAACACCCTGCAAGTTGTTTCTCCGATATCGATTCCTTGTGATCCATACTAAGAGAAGCCGAATTTAGTATTGGGCAGCAGTGTATGTAGTAGCTAAAATATTTACCTTTCTAGAGTCCAGGTTGGAATAATCTGCACTTAGGGTGACCATATGACCCAGTTCCAGCCAATGAGAGAATAAAAGGAAGTTTCGGAGTTAGGCTTCCATAGATACATGCCTGGTATGCTTGTTCTTTCAGCCCTTTGTCCTTCATCTTTTCCCTGTCTTCTTGCTAAGAAAGCAGACTGCTTGGGATGTACAGTCACTATCTTGCCTCACACTAAGGATAGTGGAGCAGGAAAACAGAGGAGCCTGGGTTTTTTATGACATCCTGTAACCTGGAGCAACTGCTCTAACCCTGGAATACATACCTCTAAGCATCTTTTTTTTTTTTTTTTTTTTTTTTGAGTCTCACTCTGTCACCCAGGATGGAATGCAGGGGCATAATCTTGGCTCACTGCAACCTCTGTCTCCTGGGTTCAAGCAGTTCTCCTGCCTCAACCTCCCTAGTAGTTGAGATGACAGGTGCTCGCCACCATGCCTGACTAATTTTTGTATTTTAGTAAAAAAGGCCGATGAGTGCAATAAAAGAAAATGAATCCAATATGCAAAGGACAGTAATGGGATTCAGTTTGTATAATCTGAGTTACTCTAGAATTTTTCCAACAAATTCTCTGTATCAATTAGGAATGTGTTCAGCTCCAACTAATTAACATGGCTTACACATATAGGAGTTAATTTTCTTCCCATCTAAAGATGCTTAGAGGAGCCAGGCACAGTGGCTCATGCCTGTAATACCAGCACTTTGGGAGGCCGAGGCTGGTGGATCACTTGAGGCCAGGAGTTCAAGACCAGCCTGGCCAGCATGGCAAAACCTGGTCTCTACTAAAAATACAAAAAATTAGCCAAGCGTGGCGGCGCACACCTGTAGTCCCAGCTGCTTGAGAGGCTTAGGCACCAGAATTGCTTGAACCTGGGAGGCAGAGGTTGCAGTGAGCTGAGATCACACCACTGCAATTCAGCCTGAGCAACAGAACGAGACTCTGTCTCAATAAATAAATAAATAAAGGAGTTAACAAACATGAAAAATGTTCTAACTTACTAGTGACCAAAAAAAAAAATGTAAATCAAAACAAGGAGGTGTGTCATTTTTAAAAACGTAATAGATTAGCAAATAGGCTGGCTACTGAGGTAATGTGCTAGACTTGGGTGCTCAGCTGTGTTTCAGATGGCAGAGGAAATAGGCACAGCCTTTAGAGTAAACATTGTGGCCAGAGTTATTCATGAACCATAGAAATGTTCCACCCCCATGATTCCACCACTGAAAAAAGATCCTAAGCAAATAATCCAAACTGTGGAAAAAAAGCGTTATGCATTAAAGATGTTTTTCACAGCATTGCTTAAAATAGTAAAAATTATTTTAAAACTAATAGTTAAGTACTGGCTTAATAAATTATGATATCCTGTTACAATGCAAAATTATGCAATCATTAAAATAATACCAAATAAAAAGGATATAGCAACATAGAAAATGCTTTTGGCCAGGCATGGTGGATCACACCTGTAATCCCAGCACTTTGAGAGGCTGAGGTGGGC
Organism: Callithrix jacchus; assembly: GCF_049354715.1. NCBI lineage: Eukaryota > Metazoa > Chordata > Mammalia > Primates > Cebidae > Callithrix > Callithrix jacchus. Next base: position 82,537,192 of record NC_133508.1, on the reverse strand, counting down.
AGATCATGAGGTTAGGAGTTCAAGACCAACCTGGCCAACATGGTGAAACCCCATCTCTACTGAAAATACAAAAATTAGCCAGGCGTGGTAGCACATGCCTGTAGTCCCAGCTACTCGGGAGACTGAGGCAGAAGAATTGCTTGAATCCAGGAGGCAGAGGTTGCAGTGAGCTGAGATTGCAGCACTGTACACCAGCCTGGGTGACAGAGGAAGACTCCATCTCAAAAAAAGGAAAAGAAAAAGAAAAATTTTTGAATGTAATCTTAATTAAATTTTAGCAGTGTTCCATGTATAAATTCAAATAAACCCAAAGTATATGAAGTAATAAATGACAATTGACGCCAGGGTAATCATTACTAGAAGTTTTGTGTGTCTGCAAACTTTTTTCTATGCATACAAAAGTGTATATCTCAATACTTTTACTCTTCATGTGTCAAACATTTTACATGTCATTAATAAGTTCCCTAAAACATTTTAAATGGCAGTTTGACAATGTTGTGTGGAAATAATGTGTAAGTATTTACTCAATATTCCTGTTATTATCAGTAAAGTATGATAAACTTTTGGATGCAAATAATCAAAGCACCCAAGTTAGCTTAAGGAAAAAATAAAAGCTGCTATAAGGATACTAAAGTGTTTCACAGAGTGCAGTAGTAGGAATACAGAAAGTGGCTAGAATGTAGGTGAAATGCTCCAGAGAATATTTTGTCTCTATCTCTTATCTCTGCTTCTCTCCACATCTCTGCCCCCATTCTCCTCTCTTTGTAGACTGGCTTTCTCTGTTTTTCAGTCTATCTGGAGGACATTAGCCCTGATACAGTTCCTGAATTTTTACACTCCTTCCATTCAAGATATCAGGCCAAACTAAACCAAAATTCCTAGGTGAAAAGACAATAAAATTGACCTAGTTTGATTAGGTGTCTACCCCAGTCCAATCAACAGTGGTCAGTGAATCAAGGTTCTGCTTCCGAGGCTAGAATAAGAAAGGTGGTGACATGAATCAGTCTCACTATTCTCAAAGAAGTGTAAATCATTTGTGAGCTGGGAAGATACACAAAAAGATGTCTACTATAGCTTCCATGTGTCAATTTCCCTTCTTACAATTGGCAGATTAAGTGAAATCATTAAGTCAAATGGTATGAGCATTTTAAGGCCAATTGCTTTCCAATCTACTTTTTTTTTTTTTTTTTTCCTACAGAGTCTCACTCTGATGCCCAGGCTGGAGTGCAGCCGCATGATCTCGGCTCACTATAACTTCTACCTCCCAGGTTCAAGTGAGTCTTATATCTCTGCCTCCTAGTTTCAAGTGATTCTTATGCTTCAGCCTCCCCCACGTAGCTGGGAATACAGGTGTGCACCCCCACACCCAGCTAATTTTTTTAGGAGAGACAGTGTTTCGTCACGTTGGCCAGGCTGGTCTGGAACTCCTGGCCTCAAGTGATCCTCACACCTCAGCCTCCCAAAGTGCTAGTGATTACAGATGAGAGCCATTGTGCCCAGCCCCAATCTACATTTTTACCTGCAGTATCTGGAAGTTCCTGCTTGCCTGCATCCTTCTAACCCTGAGGATATGGAGGATCTGATATTTTGCTAATTTGAAGGGGAGAAAGTGGTATCTCATGGTTTTTCTGATATACATTTTTTTACATCACTAGTGATATTGAGCATTTTCTCAGATGTTTATGGATGGTGCTTCTCGTGGATAGGGCAAAGCCACACATGGCTTCTTCTTATCTCCTTTGTGAAGACAGTGAAGATTCTCCCCTACAGGGCTGAGGAACCAGGCTTTCTGAGAAGACAAATGAATGGATAGGGCCACTGGAGCTGTTGTTCAAGTGTCTGCATTTCTTCTAGTTTGCCCATACCTGTTCTCCAGCCACTGCTGTCTCCTGCCTGGTTCCCCTCCCTGCCCCACCACCAGTTCTTTTGGTCCTCTTCTCCTCCCTGGGAGCCATAGCTGCCTTTGAGCTATACAGGTCTCCCAGCTCTGTTTTCTGAAAAGACAATATTTGTAGAAAAATTCAGAGGTCCTCATTAGCAGGAGTCAACACTGCAGCAGTCTATATTGCAGAACAGAAGCTGGGCACTTACATGTGGCACCAAAGCATCAGCTGCCTGGAGAACTTACCTTTGCTTGTGCTGTGGATGGAGCAGGCAATTAGACAGAACCACAGTTTCATTCCCCTGCCTTGCATCTCTCCGTGATTTCACCCGCCCCACCCATAGACTACAGTACACAATTCAATCATGGCATTTTGTATATTGTGTTGTTATCGTCTATCTCCCCCTCAAAAGTACCAACTCTGGCTGGGTGTGGTGGCTCACACCTATAATCCCAGCACTTTGGGAGGCCAAGGCGGGTGGTTCACCTGAGGTCAGGAGTTCAAGACCAACCTGGCCAACATGGGGAAAACTCGTCTCTACTAAAAATACAAAAAATTAGCTGGACGAAGTGGCAGGAACCTGTAATCCCAGCTACTCAGGAGGCTGAGGCAGGAGAATCACTTGAACTCGAGAAGTGGAGGTTGCAATGAACTGAGATTTTGCCATGCACTCCAGCCTGGGAGACAGAGTGAGACTCAGTCTCAAAAAAAAAAAAAAAAAAAAGTACTAACTTTTTGAGGACAGGAACTATGTCTACCTTGTTTATCTCAGTCCTACATAATTTCTCTGCTAGATTTGCTCTGCAAACACTTCCTTGGATCCTCTGAGATCAGCTCCCTCACTGGGGAAAATTAAAAACAGAGGCTATAGGTAGAATAGAGGTTCAAAAAGAACCATTTGTCATCTACAAAGCTAAAGAAAAATAAGTTTGTTTTGTTTTGTTTTTGAGAAAGAGTCTTGTTCCCCAGGCTGCTACCCAGGCCTTGCAGGCTGGAGTGCAGTGGCACAATCTCAGCTCACTGCAATCTTTGCTTCCTGGGTTCAAGTAATTCTAGTGCTTCAGCCTCCTGAGTGGCTGGGACTACAGGCATGTGCCACCACACCTGGCTAATTTTTGTATTTTTAGTAGAGACAGGGTTTCACTTCGTTGACCTGAATGGTCTCGATCTCTTGACCTCGAGATCCACCAGCCTCGGCTCCCAAAGTGCTGGGATTATAGGCGTAAGGCACCGCGCCCGGCCAGGAATCTAACATTTTCTAAGTGCCTACTATGTACTAGGCATCTGTCTTACTCAGTACTCTCTTGTTCAGTTGGTTTCTCTTCACTGTAGGAAAGATTCTAGCCAGCAGCCCCAGGCTTACATTATCTCAGACAAAATCCTGCAATGAAAAAGGAGACGGGTTCTCTCTCACAGTAGATAGATTAGGCCAATTAAAGGATTCTGATTAGCTCTTCTTTGGTTACATGTTAATTCAAAGATATTAAAAGGCCTTTTCAGCTCTCTGTTTGAGAGAGAACATGTTCTTTGCACCAAACCTTGATCACTGGGCCTGATCTGAAATAGTCCAGATAACTGAACATCCAGAACATCTGGGTGGATCTACTCCCATGACTAGTTCTTCAGAGCTGATATTGGGACAGACAGGAAATTTCAGGCCCAGATAGAATCTTTATCAGTCCCCAAGCAACTGGGGTTGTTTTGAGACCAAAATACAGTCACACCCCATTTATCTTACCTACTTCATTCTCAGCTTCTCCTCACTAAATGACAATAGACCCTTCAAACTCACCTCTGCCGCAGCCATTTTATCCATTTGGTTTTTTAAAAAGACTTGCCACTGAAATTCATCCATCTCTTCAAAAATAATTTGTTAAACACCTGCTATGTACAAGAAACTATACTGGGTATCTTTAAAAACCTTAAGAATAAAAAGTCTGCAGGTAGTTGAATCTGCAGATGTCAGTCTGACCGGATGGAGTCTTCTACTGAGTTCCTTCAGACACTTCCAAACTCAAAGGTCAACAGAACAAAGAACAAAGCCAATATGATAGGCCTGGCACAGTGGCTCACACCTGTAATTCTGGCACTTTGGGAGACCTAGATGGGTGAAATCACTTGAGGTCAGGAGTTCGAGACCAACCTGGCCAACATGGCAAAGCCCCATCTCTACTTTAGTAGAAAATTTACCCAGGTCGGCTGGGTGTGGTGGCTCACGCCTGTAATCCCAGCACTTTGGGAGGCCGAGGTGGGTGGATCACGAGGTCAAGAGATCGAGACCATCCTGGTCAACATGGTGAAACTCCGTCTCTACTAAAAATACAAAAAAAATTAGCTGGGCATGGTGGCGCGTGCCTGTAATCCCAGCTACTCAGGAGGCTGAGGCAGGAGAATTGCCTGAACCCAGGAGGCGGAGGTTGCGGTGAGCCGAGATCGCGCCATTGCACTCCAGCCTGGGTAACAAGAGCGAAACTCCGTCTCAAAAAAAAAAAAAATTTTACCCAGGTAAAAAAATTACCAGGCATGGTGGCATGTGCCTATAATCTCAGCTACTCGAGAACCTGAAGCACGAAAATCACTTGAACCTACAGGCGCGTACCACCATGCCCAGCTAATTTTTGTATTTTTAGTAGAGACAGGTTTTCACCTTGTTGACCAGGATGGCCTTGATCTCTTGACCTCATGATCCACCTGCCTTGGCCTCCCAAAGTGCTGGAATCACAGGCATGAGCCACTGCACCCAGCAATTTTTTTTTTTTTTTTTTTTTTTTTAAAGTCAGAGTCTTGCTCTCTCTCCCAGGCTGGAAAGCAGTGGTGTGATCTCAGCTCGCTACAACCTCCGCCTGTTGCGGTGAGCCGAGATCGTGCCATTGCATTCCAGTCTGGGTAACAACAGCAAAACTCCGTCTCAAAAAAAAAAAAAAAAAATCTTGTTTGTGCTCAGAGAACACATTTTTTTCTTTTTTATATTTAAAAAATTTAAAAATAAAACTCTTTTCTTCTTTTCTAAAAAAGTTAAAAAAATTTTTTTTTTGTAAAGACGGGGTTTCACTATGTTGGTCAGGCTGGTCTTGAACTCTCGACCTCAGGTGATCTGCCCACCTTGGCCTCCAAAGTGCTTGGATTACAGGCATGAGCCACCAAGCCCGGCTGAGAACACATTTTTTTATATGAATCCTTTTACATTTATTGTGACTTGTTTTAAACCCCAGAATAATATGATCTATCTTAGTGAATATTCTATGTATACTAGAAAATAGTATCTATTCCTGATATTGGTTATAGAGTTTTATAAATGCCAGTTAGGTCAAGTGGTTGACAATGTTCAAGGCATCTGCAGGATGCACATGCCATCAAGGTTGGAGGCAATGAGAACTGACATAGATTTCAGTCCATCTTTGTGGGTTCCAACTATGCTAGTGGCCATTATTTTTCCAGCCTTTTTACTCTGTTTCATTTTGGACAGTTTCTATTGCTATGTCTTCAGGTTAACTGATCTGCAGTATCTAATCTGCTATAAATCTCATTCAATGTATTTTAATTGCTTTCTTTTTTTTGCCTCTAGAAGTTTTATTTGGGATTTACAAAATATCTTCCATGTTTCTCTTTAGCATGCACATGCTTCGTTCTACTTTCTTTCTTTTTCTTTTTCTTTCTTTCTTTTTTTTTTAAGAGACAGAGTCTTGCCCCATTGCCCAGGCTGGAGTGCAGTGGGGCAATCTCCACTTGCCAAAATTTCCGCCTTCTGAGTTCAAGCGATTCTCCTGTCTCAGCCTCCTTAGTAACTGGGATTACAAGTGTGCATCACCACATCCAGCTAATTTTTGTATTTTCAGTGGAGATGGAGTTTTGCCATATTGCCCGGGCTGGTCTTGAACCCCTAACCTCAGGTGATCTGCCTGTCTCTGCCTCCCAAAGTGCTAGGATTACAGGCATGAGCACCATGCCCAGCCTACATTCCTTTTTTTTCTTTTCTTTATTTTGGAAACAGAGTTTTGCTCTTGTCTTCCAGGCTGGAGTGCAGTGGTGATCTTGGCTCACTGCAACCTCTGCCTCTCAGGTTCAAGAGATTCTCATGCCTTAACCTCTCAAGTAGCTGGGATTACAGGCATCCGCCACCATGCCCAGCTGATTTTTTGTATTTTTAATAGAGACAGGGTTTTGCCATGTTGCCCAGTCTGGTTTCCAACTCCTAACCTCAGGGGATCCACCTGCCTTGGCCTCCCAAAGTGTTGGGATTACAGGCGTGAGCCACTGAGCCCAGCCTACTTTCTTAAACATATGAAATGCAGTTGTAACAAATTATTTTAACATCCTTATCTTAATTCTATCACTAATTTCATTTCTGGATTTGTTGTCTCCTGATGGATGTTTCTCCTCATTATAGATTATATTCTTTGCAGTCTGGTTGTTTTTGATATTAGATGCCTTACATTGTCAATTGTTAGATGCCAGGTATTTTTATATTCCTGTAAATATTCTTGAGCTTTGTTCCAGAAAGCAGTTTGATCCTCCAAGTCTTGCTTTTAATCTCTGTTCAATAGAATCAGTGCAGTAGTTCGTCTATGGCTAATTTTGTTACACTACTAAAGTACTACTGAAGAATACTGAACATAATACTCTACCTGATGACCTACTCTGCCTCTTGGGAACATGAACTGTTTCTGGCCTATATGAAGATAAGATTTTTTTCCATCTGCTTTCCCAAGATTTGGATAGTTTTCTCATACTCTTGTACTGACTAGTATCCATCAGAAGATATGAGGGGAACATTCTGCAGATCTCAGAGTGCTTCCTCTGTCCATCTCTCTCTTCTATGTACTGCTCTCTCCTCTCTGGTACTTTGCCCTAAAAATTCAATCCACCTTGGCCTTCTCAAATTATCAACTGTCTCTCCTCAACTCAGGGAGAATGCTGAACTCTGTTTTCTCCTTCCTTGAACTATAGCCAGGAAATTCTCTCCATGCAGTAAGCTGGGACAACTATAGGGCTAACCTCATTTGTTTCCCTTATGTCTGGGATCACCCTCTTGTGCTGTCTGTTTCCTGGCATTTGAAAAATATTTCCTCAAATATTTTGTCCAGTTTTTTAGATGTTTTATGTCAGAGGGTAAATTGCAGTTGGAAGTGAAAGTCTGTTGGGAAGTACTTCAAGATTACATAAATATCTGTTCTCCAACGTATTTTTATTTTTAATGGCTTTTTTTTTCAGATGGAGTCTTTTTCTGTTACCCAGGCTGGAGTGCAGTAGCGTGATTTTGGCTCACTGCAATCTCCTGGGTTCAAGAGATTCTCCTGCCTAAGCCTCCCGAGTAGCTGGAATTACAGGCATGTGCTGCTATGCCTGGCTAATTTTTGTATTTTTAGTAGAGACAGTTTCACCATGTTGGCCAGGGTGATCTCAAACCCCTGACTTCAGGTGATCTGCCTGCCTCAGCCCACGAAATTGCTGGGATTACAGGCATTAACCACTGTGCCTGGCCTATTTTTATTCAATGGTTTTAAGCATCCATCGATCACTCTTATGTATGTCATTTATTGGTATGATGGTTGAAAAATAGTAATTTTTGGCCGGGTGCAGTGGCTCACGCCTGTAATCCAAGCACTTTGGAGGCCAAGGTGAGCAGATCACCTGAGGTCGGGAGTTCAAGACCAGCCTGACTAACATGGTGAAACCCCATCTTAAAAAAAAAAAAAAGAAAAATTGTGATTTTCTGTTTATTATTTCTTCTTCATCAATTAGTTGGCCTTCTACCATGAAAAAATAGCTTTTCCTTTTTCCTCTGTTATTTACATATTTAAGTTTTTATAGTTAGTGTCAGATCATCTCCATGATTCCTGCCTCTCACTGTTCACTGCCTTATGTAGTTCCCTCTCTTTGAGTATGGGCAGGACTTCTGAATTTCTTCCAACAAATAGAATACGACAAAGGCGACGGAATGTATGTGCTCCTCTGTATGTGATAATATTACATAAAATTCTAACTATCTTGCTAGGAGATTCTATCTTTCCCTTGCTGGCCTGAAAGACTCAAGATGCCATGTTATGTGCTGCCCTAGGGCCACCTGGCAGAGCTGAGGGTAGCCTCCTGCTGACAGCCAGCAAGAAACAGGAGCCCTCAGTCCCACAGCTTGCAAGGAACTCAATGCTGCCAACAACCATAACTGCTTGAAAGTGAATTCATGGGCCGGGCGCGGTGGCTCACACCTGTAATTCTAGCACTTAGGGTGGCCGAGGTGAGTGGATCACCTGAGGTCAGGAGTTCAAGACCAACCTGGCCATCATGGTGAAACCCCATCTTATTAAAAAAAAAAAAAAAGAAAGAAAGAAAGAAAGTGAATTCATATCCAGTTGTGCCTCAGATGAGACAGTAGCCCTGGCAGACAAACTGATTATAGCTTTGTAAGACCCTGAAGCAGAAGACCAGGTTAAAGCATGCTGAGACTCCTGACTCACTGAGATAGTAAAGATGTGTTGTTTTAGACCATTAAGTTTGCAGTATTATTGTAATGTAGCAGTAGATAGCTAATAGCAGTTAGTTATTCACATCTTTTAGTGTCAGGACAGAAAGGATTCATGGATCTTTTTCTGAGTTATCTTTTAAACTATAATATCCATTAAAGTCAAGTATAGAAAGAAACTGGATTTAGAATGATATCTTCATAGTATTGTTTCATAAGATACTAAAGCAAGTTTTTGTTTTTGTTTTTTTTTTTTGAGACAGGGTCTCACTCTGTCACCAAAGGCTGGAGTGAAAGAGCTCAAATGTGGCTCACTGCAGCCTCTACCTCCTCAGCCCAAGTGATCCTCACACCTCAGCCTCCTGAGTAGCTGGGACCACAGGCACATGTGCCACCATGCCAGGCTAATTTTTGTATTTTTGTAGAGACAGGGTTTCACTGTGTTGACCAGGCTGGTCTCTAAGTCCTAAACTCAGGCAATCTACTACCTCGGCTTGCCAAAGTGCTGGGAAGAGAGGCATATCCCACCATGCTCAGCCCGTATTTTATTTTATTTTATTATTAATATTGTTTTGAGATGAAGTCTCACTCTGTCTCCCAGGCTGGAGTGCAGTGGCACAATCTCGGCTCACTGCAACCTATGCCTTCCAGGTTCAATCAATTCTTCTGCCTTAGCCTCATGAGTAGCTGAAATTACAGGTGTGTGCCACCACGCCCTGGTAATTTTTTTATTTTTAGTAGAGACAGGGTTTTGCCCTGTTGGCTAGGCTGGTCTCAACCCCTGGGCTCAAGTGATCCATCTGCCTCCCAAAGTGCTTGGATTATAGGCATGAGCCACTGCACCCAGCCTGAGCCACTGTGCCCGGCCCCCATATTTTAATTTTATAGTTTATTTTATTTTTTATTTTTTTAATTTTTTTTCTCTTTCTTGGTTCTTTATTTTACTTGGTAAAATAAACTTTACTTGGAAAGTTTATTTTATATATAATTTATACAAAAATAAATATACATGGCCATGCTCAGTAACTCACTCGTGTAATCCCAGCACTGGCCGGGAGCAGTGGTTCACGCCTATAATCCTAGCACTTTGGGAGGCCGAGGTGGGTGGATCACCTGAGGTCAGGAGTTCGAGACCAACCTGGCCATCATGGTGAAACCCCATCTAAAAAATCCCAGCACTTTGGGAGGCCAAGGAGGGTGGATCATTTGAGGTCAGGAGTTCAAGACCAGCCTAGCCAACACGGTGAAACCCTGTCTCTACTAAAAATACAAAGAAATGAGCCAAACGTGGTGTCATGAGCCTATAATCCCAGCTACTTGAGAGGATGAGGCGCGAGAATTGCTTGAAACTCAGGAGGTAGAGGCTGCCATGAGCCGAGATCGTGCCACTGTACTCCAGCCTGGGAGACAAAGCAAGACTCTGACTCAAATAAAATAAAATAAATAAAATAAATGGGCTAGGCATAGTGGCTCACGCCTGTAATCCCAGCACTTTGAGAAGCCGAAGCAGGTGGATCACCTGAGGTCAGGAGTTTGGGACCAGCCTGTCCAACTGGCCAACATGGTGAAACCCTGTCTCTACTAAAAATATAAAAATTAGCCGGGCTTGGTGATAGGTACCTGTAATTCCAGCTACTCTGGAGGCTGAGGCAGGAGAATGGCTTGAGCCTGGGAGGCAGAGGTTACAGTGAGCCATGACTGTTCCACTGCAATCCAGCCTGGGCAAAAGAGCAAGACTCCATGTATAAAAAAAAATTAACAAATTATGGCAAGCATTAAGCTTCTTTTCTTTTTTATATATTTTTAAAATTTAAATAGAGACAGGGTTTCCCTATGTTGCTTACGCTTGTCTTGAACTCCTAAACTCATGATCCTCCTGCCTCACAGTCTCCCAAGTGCTGGGATTACAGGTGTGACCCAGCATACCCAGTCAAGCATCAAACTTCTACCCTTCTTTACTATATTGTGATTTTACTGTACTTTAGGGTGACCAAAGAAATGATGTGGAAAAGTTCTTTATAGAAGAATTATTGCTAATAGCTAAATGAGAGTGGGGGCTCTGGCTCACACCTATAATCCTAGCACTTTGGGAGGCCGAAGTGGGTGGATTGCTTCAGCTCAGGACCTTGAGACCAGCCTGGACAACATGACAAAACTCTGTCTCTACAGAAAAATACAAAAAATTAGCTAGGCATGGTGACATGCACCTGCAGTCCCAGCTACTCAAGAGGCTGAGGTAAGCAGATCACTTGAGCCCAGGAAGTTGAGGCTGCAGTGAGCCAAGATCATGCCACATGGCATGTGCCACCACATCCAGGTAATTGTTGTTGTTGTTGTTTTAAAGATGTGGTTTCTCCATGCTGACCAGGCTGGTCTTGAACTCCTGACCTCAGGTGATCCACCCACCTTGGCCTCCCAAAGTGCTAGGATTACAGGTATGAGCCACCGTGCCCGGCTTGTTGTTGTTGTTGTTGTTGCTGTAGCTGTACACATGGGGTCTTACTGGTCTCAAAATCCTGGATTCAAATGATTCTCCTGCCTCAGCTTCCCAAGGTGCCACCATGCCTGGTCAATAATAGAATTTTAAATTTTGGTCAACAAGATGAAACCCTAACTCTACTAAAAATACAAAAATTAGCTGGGCATGGTGGTGCACACCTGTAGTCCCAGCTACCCAGGAGGCTGAGGTAGGAGAATTGCTTGAACCCAGGACGTGGAGGTTGCGGTGAGCGGAGATCGTGCCATTGCACTCCAGTCTGGGTAACAACAGCGAAACTCCGTCTCAAAAAAAAAAAAAAAGAATTTTAAATTTTTATTTATTGATTGATTTTATTGTTGTTATTGTTGTTTTGTGACAGAGCCTCTCTGTTGCCATGCTGGAATGCAATGGCGTTAGCTCACTGCAGCCTCTGCCTCCCGGGTTCAAGGGATCCTCCTGCCTCATCCTCCTGAGTGGCTGGGATTACAGGCATGACCCACCGTGCCCGTCCCAACTATTTATATTTTTAGTAGAGACAGCGTTTCACCATGTTGGCCAGAATGGTCTTGATCTCGTGACTTTGTGATTTGCCTGCCTTGGACTCCCAAAGTGCAGGGATTACAGGGGTGAGTCACCTCGCCTGGCTATTTCTTTTTTTTTTTTTGAGACGGAGTTTCGCTCTTGTTACCCAGGCTGGAGTGCAATGGCGCGATCTCGGCTCACCGCAACCTCCGCCTCCTGGGTTCAGGCAATTCTCCTGCCTCAGCCTCCTGAGTAGCTGGGATTACAGGTCCGCGCCACCATGCCCAGCTAATTTTTTGTATCTTTAGTAGAGACGGGGTTTCACCATGTTGACCAGGATGGTCTCGATCTCTTGACCTCGTGATCCACCCGCCTCGGCCTCCCAAAGTGCTGGGATTACAGGCTTGAGCCACCGCGCCCAGCCTATTTCTTTTATTATTATTATTTTTTGAGACAGAGTTTTGCTCTTTTCCCCCAGGCTAAAGTGCAGTGGTACAATCTCGGCTCACTGCAACTTCCACCTCCTGGGTTCAAGCAACTCCCCTGCCTCAGGCACCTGCCACCATGCCTGAACTGGGATTACTGGCACCTGCCACCACACCCAGCTAATTTTTGTATTTTTAGAGGAGATGGGGTTTCACCATTTTGGCCAGGCTGGTCTCGAATTCCTGACCTGAAGAGATCCGCCCGCCTCAGCCTCCCAAACTGCTGGGATTACAGGTGTGAGCCACTGCACCCAGCCTATTATTTTTAATTTATGATGGGTTTATTGGGATGTAACTCCAACCTAAATTGAGGATTGTATCAATTTTGCACCATTATAAAGTAGAAAAGTAAGTACCAATTTTGCACCCTCATAAAGTGGAAAAATTATAGTCAAACCATTATAAGTCGGGGACTGTCTGTACTTGTACAGATGCCTCACTACTGGAATTTGCCTAATTATTACTATTTTTTTTCTTTTTGTGACAGGAGCTCTCTGGGTCTCCTCAGTTTGAATGCAGTGGCAGGATTGCAGTTTACTGCAGCCTCCACTTAAAGGGCTCAAGTGATCCTTCCACCTCAACCTCCCTGGTAGCTGGAACTACAAGTGTGCACCACCATGTCCAGCTAATTTTTGTCTCATCATATTGCCCAGGCTGGTACTGAACTCCTGGGCTCAAGTCAACCACCTGCCTCGGCCTCCCAAAGTGCTGGGATGAATTTTTTTTTATGATAAGATTGGAGTTGTGTTTTAGAGAGGAAGATCCCAGAAGTAAAATGCCATTTTTATTACATTTGTCCATTTTTGAATTGGGTTGTCTTTTTATTTTTGAATTGTAAGAGTTTTTTTATATATTCTAATACAAGTTCTTCATCAGATATGTGATTAGCAAAAGTTTTCTCCTGTTCCTTGTCTTTTCACTTTTTTCTTTCTTTTTTTTTTAATATATATATTTTTTATTGCGTTTCAGGTTTTGGGTTTATTTTTTGAGACAGAGTTTCTCTCTTGTTGCCCAGATTAAGCCCAATGGCTCAATCTCAGCTCACTGCAACCTCCACCTCCCAGGTTCAAGCAATTCTCCTGCCTCAGCCTCTTGAGTAGCTGGGATTACAGGCATGTGCCACCACTGTCGGCTAATTTTTGTATTTTTAGTAGAGACAGGGTTTCGCCATATTGGCCACGCTGGTCTTGAACTTCTCAGGTGATCCACTCACCTCAGCCTCCCAAAGTGCTCGGATTGCAGGCGTGAGCCACCATGCCTGGCCTTGTCTTTTTACCTTCTTGATGGTGTGCTTTGAAGAATACAGTTTTAATTTGGAGTTGGGTGCAGTGGCTTATGCCTGTAATCCCAGTACTTTGGATAGGCTGAGGCAGGAAGATCGCTTGAGCCTGAGAGGTCAAGGCTGCAGTAATCCATAAATATACCACTACACTCCAACCTGGGTGGAAGAGCAAGACCCTGACCCAAAAATAAAAGTTTTAAATGTTGATGAAGTCCAATTTATCTATTATTTTCTTTGTCACTGTGCTTTTGGTGTTGTATCTAATAAGCCATCACCTAACCTGTGATCATGAACATTTATGCCTAAAATCTTTTTCTAAGATTTTATAGTTTTGGAGTATACTAAGTATACACTTGCATTTATGTATTTGATTCATTTTGAGTAATTTTTCTTTTTTTGTTGTTGCTTTTTTTTTTTTTAGAGACCACCACGTTGACCAGCCTGGTCTAGAACTCCTGACCTCGTGATCCACCCGCCTCAGCCTCCCAACGTGTTGGGATTACAGGCATGAGCCCTTGTGCCCAGCCATTATGAGTAATTTTTCTAAGTGGTATGACAGAGGGGTCCAATTTCGTTCTTATACATATAGTGGTATGACAGAGGGGTCCAATTTCATTCTTATGCATATAGATACTCAGTTGTTCCAACATCATTTGTTGAAGACTATTCTTTCCCCATCGAATTGTTTTGTCAACCTTGTTTAAAATCAATAGACTAGATTTGAGGGTCTGTTTCTAGACTCTTAAGTGTGAAATCCTCCAACTTTGTTCTTCTTCTGTTCTTTGTTTGTTTGTTTTTTACAAAATAAAAAAAAAGTTTTTTTTTTAAAGACGAGGTTTCACCATATTGATCAGGCTGGTCTCGAACTCCTGACCTCAGGTGATCCGCCTGCCTCAGCCTCCCTGCGCCCGGCTCTTCTTCTGTTCTTAAAGACTACTTATTAAAAAAAAAAAAAAAAGACTACTTATAAGAGGCTGGGAGCAGTGGCTCACACCTGTAATCTCAGCACTTTGGGAGGCTGAGGCAGGTGGATCACTTGAGGTTAAGAGTTCAAGACAGCCCGACCAAAATGGCAAGACCCCATCTTTAACAAAAATTAGCCCAGCCTGGTGGCACACACCTGTAATTCCAGCTACTTGGGAAGCTGATGCACAAGAATTGCTTGAACTCAGGAGGTGGAGGTTGCAGTGAGCTCAGAGAGTGCCCCTGCACTTCAGCCTGGGGGACAGAGTAAAATTCTGTCTCAAAACAACAACAACAACGACAAAAAACAGCAGACACTCCCAAATCCATGGTAGAAGGTTAGTTCATCATTCAATGGGTATAAAATTTCAGTTATGCTAGATGAATAAATTCCAGAGATTTGCTGTACAACACAGTGCACTTCAAAAGTTGTTAAGAGGATACATCTCATGTTCTTGACACAAAATAACAACAGTAGCAACACCGCCCCCCCCAATAAGACAACAACAACAACAAAAAATAAATAAATAAAGGAACCAAAAGAAACTTTGGGAGGTGTTGGATGTGTCTATTTCCTTGATTGTGGTGTTAGCATAACAGGTGTTTGTATAGGTCCAAACACAAATTATACATATTAAATATGGGCAGTTTTTGTACAGCAAATATATCTCACTAAAAGTGTTTTTTAGGGTGCTGCATTGGCCTACCCCTGTAATTACACTTTGTGATGCCGAGATGAGTGAATCTCTTGAACCCAGGAGTTTGAGATCAGCCTGGGTGACATGATAAAACCCTGTCTCTACAAAAAAAATACCAAAAAATTAGCCAGACGTAGTGGCCCATGCCTGTAGTCCCAGCTACCTAGGAGGCTAAGGTGGGAGAATTGCTTGAGCCTGGGAAGGGGAGATTGTAGTGAGCTGAGATGGTGATACTGCACTCCAGCCTGGGTGACAGAGTGAAACCCTATCTCCAAACAAATAAAAACAAAACAAAAAAAAAGGTTTTTTTTTAAAATTTTTTTTCCTTTTTTTTGAGATGGGGTTTCACCCTGATGGCTAGGCTGGTCTTGAACTCCTGACCTCAGGTGATCCAACCACCTCGGCCTCCCAAAGTGCTAGGATTACAGGCATAAGCCACCACACCCGGCCTAAACCCCAGTTTTTTTTTTTTTTTAAGAAAAAAGTATAATAAAGGAAATTAAGGCTCATTCTCAGTTATGAATACAGGTGCACATGTTCTTTTTCTTTTTTTTTTTTGAGATGGAGTCTCGCTCTGTTACCCAGGCTGGACTGCAGTAGTGCTATCTCTGCTCACTGCAAGCTCTGCCTCCCAGGTTCAAGCGATTCTCCTGTTTCAGCCTCCTAAATAGCTGGGACTACAGACATGTGCCACCATGCCTGGCTAATTTTTGTATTTTTAGTAGAGCCGGAGTTTCACTATGTTTGCCAGCTGGTCTCAAACTCCTAATCTCAGGTGATCCACCCACCTTGGCCCCTCAAAGTGCTGGGATTACAGGCATGAGCAACTGTGCCAGGCCCAGGTGCACATGTTCTAAGCAAAGTGATAACAAACCAAATCCAGCATTGTGAAATTAATAATAAACACATTTTAATAATATATAAGTTTAACACATAAGTAGTTTATGTCAGAAATGATTTGTTTTGTTTTGTTTTTGAGGCAGCCTCGCTCTGTCACCCAGTGCAGTGGCGTGATCTCAGCTCACTGCAACCTCTCCCTCCCAGGTTCCAGCAATTTGTCTGCTTCAGCCTCTCAAATAGCTGGGATTATAGGTGTGTGCC
This sequence comes from Callithrix jacchus, assembly GCF_049354715.1. Taxonomy (NCBI): domain Eukaryota; kingdom Metazoa; phylum Chordata; class Mammalia; order Primates; family Cebidae; genus Callithrix; species Callithrix jacchus. Next base: position 82,521,319 of record NC_133508.1, on the reverse strand, counting down.
ACCATGCCCAGCTAATTTTTGATTTTTAGAAGAGACAGGGTCTTACCACACTTGCCAGGCTGGTTTCAAACTCCTGACCTCAAGTGATCCACCTACCTTGGCCTCCCAAAGTGCTGGGATTATAGGCATGAGCCACTGCACCCGGCTGTCTTATTGTTGTTGTTGTTGTTGTTTAGACAGGTCTATGTTTCTGAGAAGCTGAAATGAGGTGTTTATTCATAGGCATCGTTGTGGTGCATTACAGCCTTGAACTCCTGGCCTCAAGTGATCATCCTGCCTCGGCCTCCTGAGTAGCTGAGACTACAGGTACCTGCCACCACATCCATCTTCGACGACTGGTTTAACATTAGAAAATCTATTAATATAATTTAGCACATTAATGGACTAAACAAGGAAAACCATTTGGTCATCCAAATACATAAGGATAAATGTTTGCTAAAGTCAATATTTATCCATGAAATACTCAGGAGATGCAATAAATGTAAGGTTAAAATCATGATAAATATTACATGTATTAGATATAATCATTATGGTCAATTACAGCAGTACTAATACTAATAGTAGTAGTAAGTGGTTTGGGAGGGAACTTCCTTAAACTGATAAAAGAGCATCTACAAAAAATCTAGAGTAAATATAATATTTAATGGTAAAACACTATCGTATTTTATTTTATTAATTTATTTAGTTTGAGTCGGAGTCTTGCCCTGTCGCCATATGCTGGAGTGCAGTGGCACAATCTTGGCTCACTGCAACCTCTACCTCCTGGGTTCAAGTGATTCTTCTGTCTCAGCTTCCTGAGTAGCTAGGATTACAGGTGCACGCCACCACTTTCAGCTAATTTTTTGTATTTTTAATAGAGATGGGGTTTTGCCACATTTACCATGTTGGTCTCAAACTCCTGACCTCAGGTGATCCACTTGCCTCAGCCTCCCAAAGTGGTGGAATTGCAGGCATGAGCCACTGCGCCCAGCCAAAACATTATCTTAAATCAGGAATTGTAGAAGAATACTTGCTATTATTGCTGTTTTTGTTTTATTAATAATTTAAAAGAGGTAGTAGTAATCAGGTACTATTCTAAGTGCTTTACATATGTTAACAAATTTAGTTTTTACAGTAACTACATGAAGTACAATAATAAGACCTACTTTAACTTTAGAAATCTCAGTTATGGGCCAGGCATGGTGGCTTATGCCTGTAATCCCAACACTTTGGGAGGCTGAGGTCAGGGGATCACCTGAGGTCAGGAGTTTGAGACCAGCCTGGCCAACAAAGTAAAACCTCTTCTCTATTAATAATACAAAAATTAGCCAGGCGTGGTGGTGTGAGTCTGTAATCTCAGCTACCCAGGAGGCTGAGGCAGAATAATCACTTGAACCTGGGAGGCAGAGATCACATTGAGCAGAGATTGTGCCATGGCACTCCAGTCTGGCGACAAAGCTAGACTCTGTCTCAAAATAAATAAATAAATAAATAAATAAATAAATAAATAAATAAATAAATAAATAAATAAATAAAAGAAATCTCAGTTACAAGGGAAAAAAAATTTTTTTTTTTGAGACGGAGTTTCGCTCTTGTTACCCAGGCTAGAGTGCAATGGCGCGATCTCGGCTCACCGCAACCTCCGCCTCCTGGGTTCAGGCAATTCTCCTGCCTCAGCCTCCTGAGTAGCTGGGATTACAGGCATGCACCACCACGCCCAGCTAATTTTTTGTATTTTTAGTAGAGACGGGGTTTCACCATGTTGACCAGGATGGTCTCAATCTCTTGACCTCGTGATCCACCCGCCTTGGCCTCCCAAAGTGCTGGGATTACAGGCGTGAGCCACCACACCTGGCAGCAAGAAAAATTAAACAGCTTTCCAAAGGTCTCAGAGTGTCAGGATCAGGTTTTTTACTTAAGAATTGGGCTTCAGAATCTATGCATTAATTTCTACAGTCTGCCGCTTCTGTAATCAGTCTCACACTAGAAATCTTAGTTAACAGAGTAAGACAAGAAAAAGAAGTATGAGGTATGAAGTTTGGAAACAAAGAAATAAAACTCTCTTGTGTGAAGATAATATGATGGGTTATGCGGAAAATTTTTGTAAAACTCTGTAGAGAACTGTACCACGTTTTTTTCTGAGAAAAAGTCCTGCTCTGTCACCCAGGCTGGAGTACAGTGGCGTGATCTCAGCTCACTGCAGCCTCTGCCTCCCGGGTTCCAGCGATTCTCCTGCCTCAGCCTCCTAGGTAGCTGGGTTTACAGGCTCACGCCACCACGCTCAGTTAATTTTTGTGTTTTTAGTAGAGACAGGGTTTCGCCATGTTGGCCAGGCTGGTCTCAAACTCCTGACCTCAGGTGATTCCCCCCACCCTGGCCTCCCAAAGTGCTGGGATTACAGGCTTGAGCCACCATGCCCGGCCAAATTTTACCACATTAATAAGGAAGCTAAGCAAGGTTGTTGTCTACAAAAATCAATATACAGAAGTAAATTTTATTTCTGTGCCTTAATGTCATAAAATGTAATCCTTAAAAAGACATAACTTACAGCCGAGTGTGGTGGTTCAAGCCTGTAATCTCAGCACTTTGGGAGGTTGAAGCAGTTGGGTCATAAGGTCAAAAGATAGAGACCATGCTGGCCAACATGGTGAAACCCCATCTCTACCAAAAATACAAAAATTACCCAAGCATGGTGGTATGCACCTGTAGTCCCAGCTACTTTCAGGGCTGAGGTGGGAGAATCACTTGAACCCAGGAGGTAGAGGTTGCAGTCAATCGAAATAGTACCACTGCACTGCAGCCTGGTGACAGAGCAAGACTCCGTCTCAAAAAAAAAAAAAGAAAGTGGGTGAAGGATATGAATAGACACTTTACAAAAGAAGACATACATGAGGCCAACAAACATATGAAAAAATGCTCATCATCACTGGTCATTAGAGAAATGCAAATCAAAACTACATTGAGATACCATCTCACGCCAGTTAGAATGGTGATCATTAAAAAATCTGGAGACAACAGATGCTGGAGAGGATGTGGAGAAATAGGAACACTTTTACACTGTTGGTGGGAGTGTAAACTAGTTCAACCATTGTGGAAGACAGTGTGGTGATTCCTCAAGGACCTAGAAATAGAAATTCCGTTTGACCCAGCAATCCCATTACTGGGTATATATCCAAAGGATTATAAATCGTTCTACTATAAGGACACATGCACATGAATGTTCATTGCAGCACAGTTTACAATAGCAATGACCTGGAACCAACCCAAATGCCCATCGATGATAGACTGGACAGGGAAAATGTGGCACATATACACCATGGATTATTATGTAACTATCAAAAACGATGAGTTTGTGTCCTTTGTAGGGACATGGATGAACCTGAAAACCATCATTCTCAGCAAATTGACACAAGAACAGAAAATCAAACACCACATGTTCTCACTCATAGGAGGGTGTTGAACAATGAGAACACATGGACACAGGGAGGGGAGCACTACGCACTGGGGTCTGTTGGGGGGAAATAGGAGAGGGACTAGTGAGGGGTAGGGAGTTGGGGAGAGATAGCACGGGGAGAAATGCCAGATATAGGTGAAGGGGAGGAAGGCAGCGAATCACACTGCCACGTGTGTACCTATGCAACAATCTTGCATGTTCTTCACATGTACCCCAAAACCTAAAATGCAATTTTAAAAAATGATATAATTTACAATGGCACGAAGAAAAAAGTATTCAGGAATAAATTGAATAAAAGCTATATAAGATTCTTATGGATAAACTTCTGAAACTTTAAAAATTTCTAAAATTTAATTTTGTGACTAGATAAGAACACTTAATATTATAATGTTGTTCTCTCCAAATTCTCCTATAGATTTATAGAAACTCTAATAAAACCCCATGTGTGTGTGTGAAAGGCTGGATCTTGGCTCACTGCAACCTCTGCCTTCCAGGTTCAAGTGATTCTCCTGCCTCAGCCTCCCCTCCCAAGTAGCTGGGACTACAGGTGTGTGCCACCACACCGAGTTAATTTTTGTATTTTTAGTAGAGATGGGTTTCACCATTTTGGACAGGGTGGTCTCAACCTCTTGACCTCCTGATCCACCTGCCTCAGTCTCCCAAAATGCTAGGATTACAGGCATGCATCACCACACTCAGCCTATAGGCTGGTTCTAAAATATATATTTATAAGAACCAAGAGTACCAAGAATAGCTAAGACACTGCTGTAGACAAAGAACAAGGTAGGGAAACTTGTCCTACCAAATATCAAAACTTATCACAAAGCTACAGTAATTAGTATGGTAGGGCATGAGTGAATAGAGCAATAGAATTAAATAGAAAATTAATCCTAGCCTAAAGGGAAACATAATATGGGAGAGCTGATATTGTAGCTCAGTGGGGAAATATGAACTATTGAATACATAGTGAGTGTTTTGACAACTAATTATACATATGGAAATACAAAAAAAGAAATTGGATCCCTATCCCAATCTGTACATAAAAATTAATTCCTAGTGACTGAAAGAATTAAATGTGAAGGAATATAATACTTTTAGAAAAAAAACATAAGATAACATTTCTATGATATTGGGAGGTAAGATGTTCTTTTTTTTTTTTAAAGATGGGGTTTCATCATGATGGTCAGGCTGGTCTTGAACTCCTGACCTCAGGTGATCCACCCACCTCGGCCTCCCGCAGTGCTAGGATTATGGGCGTGAGCCACCGTGCCCGGCGGGAAGAAGTGCTTAACCACACACAAAAAGTGCAAAACACAAATAGTGTGATGAATTGCTAAAATTCTGAACTTTTGTTCAACAAGAGACAATAAATAAAAGGTATAGATAAACCACAAATTGGAAGAATACATTGGCAACACATACAATAAAAATTCCTCCTACAAACCAATAAAAAATAAAATGAAATTTTTTTTTCTTCTTCTTCTTCTTTTTTTTTTTTTTTTTTTGCACAGAGTCCCACTGTTTCCCAGGCTATAGTGCAGTGGCACCATCTCGCTCACTACAACCTCTGTCTGCTGGGTTCAAGTGATTCTCCTGCCTCAGCCTCCCTAGTAGCTGGGATTACAGGTGCCTGCCATCATGCCCAGCTAATTTTTTTTTTTTTTTTTTGAGATGGAGTCTCTCTCTGATACCAGGCTGGAGTGCAGTGGCACAATCTCAGCTCACTGCAACCTCCATCTCCCAGTTCAAGTGATTCTTCTGTCTCAGCCTCCGGAGTAGCTGGGCCTACAGGCACGTGCCACCACACCTCACTAATTTTTGTATTTTTTAGTAGAGACAGCGTTTCACACCATGTTGGTCAGGATGGCCTTGATCTCTTGACCTCGTGATCTGCCTGCCTTGGCCTCCCAAAGTGCTGGTATTACAGGTGTGAGCCACTGTGCCTGGACAATTTTTTGTGTTTTTAGTAGAGACCGGGCTTCACTATTTTGGCCAGTCTGGTCTTGAGCTCCTGACCTCAGGCGATCCACTCACCTCAGCCTCCCAGAGAGCTATGATTTCAGATGTGAGCCACTGTGCCCAGCTTTTTTTTCCTTCTCCTCCTCTCCCTCCCCCTCCCCCTCCCCCTTCCTCCTCCTCCTCCTCCTCCTTCTTTCTTCTTTCTTCTTCAGATGGAGTCTCAACCTGTTGCCCTGGCTAGAGTGCAGTAATGCCATCTTGGCTCACTGTAACCTCTGCCTCCCAGGTTCAAGTGATTCGACCGCCTCAGCCTCCCGAGTAGCTGGGATCATAGGCTTCCACCACCACGCCCCGCTAATTTTTTTGCATTTTTAGTAGAGACAGGGTCTTGCCATGTTGGCCAGGCTGGTCTCGAACTTCTGACCTCAAGATATCAGCCTGCCCAAGCCTCCCAAAGTGCTGGGATAACAGGCGTGGGCCACAGTGCCCGGCCCATTTTAAAAAATTGATTTGTTTTTGGCAAAACCCCATCTCTACTAAAAATACAAAAAATTAGCCAGATGTGGCGGCTTGCACCTGTAGTCCCAGCTACTTGGGGACTGAGGTGGGAGAACTGCTTGAACCCAAGAGACAGAGGTTGCAGTGAACTGAGATCCTGCCACTGCACTACAGCCTGGACAACAGAATGAGACTCCATCTTAAAAATAAATAAATAAATAATAAATAGAAATGGGCAAAAGACATGAATAGCTATTTTATTGAAAAAGAAGCTTTTGCTAGGTGTAATGGCTCATGCTTGTAATCCCAACACTTCGATAGACTGAGGTGGAAGGATCGCTTGAGGTCAGGAGTTCAAGACAAGTCTGGACAGCACAGGGAGGTTTTTTTGGTTTGTTTGTTTTGTAGAGACAGGGTCTCCCTATGTGTTCCAGGCTGATCTTGAACCTCTGGGCTCAAGTAATCCTCCATCTTGGCCTCCTAAAATGCTGGGATTACAGATGTGAGCCACTGAGTCTGCAATAAAAAAAATTTTTTAAAAAGCTGGGCGCGGTGGCTCACACCTGTAATCCCAGCACTTTGGGAGGCCGAGGCGGGTGGATCACGAGGTCAAGAGATCGAGGCCCTCCTGGTCAACATGGTGAAACCCTGTCTCTACTAAAAATACAAAAAAAATTAGCTGGGCATGGTGGCGCATGCCTGTAATCCCAGCTACTCAGGAGGCTGAGGCAGGAGAATTGCCTGAACCCAGGAGGCGGAGGTTGCAGTGAGCCAGGATCATGCCATTGCAGTCCAGCCTGGGTAACAAGAGCGAAACTCCGTCTCAAAAAAAAAAAAAATTAGCTGAGCATGGTGGCCTGTGCCTGTAGTCCCAGCTACTGCTGAGGGGAGCTGGGCAGGAAGATTGCTTGAGCTGAAGAGTTCCTGGCTGCAGTGAGCTGTGATCACACTGTTGCTCTCCAGCCTAGGTGACAGAGCAAGATCCCATCACAAAAAATAACAATGACAAAAAAAGAAATTTAATTAGCATATGTCTTATATGGCAATCCGTTCTGGCTGCCATAACAAGATACCATAGACTGGGTGGCTTAAACAACAGAAATTTACTTCTCACGGTTCTGGAAACTGGGAAGTCCAAGATCAAGTCGCCAGCAAGGTAGGTTTCATTCTAAGGCCTCTTCTCTTGGCTTGCAGGCAACCATCATCTCACTATGTGCTCACATAATCTTTTGTTTCTCTCTCTCTCTCTTTCTGCGTGTGTGTGTGTGTGTGTGTGTGTGTGTGTGTGTGTGTTTGTTTGTTTGAGTGAGAGAGAGAGAGATCAAGTGTGTCTTCTGAAAAGGACACTAATCACATCAAGATGATCCCACCCTAACGACCTCATCTAACCCTAATAACCCTATCTCCAAACACCATTACATTGGAAGCTAGGGCTTCAGTATGTAAATTGTGGAGAGGACACAATTTAGTCTATAGCAGCTTATAAACTTTTTTTTTTTGAGACAAAGTCTTGCTCTGTTGTCCAGGCTAGAGTGCAGTAGCACAATCTCAGTTCACTGCAACCTCCACTTGCCAGGTGCACGTGATTCTCCTGCCTTAGCCTCTGGAGTAGCTGGGATTACAGGCATGCCCCACCATGCCCAGCTAATTTTTTTTTTTTTGGTACTTTTTGTAGAGACAGGGTTTCACCATGTTGGCCAGGCTGGTCACAAACTCCTGACCTCAGGTGATTCACCTGCTTTAGCCTCCCAAAGTGCTGAGATTACAGCTGTTACCCACTGTGCCTGGCCATCAGCCTATAAACATCTTTTTACTGCCCAATCTCATCAATGATCAGGGAATATAAATTAAAATAAAAGTGAAATACCATTTTATACCCACCAGATTATACAAAATCAAAACATCTGATGATATTAAGTGTTGAGAAGGATGTAGAATGAGACTTCTCATTCACTGCTGGTGGAAAGTAGGTTGAATAAGAGTTAAGTATTTGCTAATGAAATTTGTGATGAACATACCCTACATTCCAGCAATTTTGCTCTTAGATATATATGCTAAAGTGCATACAATAAAAATGTAGGGACTAATCTCTAAATTTAACATTTTATTTGGGAAGCAAGAATTGCAATTCAAAGCATATACGCAGACTGGGTGTTCTTTGGTTCACTTTGAGGTTTTACAAGAAGGAGAAATGTTACATACGGTTTTGAAAGAAAGTTCATTAGCACTACACAAGTTTTAGGTTGCTGGCAAGCTCTGATTGGTGAGTGACTGCAGTGGGTAAAACTAGTCCTTTGCGGCTGGGCTCAGTGGCTCACACCTGTAATCCCAGGACTTTGGGAGGTTTAGGTGAGTGTATCACTTAAGCCCAGGAGTTCAAGATCAGCCTGGCAACATGGTGAAACCCTGTCTCTACAAAAAAGACAAAAATTAGCTGGGCTTGCTGGTATACACCTGTAGTTCCAACTATTTGGGAAGCTGAAGTGGCAAGATTGATTGAGCAAAGCAAGTCCAGGCTGCAGTGAGCCCTGATCACACCACTGCACTCCAGCCTGGGTGACAGAGAGACCCTGTCTAAAACCAAACCAAACAAAAACACAACAACAACAACAACAACAACAAACCACCACCAAAAAACCAAACTAGTCTTTGAGTCATGGCAGGTTGTTTCAGTAGCTATTGGGTAAAACTGGTTTCAGATTATAACAGGCAGTTTCAGCAGTCAGGCTTGCAGAGAATTACATTCTTTAAGCAATGTAATGTGCCCTCAGTGCTTCCCCTCCCAATGTTTTCACTGGATATGAGAAGAATGACCCAATTTGTATGCTCAGCTTTCATAGGTGTAACCCAGTAGTAAATCATGAAATTGATTTTAGTGGTGTTGAAGTATAATTTTCTGAAAAGTAAAATCATGACTCTCTTACAAATATAAAATAAATATGTATCAAATATTTTTATCTCATTAATTAATAAGGGAGCCAGTAAGGTGTTTAGGAATGTAGCATGAATTTGCTAAAAATCAGGAATGTTTAAACAAATTTGCTAAGAAGGGTAAAAATGGTTTACTATGCTATAGATCAATAAAACATAATGTTTTGGTGTATCTTTTCTACAGATGAGCAAGAATTATTATTATTATTATTTTTGAGACGAAGTCTTGCTCTGCCATCCAGGCTATAGTGCAGTGACTGATCTCGGCTCACCACAACCTCTGCCTCCCAGGTTCAAGCAATCCTCCTGCCTCAGCCTCCCAAGTAGCTGGAATTAAAGGCACCTGCTATCGCATTGGCTAATTTTTGTATTGTTTTAGTAAAGACAGTGTTTCACCATCTTGGCCAGGCTGGTCTCGAAATCCTGGTCAGGAGTTCCTGTGATCCACTCGCCTCGGCCTCCCAAAGTGTTGCTATTACAGGTGTGAGCCACCGCGCCCGGCAAGAATTATTTTAAGTACTAATCAGTTTTCTGGTAAAATACTTTAGTCAATAGAAAGTCAGAGCTCCCTGTGGATTCAAATCCTTTCAGCCTTACACTGAAAGGGCACCCAGTAATCCCTTTTCCTTATTTCCAAGTCTTCAACAATGTTTGCTGAAAATTGGTGCCTGTTAGCAGTTTTTGGTAATGAAATAGAAAAGAAGGAATAAAAATTTTGTGCATTGCAGGTCGTAAGTGTAAACACAGTTTTGTGAAGATTTTGTTTCAGGCCGGGCCCGTCGGTTTACACCTGTAATCCTAGCACTTTGGGAGGCCGGGACGGGAGGATCACTTGAGTTCAGGAGCTGAAGACCAGGCTGGTCAACATGGCGAAACTCTGTCTCTACTAAAAATACAAAAAATTAGCCTGGAGGTGTTGGAACGGGCATGTAGTCCCAGCTACTCAGGAGGCTAAGGTGGGAGGATCACCAGAGCCGAGGAAGTTGAGGCTGCAGTGAGCCGAGATGGCAACACTGTACTTCAGCCAGACCCTGTCCCGTAAAAAAGAGAAGGAAATATGTGGTATTGGGTTTGATGTAAAGTATTTTTGTTTCACTGTTGGCTGAGATCAAAACAGTTTAAAAGCCACTAATGTGACACATGAGGTTAAACAGTGAAAAAAAACTGGACTTTTGAGTTCCTCCTTCCCCAAAGTAAGCATCCCTTCAGTGCCGGGCTCAGTCATGCAGACTAAGAAAATGATTTGAGAGAATGGTACAGAAGCACCGTGCCAGGAGTTCGGGTAGTCTCTCCTTAACACTGAGATCCGCGGCCTTCCTGGGACACCCCAGGAATCAAGAATGCAAGAGGCATGGAAAGGGTGAGCCAGCCGGCCAACAGGCAGGAGCGGAGGCTTGCAGCTGGGCAGTTGGTCTGCGGGGAAGCAAGTCCAAGCCCGGGGCCCTAGCAGTGGGCAACTAAAGGCGCCGGCGGCCCCGCCACCCGCGAGCGGAAGAACCCCGCGCACGCGCAGTGAAAGTCCAGGGCCGGTGAAGCGTCGGAAGCCCCTTCACCCAGCCCGGCTTCGCGTCCGGTCCTCGGGGGAACCGCACGGCCCTGTCACTCCCGCCTCGTCACCCACGCAGGGTTTCCCCCGCCCCCCAGCCGGGGCCGGTCACGACTGCGTGCGCAGAGCCTGAGTGGGCGCTGGAGGGAAGGGGAAGCGGCGGGTAAGGAGGGCCTGCTTCCGGGCGCGTCTCTGACAGGGTTGGGAACTTCCTTCTCTACTGTCTCGGGCTTTCCGGAGAACTGGAGTGAGAGGACCCTCTAGAACTGTGTGTCCTCGCCTTTCCTCCGGCTGCCGCATGCCTTCCTCCGACAGTCTTTACGTGTTGCCCTCCCCAGACCTTCTCCTCCCGACCGCTCCTGCCTCCCGCACCCCCACTGGGGGATCCTGAGGCCATGCCTGCAGTCCCTCCGTTGTAGCCTCGCTTGTCTGAGATGCCTTCCCTGACCTTTAGGTAGCGCGGGAACGATTATCAGCTTTTAGTGTAGCAGCAGCAGTTTAGGGTTAGCTCTGTAGGTCGGGCCCCCAACTCAAGCACAAAGAACCTCGGACGTTTTGACGCTTGTCTGGGATGTTCTTTTTGACACGCCTCTGCTGAAGCAGCTTCCACATGTTCTCAGCAGTGAATTCAAAGCCAGCAAACATAGGTCCGCTTTAGTTCCTCTGGGCATTTCCACCGTTTCCTAATAATCTGCTTTTATTTTTCTGCATTTTTTTTTTTTTTTTTGAGACAGTCTTGCCCTGTCGCTCAGGGTGGAGTTCACTGGCGCGATCACAACTCACTGCAGCCCCTCGACTTGTCGGGCTGTAGCCATCCTCCCATCTCAGCCTCTTAAGTACCTGGAAGTACAGGCGTCCCCATTAGACCCAGTTAATGTTTAAAAATTTTTTTGGCGGCCAGGTTGCGGGGGGGGTCCCTCTATTTTGCCCAGGCCAGTCTTGAACTCCTGGACTCAAGCAATCCTCCCGGTAGGGCCTACCAAAGTGCTGGGATTACAGGTGTGAGCCACCTTGACCAGCCAATAATCTGCTTTTCAAATTTGGGGCACATGAGGCACGTCCCTTATATCCCTATGCAATGTCACAGAACTGTGCTCTTTTCCTTTGTAAATATGGTTTTCCATTTTTTGTAAATATTTCCTTTGTAAATAGCATCCCACATGCTACCTTTTGGGATGATGTTCCTACCCCACTGAAAGTGGGGTGGTGTCAGCAGTTACTGAGAAGCATGGTAACAGACTAGTATTTCTGTTGTCTGCTACCCGAAGGATATTCAGTCAAATCCTTCTTGGTAGCAGGAGGCAGCATTTTAGCTAAGTGGCTGTGCTTGATGCCTTGAAATAAGGGACAGAGGAAGTACTTTGTAATTAAACCACTAGGGTTTTTTTTTTTTGAGATGGAGTTTCGCTCTTGTTACCCAGGCTGGAGTGCAATGGCAGGATCTCGGCTCACCGCAACCTCCGCCTTCTGGGTTCAAGCACTTCTTCTGCCTCAGCCTCCTGAGTAGCTGGGACTACAGGCACACACCACCATGCCCAGCTAATTTTTGTATTTTTAGTAGAGACAGGGTTTCACCTTGTTGACCAGGATGGTCTCGATCTCTTGACCTTGTGATCTACCCACCTCGGCCTCCCAAAGTGCTGGGATTATAGGCGTGAGCCACCACGTCCGGCCTACCACTAGGGTTTTAAATGTGCTGACAGAGAGAAATGGGAAACAGAAAAAAAACATGCTTTCTTCCCCATCCCTTTTTTCTTTTTAAATTAAATTAAATTTTTAAAAGTGGGGCAGGTCGGATTCGACTCTCCTTGCAGCTGCTGGAAAGCAACCGGAGGTAGGTGCCCCACCTGCCCCCTGCTTTTTTTTTTTTTTTTTTTTTTTTTTTGAGACAGTCTTTCTCTGTTGCCCTGGCTGTAGTGCAGTGGTACAATCTCGGCCCACTGCAACCTCTGCCTCCTTCATTCAAGCGATTCTCCTGCCTCAGCCTCCCGAATGCTGGGATTACATGTGCCCACCACCAAGCCTGGCTTTTTTTTTCTCTCTTTTTTTTTTTTTGAGACAGAGTCTCGCTCTATCGCCAGACTGGAGGGCAGTAGCACGATCTCAGCTCACTGCAACCTCCGCCTTCCAGGTTGAAGTGATTCTCTTGCCTCAGCCTCCCAAGTAGCTGCGACTACAGGCGTGCGCCACCATGCCCAGCCGATTTTTGCATTTTTAGTAGAGACAGGGTTTCACCATGTTGGCCAGGATGGTCTTGATCTCTTGACCTCGCAATGCCCGCCTTGGCCTCCCAAAGTGCTGGTATAACAGGCGTGAGCCACCGTGCCCGGCTTTTTTTTTTTTTTTGAGACAGGGTTTTGCTCTATCATATAGGCTGGAGTGCAGTAGCGCCATCTCAGCTCACTGCAGCCTCTACTTTCCTGGCTCAGGTGATCCTCCCTCCTCAGCCTCCCCTGAGTAGCTGGGACTACAGGCCTGTATTATCGCACCTGGCTAATTTTTTTTGTATTTTTAGTAGAGACTGGGTGTAGCCATGTTGCCCAAGCTAGTTTCAAACTCCTGGACTCAAGTGATCTGCCCACCTCAGCCTCCCAAAGATCTGGACTTATAGGTATGAGCCACTGTGCCCAGCCCCTTTCACCCTCTTTTAATAATTTATTTTTTACTCCAATTTGGGTGACAGTGAGACTCTGTCCCCCAAAATACAGATTTTTAAAATTGATACATAATGATTATTTTATATTTATATGTATCGGGTACAGTGTGATATTTTGATACATGTATAGAATGTGTAGAATGTGTAATGATCAAATCAGGGTAATTAGCATATTTGGCACCTCAAACACTGCTTGCTTTTATATGCTAGTTATATGTAATATGTTGATATTCTGTAGATGGTGATAGGAAGTTTTAGCAGCTACTTTCAAACCTCTCAAATTTCTCAGCAAGTTAATTCCTAGAAAGTCATGATAATCAGCCTTGTTATTTCGACTTTGATAAGTTTAAATACTGTAAACGTAACCATTTTTTCTATCATCAGCCCACACTATGTCTTATTATCAATTGTATTTAAACTTTGATAAGTTTAAATATTGTAAATATAACCATTTTTTTCTACCATCAGCCCACTCAATGTTTTTTTTTTTTTTTTTTGAGACGGGGTTTCACCATGTTGGTCAGACTGGTCTCGAACTCCTGACCTCAGGTAATCCACCTGCCTCGGCCTCCCAAAGTGCTGAGATTACAGGCATGAGCCACCGTGCCCGGCCCACACTATGTCTTATTATCAATTGTCAATTATATCTAAATTACAAAATCTTAGTCATCTTAAATTTCCCTTTGCTGTTCTATATCTCTTATATTACAGGATCTCTTGGGTTCTTTTTTTTTTTTTTTTTTTTTGAGACAGAATCTTGCTCTGTCAGCCAGGCTAGAGGGTGGAGGGTAGTGGTACGATCTCAGCTCACTGCAACCTCCGTCTCCTTGTGCCTTAGCCTCCCAAGTAGCTGGGATTATAGGCCGGTGCCACCACGCCTGGCTAATTTTTGTATTTTTAGTAGAGATGGGTTTTGTCTGTTGCCCAGGCTGGTCTCGAACTCCTGGATTCAAGTGATTTGCATGCCTCAACATCCCAAAGTGCTGGGATTATAGGCATGAGCCACCGTGCCCAGCACTTTCTTTATTTAAAAAGCAATCTAGAAACAAAAAACAAAATGAAACGAAAACGCAGTTTAGAACAGGCGCGGTGGCCTAATAATTCCTGTGCAGTGTGATGTGGTGGAACCATCCTGGATTTAGAGTAAGAAAGCCTGAAGTCAGATACTGAGATTGTCATACTAACATTGTATCCTTGGGGAAACTTTGAGCTTCAGTTTCCTTTCCTCTCATTTTAGATAAGATTTTTGTTTCTTCTCACCTCTTAATTATTGTAATAACTACCACTGATATATAATATGTGGAGAAGCTAAAAGTTAAAAAACAAAACAAAACCCAGGCCAGGATCAGTGACTCATGCCTGTAATCCCAGCACTATGGGAGGCCGAGGCCAGTGGATCATGAAATCAAGAGATCAAGACCATCCTGGCCAACATGGTGAAACCCTGTCTCTACTAAAAGTACAAAAATTAGCTGGGCATGGTGGTGAGCGCCTGTAATCCCAGCAACTCAGGAGGCTGAGGCAGGAGAATCACTTGAACCCAGGAGGCAGAGGTTGCAGTGAGCTGAGATGGTGCCACTGCACTCCAGCTTGGCAAAAGAACGAGACTCCATCTCAAAAAAAAAAAAAAGCATAAGCTATTGTTATTTCTCTTTGTTCTCATTCATTTCACGAACACTGGAAACCTAACATATGTTACGAAAGGTATAGCCCTTAAAGGGCTGTCTTTCAAGGAGCTTTCAGACTGTGTGTGTGTATGCTAGGAGTAGGGTAGTAGGGTATTTGATAAGGTAGACTATACTATAGAATGTAAAACTAATAAGCTTAGGGTAAGCAACAAACCCAGATGAATTTGGGACCATATTTCCACAATTCCAGGAGAGGAACAGGGAAAGGTTCCTGGAGGAAGTTATATTTGAACAAAGTCTTGAATTATAACAAGGATCTCGAAGGGCTTTGTGTGCTACAGGAAGTGCACACATTGAAGAATTTTAAGCAGTTAGCCTAATCACAACTGCTTTTTGAAAGTTTATATTGGCTGTGATGTGTACTTTGTTAACTTCCTTTGTGCTTTATTATTATTATTTTACTCTATCAAGAAGGGCTTATATTCTCTCCTCATACCTTAATATTAACTGTTTATCTTTCAGTTTCTAGTGTAGGTCTATTTTTTGTGTGAAGCATTATCCAATTATTTTAGTCCCCTACTTATTTGTTCTCTAAAACCATGTTAGAAATGCTAATAGTACCACACTTTAGTTCTTATTTGTTTTATGTCCTTAAGTAGATTTTAAGTATAGAGAATGTTTCTTATGTATGAATAGAAAGCATGTTAAAAAAAATTTGTTGCTTGATCTCTTTGTATTTTGTTTTTCAGTGTAGTAACACATTATGGGCAATAGTCCTTTTAATTAATCTGTCATCATCATGGCTAATGAGGGCTATCCCAAGGCTACAGATAGTCCTTTTTCATCAGATAAACATGCCCAACTCATCTTGGCCCAAATCAATAAAATGAGAAGTGGACAGCATTTCTGTGATGTGCAGCTGCAAGTTGGAAATGAAACTTTTAAAGCTCACCGGCTGGTTTTGGCTGCCAGCAGTCCTTACTTTGCAGCTTTGTTCACTGGAGGAATGAAAGAGTCTTCAAAAGATGTTGTACCAATTCAAGGAATTGAAGCTGCAATCTTTCAGATACTTCTAGATTTCATTTACACAGGTATGTTACATGAGCCTGTTGCTTTTAGTGAAGAATGATTCAATCACTCATGCTCTAATGGGGGAATATAAATGGATCTAACTTATCAAGAAGGTAACTTAGCAACATGTTATTATGAAGCTGAAAATTTCGTATCTTTTGACCTGGTGCTCCTTTTCTAGGAATCTGAAGGAATTAGTGATGCGGGCAAATATTTACATACCAGGATTTTATTGTAAAATTATTATTATTATTATTATTATTATTTGAGACAGAGTCTTATTCTGTCATCCAGGCTGGAGTGCAGTGAGTGGCACGATCTTGGCTCACTGCAACCTTGCCTCCTGGGTTCAAGCAATTCTCCTGCCATAGCCGCTTGAGTAGCTGCGATTACAGGCGTGCACAAACACACCCAGCTAATTTTTTTTTTTTTTTTTTAGTAGAGACAGGGTTTCACCATGTTGACGATGAGTCTTGATCTCCTGACCTCGTGATCCGCCTGCCTCAGCCCCCAAAGTGCTGAAATTACAGATGTGAGCCACTATGCCTGGCCTGTAACATTATTTATAGTAGTATGTAATTTAATAAAATCTTGTCTCAGTAGATTATATGGGTAAATTATGATAATGTATAGATCTCACAAATGAGATCTAACAAATAGTAAAATATATGTACAGTATTATGGAAGAATGTTTATAATACATAAAATTTTAAGAATCAGCATATAAATAAACCCCTATTTTGTTTTAAACAAAACCCAAAAAACATACGTGTACATGAGAAAGAGACCATGACCAGAATATTTGATAGTGTTTATCTGTAGGTAGTTTTTTTCCACAAAGTGCTTATAATCAGCACATGTTATTTTACTCAAACTATTTCTTAAATGTTTTTGAAGAGTTTTAATAACATTAGAGAATGTACACAAGGGCATAGTGGTTCATGCCTGTAATCCCAGCACTTCGGGGGTCCAGTGGGAGAGGATTACTTGAGACCAGAAGTTCAAGACTAGGCAGGACAACATAGCAAGACCCCATATCTAAAAAAAAAAAAATTTTGTGAGACAGGGTCTCTCTCCATTGTCCAGGCTGGAGTGCAGTGATACACACACAGCTCAATGCAGACTTGATCTCCTAGGTTCAAGCAGTGTTACCATGTCATCCTCCTGCATAGCTATGACTACAGTTACATGTCACCATGCCTGGCTAATGTAAACAAAATTTTTTTTGTAGAGACAGGGTTTCACTATATTGCCCAGGCTATAAAAAATTTTTTTTTAATTAGCCGGGTGTCATGGCTTGTGTCTGTAGTCCCAGATAATGGGAGGCTGATGTGGGAGGATCCATCACTTGGGCCCAGGAGTTTAAGGCTGCAGTAAACTGTGATAAAACTGCCACAGCCTGGCCTGGGAGACAGAGTGAGACCCCATCTCTAAGTAAATAAAGTAAAACAACAGGGATGATGAGGAGGGTAGTAGGGATGGGGGAAAGAAAGAGAAGGCACACCAAAACGATGTATAGTCTTTTTTTGTTTTTTTTTTTTTTTTTTTGAGACGGAGTTTTGCTCTTGTTACCCAGGCTGGAGCGCAATGGCGCAATCTTGGCTCACTGCAACCTCCGCCTCCTGGGTTCAGGCAATTCTCCTGCCTCAGCCTCCTGAGTAGCTGGGATTACAGGCATGCGCCACCATGCCCAGCTAATATTTTGTATTTTTAGTAGAGACGGGGTTTCACCATGTTGACCAGAAGGGCCTCGATCTCTTGACCTCGTGATCCACCCACCTCGGCCTCCCAAAGTGCTGGGATTACAGGCTTGAGCCACTGCGCCAGCGATGTATAGTCTTACATGATATGCAACAAATATGCATAGAAGAAAGATTTGAGAGGCTAAGGTGGAAGGATCACTTGAGCCCAGGATGCCGAGGCTTCAGTGAATGATGATTATGCTACTGCACTCCAGCCCAGGCAACAGGACAAAACTGTCTGAAAAAAAAAGAAAAAAAAAATTTTTGAGGAAAGACACTACAGTGTTAATACAATATATGTCTGTATCTTTTCTCGGCCTTTTGTCTAAGATCAAGTGTCATGTATGTCTGTGTATGGAAAAATAAGTTTTTCATTTTCTTTTTTTTTTTTAATTATAGATGGGGTTTCACCATGATGGCCAGGCTGGTCTTGAACTCCTGATCTCAGGTGATCCACCCAACTCGGCCTCCCAAAGTGCTAGGATTACAGGTGTGAGCTGCGCCCAGCCTCATTTTCATTTTTATATTTTTCTGTCTTAAGTTCTTTTTCCACAGTGAATATATATTACTCTTCTTCTTTTTTTTTTTTTTTTTGTGATGGAGTTTCACTCTGTTGCCCAGGCTGTAATACAGTGGGGCAATCTTGGCTCACTGCAACCTCTGCCTCCCAGGTTCAAGTGATTCTCCTGCCTCAGCCTCCCGAGTAGCTGGGATTACAGGCATGTGCTAACTCACCCAGCTAATTTTTGTATTTTTTTTAGTAGAGGTGGGGTTTCACCATGTTGGCCAGGCTGCTCTCAAACTCCTGACCTCAAGTAATCCGCTCACCTCAGCCTCTCAAGTGCTGGGATTACAGGTGTGAGCCACCGTGCCTAGCCTCTTTTGTTTCTATTTTTATTTTTTGAGACAGAGTGTTGCTTTGTTGCCCAGGCTGAAATGCAGTGGCAAGATCGTTGCAGCCTCGATCTCCATAGCTCAAGCTATCCTCCCACCTCAGCCTCCTGAGTACCTGTGGGACCACAACACACAACACCATGCCTGGCTAATTTTAAAATTTTTTTTTTGTAGAGATGAGGTCTGGCTATCTTGTCCAGAGTGGTCTCAAACTCCTGGGCTCAAGCAATCCTCCCACCTCAGACTCCTGAGTAGCTAGGACTACAGGTGCACATACCACCTAATTTTTTTTTTTTTTTTTTTTGAGGTGGAGTCTTGCTCTGTAGCCAAGGCTGGAGTGCAGTGTTGTGATCTTGGCTCACTGCAGCCTCCGCTTCCCGGGTTACAGCGATTCTCCTGCCTCAGCCTCTTGAGTAGCTGGGATTACAGGCACCTGGTACCACACCTGGTTAATTTTTGCATTTTTAGTAGAAATGGTATTTCGCCATGTTGGCCAGGCTGATCTTGAACTCCTGACCTCAGGTTATCCACGTGCCTTGGCCTCCTAAGGTGATGGGATTACAGGCGTGAGCCTCCATACCCGGCCACACCTGGCTAATTTTTAAATTTTTTGTAGAGACGGGGTTTTGGTGTGTTTCCCAGGCCACTCTCAAACTCCTGGACTCAAGTGATCCACCCGCCTTGGCCTCTCAAAGTACTAGGATTACAGGAATGAGCCACCATGGCCACCTGTTGCTTTATTTTATTTTTATTTTTATTATTTGTTTTTCAGACAGAGTCCCACTCTGTTGCTTAGACTGGATTGTTACAGTCCCCAAATTAAGGTTATCATTGTTTTCTGAAATGTTCCAAAAAGAAATAGAAAATAACAGAGAAATCTCCTTTTGTCATTTTCCAAGTTTAAATACCATGCATTTAAAAAAAGCAACAGGCCAGGTGTGCTGACTCACAACTGTGATCCCAGCACTCTGGGAGGCCAAAGTGGGCAGACCACTTGAGGTCAGGAGTTTGAGACCAGCCTAGCCAACATGGTGAAACCCAGTCTCTATTAAAAATACAAAAATTAGCCAGGGATGGTGGCAGGCACCTATAATCCAAGCTATTTGAAAGGCTGAGGTAGGAGAATGGCTTGAACCTGGGAGGCGGAGGTAGCAGTGAGCTGAGATCGCGCCATTGCACTCCAGCCTCGGTAACAAGAGCGAAACTCCGTCTCAAAAAAAAAAAAAAAAAAAAAAGGATATAAAGCAATTAATGCTACACCTGGTTCATTTTAAGTTTTTCATAAATGTGTTAGGTATTGTTATCATTTAAATTTTTTGCTCTTTACACAAATCTTATTGTTCTAAAGCACATGATTTTCCTCTTTTTTTTTTGAGACGGAGTTTCGCTCTTGTTACCCAGGCTGGAGTGCAATGGCCCTATCTCGGCTCACCGCAACCTCCGCCTCCTGGGTTCAGGCAATTCTCCTGCCTCGACCTCCTGAATAGCTGGGATTACCAGTACGCACCACCATGCCTAGCTAATTTTTTGTATTTTTAGTAGAGACGGGGTTTCACCATGTTAGATCTCTTGACCTCGTGATCCACCCACCTCGGCTTCCCAAAGTGCTGGGATTACAGGCTTGAGCCACCACGCCCGGCAATTTTCTTCTTTTTTGAGACAGAGTCCTGCTCTCTAGCCAGGCGCCAGGCTGGAGTACAGTGGTGCGATCCCTGCTCACTGCAACCTCCACCTCCTGGGTTCAAGCAATTCTGCCTCAGCCTCCCGAGTAGCTGGGACTACAGGCCCGTGCCACTACGCCCAGTTAATTTTTGTATTTTTAGTAGAGACGGGGTTTTACCACGTTGGCCAGGATTGTCTCGATTTCTTGCCCTCTTGATCCGACCACCTCGGCCTCCCAAAGTGCTGGGATTTTCTTTTTTATGGCAAAAGCATGAACTTTGATGTCAACTCCTACCTTGCAACTTGCTTGACCATACAACTTATGGACAAGTTACTTAAACTTTGATTCTGTTTCCTTAATATGAAAATAAGAAAAATAGCCTGCTGGGTGTGGTGGCTCAAGCCTGTAATCCCAGCCCTTTGGGAGGCAGAGGCGGGTGGATCACGAGGTCAAGAGATTGAGACCATCCTGGTCAACATGGTGAAACCCTGTCTCTACTAAAAATACAAAAAATTAGCTGGCATGGTGGCGTGTGCCTGTAATCCCAGCTACTCAGGAGGCTGAGGCAGGAGAATTGCCTGAACCCAGGAGGTGGAGGTTGCAGTGAGCCGAGATCACACCATTGCGCTCCAGCCTGGGTAACAAGAGCAAAACTCTGTCTCAAAAAAAAAAAAAAAAAAAAGAGAAAGAAAGAAAATAAGAAAAATAATAATATCTACCACATGGGATTGTAGTGAGGGTTAAATGAGGATATACAGCAATTAATGCTGCACCTGGTTCATTTTAAGTTTTTTATAAATGTGTTAGGTATTGTTATCATTTAAATTTTGTGCTCTTTACACAAATCCCTGGTTGTCTTTTTTAGCGTTTGTCTACTCTGCAAACCTCAAACTATCAGTGAAATCAAATAGAACACTTTTTGAATATGGTAAGCCAATGTTTGTTTTTATTTTATTGGCCATTTTGTCTTCCTACTTCTCTAGGGATAGTGAACATATGTGTGAGTAATGTCCAGGAGTTGATTGTTGCAGCAGACATGCTACAGTTGACTGAAGTTGTTCATCTTTGCTGTGAATTTCTGAAAGGACAAATTGATCCACTGAACTGCATTGGGATCTTTCAGTTCTCTGAGCAAATTGCCTGCCATGATCTCTTGGAATTCTCAGAAAACTACATTCACGTGCATTTCTTAGAGGTTCATAGTGGGGAAGAGTTCCTGGCCCTTACAAAAGATCAGCTGATCAAAATTTTGCGAAGTGAAGAGCTTAGCATTGAGGATGAATACCAGGTCTTCTTAGCTGCAATGCAATGGATTCTGAAAGATTTGGGAAAAAGAAGAAAACATGTGGTGGAAGTGCTAGACCCAATTCGATTCCCTTTATTACCTCCTCAGAGGCTTTTAAAGTATATAGAAGGTAACTTTTTGTGCTATATATCAAATTAGTTGATTAATTATCCAGTGATGTGTTCTCTGAAATGTGGGAGAGTGTTTTCATTTTTTGGTTCAGTAACAGACATTTACTGAATGACTACTCTTTTTTTTTCTTTTTTTAAACTTATTGAATGATTATGTAAGATACAACTTTTGTGTTTTGTGGGTGGGCAATAAGTATTTTAATATTTAATATGGGTAATATTAAAAAATACCCATTATTTTTATCAAACTCTTTCTTGAGATTGATTACTAAGGCAGATTAGTGTTATAGATAAAATTACTGACAGAGCTAACATAATGACTGCTATTGACAGAACTAATTATTTCCGTGTAAGATTTCCCCTTGCTACTCTGAAAAATTAAGCAAAACCTAATACTTGAAGAAAATGCATACACTAAAAATAAAAAAACTCAATGAATCCTATAAGTTCTTTCATTATAAAATAAATTTGGTATTAGTACGCTATTATAGCCTGAGTAGCCTTTGAATCATCTTTAGATCCTAAACTTAATTCTGAAATGTATTTTACCATAATACAAAGTAGTTTTTATCTTTATATTAGAAAAATTATATTTAAATTTATTTCTAAGAATTACTTTAAGCCAGGTGCAGTGGCTCATGCCTGTAATTCCAGCACTTTAGGAGGCCAAGGCAGGCAGATCGCTTTAGCCCAGGAATTCAAGACCAGCTTGGGCAATATGGTGAAACCCTATCTCTACAACAACAACAACAAAAGCAGAAAATTAGCGAGGTATGGTGGCATGCACCTGTAGTCCCAGCTACCTGGAAGGCTGAGGTGGGAGGATCACCTGAGCCCAGGGGCTACAGTGAGCCAGGATTGTGCCTCTGTACTCCAGCTTACTTTAGACTTGGTTTTGAGATTTGAAGTTTTTACTGTTGTCATGCACTGAAACATTATGTTGCTATTGAATTACAAATGATCTTATTACAAGTTAAATACACTACTAAACATTGAAGTTATAATTCTTTAAATACGTAATTTAAAATAATGGATTATTAGTTTTTTCTCCACTCTTAGCAGTGTTAACATAATTTTGTAGGTTTTCCTGAGTGATATCTTGTTTTACTACATATATAGTTGGTTGTTATTTGCAGTAATTATGTTCTATAAGTATGCTATGAACAGAGAATTAGCAAATACTGAATGATGCTCCTAGGGGAAATATAGGTTTATGTTCCTGCAAGCCTGTAGTCACAACGTTTTTGTCACATAGTCAATATAGCCTTGTTTTATATAGGTGTATGCCTAAAAACACCTTATTGAATACGTATTATTGATTTATTAACATTGAACTCATGGCCACCAGTGGTATAACTCATCCCTGAATGAAACTTTATCTAACATAGGCATTTTCTCTGTAAGGCACTTCACAGCTTTCTTGCACTTAGGGGTACTAGGTAATACCTGAACATTATGGTTAGGGGCCATTTTAAACAGTAAAATTACCAACAAAAAGCACAAAAGTGCAAAAAAAAAAAAAAAAAAAAGGACATTAAATAGACTGTGGAAAAGACTATTTGTCTTTTCCACAGTCGATTTAATAAGAGTTGAAATGAGAAGACAGAGTGAAACTTTGTTTGATCTCACCCAGAAAACACATGTAAGGTGATTCACATTTTTTGCCACTTTATGCATGTCTATGAATGACTGCAAAAGAACAAGTACAGTAGTCCCCCTTTACCCATGGGGGATGCATTCTGAAACCCCCCAGTGGATGCCTGAAACCATAGGTAATGCTGAATCTAATGTACATTATGTTTTTTCCTATAAATATGTACCTATGATAAAGTTTAATTTATAAATTAGACACAGTAAGAGATTAATAATAGCTAATAATAAAGTAGAAAAATTATATTCATATTCTGTAATAAAAGTTATGTGGATGTGCTCTCTCTTAAATATTATATTGTCCTTACCCTTTTTCTGGTGATTATATGAGATGGTAAAGTGCCTATGTGATAAAATGAAGTGAGGTGAATGACTTATGCATTGTAATATAGTGTTAGGCTATTATTGAAAACTTGTATAAAACTTAAGATGTGTTGGCTAGGCATAGTGGCTCATGCCTGTAATCCCAGCACTTTGGGAAGCCGAGATGGGCAGATCACCTGAGGTCAAGAGTTCAAGACCAGCCTGGCCAATGTGGTGAAATCTTGCCTCTACTAAAAATACAAAAATTAGCTGGGCATGGTCACTAGCACCTGTAATCCCAGCTACTCGGGAGGCTGAGGCAAGAGAATCACTTGAACCCAGGAGGTGGAGGTTGCAGTGTGCTGAGACCACACCATTGTACTCCAGTCTGGGCAACAAGAGCAAAACTCTGTCTCAAAAAAACAGACTTAAGAATTGTTTAGGCCAGGTGTGGTGGCTCACTCCTGTAATCCCAGCACTTTGGGAGGCCAAGGCGAGTGGATCACTTGAGGTCAGAAGTTCGAAACCAGCCTGTCCAACATGGTGAAATCCTGTCTCTATTATTAAAAAAAAAAAAAAAAAAAGAATTGTTTATTTCTGGGCGAGGCACGGTGGCCTCATACCTGTAATCTCAGCACTTTGGGAGGATGAGGTGGGCAGATCACTTGAGCCCAGGAGTTTGAGACCAGCCTGGGCAACATGGTAAAACCCGTGTCTACAAAAAATAGAAAAATTAGCTGGGTGTGGTGGCGTGTGCCTGTAGACCCAGCTACTCTGGGTGTGAGGTGGGAGGGTCACTTCAACCCAGGAAGTTGAGGCTGCAGTGAGCCAAGATCGTGCCACTGCACTTAAGCCTGGGTGGTAGAGCCAGACCCTGTCTCAAAAAAAAAAAAAAAAAAAAGGAATTGTTTATTTCAGGAATTTTCACTTAATATTTTTAGAAATATTAATGGGTAATTGAAACCATGGAAAGTAAAACTGCAGATAAGAAGGACTACTATATTAAATTTGGGGTTACAAATACATTTTAGCAAGTAGGTATATTCACAAATAAGGAATATATCTTATTCCTTATTTAATAGTGTATAGGAATACACTATTTAAATGCTAAAACAAGATATTATCCCGATACACATTGACATGAATCAGGTGAGAATTTAGGAGTGAGACAAAAGCTTTCATGATTGAGTTGATTTTTCCAAGTGTAGCAGACACAGAGTACTAATGGAAATTTCTTCTGCTAGGAGCAAGGCAATGTCCCCTAGAAATGGGGTATGTTTTCTTACAGCTTTTTAAAGTTATAATTTATAAATTAGACACAGTAGGAGTGTCTAATTCAAGTCTTGAGCTGTTTTCTAAGCATGCCCAGTAGTTATCTAGTAAATACTGCAAGGATCAAGGGAGAAGTAAATTGAGTTTTTCTTTTTTCCTTTTTTTTTTTTGAGACAGAGTCTCGCTCCATCGCCAGGTGCCAGGCTGGAGTGCAATGGCATGACCTCAGCTCACTGCAACCTCCGCCTCCTGGGTTCAAGCAATTCTCCTGCCTCAGCCTCTTGAGTAGCTGGGACTACAGGCGTGTACCACCCCACCCAACTGCTTTTTGTATTTTTAGTAGAGACAGGGTTTCACCATGTTGGCCAGGATGGTCTCAATCTCTTGACCTTGTGATCTGCCCATCTCGGCCTCCTAAAGTGCTGGGATTACAGGGGTGAGCCACCTCACTCGGCCTGATTTTTTCTTTCCCTCCCTCCCTTCCTCCCTCCCTCCCTCCCTCCCTCCCTCCCTTCCTTCCCTCCCTCCCTCTTTCTTTTTCTTCTTTCTTTCTTTCTTTCTTTCTTTCTTTCTTTCTTTCTTTCTTTCTTTCTTTCTTTCTTTCTTTCCTTCCTTCCTTCCTTCCTTCCTTCCTTCCTTCCTTCCTTCCTTCTTTCTTTCTTCTTTCTGTCTCTTTCTCTCTCTCTCTTTCTTTCTTTCTTCCTTCCTTCCTTCCTTTCTCTCTCTCTTTCTCTCTCTCTTTCTTTCTTTCTTTCTTTCTTTCTTTCTTTCTTTCTTTCTTTCTTTCTTTCTTTCTCTCTTTCTCTCTTTCTCTCTTTCTTTCTTTCTTTCCTTCCTTTCTTGACAGAGTCTTGTTCTGTGGCCCAGGCTGAAGTGCAGTGGTGCAATCTCGGCTCACTGCAACCTCTGCCTCCCGGGTTCAAGCGATTCTCCTACCTTAGCCTCCTGAGTAGCTGGTATTACAGGCATGCACCACCATGCCCGACTACTTTTTGTATTTTTAGAAGAGATGGGGATTCACCATGTTAGTCAGTCTTCTGAACTCTTGACCTCATGATCCACCCGCCTCGGCCTCCCGAAGTGCCAGGATTACAGGTGTGAGCCACCGCACCCAGCAGTAAATTGATTTTTGTAAGGCAACCATAATATTTTTCAACTTTGAAACATTTCCTCTTTGATTATATTGGAGTAAATATGAGCAACTTATATACAAAAATATGAGACTATAAAATTCAGAGGGAGCAAAATCTTAAATGGTTAAGTTGTATTAGATGAAATATATTGTTTTTTTTCCTAGTATATATATTTTTGTACTTACAACTGAAATAATTTAGGCAATTTAATATTATTAGATATTTGATTATATGTCTATTTCTTGTATTTTAGAGAATGACTTTACTTTGTCATCCAGGCTGGAGTGCAATGGCATTCTCTCGGCTCACTGCAACCTCCGCCTCCCAGGTTAAAGTGATTCTTCTGCCTCAGCCTCCGGAGTAGCTGGGATTACGGGTGCCTGCCATCACGCCCAGCTAATTTTTTGTATTTTTCTTAGAGATCGAGTTTCATTCACTATATTGGCCAGGCTGGTCTCAAACTCCTAACCTTGTAATCCCCCCGCCTCAGCCTCCCAAAGTGCTGGGATTATAGGCATGAGCCACTGCACCCGGCCAATTTTACTTATCTTTAAATGGAATATGCTCATTATAAAAAGTCTAGGCAATACAGAAATATAAAAACAACAGGCCAGGCATGGTAGTCGCAACTGTAATAACAACACTTTGGGAGACCAAACCAGGAGGATCACTTGAGGCCAGGAGTTTGAGTCTAGCCTGGGCAACATAGTGAGACCATGTCTCTATAAAATTTTCTTAAAAAGTTAGCCAGGTGTGGTGGTGCATGCCTGTAGTCCAGCTAGGAGGATCAATTGAGCCAAGGAGGTCGAAGCTGCAGTGAGCTGTGATCATGTCACTGTACTCTAGCCTGGGTCAGAGAACGAGACCCTGTTATTTATCTTATATCTGGGCCTACTTAACCTCGCCAGAGATGTATCCCACTTGTGTAGACTTTGGCTACCACTGTGTTCTGGTAGATAGCAAATCCAGGTGATCCTTTCTACCTTAGCTGATGGTCCCGTAAAGACTTCCTTTTAACGTTTTTTTTTTGTTTGGTTTTTTTTTTTTTTGAGACAGTCTCACTCTGTCACCAGGTGCCAGGCTGGAGTATAGTGGCGCGATCTCGGCTCACTGCAACCAACCTCCACCTCCTGGGTTCAAGCAATTCTCCTGCCTCAGCCTCCCAAGTATCTGGGACTACAGCCACGCGCCACCATGCCCAGCTAATTTTTGCATTTTTTTAGTAGAGACGGGGGTTTCACCATGTTGGCCAGGAAGGTCTCGATCTCTTGACCTCATGATCCACCCGCCTCAGCCTCCCAAAGTGCTGGGATTACAGGCGTGAGCCACCATACCTGACCTCCTTTTGATTTTGTTCAACCTTTCTCAGTTCTGCTTTTCACTCTTCAGTCTGTCTGCAAATTATTAATTATTAGTGAGAATTCTCAAGATTTTGTTAGTTGACCATTTTTCCTCAATATTGCATCTTGTCTGGGATATAGAGACAATGTTAGAGATGGAAGGATAGGAGACAATCTCTTGCTAGCTAGCATGTGTAATGCCTTCGTGCAAATTAGAAAATACTGCTCTTTCAGGGAGAACAGGTCTTGCAGCTTGGCAAATGCACACAGGTTGACTCTCATCTCCAGTTTACCTCCTCAGCTAAGCACCCTTGAGCCAGGACAACTTACCTTATCATATGTATGATCCTTTTAGGATATGGTACTCATTCCACCAGAATTTATTTTTCTTGCTTTGTCTATCATTCTTAAGCATTAATGACATAATTTTATATCTTTTTGTTATTATATTGTAAATGTAGAATTTTGGGCTATTTTAATTTTTAAATTTTGTTAGATAATTGTGATCTTGTTTCAGTTTGCAATTGTTATTTGGAAATTCTTTTTTTTTTTTTCTTTTTTCTTTTTTTTAAGACAGGGTCTTGCTCTGTCATCCAGGCTGGAGTGCAGTGGCACAGTCCTGGCTCACTGCAAACTCTGCCTCCTGAGCGCAAATGGTACTCCTACATGAACCTCCTGAGTAGCTAAAACTATAGGCGTGTACCACCACACCCATCTAATTTGTGTATTTTTTGTAGAGATAAGGTTTTGTCATGTTGGCCAGGCTCCTACTCCTGGGCTCAAGCAATCCACTCCACTTGGCCTCCCAAAGTGCTGGGATTACAGGCATAAACTACCATGCTCGACCTAGAAATTTTTATACATGTGCTTTCAAATAGGATATTGTGAAGCATATTTTTTTAGTTGCTGTTCTGCTTACATATGAAGCTTTTTTTTTTTTGAGACGGAGTTTCACTCACCCAGGCTGGAGTGCAATGGCCCTATCTCGGCTCACTGCAACCTCCACCTCCTGGATTCAGGCAATTCTCCTGCCTCAGCCTCCTGAGTAGCTGGGATTACAGGCACGCGCCACTATGCCCAGCTAATATTTTGTATTTTTAGTAGACACAGGGTTTCACCATGTTGACCAGGATGGTCTCGATCTCTTGACCTCGTGATCCACCCGCCTCGGCCTCCCAAAGTACTGGGATTACAGGCGTGAGCCACCGTACCCGGCCGAAGCATATTTTTTAATAATAATCTTTTTTGTTCTTCATTAGTGAAGAAAATACTTTCCTTAATATATTTAGTACCAATATTTGTATTGTAGGAAACAAACACCATTGTTTGATGATGATTTTTTATTTCTTCATTGTTAAATGTGTCTGATCTTTATAAAAATGTGTTTTTTCAATATTAATTTATAAGTTGTTTAAAATATTATCTTTTAAAATATTGCTTTAGGAGTATCTGATTTTAATCTTCGTGTTGCATTGCAAACACTTTTGAAAGAGTACTGTGAAGTATGCAAATCTCCCAAAGAGAATAAGTTTTGTAGTTTTCTGCAGACATCTAAGGTTCGACCTCGGAAGAAAGCAAGAAAGTACCTGTATGCAGTAGGTGAGAGCCCTTAAGTAATAGAAATTATATTTGTGTTCCGGATCAAACCTTTTTAATATTTTGTTGTTATTACTATACATGTCAGAATATGTGGGTGTATTGAAGAGGCATATTTAATTTCACATACAGACTACAGATTCATATACTGAATTTATATGTTATGATAAATACATCTAAAAAGAAATAGCTGTTCATTTGATATCTGTTATTCTGTGATCTAAACCTTTGAGTTCGTAGATTACCCAGTTATCAAATAAGTGACTAAAGAAGTACTGCTTTAAAAGTAAAAAATTTGAATTCTTATGAAAAATAAAGAAAATGAATCTCAAGTTTTTAAACTATTCACAGTATCTTAGTCATTAGGAGTTATAGGCACCAGTGATCTCCAAAGTGTGGTCATAAAGGATGATCCACAGGAATATCAGAGGAACATATTACAACTTCTTTTCATTTTTATTTTAAAAAGTATTAAATTTAGGCTGGGCGTAGTGGCTCATGCCTGTAATCCCAGCACTTTGGGAGGCTGAGGTGGGTGGTTCATAAGGTCAGGAGTTTGAGACCAGCCTGGCCAGCATGGTGAAACCCCATCTCTACTAAAAATATAAAAAATTAGCCAGGCATGGTGGCACACAGCTGTAGTCCCAGCTACTCAGGAAGCTGAGGCAGGAGAATTGCTTGAACCCAACAGGTGGAGGTTGCAGTGAGCTGAGATCACACCACTGCACTCCAGCCTGGGTGAGAGTGAGACTCCGTCTCAAAAAAAAAAGTATTAAACTTACATCTGGTTGTGGTGACTTATGGACTGTAATCCTAGCACTTTGGGAGGCTGAGGTGGGAGGATTGCTTGAGCCCAGAAATTTAAGACCAGCCTAGGCAACATGATGAGACCTGGTCTCTACAAAAAAAATACAATTGGCCGGGCACGGTGGCTCATGCCTGTAATACTAGCACATTGGGAGGCTGAGGCAGGTGGATCACGAGGTCAGGAGTTCAAGACCAGCCTAGCCAAGGTGGTGAAACCCTGTCTCTACTAAAAATGCAAAAATTAGCCAGGCATGGTAGTGGGTGCCTGTAATCCCCACTACTCAGGAGGCTAAGGCAGAGAACTGCTTGAACCCGGGAGGTGGAGGTTGCAGTGAGCCAAGATCACACCACCGCACTCCAGCCTGGGAGACAGAGTGAGACACAGTTAAAAAAAAAAAAAAAAGAAAAAATGCAAAAATTAGCCTGGTGTAGTGGGGTGTGCCTGTAGTCCCAACTACTTGGGAAGCTGAGGTGGGGGGATCACTTGAGCTGAAGAGACAGAGGTTGCAGCGAACTGAGATTGTACCACCGCACTCCAGCCTGGGCAACAGAGCAAGACCCTGTCTCAAAAAATGAGAATAAAAGCATTAAACTTTATCAGCATTTAAAACATATATAATATATAGATACATATACAGATTGTCCAGATCTGTATATATAATACAGTTTTCATAGAAGTACTTTATATATGATATAATTTACATGTATGTATAATTATATATGTATTAATATTTAAGTATAATGCTTTTGGCTACATGTTAAAATTTTTTTGCTGATTGGATGTGTAGTCAAAGCAAGGATTTCATCAGGAGGCTGATGGGGGAGGATCGAGGCTACAGTGAGCTGTGATCACATCACTGCACTCCAGCCTGGGCGAGAGAGCAAAACCCTGCCTCAAACACACACACACACACACACACACACACACACACACACACACACGGCTTTCAACTCACTATTTTTAATTGAAAAAGACACCAATGAAAGTTATAATGAAACTTTCCTATCTTAACAGATAAGCAATATCTAGATTTATATTTCATATAATATTCTATTTATAACCAAGACAAAGTGGTAATACACTGAGGCTAACTTTCGTTTTTTTTGTTTTGTTTTGTTTTGTTTGAGACTAATCTTCTTACTGTATTTAAGCCACAATCATTCAGGAATTGGCACATTTAAGAATATTACATTATGGCCAGGCACGGTGGCTCACTTTGGGAAGCTGAGCTGGGTGGAACACTTGAGGTCAGGAGTTCGAGACCAGCCTGGCCAACATGGCAAAACCCCAACTCTACTAAAAATACAAAAATTAGTCTGGCGTGGTGGTATATGCCTGTAATGCCAGCTACTTGGGAGGCTGAGACAGGAGAATCTCTTGAACCCAGGAGGCAGAGGTTGCAGTGAGCCAAGATCGCACCATTGCACTCCAGCCTGGGTAACAGAGTGAGACTCCATCTCAAAAAAAAAAAAAGAATTACATTATAAGTATATAGAGAAAGTAAGCTCTAAACCATTTATTTCTTGCTATATAATAGTTAAACTAAATGTTTACATGTGGAATGCTAGATTTTCTTTACTACCATTTTTATATTTAATAGTAAGAGATTTGCTGTGTACTCCCTTTTCTTCTTTTGTTTAGGTGGATATACTCGGTTACAGGGGGGTCGTTGGAGTGACAGCAGAGCCCTCAGCTGTGTAGAACGTTTTGACACCTTTAGCCAATACTGGACCACTGTGTCTTCACTTCATCAGGCTCGAAGTGGGCTGGGAGTAACAGTTCTGGGAGGGATGGTCTACGCTATTGGAGGTAATAATAAAAATGTCTTATTTTCCTTATTGGTCTTGTTGGCTATATTCTAATATGCTTTATATATTGCTATGTGATATACATATATCTCATTGTCCTTAATAAGTATTTACTAAAGAAGAAAGAAAGAAAGAAGAAACACAAGTTGTTGAATATTTCATATCAGATGAATATTGTGATTTATCACAGCCAGAATACTTAGGTTTGGTTTTAATGAAAAGTTGTGGCTGGATGCTCACACCTGTAATCCCAGCACTTTTGGAGGCCAAGGCGGGAGGATCGCTTGAGCCCAGGACTTTGAGATCAGCCTGGGCAATATAGTGAGACTGTCTCTACAAAAACTTTAAAAGTTAGTATAGTGGCACATTCCTGTAGTTCCAGATACTTGTGAGGATGATGTGGGAAGATAGCTTGAGCCCAGGAGTCAGAGGTTTCAGTGAGCCATGATAGTGCCACCGTATCCAGCCTGGGTGACAGAGCAAGACCTTCTCTCAAAAAAGAAAAGAAAAGTTGTTTGTAAAATGTGACACCTGGCCAGGTGCAGTGGCTCATGCCTGTAATCCTAGCACTTTGGAAGGCCAAGAAGGGAGATCACCTGAGATCAGGAGTTCAAGACTAGCCTGGCCAATATGGTGAAACCCTGTCTCTACTAAAAATACAAAAAAATTAGCCAGGTGTGGTGACAGGCATCTGTAATTCCAGCTACTTGGGAGGCTGATGCAGGAGAATGTGAGAGGCGGAGGTTGCAGTGAGCCAAGATCGCGCCATTGCACTCCAGCCTCGGCGACGAGAGAAATTCCATCTAAAAAAAAATAAATGTGGCCAGGCGCACTGGCGCGTGCCTGTAGTTCCAGCTACTCGAGAGGCTGAGGCTAGAGGATCTTGAGTCCAGGAGTTCTGGGCTGTAGTGCGCTGTGCCGATAGGGTGTCCGCACTAAGTTTGCATCAATATGGTGACCTCCTGGGAGCGGGGGACCACCAGGTTGCCTAAGGAGGGGTGAACCGGCCCAGATCGGAAACAGAGCAGGTCAAAACTCCCGTGCTGATCAGTACTGGGATCGCGCCTGTGAATAGCCACTGCACTCCAGCCTGGGCAACATAGCGAGACCCCGTCTCTTAAAAAAAAAAAAAAAAAAAGTGGCACCAAAATTTAGATCAATATCTATTATTGAAATTTCTTAAATTCTGAAAGCTGCATTATGATTCCTTTTTAATAAACAAAGTTGTATGGATACTGGATATTTAAAAATCAAGTCAACAAGATAGTAGGATATATTTCTTTTTTTTTTCTTCTTATTCTCTTTTTACTTCTTACTTTTCAGGTAATTTGGGTGGCTTGCATTGGAAAGTAGGATATATTTCTTGATTGAAATCATGGTGTTTTGTAAAACCAATTTTTTTTTTTTTTGAGATGGAGTTTTCCTCTGTCACCAGGCTGGAGTGCAGTGGTGTGATCTCAGCTCATGGCAATCTCTGCCTCCCGGGTTCAAGTGATTCTCCTGCCTCAGCCTCCCAAGTAGCTGGGATTACAGCCAGGCACCACCACGCCCAGCTAATTTTGTATTTTTTTAGTAGAGATGGGGTCTCACCATGTTGGCCAGGATGGTCTCAATCCCCTGACCTCGTGATCCACCTGCCTTAGCCTCCCAAAATGCTGGGATTATAGGCATGAGCCACTGCACCCAGCCATGTAAAACTATTTTTATGAATTATGAAATAATAAAGTAACTTGGACCATAGGCAAGCATCACCATGCTTGGCTCATTACAAATTTTTATTTTTTAGAGATGGCATCTCACTATCTTGCCCAGGCTGGTCTTGAACTCCTGAGCTTAAGTGATTCTCCTGCCTCAGCCTCACAAAGTGCTGAGATTACAGATGTAAGCCATGGCACCCAGCCTGTATATTTAAAAAATTATAATTATTTTATTTTTATTTTATTTATATTTTTAGTGGGCCAGGGTTTGGTAAGCCATCCCTGTTCAAAAATTTTATAAATATTTTCTAACCATGGTACTGTCAGTTTAAATTATGAGAGATATAGGAAGTATTTGATTTTTGTTTTTATTTTGGAGGATATGTAACTCAGAACTATTTATTAAATCAAGAAATGACATGTACATCAGAAAATTCCAACAAAGAAATTAGAATTTTTTTTTTTTTTTTTTGAGACGGAGTTTCACTTTTGTTACCCAGGCTGGAGTGTGATGGCGTGATCTCGGCTCACCGCAACGTCCGCCTCCTGGGTTCAGGCAATTCTTCTGCCTCAGCCTCCTGAGTAGCTGGCACGCGCCACCGTGCCCAGCTAATCTTTTGTATTTTTAGTAGAGACGGGGTTTCACCATGTTGACCAGGATGGTCTCAATCTCTTGACCTCGTGATTCACCCGCCTTGGCCTCCCAAAGGGCTGGGATTACAGGTGTGAGCCACCACGCCCAGCCAAAATTAGAATTTTAAGCAATAAGTTTCTATCTGCATAAAGACCACAATTCTATATAGACTTTGACTACAACTGTAATAATTCCTTTGATGTATTTTTTGTCAATTGTGCATAGTTTTATCACTTGAACTCTTCTGTTTAACTTAGGGTCACAGTGTCCTTGTGTGACAGTTGCGTATGTATGTATTCCCTCTCCAGATATCACAAAAGTGCTTACAGAGGCTCTTCAAAACTGCTGTGACTTTGCTAGCTGTTAATACTGTCAACATTGCTATCTTAAGATATTCCTTAATACATAACTTTTAAATAATTTTTTTTTTCTGAGACGGAGTCTCTCTCTGTTGCCCAGACTGGAGTGCAGTGGTGTGATCTCAGCTCACTGCAACCTCCACCTCCCTGGTTCAAACCGTTCTCCTGCCTCAGCCTCCCAAGTAGCTGGGATTACAGATGTGTGTCACCATGCCCATCTAATTTTTGTATTTTTAGTAGACACGGGGTTTCACCATGTTAGCCAGGATGGTCTCAATCTCTTGACCTCGTGATCCACCTGACTCAGCCTCCCAAAGTGTTGGGATTACAGGCATGAGCCACCACGCCTGGCCTATATATTTTTAAAATTATAAAAGTAATTCAGGTTTGTTGTAGAAAATTTTGCTAAAACAGAAGCATATGAAAAAGAAAATTTAGGCTGGGCACAGTGGCTCACACCTGTAATCCCAGCACTTTGGGAGGTATCGGTGGATGGATCACAAGGCCAGGAGTTTGAGACCAGCCTGGAAAATGTGGTGAAACTCCGTCTCTACTAAAAATACAAAAATTAGCCAGGTGTGGTGGAGGGCACCTGTAATTCCAGCTACTTGGGAAGCTGAGGCAGAGAATTGCTTAAACCTGGGAGGCGGAGGTTGCAGTAAACCAAGATCACACCACTGCACTCCAGCCTGGGCAACGAGTGAAACTCCATCTAAAAAAAACCAAAAATTCAAATCCCTCATGCCATAGTACCCAGAATAATCAGAGTTAACATTTTGGTTTAGTTTTTTCCCAATACATACCTATCTGGGTTCGTATTCTAAATGTTGGTCTTGTTTTTTTTTTTTTTTTTTTTTAAGATGGGGTTTCACCATGTTGGTCAGGCTGGTCTTGAACTCCCGACCTCAGGTGATCCGCCCGCCTTGGCCTCCAAAGTGCTTGGATTACAGGCGTGAGCCACCACACCCGGCCTTCTAAATGTCGGGTTTTAAAAATTAAGATATAATTCACATACTAAAATTTATCATTTAGAGAATATAGTTTAGTGGTTTTAGCGTAGTCACCAACTGTGCAGCTGTCACCACTATCTTATTCCAGAACATTTCAGCACCCCAGAAAGAAACACTGTGCGTGTTAGCAGTCACTCCCCATCTCTCCTCCCAAATCCTAGTAACCACTAATCTACTTTATGTCTCTATGGGCTTGCCTATTCTGAACATCTCATATAAATGTACAATATTGTGTCTGACTTCTTTCACTTAGCATGTCATAACACATGTCAGTTCTTCATTTCTTTTTATGGCTTAATAATATTTCATTGTGTGGAAATAATCATATTGTGTTTATTCGTTATGTAGTGGTAGACATTTACATTGTTTCCACTTAACATTCAAGTAAAAGTTTTGGTGTATACACATTTGATTTATTTTGGGTATATACTTAGGAGTGGAATTGTTAGGTTATATGGTAACTGTATATTTAACTTTTTGAGATCTATATTGTTATTAACTTCTTTTTTTGTTTTTTATTTACTTAAAAATATTTATTTTTATTTATTTATTCTTCTGAGATGGAGTCTCGCTGTTACCCAGGCTGGAATGCAGTGGTGCAATCGCGACTCACTGCAACCTGCCTCCTGGGTTCAAGCAATCCTTCTCGCTCAGCCTCCTGAGTGGCTGGGACTACAGGTGTGTGGCACAATGCCCAGCTAATTTTTTGTAGTTTTAGTAGAGACAGGGTTTCACAGCATTGGCCAGGATGGTTTCAATCTTACGACCTTGTGATCTGCCTGCCTCGGCCTCCCAAAGTGCTGGGATTGCAGGTGTGAGAGCCAGTGTGCCTGGCCGGGAGAAGATTTTTATGAATCCGTGTATAGAGATAGACCTCATTTAAAAATTTTTTGTTTACAATATTTCAGAATTTGGAAATGGTGGAATATATTTAACTTCTTGTATTGATGGACCTTTAATTTATTTCCAGATTCTTGCTACTGCAAGCAATGTTCCAGTGAACATCCTTATAGGTATCTCCTCATGCATGTGTATGAGCATTTCAGTAGGATATAAGTTGAGAAAGGAAATTGACGGGTTAGTGATTAAGTACAATTTTAGTTTTTTCTTTCTTTTTTATATCCAAAGAGTCACTTCATGAAGGACAATTTTAGTTTTTATAGATAATACCAAGTTACCTCCACCAACAATAAATGAGATTACCTGTTTCTTTACTCTTTGCTAACACCATATATAATCAAACTTCTTAACTTTGCCAGTCTGATAGGTAAAAAATAGGATCTCTTTTTTTTTTTTTAAAGATGGGGTTTCACCATGTTGGTCAGGCTGGTCTTGAACTCCCGACCGCAGGTGATCCACCCACCTTGGCCTCCAAAGTGCTTGGATTACAGGCATGAGCCACAACACCCGGCAGGATCTCATTTTTATTTACATATTCTATATTATAAGTGAGGTTAAGACTGGGCACAGTGGTCTCTCATGTAATCCCAGCACGTTGGGAGGCCAAGGTGGGAAGACCACTTGAGCCTAGGAGTTTGAGGCCAGCCTGGTCAATATAACAAAACCCCATCTCTACAAAAAAAATGTTTTCAGCTAGTTAGGTGTGGCAGTACATGCCTGTAGTCCCAGCTACATAGAAGGTTGATGTGGGAGGATTGCTTGAGCTTGGTGATGGTAGCAGCCGCCTATCTGGAACAGCTGTTGCAAAGATGCTGGCTGCAGCATGGCCAGGGCTGCACACTCCATGGAGTGGGCAGGAGCCCTGCCTCCTTCTGAGTTGGTAGGGCAGGAACGCTGGCCTCCTGGGCGCAGCTGGAGCTGCCCAGTGGAGGCTGCAGACCTGGGCATCCTTGTACTCTCAGGGGCCCAGTAATTCCCCCTGCTGCTGCAGGCTCAGAAGTGCCTGCTCCCACTGCCTGGCCTCTCCCTACTACTGATGTCTGTTTAAATTTCAGAGCAAAGTTGAGGCCAAGCCTGGATGCTGTCACAACCCAGTTAAGTGTGCACATGTTTGGGGCAGTGCTGGCATACCAACCCCCTGCTACCTCAGCCCTTTCTAGACTTTGGGTGCCAACAAGCATGAGAGGGAGACTGAGGGGGTCCAGAGGGTAGTTTGGCATAGGCCTGCAGGTGCCCCTTGCCACAAACAGCCTGGGTGCCATGAACTGTGGCAGGAGGCAGACAAGCTCCTAGGTGGAAAGGGGTGGGTCTCTGGTGAAACCCCACCTTCAAGCCAGGGATGGCCTGAAGCCTGGGGGCCAGGTTACCAGTTCTACAGACCTGAGTGAGAACTTATGGTGCTTATTCCAGGCCCATCCATGGCCACCGTGGGCCAATCAGCATGCACTTCCTCCCTTCTGAAGCTCATAAAAACCCTGGACTCAGCCAGACTTAGGCAGATGATGGGACAACCTGCCTGCACACAGGATCTATCCACTGTGGGTTTCCTCAACCCTGAGAGCTGTACATTCATTGGGATGACTTGCTTGCAGGAAGGAGCTACCCAATCTGTGTCTTATCTCCACTAAGGGCTTCAGAGATGATGGAACAACCTGCCTGCAGATAGGAGCTACTCAGTTCAGGTCTCCTCTCCGCTGAGGGCTGCAGAGAGGTCAGGACCACCTGCCTGTGGCTAGGAGCTAGCAACCCTGGATCTACCCACTTCTGGTCTCCTGAGAGCTGTTCTGTCATTCAATGAAGCTCTTCTCTGCCTTGCTCACACTCCAGTTGTCCATGTACCTCATTCTTCTTAGACACAGGATAAGAACTCAGGACCAACTGAATGGAAGGGCTGAAATAGCAGTAACACAAATAGGGCTGAAACACACCTCACCTCCTGCTTGCCACATTGTGAGCAATGAGAAGGAGAGAAGAGCCTTGGCCCTTTGGGAAGACCAGACATAGGGGCTTCCTGAGCCAGAGTTGCGACACCCTCTTTGGGGCTCTACAGTTCGTGGTATCTCCAAGCTCCCAAGTGCCACTGCATTCCCCGGTGCTTACATTAGAAGCTGCTTGTGGTATGCCTGGGCCACCCACAGCCTCACATAGAACTGGTGCCTGTGCTGGTGCCTGGGGCTGCCTGGCCTGCCATAGCCAGCATGTCTGGCTGTGCACAGTGGCCTGACCCTTCACTCACTCACAGACCCCTCACCACTCTGTACCTGGCTTGCCCTTTGCAGGCATGGGATCTGGATCAGTAGTGCAAGCCAAGTGCAGCCTGCTGGGCTGAGTGGGCAGAACGAATCCAGCAGGCCCAAGGAAAACTCAGGCAAAAGCACCACTAGCCACAGAGATTCCCGGCTGATGAAGCAACACCCCAAGGATTCTGTGACACCAGGAAGTTGAGGCTGCAGTGAGCTGTGATCACACCACTGCACTTCTGCCTCAGCCACAGAGTGAGACCTGGTCTCAAAAAAATAAAATTTGCTGGGATAATTGGCAAGCCACATGTAGAAGAATGAAACTAGATCCTCATCTCTCACCTCATACAAAAATTAACTCAAGATGGATCAAAGACTTAATCGAAGACCTGAAACCATAAAAGTTCTAGAAGATAACATTGGAAAAATTATTCTAGACATTGGCTTAGGCAAAGAGTTCATGATCAAGAACCTAAAAGCAAATTAAAAATAAATAGATGGGACCCAATTAAAGTAAAAAGTTTCTGCACAACAAAAGAAATAATGAGCAGAGTAAACAGGCAACCCATAGAATGAGAGAAAATATTTGCAAACTGTGCATCCAACAAAGGACTATTATCCAGAGTCTACAAGGAACTCAAATCAACAAGAAAAAAACAATCTTATCAAAGAGTAGGCAAAGGACATGAATAGACAATTCTGAAAAGAAGATATGTAAATGGCCAACAAACATATGAAAAAATGCTCAACAACACTAGTATAAAGGAAATGCAAATTAAAACCACAAGGAGCCATCACCTTACTCCTGCAAGAATGGCCCTAATTAAAAAAAATCAAAAGATGGTTGGGCGCGGTGGCTCAAACCTGTAATCCCAGCACTTTGGGAGGCCGAGGCGGGTGGATCACAAGGTCAAGAGATCGAGACCATCCTGGTCAACATGGTGAAACCCCATCTCTACTAAAGATACAAAAAATTATCTGGGCATGATGGCACGTGCCTGTAATCCCAGCTATTCAGGAAGCTGAGGCAGGAGAATTGCCTGAACCCGGGAGGTAGAGGTTGCGGTGAGCCGAGATCACGCCATTGCACTCCAGCCTGGGTAACAAGAGCGAAACTCCGTTTCAAAAAAAAAATCAAAAGACAATAGATGTTGGTGTGGATGTAGTGAAAGGGAACACTTTTATACTGTGGTGGGAATGTAAACTAGTATAACCACTATGGAAAACAGCATGGAAATTCCTTAAAGAACTAAAAGTAGAACAACTGTTTGATCCAGCAATCTCACTACTTGGTATCTACCCAGAGGAAATAAGTCATTATCTGTGAAAAAGACTACATGCATGTTTATAGCATCACAATTCAAAACTGCAAAAATATGGAACCACCCTAAACACTCATCAACCAACAAGTGGATAAAGAAAATGTGGTATGGGCTAGGTGCCATGGCTCATGCCTGTAATCCAGTCACTTTGGGAGGCTGAGGCGGGCAGATCATGTGAGGTCAGAAGTTCGAGACCAGCCTGGCTAATATGGTGAAATCCCATCTCTACTAAAAATACAAAAAATTAGCTGGGCATGGTGGTGGGCGCCTATAATCCCAGCTGCTTGGGAGGTTGAGGCAGGAGAATTGCTTGAACCCAGGAGGTGGAGATTGCAATGAGCTGAGATCGCGCCATTGCACTCCAGCCTAGGTGACAGAATGACTCTGTCAAAAAAGAAAAGAAAAAAGAAAATGTGTGTGTGTGTGTGTGTGTGCTCGCGCACGCGTGCATATGTGCACATGCGCATGCACCATGGAATACTACTCAGCCATAAAAAAAGAATGGAACAGTAGCATTTGTAGCAACCTGGATGGAGGTGCAGACCACTGTTCTTTTTTTTTTTTTGACAGAGTCTCACCCTGTTGTCAGGCATTAGGCTGGAGTGCAGTGGCTGATCTCAGCTCATTTCAACCGCCGCCTCCTGGGTTCAAGTAATTCTTCTGCCTTCGCCTCCCAAGTAGCTGAGACTACAGGCGCGTGCCAGCACACCCAGCTAATTTTTGTATTGTAGTAGAGACAGGGTTCACTATGTTGGCCAGGATGGTCTTGATCTCTTGACCTCGTGATCCTCCTGCCTCGGCCTCCCAAAGTGCTGGGATTATAGGCGTGAGTCACTGTGCCCGGCTGCAGACCACTGTTCTAAATGAAGTAACTCAGGAATGGAAAACCAAATATTGTATGTTTTCACTTATATGTGGGGGTTAAGCTATGAGGAGACAAAGACATAAGAATGATATAATGGACTTTGGGGACTTGGAGGGGGAAGGATGGGTAGAAGGTGAGGGATAAAAGACTACACATCGGGTACAGGGTACATTAATTGGGTGATGAGTGCACCAAAATCTCAGAAATCATCACTAAAGAACTTATCCATGTAACCAAAAATTACTTGTTCCCCAAAAATATTAAAATAATCACATATACCTCCAAAATATGTACATTCATTGTTTATCAGTAAAAAATAATAGTTTTGTAAATGGAGAAAAATAAAGTGAGGTTAAACATCCCACATTTCTTTGACCAGTTGTATTTTCTCTTCTGTGAATTAGCAGTTCATATCTTTTGCCCATTTTTCTATTTGGTCCTCATATCTATTGGTCTACTTGTATCTCTTCTCATATATCCTTCTCTCCTGTTACTATGGATGAACTGTTTCTACCCCCATTGTCTCTATCTCTACCAGATCCCAACCTTTCACACGAATTCAGGGATCTTGTTCTTACAATTATGCATTCTCTACAGCATTATCAGGTTTTCCTTCTTTACTGATAAGATGGCAGATAATACAGCAACTTCTTTGCAAATAAGAATCATTCTTACCATTCTTTACCAGTTGGAAAAATAAACATGGTTATTTAAAAACTGCATCTCTGCCAGGAGTGGTGGCTTGCACCTGTAATCCCAGCACTTTAGGAGGCTGAGGTAGGTGGATCACCTTAGGCCAGGAGTTTGAGACCAGCCTGGCCAACATAATGAAACCTTGCCTCTACTGAAAATACAAAAGTTAGCTGGACATGGTGGCGGGCCCCTGTAATCCCAGCTACTCAGGAGGCTGAGGCAGGAGAATCATTTGAATCTGGGAGGTGGAGGTTGCAGTGAACTGAGATCATGCCACGGCTCTTCAGCTGGGGTGACAGAGCAAGACTCTGTCTCAAAACAAAAACAAAAACCTGCATCTCTAATAATGATCTTGCTGTTGTGCTTGCTTTTTCTTCGTGTTTTTTTTTTTTTTTTTTTTTGAGATGAAGTCTTGGGGTTTCACCAAGTTGGTCAGGCTGGTTTCAAACTTCTGACCTCAAATAATCCGCCCACCTCGATCTCCCAAAGTGCTGG
Organism: Callithrix jacchus; assembly: GCF_049354715.1. NCBI lineage: Eukaryota > Metazoa > Chordata > Mammalia > Primates > Cebidae > Callithrix > Callithrix jacchus. The sequence goes on along the minus strand of NC_133508.1, from coordinate 82,479,757 downwards.
GATTACAGGTATGAGCCACTGTTGTGCTTTCTTAAGCATAGGTAAGGAATTCATCAGCAATATGATTTGTTATGTCTCTATCTTGATTGAGCTCAGGATCCTCTAGGTTTCTTCCCAGAACTCCCAATGCAGTTTGCAGTATGATAATTTAGTACTTAATTATTTTAGCTGAATAGTGTTTGCTGATTAATTCTTGTCTGCCCAAATGGTTGTGATCTTTAAAACATAAGAACGATTTTTTTAGCTTTTCTTCTTTTTTCTTTTTGAGATGGAGTTTTCGTTTGTTGCCCAGGCTGGAGTGCAATGGCGTGATCTCGGTTCGCCACAACCTCTGCCCCCTGGGTTCAAGCGATTCTTCTGCCTCAACCTCCTGAGTAGCTGGGATTACAAACGTGTGCCACCACACCTGGCTAATTTTGTATTTTTTATAGAGACAGGTTTTCTCTGTGTTGGTCAGGCTCAGGTGATCCACTCGCCCGCCTTGGCCTCCCAAAGTGCTGGGATTACAGGCGTGAGCCACTGCACCTGGCTTTTTAGCTTTTCTTTATCTGGAATATATTAGGTGCTCAATAAGCAGCTTATGCTCAATAAACATAATTGTTGTTGATTGTATTCATAAGGTTTACATTTTTTCTTTTCTTTCTTTCTTTCTTTCTTTCTTTTTTTTTTTTTTTTTGGAGACAGAGTCTTGCTCTTTTGCCCAAGCTGGAGTGCAATGGCTCGATCTCAGCTGCCTCCCAGGCTCAAGCTATTTTCCCATCTCAGCCTCCCAAGCAGCTGGGATTACAGGTGCTGGCCACCATGCCCAGCTAATTTTTTATGTTTTTAGCAGAGATGGTGCTACCATGCTGCCCAGGCTGGTCTTGAACTCCTGCACTCAGGCAGTCCTCCCGCCTTGGCCTTCCAAACTTCACTTTTCCAAAGTGAAAGTTTACATTTTAAATTTTGGGATGTGGAATATAACACATTAATACATGTAAAAGTATATAAATATATTTACAGCTTGATAATTGTTGAAGAAACTTTTAGGATAATCATTTCCTTTTGTTTCTTTATACTTTTTACCTCCTATGTAGACTTCCCTAAGCAGTATACTTGAGACATTTGTCTGTTTTTGAACTCGATGTAAATGAATTATATAAATATTCTTGCTTTGTTTTATTGAACATTGTGTCTGATATTTGTGCATCATTTCTTTTTGTTTTGTTTTTTTTTGAGACAGAGTTTTGCTCTTGTCACACAGGCTGGAGTTCAATAGTGTGAACTTGGCTCGCTGCAACCTCCACCTCCCAGGTTCAAGCGATTCTCCTGCCTTAGCCTCCTAAGTAGCCAGGATTACAGGCATGCACCACCATACCTGGCTAATTTTGTATTTTTAGTAGAGACAGGCTTTCTCCGTGTTGGTCAGGCTGGTCTCAAACTCCCAACCTCAGGTGATCCACCTGTGTAGGCCTCTCAAAGTGCTGGGATTACAGGTGTGAGCCACCATGCCCAGCCAGCATCTTGTTTCTTTCATGTAGTCATTGCTGTACGGTTTCCTATTGTATACTATGTAGTATACCAAAATTTATTTATTATTTATTATTTTTTATTTTTTGAGACACAGAGTCTTGCTCTGTCATGCAGGCTGGAGTGCAGTGACACGATGTCAGCTCACTGTAACCTCCGCTTCCCAGGTTCAAGTGATTCTCCTGCCTCAGCCTCCCAAGTAGCTGGTATTGCAGGTGTGCACCACCATGCCCAGCTAATTTTTGTATTTTTAGTAGAGACTGGGTTTCACCATGTTGGCCAGGTTGGTCTTGAGCTCCTGACCCCAGGTGATCCACCCACCTCAAACTCCCAAAGTGCTGGTATTACACATGTGAGCCACCGTGCCAGGCTGGAGTATACCAAAATTTATATATTCATTCTATTATCATGAGACATTTGGGTTATTTTAACTTACCTACTTGACTTAGCCATTCTAAGTAATTGGTAGACATTTGGACTATTTCTACCTTCTGACTATAAACAACAATGCTGCTGTCAAAATTTTTGTACATACTAACAGATGCCTTGTGCGTGAGTTTTTCTAGATATATATACCTAGGAGTAAAATCAATGGTTTCTACAGCTTGGAGTGAGTCACAATGCATTCAGGTCTTTACTTTTAATAGATAATGCCAAACTTTTAAGAAAGTGGCTATATATACTTCATCCAAGTTTTTGTCAACTCTTGATACTATCAGACTTTCACATTTTTGCCTATTGGTGACAATATAGTGATATCTCATTATGGTTTTAATGTGCATTTCCCTGATAAATACGACATTGAGCAGTTTTTCATTTTTTTCTGGTCATTTAGATTTTTTTCTTCTAAGAAGTAACTTTTTAAATCTTTGGTCAATTTAAAAATTTGCCTGTTTTGTTGATTTGTGGGTACATCAGGATCCCCAAGACCACCCCCAGGTTTAGTGATTTGCCAAAAGGACTTGCAAGATTTAGCATGTAATTATCCACAGCTAAGATTTATTATAGTGAAATGTACAAAACAAAATCAGCAAAAGGAAAAGTTGCACATGTGATGAAGTCCGCAAGGAAACTGTTGACAGCTTTCCGAGTCCTCAGCCAGTAGAGTCATACATGACATGCGTAATTCCTCAGCAATTAGTTGTGACAACATGTGGGAAATATTGTCTACCAGGGAAGCTCATTAGTGACATAGTGCCCAAGGTTTTTGTTGGCAGCTGATCACATAGCCTCTTTTTTCCTAGCACATACCCAAATTTCAGACCCTCAGAAGGAAAACATGTGTTCATCATAAACCACATTGTTTGTACAGTTTAAGCACAGGGAGCCACTCTTACCATTTTGGGAAAATTTTATTTCAGTGCAGGGAACTGTTAACCAGCCATGTTCCCAGATTCCAGCAAAGGGTCAACCTTGCAATAGGCTTTTCTAAGGACAGGCAGTTTTAGGCCTGCTATGTTAACTATTTTATGTACAATAGGAATTTTGTTTATATTCAGGATTCGAGGCCCTCATAAAGTCATATATGCTATAAATGTCTCCTCCTACTCTGCTGTTTCATCGTTTGCTCTCTTTATGGTATCCTTTGATGAACAGATGTTTTTAATTTTAAAGTAGTCAAATCTCTTATTTTTTCCCCTTTATGGTTAATGTTTCTTGCACCCTATTTAAGACATCCTTCCATATTCCAAAGTCATAAGGATTTATACCTTCATTGTTTTATACAGTTTTATAGTTTTTCCATCCTCCTTTATGTCAGTAATCTACCTGGAATTGAGTTTTTATGGATAATATGCAATAGGAAATTCATTTCATTTTCCTCCTGATGTATGCTCAATTATCCTAGCATGAAAGACTGTTGTTTCCCCACTGCTCTGTAGTGCCAACTCTGTCTTCTATCAAGTAATCATATATGTATGTCTCTGTTCCTAGAATCTTTTTTTCTGTTCCATTAGTCTCGCTGTCTGTCCCTTTCTTAATTACTATAGTTTTGTTATATGTCTTGATGTATGATGGGACTATTTCTCTCTCCTTATTCTTTTCTGAGAATGCTTGGCTGTTCTAGGTCCTTTGCACTTTTATATGAATTTTAGAATTAGTTTGTCAAATCTGTTAAAAAATGGATTTTTTTGGATTGGGAATACATTAAATCTCTAAATCAATATGGGGATAGCTATCATCTGTACATTGACTTTTTTTAATAGGAAAATCTTCATGATACATTGACTCTTATGATTTGTGAACATTATTTATTTAGATGTTCCATAATTTAAAGTTTTATCTAAATAAAATTTACAAATGTTATCCATAGAGGCATTGCATGATCTTTGGTTAGATTTACTCTTAAATATCTTATTTTAAAATTCCAAATTAGCTGGACATGGTGGCATATGCTCATAGTCCTATCTACTTGGGAGGCTGAGGCAGGAGGATCACTTGAGCCCAGGATTTCAAGGCTTCAGTGAGCAATGATTGTTCCACTGCACTCTAGTCTGGGTGACAGAGCCAGACTCTGCCTCTAAAAATAAATAAATAAATACCAGAAATGAAAATTCAGTTATCTTTTTAAAAAAGTTTCATTTTCTGTTTGTGGTTAGGAAAGGATTACATTTAAACTCAAATTGTACCAGGGCCAGCCACCCAAACTAATGCATGAAAAAAATATAGAAGGGTTAAAATGTAAATTATGTCCTAAAAAATTACATGGATTGTTTGGGTGTAGAAACAGATAATAGGAAAATTATGCCTCTGTTTCATAAGTGGGCTTTAATAAATGACAGTGCTATAGATTCAAAATAATGCTTAATAGGCAAGTGAAAGTTAATGAATAGTATAAAATCAGCCATAATGGTTGCATTTTTGACAATAGAGAATACTACTGAATATTGTATAACGGTGCTAATATATTAGCATTACTATACTTTCTAATATATGTCTCTTTTATTTAACTCAGGTGAAAAGGATTCGATGATTTTTGATTGTACTGAATGCTATGATCCAGTTACTAAACAGTGGACAACTGTAGCTTCGATGAATCATCCCCGCTGTGGTTTAGGAGTGTGTGTGTGTTATGGGGCTATCTATGCTTTGGGTAATTATACTGTTCAATTTAAAGAGAGCTAATATTATTTAGGTATTTATTTTTATTTTTCACTTTTGTGGGTACATAATAGGTATATATATTTTGGGGCACATGAGATACAGGTACACAATGTGTAATAATCGCATCATGTAAAATGGGATATCCAGCCCCTCGAGTATTTATCCTTTGTGTTATAAACAATCCAGTTATTAAAAATAACTAGAGTAATACTCTTCTAGTTATTTTTAAATGTACAATTAAATTATTATTGACTATAGTCATCCTGTTGTGCTATCAAATACTAGGTCTTTTCATTATTTCTGTTTTTGTTTTTTTGTACTCATTAATCATGCCCACCTCCTCCCCACCCCCCACCAACCTTCCCAGCCTCTGGTAACCATCCTTCTACTCTCTGTCTCCATGAGTTCAATTATTTTGATTTTTAGATCCCACAAAGAAGTGAGAATATGGTATGTTCGTAAAGATAGCTAATATTATTTAAATTATTGGGTTCTGATTACCGTGGAGATGATCTTTCCCACTTTTTAGCTCTTTAAATTCTTTTTTTAAAAAAAACAATTGGCTTTAATCTGCATACTCTGGAGACTGCAAGGTCTTAGGGAAAGGTGTAGGTAGGGTTGGGGTGATGCTCCTGGGCTGTCCATCCTGAGGAGGCACTCAGGCAGGGAATGGTACAGGAGGACCTGAGCACCTGCAGGGCAGAGTCTTGTTGGGCAGGTGCATCAGTTCTTGGGCAGATGGTAGATCCCTGCCTGGCCAGTTGTCTGGCTGACCAAGCTGCTAGTCACACACATTCTTCTGCAGGTAGCTCTGGAGCTACTGTATGCTGTAAATGTGCTTGTCAGCTCTTTAAATTCTTATTATCAAAATTGTATCACTGGAGATAAAGTATAGATGAGACATCCAGTGAAGTCCTTTAGCTGAGTAGTTAAATCTCATTATTTTAATTAAATATATAACATTTTTACCACTCTGCCTAGTGGCCTAATTATGTCTAATATAAAAAAGCATATGCCAAAAATTTAAATGTATCACAAGGAAATTCTGCACTATATTATTTTTATTCTTGTAGATGTAGTGAATGATTATGAGCAAGCTATTCTATTTCTTTAATTATCTGTGTAATAAATGTTAGAACCAAGGTTGTTCTTAAGGAACTTATAAGTTGACATAGCCCTCAGTCTCCCCTATTTTCCTTCAGTTCACTCTAACTCAGGGTCTTCCCCTCATCATAACCTATTGTGGAAAAAATATCACTTACCTGAAGGTGGATTTAATCTATTATATTCTATTACTTCCATAAGTATCTATATTTTTTAGTTAATTTTGGGAAATAATATTTTCAATTTTAAGAATTGGAGAGTGTGTTGTTGTGGGGATTAAGGGCCTTTTTGAATTACACCAAATACACTAATTAGACTTGGAGCTGTCCTTGATTAGGATAAACATTCTGAATAGCCAGAAGTCATTTCAAAAGGTAGTTTTGCAAAATACTATCTTTCCCATGCAATATATTGAAGTTTTGGGGCTTGTCTGTTTTGTTTTGTTTTAGTCTTTAGTGAAAATTAGACGCCAAATTAAAATAATTGAATTCTTTTTATTTTTCTCAGAAGAGCATCAATTTTACAAAGGACCTGAGTTCTACTCGTGGTCAGATTCTAACTTTTTCATGTGATGGTGGAACAGATAGCCTCTTTGGTTCATATGATATTCATCCATAATATGAAGTATTTGGTTTAGATATTTTGTAAGGTCTTTGTCATAAATAAGATTTCTTTATCCCAGAAATAAACATTTTTCTATTTTGTTATAGGTGGATGGGTTGGAGCTGAGATAGGGAACACCATTGAAAGATTTGATCCTGATGAAAATAAATGGGAAGTAGTGGGCAACATGGCTGTGTCACGCTACTACTTTGGGTGCTGTGAAATGCAAGGTAATGACTTTATAAAATATTTTTCTTCAGCTGGGCATGGTGGCTCATGCCTATAATCCTAGCACTTTGGGAGGCCGAGGCAGGCAGATTACAAAGTCAGGAGTTTAAGACCAGCCTGGCCAATATGGTAAAACCTTGTCTCTACTAAAAAATACAAAAAGTATCTGGATGTGGTAGCATGCACCTGTAGACCTAGCTACTTGAGAAGCTGAGGCAGGAGAATCTCTGGAACCCAGGAGGCAGAGGTTGCAGTGAGCCAAGACTGTGCTACTGTACTTCAGCCTGGGCAAGAGAGTGAGACTCTGTCTCGAAAAAAAAAATTAAAATTTTTCCTCAAAATGTAGTGCTGCAAAACTGTTTGAGTTTGAGAACTTATTTTCACAAAAGTATATTTTAGGTCTGTTAGTATTGAATGACTACTATTAGCAGCATTGACGTTCTGCTTTTTACCTCCTATCATTGACTTTTATTTCTGTATTGCCAAAATAATTGATTTTTTTCAAAATAAACAAGGCTAGAATTAAAAATTGCAAATAAGCAGGAATATCTGACTAGCAAAATAAGCATTTAAAGTGTTATCTGTTACTGTCTTTTCTCTCCCATGAACATCTAAGTAAATATTTCTAAGTAGGAAGAGAGTATCAGAAACAATTTTGAGGCTTGGTGGCTCATGCCTGTAATCCCAGCACTTTGAGAGGCTGAGGCAGGAGGATTACCTGAGTTCAGGAGTTTGAGGCCCACCAGACCAAAGAAACGGTGAAACCTCATTTCTACTAAAAATACAAAAATTGGCTGGGCATGGTACCACACTCCTGTAATCCCAGCTACTAGGGAGGCTGAGGCAGGAGAACTTGCTTGAACCCAATAGACGGAGGTTGCAGTGAGTGAGAGAGATGGTGCCACTGCACTACAGCCTGGGAACAGTGAGACTCTATCTCAAAAAGTAAATAAAAATAAAAACTATTTTCATGGTCTCTCTTTTTTTTTTTTTCTTACTAAGCTTTATTGTATGCTGCTGCCAGTGTATATAAAACAATTACCCTTGTGAAATAGAAATTCATGAAAATTCAGAGAGGTAGATGTTAAGTACTGACAGAAATAGAAGTTTGTATATTATGGCACAAGTGTTACAGGGATAAGCTTTTGTACAGGCTTCAAATGGAGCTCTCTTGAATATTCACTGGATCATAAGAAGTGGTTTGGGAAACCTTTGAAAGATTCATTTTACTACAAAAAGGAACAGACTTTCTGGGGTCTGAACGGATTTGTACTTGAAGATACTCCAGTCAGCAGAGGATCATGTTGAGCATTCTGCAGACAGAATTGTTTCAAGTCTGCAGCTGCCTGGGAAACTTTTACGCGGTTGAGTCCGGCCTCCAGCCGGAGCTGTTGAACCACTTTCTTCATAGCGGCGACGCTGGAGGAGCCAGACATGGTGTACTAGAGGGCCGGGCTGATTCGTGGGTCGGTAGATCGTGGGCCGTGGGTCGACAGGGCCAGACAACTGAGCGACGCGCGGCAGGGGCTCATGGTCTCTATTTGTAGGCTTCTTCAGCTTTTTTTTTTTTCTTCAAAGTACATTGTGATTCAGTTCACATAGCATATAATCCTGTGACAGATTTTAAAAATTCTATGTTGCATATTAAAGTAGTATACAAACATTATTTTAATTATTGACTACACTCTGAGAGGTAGGTAGTAAGCTGTTTTAACTAGAACCTGATTCTCTGTCTAGGATTGGAGAGCTGATTTATATGTACCTGTGGAGAAGAAAACAACTTTCCCTTGTAGTATGACAGCCTAGCCTGCTCAAGTTCCTTCTGCTTTGTGATTACCTTCTCTGATTTCCACTAGCAAATTATGTAGTGCCAACTATATCTGTTTAATGTTATATTGTTTTCTATTTATTATTTTTACCATCCCATCTAAAATCATAGCACTAACTAGAAAGTGATCTTTGAACTTATCTATTTTAGTTTTCTTTTTTTTTAAGATGGGGTTTCACCATGTTGGTCAGGCTGGTCTTGAACTCCCGAACTCAGGTGATCTGCCTGCCTTGGCCTCCAAAGTGTATGGATTACAGGCGTGAGCCACCACGCCCGGCCTGAACTAATCTATTTTAGTTTCTTTAAGTTATAGATGAGGAAGCTGGAGATCATGAAGGTTGTGAGTTGCTTTTTCATAGCTGGTTACTGGCAAGGCTGGAACTAAAACCCAAGTTTACTAACATTTAGCCTACATTTCTTAAAATATAATTCTTTGTAACTCCCCACTTTAGAAGATGAAAAACAACACTAGAGATTCAAAAGTAATTGTAGATTGCCAGAGTTTATAAGGAAATTCGATGTAAATTACATTATATTTTACTGTAGTAATTGTTTGTTTTTTTGTTTTTTTTGAGACAAGATCTGGCTCTATTTGCCCAGGCTGGAGTGCAGTGGTGCAATCTTGGCTCACTGCACCTCTGCCTCCCAGTATTAAGCTATCCTCCCACCTCAGTCTCCTGAGTAGCTGGGGCTGCAGGCATGCACCACCATGCCTGGCTGATATTGTATTTTTTGCCCAAACTCAAGTGATCTGCCTGCCCTGTCCTCTCAAAGTGCTGGGATTGTAAACCACTGTGCCCAACTGTATACTGTAGTAATTGATTCTGATACCTTAATTTAGCCACATACTATTTAAATTTAAATTCCCTACTTTATGTCCATCTGAGTAACTGATAGGCCGTCACTAAAGAGGGCCGCGGCATTCCCAGCCTAAGTGCATAACATTTTTTAGGGGAAAAGATACATGTTTCTAGGCCGGGTGTGGTGGCTCACGCCTGTAATCCAAGCACTTTGGGAGGCCGAGGTGGGTGGATCACAAGGTTGAGATCGAGACTATCCTGGCCAACATGGTGAAACCCCATCTCTACAAAAGAAAATTAAAAATCCATGGTTTTTTTTTTTTTTGAGACAGTCTTGCTCTGTCACCAGGCTGGAGTGCAGTGGCACCATGCTGTCTCACTGCAACTTTTGTTTTCCAGTTTCAAGCAATTCTGCCTCAACCTCCCTAGTAGCTGTGACTACAGGCACACACCACCACACTGGGCTAATTTTTTTAAATTATTATTTTTGTAGAGACAGGGTTTCACCATGTTGGCCAGGATGGTCTAGATCTCTTGCCCTTGTGATCTGCCCACCTCAGTCCCCCAAAGTGCTGGGATTACAGGTGTGAGCCACTGCGCCCAACCTCTTTCCTGTTTTATATATGGGTGGTAGTAGGGGATCTGGAACCTGAGATCACCAAGCAGACAATTAGATAGAAAATCCTTGGCTGGGCTGGGCATGGTGGCTCACGCCTGTAATCCCAGCACTTTGGAAGGCGAAGGTGGGTGGAAGGTGAAGTTTGAGATCACCCTGACCAACATGGAGAAACTCCATCTCCACTAAAAATACAAAATTAGCTGGGCATGGTGGTGCATGCCTTTAATCCCAGCTACTCGGGAGGCTGAGGAAGGAGAATCGCTTGAACCCAGGAGGTGGAAGTTGTGGTGAGCCAAGATCATGCCATTGTACTCCAGCCTGGGCAGCAAGAGTGAAACTCCATCTCCAAAAAAAGAAAATCCTTGGCTGACAGATTATTTCAAGTTATTTGAAAACTCAATGCCATTTTATGTTTTTTTGTTTGTTTTGTTTTGTTTTTGAGACAGAGTTTCGCTCTTGTTACCCAGGCTGGAGTGCAATGGCGCCATCTCGGCTCACCACAACCTCTGCCTCCTGGGTTCAAGCAATTCTCCTGCCTCAGCCTCCCGAATAGCTGGGACCACAGGCGCATGCCACCATGCCCAGCTAATTTTTGTATTTTTTAGTAGAGAGGGTGTTTCACCATGTTGACCAGGATGGTCTCGATCTCTTGACCTTGTGATCCACCCACCTCAGCCTCCCAAAGTGCTGGGATTATAGGCGTGAGCCACCGCACCGGCCTGTCAATGCCATTTTAAATTAATTCCACTGGTTTTTTTGCAACTTGCCGAACAGTGAGGTGATAAACTTGACAAAGTCGATTTTCTCTTAAATAATATTTTAAACCCTAGATTAAACATAGCATGGGCATAGGAAACATAGATCACAGTCACTACTTTTCATCACTATTTGTATCTTATTTTCTATGGCATCTGAGCAAAAATATTTCATTTCCAGGTTTAATTTATGTAATTGGGGGCATCAGCAATGAAGGAATAGAACTTCGTTCTTTTGAAGTCTATGATCCACTTTCTAAGCGTTGGTCTCCACTTCCTCCAATGGGAACCAGGAGAGCATATCTTGGCGTGGCTGCACTCAATGACTGCATCTATTCTATTGGAGGATGGAATGAGACCCAAGATGCTCTTCATACTGTAGAAAAATATTCCTTTGAAGAGGTAGGTTGGATGATTTCAGATGTTTAGTCTCCTGGTATTCTTTTAATATCTGTATGATCTGTAGTGATGCACTGTCTTTCAGATATTGATCATTCATGGACATTTTTCCCTTTTCTTCTTTTCAAAGAAGCAATTTTCGGTTTCATTGCTTTTTTCTATTGTCAATTTTCTGTTATATTGATTTCTGTTCTTAGTTTTTCCTTTTCTCTGTTTGTTTTTAATTGAGTTTGCTCTTTTCTAGATTATATATTTATTTTTTAATTTTTTTAGAGACAAGGTCTTGCTCTGTTGCCCATGCTTGAGTGTACTGATATAATTATTATAGCTCACTGTAACATTGAACTCCTGCCCAGCTAATTTAAAAAAACTTTTTTGTACTGCTGGGCATGGTAGCTCATACCTGTAATCCCAGTACTTTGGGAAGCCAAGATGAAAGGATCCTTTGAGCCCAGGAGTTCAAGACCAGCCTGGGCAACACAGTGAGAATGTCTGTACAATAAATAACAAAATTAGTTGGGCATGGTGGTATGCCCTGTGGTTCTAGCTACTCAGGGGGCTTATTTATTTGCTGAGATGGAGTCTCGCTCTGTCGCCCAGGCTAGGATGCAGTGGCGTGACCTCGGCTCACTGCAACCTCCACCTCCTGGGTTCAAGCGATTCTTCTGCCTCAGCCTTCTGAGTAGCCGGAATTACAGGCATGTACCATGACACCCAGCAAATTTTTGTATTTTTAGTAGCGAGAGGGTTTCCCCATGTTGGTTGGGCTGGTCTCGAACTCCTGACCTCATGATCTGCCTGCCTTGGCCTCCCAAAGTACTGGGATTGGGATTAGAGGCGTGAACCACTACGCCTGGCTGCTTCACATATTTTGATTTATCTCTGGTAATTCTTTATACTGAAGTCTACTTTTTTTTTTTTTTTTGAGACAGAGTCTCACTCTGTCACCCAGGTTAGAATACAGTGGCATGATCACAGCTCACTGCAACCTCTGTCTTCTGGGTTCAAGGGATTCTTGTGCCTCAGCCACCTGAGTAGCTGGGATTACAGGCATGTGCTACCATGCCCGGCTACTTTTTGTATTTTTGGTAGAGATGGGATTTTGCTGTGTTGGCCAGGCTGGTTTTAAACTCCTGACCTCAAGTAGTCTGCCTGCCTTGGCCTCCCAAAGTGCTAGGATTACAGGTGTGAGCCATCACACCTAGCCTCTAAGCTTTCTTTTCATTTGTGTTCATGGTATAGTATATCTTTTTGTTTCCTTCTACTTCTCTGTGTCTTTACAAATTGCACTTGTAGACAGCATATAATTGTGGTCTGTTTTTAAGTTCACTTTGACAATCTCTGACTTCAAATGTTTTTTAGAGTTCATATATATATGGGTTTTGTTTTTTTTTTTTTTTTTGAGACTTAGTCTTGCTTTGTCACCAGGCTGGAGTGCAGTGGTACTGTCTTGGCTCACTGCAATCTCCGCCTCCTGGGTTCAAGCGATTCCCCTGCCTCAGCCTCTTGAGTAGCTGGGACTACAGGTGTGCACCATGACGCCTGGCTAATTTTTTGCATTTTAGTAAATACTGGGTTTTACATGTTGGCCAGGATGGTCTCCATCTTCTGACCTTGTGATCCGCATACCTCAGCCTCCCAAAGTGCTAGGATTATAGGCATGAGCCACCATGCCCAGCCTTATATTTTATGTAATTACAAATATGGTTGGTTTGTAGACTCCTATTTTGCTGTTTGTTTTTGTTTTTTCTTTTTCTTTTTCTTTTTTTTTTTTTTTTGAGACAGAACCTTGCTGTGTTGCTCAGGCTGAGTTCAGTGGCATGATCTTGGCTCACTGCAACCTCTGCTTCCCAGGTTCAAGTGATTCTCCTGCCTCAGCCTCCCGAGTAGCTGGCATTATGGGTGCCCACCACCATGCCCAGCTAATTTTATATTTTTAGTAAGGATGGGCTTTCACCATTTGGGCCAGGCTGTTCTCAAACTCCTGACCTTGAGCAATCCCCCTACTTTGGCCTCCCAAAATGCTGGGATTATAGGTGTGAGCCACCGTGCCTGGCCTTCTGTTTTGTTTTCTGTATATCAAATCTATTCTTTAATTCTTTTTCCTCTTTTCATCTTTATGTTGATTGTTTTAGTATTCTATTTTATTGCTTTTATTGTCCAGTTAGCTATATTTCTTCAACCTTTATCTTGGTGATGGCTTTAGGATTTTGTGGGTGAAAAAAACATACTCAACATGTTTTTCTACTCTGATCTCACATCAGAACAATCATTAACACAGAAAACTTCTGTGAGTGAATCTGTGTGTGGGTTTTCCCCTATACATCAAGCAGCAGATACTAGCTAGGTGTCCTCTAATTTGGTTAAATTCTGATACTATCTACGTGGAGATAGCCTCAGACTTCACAGGTTGAGGGCTCAATCCTCACGACTGCCCCCACCTTCAGGCACCAGTCCAAGTCTAGGCCTCTGGAACTTCTGACCCACTGGCTCCAAGTTGGAGTTCTCACACTCTCTTTGGAGTCAATTAATTGGCTAGAGTGGCTCATAGAACTTAGGGAAACACTTATGTTTGTCAGGTTTTGATAAGGGATATTTCAAAGGATACAGATGAAGAGATGCATAGGGGAGGTATGTGGGTATGGCATGGTACTTCTATGCCCTCTCTGGTTATACCACCCTCTAAAAACTTCCAGGTGCTCAACTATCAGAAAGTTCTCTGAATTCAGCCCTTTCAGGTTTTTATGGAGACTTTATTACATTGGCATGAGTGATTAAATTATTGACCATCCACTTAAACTTCAGTTCCTCTCCCCTCCCCGAAGTCAGTGGATGGGACTGAAAGTTCTAATCCTCTAATCATGTCTTGATCCTTCTGGTGACCAGCCCGGATTCTGAAGCTAACTATGGGCTTCCAGCCATCAATCATTGCCAGGAAGAGGGTTGAAGACCAAGTATGTACTTCATAATATTACAGGTTTACATTATATATTTTTAGTGTATGAAATCTACAATATACTATATCACTTGAAAGTGAGGACCTTGGCTGGGCACAGTGGCTCATGCCTGTAATCCCAGCACTTTGGAAAGCCAAGGTGGGCAGATCAAGGTTAGGAGATTGAGACCATCCTGGCTAACAGGGTGAAACCCCTTCTCTACTAAAAAAAAATTTTAAAAATTAGCCAGGTGTGGTGGCGCATGCCTGTAGTCTCAGCTACTCGGGAGGCCAAGGCAGGAGAATTGCTTGAACCAGGAGGAGATGGTGCCACTGAACTCCAGCCTAGGCAACAGAGCGAGACTTTCAAAAAAAAAAGAAAGAAAGAAAGTAAGGACCGGCTAGGCGCGGTGGCTCAAGCCTGTAATCCCAGCACTTTGGGAGGCCGAGGCAGGTGGATCACGAGGTCAAGAGATCGAGACCATCCTGGTCAACATGGTGAAACCCCATCTCTACTAAACATACAAAAAATTAGCTGGGCACGGTGGCACGTGCCTGTAATCCCAGCTACTCAGGAGGCTGAGGCAGGAGAATTGCCTGAACTCAGGAGGCGGAGGTTGCGGTGAGCCGAGATCACGCCACTGCACTCCAGCCTGGGTAACAACAGCGAAACTCCATCTCAAAAAAAAAATAAAGTAAGGACCTTATAAATATATACTTTTGCTGGGCACGGTGGCTCATGCCTGTAATCCAGCACTTTGAGAGACAGAGGTGGATTCATCACCTGAGGTCAGGAGTTCAAGACCATCCTGGTCAACATGGTGATACCTTGTCTCTACCAAAAATACAAAAATTAGCTGGGTGTGGTGGCACATGCCTGTATTCCCAGCTACTTGGGAGGCTAAGGCAGGGGAATCACTTGAACCCAGGAGGCAGGGGTTGCAGTGATCTGAGACTGTGCCACTGCACTCTAGCCTGGGTGACAGAGTGAGACTCTGTCTCAAAAAATTAAAAAAAATTGTTTACATTTTTGGGGGGTGTGTGTGGGAAAATTAAAATTAAATTAAAAAATATATATACATATATATATTTTTTCCCCTGAGACTCCAATTATATATTAATGTAAGTAAGACCACCCAATATTGTCCTACAGCCATTAAAGCTCTGTTAATTTTTTCTCACTCTTTTTTCCCTCTGTGCTTCAGTGTGGGTAGTTTGTTTTGCTCTGTCTTCAAGTTTATTAATCCTTTAAAGTATACAGACTTGGGGTCCAAAGTGGCTCCCGCTGGAGGTAATGGCGCTCGCGAAGGCGAGGTCATCAGTTCAAGGCTAACCTCAGAAGCTCAAACTGATTGGCAAAAAAAAAAAAAAAAAGTATACAGACTTCTAGTTCGCAGTGTTCAATCCCATCTATGGAATTTTTTATTTTAGATATTGTATTTTTTAGTTCTAGAAAATCTGTTTTCTTATGTCTTCTTTTTCTGTCCTCATGTTTATATTTTTCTTTAGATCTCCAAAAGTATATATATATTTTATTTACCCCTCTTATACTTTGTGCTTTGTTCAACTTCTATATTTCTATGTGTTGTAAAACTCATGTGTTATTTTATATAAATATATTCAAAAAGTTTTAAAATGAGAAAGTCTTTTATAATTACCTATATGTTTACTATTGGTAGTTCTATTCATTCTTTTTTTTTTTTCACACAGAAAATAATTTGGTTCCAATGCATAGTTCTATTCATTCTTTTGTGTAGAATTGAATTTCTGTCTCACATCATTTCCTCTTAGCTCAAAGAACTTCTTTTAATATTTATTCCCATGCAAGTCTGGTAGTGATTAACTTCTCTTATTTTCTAAAACTGTCTTTTTTTCTCCTTCTTTTTTTTTTTTTTTTTTGAGACAGTTTTGCTCTGTTGCCCAGGCTGGAGAGCAGTGATGTGAGCTCAGCTCACTACAACCTCACCTCTCGGATTCAAGCAGTTCTCCTGCCTCATCCTCTTAAGTAGCTGGGATTACGGGTGCCCGCCACCACACCCTGCTAATTTCTGGGTTTTTTTTTAAATTTTTTTTTTGAGACGGATTTTCTCTTGTTACCCAAGCTGGAGTGCAATGGCGTGAACTTGGCTCAATGCAACCTCTGCCTCCTGGGTTCAAGCAATTCTCCTGCCTCAGCCTCCCGAGTAGCTGGGACTACAGACGCGCCACCATGCCCAGCTGATTTTTGTATTTTTAGTAGAGACGGTGTTTCACCATGTTGACCAGGATGGTCTTGATCTCTTGACCTCGTGATCCACCCGTCTTGGCCCCACAAAGTGCTGGGATTACAGGCGTGAGCCACTGCACCCGGCCAATTTTTCTATTTTTTTTAGTAGAGATGAGGTTTCACCATGTTGGCCAGGCTGGTCTTGAACTCCAGACCTCAGGTGATTCACCCACCTTGGCCTCCCAAAGTGCTGGGATTACAGGTGTGAGCCACTGCACCCAACCTGTACTCATTTTTGAAAGATTTTTTGCTGGGTATAGAATTTTAGATTGCTTTTTTTTTTTTTTTTTTTTTTTTAAGATGAGTTTCACTCTTGTCACCCACAGTGGAGTGCAGTGGCATAATCTTGGCTCACTGCAACATCCACTTCCAGGTTTCAAGTGATTCTCCTGCCTCAGCTTCCTGAATAGCTGGGATTACAGGTGTGTGCCACCATGCTTGGCTAATTTTTGTATTACTGTATTATTAGTAAAGATAGGGTTTCACCACGTTGGCCCGGCTGGTCTCGAACTCCTGACCTCAGGTGATCAGGCTTGGGAACCCACCTTGGCTTCCCAATTGCTGGGATTATAGGCATGAGCCACCGCACCCGGCCTTAGGTTGCTTTTTTTTTATCTTTCATCACCCTGAAGATGTTTTTTAATTTCTTAAATTGTTTCTGACAAGAAGTCAGTAGTGATTTTTTATCTTTGTTCCCCCATATGTAATTTATTTCTTTTTGTCAGCTTTTAAGATTTTCTCTTCATCATGGGTTTTCAGTAATTTGATTATGATGTGTCTTGTTGGGATTTTATGTTTAACCTTCTTGGAATTCACTGTACTTCTTGAATCTGTGGGATTATAGCTTTAATCAAATTGGAATGTTTTCTGCCATATTTTTTCAAATATTCTCCTGTCTTTCTGGGACTCCAGTTATTTATATATATGTACATATGCATATATTAAATTTTTTCCCACCCTTTTTTCTCTCTGTGCTTCAGTTTGGGTAGTTTGTTTTGCTCTGTCTTCAAGTTTATTAATCCTTTAGAGTATCCAGACTTCTAGATCTCAGTGTTCAATACCATCTATGGAATTTTTCATTTTAGATATTGTATTTTTTAGTTCTAGAAGATCTGTTTTCTTAGGTCTTCTTTTTCTCTCCTCATGTTCATATTTTCCTTTGGATCCCCTAACAATTAATAATATTGGTTTTAAAGTCTTTGCTAATTTCATCATCTCTGTAATGTTTGGATCTGTATCTGTTGACTTTTAAAATGTTAGAGACAAGGTTTTGCTATGTTGCTCAGTCTGGTATCAAACTCCCGGTACCAAAACCACTGAGCTCAAGTGGTCTTTCTGCCTCAGCCTCCTGAGTAACTCACACTACAGACATGTACCATGGTGCCTAGCTCGTTCACTTTTTAAATTCCTGGTTTGAGTAACATTTTTTTTCTGGCTTCTCCACATTTCTGTTTACTTTTGATTGGATGGTAGACATTGTAAATATTATGAAGGGGACCTCTATACTGTACCAAACTCTGATCTCTGTCTTCTGTATAAGCTATCATACTCTGCTTCACATCCCCTTCCTTGTACCTCTTTTCAGAAAGCCTCTCCCAAGCTGTGTTTACCTTGTTTCATTTTCTCAGGGATCACAGTTTTACATTGCCTGTTATCTAATGTCTGAGAGTTTTTTTGTTTGTTTTTTTGAGACAGTGTCTCATTCTGTCTTCCAAGCTGGAGTTCAGTGGGGCAATCTTGGCTCACTGCAACTTCCACCTCCTGGCTTCAAGCAATTATTGTACCTCAGCCTCCAGAGTAGTTGGGATTGCAGGCACACATCATCATGCCCAGCTAATTTTTGTATTTTAGTAGAGACAGGGTTTCACCATGTTGGCCAGGCTGGTTTTGAACACCTGACCTGAACTGATCTGCCCACCTCAGCCTCCCAAAGTGCTGGGATTACAGGTGTGAGCCACCGTGCCTCGCTGTGTTTAACCTTTTTTAGGATCTCCCAGACTGTTTCCTAAGGTATCTGCACCATTTTATATAACCACAATCAGTGTCTGAGGGTTCCAGTTTCTCCACATCCAATGATTGTTATTATTTGCTTTTTCTTTTATAGCTGTTCTAGTAAGTATAAATGGGTATCTCATTGTGGCTTTGATTTGCATTTCCCTGATGGCTAATAATGTTAAGCATCTTTTCATGTGTTTTTTGGTCATCTGTTTATCTTCTTTGAAGAAATATCTATTGAATTTATCTGTTTTTAAATTGGATTATTTGTCTTTATTATTGAGTTATAAAAGTTCTTTGCATAATCTAGATGCAAGTCCTTTGTCAAATATATAATTTGCAAATTTTTTCTCCCATTATGTGTGTTTTCTTCACTTTCTTGATGCTATTCAAGCATAAAAATTTTAATTTTGATGTCTAATTTATTTTTTTCCTTTGTTACTTATGCTTTTAGTATAATTAAGAAATCGCTGCTGAATCCAGGGTCATAAGGACTTACAGCTATGCTTTCTTCTAAGAGTTTTATAGTTTTAATTTTTGTATTTAGGTCTTTGATGCATTTTGATTTAATTTTATATGTGATATGAGGTAGAGATCGGCCCTCATTATTTTGTATTTGGGTATCCAATTGTCCCAGCATCATTTATTAAAAACACTGTTCTTGTGCCGGGCGCAGTGGCTCACGCCTGTAATCCTAGCACTTTGGGAGGCCGAGGTGGGTGGATCACCTGAGGACAGGAGTTCAAGACCAGCCTGGCCATCATGGTGAAACCCCATCTTAAAAAAAAAGCAACAACTGTTCTTTCCCCATTGAATTGTCTTGGCACCTTTGTTGAAAATCAGTTGACCATATACATGAGGGTTTTTGAGCTTTCTATTTTGTTCACTTATCTACATGTCTCTCTATCATTATGCCAGTACCACACTCTCTTATTATAGCATTATAGTAAGTTTTGAAATCAGAAAGTGTGAGTCCTTCAAATTGGATCTTTTAAAAATTTGTTTGGCTATCCTGGGTACCTTGAATTTCACATGCATTTTAGGATCAGCTTGTCAGT
Source organism: Callithrix jacchus (assembly GCF_049354715.1). Classification (NCBI taxonomy): domain Eukaryota; kingdom Metazoa; phylum Chordata; class Mammalia; order Primates; family Cebidae; genus Callithrix; species Callithrix jacchus. The sequence goes on along the minus strand of NC_133508.1, from coordinate 82,460,556 downwards.
TCCTGCAGAGAAGCCAGTTGGGTTTTTGACAGAGATTGCATTGAATTTGAGATCAATTTGGAGAGTATCACCAACTTAACAGTATTAATAAGTCTTTTGATTCATCATAGGATGTCTTTAATTTAGGTCTTCAGATTGTTTCAACAATGTTTTATAATTTTCAGTTCCTTGTACATTTTTTGGTTAAATTTATTCTGAAGTATTTTATTCCTTTTAATGCTGTTGTAAATTGAATTGTTTATTAATTTCACATTCAGATTGTTCATTGCCAGTATATAGAAATACAGTTTATTCTGTGACCTTGCTGCACTCATAGTCTAATGGTTTTTTTTTTTTATGTATTCCTTAGGATTTTCTCTATACAAGATCATATTATCTAAAAATAAAGATTGTTGGCTGGGTGCGGTGACTTAAACCTATAATCCCAGCACTTTGGGAGGCATGGTGGATCACTTGAGCCCGGGAGTTTGAGACCAGCCTGGGCAACATGATGAAACCCTGTCTTTATAAAAAATGCAAAATCTAGCCAGGTGTGGTAGTGCACAGCTGTAGTCCCAGTTCTTTGGAAGGTTGAAGTGGGAGGATCACCTGAGCCCAGGGAGGTCAAGGATACAGTAAGCCATGATTGCACCAGTGCACTCTAGCCTGGGCCACAGAGTGAGACCTTGTCTTAAAAAAAAAAAAAAAAAAAAAAAAAGATTGTTGGGCCGGGTGTGGTGGCTCACGCCTGTAATCCAAGCACTTTGGAGGTCAAGGCGGGCGGATCACCTGAGGTCGGAAGTTCAAGACTAGCCTGACCAACATGGTGAAACCCCATCTTTAAAAAAAAAAAAAAATTTTTTTTTTTTAAAAAGATTGTTTACTTCTTAAATCTGGATTAAAACTAAGATGCCTTTTATTTCATTTCATTGTTTTCCCCTCCTTACCCTAGCTAGAACCTCCAGTATAATGTTGAGGTGGCAAGAATGGACTTCCATGTCTTGTTGTAAAGCATGAGGATTTTGATTCTCATTTCTGACAAGTTTTAAACTTTGGTGGCATTTCAAATGCCTTTTTCCATGATTTTATTTGGGTTTATCTGATACAGAAAGTGAACTTTTTTAGGGTACTTTCTGTATTAGAAATGAATGGCTTTGAAATGAATAGATTTTTGTTTCAAATTAAGTCTTATTAATAATGTTATTACCTTGGTTTTTATGCATAAATATGAAATTTTATTGTTACTACCTACTAACAATTTGCATTACAAATCCAGGGCCTAAACATAATGTAAAACATGTTAGTGGTCTTACGGAGGCCGAGGTGGGCATATCACTTGAGGTCAGGAGTTCAAGACCAGCCTGACCAATATGGTGAAACCCTGTCTCTACTAAAAATACAAAAGTTAGCTGGGCTTGGTGGCAGGTACCTGTAGTCCTAGCTACTTGGAAGATTGAGACAGAATTGCTTGAACTGGGGAGGCGGAGGTTGCAGTGAGCCGAGATCATGCCACTGTACTCCAGCCTGGGTGACAGAGCAAGACTCTGTTTTTAAAAAAAAATCCTTTGCTTATTAAGCTTCTTTCTCGTTGGAGCTTTGTGGTTCTTTTGACTTGCTTATTTTTGAGTGAGACTGTTTCTTAGCATGTTGTCCTGTATATGATTTCTAGGTCATCTCCTGATCATATTTTATAATCAGACCTTTTAAAAAAATATATTCCTCTAAATTTACTTTGTCCATTGGCTACTTCAAGTTTATTATAAAATATTCTGGGCCAGGTGCCCAGATTACACCTGTAATCCCAGCACTTTGGGAGGCTAAGGTGGGACAATCACTTGAGCTTAGGAGTTTAAGACCAGCCTGGACAACATGCTGAAACTGCATCTCTACAATAGAAAAGTTAGCTGGACATGGTGGTGTACACCTGTAGTCCTACCTACTCGGGAGGCTGAGGCAGGAGGATCTCTAGAGTCTGGGAGGTTGAGCCTGCAGTGAGCAGAGATCATGAAGGAAAAAAGCAAAAACAAAAAATCTGTATGCTTACCTGACTAGACTGTTTTACATTTAGACATGTAAAAAGAACTGGAATATCAAATTTCTCAGTAGTTTTCTTTCCATCATTTCATAACACTGCTAACATATTTATTTTTTTCTCTCTTAACCAGGAAAAGTGGGTTGAAGTTGCATCAATGAAAGTGCCTAGAGCAGGCATGTGTGTTGTGGCAGTCAATGGTCTTCTGTATGTCTCTGGAGGTCGATCTTCCAGCCATGATTTTTTGGCCCCAGGTACCTTGGACTCAGTCGAAGTTTATAACCCTCATTCAGATACATGGACAGAAATTGGTAACATGATCACCAGTCGTTGTGAAGCGGGTGTTGCTGTGCTATGAAATATAAAGCATAATGGAGCATAAGGAACATTTTGAAAATGCAGGATCTGACCTTTTGCAAAGCAAACATACATTTGGTGATAAGACCCTCTGATTCTTTGAGTTTTCCATGTATTTGGTAGATAAATGACTAATGAGGCTGAGCACAGTGGCCTCATGTCTAAAATCCCAGCAATTTGGAAGGCTGAGGCAGAAGGATCACTTGAGCCCAGGAATTTGAGGTTATAGTGAGCTGTGATCATGCCATCTCCTGTCCACTCTGGGCAATAGAATGAGATCCTGTCTCTTAAAGAAAAACAAAAAACTACAGAGTGATTTTTCTAAAAATGTAAGTGAGAACAGATATGGAATATATCTCAATTAATAAAGAGCTCACACAGAATTACCAAGCTTAATAAAAGTAGAAATGCCATTTATGCTGTAGAATTCTCCAGTTAAGTGTAGACAAGTCCTATTTTATAAATTTGTAAAAATTATTTACTTGAAGATCCCTGGCAAATAGCCCCTTTAGCTACTTCTCCAGTGCAATATAAGTTGTAATGTAACCTTTATGTGATGTAGGAATAGTATCGATGACACAATTTAAAGATCTCTGTATATTCACAATTCTATCCAGAGCATAATTTTCCATTGCCATAGTTTGAGCTACAGAGAAAAGCCAATGAAACACATTCCTATTTTTATTTGATGCCAGGAGTTTTCACTCACCCCAAACTTTTTATTGGCAACAGATATACTAAGAGGGTGTTTGGGAAATATCTATCTTTTTTATTTGAGATGGAGTCTGTTGTTGTGCTAAGTGCAGTGGCGCAATCTTGGCTTACTGCAATCTCCGCCTCCCGGGTTTAAATGGTTCTCCTGCCTCAGCCTTCCAAGTAGCTGGGATTACAGGCATGCGCCACCATACCCAGATAATTTTTGTATTTTTAGTAGAGACAGGGTTTCACCATGTTGGCCAGGATGGTCTTAATTTCCTGGCCTCGTGATCTGTCTGCCTTGGCCTCCCAAAATGCTGGGATTACAGGCGTGAGCCACTGCTCTTGGCCTATATCTAGCTATTTTTATAGAAAGATGCCATTTTGCTTGATGATAAGCTTTTGCTTACTCATATTTTTTGTCTCGATCCTGAGAATGCAAGTAAGGAATTAATAGAAGGTTCTTAGTGACTGAAAGTTGTAATACACTATAGAGTCCAGCAGGCAGTATGCATCTAGAAATTTATTCCTGTTTTAGGCTGGGCGAGGTGGCTCACACCTATAATCCCAGCATTTTGGGAGGCTGAGGCAAGGTGGGCAGATCACTTGAACTCAGGAGTTCAAGACCAGCCTGGGCAACATGATGAGACTCCATCTCTATCAAAAAAAAAAAATGTATGTAAAAATTAGCCAGCCATGGTTGCTTATGCCTGTGGTCCCATTTACTTGGGAGACTGAGGTTGCAGGATCACTTGATCCCAGGAGGTCAAGGCGGCAGTGAGCTGAGACTGTGCTACTGCACTCTGGCCTGGGTGACAGCATGAGACCTTGTCTCAAAAAAAAAAAGAAAGAAAATTTCTTCTTTCTTCCTTTTTTTGCTAGATTGTTGTCATGAAAATTATCTGTTTGGCTTTAGGAAGAGGGAATTTTATTAGATTATCAAGCTTTGTGAAATTTATTTGTGTTTGGACAAACCTAAGTAAGAGCACACTACAAAGCTACTGCTTGGATGTAGAGGGCTAAATTGTAGGTACTTGTGAAACTTTTTATAGACATTGACTCATAAGTGTAATTTGAAAAGCTCCCTTGACCCCAAACTGCTTTTCAAAACTTCTCATTTTCTCCTTGAGAAGTATTCTAAAGAATTGTTCTCTGTTCATTTAAAAGAGGAAGATTCACTGGGTGTGTGATGGGGTTACTTTTAAGTTATTTTGCTGGCAAGTTGGAGCCATATATATCTTGCATCCAGTAAAAAACTTTTTTTTTGAGACAGAGTTTCGTTCCTGTTGTCCAGGTTGGAGTGCAATGGTGCACTTGGCTCACTACAATGTCTGCCCCCCAGGTTCAAGTGATTCTCCTGCCTCAGCCTCCCAAGTAGCTGGGATTAAAGGTGCCCCCACTACCATGCCTGGCTAATTTTTTGTACAGGGTTTCATCATGTTGGTAAGATTGGTCTCGAACTCCTGACTTCAGGTAATCTACCAGCCTCGGCCTCCTAAAGTGCTGGGATTACAGGTGTGAGCCACCTGGCCACATACAGTAAAATTTAACTAGTTGACTTACAGATTTGATTTCCTGTTTCTTTACTAAGGTCCTAAAATATATTAATATAAGCATCATCAACTTATTTAGATAGAAAACCTTTCATTGCGGCCGGGCGTGGTGGCTCAAGCCTGTAATCCCAGCACTTTGGGAGGCTGAAGCGGGTGGATCACAAGGTCAAGAGATTGAGACCATCCTGGTCAACATGGTGAAACCCCGTCTCTACTAAAAATACAAAAAATTAGCTGGGCATGGTGGCGCATGCCTGTAATCCCAGCTACTCAGGAGACTGGGGCAGGAGAATTGCCTGAACCCAGGAGGCGGAGGTTGCGGTGAGCTGAGATCGCGCCACTGTACTCCAGCCTGGGTAACAAGAGCGAAACTCTGTCTCAAAAAAAAAAAAGAAAACCTTTAATTGCATTAATGAATCAGGTAGCACTCATATCCAAATTCTTTGGTTTAGGCTGGGCACAGTGGCTTATGCCTGTAATCCCAGCACTTTGGGAGGCCGAGGTGGGCTGATCACTTGAGGTCAGGGATTCAAGACCAATCTGGCCAACATGGTAAAATCCTGTCTCTACTAAAAATACAAAAACTTAACAGCAGGTGTGGTACATGCCTATAATCCCAGTTGCTCAGGAGGCTGAGGCAGGATACTTGCTTGAACCTGGGAGGAGGTTGCAGTGACTTAAGATCCTACCACTGCATTCCAGTCTGGGCCATAGATCAAGACTTTGTCTCAACAAAATAAAATAAAATAAAAAAGTATTTGGTTTAATCCAGAAGTATGCTTTCTTTATAATTTAGCCATATGCATTTATTAGGAAAAGCTTATGTAATGCCGACAGGAAGCTCTGTGTTTCCTTTTCTGGGGCATCCTGAAAATCTGAAGGGTCATAGCTATCTGTATAGAGATCTGTAAGATGTCAAAGAATAAAGTATAAAGATAATTTATAGACTAAGCTTTAACTCATGTGCCTTTACTATTTCTAGTTACAGAGAATCTGTATTCTGATTTAAAACAGATTTACAAAATACTTTTACAACTTATTTCTCATTATTGTCTAGTGGCAACTAAAAATGACACTGTGAAGGGGGGTGCTTTGCACAGCTGTGGCAGAAATGTAATGTCAGGACAATCAGTGTTTAACAGGTCCTGAAGATCTCTGAAAATAGGTAACTGTAAATATGCTTATTGTTTCTTAGGTAATTAAAACATTGTTTTTAAAAGAATGTACTAATAAAGTATCTAGATTTTTGTTTCTTTGTATTACTTTATCAGTGGCATTCTGTGTTACCAAACTGTAGTAGGATTGCACAAGTTTTTTAGTTTGTTTTGTTTTAACTTTAGGGACTTGCACATTTAGTTTTACATTTAATTGTTTTTTGAGAAATGATTAAAGTGATCTACCTCCAAAATGCTTAACAATTCGATATGCTTCTAAGTTTCCTGCCAATGTACTTAATCAAATGTACTTAAAAATCAGTTTTCTTAAAGAAGCATACACTGTAATTCACCTGGAAAACAGCTTTTTGTTGTTGTTGTTCTCTAAACTTTATTTCTCCCCTCCAGAAGGTGGGGGTGGGCGGGCCTAGAACACTGCTTGCGAAGGGTTCCTGGGTCAGGCCAGTGCAGACAGCGCGGGTTTGGCGCGGCTCTTAGGTGAAGGTATAGTTGTTCCAGCCTGAAGTTAAAAGGTTGGCCGCGTTTATGTTATAGTTGATATAGACTCTGTCTTGGCTGATGCACAGGCGCTCGGCCCACAGGCAGCACAGTAGCTTCGTGTAAGAGCAGTTCTGCGGGCCGCTAAGCTTGCAGATGCTGTGCAGGCTGCAGAGCGCGCACTGCTTGCAGGAGCAGCACAAGGCCTCGAGCTGATCCGGGACCAAGTGCACCTCAATGTACTGGGGTGACTTGCCAGTGGCCTGCGCCAGCTGCTGGGTGAGTTCGGAGAGGAACCCATCGCAGGACACGTTGGTATGACGGCAGAGGGATCCGGAGACCTGCATAGAGGCACAGACGCACGCACTGCGGCCGCTGCTGAGCTACGTGCCTGACTATGAAAATAGCATTTTTAAAGCAAAATTGGGCAATTAGCCTAAAAATATTATTTGCCTCCATTCTGGAAAATAATTTATTTAATTCAGATTTTGAGACAGAGTCTCGCTCTGTCGCCAGTCTGGAGTGCAGTGGCATGATCTTGGCTCACTTCAACATCTGCCTCCTGGGTTCAAGCAATTCTCCTGCCTCGGCCTCCTGAGCAGCAGGGATTACAGGCGCACGCCACCACGCCCGGCTAATTTTTTTATTTTCAGTAGAGAAGGGGTTTCACCATGTTGGTCAGGCTGGTCTCAAACTCCTTACCTCGTGATCCATCAGCCTGGGCCTCCCAAAGTGCTGGGATTACAGGTGTGAGCCACCTCTCCTGGCCCAGATTATGGACAAGTCTTAAATCTGTATAGCATTCTTGCAATTTAGTAGCAAAGAAGTGAGTTTCCTTATCAAAACAATCTGAGTAGACTCAGATTGAGACTGACTGGAAACACCTCTCTAAAAAAAAAGTACAGGCCAGGCACCGTGGCTCACGCCTGTAATCCCTGTGCTTTGGGAGGCCTAGGTGGGCGGATCACCTGAGGTTGGGAGTTCAAGACCAGCCTGACCAACATGGAGAAACCCCGTCTCTATTAAAAATACAAAATGAGATGCGGGAGGAAGATCCAAGATGGCCCTTTAGGAGCAGCTCGGGATTGCAGCTCCCAGTGAAAGCGCAGAGGGTGAGTGGACACCGCATTTCCAGACGAATCTTTATGGCCCACAGACCAGGAGATTCCCAGGCAGAGGAGCCCCACGGGTCTCCAGCACGGCTGTTTTGACTAGCGCGGCTGTTTCAGCCGGCACGGCTGTTTTGCCGGTGCCCCAGCACAGCAGCTCTCTGTACAAAATATACTGGGCTGGTAGCCCTTTTAAGCTGGCAATTGGAGCTCCGACAAGGCAGATTCACCCATTCATCTGATTAAACAGGTCTGAAACAGGGAGGCAGGCCAGGAGATTCCTGGGCAGCGCCATTGTTTCAGCCAGCACAGTGGGTTGCTGCACAGGAAATCACACAGATCCCAGCGCCCTTTCAGCTGGCGACTGGAACACCTCAGAGTCAACTGTTCAACTTTAAAAAAAAAAAGGCTCTGAGGCAGGGAGCCAGGTGATCAGGCTCAGCGGGTCCCACCCCCACAAAAAACAAAGAAAAAAACAGCAATTGGAAATGCTCGGGGTTGAGAGTTTCATGGCAAGCACAGCTGAACCCTGGACAGGCCAGCTCTGTGGGGGAGGGGTGTCTGTCATTACTGAGGCACTCCACCCCTATGGAGGTAGTCCACCATTGCTGAGGCAGCCTGCCGTTGCCGAGGCAACCCGCCATAACAGAGAGAGTCCGCCTTTACAGAGGCAAGCCACCATTGCTGAGGTAGTTCTAACCACACCCATATAAACAGGACTGCAGGGAAGTTCACATGGCAGCAGGGCAGAGCCCACAGCAGCTCAGCAAAGCCTCTGCAGCCAGACAGTGACTAGGCTGCTTCCTTGCTGGGTAGGGCAGCCCTGAAAAAAGCAGCAGCACAACGGATACTCATAAACAAAGCCCTAACTCCCCAGGACAGAGCACCTGGGGGAAAAAAAAGGGGGTTTATGAGTTCTGCTGCAGCAGACTTAAACGTACCTGCCTAGCAGCTCTGAATGAACAACGGAGCTCACAGCTCAGCACTTGAACTCCTATAAAGAACAGACTGTCTCCTCAAGCAGCTCCCTGAACCCCGTATATCCACAGAGTCACCTTACAAAGGACTGATCAGACTGACATTTGGCGGGCATCATTCTGGGACAAAGATAGCAGAAGAAGAAACTGGTAGCAACCCTTACTGTTCTGCAGCTGCTGCAGGTGATCCCCAGGCAAGCAGGGCCTGGAGTGGACCCCAGCAGTCCTACAACAAAGAGGCCAGACTGTTAGAAGGAAAACTAAGAAACAGAAATAACTTGATCATCAACAAACTGGACATCCACTCAGAGACCCAATCTGAAAGTCAGCAACTACAAAGACGACAGTTAGATAAATCCACAAAGATGGGAAGAAATCAGCTCAAAAAGGAGGAAAACACCCGAAACCAGAACACCTCTCCTCCTACAAGGGATCACAACTCACCAGCAAGGGAACAAGGCTGGATGGAGAATGAGTGTGATAAAATGACAGAATCAGGCTTCAGAAGGTGGGTAAGCAGAAACTTCTGAGAGCTAAAAGAACATGTTCTAACCCAATGCAAAGAAACTAAGAACCTTGAAAAAAGATTTGACGAAATGCTAATAAGAATGGACAACTTAGAGAGGAATATAAGTGAATCAATGGAGCTGAAAAACACAACACGAGATCTTCGCGAAGCATACACAAGTTTCAACAGCTGAATTGACCAAGCAGAAGAAAGGATGTCAGAGGTCAAAGATCAACTCAATGAAATAAAATGAGAAGGCAAGATTAGAGAAAAAAGCATAAAAAGGAATGAACAAATTCTCCAAGAAATATGGGACTATGTGAAAAGACCTAATCTACATTTGATAGGTGTACCTGAATGTGATGAAGAGAATGAATCCAAGCTGGAAAATACTCTTCAGGATATTATCCAGGAAAACTTCCCCAACCTAGCAAGGCAGGCCAATATTCAAGTCCAGGAAATACAGAGAACACCACAAAGATATTCCTCAAGAAGAACAATCCCAACGCACATAATTGTCAGATTCACCAGGGTTGAAATGAAGGAGAAAATGCTAAGGGCAGCGAGAGAGAAAGGTCGGGTTACCCACAAAGGGAAGCCCATCAGACTTATAGCAGATCTCTCAGTAGAAACCCTACAAGCCAGAAGAGAGTGGGGGCCAATATTCAACATCTTTAAAGAAAAGAACTTTCAACCCAGAATTTCATATCCAGCCAAACTAAGCTTCATAAGTGAAGGAAAAATAAAATCCTTTGTGAACAAGCAAGTACTCAGAGATTTCATCACCACCAGGCCTGCTTTACAAGAGCTCCTGAAAAAGGCACTACACGTAGAAAGGAACAAACAGTACCAGCCACTCCAAAAACATACCAAATGGTAAAGAGCATCAACAAAATGAAGAATCTGCATCAACTAATGGGCAAAACAGCCAGCTAGCATCAAAATGGCAGTATCAAATTCACACATAACAATATTAACCCTAAATGTAAATGGACTAAATGTCCCAATCAAAAGACACTGACTGGCAAATTGGATAAAAAGCTAAAACCCATCAGTGTACTGTATCCAGGAAACCCATCTCGCATGCAAGGATACACAAAGGCTCAAAATAAAGGGATGGAGGAAGATTTACCAAGCAAATGGAGAGCAAAGAAAACTAGGAGTTGCAATTTTCGTCTCTGATAAAATACACTTTAAAGCAACAAAGATCAAAAGAGACAAAGAAGGACATTACATAATGGTAAAACGATCAACGCAACAAGAAGAGCTAATGATCCTAAACATATATGGACCCAATACAGGAGCACCCAGATACATAAGGCAAGTTCTTAATGACTTACAGAGAAACTTAGACTCCCACACAATAACAATGGGAGATTTCAACACCCCATTGTCAATATTAGACAGATCAACCAGACAGAAAATTAACAAGGATAAAAGAACAACAAAAAAAAAAAAGAAAATTAACAAGGATATCCAGGACCTGAACTCAGACCTGGAACAAGCAAACCTGATAGACATTTATAGAACTCTCTACCCCAAATCCACAGAGTATACATTCTTCTCAGCACCACATCACACCTACTCTAAAATTGACCACATAATTGGAAGTAAATCACTCCTCAGCAAATGCAAAAGAATGGAAATTATAACAAACAGTCTCTCAGACCACAGTGCAATCAAGTCAGAACTCAGAATTCAGAAACTAACTCAGAACCGCACAGCTTCATGGAAACTCAACGACTGGCTCTTGAATGTTGACTGGATAAACAATGAAATGAAGGCAGAAATAAAGATGTTCTTCGAAACCAATGAAAACAAAGACACAACATACCAGAATCTCTGGGACACGTTTAAAGCAGTCTCTAGAGGAAAATATATAGCAATAAGTGCCCATATGAGAAGAAAGGAGAGATCCAAAATTGACACCCTATCACCAAAATTGAAAGAGTTAGAGGAGCAAGATCAAAAAAACTCAAAACCTAGCAGAAGACAAGAAATGACTAAGATCAGAGCAGAACTGAAGGACATAGAGACACAAAAAAACCCTTCAAAAAATCAATAAATCCAGGAGCTGGTTTTTCGAAAAGATCAACAAAATAGACAGACCACTAGCCAGATTAATAAAAAAGAAAAGAGAGAATAACCAAATAGATGCAATAAAAAAAGATAAAGGGGAAATCACCACAGATCCCATAGAAATTCAAACCATCATCAGAGAATATTACAAACAACTCTATGCACATAAACTAGTAAACCTGGAAGAAATGGATAAATTCCTGGACACTTGTGTCCTCCCAAGCCTAAACCAGGAAGAAGTTGAAACCATGAATAGACCAATAACAAGATCTGAAGTTGAGGCAGCAATTAAGAGCCTACCACACAAAAAAAGCCCAGGTCCAGATGGGTTCACAGCCGAATTCTACCAGACACACAAAGAGGAACTGTTACCATTTCTTCTGAAACTATTCCAAATAATCCAAAAAGAGGGAATTTTTCCCAAATCATTTTATGAGACTAACATCATCCTGATACCAAAACCCGGCAGAGACTCAACAAGAAAAGAAAACTTCAGGCCAATATCCATGATGAACATAGATGCAAAAATCTTCAATACTGGCAAGCCGATTGCAACAGCACATCAAAAAGCTTATCCACCATGATCAAGTAGGATTCATCCCAGGGACGCAAGGCTGGTTCAACATACGGAAGTCTATAAACGTAATTCACCACATAAACAGAACCAAAAACAAAAACCACCTGATTTTCTCAATTGATGCAGAGAAGGCCTTTGACAAAATTAAACAGCCCTTTATGCTAAAAAACCTCAATAAACTCAGTATTGACGGAATATGTCTCAAAATAATAAAAGCTATTTACAACACACCAACAGCCAATATCATACTGAATGGGCAAAAACTGGAAGCATTCCCTTTGAAATCTGGCACTAGACAAGGATGCCCTCTCTCACCACTCCTATTCAATATAGTACTGGAAGTTCTAGCCATAGCAATCAGGGAAGAAAAAGAAATAAAGGGTATTCAAATAGGAAAGGAGGAAGCCAAATTGTCTCTATTTGCAGATGACATGATAGTATATCTAGAATACCCCATCGTCTCAGCCCAAAAACTCTTGAAACTGATAAGCAACTTCAGCAAAGTCTCAGGATACAAAATCAATGTGCAAAAATCACAAGCATTCCTATACACCAATAACAGACATAAAGAGAGCTAAATCAAGAATGAAGTGCCATTCACAATTGCTACAAAGAGAATAAAATACTTAAGAATACAACTAACAAGGAACATAAAGGACCTCTTCAAGGAGAACTACAAACCACTGCTCAATGAAATAAGAGAGGACACAAACAGATGGAGAAACATTCCATGTTCATGGTTAGGAAGAATCAATATTGTGAAAATGGCCATACTGCCCAAAGTAATTTACAGATTCAATGCTATCCCCATCAAGCTACCAATGACCTTCTTCACAGAACTGGAAAAAACCACCTTAAACATCATATGGAACCAAAAGAGAGCCCGCATAGCCAAGTCAGTTCTAAGTAAAAAGAACACAGCGGGAGGTATCACACTACCGGACTTCAAACTATACTACAAGGCCACAGTAATCAAAACATCATGGTATTGATGCCAAAACAGAGATATAGACCAATGGAACAGAACAGAGGCCTCAGAGGCAACACAACATATCTACAACCATACAATCTTTGATAAACCTGACAAAAACAAGTAATGGGGAAAGGATTTCCTGTTTAATAAATGGTGTTGGGAAAAATGGCTAGCTATGTGCAGAAAGCAGAAACTGGACCCCTTCCTGATACCTTACACTAAAATTAACTCCAGATGGATTAAAGACTTAAACAGAAGACCTAACACCATAAAAACCCTAGATGAAAATCTAGGCAAAACCATTCAGGACATAGGAGTAGGCAAGGACTTCATGACCAAAACACCAAAAGCATTGGCAACAAAAGCCAAAATAGACAAATGGGACCTAATCAAACTCCAAAGGTTCTGCACAGCAAAAGAAACAGTCATTAGACTGAATCGGCAACCAACAGAATGGGAAAAAATTTTTGCAGTTTACCCATCTGACAAAGGGCTGATATACAGAATTTACAAAGAACTCAAACAGATTTACAAGAAAAAAACAAGCCCATTCAAAAGTGGGCAAAGGATATGAACAGACACTTTACAAAAGAAGACATACATGAGGCCAACAAACATGAAAAAATGCTCATCATCACTGGTCATTAGAGAAATGCAAATCAAAACTACATTGAGATACCATCTCACACCAGTTAGAATGGCAATCATTAAAAAATCTGGAGACAACAGATGCTGGAGAGGATGTAGAGAAATAAGAACACTTTTACACTGCTGGTGGGAGTATAAATTAGTTCAACCATTGTGGCAATTCCTCAGGACCTAGAAATAGAAATTCCATTTGACCCAGCAGTCCCATTACTGGGTATATATCCAAAGGACTATAAACCGTTCTACTATAAGGACACATGCATGTGAATGTTCATTGCAGCACTGTTTACAATAGCAAAGACCTGGAATCAACCCAAATGCCCATCGATGATAGACTGGACAGGGAAAATGTGGCACATATACACCATGGAATATTATGCAGCAATAAAAAATGATGCATTTGTGTCCTTTGTAGGGACATGGATGAACCTGGAGAACATCATTCTCAGCAAACTGACACAAGAACAGAAAATGAAATACCACATGTTCTCATTCATAGGCGGGTGTTGAACAATGAGAACACATGGACACAGGGAGGGGAGCACTACACACTGGGGTCTGTTGGGGGGAATAGGGGAGGGAGAGCAGGGGGTGGGGAGTTGCGGAGAAATGCCAGATATAGGTGAAGGGGAGGAAGGCAGTAAATCACACTGCCATGTGTGTACCTATGCAACTATCTTGCATGTTCTTCACATGTACCCCAAAACCTAAAATGCAATAAAAAAGAAAAAATAATAAAGAGTAATCCCAGCTCCTGGGTAGGCAGAGTCAGGAGAATCACTTGAACCCGGGAGGTAGAGGTTACAGTGAGCTGAGATTGTGCCATTGCACTCCAGCCTGGGCAACTACAGTGAAACTCCCTCTCCAAAAAAAAAAAAAAAAGCCAGGCATGATTGTGCATGCCTATAGTCCCAGCTACTAAGGAGACTAAGGTAGAATGATTGCTTGATTCTGGGAGCTTGAGGCTGCAGTGAGCCAAGGTTGTGCCACTGCACTCCAGCCTAGGCAACAGAGTGAGACCCCATCTCAAAAAAAAAAAGGAAAGAAAAAAAAAACCATCTCCAGAATACCAAATATTTTTTTTTAAAAAATGCCTAACTGAGTATAGTGGTGTGTACCTGTAGTCCCAGCTACTCAGCAGGCTGAGGCAGGAGAATCACTTGAGGCCAGGATTTTGATGCCAGCCTCAGCAGCATAGCCATACCCTTTATTTTTTTTGCTATGGGGTTTTGCCATGCTGCCCAGGCTGGTCTTGATCTTCTGGACTCAAGTGATCTGCCTACCTCGTACTCCCAAAATGTTGGGATTACAGGTGTGAGCCCCTGCATCTGGCCAGCCCCTTATCTTAAAAAAAAAAAAAGAAAAGAAAATAAAGAAGATTCCGTAGTTGTTTCAGCCATGGACTTTAACTGGTAAGCTTCTCAATGATCAGAATGAGGTCTAGCTCTATGGTATTGTATTAGTTTGCTTGTGTTGCTGTTAACCAAATACCACAAAAATTTCAACAAAAACTTAACGTCTCACAGTTCTTGAGGCTAGAAATATGAATGAAATCAAGGTATTGGCAGAGTAAGTTCCTTCTGAGGGCTGTGAGGATAGGATCTATTTCATGCCTTTTTCATTAGCCTGTAGATGGCCATCTTCATGTTTACCTAACAATTAACTCTGTTGTGTCTGTCCCCAAATTTTCCCTTTTTCTAAGAACACAGGTCAAATTGAATTGGAGACCACCCTTATCACTTTATATTAACATTATTATCCCTGTAAAGGCCCTATCTATAAATAAGCTCACATCCTGAGGTACTCTGGATTAGGGCTTCATTCACACAATTCAACCCACTACAGGTGTGTAAGAAGATAAACAAGTTGGGCTGGGTGTGGTGGCTCATGCCTGTAATCCCAGCACTTTGGGAGGCTGAGGCAGGTGGATCACCTGAGGCGAGGAGTAGAGACCAGCCTGGCCAACATGGTGAAACCCCATCTTTACCAAAAATACAAAAATTAGCCAGGCATGGTGGCAGGTACCTATAGTCCCAGCTACTCTGGAGGCTGAGGCAGGAGAATCACTTGAACCCAGGAGGCAGTGGTTGTAGTGAGCCGAGATGGTGCCATTGCACTCCAGCCTGGATGACAGTGAGACTCTGTCTCAAAAAAAAAAAAAGTAAACAAGTTACTACTGTAAAGTCTAATAAATCTCTTCACAATAAGAATCACTAGAGTGGAAATCATATGCATATAATTTACTTATGAAATTTGAGTTATCTGGCCAGGTGCGGTGGCTCACGCCTGTGATCCCAGCCCTTTGGGAGGCCAAGGGGGGCAGATCACCTGAGGTCAGGAGTTCAAGACTTGCTAGTGCAGAGAAGGCACCAAAAAGAAAAAGAAAAAAAAATAAGGAAAAAAAATAAACAAAAAAAAAGAAGGAGTCCAAGACCAGCCTGACCAACATGGTGAAACCCCACCTCTACTAAAAATACAAAAATTAGCTTGGCATGGTGGTGCGTGCCTGCAATCCCACTACACTCTAGCCTGGGCAACAGAGCAAGACTCCATCTCAAATAAATAAATGAATGAATGAATGAACAAATTCATTTTTAAAAAAAGAAATTTGATTTATCTAATATTTGAATGTTATGTAAAAATAACACATTACAGGCTGAGCACGGTGGTTCATGCCTATAATCCCAGCACTTTGGGAAGCTGAGGCGGGCAGATCACCTGAGGTCGGAGATCAAGACCAGCCTGACCAACACGGAGAAACTCTATCTACTAAAAATACAAAATTAGCTGGGCATGGTGGCACATGCCTGTAATGCCAGCTACTCAGGAGGCTGAGGCAGGAGAATTGCTTTAACCTAGGAGGCAGAGGTTACAGTGAGCTGAGATGGCACCATTGCACTCCAGCCTGGGCAACTAGAGTGAAACTCCATCTCAAAAAAAAATTCCAGATCTATATTCTTATACTATTTTAAATGTTTTTCCTTTTTGGTGAGACTAGAAATTTCAGAAAACTAGGTTTTCTTTTTTGTTAATTTGTTCTCCACCTTAAGTAGGGTGACTTTCAAGTGAAAATCTAAGGTGTTGCTTTTAAGAAAGTTTCTCCACTGGGTGCAGTGGCTCACGCCTGTAATCCCAACACTTTGGGAGCCTAGGCGGGAGGATTGCTTGAGCTCAGGAGTTCGAGACCAGACTGGGCAACATAGGTATACCCTGTCTCTACAAAAAATTTAAAAATTAGCTTGGCATAATGGTGCACAACTGTAGTCCCAGCTACTCAGGAGGCTGATGTGGGAGAATTGCTTGGGCCCAGGAGGTTGAGGCTGCAGTGAGTCATGATCACACCACTACACTGCAGCCTGGGTGACAGAGTAAGACTCTATCTTTAAAACAAAACAAAAAAACAAAGACATGAAAGCTAAAAGCATCTCTGTGATTTAAAAGCTGTAGATCTACCAGCCTGTCCAACATGGTGAAATGCTGCCTCTAATGAACATACACAAGAAAAAATTAGCCAGACATGATGGCACGTACCTGTAATTCTAGCTACTCTAGAGAGGCTGAGGCAGGAGAATCACTTGAACCTGGGAGGCAGAGGTTACCATGAGCCGAGATCATGCCACTACACTCCAGCCTGGGCAACAGAATGAAACTCCATCTCAAAAAATGATGTAGAACTAGATAGGCCTGCTCACTAGAATATCAAGATGGCTCCAGCTTGCCTTTTCTTTTTAAATTTATATATACTAGGGCTTTTTAAATAGTTTCTATTGAAAATAATCAATTTGACCAGCTATATTATGTGTTTGGTGATAAGGGATAAATTATATCTATACCATGCCAAATACCCTAATAAAAACTGGAAAACATGTCCAACTTACCTTTGAACGTGGCTTTCCCTCATGATACTGCTCCCTATCTGTGACTCTAGAGTCACAGATCCTTTTAGCTCATATAATTTGGTTATACCATGTGAAATAAGTTTGGACATGGATTTCCCAGGGGTAACTCCTGTGAAATCTCCTCAATGGAACTACTTTTTATTTCCAGACACTCAGATATGAGGTTTTCTGCTTGAAGTGGGAGAATATGTGCATTCTTCTCAATGATCGTAAGACTCTAACAAAGGGAATTTTTAATCTTTTAATTTTCAAGACAGCTAAAACATTCAAATGTTTAAGTGGATAACTATATTATTCATAAAATGACTGAAAACTAGTTTACTATGAGATGAAAGCATTTGACAGGGATTTCCAAGCTCTTGCTCAAGTAATTACTATGAAATAACAACTTCTAGAAATGAAGAACAATCTGTGAAGAGTAAATTACCATTGGTGTGGGAAAAAAAGAGCCAAACAGAAGTAGAAAAAGGTTTAACCAGCATACTAATGTTATGTACAGTGTATTTTTATCTTTGACCAGGTTTTTTATGTCCCTTTTCAGAAAAAACATCTTTAACTATTAAAGTGATTATCAGTGAAAAAGTGGCCACTAAAGTGACTACTAACCTCAGGGCTTTGAACCAGTTGGGATAATGTGGTAAGAGAAAAACTTCAAGGTGTAATGCTATCCCCAGACCCATTATTATTGTGACTATGGCTTCTGCTTCACCGAGTTTTTCAGAAAAAAGGAAGGCAATCCATGAAAACAAAAGAGGAGTTGTACTGTTAGCCAAATTAAGGACATCTGGTTTGGCTGGACTACCTTCTGGTAGAGCAAAACCCCATCTGATTCCACCCAAGAAAGATAGGAAACTGACTCCATAAGCGATCTGAGTAAAAGCTAATATGGGAATATAAGTTTTTGTCATCAGCATGACCAGTGGTGGAGCAACGAAGGGGATTAGTCCTGCCACAGTTATATATAATGCTGGCTTTGGGCTCTCAGGCAGATAAGAGATGGTGCTTGGTGGCCTGGCTGGAAGTGCTGCTTTCTGCTTCTTTTTAAAGCTGCAGGGGGATGTATGATAGCACTGTGTCTTGCTCATATACACTGGAAATGAAGAAGAAAGCCAAGGCTTTGGAAACGGGGATAAGTTCTGCTGGAGAGACATCTTGAGAGAAAGTGTATCTGTTCTGCTGGCTCTTAATCCCACTGGGAAAGAATACTTCAGCATCTGCAAAGAAAACAGAGCCAGAAGACAAAATTAAAAAAATATATATTCTGTTTTCACGCTACTAAGACATACCTGAAAAAAAAGAAAAAAAAAAAATATATATATATATGTATCAGATTTTAGTCAATCCCAATATGAAAGATTATTTGGAAGGAGCAGACAAAAAAGATCTGCTTTCCATTAGCACATCAAACTGTACAGAAAGGATGAACTGACTCTAAAGTGATGTTATTGCTGGTAAGAGTATGAAATGGCTATACAATGTACAAAAGAAATCACTGAACACAAACCATGATATATTTAAACCTACCGCTTAATTTTATTCCATGAGAGAAATATCTAAAAGAGGAACAGGTAAAGATTAGATCTTCAGAATCTGACCTTCTGTCCTTTTGTTTTTCTTTTCCTTTTTGTGGAGAATGGGGTCTTGCTATATCACCCAGGCAGGTCTTGAACTCCTGGGCTCAAGCTATCTTCCTGCCTCCGCCTCCCTAAGAGCTAAGATTATAGGCGTGAGCCACAGCGCCTGGCGCAGAATCTGGCCTTCTAAACAGCCTCTTCTATTTATTACTAGCAAAAGCAGCAGCACTAATTACTGTGGGAATACTGTTTTTATATGGAGAAAATAAATCTGCCTTCCAACTTAGCTTTATAAACACCACATACTTTTCATACTTCTACACCTATATGCTCTGCCTAGAATTCTAGCTCTTACTCCTTTTCTATCTAGGAAACTTACCTCAACAATCGACATTCAACTTAAAGCTTTCCTTAACCCTTCTACAGTTTGATTTAATGCTTCTATAGTAAGTACCCTATGCACACTTCCATCATAATTCTTCTCACAGTAAATTAAAATTATGTGTTTACTTGTCTTTGTCTCAGTAGACTTGAGAGCCAGGACCATATTTTTTTCCATGCCTTAAAATCCCCAGTGCATTTCACTGTACATGTGCAAAGTAATCACCTTTTCTGCTGATTCTGTGCTTTAGTGAGCAGATGCCAGACTTCAACTAAAAAGTATTGGATTAAAGAAAAAATTGAAGCTATTTAAGATTCTTGGTGATTACTCAAACATACTAGGAATGGTTCCATCTTGGAACCATTTCCCATTTCCATATTTACTGCTTTTCCTTCAGTTACCTGTATGGCCCATTCCCCTATTTCTTTTTCTTTTCTTTTTTTTTTTTTGAGACGGAGTTTCGCTCTTATTACCCAGGCTGGAGTGCAATAGTGTGATCTCGGCTCACCGCAACCTCCGCCTCCTGGGTTCAGGCAATTCTCCTGCCCCAGTCTCCTGAGTAGCTGGGATTACAGGCACGCGCCACCATGCCCAGCTAATTTTTTGTATTTTTAGTAGAGACAGGGTTTCACCATTTTGACCAGGATGGTCTCGATCTCTTGACCTCGTGATCCACCCGCCTCGGCCTCCCAAAGTGCTGGGATTACAGGCTTGAGCCACCGCGCCTGGCCTCATTCCCGTATTTCTAATCCCCTGCCATTTATAAGTGCAATCCTTCATCCTGACGCTTCCTATTCCCCTTCCCTGCTTTATAGTTCTCCACAGCAGGTAAGTGATATACTATTATTATTATTATGGTTTTTTGGAGACTGAGTCTCACTCTATCACACAGCCTGGAGTGCAATGACGTGGATCTCTGCTCACTGTAACCTCTGCCTCCCAGGTTTAAGTGATCTCGTGCCTCAGCCTCCCGAGTAGCTGGGATTACAGGCATCCGCCACCATGCCCAGCTAATTTTTGTATTTTTAGTAGAGACAGGGTTTCACCACATTGGCCAGGCTGGTCTCAAACTCCTGACCTCAAGTGATCTGCCTGCCTTGGCCTCCCAAAGTGTTGGGACTACAGGCATGAGTGACTGTACCTGGTGTTAATTTTTTTTTTTTTTTTTTGAGATGGAGTCTTCCTCTGTCACCCAGGCTAGAGTATAGTGCCACCATCTCAGCTCATTGCAACCTCTGCCTCCTGGGTTCAAGTAATTCTTTTGCCTCAGCCTCCCAAGTAGCTGGGATTACAGGCACCCACTACCATGCCCAGCTAATATCTGTATTTTTCAGTAGAGATAGGGTTTCACCATGTTGGCCAGGCAGGTATTGAACTCCTGACCTCAAGTGATCTACCGGCCTCAGCCTCCCAAAGTGCTGGGATTTGGGATTAGAGCTTTAAGTCACAGCACCTGACAAATTTTTTTTTTTTTGAAACAGGGTCTTGCTGTGTTGCCCAGGATGGAGTGGCATGATCTCAGCTTACTGCAGCCTCAACCTCCTGGGCTCAAACGATCCTCCTACCTCAGCCTCCAGGGTAGCTGGGACTATAGGCGTGTGACTCCATGCCCAGCTAATTTTTTGTATAGATGGGGTTTTTCCATGTGCCCAGGCTGGACTTGAACTCCTTGGGCTCAAGTGATCCATCCACCTTGGCTTGCCAAAGTGCTGGGACTACAGGAGTGAGCCACCACACCCAGCCTGATATATTAAATATTTTATTTACTTGTATTTGACCGAACTCTTCCCTCCATCACCTAAATAAACAATGATAAGGATTTTTGTCTTTTTCACTGCAACTTCCCTAGCCCAAGCAATTTGGCAAATAGTGCTCAAATATTCGCTGAATAAACCAACCGTTGAAGATGTTTGAGAAAACTTCTGAATGAAGCGAAGCATACTGGCCCCTGTTGAAAGTCTTGTTCAAGAAGATGCCGGGCAGTTCTGATTAACGTGTTGTTACAGCTCAGTGGAGGCCCTGACTCAGAGGCATGTTTCTGTGTATAAAACAAGATGTCACTTAATTTTCCTCATTTTATACATTAAATTTTAAACAGTAGAAATTCATAAATATAACGGTTTCCTTTGAAAAGAATCATTAATGTTTTCAAACTATCGGTAACACAGTATGGAAATAGATTCTTTTAATACCTGAACTGTTCTTTTAGCTTTGGCTGTCTTATGTAACAGAAAGAGTAATGTACACAGGGATTTTACAGATACCTCCACCACTTCCTAGCTGTGTGACACTGGGTAAACTGCCTGAGTACCAGTTTTCTCATCTTTAAAATGAAAGGTCTTCTAAATGGCATTTTTGTGAGATTTAAAAAAAAACAACAACGACTGGAAAGTCATAGCTTCTCTGTTTCCTTTTTTTCTCCTTAGTTATTTACTTTGGGGCTTAAGAGTTCACAATTCAAAATAATGATAGAACCAACCAATATAACTTAGTTTTTTGGGTTTTTTTTTTTTTAAGACAGTCTTGCTCTGTCACCCAGGCTGGAGTGCAATGGCACAATCTTGGCTCACTGCATCCTCTGCCTCCCAGGTTCAAGGGATTCCCATGCTTCAGCCTCCCAAGCTGATTTTTGTATTTTTAGTAGAGATGGAGTTTCACTATGCTGGCCAGGCTAGTCTTGAAATCCTGACCTCAGGTGATCCACCTGCCTTGGCCTCCCAAAGTGTTGGGATTGCAGGCATAAGCCACCATGCCCAGCAGGCATTTTATTAACTTGGTACGGCAAAGAGAATAGCCTGTTGGAATACAGACTTTGGAATCAAACTTGGTTGGAATTCTAGCTCCACTACTTATTAGCTGAGTGTCTTTGAACAAATTATTTAATCTTGTTATGGTGCAGTTCATTCACCTTTGAAATAAAGGTACTAACTACTTCACAGGGTTGATGTAACTTTTTTTTTTTTTTTGGAGACAGCGTTTCACTGTTGCCCAGTATGGAGTGAGTGGCATGATCTCCGCTCTCTGCAACCTCAACTTCCTGGGCTGGAGGGATCTTACCACCTCAGCTTCCTAAGTAGCTGGGACTACAGGGCATATCACCATGCCCAGCTAATTTTTGTATTTTTTGTATAGAAGGGGTTTTGCCATATTGCCCAGGCTGGTCTCGAACTCCTGAGCTCAAGCGATCTGCCTGTCTGACCTCCTAAAGTGCTGGGATTACAGGTGTGCGCCACCGCACTTAGTCTGATGTAACATTTAATAAGTTAATACATGTAAATAGCTGAGAACTGCTCCTGACACAAAGTAAGCACCTTACAGAGGAGACACTGATTAGTAAGTAACCAGTAAAAACAGTTGAATGAGAATATGAATCTAGATCTGACAATTCCATTCTTTGCCAGGAGAATGAGATGTCTGAAAAAAATCTACAGTTGCTGTTTAATTTAAAAAAATCAGCTGGGCACGGTGGCTCACGCCTATAATCCCAGCACTTTGGGAGGCCGAGGCGGGTGGATCACGAGGTAAAGAGATCAAGACCATCCTGGTCAACGAGGTGAAACCCCATCTCTACTAAAAATACAATAATTAGCTGGGCATGGTGGTGCGTGCCTGTAGTCCCAGCTACTCGGGAGGCTGAGGCAGGAGAATTGCTTGAACCCAGAAGGCAGAGGTTGCGGTGAGCCAAGATCGTGCCATTGCACTCCAGTCTGGGTAACAACAGCGAAACCGCCTCAAAAATAAATAAATTAATTAAAAAAAATAAAAAAATCGATTGGGCCGGCGCGGTGGCTCACCCCTGTAATCCCAACACTTTGGGCAGCTGAGGCAGGCGGATCACGAGGTCAGGAGTTCGAGACCAGCTGGCCAACATAGTGAAACCCGTCTCTACTAAAGATACAAAAAATTTGTTTCCTATGATTCATGTTAGAGGAAGTAAAAAACAAAAAATCAAAAAAACAAAACAACAAAAAAAAAGATACAAAATATTAGCAGGGCGTGGTGGCGGGTGCCTGTAATCCCAGCTACTTGGGAGGCTGACAAAGGAGAATCTCTTGAACTTGAGAGGCGGAGGTTGCAATGAGCCAAGATCATGCCACTGCACTCCAGCCCAGGCGACAGTGCGAGACTCCATCTCAAAAAAAAAAAAAATTGAACTAATTTATTGATCACAGATCCACATATCTTAGGGTTGGGTCAAGAAACCCTGTATACCAGTGAATGTCTTCATTCTAAAGGAACAGGTAAGTTAGATCACATCCACACCCACCCACCTGAGCCCCAGACCAAAATGCCCGCAGAGTGTACCCATCACTTTTGTCAAAATCAGTTTCTTCGTTAAGACTTTCCAGACCACTTCATTTAAAATCTCAACCATTCCCCCACCTTTGGAAACGCCCTATCCTCTGTAGCACATGCTTTCCAATTAATGGGTATAAAAACGTGATAACCTAAAGTCCAGCGACGGCAGGTGATGAGGGGATTAAGGACTGAGACTCAAAGGTTAATCCTCCTAATTTGGATGAAAGAGCAATATGCCCATTGCCCTAATAGGAAGACTGCAACTGCCAGCTTCAAAAAGACCTCTGAGAAAGGGGGGAGGAGTTTAGACGCCAGTGTCTTCGGGAAACCTTGCCCTACAGTACCCGCGTCTCCAATTTACTACCAACCCTTGGTGCCTCCCATCCCACCCTGTATCTGTGGCGGCTTTGAGATTTACCAGTGTTGCACAGAGAGATGGAACACAGCAGCAAGAAAACAGCCCATGTCTCCCTGGAAAGACACTTCCGGCAAGTGGAATCAGAGAAAGCCCCCTGCTTCCTGAGGACTCAAAAGAAAATAAGTCCGGGTAGGGCCTTACCCTGCGCTAACTGGTTCCTACGCCCGGCTTTCTGTTTGGGGGCCATTCTCAATTTCTAGTTGAAGCCAGATGTTGAACAAGGTACCTGAACGGTTCTTGACTTTCTGTTTCATGGCTCCCAGGCAGCAGAATCTGCCCACAGAGTTCGAGAAGGTAGAGTGCAAGTACTGAAACAATCTCAGAATGATGGTGGTGAAGGAAGGTAAGAGACGGGATTTTAGGCCCAGAGTGACCTGGCCAAATTGCTTGTCATCTGTGGAATTTATTTTTTACTTTGCAAAACAGGGTTATAAGACCTATGGGGCCCATGTCACTCCGCATTACGGCCCTTTACTATTAGTTAAAGGAAGAAAAAAGCCCAATTATTACATTTATTTTCTTTGCTAGGAGATAGAAACTTCATTAAGGATTAAATAGCACAAGAGCAGGATTTTTACTTCCATGAAAGGTGTGGTGATAAGAGCCCTGGGCTTGGGGGTGGTGCGGAAAGTCAGATCATTTCTCCTGCTGCCCGCGGCTTTATTTCTCCGCTATGTGACCTTGGGCAAGTCCCTTCTCTTATCTGGATTTGTTTCACAGGAAATGGCACTAGGCAATCTGAGTGTCCTTCCGTGTATATGGATAAAGCTGAAGACATGTATCTCAGGGGCCCACGCCGGCCAGCCCCTCCATTCCTCTGGATTCTACGTAGTGTAGCTTCCTGGTTGCCACCCATCACATGGTTTAGTGTTCCGTGCCGGAAGGAGCCACAGCAAAGTGTTCGCTAATAGCGCTTTTAGTAGAGGTAGGCCTTCAGTTTTTATTGCCTTCTCTGTCATGGCACCGCCGCCCCTTCCAGTAGTGCGATACCCAATGAGACTTAAGGTAGAAGAAACGGCACTGTCACTGGCGCAGACTCTAGCCAAAAGCCCGCCCTGCGCTGGGGCGGGGCATGACGCTTGCGCTCCCAGGGAACTACTACTCCCAGTGGGTTGCGCGGCTCACCCAGCCGCGCAGCCTCCGGAGCAAGGCCGTGTGGGCTGCTGGGGACTGGAGTCTCAACGACACGCACACGTGAAGGAAGGAGCGGAAGGTGGGAAAGGGCTGAAAAACACACGTTCCTCCGAAACCGGTTTGCAAGTCCTTGTAGAGGTAGTTTCGGGACGCGTACCGGCCCACGGGAGGGCTGTGGGAAGGTGAAGAAAGAAGGAATACACACATACATACCCACCCACTCATTCATACGCGCTCAGGCCCTGAAAGTGGGCAGGGGGGTTAGAAGGGGCGTACTAAATTAGGCTTGTCCTTGCTTCAGGCGGCACGAGGAAAGGCAGAGGATTCAACTCTGTAGGAGGCGGAGGCGACCACGCGCCGCCTCCAGCGGCGAGGAAGGGAGCCAGGGGCAGGGCAGGGCATAACCGCCGTTCTGGAAGCCGAACGTTGGCAGCTCGGGGCGCGAGCGTCTCTCCGGCAGTGTTGGCGGGGCAGGTCCCGCGCGCATGCGCTCCTTCAGGTGGGCGTGTGTAAGGCGGGGTCGGACGGGGGACGGGAGGGCCATGCTGCTCGTCGCTCCTCCTCCTCCTCCACCCGCTCTGCCCCTCCTGGGTCTTGTGGGCTGGGCAGCCATTTTGGGAAGAGCTTTGTTATGGTTGTGGGCTAGCCGCCTCTGCCGGGTCGACAAGCTGGGGACGCGTCCTTAGACGCCGCGTCTCGTCCCTGGTCGTAGCCCCACCGCTGCACGGTGAGTGGGAGTTGGGGACAACGGGGCAGTAGGAGATCTTGGAGTCGTTCCGGCGCGGGGCTCCGCCCGGTGCCTAACCAACCGGCTGTTAAAACTAGGTTAAAGAAGCTCTCACACAGGTGGTTGGTTGTAGGTCCTACCCGAGAGGGGCGAGCGGAGCCCACGGGTCAACTGGTTCGAACGGGGCACTCCCGCCACCGCAGTGCTTAGAGCTTTGCACGCGAGCGTTGCCGGGGCTCTGCGTAAGCGCTGCTACTTTAACTTTGGTCGTCGGGTCGGAACGCTCACCTGCGGCTTTTTGGCTCCTCTCCAGACGATCCGGCTTGGTGCCGGTTGAGGGACTTGGTTTACGGGTTTTTTTCTTTCCCTCTTGAAATGAGAGCTAAGAGCTTTTGTTTTCCTTCAAAGAAAAACCTAAGGAGGAAAAAGTGTAAGTCAAATGTTGGATATTTTAGGGGAAAAAAGTTAACCCCCAGCATTCCGGTTCTCCGTGGTAGCGAGGTGTTTTCGTTTAGATTGAGTCTATCCAATATTTTCCAACCCCCTTCCCTTGCGGGGGTTGCGGGGGAAATCCTGAAATGTTTTAAGAGTGTTATTTTTTTTCTCGTCTTAAATCTACTTCTCCTCAACCCGAGAAATTCAAAAGAAAGTCTGAATCTAAAATGGCTGTAGCTTGGGGAACTGCCCTGCCCTTCGATTACTTAAATACAGTAACGTTTAAAAATTTTAGTCGTTTCCCCTATGGGGACATTAACTGAATCTTTTGTTCTTCTGGCTTTTTACAATTGTTGTCTCATCTTTAACTCTCTTGCTAGGTGAAAACAAAGGTGAGACTCACAAAGTTGACTTACTCCAAAAGTTTACATAAGAATGGGTGCGGTGGTGTGTGTGTGTGTTTAATAGTTGCTTATAGTTTTCAGATTGTGCTGTGGTGTCAATTTTATTTGCCAACTTTGCGCTCTGAGGGTGGCTTGTCATATTTGTTGAAATACTTTTAATGTTGATATTCATTGCTTACCAGGAAAATACAGAGTTAATAATAGTGGTTCGTGTTTTAGTTTAGTAACAAGTCATGTTCTTGTGTAAACCCTATCCAAAAGTAAAGTGATTGGTAGTCACTCCTCAGTAAACTTGTATTTGTAATTTGGTAGACTGCTGATCTTTTCTAAGGTCTTTTATATCCAATATTTGAAAAGAAATTAGGGTGTTATTAAGTTTGAGATATTTACTAGAATAGTGTTAAGACATTTTAACAAGTGAAAGCATACTTTAGTTGTGGAGAGCCTGATTGTTGTGCCCTTTTAAACAAAAGGCTGCTTTTTGTTTGCTTTTTTTTTTTTTAACCAGTAGATCCAAAAGTGTAAACAAAAAGTTATATATTGGAAACCAAAACCAGTAAATTTCAGTATTTGGAAGGGTGCTGGAGTTTCAGCCTGTAGACTGTTTTTAAGAGATAAAAGAGTGAAATGTTAATTGTGAACGAGAGCTTTGAAATTAATAGTAAAATAAACTGTCATCTTTCCTAGGGAGTCCATTTTCAATGTGCCTTTTGACGTTTTTTTTCAAATACAAAAGTTTATTTTTGTTAATTCCCCTATAATTTTTTTTGTTAAATTATTTTGGTGGTTTTACAGGAAAAACATTTAAAGTTTTTAATAGAAATTACAAGTTAGTTGTTTCGTGTTTTGTCACTGTGAACTATTAAATTGGAGTGAGAGATTTTTTTTTAGGGTACTCAACGGTTTGTACATTTGTTAATATAAACATTCTTTCAATTGATTCTGGATGGTGTCTATTC
This sequence comes from Callithrix jacchus, assembly GCF_049354715.1. NCBI lineage: Eukaryota > Metazoa > Chordata > Mammalia > Primates > Cebidae > Callithrix > Callithrix jacchus. The sequence goes on along the minus strand of NC_133508.1, from coordinate 82,433,185 downwards.
AGAGCTCTTAATTTGTGGTGTAGGGGGGAGCTCTTGAGAGGCCTCCTTATTTTGAGCAAATTCAATTCTAGATTGCTCATCAGTGGCTGTTTAAAATCTTAACTGAGGAGGACACTTTCAATCATTTATGTTTAGAATGATAAGAAATCTGGTTCACAGTTCTGCTTATAATTCATTTTTAATGCTGAGTTAAAGATAAAACAGAATCGTGAATCATACTTAAGAAAATTGCATATCTCTATTTTATAACTGATGTGCCAGGGACTGACTGTTGTTTGAGGTGCTTTACATTTGTCATTTAACTTTTTTTGAAGGGGGTTACGGAGGGTAGGAGTTTCTCTTATCTCCCAGGCTGGAGTGCAGTGGCGTGATCTAGGCTCACTGCAACCTCCACCTCCTGGGTTCAAGCGATTCTCCTGTTTCAGCCTCTCCAGTAGCTGGGATTACAGGAGCATGCCACCACACCCTGCTAATTTTTGTATTTTTAATAGAGACGAGTTTTCACTACATTGGCCAGGGTGGTCTCTAACTCCTGACTTCAGGTGATCCGCCTGCTTTGGTCTCCCAAAGTGCTGGGATTACAGGAATGAGCCGCCGGCCTGTGATTTACTTAAGTATACTGGTTGGTTGGTTTTGTTTTGTTTTGATACGGCGTCTCAGTTGGTCACACTGATCAGATTGGAGTGCAGTGGCAAGATCTTGGCTCACTGCAGCCTGCACCTCTCAAGTTCAAGCTATCAAGGTTTTGGTCACCTCAGCCTCCCTAGTAGCTGGGACTACAGGTGCATACAACTGCACTGGGCTAATTTTTTTTGTTTGTATTTTGTTAGAGAGGAGGTTTTGCCATATTGCCTAAGCTGGTCTCGAACTTTGGTTCTCAAATGATCTGCTGACTTTGACGTCCCAAAGTGTTGGGATTAACAGGCCTGAGCCATGGCACCAGGCCTGAGTAGGTACTGTTTTATAGCCCATTTTGTAGTTGAGGAAAAGTAGTCCAGAGATTCATCGAGCCAGTAGGTAAACAGCCCGTATTTAAATTTAGGCAATCTAAGTCGTTGGGTTTAACTGTTATGGTCACTGCCTTTAAACATGAAAGTAAGACTGGTCTAAAAGATGAGAGGCACACAAAATTTTAAAGGATTACAACCAAAAAAAGTATTTAATGGAAAAGGCAAATTTTGGTGTATTTACTGTTTTTCAGATAGATGAGGGGAAAAATCTAGGTGGTGGAGAAATGACATACTACCTCTTAAGTGGCTGTAGTTGCTGTTGTCTGGAATTGAATATGTGGTTCTGCTGTAGAGACCTAATTAATTGCCCAAGTTACTTCTAAATTAGACTCAGTGTTTCCTATTTCCCACTGAAATCTGCCCCAAACAGCCTGCAATCAAACTTGAAAAATAGTTCAGTAAGAGGAACTGAACTTTGTCCACAGGTATATCTTAAGTGAGGTAGATATATTTCTTTTTTGTTTTTTCAATATTTGCAGCTGAGATATATTTCTAATGTTGTGTAAATTGAATTTTCTTTTTTTTTTAGACGGAGTCTTGCTCTGTCACCAGGCTGGAGTGCAGTGGCGCAATCTTGGCTCACTGCAACCTCCTCCTCCTGGGTTCAAGCAACTCTCCTGCCTCAGCCTCCCGAGTAGCTGAGGCTACAGGCTCGTGCTACCATGCCCAGCTGATTTTCGTATTTTTTTTAGTAGAGATGGCGTTTCACCATGTTAGCCAGGATGGTCTCGATATCTTGACCTCCTGATCTGCCCGCCTTGGCCTCCCAAAGTGCTGGGATTACAGGCGTGAGCCACTGGGCCCAGCCGTAAATTGAATTTTTTTTTTTTTTTTAAGCATTTTGGTTATTTTTAAAGAAAAACAGCCTTCTCCAAGGGCAACAAAATGAACTGAAGGTCAGAAGGAAGCTGGGTACAGGCTTCTCGCAAGTTCTTGCTCCAAAACCTGGAAGTGAGGCGAGAGGGCCCTCCCGGAGCTCTGGGGAAGGCCCGCACAGCACAGGGGTTCCTTTGGTTGGGGAGGAAGAGCCACCAGCCCACACATGGTCACTGGATTGGTCTGAGTGGGCTCCAAGGTGACTGTCACGTGCCAGTCTGCTAACATGATCGACATTAACATTCTTGGGGGGCATTAAATTAAGGAATGACACAGGGAGTCAGGAGAGTGGCCTATTCGGTTGGATTCTGAATCACAATCAGGAAATAGTCTTTATGTGGTGCAACCATAATCTCATTTTTCCTGGAGCGAATTCTAAGGAAGGTGAGATCGTTCTGGGGGTCGATTTCATGCATGGTGCTCGGTACCTTCAGGATGAAGCTGTGCATGAGGCTGGCATACTGGGTGGTGGTGGGGTTGTCCATGGTGCTCTTGATGGGAATGCCTTCTGTGTTCACCACGATGATTCCCTGCACTCCCTTCTGGCTCTGAAGTCGCTTCAGTGTCTCCTCCACCTCTGCCATTTCCGACGGATCCGGTAGCCCCGCGTAGCCAACACTCAGCCCAGTCCCGCGCCTTTCTCGTAAATTGAATTTTTATAGGTGACTTTAAACATGCTAGGCAAACATTTAAAAGAGCCTATTATTTTTCTTTACTAAGACAAATAATTAGTCTTTAATTGGTCACTTTATAAGCTGATCATTTTTCAGATAAAATAGCACAATCGTTTTTTTAAGAAACACTGTCTCTATTGAGGTTAATAGGGAAAAAGAAAAACACTGAAGGCTTACTGTGCCAGTTTCAGTGTACTAGGCACTGGGAGTATCTAGATGACCATAAAACATTCCTGCCCCTAAAGAACTTTATGGTTTATCAAGTATAAACGTTATGGTTTATACTTGGAAGATAACAAAAAATCATTCTTAAAGGAGTTGATTTTAACAAACTCATTAAGTCCACCTTCCTTTTCTAAGATAAAACCACTTTGCCTTTTGTTAACCAGACTTCAGGCTAGAGAATCACCAGAGGAACAAAATTTTGGTACCCTTTGCTGAGCAGTAGGTCTGTTTGTGTGGAGTAATTTTTTTCCTCCAGAAAAATCTCACTTAAGTTTAGCTCTATACTTTAAATTGAACTTGCAAACCCTGTTTCTACCTAAGTTTAAAAGTTTGGCATATAAAAAAGTTATTGTCTGAATATTGCTATCCTTAAAGTTTATAAATGCGTAGAAAAGTTGATTTTGGAGCTGCTTAGTTAATTTAAAAGTAGAACTATTCCAGTTTTTGTGTTGTTTGTAAATTCTACTTTTTAATTCGTCTTACCACGTATGGCGGGAAGGGCAATAGGAACCATTTATTGTGGGCTTCATAAACTTAGATGCTATAATAGAGTCAATTATATAATCTCATGATATCTTACAATTTAAAGAAATAGATATTAACCCTTCTACAAGTGAGTATACAGTTTCCAAGAAGTTAAGTAATTTGGGTAACATAGTCAGAGATGGAGGTTTGGGCAGCTTTCTGTGATTCCAAAGCATAGTTTCCACCATAGCATGCAGAGAAATGGCATAGTATGGTAATCAGTGGTTGGCTTTGTAGCCAGACCATTTGGGTTCGAATCTCAGCTTTGCTCCTTATAGCTTTATGACTTTGAGTGAATTAGTTTAATGAGATTATTTGCCTATTTCTTCATCTGTTAAATGGGGATAATAGTAGTACCTTCTCCTAGGGTTGTTGTAATAAATAATATTTGTAGAGTTATTAAAATAATGTCTGATCATAAGAACTTCATTATTATTAGAGAAGTTGTCTTTAATAAACATCATTTTACACACCAGTCTAATGAAATTTAGTGAAATCTGCACAGACGAGTTGCACGCGGAGTGGTGTTTTTCTTTCTTAGATTTTACTTTTCTGTTGACTTTTGTAGTTTATTTGAATCAGTATCTAGGTCCCACAAACTGCAATTGGCTGCCATTTAAAAAACCTTAATTTGCATATTTCTCTTTGTTTTCCCCTTGTACTTTGTTTAAGAAACCAGGTCATTTATCCTGCAGTTTCCCACATTCTAGATTTTCTTGATTCCTTGTAAATTGGTAGTTGGATATAGAGGCTTAGATTGAGATTTGATTTGGAGATAGAAGTGATAAGACTGAATTTGTTAGGTGATTCTGTGTATTTGCGGATTTTTATTTTCTAGTTTGTCCAGAGGTTCTCATCTGTATCATTTTCTTGCAATTTCCCTGTTGAGCAACATAGAGTAAGTAACTTTATGGGTTACTCTCGTTTGAGATGTTATGTAGAGTGTTTGGTTTGCTTTAGTGCCCAATTCAGTATTAACTTTTCCAGGTAGTGTGTTTCCTGCCCTTTTTTCCCCCTACTTGTATATTTATTCTGTTATAAAATTGAGCTAAGTATGATAGCTTTTTAGTGTTGTTATTTCCCGGTTTTGGTTACTAATGAATAGGTGTCTCAGCATATTCAATCTGAAAATTTCTCGCAACTGAATTTTTTTTCCTATTATCTGCCCTCCAACCATTAGGTTATTTTAGTATTCGCACTTAATGCTATACTCATTATAGGCTAGGCACTATTCTTTTTTGTTTTTTCGGGGAACAACATCTGGGCATTATTCTTAACACTTTATATACATTCACTCATATAATTAACAACAATTCAAGAGTCTCCAAATAAGCTAGGTATAATTAAAGAAAAAACTGTATAGTTTTTGAAATGTTACAAATAGTCTGTTTACTTATGGGCATAGGGAATTAGAGAGCCTTTTGGTGCTGCTGAAACTGATAAAAGTAGAGACAGAGTCTTGTTCTGTTGCTCAGACCAGAGTGCAGTGGCATGATCATACCTCACTTCAGCCTTGACCTCCTTCCACCTCAGCTCTGCCCTGGATCCCCACACACCCACTCCCCCCTGCCCCCAGCCCTGCTGGGAATACAAGTGTGTGCCACCATGCTGGGCCAATTATTATTATTATTATTTTTTGTATAGCTAGAGTCTTACTATGTTGTCCAGGCTGGTCTTGAACTCCTGGGCTCAAGCAATATCTCCCACCTTTGCCTCCCAGAATGATGGGATTGCGGGTGTGAGCCACTGTGCCTAAAATTAGTTTTTAGGAAATTCTTTTGGAACAGTGAAGCAGAATAAGGCAAAGTAATTCAAGTTTATTTCTAATGGCAGGACTGGCAGAATTCCTGTGTTGAACATTCTACCAATTGGGCTTTAAAATGATCCTTTGTTGTTTCTTTTGTCTGTTTACCATTTTAACCCCCTTCCAGTACGGCTTTCTTGTGAATCTTAGTGGGAGAGGATGCTGGGAAAGAAGGTTGGGTGCACACATACACATACAATATAGATAAACTTTGTGTGCTGGACCCCTGTCAGCTAGAGCTGGGTTATGTTACCCAACCTGTGCTAGTCAGATGTCCTTCACTTTGAGTGGGGACTTGCATCAGAAGTGAGAGATGTAAAGATGAAGGACTGTTTGGAATTCATGCCAGTGGCTGTTGGTGGTGGCATTGCTAGCTGGAGCAGTTTCCTAAGCAGGCTCTTCCTGTGGCATGACCTTGGCAGGGATTTTGACTGGTGAGCTTCCTTTGGTTTTTGGTGTTTGCCAAGTTAAGGGAAACTCTCATTTGTTCTCTGAATTTTCAGAGTTCTTCTGATAAATTCCTTTTTAAAAGACCTATCAGACAGTTTTTCCGTTTATCTACCCCAATTCTCAAAAGCGATAGTTCTCAACCTTTTTTAATTTTTCTGGGGTAAGGCCTGGACATCAGTGGTTTATTAAAGCTCTCCATGTGATTCTTTCTTTGAATAATCTTTCTATTATTACAGAAGCAGTGTATGTATAATATAGAATATTAGACTACATAGATATGCAAAAATAAAGCCTTGGCATTCCCATCACACAGGAGTTACTACTGTTAACAACTTGGTGCACTTTTTTTCCAGATTGTTGTCTAAGCACATGTATTTAGGTTTCTATTTTTATTTTACTAAATGAGATCAACTTGCTTTTTTTAGTTGGTGATACCCACTTTCCATGTGAGTAAATGTTCATTTCCTCTAATACCCAGGTGCCATTCATATTTCCTTGGCTGATCCAAAAAAAATGTTTATTATAGCTAGCTATCCAAGCTATTATCTGATTTAGGACCTTGTTGCATATGTTTGTTTAATTTCTTTATATCTTTTTAATATAGTATAGTCTTTATTTTTCAGTGACACTGATTTTGAGACTGTGTCACTTACCCTAGAGTGGTTTTGTATGATTGCATCCTTGTGGTATTATTTAGCTTCTTCCTTTTTTAATTCCTGTACTTTAAAGTTCATAGCTGACAGATTGATGGATTCACCATTAAACATTGTTGACTAAAATATAGCATAGCAGTTCCTCATTTTGCATCGTATCACAAAAGACATTGTAATGCTAAAATTGGTTATTAAGGTAGTTCTATATATTAAACAATCTTTCCCCTTAGAGCAAGAAACTAATTTGCTTGGTGTTACCTTGGCGGTGAAGGATTTCCCATTCCCTTGTCAATCATTGGTCTTAACTTTTTTGGGAACAGCTTCATTGAGCTGTAATTTATACAACAAAATACACTTAAAGTGTACAATTTAGTGGTTTTAGTATGTTCAGAGTTGTGCAACCATTGCTACTAATTGTAGAAAGTTTTTATTATCCCAAAACAAACTGTAACCATTAGCAGTCATTCTTCATTCCTCTCCAGCTCTAGACAACTACTAACCTATTTTCTCTCTCTCTGGATTTGCCTATTCTAGTTGTTTCATATAAACAGAATAGAATAGAAAGAATAGAATAGAATAGAATAGAATAGAATAGAATAGAAATCTTTTGTGTCTGGCTTCTTTCATGTAGCACAGTGTTACAAGGTTCATCCCTCTCGTAGGATGTTATCAGTATTTCTTGTGGTTGTGAGTGATTAGGATTAATGGATCCTGGAAGTGTTTTTTGTTTTTAATTTTAGAGTCTTGCTGTCACCCAGGCTGGAGTGCAGTGGTGTGACTTCAGCTCACTACAACCTCTTCCAACCGGGTTCAAGTGATTCTCCTGTCTCAGCCTCCCGAGTAGCTGAGATTATAGACGTGTGCCACCATGCCTGGCTAATTTTTGTATATATAGTAGAGACAGGATTTCACCATGTTGACCAAAGCTCCTGACCTTGTGACCTGCCTGCGTGGTCTCTCTAAGTGCTGGGATTACAGGTGTGAGCCACCACACCCGGCCCAATCATAGAGGTTTTACAACTTCAGTTTGTTTGCCGGTTTCCAAAGTGGTTTTGTAACAGTTGGCACTCTAATCAGCAATATATGAGAATTCTTTGTGCCTCATCTTCATCAACACTTCATAGTGTCATAATTTTTTTTGTCAGTTTGATAGTTGTAAAATGGTCTCTTATGATTTGAGTCAGGTTTTAGAGTATGAATTAGTGAATAATTCAAGATAACGTTTTTTATTGTGCTTTATATGATTTCATAGCACCTCACTTGATTTCTCTCATGCACCTCTTAAGGGTACAGAAATTCCATTGTTGTCATTGAATTTGTAATAGAAATAAGATTTTTTTGTTCATTTATTGTTTATCAGACTCTATAGTAGACGTTACATATCCATATTAATCACCATAGTATTAGGTACTTTCCCTTTTGTTTGTTTTTGCTTTTGTGAGACAGGGTCTTGCACTGTACCACAGGCTGGAGTGCTGTGGCATGATCATCACGGCTCAGTGCAGCCGTCATCTTCCCAGGCTCAAGCAATCCTCCCACTCCAGCCTTCCAAGTAATTGGGACTACAGTGCCACTATGCCTGGCTAAATTTTTTTTTTCTTCTTGAGATGGAGTCTTCCTCTGTTGCCCAGGCTGAAGTGCAGTGGCACAGTCTCAGCTCACTGCAACCTCTGCTTCCCAGGCTCAAGCAATTCTCGTGCCTCAGCCTCTGAAGTAGCTGGGGTTACAGGCATGTGCTACCATGCCTGGCTAATTTTTTTTTTTTTTTTTTTTAGAGATGGGATCTTGCCATGTTGCCCAGGTTTGTCACAAACTCCTTGGCTCAAGCAGCCTGTTCACCCTGGCCTCCCAAAGTGCTGGAGTTACAGGCATGAGCCACTGTGCTTGGCCCCAAGTACGTACTTACTTTTTTTTTTTCTTTGAGACAGAGTCTTGCTTTGTCACCAGGCTGGAGTGCAGTGGTGCGATCTCAGCTCACTGCAACCTCTGCTTCCTGGGTTCAAGCAATGCTCCTGCCTCAGCCTCCCTAGTAGCTGGGACTACAGGCACATGCCATCACACTCAGCTAATTTTTGTATTTTTTTAGTAGAGACGGGGTTTCACCATGTTGGCCAGGATGGTCTCGATCTCTTGACCTCATGATCTGCCTGCCTCAGCCTCCCAAAGTCCTGGAATTAAAGGTGTGAGCCACCACGCCTGGCTGGCCCCAAGTATTTTCTTAATAGACAGAACTGCTGTATGAGGAATAAAATCTTAAAGCGTCTTATACCCCCTTTTGGTTCATGAAAGACTTACTCAAATTTCATATTCTTCAGAAAATCTTAAATAGGAATTTCTCTCTGCTATAGTTAAAATAAGCAGTACTAAGGTAGAAAATGGCTTGGGGCTCTTTTCTGTTGAGAATTAGAAATAAAAGAAGGCACCGATAACCCCTGAGTTCTCCTTATTGAGAACTTAGAAGGGAAGCTTTATGTACAGCTGGAAAATGGATATAGGCTACTATAGGGTTATACAGTCCTTTGAAGGAAGTCTCTTAAACCTGTGTGGTTCATATCATGAGATTTTGGAAAAGAAATATTAGGGCTAGTGAATATTTAAAGATAAACATACCATAGTCTTAGGATCTGTAGTTTAAGGGAATAAGAAATGCTCAAGGAGAGCTCTTAAGAACAGTAAGAAGGCTGGGTGTGCTGGCTCATGCCTATAATCTTAGCACTTTGGGAGGCTGAAGCTGGTGGATTGCTTGAGTTCAGGAGTTTGAGACCAGCCTGGGCAACATGGCCAAGACCTTGTCTCTACAAAAAATACAAAATTTAGCTGGGTGTGGTGATATGTGCCTATAGTCCCAGCTACTTGGGAGGCTGAGGTGGGAGGATTGCTCAAGCCTGGGAGGTCAGCTGAAATGAGCCATGATTGTGCCACTGCACTCCAGCCTGGGCAAAAAAGAGCAGTTAAGGTGAAGGGGATATTAATTGGTGGAATTGTCACATTTCTTTAAAAAATACCATTTATTGGGCACCCAATATATAGACCCTGTCTGTAAAAAGATGGAGATGATCACCTTTACTTTTAATCTCTACCAAGTGTGTCCCATTTGTAAGGGAGATAAATATGTAAACAGGTAAGTGTAATGCATTGTGATGAGTCCATGAAGCAAGAATTTAAGTCACTGACTTAGAGACCTGAAGTCTTCAAAATTGGTGAGATAATGAAGAGTACAGAAAAACAAGAAAAGGGCTACTTGAAAGCATTTAAGGAGAAAGGAAAATAATCTGATGAAAAGTAGAGATGCTCCTTGACTTACATCCCATTGTAATTTGAAAATATTAAGTTGAAAATGTACTTTATATGCCTAACGTACCAAGCATCATCATAGCTTAGCCTAGCCTACCTTATGCGTTTTCAGAACACTGAACACTAGCTTGCTATTGGGCAGAATCATCTGGCAACACATACCCGGTACAGTATCAGTTGTTTACTCTTGTCTGACCCTTGTGACTAACCGGGAGCTATGGCTTCCTGCCACTGCCCAGCATCACATGAAAGTATTGTACTGCATATTGCTAGCCTGGGCAAAGATCACAATTCAAAGTATGGTTTCTACTGAGTTGCTTTCTCACCTCACACCATTGTAAAGTTGAACAATTTTAAATTGAACTATCGTAAGTTAGGGAACCATCTGTAATCACAGGTTAGGATATCTTAATGCAGTGGTTGTCACTCAGTGCTGCTCTCTGACAAAGACCTCAGACCTTTGTGAATATTATCAATGTAAGATTATTAACTTTTTTTTTTTTTTTTAATTTTTTAGCTTGATGTAATCCAGGTTTGAGAACTGCTGGTCTAATGGTGTAATGTCATGGAAATCAGGGGATGTAAGATGGGTTTTGCTAAGGTACATATAAACAGTGTAAGCCATTGAAGTTGGTGATTCACAAGACATTGACTTTTTCTCTTTTTTTTTTTTTTTTTTGACAGTGTTGCTCTGTCACCCAGGCAGGAGTAGAATGGCACAATCTTGCCTCACTGCAAGCTTCGCCTCCTGGGTTCAGGAGATTCTTGTGATTTAGCCTCTGGAGTAGCTGGGATTATAAACTTGAGCCTCTGTGCCCAGCTGTCATTGACTTTTGAGAGTATATTGGTTAGGGTTTTTTGTTGTAGAAAACAAATATTTAAAAGCACGCTTGTGTCTCTTAACTTTTTTTTTTCCATCACCTGTGAAGCCACAGTCAGCTTCATGAGTAATGAGCAAGGTAAGTAAGAACTGGGATCTTAGATTGGTGTTTGGGGAATTGAGTATGAGTCAGTGAGAACAGCGAGAGACTTCAGGGAGTCAAAGTCATGATAGCTTACAGATGTGGGCCCTTACACTGCTGGGAAGCTCTACTGTATCTCTGTAGCTGATTCTCCAGTTTCATGCTTTAATTCTTCTCATAACTCTCAACTCCTCTGCACCAACCCATGCTTTTAGCTGAAGATCTTACTTTCTACTTCGTTGAAAAGATAGAAGCAATCAGGGTAGACCTTCCAGACTCTCATTGCATTAGTAACCATGTATTCTGCTTTTCTACCTGTTTCTGTAAATGAAGTATGCATGAGCCTGTTAAAGACCAGTCTCTATTGGTATGTCAGATTTCACCCCTCTGAACTACTGAAGGATATTATTTCAGCAGTTTCTGTATCAGCTGCATCAAGTTTTCTCTCTCTACTGGGTTATTCCTATCAGTGCAGTAAAAAACTTCTTTTGACCACATATCCCCTTCTAGTCTACATGTTCCTTTTCTCTGTTCTGTAGCAACACTTCTCAAAAGAGTTGTCAGGCCAGGCACGATGGCTCATGCCTGTAGTCCCAGCACTTTGGGAGGCGGAGGTGAGCAGATCACCTGAGGTCTGGAGTTCAAGACCAGCCTTACCAACATGGAGAAACCCAATCTCTACTTAAAATACAAAATTAGCTGGACATGGTGGCCCATGCCTGTAATCCCAGCTACTTGGGAGGCTGAGGCAGGAGAATCATTTGAACCCAGGAGCTGGAGGTTGCAGTGAGATCATGCCATTACACTCCAACCTGGGCAATAAGAGTGAAACGCCATCTCAAAAAAAATAATAATAATAAATAAAAATACAGAAGTATTAGCTGGGCATGGTGGTGGGTACCTGTAATCCTAGCTACTTTGGAGGGTGAGGCATGAGATTCGCTTGAACCCGGGAAGTGGAGGTTGCAGTGAGCCAAGATTGCACCACTACATTTCAGCCTGGGCAACAAGAGTGAGAAGTTCGTCTCAAAAAAAAAAAAAAAAAATAGAACCGTTAGGTTGGGCACAGTGGCTCATGCCTGTAATCCCAGGACTTTGGGAGGCCGAAGCAGGCAGATCACCTGAGGTTGGGAGTTCAAGACCAGCCTGACCAACAGGGAAAAACCCCATCTCTACTAAAAATATAAAATTAGCCAGGCATGGTGGCACACGTCTGTAATCCTAACTACTCTGGAGGCTGAGGTAGGAGAACTGCTTGAACCTGGGAGCCAGAGGTTGCTGAGAGCGTGGCATTGCATTCCAGCCTGGGCAACAAGAGTGAAACTGTCTCAAAAATAAACCTGGTCAACATGGTGAAACCCCGTCTCTAATAAATACAAAAAATTAGCTGGGCATGGTGGCGTGCCTGTAATCCCAGCTACTCAGGAGGCTGAGGCAGGAGAATTGCCTGAACCCAGGAGGTGGAGGTTGCGGTGAGCCTAGATGGCGCCATTGCACTCCAGCCTGGGTAACAAGAGCGAAACTCCGTCTCAAAACAAAAACAATCAAACAAACAAATAAGTTGTCTGCACTTTTAGTCTCAAATTCCTTCCTTCTTGATCTCATTGAAATTAGGTTTTCACCATCTCCCCTATCCAACATCATCACTGACACTTTATGTGAATCTAGTTCTCAGCTTTTTATGCTATTTAGTAACATTTGATAAAGGTCACTCCTATCTTCTTGAAATTATGTTTCTGCTTAGATTCTGGATCCCCACACTTTGATGGTTTTTTTCCTCCATCTCCCCAATATTTAAAGTTATATATCAAGGTTCTATCTCTTTTTACATTCACTTTGTTGATGATCTCATCTAGGTCCATGGATTGAAATAAAATTTGTCTCCAGTCTGTACTTCTACCATGAACTACAGACTCATATCCAGCTATCTATTTAACATCTCCACTTCAATGTTTGATGGACAGCTAAAAGTTAACATGTCTATAAAAAGAGTTTTTCTGTCTCTTAGTATTTGTGGAATCTATAGACAAATTATTAGAATTAGTAAGAGTTTAGCAAGTTGCTGGATATAGTTTATGCTAGCAGTAAACATCCATTTAAAGGAGATAATGCAATGGCTTAAATATATATATAAATAGTATCTAAGGGTAAATCTATTTTTTTTTGAGAGGAGTCTCACAGTCGCCCAGGCTGGAGTGCAGTGGTGTAATCTCGGCTCCTTGCAACCTCTGCCTCCGGGGTTCAAGCAGTTCTCCTGCCTCAGCCTCCCACATAGCTTGGATTTCAGGTGCCTGCCGCCATGCCCAGCTAATTTTTTATATTTTTAGTATAGGTGGGGTTTCACCATGTTGGCCAGGCTAGTCTCAAACTCCTAAACTCATGATCCACTCCCCTCAGCCTCCCAAAGTGCTGAGATTACAGGGGTGAGCCACTGCGCCCAGCCCAAGTAAATCTTTTAAAAAAGATATACAGCATACAGCATCTTCATGGAGAAAAGTTTAGAACTTTATTTGAAGATGTTAAAGAAGACCTAAATAATAAATTAACCATGCTCATGATTTGGACCATTTATTATGAAGATGTCAGTTCTCCCATTTTGATATTTATTGCCATTGCAAGCAATGTCATAACAGGACTTTCTCCCTTAAATTTGAAGTAGTTGTTTTAAAATTTATTTATTTATTGAGACAGAGTCTTGCTCTGTCACCGAGGCCGGGAGTGCAGTGACGCCATCTCTGTTAACTGCAGCTTCCACTTCCTATGTTCACGCAATCCTCCCACCTCAGCCTCCTGCATAGCTGGGTCTACAGGGCCACCACACCCAGCTAATTTTTTGCATTTACTTTGTTGTAGAGATGGGTTTTCGTCATGCTGCTGAGGTTGATTTCAAACTTCTGAGCTCAAGCGATTCTCTCACCTCAGCCTCCCAAAGTGCTGGAATTACAGGCACGTACCACTCACTGTGCCTGGCCTGTTTTAAAATTTATATTATAGAGCTAGAGAGGCTGGGCATGGTGGCTCATCCCTATAATCCCAGCATTTTGGGAGGCCGAGGGAGGTGGGTCACTTGAGGCCAGGAGTATAAGATCAGGCCAACATGGTGAACCCCTGTGTATACTAAAACTACAAAAATTAGCCGGGCATGGTGGCACATGCCTGTAATCCCAGCTACTTGGGAGGGTGAGGCATGAGAGTCACTTGAACCTGGGAGGCAGGGGTTGCAGTGAGCCAAGATCGCACCATTGTACTCCAGTGTAGGTGATGGAGTCAGACTCTGTCTCAAAAAAAAAAAAAAAAAGCCAGAGAGCCAAGAATAGCCAAGGCATTTAATAGGTATATTATGAGGGGTGAGGGCCTTGCTCTGATACATATCAGAATATTGTTGTAAAGGCATAATAGTTAAGACATATGGTAATAGTGTAGAAATGTGTAAATAAGTCAATGGAACAGAAATTTGGCAGCAGACCCATACATATATAGAAACAATTTTTTATAGAGCTGGCTGTATGAATCAGTGGAAAAAGAATACGTCTGGGATAATTTTTTTTTTTTTTGTGGAAAATAATGAAATGGGACCTGGGTTTCAACCATATACAAATCATTTCCAACTGATTGAAGTCCTAAATGTGAAAGACAAAACTTAAAACTAAGAAGTCAATATAGGTAAATTCTTTGGACTTTGGAGAAGAAGAGCTGTCATAAATAAGACATAGAGATGTGAATCATAAAGGAAATGACCAGCAGCTTTGACTGCATCTAAATTAAGAACATATGTTCATCAAAAACATAGAAAATCAAAAGATAACCCATGAAGTGGAAGAAGGTATTTGCAACTCATATAATCAAAGGATTTGTATCTGATTTATTTGTTTTCATTGAATAAGATCAACAACCAAAAGAAGAATGATAGAAAGAATAAGTACTTTATAAAAAGGAAAATACAAAGACCTGATAAATAGATTAAAAGATCACAGTAGAGCAAAGAATAACCCAGTCTGGCCATCTGTAGTTTGGTTGAAGACGTAAAGAAGATGGAATGCTTAAAATGCCCCTGCTGATGATGGAAACTGGTTACACCTTGTTCGGAAGTATTATGACATTACTTTGTGAAGTTGAAGATGTATAGCCCTATGAGTCACCAAACCATTTATTAATGTACTCATTCAGGAAATATTTATTATCTGCTATGTGCCAGATAGTGTTCCATATGCTTGGGATCAGGGGGAGACAGATAAAGAGAGATAGATGACCAGTGCTATAGGAAAATATTACTTACTAAAATGAATTCAGTTTTGGGTCAACTTATGTTTTTATGGATATAAGTTCTCAGGATGTTAGGTAACTGTTTGTTGTATCAGTGCCACTCAGTTCTTTGGATCCTTTTATTTACTAAAAATCACTTCACAATACATCAAAAATTAGTTTTAATGGCCAGGTGCAGTGGCTCACGCCTGTAATCCCAGCATTTTGGGAGGCCTAGGCAGGCAGATCCCAAGGTCAGGAGATCAAGACCATTCTAACTAACACAGTGAAACCCTGTCTCTACTAAAAATACAAAAAAATTAGCCGGGCATAGTGGTGTGCACCTGTAGTCCCAGCTACTCTACTAATTATTTATTGTATATAGTATAGATAGAATGGAAATCTTATTTCGTGGTTGAAGATGTGCTCAAAATTATGCCTTTGAGAAAATTAAAATGTTATATCAACGACAGATGGAGAATGTATTGAAATTAAATGAAATTTTCAATTTCAATTTTTTTAGACAGAGTCTCACTGTTACCTAGACTGGAGTGCAGTGCTACAGTCATAGCACCACTGTAACCTTGAAGTCCTAGGCTCAAGCGATTCTCTCACTTCAGCCTCCCAAGTAGCTGAAACTAGAGGCACCCACCACCATGGCTGGCTAAGTTTTAAATTTTTTGTAGGTACCAGGTCTCCCTATTTTGCCTAGGCTGATGAAGTTTTTCAAGGTTAGGGCATTACATCAGCCATTAACTTACTAGATTCATTTCAGGAACATTTGTTCAGCCTTATATGTAGATGCAGGCATTCTGTTTTGGACTTTTTGTTTTGTTTTTGTTTTCGAGACAGAGTCTTGCTCTGTTGCCCAGGCTGGAGTGTAGTGGTGTGATCTTGGCTTGCTGCAACCTCTGCCACTTAAGCAATGCTTGTGCCTCAGTCTCCCAAGTAGCCAGGATTACAGGTGTGTGCCATCACACCCAGCTAATTTTTGTATTCGTAGTAGAGACGAGGTTTCACCACGTTGGCCAAGCTGGCCTTGAACCCCTGACCTCAAGTGATCCACCTGCCTCAGCCTCCCAGAGTTCTGAGATTACAGGTGTGAGCCACCATGCCTAGCCAGGTGGTGGTTTTGTGTTTTTTGTTTTCTTTTTGAGACAGAGTCTCACTCTGTCACCAAGCTGGAGTGCAGTGGCACGATCTCAGCTCACCACAACCTCTGCCACCATGCCCAGCTAATTTTTGTATTTTTGATAGAGACAGGGTTTCACCATGTTGACCAAGATGCTCTTGATCTTTTGACCTCATGATCCACCCTCCTGAGCCTCCCAAAGTGCTGGGATTACAGACATGAGCCACTGCACCTGGCCCATGTTCTATTAAATATGAGATTTAATTTAGTTAGAAACTTAAAAAAAAATCATAAATATTCCTATAGTATTTTAAATACTATAAATGTATTCATTTTTATTTCAATGCAAATCTTTTGTTCACTGTCATTCATCAACCATTTCTCTGCAAACTTATTTATGCCTATCGTATACTAGTTAGATTAACTTAATGGGAATATTTGAAATTAAAAGGGCATCAGTTATTAGAGCTGTGGGGGAAAGGTAGTTTTCTATGGGTTGAGGAATAAATGGGGGAGTGAGGAAATAAGGACAATAAGGGTAGACTGTTCTGTATAGATTTTTGTTAAGACTGTAGTATAGGCCAGGTGGGGTGGCTTGCACCTGTAATTCCAGCACATTGGGAGGTTGAGGCATATGGAACATTTGAGGCCAGGAGTTAGAGACCAGCCTGGCCAACATGGCGAAACTCTGTCTCTACTGAAAATACAAAAATAAAGGTGTATATGCCTGTAATGTGAGCTACTCAAGAGGCTGAGGCATAAGAATCGCTTGAACCCAGGAGGTGGAGGTTGCAGTGAGCCCATACTGCACCATTGCATTCCACCCTGGGTGACAGAGTGAGACTGTCTCAAAAAAAAAAAAAACAAACTGGAGAGTAAAGCATATAACGTATATACCTGGAGCAAGATACAGGTTCTAAGAAGGGGGTTTGTTTCCAGTTGGAGAATTGAGTACAGTTTTTTGTTGAGTGGACTATAATTTAATTGAGTGATGCCGCTGGACTCTGGAAAAAAAGAGTGGTTGAAATCAAGAGCACTAGTAGTGTTGTACCTAGGTAAAAGGAGCCTGAAGTAAAGGCAATTGAGATAAGGCCCTTGGCCAGGGAGGTGCTCTCCTAGCACTATAAACTTAATTATAAAATACAAAGTTAGGTCATGTTGTGAAGAACCGAATAGAGTGCCTGACATGTGAGGTGCTCATTAAGTTGGAGGTTTTGAAGATGTAAAGTATTTGACAAATGTTTATGAATGAGTGGTTGGATCAAATATTCAGATACAGGGAATTTGTAGAGAGGGAGCAAAAGTACTTATGTAATCTGAAAAAGAACAGGTGATGTAGGGCATTGTATGTATTTAATATTAACATTGACTACATATATATATATATATATTTTTTTTTTCACATGTAATCTCGCTCTGTTGCCCAGGCTGGCTGGCATGCAATGGTGTGGTCTTGGCTCACTTTCACCTTTGCCACCTGGATTCAAGGCACCCACCACCATGCCTGGCTAATTTTTGTATTTTTAGTAGAGACGGGGTTTCACCATGTTGGCTAAGCCAGTCTGGAACTCCTGACCTCATGATCTGCCTGCCTTGGCCTCCCAAAGTGCTGGGATTACAGGTGTGAGCCACCACGTCTGGCCTATAATTTTTGTAATTATGGGGAAATACACACAAGATTTACCATTGTAATCAATTGAAAAAGTGTGCACTTACATGACATGAGTACATTCTCAGCATTGTACCACTATGTAGTTTAGAACCTTTCATTATCCCAAACTAAATTTTCATATATATTAAGCAGTCATACCCCCCATTCCCTCCTCTTCCCAGTCCCTGGTAATCACTGATGTGTTTTCTAGCTTTGTGGAATTGGATGATTCCACAATATAAGTGAAATACAATTTACAGTTTTTATGTCTGCCTTCTTTCATTTAACCTAATATTTTCATGATTCATCTATGTTGTAGCTTATATCAGTACTTCCTTTCCTTTTTAGGGCTGATTAATAGTCTGTCGTGTAATATACAGTATTTTGTTAATCCATCTGTTGATGGCATTTGAGTTGTTTCTGCTTTGTAGCTATTGTGAATAAGGCTGTTGTGAACATTCATGTACAAGTGTTTGTGTGGACATGTTTTTATTTGTCTTGAATATATACCTAGAAGTAGAATTACTAGATCATATGGTACTTCATTATTTAATCAGTTATCCATAGTAGTTGCACCATTTTACATTTCTACCAGCAATAGATGAGGTTTCTAATTTACAATAAAGTAAATTTTTACTTTATTGTAATTTGTAAAAATTTATCAAATTTTTGAATCTTTACCATATGCATGGTATCATGCTAGATACATCATATGCATGTTTCAGAGAATAGCAAGTCGGGATTCTTAGAAGTGACAAGTGTTTGGCTACTTTTGGAGCTAAGATAAACATTTATGACTATCCTGGAAGAAATAAGTGTTAGTAGCCTAGTAGGCACAATTAAAGTACTTTGAAGGTGGGCGCAGTGGCTCATGCCTGTAATCCCAGCACTTTGGGAGGCCTAGGTGGATCGAGAGGTCAGGAATTTGAGACCAGTCTGGCCAACATGGTGAAACCTCGTCTCCACTAGAAATACAAAAATTAGCTGGGCGTGGTGGTGGACAGCTGTAGTCCCAGCTACTTGGGAGGCTAAGACAGAATAATTGCTTGAACCGAGGAGGTGGAGGTTACAGTGAGCCAAGATGCCACTGCACTCTAGCTTGGGCAACAGAGCAAGTCTCCGTCTCAAAAAAAGAGACCCCCAAAAAAAAAACCAAAACGACTTTGAAGATTTCAGAGGCAGGGATTACTTCCAGATAGAAAATTAAAGGAGACTTTTTAGGCTGTTTTTTGAGGAGTGGGGGAAAGGCTTATTTCTTGTCTCTTAGACTGAGGAATTTAAATCCTATTGTATTGTTGGTGGAAAACCAGAAATTTTTGAGCAGGAGTGATATAATTAGATCCTAGGTCTAGGAACAGAGAGTGGCAACTAGGAGAGGCTGAGGCAGATGGTAGAAAGAGACTAGTAATGCCTAAGAAATTAGTTTCTTAAGTTGGACAGTACTTTGACCTTGAAGAAGAGGCACAAGTAACAGATGGAAAAGAAGTAATGAAATAGACAAGACTTGGAAACTTCCATCTTTATATTCTTTTTAGATTTCACCTATTCCCCAACCAATTCTGGTAATTTTCAGCATTTTGTCTACCAAATACTGACAATAACCATAATTCTACCCCTAGAACACACCTCTCCTTTTAGCTCTAGAGCATGTGCTTGACATCTCACATTTAAAATTGTTCAAAGGAAGAATCTTGATTTCTCCTCCAATCTAGTCTTTCATTTGTGTGTGTGTGTGTGTGTGTGTGACAGCCTTGCTTTGTCACCCATGCTGGAGTGCAATGGTGTGATCTCGGCTTACTGCAACCTCCTTCATCTCCTGGGTTCAAGTGATTCTCCTGCCTCAGCCTCTCAAGTAGTTGGTATTACAAGTGTCAGCCACCACGTCCAGCTAATTTTTATATTTTCAGTAGAGACGGGGTTTCACCATGTTGGCCCAGCTGGTCTTGAAGTCCTGACCTTAGGTGATCCACCTGCCTCAGCCTCCTAAAGTGCTGGGAGTACAAGCATGAGTCACCATGACGGCCATCTTTCATGTTTTTTAAAAGTTCTATGAACTCAGGAGTTCAAGACCAGCCTGGCTAACATAGCGCAAGCCCATCTCTACTAAAAATACAAAACTTAGATGTGTGTGGTGGAGGGTGCTTGTAATCCCAGCTACTCAGGAGGCTGAGGCATGAGAATTGCTTGAACCTGGGAGGAGCCAAAGGTTGCAGTGAGCCTGGATCGTGCTACTGCACTCCAGCTAGGGTGACAAAGTAAGACTTTGTCTCAAAAAAAAAAAAAAAAGGCCCACCACGGTGGCTCACGCCTGTAATCCTGGCACTTTGGGGGAGGGTGAGTTGGATGGATCACCTGAGGTCAGGAATTCAAGTCCAGCCTGAACAATATGGTGAAACCCCATCCCTACTAAAAATACAAAAAAATTAGCCAGGCATGGTGGTACGCACCTGTAGTCCCAGCTACTCAGGGAGCTGAGGCAGGAGAATCACTTAAACCTGGGAGGCAGAGATTGCAGTGAATCGAGATCTCACCGCTGCACTTCAGTCTGGGCGACAGAGCAAGACTCCCTCTCAAAAAAAAGATTCTATAATATGCGTGAGCTCAGGTGTTTGAGACCACTCTAGGCAACATAGTAAGACCCCATCTGTGCAGAAGAATTTTTTTTAAATTAGCTGAGCATGGGGGTACTCACCCATAGTCGCAGCTACTCCGGATCCTGCTCTATTTTCTAAAAAAAAAAAAAAAAAAAAGTTTAAGAGAATTTTAAGTGATAACGTTTTTCCTTCTCAGAATTTTTTAGTAATAAGCAGAAATCTCCCGGTTAGTCATTCTGTAAAAATAGCCACAGCCCCAAACAGCATCACTAAAGATCTTTATTTATTTATTTATTTATTTATTTTTTCACTAAAGATCTTTAATTTAAAATTTGCAAAGCAAAGTAAGTTCATTACAAACCATTTTGACTAATAGAAAAGATAAAACAAACAAAATGCCCATAATTCCACCATCCAGATAAAACCGTTATTAACATTTTGGCATTTTTCCTTTTAGTCTTTTACTTCCGGAACAGAAATTTTTTTTCTACCTTCTTTTATTTGTGCTGTTTGATTATATGCTGCCATTTACAGTGCATCTCCTCTCAACCACATACTCTGCACATACATGTTTATGTTACACTCTTTACACTTCAGGTATCAGAGTATGTTGAGGGTGATGGGTAATTGTTATGGGATATATAACAGTTGTAGGACCTGTAACAGTAGCAAAGTATTGCTAGTTAGTATTTCTTCTACAGTCACTCCCTAGGTTGGGACTCTGCTACAGAAACTTAGTATTTGGTATGTGAAACACTGAAAAGGTGGCTGTGTGTGTAAGTTAGAAAACTGGAAAGTACCTAGTGGTGATTGAAAAGAGGGAATTGTGTATGTTGAAAATTGAGGCATTTTCCTTTGTATCCAACAGTTTTATACCCTATTAGGTGATTTATCTCTCTGCCTTGAGCTTGAGTTTCTCTGTGGTTTCAGCTAGAATTCTTAAGATAAAATGTATGTACCAAACAGTTAATTATATCTTTTCCATAAGGATGCTTGATTTGATTATTTTTCCAGAATAACTTCACTACAGGGATAGTTTCATCATATGTCTTTACTGGGAGTTACAGGTATAGGCCTATATAAAAACAATTTTGGGGTTTTTTTGCTTTTTTATTTTTTTTGAAATGAAATCTGGCTCTGTAACCCAGGCTGAAATGCAGTGATGGGATCTCAGCTCACTGCAACCTCTGCCTCCCAGGTTCAAGTGATTCTCCTGCCTCAGCCTCCTGAGTAGCTGGAACCACAGGCATGTACCACCAGGCCTGGTTAATTTTTGTATTTTTAGTAGAGACGGGTTTCACTGTGTCTCAGCCCATCTCAGCCTCCCAGAGTGCTGCCATTACAGGTGTGAGCCACTGTAGCTGGCCAACAATTTTGAATTGTACTAAAGAAACAATAACCAGGCCAGGTACAGTGGCTCACACCTGTAATCTCAGCACTTTGGGAGGTTGAGAAGGGTGGATCTTTTGAGGTCAGGAGTTCAAGACCAGCCTGGCCAACATGGTGAAACCCTGTCTCTACTCAAAATACAAAAATAGCTGGATGATGGTGGCATATGCCTGTAATCCCTCCTACTCTGGAGGCTGAGGCAGGAGAATTGCTTGAGCCTAGGAGGTGGAGGTTGATGTTGGCTTTTGTTGTTGTTGTTGTTGTTGTTAGTGGTGGTGGTTTTGTTGTTTGTTTGTTTGTGACAGTCTTACTCTGTTGCCCAGGCTGGAGACTGGAGTGCAGTGGCACAATCTTGACTCACTGCAACCTCCACCTCCCAGGTTCAAGCAATTCTCATGCTTCAGCCTCCCAAGTAGCCACAGGAATTATAGACGTGTCACCACACCTGGCTAATTTTTGTATTTTTAGTAGCGACGGGGTTTCACCATGTTGGCCAGGCTGGTCTTGAACTCCTGACCCTCCAGTGATCTACCCACCTCAGCCTCCCAAAGTGTTAGGACTGCAGATGGCTGGTAATAATGTTTTTAAACTTCATTTTTCATTAAGTACTGCTCCAGATGTTATATTGCATATTTATTCCTGGTGTTATTCTGTTTAAGTATTTTGAAATTCTCTTTCTCATTGCCTCCTTTCTCCCATGGTAAGAAATATGGCTCCCATTTTTTTCTTAATATTTTTAACTTTAATCATTTCTCAGTATTAACCAACTTCCAGTTACCACCTCCTCCCTTACCACGCAATTCCCTCCTTACCACACCAACGATGGAATGTCTGTGCAAAGCACCTTGCTACATAGAAGTCCCCAATCTGCTTGGCTTTGTCCCTCTCCCAGGATGCCCTCCTCACTCCACTCAGTCTCCCATATGCTGCATTGGGCCACCCTCCTACTGGTACATTCTGTTACACCACTGAATGGGTGCTGACACCCGGCATCTGGGCTACAGCCACACACACATTTCTCTATTCCCCACCCCTTATGGTTACCCTTCACATACTGGTTAGGCAGAACAGTCTACTCCAACCCTCTGTAGCTCCCACTTCTGCTGCCCATAGATTGTTACCTTGCTTGATTCCACCTAGTAATTTTTAAACAGAATTGCTTTAGGATGGGGAAGGAGAGTGGGAACTATGAGACAAAGTCATTTTTAATTTTGATACTGTATTGTCAGAGAACAAAGAATGTCTTATTCTTTGGAACTGATTTACTTCTTTAAATTGGTATATGATCCTTTTTTATGGCTATTCCATGTGTGCCCAAGGAATGTATAGTCTGGGTGATACGTATATTTCAGCTTATAAATTATATTATTGAAATATTTTTCTTTTCAAGCATTTTATACTTTTTTATATACTTGTCCTATTATTATCCTTTTTTTTTTTAAGAAGAAGTTTTGCTCTTTTTTTTTTTTTGAGATGGAGTTTCGCTCTCGTTACCCAGGCTGGAGTGCAATGGCAGGATCTCGGCTCACTGCAACCTCCGCTTTCTGGGTTCAGGCAATTCTCCTGCCTCAGCCTCCTGAGTAGCTGGGATTACAGGCACGCACCACCATGCCCTGCTAATTTTTTGTATTTTTAGTAGAGACGGGGTTTCACCATGTTGACCAGGATGGTCTCGATCTCTTGACCTCGTGATCCACCCGCCTCGGCCTCCCAAAATGATAGGATTACAGGCATGAGCCATCATGCCCGGCAAGTTTTGTTCTTTTTGCCCAGGCTAGAGTGCAATGGTGCGATATCAGCTCACTGCAACCCTCCAACTCCTGGGTTCAAGAGATACTTCTGATTCAGCCTCCCAAGAAACTGGGATTACAGGCACATGCCACCACACCCAGCTAATTTTTTTTTTTTTTAAGACGGATTCTTGTGCTGTCACCCAGGCTGTAGTACATTGGCTCAATCTCGGCTCACTGTAATCTCTGCCTCCTGGGTTCAAGCAATTCTCCTGCCTCAGCCTCCAGAATAGCTGGGACTACAGGCGTGTACCAGCTACTTTTTTTGTATTTTTAGTAGAGATGGAGTTTTACCATGTTGGCCAGGATGGTCTCAGTCTCCTGACCTTGTGATCTGCCTGCCTTAGCCTCCCAAAGTGCTGGGATTACAGGCGTGAGCCACTGCACCCAGCCTAATTTTGTATTTTTTGTAGAGATGGGGTTTCACCACGTTGGCCAGGCTGGTCTTGAACTCCTGACCTCCAGTAATCAATGCACCTTGGCCTCCCAAAGTGCTGGGATTATATGCATGAGCCACTGCACCTGGCCTAATATTCTTTTAAGTGTTAGAAGTTTTTAAAAAGAGCAACAAGTGATTAGTCATCTTGTACCCATCACTCAACTTGAGAAATAATGCATTACAGATACAGTTGAAACTCTCTGGGACCTCTTTTTTTATTTCCCTTCATTTCCCCAGAGATACTTACTATCCTGAATTTGGTGTTTCTTATCTCCATGAACTTTAAAACAGTAGTGCAAGGTTTCTGAGTATCTTCCTACAGCCAGCCACTGTGGCTCACACCTGTAATTTCAGCACTTTGAGAGGCCAGAATAGGAGGATTGCTTGAAGCTATGAATTCAAGACCAGCCTGGGCAACAAAGTCAGACCCTGTGTCTACAAAAAACGTTTTTAAAAATTAGATGGGCATGATGGTGCACACTTGTGGTCCCATGGTTTTTGCTACTCAGGAAGCTGAGGTGAGAGGATTGCTTAAACCTGGAGTTCAAGGATGCAGTGAACTACGATTAAGGCACTGCACTCCAGCCTAGGTGATAGGGTGAGACTGTGTTTCTTAAATAATAAGCAAATAGGCTGGGCGCAGTGGCTCATGCCTATAATCACAGCACTTTGGGAGGCCGAGGAGGGTGGATCACGAGGTCAAGAGATCAAGACCATCCTGGTCAACAAGGTGAAAACCCGTCTCTTCTAAAAATACAAAAAATTAGCAGGGCATGGTAGTGCGCACCCTGTAGTCCCAGCTACTCGGGAGGCTGAGGCAGGAGAATTGCTTGAACCCAGGAGGCGGAAGTTGCATTGAGCCAAGATCGCGCCATTGCACTCCAGTCTGGGTAACAACAGCGAAACTCTATCTCAAAAAATAATAATAATAAGCAAATAAATAATTTGTATCCCCTGAAAGAATGTTGATAAACTACCAAAGAAATTTTTGTTTCATCTCAGTGCGTAACAAGTTAAATTATAAAAGTTTTAAATCTCTGAATTGAGAGCCAGATATATAAAAATATATACCATATAAATACATAAAAAATACTGTGACAGATATCTTACTTTAAGGATCCTAGCTGTGGCTAGTCCTAAACAAATAGGTAGTTGGTGACTTTGGTAATATACCAGCAAGCTATATGGCCCTTTCACCACTTATGGCACCCTCTTCCATTTATGAGAGAAAAATCTAAAGTCTGAAAGACCCATTATTTTGCATTTCTGAATACCTTAGATAGCTGATTGCAAAAGTGGATTTATAAAAAAGCAAACTGTTTAGGTGACTTTTCTGAAATCCCAAAAGATTTATATCCAAATCATCTTATTGGTATAGGTGGTGAACATAATAAATCTCTAGTATCTCAATTGGACTTAAGGGTTATGGTTCTCAGGACCTTGATTTGATTATTTAACTTTGTCTCATTTTAGCAGCTCTCTCTCTCTCTCTCTCTTTATATATATATATACACACATATATATATACGTATATATGACATATACATATGTGATTTCATGTGTTTTGTTTTTTCATTTACAGAGTGATAGATTCGTGTGGCCTTTCAAATGATTGTGAAATGGTGGAAATGGATCCAAAATAATATTAATAAGTGACTTCTCTACCAAAGCAGAAGATTCTTCGTATCTCCTTCTAGTGGCTCAATTCAGTTATTGGGAAGGAGCAGAACAAGTGAAACACAGAAAACTGAAGAGAAGAAATCCTCATTTTGGAACTATATTGCTCCTTGACTGTTTCACCCATCTTTCTAATGTTTTAACTTTGCTCTGAATTTATAAATAGTAAAGGCCAAAGAAACAGAATATACATTTAGGAGCTTTATTCCAAGAAATTTGCCTTGAAAGCTGCTGTTTGTGGAGAGAAAAGTTTAGCAAGTTCCTGTCTGATATATTTTTATTTCTATTTTTTAAGCAAAGACAAGATTTATGTCCCTAGATTTTGAAGGTTAAGGCAAATATAAATACATATCTGCACACTATTTTTTAGCAGTTGCATGAGTAAGAATAATGAGATTTGTATTTAACGACCTTGTCATGTGATATTTTGGAGTTGACTGCTCAGATCTTTTATAGGGCTTTAATATTATATTTTTGATCTATCACCTTGATGACATTACTTGTCCACACTTGAGCCCATCGGTCTTTCTAGCTATGACCTTGTTATGAACAGTGTTTGCACTCAGTGCAGATATCCATGTCTTACCTAATTAAGCAACATCATAGTGCCATAACTCAAGGAAGTTGAATGAGGTGAACATAGATACAGCTCTTTCCCCTTCCCCCCCTTTTTTAAATGTAACAAATACTTTTTATGTTCCCCTTCCCCCCTTCCCCTTTTCCCCTTTCCCCTTTTGAAAACGTATCAGGAACCAAATAGTTTAAGATGAGCAGTTGAGGGGACTGAGAGATCCACACAGAACCTGGCTTCTTTGTGCTTCATCATAAGTCGTGTTGCTGGTCAGATTACTTAAGCACCCTTTTAAGAAGAAAACCTCGTGGGAGATCCAGCTGGCTGACTTGAGTTCAGAAACAGGACCACAGAGGTTGCACTCTGGGGTAAATATTCTCCATATATCTTACTTTGAAAGAAAACTCTATGTATATGCATCATGAAAAACACATACTCCTTTCTGATGTATTTAATTTTGGAGAATATCAGTAGGGTGGTTTGAAGATACCAACAGATTTCAGGAAAACAGATGCTAGTTGGTATTTGAAGAAATTAATATGAACTAAATAGAAAAGCTCTTGAGAGGTTGCATCATCCCTCTCTAGGAAGATCTTTTTTCCCCTCCCTGAGGCAGGGTCTCACTCTATCACCCAGGCTGGAGTGCCTTGGTGCAATATCAGATCACCGCAGCCTCAACCTTCTCAGCTCAGATGATTCTCCCACCTTAGCAACTCCAGAGTAGCTGGGACCACAGGCATGTGCCACCACACTTGGCTTCTTTATTAGTTTTTGTACAGTTGGAGTTTTGCCACTTTGCCCAGGTTGGTCGTGAACTTCTGGGCTCAAGCGATCTGCCTTGGCCGCCCAGGGTGCTGGGATTACAGGTGTGAGTCACCGTGCCCAGCCAGGAAGATCTTTTCTACTGCTTTTGCTAGAAGTTACCTGAGTATTTGAAACAGATTAGTCTCTTTTCATAAGTATCTGTAGTTTTAAATAGATGTTAAATTCTTCAAGTTCTTTGATGTAACAATCAGTAATTTGTTAGCTTCCTTCATAAACCTTCCATATTCGCCGGGCGCAGTGGCTCACACCTATAATCCCAATACTTTGAGAGGTTGTAGCAGGAAAATCACTTGAGGCCAGGAGTTTGCGACCAGCCTGGACACTATAACAAGACCCTTCCTCTAAAAAATAAATCTTCCAGACTCATGCTACAGTTTTCTTTTGTTTAGAATTTTTGTTTTAACAAAAATTGCTTTTATTTAGAACTTCTCTGAGTTACAAGGCTTAGTAAGTAATCTATAGAGAGGTCAGAGGGCAGGTCTTTCTGTAGAGGAATCTTAGAATAAATTACAGATACCTTTACACATTGGTATCAGGTTCTTGTAAGCATAAGTGATTTGAGTTATTTTGTTTTCAGATCCTGGCCATGAGGTTGGATGCCTCACCTTGCTGAAAGGAGACACTGGACCTAAATGGCGCAGCATGATTTTGTTCCTGCTTGGCTAAATTTCTCAACACCACAGTCAGCTAAGGTACTGTTCTCAATTCCTGTAGTATCTACTCAAATACCAGAGGGTTTTGGGGTTTTTTTTGGTTGTTTCTTTGTTTTGAGACAGGGTCTCTCTCTGTCACCCAGGATGAAGTGCAGTAGTATAATCACAGCTCACTGCAGCTTTGACCTTCTGGGCTCAAGCAGTCCTCCTGACTCAGCCCCCAGAGTAGCTAGGCCTATCGGCTGCACACCACCACACCCCGCTAATTTTTATTACTGTTTTGTAGAGATGGAATTTTACCATGTTGGCCAGGCTGGTCTTCAGCTCCTAAGCTCAAATGATCTGCCTGCCTGGCCTCCCAAAGTGCTAGATTATAGGCATGAGCCACTACACTCAGCCCATTCTGGGTGTTTTTTAATATATTCAGCCTTGTGTGAGGATTTCAAAAAACATTTTCATAGACTTAATAGCTTTCTGTTGGAAAGATGTAAGTAATTAGGCAGTCCACATGAGTGTGTACCTTATTACTACCAAGTATCTCACTATTTTATGTTTGTTTTTGTTTTTAAGTATCTCACTTTTTTCATTACATCCTAAGGCTTTTCTCATTACATGACACAGTTAAGTCTTATATTAGCTGCAGCACACTTTGGAGATTAAACAAACTTCTAACCTACTGTCGAGGTCAAAGGGGCAGAAGTAAAAGGGGAATGGTGCTTGGGTAAACAAACCTTTGGAGTGAACACACATTTGTCTATGGTAATAGATGAAGAGTAGGAAAAGGTAGAGACAGTGCTTATTCAACTACTACATGAATCTCAGATTAAATCCCAGAAACTGTTTTAGAGGCATTAACCTACTTAATAGTTTCAGGAGAGATAAGTGTTGCATTAGGGGTAAACACAGATGAAATTACCAGTTTATATAGATTAAAGCAGACCTAGTTACACTACACAAAAGAATCAGCCTGAGTTACTGATAGTTTGGGAAGCTAGTAAATTTTAAAATGTGTTCCATTTTGCCAATGAATAGTGGAAGAAGGAAATTGATAGGTATTCTCAAAAAA
Source organism: Callithrix jacchus (assembly GCF_049354715.1). Lineage (NCBI taxonomy): Eukaryota > Metazoa > Chordata > Mammalia > Primates > Cebidae > Callithrix > Callithrix jacchus. The sequence continues at coordinate 82,404,683 of NC_133508.1, read as the reverse complement.
AGGCCTACCTTTCATATTTTAAAATGTGGACTTTTGGGAAGGCACTTCCAGTCTCAGCTTTTTGCTTTAAACTTCATTTTGTTTCTGTTATACTTATTTTTGAGACAGAGCCTCTGTCACCCAGGCTGGAGTCCAGTGGCATGGTCATTGCAGCCTCGAATTTTTTTGTAGAGACAGAGTTTTACCACGTTGCCCAGCTGGTCTTGAACTCCTGTGCTCGAGCGATCTGCCTGCCTTAGTCTCCCAAAGTGTCGGGATTATAGGAACTAACCACCACACCCGGCTCTAAACTTCATTTCAAATTGTCTTCAGGAAATTTGCAAGATCTCATAATTGGCCTAATCTGACCCAATGCTTGGAGGTAGTGGGCTACATGAAACGTATACAGATATATCAGTAACGAATAATTGCTTTAGCACAGTGAACTAAGTAAAAAGAATTAGAAGATGTTCTTTCATTTTCAAAACTACAATAAGCAAAGTCCTGTGGTTTTGGAATAAGGATAGATAGGAAAGGAATAGAACAGAATAGAGAGTTCAGAAATAGACCTGTACAGACTGGGCTCAGGGGCTCATGCCTGTAGTCCTGGCACTTTGAGAGCCTGAGGCAGGAGGATTGCTTGAAAGCCCAGAGTTTGAGACCAGCTTGGGCACCAAAGTGAGAACTTGTCTCTACAAGAAAAACTTGAAAAAACAAACAAAAAACTAGCCAGGTGTGATGGCGAATACCTGTCATCTCAGCTGCTTGGGAGGCTAAGGTGGAAGGATTGCTTGAGTCCAGGAGTTTGAGGCTACAGTGAGCTATGATCAGGCCAGTGTACTCCAGCCTGGGTGACAGAGTGAGACCCTGTCTCTATAAAAAAAAAAAAAAAAGGCTTTTTTATGTATTTTGTTGATTTTCGATTAAAGTACAAAGGTAATTCAATAAGGAAGTGATAGTGTTACGTTTTTATTTTAAACAGTGCTAGAAGAACTAGCTGCTGTCTGTATGGGGGTAGGGTAAAGAATTCTAGCCTTTGCTTCATACACAGAAAAATTAATTTAAAATGGAACATAAGTTAAAAAGCTAAAATCATAAAACTTTTAGGAGCAAATCTTTTTTAACCCACTGGAATGGGTAAAATATTGGAAAGATATTGATAGTAAGAAAAAGAAATGTAAACATGCCCTGACTATGGTTTTCCTTGTCAGACATAACCATACTTTTCATGGCTTTATGATCTCTATCATTTAAGAATGTTGGAATAAAATTCTTTGAAATAGTAAGGGATATTAGAGTTTATCTATAGTAATGTTTCTTAAACTGCTTCCTTTCAGTTTTGTTACCTCAAAGACTGTTTTCTCTTTGACCTCTTTCATTGTGTGTAAATGAGTAAAATGGGTATGATGCCAAAAGTGTAGTATTGTTAGAAGTATAACATTTGGAAATAAATGTTTTATAAAATTGTAAAAACTCTAGCAGCTGGGTGCTGTGGTTCACACCTATAATCCCAGAGCTTTGGGAGGCCAATGTAGGAGGATTGCTTGAGGCCAGGAGTGAGGGATCAGCCTGGTGATACCCCCATCTCTACAAAAAATTTTTAAAAATTAGCCAGGCTTAGTGGTATGTGCCTGTAGTACTAGCTACTCCGTAGGCTGAGGCAGAAAGGTCAAGGATAAGAAGCTGCAGTGAGCTTTAATTGTGCCACTGCACTCCAGCCTGGGCAACAGTAAGACTCCATCTCTCTCTCTCTTTTAAAACAAAATAAAACAAAAACTCTGTAATTACTACTAACCAACCAGGGTGATATTTAACCACTGTCTTTGCCCTATTCCAGAAATACTAAGACTTTTTAGAATTATTTTTTAGGCAGTCATCTTGATTTCCCTCTCCCATTGCAAGATAAATATTTTTAAGTGTAAAGTTTTAGAGCTTATGCCTGTGGATATTTACAAGGTTCCCCCTGCCCCCTTTCATGCAAACAATTGAAGTGGCTAGCTTTTCTCCTCTTCTGGAATAAAGGAAGTGAATTAATGATTGAATATATAACCTAAGACTTCTCTAAATTAACTCAGGCGCCTGGGGATACCCTTAGGGTCTGTATGCTTATTATATGGGTTTCTACCACCATTATTACTTGTTTTTTGAAAGCCTGATACAAAGCCTGTTGAGATATTGAAAGGGACTAATAGTTATTTATCCATTTGCCTCTCCATACTTCATCATCCTAGTCACCTACTGCAACCTTCGAAAAACACGGAGAGCACCTACCCAGAGGAGAAGGTAGATTCGGAGTAAGCCGCCGTCGACATAATTCCTCTGATGGTTTTTTTAACAATGGTCCTCTACGAACTGCAGGAGGTGAGCCATGTCCAACTTTCATGACTATATTTAAGCTACTCATTTAGCACAAGCCCAGGCTAAGGGTACATGTCTGTAATCTTGAAATAGGATGTTTTCTGAATGTAGTTTTCAGTTGGATTCTCTAGTAGTCATTACCCAAATACACTGGCTTTCTAGGTCTAACTATAATTATGATTCTTGTGAATCATTTATTCAGTTGAACGCATTCAGAAATTTCCTCACCAAAAAAGATACGCTTTGTGATGTTTTTTATGTAGACTTTTTATTAACAAGGTCCCCAAAGGCCTTTTGGCAATACTGTAAACCAAATCAGGAAGCAAACAATCTAATGAGTTACTTTTCATTATTATTCTAGATTCTTGGCACCAGCCCTCCCTGTTCCGCCATGATTCTGTGGACTCTGGTGTCTCTAAGGGAGCATATGCTGGAATCACAGGGAACCCATCTGGTTGGCATGGCTCTTCCCGAGGTCATGATGGCATGAGCCAACGTAGTGGAGGTGGCACAGGGAACCATCGCCACTGGAATGGCAGCTTCCACTCCCGGAAAGGGTGTGCTTTTCAGGAAAAGCCACCTATGGAGATTAGAGAAGAAAAGAAAGAAGACAAGGTGGAAAAGTTGCAGTTTGAGGAGGAAGACTTTGTAAGTATGAATCTTTAGATGTGTGGTTATAACCCAACAAATGATGTCTGAAATAAGAGACCCTGTTAGTAATGAGAACATTTCAGAAATTACAGAAAAAGTAATCTGTAAGTTGAGGTTTTTGTTTTTAGAAGAAAGGATTTGATACATTTGAAAATGGTGACCAAAACTTTGATGTAACTTGTAGCAAAGATTTCATCTTTATGTCTTTGGAATTTAGAAAAAATCTTTAATTTCTCTTAAGTCATATAACATTTAATACTCAAATATAATTATGTTAAAATGTAGTCTTGCATGTAAAATTGTCTTTTTCTAACTACTTAAAACTTTTTCTCTCTTGATTTTGTTCTCTATCATACAAAATAACTGTAACACTAGATGTTGTTGTGTGTTAAATTACATGCCTTTTGGCCTCTAAATCAAAGGTAGCGTTTTTAGAGTATCTTTAAAATTTTTCAATATATTTCATTTAAGAAAAGATTATCGGGCTGGGCACGGTGGCTCATGGCTGTAATCTTAGCACTTTGAGAAGCTGAGGCGGCTGTATCACCTGAGGTCAGGAGTTCAAGACCAGCCTGACCAACATGGTGGAACCTCGTCTCTACTAAAAATACAAAGATTAGCTGGGTGTGGTGGCGAGCACCTGTAATCCCAGCTACTTGGGAGACTGAGGCAGGAGAATTGCTTGAACCCAGGAGGCGGAGGTTGCAGTGGACCAAGACTGCGCCATTGCGCTCCAGCCTGGGCGACAGAGGGAGACTCCATCTCAAAAAGAAAAGAAAAGATGATCATTTTAACATGTAATCAATATCTTTAAGTTGGCCAGTCATGGTGGCTCATGCCTGTAATCCCAGCACTTTCAGAGACCAAGGCAGGAGGCTTGCTTGATGCCAGGAGTTTGAGACCACCCTGGGCAACACAGCAAGACCCTTGCCTCTTTAAAAATTTTAAAAAATTAGCCAGGCATGATGGCACATGCCCGCAGTCCCAGCCACTAGGCAGGCTGAGGCAGGAGGATTTCTTGAGCCCAGTAGTTTTAGGCTGTAGTGAGCTATGATTGCACCACTGCATTCATGCCATCACATCCAGCTAATTTTTTTATTTCTTGTAGAGACTAGATATCACTTTGTTGCCTAGGCCAGTCTTGAATGCCTGACCTCAAGTGATCTTCCCACTTTGGCCTCCCAAAGTGTTAGGATTACAAACGTCAGCCACTGCACCCAGCCTCTAGCTATTTTTAAGTAGAACATTAATCAGTCACTTCTGTTACAGTCATTACATCGGTTAATGGAGTAACCTAAAGAGGAGTGAAATTTAGGCATTAGCCCCTCTACCCTCAAATCTAGCAAGTGACCTGGAGTTCTTGATTTAAATTATATGTTAATGTGAATTCCTATTCCCAGGTGACTGTTCTTCAAAACTTTATCCTCAGGAAGGTCTGTACTGCCCTTACATATTAAATATTTGTCCAGGATGTTGTAGATATCAAGTAGTCCAGAAATTACTACAATATCAAATTGTAATCTTTATTATTTATACAATAAACTTAGAAGCAAATCCAAGAAAGACCAGTGGAAATGATTTGAAAACAATATATGTTGCTCATTACACTTAAGGAACTTGATAAAATTCATATCAAACTGCAACAAAAGCATTAGCAACAGAGCCGGTGGACATGGGTGGTGTACACCCTTAGTCCCAGCTACTTGGGAGGTGTATGTGGGAGCAAGACACCATCTCTTTTTTTAAAAAAAAAAAAAGGTACCAGATGCAGTGGCTCACGCCTGTAATCCCAGCTACTTGGGAGGCTGAGCGAGGGGAATTGCTTGAACCCAGGAGGCAGAGGTTGCAGTGAGCCGAGATTGCGCCATTGCACTCCAGCCTGGGCAACACAGCAAGACTCTGACTCAAAAAAAAAAAAAAAAGGCAACTTTCTTTTAATACTTTTATTCTATGATCAAATAAACATAATGATTATAACATAATTTGTATCTGAAATGAAATATTTAGAGTATATTTAATATTATAACATAGCCAGCTGTGCATATAGAAAGCAAATTTATTTGACTCACCAATAGTGTTGTTACATACTTTGATAAGAAAAAGAGGAGATTGTGGCAAACAAGAAATAGTCTGAAGTAGACGTAAGAGTACCTTTTAAACTGGGTAGTATGCAACTGATTGGCATAGTTTGATTAGAAGCTTCATTATCAGTCCTGTGACATTCCCAGTGGGAATGATACATTCTAGAAATATGCACATTTGTACCTTTATACGAACTTTCACACTGTAATTCTTTTATTTATGTAAAATTGTTTAAAGCTTACATGTGTTGGATCATGGGGCTCTAGCTCAGTGGTTCTCAACTAGAGGCAAGTTTGCCCACTAGGGGATATTTGGCATTATCTGGAGACATCTTTGTTGTCATAGCTGGGGATTGTGTTAATAGCATCTAATATGTAGAGATCAGGGACGTTGCTAAACACCGACAATGCACTGGACAGCCCCATAGCAGAATTAACCAGCCTAAAATCTCAGTAGTGTCATGGTTAACAAAACTAGATCTTTTTTACTGTTGTATAGCAAATATTATATTATGTGAATATACTAGATTTATTTATCCATTTTTCTGTTAATGGAAATTCAGTTTGTAAAAGATGTTGTTTTGGAGGCTAAACTTAAAGGATTAGAACTGCGGTATTGTATTAGAGAAGGAAGAGTCAAAAATAAGATCTCTTCTCCCACCGCTCAAGATGCCAAAAGAAAAGAAGGTCGGGGGGAAGAAGGTGGCTCCAGCCCCTTCTGTCAAGAATCAGAAGGCCAAGAAAGTGGTGAATCCCGTGTTTGAGAAAAGGCCTAAGAACTTTGGCATTGGATAGGGACATCCAATCCAAAAGGGACCTTACCCGCTTTGTGAAATGGCCTTGCTATAATCAGGTTACAGTGGCAGAGAGCTATCCTCTATAAGCGGCTGAAAGTACCTTCTGCGATTACCAGTTCACCCAGGCCCTGCACTGCCAGACAGCTACTCAGCTACTTAAGGTGGCCCACAAGTACAGATCAGACAAAAAGCAAGAGAAGAAGCAGAAGCTCTTGACCCAGACTGGGAAGAAAGCTGCCAGCAAAGGGGACGTTCCCACTAAGAGACCACCTGTTTTTCAAGCAAGAGTCAACACTGTCACCACTTTGATGGAAAACAAGAAGGCTCAGCTAGTGTTGATTGCCTATGACATGGATCCCATCGAACTGGTTGTCTTCCTGCCTGCCCTGTGTCATAAAATTGGGGTCCCTTACTGCATTATCAAGGGGAAGGCAAGAGTGGGACATCTAGTCCACAGAAAGACCTGCGCTGCTGGTTGCCTTCACACAGGTTAATTCAGAAGACAAAGGAGCTTTAGCTAAGCTAGTGGAAGCTATCAGGACCAATTACAAAGACAGATACAATGAGATCCACCGTCACTGGGGAGGCAGTGTCCTGAGTCCCAAGTCTGTGGCTTGCATTGCCAAGCTCAAAAAGGTAAAGGCTAAAGAACTTGCCACCAAATTGGGTTAAATGTACACTGTTGAACTTAAAAAATAATTCGTATAACATATACAAATTTTTCTTTAAAAAAAAAAAGATTTCTATCCAGAGTGACTTGATGAGTAATTTGTAATTAACTTGAAGAGAGAAAACAGAAGGAGCAGAATTGGCCAGAGAAGATAACAAACTCTTGACACCAAAGAGATGGGTTAGATCTAGAGCTGTGCACGTGGAAATAGAGATAATAGTTGAGGTTTATGGATAGATAAAATCGTCTAAGAAGAATAATAAATTGGAAAGAAGGGAAGGTGTAGAGCAGAACCTGTGGAGTAGCAGTAAGGGAGACTGGGAAGTGATTAGCTGAAGAAGGAATGAGTATACCAACAAAAAAGTAGGTAGATAAAATTCACAAATTGAAGATGTTTTGGGACCTGGTTGTTTGCAGTAGGTTTTCTATATTATTATTTTTTCTATATCATACGTTTGTATAATTAGAAAATTATTTTAAAATAGTATCGGTTTACTGTAATTAACAATCCTATATTGTTACCTGGGCAAGTTAAATAGTCCTAATTGTCCCTGAGTTATTAGAGAATGTATGTGACACACTCAGCACAGGCCTTGACAGGTTGTTTTTTGTTTGTTTTTTTTTACTTTTTTGAAGTATATGTTATAGACAAGAACACAGATTTTTAAATAGTAGCTGTTATTAAGTATGGGAGAGAGCTTTGAATCTGGCAGTTTGGGATGGCCTTTCAAAAGTGAAAAGTTTGGTTGGAAGGGTTAGAGAGTAAGTTGACGATAAATGATACACTACTCTTTGGAGAATAAAGAGCCAGGTGTTAGGGTAGAGTTTTCTAGCATTAGGAGACTTGAATGTGTTGAAACCTGAGGAATAAGAAATTTGTGGAGACAAGGAATTCTTGAGAGGATGCCAGCAGTGTTGTCTACCGCTTTTTCATCTTCCCAAATTCTCCAGTGTAAAAGCAGAGCTCCCTTTAATATTGAGAGTAATATTTAAGATGTTTACTCTTATCACCTGTATTTATCATTATATTGGAGCTCCTAACAAGTACAGTAAGTCAAGAAAAAGAAATGTATACAGTTTAAAAAGAGGAAATAAAACTTTGTGTTTGCAGGTGACAGGAAAATCCTAAGGACTCTAGAAAACTATATATGAGATTCCAGAACAGCCAAATAATCTATGATGGGAAAGAAAATGCAAATGGTTTTGTGGTTGCCTGTGCACAGTGGGGATTGACTGGGAAAGGGTGTGAAAGGAACTTTCTGGTTGATGGAAATATTAATAATCTTCGTAGAAGTTGGGAAGATATTAGCATTTTAAAAACTCATAGAATTGAGTATGTTTTATATTTATGCATTTTACTGTATGAAAATTTTAACATTGAGAAAAATATTAAGATTACCAGTAGTGAAACAAATATTTATAAGCCTCCTGATATGATGGCACTGAGAGGTATGCACCATCACCTCTAACATTCCTTCCAGAAATGCATAGCCTGGATCTAATCATAAGAGACATCAGACAAGCTCAATTGGGGATTCTACAAAAGAATTACAAAAGAACTGGCCTGTAGTCTTCAAAAATGTTAAGGCCATGAAAAAAAAAAGCTCTATATTAAAGAACTAGAGAAATGACAACTAAAAGCAACATGTAAACCTAGATTAAATAAATAATGGGTGAGGCAAAAACCATTTTGCAAAAATTTTCTTTTGCTAAAACATTAATGGGACAATTTGAATAGGTGTTACAGATTAATAATGTTATTTATAAGTGTTAATAATTACTCTGATTATGTAAAAGATATCCTTTTAAGGAAATACATATTTAAGAGTGGCATCAAGTCCTGCAACTTGCACATGGTTCAGGCAAAAGATAGAATGGGGATGCAAATGTAAAATATTAATAGAGGTTGAGCATCTGCAGTCTAAAACTTTTTGAGTGTGGATGTCACATGCCACAAGTGGAAAATTCCATATCTGCTCATGTGACAGGTCGCAGTCAAAACTTTGTTTCATGCACAAAATTATTTAAAATATTGTATAGATTACCTTTGGGCTGTGTGTATATCAAACCAAAATGAATTTCATGTTTAGATTTGGTTCCTGTCCTCAGGGTGTCTCACATATGCAAATATAATGTGTAAATGTTCCAAAATCCAAATTCTGAAACACTTGTGGTCCTAAACATAAGGGATATTTAAACCCTTATGACAGTCTAGATGAAGGTTGTTCAGGAATTCTTGTTACTATTTTTGCCACTCTTTTGTAAGTCTGAAATTATTTTATGTTATTATTTATTTTTTGAGACGAAATCTCGCTCTTGTCTCCCAGGTTGGACTGCAATGGCATGATCTCGACTTGCTGCAACCTCTGTCTCCCAGGTTTAAGGCATTCTCCTACCTCAGCCTCCCAAGTAGTTAGGATTACAGGCATGTGCCACCATGTCCGGCTAATTTCTGTATTTTTAGTAGAAACAGGCTTTTGCCATGTTGGTCAGGCTGGTCTTGAACTTCTGACCTCAGGTGTTCAACCTGCCTCAGCCTCCCAAAGTTCTGGGATTAGAGGCAAGAGCCACTGCACCCAGCCCTGAAATTATTTTAAAGTAAAGTTAAAAATAAGACAAAGCAAGTAGAGTTGAAGAACCAAAAAAATCCACAGATACCATCTACATCAAAGCAAAATAAAGTTTCCCCACAAACCCCTTAAGAAGATAAGGACAAACCACCAAAAAGAGGCTTGGGTAGTACTAGCATTTGTGCAGAGGGAACTGAAGGGAAGCAGCAGGACACCTGACAGCATAAAGAATGCCAGCAGAGCCAACCGTTTTTTCTGGAAAGCTTGGAGGGCATATTTGAGAAGAGCAGCAGTTAATTGGGAGTGGTTTTCCATAACTGGTAAATACAGGGCTCTGGGATAAGCTATGAAGGATCTGACTGGACCAGTCAAGAATTCAAACCGCACAGTAGTTTGATTAGAGAAAATTAATACAGGGAATTACTAACTATAGCAGGATTGGAGTCATGAAGGATTGGCTAGTAAGAAGAACTTTAAAGAAAATAGAAATAGCATATATAGGTGCAGTTTGGCGGCTCACACCTGTGATCCCAGCAAATTAGCTGAGTGTGGTGCATACCTGGTAGTACCAGCTACTGGGGGCTGAGGTGGGAGGATTGCTTGAGTCTGGGAGGTTGTAACTGCAGTGAGCCCAGATGGCATCACTGTACCCCACCCTACATGACAGAGTGAGACCCTGTCTCAAAAAAAAAAAAAATAGAGAGGAAAAAAACCCCACACATATAAGGAGCAGCCACTACCTTTAGGGCTAAGATGGAGTGTCCAAGAATGTGTCCCTCTTTCCCTACCACTACTCCAGGGTTGAAATCCATACCTGGTTAGAAAGGGCTCAGTTGTGGCTCACTGAATGGCAGAGTAATTGCTGATGTGCTTCTCTGGGGAAGCATGCTCGTGAGAGGTGTCACTCTGCTACAAAACTCAGGTGAGGTGCTGAGGGAAGCTACTGGTCTCTGAGCTCACTTGTACGTCAGAACCTGGCTTTGAGGAACTCGGTGCTTCAGGAGCCTGCTGAAAATGCACATGGGAACAGAAAGTAAAAATCTCTCCATTGTTCTCCACTGGCAGAAGTTAACATGCCAGCTGTCAAAGGAAAATTTTAAAACATCCAGACACGTTTATGCAGAACCAGCAGATGGGATGACTTTGTAACTAAGAAGCAGTAACCGGCACAATGTTCTATCATTGTTCATACTAACTGGCCACTATTCCTTTCCAGAACAAAGCCCCTCAATGAGGACAAACTGTTGGAAATATAATCTAGATTGAGCTGCAGATCTTATAAGGAAAAAGAATAAGGAGCAGGTTAACATCACAACAGACAATGCAAATGCAGTGTATCTGTATACAGATAAGAACTATAGGCCGGGCACAGTGGCTCAAGCCTGTAATCCCAGCACTTTGGGAGGCCAAAGAGGGTGGATCACGAGGTCAAGAGATCGAGACCATACTGTTCAACATGGTGAAACCCCATCTCTACTAAATATACAAAAAATTAGCTAGGCATGGTGGCGTGTGCCTGTAATCCCAGCTACTCAGGAGGCTGAGGCAGAATTGCCTGAACCCAGGAGGCAGAGGTTCCGGTGAGCCGAGATCGCGCCATTGCACTCCAGCCTGGGTAACAAGAGTGGAACTCCGTCTCAAAAAAAAAAAAAAATTAGCCGGGCATGGTGGCACATTCCAGTAGTCCCAGCTACTTGAAAGACTTGAGGCAGGAGAATGGCTTAAAACTGGGAGGTGGAGATTGCAGTAAGCTGTGATCACGCCATTGCACTCCAGCCTGCACAACAAGAGCAAAATTATATCTTAACAAAAAGAAATCATAATCTGGAAAAACTCAAAATAATGGGCTAGAACTCTAGAAAGAAGTAATAAAATATTTCAGAAAAATAAAGACTAAACAAGAAAGAATAAAGATAATAAATACTAATAGTTTTCAAAAATTAGAAAAAAAATTTTAAGAATTAGAAAAAAATTTAAATGAACAAGAAATATATAGATAAGTTAAAACTGGGAAAAAAATTAGTTTGGCAGAAAAGACTAATATAGATATATAATAGGATTCTCCTGCCCCCCCGCCACCCCAAAGCAAACCAAAACAAAGGAATAGCTTAAATACTGAAAATTTTAATTTAAGAACATTTTTCTGAAATACATTTAGATTTCAATCTATAAATTGAAAGGACAGCCAGGATGAGTAAGGCATGCTCTTATAAAATACTAGACTTGAACAAAAAAAAAGATATCCTTTGGCCATTCAGACATAAAGACTGAGTTGTTAAGAGACAGAAAACCAGATAGATAGACTGTGACAGCAAAGATTTATAACAAGTAAATGGAGTAACAATTACAATATTCAAAGAAAATGTGACCCAAAGATTTTGTGCTTTGTCAAGCTAATCTTCAATTATAAAGATCACAGACAAACATTAATGTGTAAGTACTTAGAATATTGCTCTTTCTGCCCTGCCACAATGGTGCGAGTGAACGTCCTGCCTGATACTCAAGAGTATCACCAATGCTAAAAAGAGGCAAATGCCAGGTTCTTAATTAGGCCATGCTCCAAAGTCGTGGTCAACTTCTAGCTGTGATGAAGCATGGTTACATTGGTGCATTTGAAATCATTGATGATAGAGCTGGGAAAATTGAACCTTGCAGGCAGGCTAAACAAGTACAGAGCCCCAGCTTTGATGTACAACTCACAAAATCTAGAAAAATGGCAGAATATGCCTTTCTCCCACCAGTTTGACTTCATCATATTGACAACCTCAGCTGGTATTGGGGACCATGAGGAAGCAAGGAAAAAACACACAGGAGGGAAAATCCTTGGATTCTATTTCTAGGGATACAGCACATATTTACAAATAAAATGCCCCCCCAAAAAAAATTAGAATATTGTTCCCATGGCATTTCCTGAGAAATACTAGAGAACAAACTTCAGACAAACTAACCAGAAAGACAATAACAAAAGGAATGGTGGTAAATATTAAATGTATGGCTAATTGCCAAACTAAGATGAAATGAGGGTTAAAAGAGTTAGCGTGTGATAGTTACGTGATCTGACAATCTGGATATAGTATAACTTTTTCAAAGTGGAAAGATGGGGAGAACACGTCCAAAAAAATAAACATTTTGGTATCTGGTGAAATGCATTGCTATTCTGAAACTTGTATGTAATACGGGATAAAGCAACTAGATAATGATATTCTGTCCTTTGTATGCCTGAGAATCAGGATTCTGTGTAGAAGGAAATAAAAACATAAAATAGATGTTCTGTAAAAACCACAAGGGTTTTCAGTTTGAATTGGAAATATCAATAATAGGTTATGAGGTGTTAGCTTTGGGGAGAAAAATACATACTTTTAGGTGATTCCGTCCACTGAAAAGGCATCAAAACAATGAACAACCTTACAGCAATGAGTGGCACTACTGCCCATATTGTGATCTTGAAATAGTTTATCTGGTCAGGATACTTATAAGAAGAGCTTAGAATATTTTTTTCATACAGATAACAAGTAATTAAATACTTGGGTTGTAACAAAAGGATTTAGAAGCCAAATTGAAGAGGGTTCCACAGGCCAAGTGTGAGAGACAGTTTTATCCATCAATTAATGATGTTAACAGGGAGGGTTTGAGTCACATCAAATAGGATTTAAACCTGTGAATTCACAATGATACCTGCCTCACCTTAGGAACAAGCATGTATCTTATCTTTTCTATATGAACTGTACCATTGAATCACCAAATAGTTGATGAGGGGAAGTTCCTATTTATGGAAATGTACTAGTTTATAAAGAATTATAAAATTACATCATTGTTTTTGCATCTTGTATTGAGTCAACAGTTTCAGGCTATGAGCATCAGTGTCTGCCAACATCACCAAAAGAAGCACAACCAGATGTGTGTTTCTCCTAATGGAATACAAAACCACCACCAAGGATTCTGTAATGTTTAAAACCAACTACCAATTTATAGAAAATGCAGAGGTGTAAGATTTTCTAAAAACTAGTAGATTAAAAGTTGAGATGATTTTGGAGACAAAACTATAGTGTCCAGTGAGACACAGTTGGATAGTTAAAAAAAAAAAAAAATGCAGTGATCACCATAAGTATAAGCTTTTTTTTGCTTTTCATTTTTTTTTTTCGAATGAGATTTGTAATGTCTTTCTCGTTTGACTGGTAATGTTATGTTGCTTAAACCATGTAGTGTTTAAAATAACTTTTACTGTTATTCATTTGTTACATATTTTTTTCTCTGTTTATATTTTACTATTTTTGAAAGTTTTAAAACTGTACGTTTTTGGCTGGGCGCAGTGGCTCACACCTGTAATCCCAGCACTTTGGGAGGCTGAGGTGTGTGGATAACCTGAGGTCAGGAGTTGGAGACCAGCCTGACCACCATAGTGAAACCCTGTCTCTACTTAAAAAAAAAAACAAAACACACATACACACACACAATAGCTGGGCATGGTGGTGGGTGCCTGTAATCCCAGCTACTCAGTAGGCTGAGGCAGGAGAATTGCTTGAACCCGAGAGGCAGAGGTTACAGTGAATGGAAGTCGTACCACTGCACTCCAGCTTGGGCGACAGAGCGAGACTGTCCCAAACAAAACAAAAACTGTACAGTTTTAAAACAGTGGAAAGAGGTAAAAGATAATGTATAAATAAGAGCATTGTCTCTGAGAACCCTGGATACAATATGGCTTAGAACACATGCCTGTTAAAATGAAGCAAGGAAACAACCAGAGCTTTTATTGCTGGGTACTCTTTCTGCCTATACTGTTCCGTCTAGGGGAATGTATTTATCTGTCCTTCAAAACTGTCACTGATTTGTCCACTTATATAGCAAGTTGGTAGTTCCATTTGCATTTGTGCTTATTCTCCTATTATAGTGGTTCTCACCTTGACTGGTTGAAAAATACATACCTGCTAGAGGCACTGCCCCTAAAGATTCTGATTTAGAAGCTCTGTAGTGGAGTCCAGGTGTCTTTTTTGTTGTTTGTACAATGTTTACAGGCAGTTGTGCTGAAAAGCCATTTTCCAGCTGGGCTCAGTGGCTCACACTTGTAATCCCAGCACTATGCTATGGGAGGCCAAGGTGAGCAGATCACTTGAGGTGAGGAGTTCCAGACCAGCCTGGCCAACATGGTGAAACCCCATCTCTACTAAAAATACAAAAAAAGCTAGGTGTGGCAACGCGCACCTGTAATCCCAGTTACTCGAGAGGCTGAGGCAGGAGAATTGCTTGAACCCGGGAGGTGGAGGTTGCAGTGAGCCGAGATCCTGTCACTGCACTCCAACCTGGGCAACAGAGCAAAACTCTCAAAAAAACAAAACAAAAACATTTTCTTTCCTACCCTTTTACCAGATTGTAAAGTTTAGGCTAGGACAGCAGTATCATACAATTATTAAGTCTAGTCTATTACTCTTAACTCTGCCCTTTTACTTACCTCTTTCTCTACTTCTGTTGCCTTTATTACCCTCCTGGACTATGCAATTGATCTCCTACTTGTCTCTTAGTTGATATTTAAATCCCTCAGATCTGTTTTTCAAGCTGCTACTAGAGTGGCTGTTATAAACTGATAATTAGATTGTGTTAACTCTGCATGAAAGATGGCTCCCCATTACCTGCAGAATAAAACTTATTCTCCCATAAGAAATCCTCCACCAGCTGACTTTTGTCTACTTTGCCAGATGATCTCTTTCCCCACAGAAGGGTCCCCTCCTTCCCTAGCACTAATCATGCTGAACTATTTGCAGATCTGTGAATATTCTGTTCTATTTAATGCTTCCCTAGTATGCAGTGAGCTTTCTTTTCCAGGAATTACCCATTTTCCAGCTTTGGAATTCATCTTTAAGGATTCCTAAATCACCTGCAGTGAAACCTTTTCTGATAGGACTTTTCTATTAAGTAGAATTGACATTTCTTCCTGAGTACTCCTTATTCCCTAATACGGATTTTTTTCATAGTCCCTGTAACCTTTTGTTGTACTTGTCTACAAGGTTTTATAGTGAAACTGGCCCTTGTGAAGACAGGGGCTCTTCTTGATTGTATTTCTAGCAGTCTTTGGCATATCGTCTACCCCTGCCCTACACCTGTCTTAGAGGAGTGAATACTAGACATTTCACTAACCAGATTGTCCTTTAATCTGAGGTAAATTATCCACATCCTTGTTCATCTAACTTTCAGTGCCTCCTTATTTGGCATACATATCCCATAGAAAAGTGGGAACTTGCACATTTGGTCTGTTTATTTAAAAAATAAATAAAATCCCACTCCCACTGCTTCACTTGACTAGCCTTAAAAAATAAATAAATAAATAAATAAATAAATAAATAAATAAATAAATAAAATCCCTTATATCAAAGGAAATGAAACTCAGGAGAGCATAAGATTAACATACTATCTATTGATTTTGCTTTCAGCATCTTCTGTTATAATTCCGAATACCGTGTTAAATTAATAAGTGCTGCAAATATGTAATTATTTGATAGGTTCCACAGTGATAGCTACTTTGTGAAAAGTGCCAAAATGATCAGCTTTCTGTATCAACCATTCATATCCCTTTTTTCCTAGCCTTCCTTGAATCCAGAAGCTGGCAAACAGAATCAGCCATGCAGACCTATTGGGACCCCTTCTGGAGTATGGGGTAGGTAAATTTTGCCATTTTAAAGACATAACTTTAAAATCTTTTTCTTAGTAGGGAGAGGAACAAAGATTCCTTTATCTTGTTTCGTTTTATCTTGTTTCTCATCACATGCATTTGCCCATGGTAACTAACATCCAACTACAGCAGGTTACTCTGCCCTACCCTGCCCCAACCCCAAATACCATTGAAATGGTATCATGGGGCCGGGTGCAGTGGCTCACGCCTGTAAATCCCAGCAGTTTGGGAGGCCGAGGTGGGCGAATCACAAGGTCAGGAGTTGGAGAACATCTTGGCCAACATGGTGAAACCCCGTCTCTACTAAAAATACAAAAAAATTAGCCGGGTGTGATTGTGTGCACCTGTAGTCCCAGCTACTCAGGAGGCTGAGACAGGAGAGTTGCTTGAACCCGGGTGGCAGAGGTTGCAGTGAGCTGAGATCGCACCATTGCACTCTGTCTCAAAGAAAAAAAAAGTTATCATGGTATTGGAGTTCGAATATAGACAACTGAGAGCTTATAGAACCCTGAACTGGGAAGCAGTTGTTTCGGTGTCGGTGATCGTTTGAGACAGTCTCATTCTGTTGCCCAAGCTGTAGTGTAGTGGCATGATCTCTGCTCACTGCAACCTCCACCTCCTTAGCTGGGATTACACCACACCTGGCTAATTTTTGTATTTTTAGTCCAGACGGGGTTTTACCACGTTGGTCAGGCTAGTCTCAAATTCCTGGCCTGAAGCGATCCACCTGTCTCGGTCTCCCAAAGTGCCGGGATTACAGGCATGAGCCACTGCACCCAGCCTAGAAGCAGATTTTTGGTAGAAAAAGTTCATAAAAAGTAACTTTTAATTAACATTGCTAATTCACTTACAATAACTAAATTTTATGTTATGGTTGTTTTCTAAATATATGCCGGGTATACATATAAGTAAATGTATGACTAATATATGAATATATGTATGTGTGTGTTTGTATGTACATATAAATTTATATATATATATATATATATTTTTTTTTTTTTAAAGGAGACGAGTTCTCACTGTTCTCCAGTCTGGTCTGAAACTGCTGGCCTTGAGTATTCCTCCTGCCTCAGCCTTCTGAGTAGCTGGGATTACAGGCACATGCCGTCCTGCCTGGCTTCTCAATATTATTAAATACAATTCAGAAGTGTTCTTTGTTATATAATACCATATCCTAGGAATATACCATTTTCATTCAACCAGTTTCCAATTGTATGATCTTTTATGTTTTGGCAGTTATAAATAATACTTGTTATAGAGGGCGAGGGAGAAACATATATAAATGCCACATGTCTGCATATATTTTTTGGGAATTAAAAGAAAGATAACAGATATGAATCTGGCTTTTTTTTTTTTTTTAGAGATGCCATCTTGCTCTGTCACCCAGGCTGGAATGCAGTGACAAGAAAGGAATCTGTATTTCAAACCAAACCTAATCTGTGGCATTTTTTTCACATTGCCCGGGCTGGTCTCAAACTCCTGGACTCAAGTGATGTGCCCACCTCAGCACCTCCAAGTGCTGGAGTTACAGGCCTGAGCCATAGTGCCTGGCCCTTGGATTTATTGTTTGGTTCATGCCTGACTGATTACATTGTACATCAGACATACTATGCCCCTGAAGGACTGCTAACATCTTTGGGCTTCTGGCTGATTTATAAATTTAGTATCAAGTTCCTCATATGCTGCATTTTTTGAGTAGTCTCACTTTTTAGAGTATCTATTAAGTGCATACCAGGGAATGTTTAATCCCTCTGTCTTAACTGTCAGTTGTTTTGTTGACTAAGGCCTTTGTATAAACTGTGCTTCATGTTACACAACAGGTTTGACATTCTTTTGTCTCTCCACTTTACATTTCACAGAAAACCCACCTAGTGCCAAGCAACCCTCCAAGATGCTAGTTATCAAAAAAGTTTCCAAAGAGGATCCTGCTGCTGCCTTCTCTGCTGCATTCACCTCACCAGGATCTCACCATGCAAATGGGAACAAATCTTCATCTTTGGTTCCAAGTGTCTATAAGAACCTGGTTCCTAAGCCTGTACCACCTCCTTCTAAGGTATGATTAGTATCATGTTAAGAACCTTGTACAAGAGAAGTTTGGGAATAAATCAGAAAAAAATTAATAAATTTGTTTTTTCTTGCCAAATCAGTCACCAGATACTCAGTGCCTGTTATATGTATAGTATTTTACTGTCTCCAGACTCTACTCCTACCAGTTGGATTTTTAGTAGACCTCTCAGACTCATTAGCTTCATTTCTTAATCTTTCTCCTGATTTGCAGTTTCCTTTCTTTCCTTTTTTTTTCTTTTTGAGACAGTTTCTCACCATCACCCACATTGGAGTGCAATGGCACAATCATGGCTCAGTATAACCTCAGCCTCCCAAGTAGCTGGAACTACAGGTGCATGCCACTATGCCCGGCTTATTTTTTGTAGAGACAGGATCTCATTCTGTTGCCTAGGCTGGTCTCTTTAATTCCTGGCCTCAAGCAATCCTCCCACCTCAGGTTCCCAGAGCACTGAGATTATAAGCACATGGCCCCTCTGGTTTTCTGTAATAGCAACAACATCCATTTGATCACTCAGCTTGACTACCTTGGCTACTTCTCTTCCTCCTTAGTCATTCTCCTCAGCCAAGGAATTACAGAGTCCCTATTAGTTATTCTTTCTATGCTGTCCTTGTTCAGGAGTTTGTCATCTCATATTTACTATTATAGTATACCTTTCTATTTTCTCATGTCTCTGTGTCCTGCAGAACTGCCAGAATGATCATCCCAGAACAATTGAATATATCACATTCCTTCCTGAATCCCTTCAGTGGCTCCAAACCTTATTGGTAATTTTTTTTATTTGAAGGGCCAGGTAATAAATATTTTAGGCTTTGCTTGATAAATAGGATTTTTGTTACTCATTGCTTTTTTTTTTCAACTCCCTAAAAATGTAAAAAAATATTATGAGCTCATGAATCATACAGAAATGCCTCGGGTGAGATTTGGCCCATGAATTATAGTTTGCCAGTCTTTTAATCAGTGTCCAGACTAAGCAGCAGCACGTGAAGTTTTCTCATAGCCAAACTGTAATATTTATCTTTTTTTTTTTTTGAGACACGGAGTTTGCTCTTGTTACCCAGGCTGGAGTCCAATGGCGTGATCTCAGCGCACCGCAACCTCCTCCTCCTGGGTTCAGGCAATTCTCCTGCCTCAGCCTCCTAAGTAGCTGTAATTACAGGCACACGCCACCACACCCAGCTAATTTTTTGTGTTTTTAGTAGAGATGGGGTTTCACTATATTGACCAGGATGGTCTCGATCTCTTGACCTCGTGATCCACCCGCCTCGGCCTCCCAAAGTGCTGGGATTACAGTCTTGAGCTACCATGCCCGGCAATACTTATTTATCTTAAATAGTGATGGGTTCTCACAGTATTGCCCAGGCTGGTCTCAAACTTCTGGGCTCAAGCAATCCTCCCTCCTTGACCTTGCAAAGTGCTAGGATTACAGCCTTGAGCCACCAAGCCTGGTCTCTTAAAAATTTCACTGGGAATAATTGTTCTACTGATAATGATTGGAGTTTTCAAGATGGATTAGATCTACCAGAGAAGAGGATAGAAGATGAGGAGTAAAGAATGGGATAGTACTGACAAACTGTATTTCAGAAAAAAATAGTAAACTATCACAGAAATAAGTGGGTGAGTTTGCAATGGCAACAGGGGAAGCAAGTTGAGGAAAATAACTGAAAAAAAGCCTTAGTGATTAGAAAGTTCCAGGAGACTTTTTTTTTTTTAATTGTATTTGGGCTCTGGGGTACATGTGCACATCCTGCAGGATTGTTGCATGGGTACATACATGCCATAATGGTTTGCTGTCTCCATCCCCACCTCCCACCTACATCAGGCATTTCTCCTGGTGTTCAGGAGACTTTTGAGTTGATGTTTTTAGATAAAGTAGGTCTGAAACAATATTTCAAGAACTTTTGGAAATATGTGGAGGTAGTGGCAACTTTTAACCTTGACAGTAAAAGGAACTAGATTGAATATAGGTGGTGGAAAAGATAAGTGCATAAATGAGGAAATCTGTAGGAAGAAGCCACTGGAAGCAACTTGAATTGTACTTGGAAGAGAGGAGGTCAGTAAAGGGTCATGGACCAACAATAAATACGTGGGAATAAAACTTAATTGACAAGTACAATTATCTTTGAAAAGGGTTTAGGATACTTACTTTCCTCTGATGTAGAAGGGAAAAAATGTGAATTCAAGTGAAGAGAGCAATTACAAAGAAGGAAACAGCCAAGCATGGAAGTTAACTGCCAAGCTATGGAATAGACAGATTCTACCCTGCTCCTCCTTCATCTTAAGACCTTGGGCAAATTTCTTCACTTCCAAGTCTCAGTTTCTTCTTCTATAAAATAGGGATAATAATACCCACCTTTTTTGGTGAGAAGTAAATAAGAAAATTTTATGAAATACCTAAAACTGGCATATATGTGCCAATAAACGTTATTGTTCCCAACTGCCAGCACACCTTAATGTTTGTCCCAATTCTTGAGAGTTTATAAAGACTTTCTTAAGTGTTACTTTAAGATGTCTGCAAGGATTCTGCAGGACTATAGAAAATACAAAAATGAGTAAGAAAATGTCAAAGTGTCCTCAAGGATCTAATAAAAGGTAAAAAAAGTGACAAGGATAAAAATTATGATACAAAAGTTAAGATCATTTTAGCCCTGTTGTAAGTCAGGGGTAGAATGAAGATTGGAAAACTAATATAAAGCTGCTGCTCTTGAAGCTTGAACAGGTTGGTGACAGTTGGCAGAGAAAGGAGGTGGTAATGGCAGATAGGAAGAGGAAAATTAGACAGCAAAAGAAAACAGAAGACATTCTACCCTGGGAAATTGGGGTAACTATGGAAGATGAGGTTTCAGGAAATGTGGTTGTGATTCTGGGTACCTAGAATATGAGATGTTAGAGGGAGGAAGAGGTAAGATAAACTAATAACCAAATGTTCATTTATTTATTAATTCTATCTAGACATTAGCAATAATTATTGAGTATCTATGTAGTAAACACTAGGTGTCACTAGAGGCACAAAATAATACTTAGCCTGTAATCCCGGAGTTTACCATCTAATGAAGAAACAGACATTAAAAAAAATTGTCCTTTTCTGCCTGGGAAGGGTTGTCAGAGTCTTTACAGATAACTGGGCTTCAAATATATGATAAAGAGAACTGCCATTTGTTGACATCTTACTGTGTTTCTTTGTTAGACCTTTTACACATATTAAAGCATTTACTCATTTGATCCTGGGATGTAGGGAATTACATACTGTGTGGTTACATAGCTAATAAGTGGTCGAGTTGGGCTTTTAACCCAGGTCTGACTTCAAAACCAGAGCCCTTTCTACTGTTCCAGAATGCCTCTTGTCTTGAAGGATGAAGAATAGAAAAGGAAGATGAGAATTTAGTCTTTTGAGTCAAACTTAACTAAGTTGAAATCTTTGTGACACTTTCTAGGGTTGTGATCTTAAGCAAGTTATTTGATTTTGCTAAAATTTTCTGAACAGTAAATTGAAGCAAGTAATTAGAATACAGTTTTTGAATCATCCTAATTCCTCAGTAAGTGGACATTTAAAAACAGTAGTACCGGCCGGGCATGGTGGCTCACACCTGTAGTCCCAGCATTTTGGGAGGCCAAGGTGGGAGGATCACGAGATCAGGAGTTCAAGACCAGCCTGGCCAACATAGTGAAACCCTGAGGCTAGAATGCTAGAATGCTTACATCCATTGAAAATAAGGGAATTCAAGAGGTAAAAAGAGAACCAAGAGAGAGAAGCATCCGGAACTCAAGAAGGGAAAAAGGGACAGGTTCAGAAAATACTGTAATGAGCAATACCACATTTCCTAAAGAAGACAGATTTTTTTTAGAGCTGGCCTTTGTAATCTAAATATGAAATTTGGGCCAGGTGCAGTGGCTCATGCCTGTAATCCCAGCACTTTGGGAGGCCAAGGTGGGTAGAATACAAGGTCAAGAATTCAAGACCAGTCTGGCCAACATGGTGAAACCCCGTCTCTACTAAAAATATAAAAATTAGCTGGAAATGGTGGTGCCTGCCTATAATCCCAGCTACTTGGGAGGCTGAGGCAGGAGCATTGCTTGAACCAGGACCCGGGAGGCAGAGGTTGCAGTGAGCTGAGATCACGCCACTGCATTCCAGCCTAGGCTACAGAGCAAGACTCCATCTCAAAAATAAAATAAAATAAGAAAAAGATGCAATTTTTGGTTATTTATGAACGAGTTTAACTAAAATGGGGATAAAGGTGAGTATTGCAGGTAAATAAGCCGTAAGCAGTTAATCAGCAAGTGAAAGATAGCTGATACTGTCTTACTTAGAAGTTTGGCAATAAAAGGAAGGCAGTATATAAGATTGAGGGAAAATAGGGCCGGGCGCGGTGGCTCAAGCCTGTAATCCCAGCACTTTGGGAGGCCGAGGTGGGTGGATCACGAGGTCAAAAGACCGAGACCATCTTGGTCAACCTGGTGAAACCTCGTTTCTACTAAAAATACAAAAAATTAGCTGGGCATGGTGGCACGTGCCTGTAATCCCAGCTACTCAGGAGGCTGAGGCAGGAGAATTGCCTGAACCCAGGAGGGGGAGGTTGCGGTAAGCCAAGATCGCGCCATTGCACTCCAGCCTGGTCAACGAGCAAAACTCCGTCTCAAAAAAAAAAAAAAAAAGATTGAGGGAAAATAAGTCTGGCTTTTTTCTCCTAATTTCAGTAAGGAGGGTTAGCATATTTGGTAAACTTGAAAGAGAACAAACAGTGTTACAAAGGAGGAAGTTCCTTTGAACTTGAGGGGCAAATGGGAGAGGAGGTGGGAGAAAGTTTGAGACCAGTGATTTTAGAATTTTCAGTTCAGTAGGAGAAGACCACTTGAAGTGGAGCAAGTTAGGGCTGATTCAGAATTTAGAGGAAAAGGAGAGAACATTTAAACAACAACAACAAAAAACTGGTTATACAGTTCACTTTAATGGACTTTTACATGTATAATCATCTAATAAAAACAGGTATGGGACATAATGATTTTTCCAGGGGGTAGTCTAGCTATCCCATAGGGTTTAAGTTACTATCAATTAAGTTGAAATAAAATTGACAGAGATGTAGATACTCTATTTGATGTAACAAAGTAAATCTTTTGTACTACTGTGGCAGAAACCCAAGTGTTTCTGTGTTCTGAAGTGACATTGTTTTAAAGACAGGACATCTGATGACTCTACAACTCAGGAAAGGTCACAAATTGTCTTTGATAGTTAACCTGACACAAGCAACCATCTTTAGATTTTTATCAATGCAAGAAAACAATTAATCCTCTTTCTGGTTGGGTCATTGTTTCTCTGATCTGCTTGCTTGTTCTTTTTGGAGTCATTTTGGGATAGTGAAAAGGCAATTTCATTTACTAGCTGAATAACCTCGAACAAATTCTTATGGTCAGTATCATTCTCTATTAAAAGTCAACATAACAATTTTTTTTTTTTTTTGAGACGGAGTTTCGCTCTCGTTACCCAGACTGGAGTGCAATGGCGCTATCTCAGCTCACTGCAACCTCCACCTTCTGGGTTCAAGCAATTCTCCTGCCTCAGCCTCCCGAGCAGCTGGGACCACAGGCACGCACCACCATGCCCAGCTAATTTTTATATTTTTAGTAGAGACAGGGTTTCACCTTGTTGACCTGGATGGCCTTGATCTCTTGACTTCGTGATCCACCCGCCTCGGCCTCCCAAAGTGCTGGGATTATAGGCGTGAGCCACCGCTCCCGGCCTCAACATAACAATTATTAGCCCTCATTGATTTAAAAATTAAACTGACCGTCATCTGGTACATGGCAGATAGTGAAGTTAATTCCGTTCCTAAAGCTATTATTGCATCTTCTTTCAATACCCATCAACCAAGAAAGTACTCAGGAAATGAATTCATTTCACTTAGGCCCCTTCTTTGTCCTGGAGGTCCTCAGTTCTTAGTGTTTATTCTGGAAAAATAAGCACCATTCCATTGACCTGCCTCATCTTCCTTCGTCTCCTCAGACAGTGTGGTTAACTCTGTATTCCAGCTATCCATCATAGTAGGGGATATGGCCAGAGTGATAGAATGGGCCCAGACCTTGCAAGGTTGAGTAGACGGGCCTCCAAACTAAATCAGGATTGTTCAGACATTTACAGTAGCCACCCTGGCCTGGAACTAGGCTATTGCCATCAGAGTTCCTGGAAAGTGGCAATTTTCTGATGTATTTCATGGGCTATCAGGATTACATCCAAAATTAAACACTATTAAAAAACGTTTTGGGATTCAATAAATTTGGAAAATGCTGTATAACTGCCTCTCAAGTTCTTACATGGCAGTTAAATGCTTTGAAAAATTGCACAGAAAAGAACCTTGTTGAACTTTTTTCACCCTAGTCCCTCCCAAACTCATTGAGCTAGAGCCCTCTTTTTTGAGAAGTCCCTATTAATGTCCCATGGCTCTTTTGTATCCCATCTGCCTTTTTCCTTGAAGTGCCTCACCTCTAAAAGAGGTTGCATACTTCCCAAACATGTTAAGACAGGTAAGCCCTAGAAACATGTTCTCATATAACATTTCACTCTTTGCTTTATGATTTTATAAGCTGAGCTTCTGTTTGTGTGCTTGTTCTGACTGATTTGTTCTTTCATCCGTTGTAGCCTAGTGCATGGAAAGCTAACAGAATGGAGCACAAGTCAGGATCCCTTTCTTCTAGCCGGGAGTCCGCTTTTACCAGTCCAATCTCTGTTATCAAACCAGTGGTACTGGCTGGTGGTGCAGCTCTGAGTTCTCCCAAAGAGGTGAGTGAGGATAAAGCAAGGCAGCTTTTTCTGAAATTTCCATTTCCCATTCACTTATACTAAGATAACCAGTGTAACATGTATAGCTGTGACACTTTCTTTTGTAGCTGAGAATTGTTTCTTTATTGATGTTTTCGGTTCACATCCAAAAGTGGGTAGCTAAATGGGGTAAATGCTCTGAGGTCATGCTATGTTAGATTGGCATTCTGCTGGTGTCTGTAGAAAGATCAAAGAGGTCCCTTGTAAGCCAGCTACTCTTAACTATATAAACCCTGCAAAACTAAAGTCTTATTAAATAAAAGGATTGTTTGGTTTAAGACAGAGTGATAAATAGGCTACCAAATTCTTGAAGTCTGTGCTGTGTAGAAGAGAACCCAGTTCCTGCTCTTTGCTGTCAGGAGCAACCTATTTGTGGTATTTGCCCAGAGTCCTTCCAGCACCACCCCTCCAATTGAGATCAGCTCCTCTCGTCTGACCAAGTTGACCCGCCGAACCACTGACAGAAAGAGTGAGTTCCTAAAGACTCTGAAGGATGACCGGAATGGAGACTTCTCAGAGAACAGAGACTGTGACAAGCTGGAAGATGTAAGAGCATAGGCTTTTTCTGGGGTAGCCTAGGAATTTTCCTTTCATACATATGTGCTTTCTTCTTCTTAAACGATAAAGATGTGGCAATATTTTTAAATGTACAGAGATAGTATCTGTAGCTGTAACTCCCTTCTAAACCATGTAGTAAAGTGAGATTAATCCTTTAAAAGTTTGTGTTTTACATTTAGATCTGTGACCCATTTCATTTTTGTGAAGGTTATAAGGTCTTTGTTTAGATTGATTTTTTTTTTTTTTTATGTGAGTGTCCAGTTGTTCCCTCACCATTTGTTGAAAAGACTATCTTTTCTCCATTGTATTTCCTTTGTCAAAGATCAGTTGTCTATTTGTGGGCTCTCTGTTCTGTCCCATTTAACTATTTGTGTCATCTTCTGTCAGCACCACACTTTTTTCCCTCCACACCTCTTATGAGCACTTTACCACATTGTTTTAATTGCTCTAGCTTTTGTGCTAAGTCTTGATGTCAGCTAGTTATCAGTCCTCTGGTTTTATTATTCTGTATTGTGTTAGCTGTCCTGAATCTTTTGCTTTTCTTTCTCTTTTTTCTTTTCTTTTTCTTTTTCTTTTTTGAGACAGAGTTTTTCACTGTTGTTGACCAGGCTGGAGTGCAATGGCGTGATCTCGGCTCACTGCAACCTCTGCCTCCCGAGTTCAAGCAATTCTCCTGCCTCAGCTTCCAGAGTAGCTGTGATTATAGGCATGCACCACCACGCCCAGCTAATTTTTGTATTTTTAGTAGAGATGGGGTTTTACCATGTTGGTCAGGCTGGTCTCGAACTCCTGACCTCAAGTGACCCACCTGCCTCAGCCTCCCAAAGTACTGTGATTACAGGCATCCGCCACTGCGCCCAGCCTTGCCTTTTCATTAAAACTTTAGAATCAGTCTGGTGATACAGCAGGTCCTCATTTGTAAATGGGGAAAATCTATGGGCTGAGGCTGTCTTTGGGAAAACACTTTCTGGGTGGTGACTCCTTGATTTTGTAGGTTGCTTATATTACCACAAAGGAACCTTAAACCAGGTGTGTCCTTACTTTTCCTTATTGCAGTTGGAGGACAACAGTACACCTGAACCAAAGGAAAATGGGGAGGAAGGCTGTCATCAGAATGGTCTTGCCCTCCCTGTAGTGGAAGAAGGGGAGGTTCTCTCACACTCTCTGGAAGCAGAGCACAGGTAAGTGAGGGAAGACATCACCGGGCATGCAGTGTATGACCCTTAAGGACCTTGAACGTATTGGAGAAGATATCTCAGATAGAGGCCCACATGCAGAGAGAAGTGGCCCAATTATAACTTGTTTTCTGTGTATGCCCCAGGTTGGCCTGTTGCCCATCAAGCATTCTTTCCCAGACTCAGCCATCTTTTTCACAATCTGCTCTCCAAGACTTTAATATATTTTAACTTCAGGCCAGGCGAGGGGGCTTACACCTGTACTCATAGCACTTTGGGAGGCTGAGGTCGGTGGATCACTTGAGGTCAAGAGTTCGTGACCAGTCTGGCAAACATGGTGAAACCTTGTCTGTACCAAAAATACAAAAATTAACTGGGCATGATAGTACATGCCTGTAATCCCATCTACTAGGGAGGCTGGGACAGGAGAATGGCTTGAACCCAGGAGGTGACAGCTGCATTGAGCTGAGATTGCACCACTGCACTCTAGCCTGGGTGACAGAGGCGCCGTCTCAACAACAACAAAAAAGCCAGACTGCAAGTACTCTTTCTTCCTTAATGCTATCTTGGTTTCTGCTTCTGCTGTCTGTTCTGTAGCTCTTCCTCTCTCAACAGTGAAGAGCCTCCAGTTATTTATAATCACTCAAGTAGCTGAAATTAAACTTTGTCTTACAGGGAGGAAAACAATTCATTCTTTAACATCAGTTGCCCCTGGGCAGAAATGTTTTCTGTGGAAAGTGGTGGGCTGTTCACTGAGGCTTAATGATGGCATATTTTCTTTACCTGTCTATGTCCACCAGGTTATTGAAAGCAATGGGATGGCAAGAATATCCTGAAAATGATGAGAATTGCCTTCCCCTCACAGAGGATGAGCTCAAAGAGTTCCACATGAAGACAGAGCAGGTTTGTTTTAGCCTTTTTCCTAGAGACCAGTTAGTAACCTGGAGAATAAGGAGTCAGGACAATCCTTGCCATTAGGGAGCCTAGTTTAATGTGAGAGAAAGACCTTGGGAAAAAAAATTACCTTAGTAGAAATGTAATGGGGCTCCTAAATCTGCCTGGGAAATAAGGATCCCCAGTGGTGGATACAAAAACTAAGTGTCAGTGATTAGCAGATCTAGAAAATAGTATGCTCTTTCATCCTCACAGCTCTAACTCCTTACCAGAACCACAAGTTTGTGTTCCAGAGTTATGGTCTGAGCTCTTGGTCTTTAAGGAAACAGGTTCACCTTCTCTGCTTCCTGTTCTGCCCTGTAGTTTCCTGGTCCTCTGGCCAGAGCTAAGAAGCTAAATAGCTTGTGTCAGTTTATTCAATAGTTGCTTGGATTCTTTCTCTGAATAAAACACTGCTACCTAGGGTAAACAAGACTAATGAGATTTCTACAAAAATCCTTGACTTTCTGGTGGCATATATTTATAGCACAAATTACAGTTGGCTATGTCCTTAAAAGGGGCACAGCACAGGCTGATGTGAGACCTTGACGCTCAGAACTCTGTTAGAAATAAAGACTTTCGGCTGGGTTTAGTGGCTCACACCTATAATCCCAGCACTTTGTGGGGGGCCAAGGCGGGCAGATCACGAGGTCAGGAGTTCGAGGCCAAAAATTAGCCACGTGTGGTGGTGTATACCTGTAGTCCCAGCTACTCAGTAGGCTGAGGAATAAGAATCACTCGAACCCTGGAGACAAGAGGTTGCAGTGAGCTGAGATCGCACCACTGCGCTTCCAGCCTGGGCAACAGAGCAAGGCTGTCTTTTGTCCAGCCTGGGTGACAAAGCAAGGAATAAGGACTTTTAAGCCCCATCCCAGACATACTGAATCTGAATCTGCATTTTTGAAAGATGGGTAGATGACTCATTGTACATTAAAGTTTGGAGAGTACTGCTATAAGGGATCTTGGAGGGTTTCTTCTCCACATTCTACCCATAATTGAATTGAGAGCTGGCCTTTCCCAGGGCTCATGGGTCAATACAGACATTGATGTTTTTTCTTTTTCTTTCTCTCCCATACTAACCACAGCTGAGAAGAAATGGCTTTGGAAAGAATGGCTTCTTGCAGAACCGCAGTTCCAGCCTATTCTCCCCTTGGAGAAGCACTTGCAAAGCAGAGTTTGAGGACTCAGATACCGAAACCAGTAGCAGTGAGACATCAGATGACGATGCCTGGAAGTAGGCATATAATGCTCACCATTAAATCAGACCCAGTAAACTCTGTGTGTTTAGGGAGTCTACAAAAGAAATCGTTCTTTTCCTTTTCTTATGTTGTTGAATATGTCATTCAGAAGGGAAATAATCATATCCCAGAGAGAGCGATTGGCTTGTTTTGCTTTTGTTGTTGTTCTTCCCTGTTATCTGCTTAATAGAGAGAAGTTTGTGTGGTGGAACAGATTTTTGAAACACACACACACACACACACACACACATAGTATATATGGGGCGATGCACAGGTAGGAGCTGGCAATGCAGAGAGAAGAGACACTGGTCTGCAGCAACAGCTTCTACTACCAGCCCTTGGGGCACTCACCCCTGTGCTCAAGCAATCATTGTCAATGACAAAGTGACTATTGAAGTTATAATTGTATTAAATTAATGCTAATAATTTGGATATTTTATTTTATTTTTGGCTGCTTGGGTAACTTTAGCCCTTAACCAAGCATATGTGGTTTTATGTTTTTTTTTCTTTTTCCTTTTTGGGTACAGCTGTAAAATATTTGGATATAGAAAATGTTGTGTTATTCTTGCAGCCTTGATATTCAGGGTGGATTGTAAAATATAAATTTTTGTGAGATTTCAAAGATTAAGATTATTTTGATAACATTATTTACAGATTTAAAAGATGTGGTTATCATAAGTCTTGAGGGGGAAACTACTGCATAAAATAACTAACTTGGAATAAATATTTTGCATCAGTTTGGATTGTCTGGTGTAAGAAGTATATTTTCTTTAAAATCAGATGAGTGGATTCTTTTTTATGGGAAATATTTTTAGAAGTTGGGGGGAATGTGAATTCAGACACAACTGTTTCTCTTTTTAGCAGATACTTTTTTGATGCAGAAAAACCTGTGCAATAAATTCAGTAATAAAGTCAGAAACCAAATTTTTTTTCTCAGTTTTTTAGTGCCCATGTATTTACCAATGTACGTATTTTAAGGGAAGTGTGTTCTGTTTTCCTACTAAATAAGAACTTGGAGTGGGGACTTGGGGGAGAGTTGAACGATGCTAGCTGGATGGCTAGTGGAGAAAGCAGGTTTTTTTCATTAATCAGATACTTTCTAAATTACCCTGTTGTGTGTTGCAGGCATTATGCAAGGCTCTAAGGCTGCATGGAGTACCCAGCCCAGCAGGGGAGAGAATAGACAGTAACCTAAGAAAAGGCCAGGTGTTCAGGAGCAGCCTGCGGAACACAGCGACCTGTCTCTACAAAAAATAAAATCATTAAAATAGCCAGATCTGGCCAGGTGCAGTGGTTCATGCCTGTAATCTCAGCACTTTGGGAGTCCAAAGTGGGTGGATCATCTGAGGTCAGGAGTTTGAGATCAGCCTTGCCAACATGGCAAAACCCCATCTCTACTAAAAATACAAAAAAATTAGCAGGTGTGGTGGCAGGCGCCTGTAATCCCAACTACTTTGGAGGATGAGGCAGAAGAATTGCTTGAACCTGAGAGGCAGAGGTTGCAGTGAGCCGAGATGGTGGCATTGCACTCCAGCCTGGGCAAAAGAGCAGAGACACTGTCTCAAAAACAAAATGGCCAGGTCCACGTGGTGGCAGACAGTTGTAGTACTAGCTTCTCAGGAGGCTAAGGGAGGAGGATTGCTTGATTCCAAGAGAGTTCAGGGCTACAGTGAGCCATGATGGCACCACTGCAGTCCAGCCTGGATGACAGAGTGAGACCCTACCTCTTGGCGGGGGTGGGAAATAGTAGTTTTTCTACTGAATACTATCACCCTTGCACCATTGTAAAGTCAAAACAGTCAAAAGTCTAACCATTGAAATTGGGACAAACTTAGTTATTGAAAAGTAGTTTGCTATTCTCTCAGAACGTATTGCTAAAAATGTACTCTATGTCATTTGGAATTAAGCTGAACTGAGATGACATACTTTGAACACTTTGTAACTTGCTGCTGGGTTGGTCATACCTTGACTTTAGGTACCCTGTAAGGAAATGTCTCCAGTCCCTGTCCTTCTGTTCTCTCACAGCTTTCATTTCTTGGGCTATGCTGATTAACTCCATCTACAGCTAAAAAACAATCAGGGAATGGAAGTTAGAAACTGCTATCCCTGGTGTGACATGGTTTCCAGGCAGAATGCTGGAAAGGTCAGAGTGCCTCCTTTACCAAGTAGTTCTCTGGATTGGAGAATGGTAGACTGTTAACACAGCAGTGAAAAAGATGACACTTGCCTTTTAGAGGCTATTAAATGACCAGTGATGGAGTAAGTGATAAGGGTCCAGCTAGTCTAGGAGGCAGCTGTTTTTCCTCTTTATTAACACAGGGAAACCAACATACAGTTAGAGACTTGTCTACATTCAAACTTCGTATGACTTTTTTAAGCCACTGGCTCCTCCCAGACAGCCAAGGTTTCCCCACCCATTCTCCTGACCTGTCCAGGCCTGTGGTTGCTGTCCAGGGAGCTAAGGCTCTCCCCAAACATAAACTTGAAGATCTCGCAGACTTAACAGACCTGGCCTTTCTTCTCTGCCTCGCTTTCTCTTTCATCCCCCTCTGCCTTCCCCCTGCCCTTGCTCCCTTCTGCAGGTCTTGGCTGATTTCAGGAAACTGGTCCCATCCATGGACTCCCACTCCGGGGAACCGGAGCTCCTGCCCTGTGGGACCTGTGACATGGTTTTCCGCTCCTCAGCTCTGTTAGCCACCCACACACGGCGCTTCTGCATTGGTCACCTGACCCAAGAGATGACATTTGGAGCACAGGCCTCAGTTAACACTGAACTCCAGCAGGCTGCGGTAAGGGCCTCTGTGGCCATGGGTGGGGATTGAAAGGAGCAGGACCTTACAATTCCTCTTCCTACTACACCCTGTCCCCAGGTTGTACCACAAGAACTCCAGGGTCTCCCAGACCAGCAGACCAGTAAATCTGCTCTAAAGAGTTTAGCAGAGGAGGTAGGGCCACCTACCTTTCCCCAGGTCTCAAAATGTTGAGCATCTTACCCAAACCTGTAGATCATACTTGGGACAGATTCTGCCCATAGAAAGATCAAGGATTACTTACCTCCAGGTGCAGTGGCTGCGGCTGTCCCTACAGGAAATGTGGCCCTGGATAACAGAGGTCCCCAGGGTGTCCGCACGGCCCTGGACGCGTTCTGAGGCGTGGCCTCAGAGCCCCTTGTCCGAGGCGGTGGGAAGCCCCAGCGAGCGGCTGCAGGCGCTGCTCAGGACTCGCGCAAGGCGCATGGTGGAGACGGAAGCTCAGAGCCGAGCCCTGCAGCGACGCGGCGAGGGTGAGGGAGAATGGCGAGGACCAAGGACCTCCTCTGCCCTCGTCCTTTGGCTTAAGCTTGCTCAGGCTGGTTCTGACTCTGTCCTGCACTCCCTCAGAACTAAGCCAGCGCCTCCAAGGTGTGGCCCGCCTATCTTTCCTGGAACGGGAGATTCGGGAACTCCGAGCTGAAGCCGGGCGAACACAGGGAGCACTAGAGGTGTTGGGGGCCCGCGTTCAAGAGCTGCAGACGGAGACAGGGTAAGGCCTGACATAGCGCACCCCCGGAACGTGCAGCTGCGGTGCGGTAGTGGCGGGCCAGCTGTTGCTTGGGCCTCTGATGCGTCACCGTCTCCCTGAGTGTTGCCTGCCACCCCAGGACCCCACTCAACTCCCGGCGAGAGACAGAACTCTATTGTCCAGGGTTAAAGGCCAACCCGGGAACTCTGGCTGCCGAAATCTGGTGAGGGCCAGGGTCCAGAGATGGGCATGGGGTGAAGCGCTGAGCAGTTCTGGAAAGACGGCCTTCCTGTCCCCTACTCACTAGGGCCCTACGGGAGGCCTACATTCAAGGTGGAGGTCGGGACCCCGGCGTGCTGGGCCAGATGTGGCAGTTGCATGTGGAGGCATCAGCACTGGAGCTGCAGCGGTCGCAGACCCGCAGAGGTGAACAGGAGGGCCTCTCGGCAGTGGTGGTCAATCCTGGGAAGAGAGAAAAACTCGAGGGAGGGCCTGTGGCTGTGGATAGGATGTAAGCTGTCAACTCCAGCCTTATCCAAAGAATCTTAGTGTTGGATGGCTGCTTGGGTCACCAGAGGTCACACTTGTTCATTGCAGGAAGGGCAGGTGCCTCCTCAGGGGAGCTTCCAGTAGTGGAGGCTGAAAACCGGCGCCTGGAGGCAGAAATCTTGGCCTTGCAAATGCAGAGGGGTCAGGCACCCTTGGGTCAGTGAGTACTCCAACCTTATCCCATCCCACGTATCCCTCCCCAGCAGGCCTGGCTCAGGCACTGTATGGGGAACAAGACCTGTGTTTGTCACCCCCTAGGTCGAGTCTGTGCCTGTATGTTCCTGTGTCCTCAGGGATCTGCCACCCATTTATGGGCCCAGCTCTTGGGGGAGGGGTGTCTCCCAAGAAAAAAAGCTGGTTACCTGCTTTGTCCAACTTAGGGGCACCCTAAAACTCTTCTGCTCCCAGGGCCCCAGGATCTGCGACTCTTGGGAGGTCCCAGCCACCGACTGAAGGGCAGGAGAAATCCCCCACTCCTCCCACCGCCACCGGTGGCCCCTCTGCTGCCACCATTTCCAGGCTTCAGGGAGGTCCGGTTCTTGAGTGGCTTGAGAAAGGCTGTGAGAACACAGAGTGGAGTGGGGGAACAGGTTGGGGGCAGCTCTGCTCTGAGCAGTTGGGGGAACCATGGGTAGTTACAAAGCTTTTTGGAGGAGTCAACTTTCTTCCCCACAGCCAGGGCTTCCTGGAACAATGACCAGAAACTTGGGCCTGGACCCATACTTCCTCCTGCCCACATCGGACGTCCTGGGCCCTGCACCCTATGATCCTGGGTGAGGCCTGTGCCAACTTTGACATCCTCTGTGACTTGGCCAGCACTGCTGGTTAAGGGAGCCCACTAGGGCCATATAGGATTGGGGAGCTGCCTGAGAGGAGGGAGGTTGACAGGAGCTGGGTATGTCTGTGCTAAGACTTATGTTCCCCAGGGCTGGCCTGGTCATTTTCTATGATTTTCTGCGGGGCCTTGAGGCTTCCTGGCTTTGGGTACAGCTAAGGACTGGCTTGACACGCGATGGACAGGATACAGAAAGGACCACAGCATTGCCCCCAGCCCTTTGCCTGCCCCCACCTCTTGCTCCCGGGCCCACGGGCAACTGTGCCATCCTTGCTAGCAGGCAACCTGTGCCCAGGTCAGTAGGTGGGGATCATGACTCTGGTACTCTGCCACAATTGAGGCTTATTCATCATTCTGCTGTTTTCTCATCTGTATAGAAAGTCCACTGGCTCTGAAGAGCTAAGTCCTAGGAAGGGACTGCAGCTCTGGTTTCCGACACTGATTTTTGGTTATTCTACAGACTGCCACCCTCACCATCAGTATCATTGGTCTGTGAGCTGCAGGTCTGGCAGGGGCTGGCATGGACTAGGGCACCACAGCCAAAGGCTTGGGTCTCACTTGGGCTATTTGACCAAGATCAGCGGGTGCTAAGTGGCCGCTGGCGCCTCCCACTTCGGGCCCTTCCTCTAGATCCTAGCCTTAGCCTTGGGCAGCTGAATGGGATTCCTCAGGTGAGTGTGGAGGGCGGGCAATGGGCATACACCAAGGTACAACTGTAATACTATTCCATCTTTCCCCAGGCAGGTCAAGCTGAGCTCTTTCTGCGGCTGGTAAATGCAAGAGATGCAGCTATCCAGGAACAGGCAGAGATCAATCCAGCAAGTGTCCATGAGTACCAGTACCCACCTCTGGTGAGGGCCCAACTACAGCTAGGGATACCACAGCTACCCATACCACTGTGGCTGGTAGGGCTAATACCCAGCCTTTATTGACCACTCATGAGTGGTCAGTCATTAGCAATGCTCCCCTGTTTGATCCTCACATCTATATGAAGTTGTACGTAACAGATAAGGGAATCAAAGCAGGATCAGGTTAACTTGATTCATAGTGAGAGACTCTAAGGAGATCTAACTCCAAAACCTGTGTGCTTAACTTTCACATTTTTGCTCCAAACCTGCTTTCTCCCTGTTCCACAGGTGTCCAGCACATCTTCACTGGAAGCCAATTTCTCCACCCCCCCAGCTGGGTTTGCTGATCCTCCACCTCCTACAGAAGAGCCCCTCAGTGGCATCAAGGAGAGATGAGGGTTTGGGCCCTCACCAGTTGACTTGCCCCAGTGAGTTTCTGAACCCAAGTGAATGTGGGGATGAGCATCTGAACATACACGACTGGGGCCTATTTGCAGACCTATAGCTTTACTACTCCATGTTCTGACATTGGGTCTAGAAGCAACTAGCAGTTGAGTTGAGAGTACGAGCTCCAAGCATAGCTTTACCATCAACTCCCCCAAGTCCTTAATTTTTCTGTACCTCTTGTTTTTTTTTTAAAGCAGAATGAGTTTGTCAGGTATTTATATTGTCTGACACATATAAAGATGACTAGGAGGCATTCTTTAATTCCAACGAAAGTATTATAAATTCCCACTGGTTTTTTGGTAAAGCCAGTTTTATCACCAAACTTACTCAAATCTGTTTCCTCAGTACTTCTGCCAGGAAACCTTTCAGGTTGCTCAAGATACCCATAAACAGGAAACTCCTGAGGCCTTATGTACTTAAGATTCTGGGATACGGCCCCAGCCTAAGGTTGTTTCCCCGCAAGGGTCACATGTGAGATCTAGCTAAAATGAGATACTGTGCCTAGCCCTAGATCCCAGTGCCAACCAGAGGTCAAGCACCTGGGAGTAAACTACATCATGACTGTCCTGACCAATAAATAAAGGGGAAAAAAGCTGATTGCAGAGACATGCCTGCAATCCCAGCTACTTGGGAAGCTGAGGCAAGAGTATTGCTTAAACCCAGGAGGTGGAGGTTGCAGTGAGCTGAGATCGTGCCATTGTACTCCAGCCTGAGCGGCAAGAGTGAAACTGTCTCAAGAACAAATTAAAAATGGGCCGGGCGCGGTGGCTCACACCTGTAATCCCAGCACTTTGGGAGGCCGAGGCGGGTGGATCACGAGGTCAAGAGATCGAGACCATCCTGGTCAACATGGTGAAACCCCATCTCTACTAAAAATACAAAAAATTAGCTGGGCATGGTGGCACATGCCTGTAATCCCAGCTACTCGGGGGGCTGAGGCAAGAGAATTGCCTCAGCCCAGGAGGCGGAGGCTGTGGTGAGCCAAGATCGCGCCATTGCACTCCAGCCTGGGTAACGAGTGAAACTCTGTCTCAAAAAAAAAAAAAATTTAAATAAATAAATAAATAAATAAGGCTATTTTTAAAAAGGAGGTAGCGGGGTAGTCCTCAGGACCTGGAACATATATTGCAAGGGCATTTTCAGGAAGAAACTCCAAAGCCAGGATAAGCCAGAGATCTTGCAACCATGACTTATTGTGACCAGCCCAGAAAAAATCCTAGTCAGAAAAATGGGACTGATTTGAGGGGTCGGCGTAGCTCCCTCTGCCTCCAGTGCAACAAAGCAGCCCTACAGGTGTCAAGACTACTAAATTGAATCCCCTTGGGTGATGTAGGGCAGGCAGTTTGGAATTCAGATCCTAACAGGTTCTTAGTAAACTGAGTCAGGTGAGAGGCAGTTCAGCCTCAAGTGAGCCCTGAATGCTAGTCACCAGTGAGAGCCCAACCCAGATGACATTACTACTAGTGCCTTCACCAGCAGCATCTTTGGGGTGGTGGTTTCTGTCTTTCAAACCTCCTACTGCACACAGAAATGCTCCAGGCAGTCAGGTGGGGTGACTCACACCTGTAATCCTAGCACTTTGGGAGGGTGAGGTGGGCAGATCACTTTAGGTCAGGAGTTCACTACCAGCCTGGACAACATGGTGAAACCTCACTCTCCAGTAAAAATACAAAAATTAGCCAGGTGTGGTGGCACAAGCCTGTAGTGGTACCTACTCAGGAGGTTGAAGCGAGAGAATCTCCTGAACCCAGGAGGGGCAGAGGTTACAGTGAGCAGAGATTGCACCTCAAGAAAAAACAGCCTAGGCTCCCACTGTAAGATCTTTAAACACAATTCCAGACCAGGAGATTTTTAGCATCTTTATTTGAGAAGTCAATTCTGTACATGGGTAACAATTCCAAGTTCTATATACAGAAAATAGCAAACTCAACCAGCCAGCCTCCCCACATAGTCTTCCAACCACAGCTGAACTGTCCATCACCATCAGTCCCTTGTACTTTCAAACCAGAGCTCAAGTGTAAACTGTTTTCTTTAGGGATCATTCCCCCAACCCATGTTTTTTTCAGAGTTCTTTTTCCAGGACAGAATTATAGCCCCAGTTGAAGATGAGGTGGATGTAAGACAAGTACCATCCTAACCCTGGCCCACAGCCAAAGTCCATTATTCATTTTCAGCACCGAAGAGCAAAATATTCACCAAGTCTTGTTTTTGTAGCCCCCATCCAGAGACAGCACCACTGAAGGTTTGCAAGACAGCTGGGTTCAGTGAAATATTTGAAAACAGAAGAAATATAGCACCATTGAAAAACAAAGGCCTACAGCCACACCTGTTCAGCTCCACATTAGGCAGACAGGAATTACGGATCAGGACTTGCAACACAGATCAGTACAGAAGGCCAAAACAAAACCTTTAGCTACTATATAAAACAAGGAGTGCTCCAAGGCAGATTCAGCCAATAATCAAGAAAAAAAAAAAAAAAAAAAAAAACATCAAAGCCTCAACCTTTGCTTACAATCTTTATTGAAGTTATACAAAAAGAATCCTCCAAAAGTGAAAAAATACATTATATACAAAAACACTTCCCCTTGGGAGGAAGCTCTGCCCCCTCTTAACATGCAGTGCTTTCAACTGTAGCTCCAGCCTCCACTGTCCCCTCCACTGCCACTCGGCTTTCAGCCTGATTCTCAGCCTGGAAGACAAATGGAGCCTGGGCATGAGTGAGCCTACTTTAAGCCATTCATTTTGTCTTATATAACTGAGGCCTCAGTCAAAAGAACTACATAAAAATCACCCAAACTCTGCTTTGCTCCCTATATTAAGAGGGCAGTGACCACAATGTACAAGGAAATTTCTTGAATTCTCTGTGATAATTGGGCTGACAGAGCCAATGATCCTATCACATGAAAAGGAGAAATGACCTAATGGTTTTTTTTCCCCAGGTCCTGAGAACAAGGAATGAGGCAAGAGGCCAAGCCCTGCTTAACTGCCCACCTCCTCTGTGTTTTCCAAAACTTCATTTCCACTGGAGACGGCATCCCCACTGCCTCCATTCACCTCCGGCTCTTGTTTGGCTTTCTTTGCATCATCTTTCCGGGGACTCTCTTCCTCTGGTTTCCTCTAAAGATATAATTATGAAGACTTCACAAA
Organism: Callithrix jacchus; assembly: GCF_049354715.1. Classification (NCBI taxonomy): domain Eukaryota; kingdom Metazoa; phylum Chordata; class Mammalia; order Primates; family Cebidae; genus Callithrix; species Callithrix jacchus. Next base: position 82,366,806 of record NC_133508.1, on the reverse strand, counting down.
TGTGTGTAATGATTTTAAAAAGACAACTGAAAAACATTTCCTCAATCCTTGTGGGCAAAGATCCTGAACACCAAGATTCACAGGTCTAATGAATCTTGCTACAGACAGATGCTAACCTGTACTCCCAGAATAAATCTGTCCCATCATAATACTCAAGGCCTCTGTACCAAAAGCACAGCGGACTAAAGTTGGGGTGAGGGGATGTGAATGGAAATTACTGTAGAAGTTCGAATTCCTGTGTTTGAGTCAGGAAAGTCTGACTTCCCCTATCCACCAAAAGAAAAGCGCCACCGGCACTAGGCAAAGGCAGACTAAGTACCAATAGGCCTGGTGCTGAATGACTACTGTCAAAGAAAACCTGCCAGCTGCTGATCCAATCCTCCTCTGCAGCTTTCATGATAGTCTTTGGGCTTTAAAAGGCCAGAACTCTCCTAGAAGAGATGTGCAAATGTAAACGGTCTTCATGGTTGGGAATGGTGGCTCATGCCTATAATCCCAGCACTTAAAGACCATCCTGGTCAATACGGTGAAATATCACCTCTACTAAAAGTATAAAAATTAGCCACGCATGGTGGCGCTTATAGTCCCAGCTACTCGGGAGGCTGAGGCAGAAGAATCGCTTGACCAGGGAGGTGGAGGTGCATGACCTGAGATCGCACTACTGCACTCCAGCCTGGGCAACAGAGCAACACTCCATCTCAACACACCCACACACACACCTGTCTTCACTTACAAATCCTTACCATCTTTGGAAAAAGTGTCTTACATGCACCAACTATAGAGGGGTTTATAGGAAAGGTATTAAACATGGAGTCTGAGGAAAAGGTAGGAAACACTGCATGCAGACTTACCTTCTTTCTAACGAGGTGGGAAATATCAGTTACACAATTTGATGAGGAAGCACCATCTGTTGGCTTTCTACTGGCAATCTGGCAAAATAAGCCTTTATTAGTAATTGTTCAAGCTATACAAGATCAATGCTGAGGCTTATATGACTTACGTTTAGTTTTTTAGAGACAGTCTCACTATGTTTCTAAGTATTGAATTCCAAGCCTCAAGCAATCCTCCTACTTTGGCCTCCCAAAGTGCTGGGATTACAGGCAAGCGCCACCACACTGTGCCAACACTGAGACTTAATAAGTGACCAAAAACCACCTGAATACCCACCATAGAGACTGAAGAGATTCCTCCACTAGGAGTGAAACCTGAAGTAGAGCTCTCCACCTGTATGAGAAATGACAAACCCAATTGGTTTTAGTTTAGAACCCGGCCACTCACAGGTACCAATCACCAACCAAACAACTGATCTCAAATGCTAGTGGCCTCCATGTAGTGTCAAGATCATCTAACCCTGGCCAACCTATGCTTGTCTAGCAGCCACCCAAAGCATAGTCAGAGGGTACATAATAAACTAAATCTTCCATATCCTCCCTCCAGGGTAAAAAGCTCTGTGACATCCTGACAGCCAAAAACAGTACCAGGCAATTTGTGGTGAATGCCTCTCAATAAGTCACCAATTTATGCAAATGAGTTCTCAGAGATGGAAACAGCAACTTACATATTTTTTTCTTTTTTTTTTTTTTGAGACAGTGTTTCGCTTGTTACCCAGGCTGGAGTGCAGTGGCGAAATCTCGGCTCACCGCAACCTCCGCCTCCTGGGATCAGGCAATTCTCCTGCCTCAGCCTTCTGAGTAGCTGGGACAGGCATGCGCCACTATGCCCAGCTAATTTTCTTTTTTTTTTTTTAGTAGAGACGGGCTTTCACCATGTTGACCAGGATGGTCTCGATCTCTTGACCTCGTGATCTACCCGCCACGGCCTCCCAAAGTGCTGGGATTACAGGCTTGAGCCACTGCACCTGGCCAGCAACTCACATTTGTTAAGAAATGTCTAATTGTCCAGTACTGGCAGAAGTATATTTTATATACATGTACTACAGGTTGGGCATTCCATCTCTTAATCCAACAATCAAACTTTTTGAGGACTCGCATTGACACTCAAAGGAAATGCTCTCTGGAGCATTTCATAATTTGGGTTAAGGACATCCAACTGTTCAGTATGATGCAAGTATTCCAAAATCCAAAAGCATCTGAAATGCAAAAACACTTCTGGTCTCAAGCATTCAGGTAAGGATACTCAAGCTGTATTATCCATTTTACAAATGGGTCAACTGAGGGAGAGAAATGCCCATAGCCACACACACTAAGTATGGAATTAAAACCCAGATAGTCTGGGGCTCCAGAGTATTTCCTCTTAACCACTACATTATTTGATAGGAATAACAAGATGAGCCCACCAACTGCCTGGAAACCAAGTCATGATGAAAAGTTCCTGGCAAATGGAGTACTAACATAAATGGTACAAACATACTATTATCAAAATCTTGAAATGGAACCAACCAGAGTAGCTTTCAGAGCTAGTTCAGCTACATTCCCACTACGCTGAGACTCCTTTGCATCTTCTATCTTCTCTCTAATTTCAGGTAGCAGTTCCTTCAGCTCCTCAATTTCTTTCTTACATTCAGCAGATGATCGTTCAGCCTCCTTCACCTGCTCATTTAGTACAGCTGTAAAAAGAATAAGTGATAAGTGACAGCACAAAAAAGAACCACTTTTTTTCTTGTTAATTGATGGATCCACGATCACCATGAAGCAGCTCGTCTTCACTCACCCATTCTTTTCTCAATAACTTCAATAGATTTGCTGAACTGTGCAACTGCCTCATCATACTGAGAGTTGTACCCATAAGCCAAGCCCAGCTGGTAGTGGGTCTCTGCAAGGAGACGGTCGTGGGCTTCCAAGTACTGTTCCTGAAGGTTTAGGCAGGACTGGAATTCCTCCACAGCTTGTACATAGTTCTCTAATGAAGAGACAAAGAAGAGCAAGTAAATGGACAGCATTTAACATAAAATACTTCCAGAATTCAGACCCATCCTATGGGAATATGCCCCTATTTAATATTTCATTTTTGTATGTTTCCAGTCCCCTTGACTATAAAGAATGTCAAAATGACTTTTAAAAACCTACTCAAAGACTTTCTATCAGAGTACAACTTGGAAGAGACTGTTCATTATTCCATGTTCTACAGGAAATCTAAACCTGTCTTTTTAATGATCAATCAAGTTGGGTTCCAGAGAGTTTGTTATGGGAAGATCAGGAGAGATGAACAGAGTAGGAGAGTGTAAAATGGAAAATGCATTACCAGATTCAACACTGACTTCTCCGAGTTTAAGATGCGCCTGGGCAGCATAAAGCTGGGCTTCTTTTGTTTCTTGCCTAAAAGAAGGAAAGCTGATGAAAAACCTTAACAGTACTTGTCTAACACTGATTTCTATTTAATCACCAAGCTCCCAACCTGAGCCTAGAAGCACTAAGAGTTTTACCTTTTAAAAATGATCTTTGCTAAATCCAGCATATCCCAGGCAAGTTCTAGGTTCCCAATCTCTTCCTCTTCGTTTTCCTGAAGAGACTAAAGTATGTCCAAATAAAAAAGATAGGCATGTTTTCACAGTACAAATCTAAATGTATAATTTAGCATAGCTAAAAACAAAATAGTTGACATACAATTCAAAATTTGAACTTTCTCCCTATTATCTAGAGAATGGGTCCACATACTATCCTAAGTCATGACCATGTCAGTGGTATTTAACAGTGAAATGTTGGGTCACATATTAACACACATGACCCCTAATCAATATGTCCTTACATCTTAGGCACGAATAAAGGGTCCCTAATTCATAACCAAGAGATAATTATAATAATCATCCCTAGGGCTGGGCATGGTGGCTCATGCCTATAATCCCAACACTTTGGGAAGCTGAGGCAGGAGGATTACTTGAGGCCAGGTTTGAGACCAGCCTGGGCAGCATAACATCTAATAAAATTAGAGAACAAATTAACCAGGCATGGCAGCAGACATCTGGATACCTAGCTGTCTGAGAGGCTAAGGTGGGAGGATTCCTTGAGCTCAGGAGGCTGAAGATACAATGAGCCATGTTCATGCCAGCCTGGGCAACAGAAACAGGGATTCTATCTCTTAAAAAAAAAAATCATTGTGCCTAAACTAGTAAGCTACAGTCCTGCAAATTAGCTAGCCATGCTGGCATAAGCCTGTAGTCCCAGCTACTTGAGAGGCTGAGGTGAAGGGATTACTTAAGCCCTGAGGGTCGAGGCTGTAGTGAGCCATGATCACGATCACCCCACTGTAATCCAGCCTAGGCAACAAAGTGAACGCTTGTCTCCCAAAAAAGGAAAAAAGCAGACAACAGTACTGAGTAGCTAACAGTGTACCTTGTTTTCAAGGACTGAATCATTTGGCATTTCTTCAGCCTTATCATTTTCTTTATCATCCTCTTCTGAGCCTTCAGTTTCTAGAAGTAAAAATTCCTCAGTATTGAGAATATAACTAAAAATATCTTCTGACTACTCAGACATTCCAATACACGTGCCAACCTATATTCAGAGATAGGATAGGCCAGATGCTAATCCAAGTGAGTTAACACCTGAAGTGAATATATTGTCAGTAGGTGCAGTCTAATTCAAATGTAACTTAGACTAGGAATCTGTATCTTATAGTGTATGGGTCAGACCTTCAGCAATTAAAAGGCTCTGTTTCTCTTATAAAAGTTAACCTGGACCATTCAGAATAAGGCACATTGGCTACTGCCTCTTCTTCACTGGCTAGAAGCTTCCATCCATTCAGCCAGAAGCAAGTGGAGACTTTAGTCAGTGTTTCTGGTGTCTTTAAGCCACTCATTAGATAATACTAACAGCCTGAGAAAGTACCAAAAGTTAAATTATTCCAGTCCATTATGATCAAGAATGCTCTAGAGACTAGCTTTCCCACAACTGAGTTGTGGAGCAAAAAGCATAGTCCTTACTGACTTGCACCAATGAGCATGCCACAGACTCCAGCCAGCTCTAGCATACAGAATTTGAGTAAGGAATACTATAACCCCTATTTTACTCCTGTACCTTGTTAATGACACCTCTAAATTCTGCAGCCATATCGAAACCGTATTTTACCATACTGAATACACTCACAAGTCAGCCACCTAAAGGTCAGGCTCCTAATCAATAGCTCTATTGTCAGTGATAAGACAAATCAACAATGTTAAGTGAGTAAAATGAGCTTTTTGTTGATATAAACAATTCATGAATTGGGTATAATGTGCCCCTCTCTGCCATCTTTCATTAAGCATTTTTAACACCAGCAAAAGAGTTGAAATACTATCTCCAAACACCCTACCATGGGAATTAGGCCTTAGAGTAATAATGTCAGGTTAAAGGATTTTTATCAGCAGCAGTCACAAAGAAGCTTAGGAAATATTTCAATAAAATTCTTTACTGAGGGCATCAGGGCATTGCCATTGATACCTGAGTACAGGTTGGAAAAGATTTTAAAGTCATGGCAATGGCTTTCTTAACTTAGCTCTCTACCATTCTTTCAAGATAGTATAGCTTCCTCAAGAGAAACCAATATTCTTCTTCTGAGGCAATTGTAGGAACTTTTAAATTTTAATGTAAAACTTCGAAGTAATTAAGATATTTTGTTCCAAATTAGAGGTTGTCTTCTAGTATTCTGGTATGAGTAGGAAGAGATACCAGATAAGAGGATAAGAGTATCAATTTAATTTTTCCTACAGATTGGGAAGATGAGTGTTTATTTTTAATTATCCTAAATATACACATCTACTTCAGCTTTTCTGCATATTCAGCTAGAGGATGGGCAGAGTTAATAAAACCACTCATCTGGTCTAAATTTTGGAAACTAAGACCAGACGAACTTGGAAATTTGGACAAAAAGATAGGCCAGGCGCAATGGCTCACACCTGTAATCCCAGCATTTTGGGAGGCTGAGGTAGGTGGATCACGAGGTCAGAAGACCAAGACCATCCTGGCCAACATGATGAAAGCCCGTCTCTACTAAAAATACCAAAAAAAAAAAAAAGATAATGATATATGATGGGCCAGGCATGATGCCTCACACCTGTAACCCCAAAACTTTGTGAGGCCACAGCGAATGGATCATCTGAGGACACGAATTTGAGACCAGCCTGGCCAATATGGTAAAACCCCCATTTCTACTAAAAATGCAAAAATATCAGTTCGGACTGGGGGCGTGTGGCTATAATCCCAGCTACTCGGGAGGATGAGGCAGGAGAATCACTTGAATCCGGGAGGTAGAAGCTGCAGTAAGCTGAGATCACATCACTGCACTCCGTTACAAGAGTGAAGCTCCATTAAGGAGAGGGAAGGGGAGGGAAAACTTAGTTGGGCATGGTGATGGACACCTGTAGTCCCAGCTGCTCAAGAGGCTGAGGCAGGAGGACGGCTTGGGCATAGGAGTTTGGGCTGTAGTAAGCCATGACTGCAACACCACTGCACTCTAGCCTGGCAAAAGAGCAAGACCCCAATTCAAAGAGAAAAATAACAGACCAATTATCTTCGTTAGAAGGGTATGTAAAGCACAAGACATGGAAAAAAGTCAAGAGGTGGCAGTAAAGAGGGTTTTAATTTTTTTTTTTTTTTTTTTCAGATGGAGTTTCGCTCGTTACCCAGGCTGGAGTGCAATGGCACAATCTCAGCTCACCGCAACCTCCGCCTCCTGGGTTCAGGCAATTCTCCTGCCTCAGCCTCCCGAGTAGCTGGGATTACAGGTGCACGCCACCATGCCCAGCTAATTTTTTGTATTTTTAGTAGAGACAGGGTTTCACCTTGTTGACCAGGATGGTCTCGATCTCTTGACCTCGCGATCCACCCGCCTCAGCCTCCCAAAGTGCTGAGATTACAGGAGTGAGCCACCACACCCAGCCGGGTTTTAATTTTTATGTGAGGGGAAAAAAAAAAAACTGCTTGTAAGATTTCTGCAGAATGGTGCTGCCACATAAAGACAAATAAAGCACAGAAAGTTGTGGTTGGGTACTCAAGCCAGTTCTTTGGGTACCCAGCCTTCTTACTGTGTGACTAGGACAATTTAATTATTTTCTCCCATTTCTTTTGTAAAATATGGAAAACTATATTGTCTTTGCAAGCCGAACAATATCTGATATACAACACCAAAAGATGCAGTATATGAAAAGCTTGAGACTTTTAAAATATAGTAATTTTGAAAATAAATGACAAAATTTCTTTTTTTCGGTGACAGTCTCTCATTGTGTTGCCCAGGCTGGAGTGCAGTAGCACAATCTCGGCTCACTGCAATCTTCACCTCCTGGGTTCAAGCAATTCTCCTGCCTCAGCCTTCCAAGTAGCTGGGACTACAGGTGCCTGCCACATACCCAGCTAATTTTTTTTTTTTGTATTTTTAGTAGAGATGGGGTTTCACCATGCTGGCCAGGCATGTCTCGAACTCCTGACTTTGTAACTGCCCACCTCGACCTCCAAAGTGCTGGGATTACAGCTGTGAGCCACCACACTAGCCCATGACAAAATTTCTAAGTGGGTGTAGGGAAGGGATGAATACTGCCTTCTCCAATGTGCAGTAACTTGGGAAGAATAATATATTCAAGGCAGATCTAGGTTCGGATTCAGTACTATGACCCTAAACAAGTCATGTAACCTTAAAACCTCAATCTCATCACTGTAACTTAAGCAATACGACCTACCTACATGGTACTGTTTTAGAATCAGACGTAATTTATGTGAGAGAGCTCTAACAATGTTAATTATGATCCAACTTGTTTTTGAACAAACTGTAGAGGACTATGACATCTCTGTTGTAGCTTATCATTCAAGGTCTTTAAGAGAGCCAGTTAGCAGAGCTTTTTACCATCCTTGCTCACAATCATTAAGATTGAGACATAGGAATTTTGTTTTGTTTTTTTCTATAAAGAACTCCTAAAGCTCAATGACAAACACAATGGTGCTACCATTTTAGCCAATTCATTTCCAGTTACTGAGCCTGTGCTAGCTGGAGTACAGGGACCTGCACATAGGTAGAAGGAAGTTTACCAGCATGAGTTTCAACTATTGAAGATGGGTCTCTGAAAATCTAAAACTTAAGAACACTTGAAATAGCCTGGCAATTACAAAAAGTAACAAATTAGTTGGAATATACCTGTGGTTAATACCAATGTTAGATGAACCTTATATACAGTAGAATCCTCAAATGATAGCACAAGTCAGACGTGCCAATTATGGAATAATTAGAGGCTTATACATCTTGATGAAATTTAATCACGATTAGACCAATAGCACTATAGAAAGCATCCACGCTTTGTAACATTCTAAAGTGACAAAAAATTGAGTTTAGCAGCCAAAGCAAGCATGAAATGAGGAAGAAAAGCAGCAAGAGAGCTAACGGTTATGTTTTTTGTTGCCTTGAGGAAGGTGGAGGTCCTGTTTTAACTAATGTGAATAAGCCTCTAAACACTTCCTGAAGACTTAAAGGTAGAGGAGGGCAACAGAATTCTTTAACTCTGGTGACAGAACACTCAAGGTTAACTGCCTTCACTAAAATGGCATGCCTGCTTCAGTGTACCAATTCAGTGGATTCTACTGCTCTGTTCCTGCTTCCTAACGTACAGAAAAGGAGTTATGAAAAGAACAATAAATTTAAAAATCCAGAGGCATGCAAGTGAACATCCATTCAGCATTCTCTGCCAGCCTAGCCCACCCCTCCCCTCATCTACCTTTTCCATCCCACTTTATTGGCTAGTATGCTGCAACAAGTTACTAATAGCTAGCCAAGTCTCAGAAATCACAGACGACCTATTTTGCAGTTAGTAAAAGTGTTAGTTTATAAGCCAGCTAAAGACTTGCTGCTTTTGATTTACTTCACTTTCACAACCTTGTTAAACTATCCCCTTTTCATTTAGCCCTTTCCTAATCCAAAGGCAGACGGAAAATCCTGAATGGAAGGCTGACTTTTACCCATAATTAGTGAGTCAAATCCAGAATGTACTCCACCCACTGCAGCTCTTGCATATCCCGGTTACCTTCACCCTCTTTCATCTGTTCTTCTCTCTCTTGTGTCTCTTCATTAGCAGCTATCTGAACTTTGTCTTCAGGTGATTTCTCAGTAGCTCCCTGGGCTACCTTGGTATCAACCCAATTTCCAGCTGCCTCAAACTCTTCTACAGACAGCTTAGTCTCTTCCTGACTAGGAACCAGCTTTGCCCTGACCTTCTCCTCTAGTCCTGAGCCATCTTTTATTTCTGTCTGTCTTTCTATAGAAGCCTGTGGTTCAACAGAAATCTGGTCTCCTACAGCTGACGGTCCACTGATGGCACCATCTTTAGGGAGAACTGTAGCCTCCTGCCCAGGCTCTGATCCAGCCTTTGTAGCCTCTGCTGTCACCTCTGGCAACTCTTCAGCAGATGGCACTTCTTGACCTACCAGCTGCTCAAGAACTGCCTTTCCTGCATCATTATCAGAGGTAACTACCTTCTCCTCTGGCTCGTCCCCACCCACATCCACTGGTTTGGCTGTCGGGTCTAAAGACTCTGCTTCTACCTCCACTGCAGTGCCCTGCTTTTCTAGAGTCACCACAGGCCGCTCTTCTGAAACTTCATTTGGCTTCTCCTCTACGCTTACAATTACCTCTCCCTGCTTCTCCTGACCTCCTTTTTCTCTGTACTCTTCTTGGACATCAGTTCCAGAAACTGATTGTTCTTCCTCAGCATCTGGTACTTCCTGTTCTGGCTTCCCAGAAGGGACCTCAGCTTCATTTGGCCCTTCTGGTGCTGCTCCTCCTTTTGCCTCTTCAGAGGTTTCAGTTAACCGATCTAGAGTCAAGTCAACTTTTTCCTGTGGCTCCACTGCAGATTCACTTATCTCCATATCTTCTCTTCCACCCTTCTCCATTTCACTCTCCTGTTCTTTATCAGTTTCAGGTTTTGCCAAAGACTTGTCTTCTGTTTTTTTGGCTTCTTCTTTTTCTCCCATGGCGTCATAAACCTGTTCTCTCAACTCTTCCCTTGCTTCCTCTACATGGTTAAAGAACATGAAGCATAAACATGTCTTCGAGTTTAATGATATAGGCATAAATGGAAACTAAAAATACATTCCCTTTAAACCCTCAAAAAGCCTACCAAGTTTTAGCAGATGGCCTAAAAACTATCTGCCCCCTAGAGAAAAGGAAAGGGAGCGTCCCAGCTAGCAGAGCAACTTACTGCAAAGGAAACCCAAGCTTGTTAAACTAGACATTGTTTTACTTGAGCATTCCGATTACCAGTTAGGTAAGAGATGCCAAGCTTTTTAATTCTCCCCCATCCGGTATGTAAAACTCTAGTAGCCAAATTCAGCTTAGAAATTATATAAATTTCATAGACATAAAAAATGTGAAAGGGCTCTAAAAGTACCGCTATTAAAATAACTGAACTGCACACCCTGTTTAAAAAATCTGCATCACAAAAATATTTAAGGTTGTAATAGTATTTAAAACACCAATTTAATTTTGCTTTTTATCTTTTTGGTTTAAAAACCTCCAACTGAAATAACCAGATTCACTTAAGAAATTAAGTTATTCTCTTATAAAAACCTGCTGTGAGTTTCAGCTACCCCTACTGCAATCTCCACCAGATGCAGGCATCACCCAAGCATCTTAGGAGAGACCATCCAGGACAGGTAGAGCCCTGTTTCCACCACTTGTATACAAGAAATATACAATGTCGCATCTCTTGAATGTCACATGCAACTCCACATACCATCTATGTTATCATTATTTTCTACCAGAGATTCATCTTCTGTTTTTTCTCCTTCTTCCTCTTCCACATGCACACCTTCCAAGGCATTTCCCAACACACCATTCTCCATTCTAGAAGAATAAGAGGAGAAAGCACCAAAGGTTAGATGGCTAGAACCTAACAATTTTTTCTAAGACAAAAATTATAGTCCTATATTATAAAAGCAAGGGAAGAATAAGCCAAGCACAGGCAATGTAGAACTATACATACACAAGGAAGCAATGATCAAAACTTTAATAAATCCAAACTGCAAGAGTACTGAAGAAAATAAGCATATTTTTCCATCCAGCCACCTGAAAAGCATGATGTCTCTTGTCAAAAGAAAAAGACTTATACGCATTCCCTTTGTAACAGGACCACAGTTTCCCAAACTTTGTATCCACCCCATTTCTCTAAACAGCCAAAAATACTCTAGCAAGATTTTCATGGCAAATCATCATAAAGTTCAATATGATTACAAGATTAAAAACTTACCAGAACTGGGCCAAGCACAGTGGCTCACGCCTGTAATCCCACCACTTTGGGAAGCCAGCGTAGGCTGATTACCTGAGGTCAGGAGTTCGAGACCATCCTGACCAACATAGTGAAATTCCGTCTCTACTAACAATACATAAATTAGTTGGGGATGGTGGCGCACGCCTGTAATCCTGGCTACTAGGGAGGCTGAGAGGTAGGAGAATTGCTTGAACCCAGGAGGCAGAAGTTACAGTGAGCCAAGATTGTGCCACTGCACTCCAGCCTGAGCAACAGAGTAAGAGTCCGTCTCAAAATAAAAATAAATAGCTAATTAATTAATTAGCCAGGTGTGCTGGCACATGCCTGTAATCCCAGCTACTCAGGAGGCTGAGGCAGGAGAATCGCTTGAACCCACAAGATGGAGGATGCAGCGAGCTGAGATCACACCACTGCACTCCAGCCTGGCCCAAAAAAAGTGAGGCTTTGTCTCAAACCGTCCCCCCCTCCCACACACACACACATCTTACCAGAACTGAGATTAAATAGATGACATCATTTCCTACTTTGCATATACCCTCAACAGAACTTATTCGGGTTAATAAATTCTGGTAGAACATAGCCAAGAACTTTTCAGTATTAAGAGTTTATTTTTAACAGTCTCACATGCTAGTTCTTTCCAGTTGTCACTCTATTCAGTCCTTGTTTTGAGCTAGCTCGGGGGTACTTTTAAAGATTCTCACTCTAAACTGGGCGCAGTGGCTCACACCTGTAATCCCAGCACTTTGGGAGGCCAAGGTGGGTGGATCACCTGAGGTTGGGAGTTTAAGACCAGCCTGACCAACATAGAGAAACCCCACCTCTACTAAAAATATAAAATTAGCTAGACATGGTGGCACATGGCTGTAATCCCAGCTACTCGGGACTCTGAGGAAGGAGAACTGCTTGAACCCGGGAGGCAGAGGTTGTGGTGAGCCAAGATGGCACCATTGCACTCCAGCCTGGGCAACAAAAGCGAAACTCCGTCTCAAAAATAAATAAATAAAAATAAAGATTATCTGTATTGAACTTTGGATCATTCACTATTGGAAAGATCTTTGCTTCTAATGACTCGAAAAGTCAAAACTTAAATATAACTACTAACTGCATCAAGTGCCATTCACAACTTCCAACACTACTTCGAGCTCCTTCAAAACTCTCTAGGTAAAACCAGTCTCGCTTGACTTATGTGAAATCTCAAAGCTGGTAAATAATCTTAACAAGGAAACTTCAGTTTGTAAATATAACATCCATACCTTGCCAACTCCAGAAGTGATTTCCCATAGAAAAAGAAAGCTTCTCCACACTCATTAGCTGTCTCTCCATACTTCTTACCTCTGCAAAGAGAATAAACATCTAAAATCTGAATTAACATCTAGTCTAAAACATTTAGCTCTAGTTCTTCAGTTATAAATTAGTATTTCTTCCGTAACATACTCCTTCCAAAGAAATCAATATTCCTGTTGCTTTCAAGTCAAGGTCAAAAGGACTTTAAGAAACAATGCATGAAAATCTTGTGTGCTCTTTATCAATATATATCCTAAGTGACATACTGTGCTACAACTGGTAATATAATTTAGGTATTAAAACAGGTATTCCTCCTGCTACAAGATGGATGTCAATATGGACCAGAATAGTTAAAGGACTTTTGGCTGGGACCTAGAAGATGATTGAGGCCCATAGAAAGGCATGATGTAAAGAGCAGACTATCTGGAGTTGTTCTGCATGGGTTCAAATACTATCTTTAACCAATAACTAGCGGTGAGACCTTAGACAGATTAGTCTCACAGTCCCTTAGTTTTCTCATCTGTCAAATGGGAATGTTAATAACTATTTGTTCAAAGAGCTATTGAAAGAACTAAATAAGTTAATATATGTAAAAGCACTGAAAACAATGTTTAGCTACCAACTTCTAAGCAACTGCAACAATGCTAAGAATGTATGAAAAATGTGCCAAAGATCTATGAAAAATGTTGTGCTAATAACAGCACTATCAATCCTGACTTCCTTGGGCCTAAAGGGTTTCCACAGACACTGAACTTCTAGTGTTCAATTGGGAAAGTCAGGCTGGGCTCAGTGGCTCATGCCTGCAATCCCTTTACAAAGCACTTTGGGAGGCAAAGGCAGACAAATTCCTTAAGCCCAAGAGTTTGAGATCAGCCTGGGTAATGTGGGGAAACACCATCTCTACAAAGAAAATACAAATATTAGCTGGGCATGGTGGCACACACCTGTTGTCCCAGCTTCTGGGGAGGCTGAGGTAGGGGGATAACTTGAACCTGGGAAGTGAGCATGAGAGCATCCTACTGCCCTCCAGCCTGGATGACAGAGACTCTGTCTCAAAAAAGTCGGGGGCGGGGGGAGGGGTGGGCAGGGCAGGGGGAAGTCCTGGACAAACCAGGACAAGGTGTGGTCACCCAAATTAGTGATGATTGAAATACAAATTGTGTTACTCAGGAAAATGAAAGGGTAGAATTGCTAGGTGATATTTAGGTTTTACACCTACAGTTAGTGGTACAAACGACATGAAAAATAATTAAATGTGTTTTCTTTTTTTTTTTTTTAAAAAAAGATGGGGTTTCACCATGATGGCCAGGCTGGTTTTGAACTCCTAACCTCAGGTGATCTACCCACCTCAGCCTCCCAAAGTGCTAGGATTACAGGCGTGAGCCACCACACCTGGCTAATCAAATGTTTTAAAACTCTTGCTCTTCATGCTTTTTCCCCATTAAACAATCTTTTATAACTCAAGGTTTATTAGGAAGATACTATTACATCACAGCAAAATATACAATACTTACAAAAGACTAGCTGCTTCCTGGAATGCATTGACAGCTGCTGGAATATCCCCCATCACCAGATGTTTCTGTCCTAAACCCAGTAATTTCTTAGCTTCACTATCCACATCCAGACTGCAAAAAAAAAAAAAAAAAAAGACTTTTTTTCTAGTATCATAGTATCAAGTACTGTTTAAATCAGTATTTTCTGAATACCTGTTATATTTGAACAAGAGTTTAATTTTTTTAAACTTTTGGACTACTCTGGCAAGGCCTGAATAACACTTATTTACCATCATAAAACCAAAAGAAATCTTAAAGGCAACATTCCCAGAAGCTTGACTAAAATATTTTCTCATAATGGCTCATCTACTCACAAAGCCTGTATTGTATGTTACTATAAATATTTGCTAATTAAGCAACAAATAAAAAAGGTATCATAAAAGAACTATAAATTCATACAAACTGTACTAGCTAAAAGAAATATTAAAATTAAGAAGCATTTAGGTAAATAGGGCAAGAGGCAGTGATTTTAAGATTAAGACAATGTAGTATTGGCATAAAACAAAGCAAATGGATCAGATAGAACAACACAGAGTACAAAAATAGATCCACAAATATATGACTAACTGAAATTTTGACAAAGGTACTAAGGCAATGCAATTGGGAATGGATAATCTTTCTAACAAATGGTGCTGGAGTAACTATAAATTCATATGCAATAAAGTGAACTTCAGCTGTTATACCTCATACAAAAAATTTGAAATGGATCATAGGCTTTCTAAATATAAGATTTAAACCGGGCAGGCACGGTGGCTCATGCCTGTAATCCCAGCACTTTGGGAGGTCAAGGCAGGTGGATGACAAGGTCAAGAGATCAAGACCATCCTGACCAACGTGGTGAAACCCTTTCTCTATTAAAAATACAAAAAAATCAGCTGGTCTTGGTGGCAGGCACCTATAATTCCAGCTACTTGGAAGGCTGAGGCAAAAAAATTGCTTGAACCCAGGAGGTGGTGGTTGCGGTGAGCTGAGATCGCGCCACTGCACTCCAACCTCAGCGACAGAGTGAGATTCTGTCTCAAAAAAAGAAAAAAAGATTTAAATGATAAAATTTCGACAAAAATATACAGGAGAATAATCTTAGTGACTTTAGGTTTGGCAAAGACTTCTTAAATATGAAAGAAGCACAAACTATTAACAAGAGAAAAAAATCAATAAACTAGACAAACCACTAGAACAGTTTTAAAAACAAAGCAAGCCAAACTGGGAGAAAATATACACAAAACTTCTGAGAAAGGACTTGAATACGTAACTCTTAGAATGCAATAAAATTAACAATCCAATAAAAAGGGGGCAAAAGATTTTAACAAATATGTCATCAAAGATACAAGGATGGCAAATAAGCACATGAAAAAGATGTCAGTATTACTGGTCACTCAAAAAACTACAAACTAAACCCACAATAAGATACTGTTACACTCACTATAATGGCTAATATGTTAAAAGACTGACTCAAGTGATGATGAAGATGTAGATCAACTAGAACTCTCAAACACTGCTAGAAAGAACACAATGCTAGAATCACTTCAGAAAACAGCTTCGGAGATTCTTAAAGTTATATATATACCAGCCATATATCTAACCATTCTACTCCTAGGTATAAACCGCAAAAATGGAAATGAATGCCCATACAAAGACTTGTACACAAATATTCACAGCAGCTTTATTTGTATGCCAAAAACTGGAAACCTAAATGGATAGACAAATTGTGATATATCTACGTCATGAAATGTCATTCACCAACAAAAACAATGAACTACTAATACATGTGGTAACATGGATGAATCTCAAAATAATTGTGCTGAATCAAAAAAACTGCAAAAAGAAACAGTACTTACTGTATGATTCTATTTAGATAATATTCTACAAAATGCAACCCATCTTCAGTGACAGAAAGCAGATTAATGGTTGCTGGGGAGGGAATGAAGTACAAAGGCAAATGAGGAAACTTTGAGGTGATGAATACGCTCATTATCTTGACTGTGATAATGGTTTATAGGTGTATATATGTAAAAATTCATAATTGTTACTTTAAAGTTATGTGCAGTTTCCTGTGTATTAATTAGACCTTCATTTAATGTTTCTTACAGCTTTAAGAAAAACCTGGGGCAGTTCCATTAATAGAAACCAAATTAGTTGGAAGGATAACTGGTCATCTTAATTCAATCAACAATACTTGGGCACCTAATATTGCTGGGCACAATTCAAGACTGATTATAACAAGAGTGAGCTAAGACCACATGGACAATATCAAATTTAAGCAAATACTTTAAAGTAAGAAGGCAAGCCCAAAAAAATACAGAGGGGGGAAAAAGGCACTCTAAGGGTAGAGGCAACAGTAAGTTCAAAGCTTAAAGAAGCTTGCTTAAAATAATTGAGAAACAGAAAAATTTTCCAGCTAGAGTAAGCTGGGGAAGAAATATGGGAAATAAAGGGAAAGAGGGAGAGGGTAGCATCACATTACAATAGACTTTGAGACAGAACAAGTATAGAATTAGGGAGAAAACCAGTTAGAAATAAAGTCTAAGGCAGGTGGTTCCTACCTACAATCCCAGCACTTTGGGAGGCCAAGGTGGGATGATCATTTGAGCCCAGGAGTTCCAGACTAGCAACTCTACAGGAAAATATAAAAATTAGCTGACATCATGGTGTACACCTGTAGTCCCAGCTACCTGGGAGGCTGAGGCAGGAGGACTGTCTGAGCCTAGAAATTCAAGACTGCAGTGAACCAGGATCACACCACTACACTCCAGCCTGAGCAACAGAGCAAGACCCTATGTCAAAAACATAAATTTAAAAAGGTCGCCTGGTGGGGTGTGGTGACTCATGCCTGCAATCCTAGCACTTTGGGAGGTCAAGGTGGGTGGATCACGAGGTCAGGAGATCGAGAACATCCTGGCCAATATGGTGAAACCTCGTCTCTACTAAAAATACAGAAATTAGCTAAGCATAGTGGCACATACCTGTAGTCCCAGCTAATAGGGAGGCTGAGGCAGAAGAATTGCTTGAACCCCGAGGCAGAGGTTGCAGTGAGCCGAGATTATACCACTGCACTCCAGGTCTAAGGGAAAAAAAAAAAAAAAAAAGGCCGGGCACAGTGGCTCACGCCTATAATCGCAGCACTTTGGGGGGCCAAGGCGGGTGGATCACGAGGTCAAGAGATCAAGACCATCCTGGTCAACAAGGTGAAACCCCGTCTCTACTAAAAAATACAATAATTAGTTGGGCGTGGTGATGCGCGCCTGTAGTCCCAGCTACTCAGGAGGCTGAAGCAGGAGAATTGCTTGAACCCAGGAGGCGGAGGTTGCGGTGAGCCAAGTTCATGCCATGGCACTCCAGTCTGGGTAACAACAGCGAAACTCCGTCTCAAAAAAAAAAAAAAAAAAAACCAAGACTCGTTTTCCATAAAAAAGGAAAGAAAGAAACCATATGAATCTAGACAAGAACCTGAAGAGTATTACAGAGGATTAGGTTCGAATATACTTATTTTACAATGTACTAATAGCTTAGATATGTAATTTCTTGAATGAAAGAGAGATAACGCAAATGTTTTAAGGCCTAGCCAACTGGTATTAAGTGTTATTGATGAACTATGTAGAACTTTTACCTACATTTAAATCCTAGGATCCAAACCTCATAAAATTATTGAATCATTACCCCCACTTTACAGATGGAAAACTGAACATTAATGGCAGTGATTCAAATCTACACAATCAAGATTCGAAATTCTAGAACATTGCCATTTACTAAGAAAAAGTCAATTGAAGAAAAAGCCACTGAGGAACAAGGCAATCAATTACTGTACAGTATTTGGCTTTGGATATGTTAATTCTTTTTTTTTTTGAGACAGAGTTTCGTTCTTGTTACCCAGGCTGGAGTGCAATGGCGCGATCTCAGCTCACCGCAACCTCCGCCTCCTGGGTTCAGGCAATTCTCCTGCCTCAGCCTCCTGAGTAGCTGGGATTACAGGTATGCGCCACCACGCCCAGCTAATTTTTTGTATTTTTAGTAGAGGCGGGGTTTCACCAGGTTGACCATGATGGTCTCGATCTCTTGACCTCGTGATCCACCGTGCCCGGCTGGATATGTTAATTCTAAGATGCCTATTAGACCTCCAAGATATAATAAGGGAAAAATTTTGGGAGATATATGGGGACTAGAGATACAAATGGGATTCAGATGCTTAAAGCCACAGGACTTAACAGGGAGTATATATACAGAGTGGCTACTAATTGAAGAGGTAGGACTTGAGACCTTTTCATTAGTAGGAAGCCTTCCAACATTTATATGTAGGTAAGAATAAGGGTTTGGGGTAAAAGTCAGTGAAGGAAAAGAGACAAGAAAATAATATGAAGTAAAGTAACAAAGCTGGGTGTAGTGGCTGACAAACATGGTGAAACCCGTCTCTACTAAAAATACAAAAATTAACCAGGCATGGTGGTGCACACCTGTAATACCAGCTACTGGGGAGGCTGAGGCAGGAGAACTGCTTGAACCCAGGAGGCAGAGGTTGCAGTGAGCCAAGATTGCACCATTGCACTCCAGGATGGGTGACAAAGAATCCATCTAAAAAAAAAAAAAATTAACTCAGCTGAGAAATGACTACCAGAGTAAGGAATATGGGTGGTATTAATGAGCACAAACAAGACTATTTTAGTAGAATGACAGAGAAAAACTTGAACCTTCAATTAGGAACAAAAGAGGAAGTAGAGAAAGAGTGGACACCTCTTTGATATTTTCCTGTCAAAGAAACTAATGTGAGGTAATAGATGAAGGGAGGTATGAGGAGTCAACAAATAGTTAAACCTGATGATACCTAGTGGGTTGATACAACTTATCTCATAGGAAACAAGAGTAGTATTGTTGCATAGAGAACTACAGGAGCTATATTCTTAAGCAAATGATGAGTGGGATCTTGTGAACAAATGGAGATGACGGTGTTACATAAGAGCAAAGAAACTTTGGTGTCAGGATCCTTTACACTGCTACATTACTGAAGCCCCAAGTCTCTGTGTATGCAAGTTATATCTATCAGCATCCACCATACTGAAATTAAAACTAAAATAATTTTAAATATTTTAAAATGGTACATGTTAATAACATGGCTTTTGAGAAACAACTCTTCAAAACAAAAATTTGTTAATAGTGGCAGTTTTACATTTTTACAAATCTCCGAAATGTCTGACAGAAGATAGCTGCATTTCCATATTCACTATTCTGTAATGTTTTGTTTTCATTAAAGTACAAGAATATCTGACTTGACCTAGATATGTAGTTGGAAAGGAAACATTTAGTCTTTAGAGATAACTTGGTATTTTGTTACCATACCCAAACCCAACAAGTGGCATTTATTATTATTATTTTTTATTTTGAGATGGAGTCTTGCTCTGTCACCCAGGCTGGAATGCAGTGGTGCAATCTCAGTTTACTGCAACCTCCAGCTCCTGGGTACAAGCCATTCTCCTGACTCAGTCTCCCGAATAGCTGGAATTACAGGTAGGCGCCACCACACCGAGCTACTTTTTGTATTTTTAATAGAGACAGTTTCACCTTGTTGACCAGGCTGTTCTCAAAATCCTGACCTCAAGTGATCCGCAGCCTTGGCCTCCCAAAGTTCTGGGATTGCAGGCATGAGCCACCGGACTAGGCCAACAAGTGATAATTTCTTAAAGGTTAGTTGTACTGTACAATCTAAAAACACTGATGAACTTATACTGGTACGTTAAAAACCAGTCTATCTTGTATTCTGGATCTTCTACTTATAAACGATTACATAAACCCACGGTCATAGCAGCAGTACTCACAATAAAAAGCAAGGGAATTCTGAGACACCACAACAGGGATGAACGTTAAGAACACTATGCTAAGTGAAATAAGCCAGTCATAAAAAGATAAAAGTTCTATTATTCCATTTATATGAGGTACCTAAAGCAGCCAAATTCAGAGAGACAGAACGCAGAATGGTGGTTGCCAGGAGCTATAGGCTAAAGAGTAAGCTGTTTATGGGTAATAGTTTCAGATTTGCAAGATAAGATTGGGTGTACAACAATGTGAATGTACTTCACACGGACTTAAACACTTAAAAATATGGAAACTTTTATATTATGTGTATTTTACAACTTAAAAATCAATTTCATCAGAACAAAGTATTAGGATACTGTCAGTCTCACAACAGCAGTTGATATAACTTACCCAAAATTTCTATTTTTCATATGAAAGCTCACATTCTATCACTAGCACCTGATACTGTCAGTTATTTCCCTTAAAGTGACAGGCTCACTGTATTCATTGCAGAGAAAACATCTGCTAAATTTCAAGTCTAAATAAAAGTTTGTCTGTTGGTCATTCATTCAAAAATAAAACTTTTAATTAAATAAGATTCTTTCAAATAAAAGCCAGTAAATAAAATTACATTAAAAAGCAGCTCAATCAGAGAACGATCCAAGATGGCCGATCGCTAACATCCTGGGATTGCAGCTCTCAGGGAAGGCACGGAGAACTAGAGGACGCCACACTTTCAGACAAATTCTGGTCGCTCCCAGAGCAGAAGATCCCCCAGTGGAGGAAACACACGGGTGGCCAGCGCGACTCTCATGGCCGGCGCAGCGGTTCCACCGGCACCTCTGCGCGGCAGCTCTCGGAGCAGAGCAAACAGGTTCGGAGGACCCCCAAGGGCCCCAGCAGGACACCAGAGCCCAGCGCAGTGGCTGTGACGGCACCTCGGCGCGGTAGCGCTCCGCCCAGAGTAAACGGGACCGGTTCCCCTTCTGACCGACGTTTGGAGCCCCGGGAAGGCAGAGTCACCTACTACGGACACAAGAAGGAAGCCAGACAGGAGAATCCTGGGCAGAAAAGCACCATCAGTTTTAACGCAGCTGCTCTGGCCCTGGGAACTAACAACCTGGACGTCTACTCAAGAGACCTAATCTGAAAGTTGCTAATTTCAAAGACGACAGGAGGATAAATTTACAATGATGGGAAGAAACCAGCGTAAAAAAGCTGAGAATACTCAAAGTCAGAATGCCTCTCCCTCTAAAGATGATCACAGTTCCACATCAACAATGGAACAAGGCTTGATGGAGAACGAGCGCCTCCTGATGACAGAATCACTCTTCAAGGAATGGATAATAACAAACTTCGGTGAGTTAAAAAAAAATGTTGTAGCCCAACGTAAAGAAACTAGGAACTTTGAAAAAAGGTTTGATGAAATCCTATTGAGAATAGACAACTTAGAGAGGAGTATGAGTGAATTAATGGAACTGAAGAATACAATACAGGAACTCCGAGAAGTATGCACAGGTTTAAACACTCGAATTGTTCAAGCAGAAGAAGGGATATCAGAGGTCAAAGTCCAACTTAATGAAATAAAACGCGAAGAAAAGATTAGAGAAAAAAGGATAAAAAGGAATGAGCAATGTCTCCAAGAAATGTGGGACTATGTGAAAAGACCTAATTTACGTTTGATAGGTGTACCTGAATGCGACGGAGAGAATGAATCCAAGCTGGAAAATACCCTTCAGGATATTATTCAGGAAAATTTTCCTAAACTAGCAAAGCAGGTCAACATTCAACCCCAGGTAATACAGAGAACACCACAAAGATATTCCTCAAGAAGAGCAACCCCAAGGCACATCATCATTAGATTCACCAGGGTTGAAACGAAGAAGAAAATACTAAGGGCGGCCAGAGAGAAAGGTCAGGTTACCCACAAAGGCAAGCCTATCAGACTTACAGCAGATCTCTCGGCAGAAACTCTACAGGCCAGAAGAGAGTGGGGGCCAATATTCAACATCCTCAAAGAACAGAACCTTCAGCCCAGAATTTCATATCCAGCCAAACTAAGCTTCACAACTGAAGGAAAAATAAAATCTTTTATGAACAAGCAAGAACTCAGACATTTTATTACCACCAGGCCTGCTTTACAAGAGCTTCTGAAAGAAGCATTACACACAGAAAGAAACAACCAGTATTATTAGCCTTTCTAAAAATACACCAAAAAGTAAAGAGCACCAACATAAAGAAGAATTTACACCAACGAATGGATAAAACAGCCAGTCAACATCAAATGGCAGTAACCCTAAATTTAAACTGACTAAATCCCCTAATCAAAAGACACAGCCAAAACCCAATGGCATGTTACATCCAGACCTGTTTCACATGCAAGGATACACAAAGACTCAAAACAAAGGGATGGAGAAAGATTTACCAACCAAATAGAGAGCAAAAATAAATAATAAATAAATAAAAAGCAGGAGTTGCAATTCTCGTATCGGATAAAATAGATTTTAAAGCAACAAAGATACAGTGGTAAAAGGATCAATGCAACAACAAGAGCTAACGATCCTAACACCCAGATACGAGACTTAGATGCAATGAGACAGAACATTAATAAGGATATCAAGGACTCGAACTCAGATCCGGAACAAGTAAACTTAATAAATATATAGAGAGCTCTCCACTTCAAATACACAAAATATACATTCTTGTCAATATCACATCACACCTACCCATAAGCTTAAATGAAACATTGACTGGCCATCATTAATACCCAATTTTTTTCAAAATAAAGCAATATTTCCATTTACTCTCCCTCTTTCTTTCTCTCCTTTACTTATTTTTATTTTTTCTTTCCTTCTCTCAAAAAAAAAGAAATCAACTTGTAAACCTCTAGATCCAGGTCAGCAATGTCTCTCTCATTGCTTGATTTCCTTTCTTCCCTTCCCTCCCTCCCTACCGTCCTTCTTCCCTCCCTTCCTGCCTTCCCCCCACCACCAAAAAAAAAAAAAAAAAAAAAAGCAGCTCAATCAATTACCCTACCCCACCCCCAGATGGAGTCTTGCTCTGTCACCTAGACTGGAGTGCAGTGGTGCAATCTCAGCTCACTGCAACCTCTGCCTCCCAAGATCAAGCAATTCTCCTGCCTCAATGTCCCGAGTAACTGGGATTACAGGTGCTGGCTAATTTTTGCATTTTTTTTTAGTACAGACAGAGTTTCACCATGTTGGCCAAGCTGGTCTCAAACTCCTGACCTCGTGATCCACCCACCTTGGCCTCCCAAAGTGCTGGGATTACAGGCATGAGCCACCACACGCCATCTCAATTCTTAATTAAAATCACACAAGGGCTTTTCCTAAAGACCACTGTACCAGCCAGGAGCAGTGGCTCAAGCCTGTAATCCCAGCACTTTGGGAGGCCAGGGCAGATGGATCATCTGAGGTCAGAAGTTCAAGATCAGACTGACCGGCATGGTGAAACCCCATCTCTACTAAAAATGCAAAAATTAGCTGGGCATGGTGGTGCGCAACTGTAATCCCAGCTACTCAGGAGGCTGAAGCAGGAGAGTCGCCTGACTCCAGGAGGCAGAGGTTACAGTGAGCCGAGATCATGCGATTGCACTCCAGGCTGGGCATCTAAAGCGAAACCTCGTCTTGTGGCGGGGGGGGGGGGGGGGCGGCGGCGGCAGAGAAAAGCACACTTACTTTTGATATGCTGAAGCACTCCATCCACAATCCCTATTTTACCAGGTTATTTTAAAGCCATGTAGTTAATGACTGAGAATTAATAAACTTAAGTTTGTAGTGCTTCATCATGAGCATTTTCTAAGTGAAGGTGATAGTGAAGAACACAAAAGAGTTGCTATTACTGTTTGTTGCCACTGCCTTGATTTATGTTAAGGACAGTAATTTTATCCACCATTATTCTAGCAACATCAGTGCCAGTGGTCAACACAGTAAAAAGGCAGTCTTGCTATTATGTAAACAGTTTTAATCTTACATTATTCCTGAAACAGTACTGGAGACCCAAGGGTACACAAGAAAAAAACTTTTGAGAACTGCTGAATAAGAGCATGAACAGGCATTCAAAAGGAAAGAATATATGGGTACAAATTAATGGCACAGTGTTAAGAAATTTCTCTTTGTATAGTTTATTCAGAGAACAAACAAAAATCCAGAACCAAACATAAAGCAAAATCATCAGGTAAAAGCAAGATGAGGGGTATGATATTGAATGTTTAAGAAAATACAAAGGCCGGGTGCGGTGGCTCACACCTGTAATCCCAGCAACGTTGGGAGGTCAAGGAGAGCAGATCACGAGGTCAGTTCGAGACCAGTCTGACCAACGTGGTGAAACCCCATCTCTACTAAAATTACAAAAAATTAGCCAGACATGGTGGTACACGCCTGTAATCCCAGCTCCTGAGGTGGCTGAGGCAGGAGAGTCGCTTCAACCTGGGTGGTAGAGATTGCAGTGATCCAAGATCAAACCATTACACTCCAGCATGGGCAAAAGAGCAAGACTCAGTCTCAGGAAAAAAAAAAAAAAGAAAGAAAAGGAGAAAAAAGAAAATGTAAAGAAAAGGAGGTTGATCAGCTACGTGCAGTGGCTTATGCCTGTAATTGGAACAATTCAGGAAGCTGATGAGGGAGCATCATAGAGAGGTCAGGAGTTCAAGACCTGCCTGGGCAACGTAAGACCCTGACTCTAAAACACATATAAAAAACTTAGCTTTGAGAGGCTGAGGCAGGAGGATATCTTGAGCCCAGCAGGGAGGCTGCACTGAGCCAGGAACAGGACCACTGTACTCCAGCCTAAGTGGCTGAGTAATATCCTGACTGAAGTCGGAGCGGGAGGAGGGAGATAAAGCAGTTCAGCAGAATGGAAAAATAACTTGACCAGAAAAATGTGGTATAAACTGCCAATCAAAACAAAAAACCCACTTGAGGTCAGAGGTTATAAATTTAAGGTGAGACTAATAATGTGTTTTCCAATCATCCTTCACGTTTTTCTAAGAATAAGAATATTCTCGTCCTTTAAAAATCAAATGCTTAGGCCAACACGGTGGCCCCCCAACTTGTAATCCTAGCACTTCGGGAGGCTGAGGTGAGAAGATGGCTTGAGCTCCAGGAGTTTGAGGCCAGCCTAGACAACATAGGGAAACGGAAACCTCATCACTGAAAACAAAATACAAAAACTGGCCAGTCATGATGGCATACATTTGTGTGGTCCTATCTACTCACGAGGCTAAGGCAGGAGGATCACCTGGGACCAGGGAAGGTCAAGGCTGCAGTGGGCTGTGATCGCACCACTACATTCCAGCCTGGGCTACGAAGTTTAATACTGATGATTATGTATCAAGCACTGTGTTTTGGGTAGCCTAGCTACATTTAGTCAGTCCAGAAACTTAAATACTATGGTATATCCTATGAGCAACCCTCTTGAATGTATTGTGTAGTCGGGCGCGGTGGCAGGGGCCTATAGTCCCAGCTACTCAGGAGGCTGAGGTGGGAGGATCGCTTGAGCCCAGGAGTTCTGTACTGTAGTGCGCTATGCCGATCAGGTGTCCGAACTAAGTTCAGCATCACTACGGTGACCTCCCGGGAGCAGGGAACCACCAGGTTGCCTAAAAATGGGTGAACCGGCCCAGGTGGGAAATGAAGCAAGTCAAAACTCCCATGCTGATCTGTAGTGGGATAGTGCCTGTGAATAGCCACTGCACTCCAGGCTGGGCAACATAGCGAGATACTGGCTCTTAAAAAAAGAAAGTATTGTAGCCAGACGTGGTTGCTCACGCCTGTAATCTCAGCACTTTGGGAGGCCGAGGTGGGTGGATCACGAGGTCAAGAGATCGAGACCATCCTGGTCAACATGGTGAAACCCCGTCTCTACTAAAAATACAAAAGATTAGCTGGGCGTGGTGGCGCGTGCCTGTAATCCCAGCTACTCAGGAGGATGAGGCAGAAGAATTGCCTGAACCCAGGAGGCGAAGGTTGTGGTGAGCCGAGATCACACCATTGCACTCCAGCCTGGGTAACAAGAGCAAAACTCCGTCTGAAAAAAAAAAGTATTGTGTTTAGGATCAATCCTAAACAGTATGCATACCATAAAAATACCCGATTAACTCACAAAATATTAGTATTTTTCTTTTCTTTTTTTTTTTTTTTGAGATGAAGTTTCACTCATCAGACTGGAGTGCAGTGGCGCAATCTTGGCTCACTGTAACCTCCACCTCCCAGGTTCAAATTATTCTCCTACATCAGCCTCCCAAGTAGCTGGAATTGCAGGCACTCACCACCACATCCAACTAATTTTTGTATTTATTACTAGACACAGGGTTTCACCATGTTGGCCAGGCTGATCTCAAACTCCTAACCTCAGGTGATCCACCCACCTAGGCCTCTGAAAGTGCTGGGATTACAGACATAAGTCACCGCACCTGGCTGGACTTATTTCTAAACAGAACATCAGAATCATCTATTTCAGAAAAATCGAATTCATCAAATGAATCTGTGGCCAACAACCATTTGAGAATGGTGTTAACATCACACATAGGAATGCTATGTTTTCTAGGATTTGACACTGACAGTGATCAAGAATTACTATATTCTGAAAATGAAAATACCACTACTAAAAACAGTGCTATAAATACAATGATGTCTTTTTTTCCAAAATCAATATATTAGAGTGATGTGAAAATAACAATTAAGGGGAGCTAGCTGGTGGTAGTTATCACTGGGTAAATGCTGCAGCCCCAAGCACCACTAGCGAATATTCTTGGGGCAAATAGGAAAGGGTTAAATAACCAAGATGACAACTGGATTTCAAACATGAAAAACATAAGACCCTATGGACAATTTAAAAACCTATTTGTGGCCAGGCATGGTGACTCACACCTGTAATCCCATCACTTTGGAAGGCTGACACGGGTGGATCACCTGAGGTCATGAGTTCGAGACCAGCCTGGCCAACATGGTGAAACCCTATCTCTACTAAAAATACAAAAATTACAGCTGGACGTGATGGCTCACCGCTGTAATCCCAACACTCAGGGAGGCCAAGGTAGGCAGATCATGAGATCAGGAGCTCAAGAACAGCCAGGCCACAATGGCAAAACACTGTCTCTACTAAAAAATACAAATATCAGGCTGGGTACAGTGGCTGTAATCCCAGCACTTTGGGAGGTCAAGGCGGGTAGATCACAAGGTCAAGAGATCAAGACCATCCTGGCCAACATGGTGAAACCCTGTCTCTACTAAAAATACAAAAATTAGTTGGGCGTGGTGGCACATGCCTGTAGTCCCAAGTCCCAGCGACTTGGGACAGGAGAATTGCTTGAACCCTGGAGGCGAGGTTGCAGTGAGCCGAGATCACACCACTGCACTCCAGCCTGGCGCCTGGCAACAGAGCGAAACTCCATCTCAAAAAAAAAAGAAAAAAATATTAGCCGGGCATGGCGGCAGGCACCTGTAATCCCAGCTACTCCATAGTCTCGGCAGGAGAACTGCTTGAACTCAGGAGGCAGAGGTTCCAGTGAGTCGAGATCATGCCATTGTACTGTAGCCTGGGCAAAAGAACAAGACCCACTCTTGGAGAAGGAAAAAAAAACAAAACAAAACAATATTAGCCAGGTGAGGTGGTGGGCGCCTGTAATCCCAACTACTCAGGAGGCTGAGGCAGGAGAATCACTTGAACCCAGTAGGTGGAGGTTGCAGTGAGCCAAGATCATGCCATTGTACTCCGTCTCCAAGGGATTTTTTTTTTTAGACGGAGTTTCGCTCCTGTTACCCAGGCTGGAGTGCAATGGTGCGATCTCGGCTCACCGCAACCTCTGCCTCCTGGATTCAGGCAATTCTCCTGTCTCACCCTCCTGAGTAGCTGGGATTACAGGCACTTGCCACCATGCCCGGCTAATTTTTTGTATTTTTAGTAGAGACGGGGTTTCACCATGTTGACCAGAATGGTCTCGATCTCTTGACCTCATGATCCACCCGCCTCGGCCTCCCAAAGTGCTGGGATTACAGACTTGAGCCACCGTGCCCGGCCGTACTCCATCTCCAAAAAAGAAAAAAGTATTTTTAAGATATTCTGCACAAGGTTTAAACAGAAACAGTAATAATTCTCAACCTTAATCAGAAAGGTTTTCCATAACAAACCAACCAAAATTTTATCTCAAGCTTAACAAATAAAATCAGGTGGGCATGGTAAATCAGGTTTCTAATCCGAACACTTTGGGAAGCCAAGGCAGGGGATTGCTGGAGCCCAGGCTGGAGACCAGCCTGGCCAACAAACCAAGTCTCCACTTGAAAAAATAAAATAATTCAGCCAGGTACAGTGGCCCACGCCTGTAATCCCAACACTGGGAGGCCAAGGCAGG
This sequence comes from Callithrix jacchus, assembly GCF_049354715.1. NCBI lineage: Eukaryota > Metazoa > Chordata > Mammalia > Primates > Cebidae > Callithrix > Callithrix jacchus. The sequence goes on along the minus strand of NC_133508.1, from coordinate 82,338,635 downwards.
CAGATCACCTGAGGTCAGGAGTTCAACATGATCTAGCCTAGTCAACATGGTGAAACCCCATCTCTACTACAAGTATAAAAATTGGCCGGATTTGGTGGGGCCCGCCTGTAAACCCAGCTACTCAGGAGACTGAGGCAGGAGAAATCACTTGAACCCAGGAAATGGAGATTGCACTGAGCCAAGATTGCATCACTGCACTCCAGCCTGGACAACAAGAGTGAAACTCCATCTCAAAAATAAATAGACTGGGCGTGGTGGCTCACACCTGTAATCCCAGTTCTTTGGGAGGCCAAGGCAAGTGGATCACTTGAGGTCAGGAGTTCAAGACCAGCCAGGCCAACATGATGAGAGCCTGTCTCTACCAAAAATACAAAAAATTAGCAGGGCATGGTGGTGCATGCCTGTAATCTCAGCTACTCAAGACACTGAGGTGCAAGAATTGCTTGAACCAAGGACGTGGAGGTTGCAGTGAGCCAAGATTGCACCATTGCACTCCAGCCTAGGCGACAGAGCAAGAATCCGTCTCAAAAAAAAAAAAAAAATAGCCAGATGTGGTGGTGGCTGCCTACCCAGCTACTCAAGAGGTTAAGGCAGAAGAATCCCTTTAGTCCAGGAGTTCAAGGTGGTGGTGAGCTATGATCGCATCACTGTACTCCAGCTTGGGTAACGGAATAAGACCCTGTCTTAACAGTAACAAAAATCTCTAGGGATGCAACCTAACATCTACCTTTTGGGTAAGCTTTTTAGTTAACTGTTATGCCCACTTCTGATTAATAAACATAGCCATGGGCCAGGTGCAGTGGCTCACGCCTGTAATCCCAGCACTTTGGGAGGCCGAGGTGAGGGGAATCATCTGAGGCCAGGAGTTTGAGACCAGCCTGACCAACATGGAGAAACCCCATCTCTACTAAAAATACAGTATCAGACGGGCATGGTGGCACATGCCTGTAATCCCAGCTATTTGGGAGGCTAAGGCAGGAGAATCACCTGAACCGGGAAAGTGGAGGTTGCGCCACTGCACTCCAGTCTGGGTAACAAGAGTGAAACTCCGTCTCCCCCCTCCACAAAAAAAAGGTAACTCTGCAGATCTGAGATTAAGAAAAAAAAAAAACAAACCACAGTCATATCAAGATAGAAAAGTTACAGGGAAGTACGTGAGACCAGCCAGGTAGTTCAAACCTATAATCCTAAACTTTGGAAGGCTGAGGCAGGGAGAACTGCTTGAGGCTAGGAGTTTTGAGACCAACCTTGGCAACATAGCAAGACCCCATCTCTCCAAAAAAAATTTAAAGTGAGCCAAGTGTAGTGGTATGTGCCTGTTGTCCTAGCTACTCAGGGGTTGAGGTGGGAGGATTGCTTAAACCCAGGAGTTCAAGATTATTGTGAGCCCAGACTGCACATTGCACTTCAGCCTGAGCAATAAAGCAAGATCTTGCCTATATGTATTAAAAAAATTTAATTTAAAAATAAAAATGAAACTGTTTTCATGTTATATTGTTCTTAGTTTATGTTTCAGATACAAATCTAACTGTACCATGTAAATAATCTTACCTCTCCACTTTATCTGCAGATGTAGAAGGAGCAGGAACATCTTCAATTCTGTAATAAAAAATTAAGGGGGGAAAAAGGTAAAACTGGAGGCAATTATTAAGCCTGAAAATAAAAATAAAATAAAATAAAAGAACTGTCATTTATTAAATACCCTAGTATTATTTACTTACTTACCTTCTCAAATTTAATTCTTACTCATTCAAATATTCAGGGCTAAAAATAAGTAGTAACTTCACAGCTATAACCACAGGGATGAAGAACAACTTAAAGGGGAGTACAGGCAGTGCTTTCAGCTACAGGTTAAGTAAGCTATCTGGGCCATTTGCCTAAATCTTTAAATGGTCTTGGATCCTTATCTACAAATTCTGTCACAGCCAGTTATTTACGTCAAATAGTTTTATTAAGGAGTCATTTTGACCAAATGGTCTAGCACAGAGCTTCTCAAACTACCTGTGGTTAAACGACTAAGTCTTTTATTTCCAGTCTGCAACCATAGGGTTTTAAAAATACAATGTCAGGGAGATGTCAAATTGCTTTGTTTCTAAATGCTTACTCCAAACTTTTGTACTTATCTTTTTGTAGACCAGTAGCAAACCAACACTAGTCTAGGAACCACACAATGTATCACAAATGTCCAAATAAGAGTTTGAATACTAAAAATAAACATCAAAATACTGTACATGCACTACAAACATTCAGGCACCACTGGCAACAAGAATATCCAAACTGCGGCCAGGCGCAGCGGCTCACACCTATAATCCCAACACTCTGGGGAGGCCGAGGCAGGTGGATCACCTGGGATCAGGAGTTCGTGATCAGCCCGGCCAACATGGCGAAACTCCACCTCTACTAACAATACAAAAATTAGCTGGGCATGGTGGCACGTGCCTGTAATCCCAGCTACTCTGGAGGCTAAGGAAGGAAAATCGCTTGAACCTGAGAGGCAGAGGTTGCAGTGAGCCAAGATCATACCACTGTACTCCACTCTGGATAACAGAGTGAGACTCCGTTCCTCCGCCCCCGCCAAAAAAATCCAAAATATTTTGTACCTATATCAGTGAGAGACTGTAATACAATCCTATTTAGCTAGCCATGATGGATGTAACTGGAGAGGATTCACCCTTCTAACTCGGACAACTAGATATAGCCAAAATATGTGAAGTATTGGAGATATTGAACAACTAGTAGACCACAACAGTGATCTCAGAGACAGTGAGGGGAATGAGGTGAGCCTAATGACTATCCCAGCTTACCTTGTGGAGTTTTATCCACAGCATACAGGCAGACCCAAACAGAGTCCAACAATCTCACCAAATTGAGGAGACAGTTTAGAAAGACCAAGGTGACTAGAACTTGTAGAACAGAATAACTAGAGAGAAGAGAGCCAACAAGCTCCAGAGATCTACAGAGGGTCCCCTCAGTCTGTGGCTAGGTTTTAATCAGCTTACTACATGAGAAAACTACTGAAGCCTGGAAGACAAACAACAGAAAGGAATAGATAAAAAACCTCAGAATTCACAAAGGTTCTAAAATAGTCCCAACATCAAGAGCAGAAAGTAATGCTTTAGTAATGGAGCCAAATTAGTACTAAAGAGTATTCCAGGCCTGCCTAAAGAAAACTTAAAAACCTCAAAAGGATTGGACTATTTCCAAATAACCATCCTAGAACAAAGCCAAAATATATCAAAAGAAACAAAACATCCAGCAACCAATAACAAATTTCATAATGTCTGATATCTCCCTCCCCCTCCAGAAAAAAATTATCAGGAAAACAAATGAAACAGAAAGTCAAACCTGTAGGGAAAATAATTAGGCAAGCATAGTGGCTCATATCTGTAATCCCCACACTCTGGATGGCTTCACTTGGAGGATCACTTCAGCCCAGGAGTTCAACACAAGCCTGAACAACATGGTCTTTGTATTTATAAAAAAAAATAAACGGTTTTGGCTGGGCACGGTGGCTCACGCCTATAATCCCAGCACTTTGGGAGGCCGAGGCGGGTGGATCACGAGGTCAAGAGTTCGAGACCATCCTGGTCAACAACGTGAAACCCCATCTCTACTAAATATACAAAAATTAGCTGGGCATGGTGGTACGCGCCTGTAGTCCCAGTTACTCGGGAGGCTGAGACAGGAGAATTGCTCGAACCCAGAAGGCGGTGGTTGCCGTGAGCCGAGATCGTGCCACTGTACTCCAGTCTGGGTAACAACAGCGAAACTCCGTCTCAAAAATAAATAAATAAACAAACAAACAAATGGTTTTAAATTTTATCTATTTATACAAAAAATAAAGTTAGCCAGGCATGGTGGCATGTGCCCATAGTTCCAGCTACTCAGGAGGCTGTGGTGGGAAGATTCCTTTAGCCCAAGAGGTCAAAGCTGCAGGAAGCCATGATCAAGCCACTGCACTCCAACCTGGGCAATACAGGGAGACTGCCTTTAAAAAAAACTAAACAGGCTGGGCTCGGTGGCTCACGCCTGTAATCCTAGCACTTTGGGAAGCCCAGGCAGGTGGATTGCCTGAGCTCAGGAGTTAGTGATCCACCTGGGCAACATGGTGAAACCCTGTCTCTACTAAAGTACAAAAAACTAGCTGGGCGTGGCAGTGTGCACCTGTATTCCCAGCTACTAGGGAGGCTGAGACAGGAGAATCACCTGAACCCAGGAGGTAGAAGTTGCAGTGAGCTGAGATCGAACCATTACACTCCAGCCTGGGTGACAGTGACACTCCGTCTCAAACAAAACAAAACAAAACAAAACAAAACACAAAACAAACAAGCACAATAGAAACACATCCAGAAATTATACAGATGTGGATATATTTAGTTATAAATATATCCCACAAGCTCACAAAGTTAAGAGAAAAGCATAGAGAAACAGATTTTTTAAACTCTGAAAGTCAAACTTTTAGAGATGAAAATACACGATAGGATGAACAATAAATTAGAACCTGATAAAAAAAAATTTACAAACCTAAAAACTATTCTAAAAGAAGAAGAAACTATTCTGAAAGAAGAGACAAAGACTGAAAAAAAAAAAAAAAAAAAAAGGCGGGAAGGGGGGCGCCAGGGAAGCCGAGGTGGAAGGATCATTTGGAGTTAAGAGCTCAAGGATGTAGTGCATGTTGCCTGTGAAAAGCCACTGCACTCCAGCCTGGATAACATGGAGAGACTCTGGGGAAAAAAAAATTTGATTTAAAAACAAAAACAGCTGTGCACAGTGGCTTACGCCTGTAATCCTTGCACACTGGGAGGCTGAGGAGGGCAGGATCACCTGAGGTCAGGAGTTTGAGACCAGCCTGACCAACATGGAGAAACCCATCTCCACTAAAAATACAAAATTAGCCAGGCGTGGTGGCTCATTCCTGTAACCACAGCTACTCGGGAGGCTGAGGCAGGAGAACTGCTTGAACCTGGGAGGCAGAGGTTGCAGTGAGCCAATCGCGCCGTGGCACTCCAGCCTGGGCAATAAGTCTCAAAAAAAACAAAAACAAAAAAAAGTCCTGCTTATACATTAATGCTTATACATTAACCAGGGGCGGTGGGGGAGGGGGGACCAAAAAACAGAATTCAACCCTGATTCTGTTTGTAATGTGGTTTTTCATTTGCCTGATTTTTCATTTTTTAATTGCTGGTTTCCAGCAATTTAATTATAGTGTACAATTTGATTACATGTGATTTTCTTCACATTTCTTTCGCTTGGGTTTGTAGATTCTTGGATCTGTGGGTTTCTACTTTCTCATCAAAATTAGAAAAAAAAAGTTTTGTTTTTTTTTTTTTTGAGATGGGACTCTCACTCAGCTAGTCTCAAACTCCTGACTTCAGGTGATTCACCTGCCCTGGGCTCCCAAAGTGCTAGGATTACAGGCGTGACCCACTGTGCTCAGTCTAGAAATGTTTTGATTACCATTTATCTTCCTAATTCACTGCTCCCACCCTATGCTGCCACCAAATACCTTCAAGGACTCTATGCAATTTTCCAGTATCTTTTAAACAAACCCATTTGGTAAGAGCTAGTTTTTAATTGGATAAACTAAGTCACAAATAAGGCAACTGTCAGCTGGATGTGGTGGCACACATTGATACTCCCAAATATTCCAGAGGCTAAGGTGGGATGATAGGCCTAGGTGGTTTAGTCCAGCCTGTGTAGCACAGCAAGACCCTCATCTCTAAAAAAAAATAACTAAGTCAATTGTCAATGTCTATTATTAAAGCTTAATTCCTCTCTATTTTTAAGAACACTTCTTTATATATCATGTAAAGTCCAGGAACAGGACAATTATTTTTCTAAACTTTCCTCCTCCTGCTATCCCAAAATGTAACTGGGAAAAAAGCTACAAAGCTGGACGGGTACACAGCAGCCAGACCATTTACTTTTGATGCCAACCTAAGGTTTAACATTTTTTATTGTAAAGTCAGGAGTCACTAAAAATACAATCAAATTTACTTTTTTTTTTTTTTTTTTTGAGACAGAGTTTTGTTTTTGTTACCCAGGCTGGAGTGCAATGGCGCGATCTCACCTCACTGCAACACCTCCACCTCCTGGGTTCAGGCAATTCTCCTGCCTCAGCCTCCTGAGTAGTTGGGATTACAGGCACGTGCCACCACGCCCAGCTAATTTTTTGTATTTTTAGTAGAGACGGGGTTTTACCATGTTGACCAGGATGGTCTCGATCTCTTGACCTCATGATTCACCCACCTCGGCCTCCCAAAGTGCTGGGATTACAGGCTTGAGCCACCGTGCCTGGCCTCAAATTTACTTTTTATACACTATCACTGCAATATAAAAGATTCTTTGAAGTGAATACCATTAAAAGCAAAGAACCAGTAAAAACACTACTAATTAGTGATAAATTTACTTCTTGCTCAGCAGAAGCCTTGACAAATAGAAAACAGATTGAACTCTGGTACAGTTGGGAAAAAAAATGAATTAAAGCAATGTTTCTCAAATTTTAGCCTGTATGCAAACTATCTGGAAAACTGTTAAACAGTTTGAACTCCATCCCCTGCAGTTTGAGTCAGAAGATTTCGGGTAAGGTTCAAGAATCTGCATTTCTAACAACTGCCCAGACGACACATTCCCCAGGTTCTGGAACCATGCTCTGAGGACTACTGGATTAGAACAAAAATTATAGACCAATGTTCATATCCTATCTGAGCAATAGCTATGTCTGATCCAGTTGGGTTTTTTTTGAGAATGGCGTCTTACTCTGTGACCCAGGCTGGAGTGCAGTGGCGCCATCTTGGCTCACTGCAAACAACTCCCAGGTTCAAGCAATTCTCCTGCCTCAGCCTCCAAAGTAGCTGGGATTACAGGTGCCTGCTACCACACCCGGCTAATTTTTTTTTTTTTTTTTTTTTTGAGACGGAGTTTCGCTCTTGTTACCCAGGCTGGAGTACAATGGCGCAATCTCGGCTCACCGCAACCTCCGCCCCCTGGGTTCAGGCAATTCTCCTGCCTCAGCCTCCTGAGTAGCTGGGATTACAGGCACGCGCCACCGTGCCCAGCTAATTTTTTTGTAATTTTTAGTAGAGACAGGGTTTCACCATGTTGACCAGGATGGTCTCGATCTGTTGACCTCGTGATCCACCCGCCGCCTCGGCCTCCCAAAGTGCTGGGATTACAGGCTTGAGCCACCGCGCCCGGCCTAATTTTTATATTTTTAGTAGAGATCAGGTTTCACCATGTTGGCCAGACTATTCTCAAACTCCTGACCTTGAGGAACACCTCAAGTGATCCTCCGGCCTCAGCCTCCCAGAGTGCTGGGATTACAGGTGTGAGCCACCAGGCCACGCCTGATACAGTTACTTTTTAAAATGTTAATTCTAGTAGTCACTACATGTAAAACTATGAAGCTATGACTTAATCTGGATTTCTGATTTCCTTAAAAAAAACATAATGAATTTTTAGAATGAGTATGAAAACAGGAAAGTACTAGAGGAAATCATAGGAAAATTACTTAGTAATTATCTGGAGAAGGCCTTTCAAAATCCAGAAATCAGACTGGGTGCAGGGGCTCTCTCCTGTAATCCCAACACCTTATGAGGCCAAGGTGGGAGGACTACTTGAGCTCAGGAGCTTAAAACCAACCTGGGCAATATAGCGAGACCTGTCTCTACCAAAAACAAAATGAGCTGGGGCATGGTGGTGTATGCCTCTAGTCCCAGCTACTCCAGAGACTGATGCAGAAAGACTGCTTGAGCCCAGGAGATGGAGCCTGCAGTGAGCTATGATCATGCCACTTTACTCCAGCCTGATGACAGAGCAAGATCTCGTCTCAAATAAATAATAAATCCAGAAACCATGGGATATCGATAGATTCTACTCTATCTAATTCATTTCGCAAAAGGTTAACTTAGCAAATATACATAGAATCTTACCATCAACAGGATATAAAAAGCCCAATAAGAATCAATTTAATATAAACAAACACATTCACAAAAAAACCAAACACAAACACTTGACCACATGTTCCTGCTCATTCTTATGAGAAACCAAAAAAAAGCTATACTAAGAAATTATGTTTTATCCATCAAATAGTCAAAGATAGGTTAAGGAGAAATTGGCATTCCCATACACTGCTAACAAAAGTTCAAGGCTGGGGAGGGTGGCTCACTGCTATAATCCCTGAACTTTGGCATCTGTAATCCCAGCTATTTGAGAGGGTGAGGCAGAAAAGACTGCTTGAGGCTATGAATTCAAGACCAGGCTAAGCAACAAAATGAGACCTCTTCTCTATTTCAAAAAATTAATTAAAAAAAAGAAGTAGGGCCGGGCACAGTGGCTCACGCCTATAATCCCAGCACTTTGGGAAGCTGAGGCAGGTGGATCACGAGGTCAAGAGATCGAGACCATCCTGGTCAACATGGTGAAACCCCGTCTCTACTAAAAATGCAAAAAATTAGCTGGGCACGCTGGTGCATGCCTGTAATCCCAGCTACTCAGGAGGCTGAGGCAGGAGAATTGCCTGAACCCAGGAGGCAGAGGTTGAGGTGAGCAGACATCACACCATTGCACTCCAGCCTGGGTAACAAGAACGGAACTCCATCTCAAAAAAAAAATTAGCTGGGCATGGTGGCGCGTGCCTGTAGTCCCAGTTACTCAAGAGGCTGAGGCAGGAGAATTGCTTGAACCCAGTAGGCGGAGGCTGCAGTGAGCCAAGATCGCGCCATGGCACTCCAGCCTGGGTAACAAGAGCGAAACTTCATCTCAAAAAAAAAAAAAAGTGAATGATGGCCGATCGCTAACATCCCGGGATTGCAGCTCTCAGGGAAGGCGCGGAGAACTAGAGGACGCCACACTTTCAGACAAAGTCTGGTCGCTCACGGAGCAGAAGATCCCCCAGTGGTGGAAACACACGAGTCGCCAGCACGACTCTCGTGGTTGGCGCAGCGGTTCCACCGACACCTCGACGCGGCAGCGCTGGGAGCAGAGTAAACTACTACGGAAACAAGAAAGAAGCCCAACAGGAGAATCCTGGGCAGAAAAGCACCATCAGTTTTAACGCAGCTGCTCTGGCCCTGGGAACTAACAACCTGGACGTCCACTCAAGAGACCTAATCTGAAAGTTGCTAATTTCAAAGACGACAGGAGGATAAATTTACAATGACGGGAAGAAACCAGCGTAAAAAAGCTGAGAATACTCAAAGTCAGAATGCCTCTCCCTCTAAAGATGATCACAGTTCCACATCAACAATGGAACAAGGCTTGATGGAGAACGAGCGCCTCCTGATGACAGAATCACTCTTCAAGGAATGGATAATAACAAACTTCGGTGAGTTAAAAAAAAATGTTGTAGCCCAACGTAAAGAAACTAGGAACTTTGAAAAAAGGTTTGATGAAATCCTATTGAGAATAGACAACTTAGAGAGGAGTATGAGTGAATTAATGGAACTGAAGAATACAATACAGGAACTCCGAGAAGTATGCACAGGTTTAAACACTCGAATTGTTCAAGCAGAAGAAGGGATATCAGAGGTCAAAGTCCAACTTAATGAAATAAAACGCGAAGAAAAGATTAGAGAAAAAAGGATAAAAAGGAATGAGCAATGTCTCCAAGAAATGTGGGACTATGTGAAAAGACCTAATTTACGTTTGATAGGTGTACCTGAATGCGACGGAGAGAATGAATCCAAGCTGGAAAATACCCTTCAGGATATTATTCAGGAAAATTTTCCTAAACTAGCAAAGCAGGTCAACATTCAACCCCAGGTAATACAGAGAACACCACAAAGATATTCCTCAAGAAGAGCAACCCCAAGGCACATCATCGTTAGATTCACCAGGGTTGAAACGAAGGAGAAAATACTAAGGGCAGCCAGAGAGAAAGGTCAGGTTACCCACAAAGGCAAGCCTATCAGACTTACAGCAGATCTCTCGGCAGAAACTCTACAGGCCAGAAGAGAGTGGGGGCCAATATTCAACATCCTCAAAGAACAGAACCTTCAGCCCAGAATTTCATATCCAGCCAAACTAAGCTTCACAACTGAAGGAAAAATAAAATCTTTTATGAACAAGCAAGAACTCAGACATTTTATTACCACCAGGCCTGCTTTACAAGAGCTTCTGAAAGAAGCATTACACACAGAAAGAAACAACCAGTATTATTAGCCTTTCTAAAAATACACCAAAAAGTAAAGAGCACCAACATAAAGAAGAATTTACACCAACGAATGGATAAAACAGCCAGTCAACATCAAATGGCAGTAACCCTAAATTTAAACTGACTAAATCCCCTAATCAAAAGACACAGCCAAAACCCAATGGCATGTTACATCCAGACCTGTTTCACATGCAAGGATACACAAAGACTCAAAACAAAGGGATGGAGAAAGATTTACCAACCAAATAGAGAGCAAAAATAAATAATAAATAAATAAAAAGCAGGAGTTGCAATTCTCGTATCGGATAAAATAGATTTTAAAGCAACAAAGATACAGTGGTAAAAGGATCAATGCAACAACAAGAGCTAACGATCCTAACACCCAGATACGAGACTTAGATGCAATGAGACAGAACATTAATAAGGATATCAAGGACTCGAACTCAGATCCGGAACAAGTAAACTTAATAAATATATAGAGAGCTCTCCACTTCAAATACACAAAATATACATTCTTGTCAATACCACATCACACCTACCCATTAGTTTAAATGAAACATTGATTGGCCATTATTAATACCCAATTTTTTTCAAAATAAAGCAGTATTTCCATTTACTCTCCCTCTTTCTTCCTCTCCTTTACTTATTATTTTTTTTTTTTCTTTCCTTCTCTCAAAAAAAAAGAAATCAACTTGTAAACCTCTAGATCCAGGTCGGCAATGTCTCTTTCATTGCTTGATTTCCTTTCTTCCCTTCCCTTCCCTCCCTCCCCGCTTCCTCCCTACCGTCCTTATTCCCTTCCTTCCTGCCTTCCTCCCCCCTCCAAAAAAAAAAAAAAAAAATTAGCCAGGCATGGTGGCAGGTGTCTGTAATCCCAGCTACTCAGGAGGCTGACGCAGGAGAATCACTTGAACCCAGGGGTTGCAGCTCGCCAGTATTGTGCCACTGTACTCCAGCCTGGGAAACAGAATGAGACTCGATCTCAAAAAAAAAGGAAAAGAAAAATCGTAACTTGATTTCACATCTTTTTTTTTTTTTTTTTTTTTTCCCTTAAAGATGGGGTTTCACCATGGCTAGGATGGTCTCTATCTCCTGACCTTGTGATCTGTCCACCTCAGCCTCCCAAAGTGCTGGGATTACAGGTGTGAGCCACAGCACCCAGCATTTTTTTTTTCCAAATTTGTTTTTGAGATGTTTCTCTATATACTTTATTTTCCACTAGCTCCAAGTTTTTTTTTTTTTAATTGCATTTTAGGTTTTGGTGTACATGTGAAGAACGTGCAAGACTGTTGCATAGGTACACACATGGCAGCGTGGTTTGCTGCCTTCCTCCCCTTCAACTATATCTGGCATTTCTCCCCAGATTATCTCTCCCCAACTCCCCACCCCCTGCTGTCCCTCCCCTATTGCCCCCCCAACAAACCCCAGTGTGTGATGCTCCCCTCTCTGTGTCCATGTATTCTCATTGTTCAACACCTGCCTATGAGTGAGAACACGCGGTGTTTGATTTTCTGTTCTTGTGTCAGTTTGCTGAGGATGATGGTTTCCAGGTTCGTCCATGTCCCTACAAACTCATCGTTTTTGATGGCTGTATAATATTCCATGGTGTATATGTGCCACGTTTTCCCTGTTCAGTCTATCATTGATGGGCATTTGGGTTGGTTCCAGGTCTTTGCTATTGTCAACTGTGCTGCAACGAACATTCGTGTGCATGTGTCGTTAATAGTAGAACGATTTGTAATCCTTTGGATATATACCCAGTAATGGGATCGCTAGGTCAAATGGAATTTCTATTTCTACGTCCTTGAGGAATTGCCATACCGTCTTCCACAATGGTTGAACTAATTTACACTCCCATCAACAGTGTAAAAGTGTTCCTATTTCTCCACATCCTCTCCAACATCTGTTGCCTCCAGATTTTTTTTTTTTTTTGGAGACAGAGTTTCGCTGTTGTTACCCAGACTGAGGTGCAATGGCACGATCTCGGCTCATCGCAACCTCTGCCTCCTGGGTTCAAGCAATTCTCCTGCCTCAGCCTCCCGAGTAGCTAGGACTACAGGCGCGCACTACCATGCCCAGCTAATTTTTGTATTTTTAGTAAAGACGGGGTTTCACCTTGTTGACCAGGATGGTCGCGATCTCCAGACCTCGTGATCCACCCGCCTCGGCCTCCCAAAGTGCTGGGATTATAGGCTTGAGCCACCGCGCCTAGCCGCCTCCAGATTTTTTAATGATCGCCATTCTAACTGGCGTGAGATGATATCTCAATATGGTTTTAATTTGCATTTCTCTAATGACCAGTGATGATGTAGCTCCAAGTTTTAAACCCAACCATGTTAGTTCAAATTAAAGGTTAAGAGGACTAGAAATAATTATGAATGATGCCAAAGAGTGATCTACATTTTTTTCCATAAGGAAAAATGTTGCTTTCATTTGAAAAGGCAAACTTTTGTTCATCCTATGGTTTTAACTTTTTCATATGTGGGAAAGAACACATAAAATTTACCATCTGAAGTGTACAGTTCAGTACAGTTAGGTGTATTCACTTTGCGATAAAACATATCTCCAGAACCCTTTAATCTTGCAAATCTCAACTTTATACCAATTAAATAACTTCCCTTTCCCCTCTTTTTCCCCAGCTTCTGGTAACCACTATTCCACTTTGTTTCAATGAATCTAACTTGATTCTATGTTGAAACTTTAGACACTTCCTGTGTGGAATCATGGAATACTGTCCTTTTTTTTTTTTTTTTTTTTGACAGGGTCTCACTCTGTGAGCACTACTTTACTATCTCACCAACAGTGTCCCAAGGGCTCAAATTTCTACATAGCCTTGCCAACACTTGTGTTTTTCCTTCTTGGTTTTTTTTTTTGAGATGGAGTCTCGCACTGTCACCCAGGCTATAGTGCAGTGGCATCATCTCGGCTCACTGTAATCTCTGCCTCCTGGGCTCAAGCAATTCTCCTGCCTCAGACTCCCGAGTAGCTGGGACTATAGGTGTGTGCCACCACGCCCAGCTAATTTTTTTGTATTTTCAGTAGAGAAGGAGTTTCACTATGTTGGCTAGGATGGTCTCAATCTCCTGACCTCGTGATCCACCTGCTTCAGCCTCCCAAAGTGCTGGAATTACAGGCATGAGCCACAGCACCCAAACTTTTTTTTTTTTTTTTTTTTTTTAATTACAGTCATCGGCCGGGCGCGGTGGCTCAAGCCTGTAATCCCAGCACTTTGGAGGCCGAGGAGGGTGGATCACGAGGTCAAGAGATCGAGACCATCCTGGTAAACATGGTGAAACCCCGTCTCTACTAAAAATACAAAAAATTAGCTGGGCATGGTGGCGCGTGCCTGTAATCCCAGCTACTCAGGAGGCTGAGGCAGGAGAATTGCCTGAGCCCAGGAGGCGGAGGTTGCGGTGAGCCGAAACCGCGCCATTGCACTCCAGCCTGGGTAACAAGAGCGAAACTCCGTCTCAAAAAAGCAAACAAACAACAACAAAAAAAATTACAGTCATCATAGTGAGTATGAGGTGCTATGTCACCGCTGGGTTTTCATTTGTTTGTTGTGAGACAGGGTCTTGCTCAATCGCCCAGGCTTAAGTGCAGTGGCACCATCATAGCTAACAGCAGCCTCAACCTCCCAGGATCAAGTGATCCTCCCACTTCAGCCTCCCAAAAAGCTAGAATTACAGGCATGTGCCACCACACCTGGCTAATTCATATTTTTTTGTAGAGGCGGGGTTTCGCCATGTTGCCCAGGTTGGTCTCAAACTCCTGGGTTTAGGTAATCTGCCCACCTCAGCCTCCCAAAGTGTGCTGGGACTAAAGGCATGAACCCAGTGGACACCTGTTTTTAAAAGTGGTGGCCAGACACAGTGGTTCACGCCTGTAATCCCAGCACTTTGGGATGCAGAGGAGGGTAGATCACCTGAGGTCAGATGTTTGCAACCAGACTGGGCAACAAGGCAAAACCCTTCTCTACTAAACACACAAAAAAATTAGATAGGCATGGTGGTGCACATCTGCAGTCCCATTTACTTGGGAGGCTGAGGCAGTAGAATCGCTTGAACCTGGGAGGCAGAGGTTGCAGTGAGCAGAGATTGTTCCACTGCATTCCAGCCTGGGTGACAAAACTCTCAGGGGGAAAAAAAAAAAAACAAAAAACTAAGAACTAGTTTGAAAGCTAAGAATGACAGGATTACATTAGCATTTAGATATGTGTTACCTTAAACAATACTGTTTTAATGGCAAACAGTATTATGAAGTAGCAAAAGCCAACCTAAGACTTTTTAGAGAATTGTGATCGGGTATCACTACTGAAGCAATGAAGCTGGTATCAAAGCCAATTCCAAGCCAGGTGAGGTGATGCACACCTGTAGTCCCAGCTACCCAGAAGGCTGAGGTGGAAGGATTGCTTGAGCCTAAGAGTTGGGAATTCAGCCTGGGCAACATAGAAAGATCCCCATCTCCTAAATTTAAAATATCTGAACTGAGGTTTCTCATTCCATTTTTTTTCCTACTGGTTTGGAAGTTATTTTATTCTTACAACAGTTATCCTCAAATTATGATGCATGTTCTTACCTAAAGTCTAAATTCACTCCATTTTCTTTATCCTACCCTTAAACATGAGGACCTTATAAACTTTACTTCTAAATGTCCCCTTAACTTACTTAACTGAGGTACACTGCTTTCATTGTTCTCTCACACTAATTAGATGGGGTAATGAGGGAATGAAAATGAAAATACTGGCTGGGTTTGGTAGCTTACATGGGTAATCTCAGCACTTTGAGAGGCCCAAGCAGGTAGATCCTTTGAGCCTAGAAGTTGGAAACCAGCTTAGGCAACATGGTGAAACTCATCTCTATAAAATAAATACAAAAATCAGCTAGCTGGGCCTTGTGCCTCAGCCTCCCAAGTAGCTTGAGTAGTAGTCCCACCTACTCGGGAGGTTGAGGCAGGAGAATCACTTGAGCCCAGGAGGTAGAGGTTGCAATGGGCCGAGGTGGCATCACTGCACTTCAGTCTGGGTAAAAGAGACCCTGCCCCCCACCACACACACAGCACATATAATTGCTCAGTTTTAGCTTTCAATTTATGGTGTCAGGAACTACTTAAATGGTTTGTTTTCTTCTAGCCACATATACATAAACTTTCTTTATGTATAACCTGCCAGGAAGCTAAGACTAAGTTCACTAATGACCTAACTCTGGCTAGACACAGAGGACCTGCAAGAGATAAAACACCTGGCCCTGTAGAGTGGCTCACACCTGTAGCCCCAACACTTTGGGAGGCCAAGGCAGGAGGATCGCTTGAGCCCAAGAGTCCGAGACCAGCCTGGGCAACACCAAGACCCTGTATCTACAAAAAATTAGCCAGGCGTGGTGGCACACAACTGTAGTTCCAGCTACTCAGGAGGATCGCTTGAGCACTGGAGTCCGAGGTTGCAGTGAGCTATGATCCCACCACTGCACTGTAGCCTGAAGAGCCAGACCCTGTCTCCAAAAACAGACACCTATCAGTGAAATACTGAATGCTACAGTTGTCTATGAAATATTATGAAAAGGAGCTCTTTTTTTAGTAATAGTTATAGCACGACTCCCAACCCCAATCTATACTGCTCCTATCGAACCAATAGGGAAAGAGGTAGGTTATGTAAGTTTGAAATTAAAATTGTATTTCCCATGAGTTGCCAGGTGATTCTCAGGGTGACTTGAGAACCACTGCTCTGCAAGTCGGCAGAGAAAACAAAAAGGGGTAAGCAGAGATATAAGTAAATCTCTAGTAACTATACATACACTAAGACATAATCATGTCAGTGTAAGCCTACAGAATATTAATTTTTAAAAACTTCACAACAACCATTCCTTTTACAGGGAAGGAAGCTAACCTCTAAAGTGCATATTAGAGAAAAAAATAGAACCAGATCCTCAAAAAGATAAGGCAAGAATGGGAAATCAGACCTACTCTATGGAAAATAGCACCTGTTTCCTTGAACTCACGTAGTGTTTCCCTCCACTGTTCAAAAAATACACGAGCCTGAGTAGCACTGTGCCACTTTCAAAGCAATCCTATCTTATTTCCCTCCAGTTCTTCTCCACTTCGTGCATCCTACTGCGGATTCACCTAGCAACCAAACACTGCTGGTGAGAGCTCCAGACAGCGCTTCCTGAAGACGCTTTGCCTCCGGGTAACGTTCCCCCAAAACAGGCAACACCTCCAAAGTATAAAGAACTACAACCCTCCCTACCACAGGCAGGAGCTCACTGAGTCGGAGGGAGCGATAAGGATCCTCCAGGATAAGAAGTGAGCTAGGCGCGGGGGGAACTAGCCTAGCTACCCCCACCAAGCCAGTCCAAGGCTCCTGCTGGAGCGGGCTGCGGCCCCAAACAATGGAGTTTTCCCGCCTCCTCGAGGCCCCGCCCCCTACTCCGGAGCCAGCGAGGGAAGCAAACACACGCGCGCAAACCCCGCCCACAACAAGGCCCCGCCCACTCCCGACGCCCTGAGGTCCAGCCTCCTTCCTCGTGCAGGGTTTTTTTTTTTTTTCTTTTGGCGCCAAATCTCCGTTGGTTCTATTCCCAGGTTATCCAGGAACTCTACCCGAGGCACAAGCTGGGGACAGAAGGGGCGTGAGGGCCAACCCACGAGCCACGGCCCCGCCTCCCGGTCAACCGCCCCGGGACGCGGGAGGAAAGAGAGGGGCAGGCGATGAATACAGCCGCCGCTGCCCCCGGCAAGATGGCGGCCGCGAAAAGCGGGGCAAGGGGCGCCAGCCGACCGCCGTTACCACTGGAGCGCTAGGCTCTCAGCAAGAGAACTGCTCCAGTGACCAGGCCTCCCCGAACAGCGACAGTTGCTCCTAGGAAGGCAAGTACTCCCGCCCACAGGTCTATCCCTTCCTCGGAGCCCCCGTCCATTAGCCCTCCCCGCGGACTGGCCAGTGCCTAAAGCTTTCCACAGTCCCGCTTACTTGTCGGCAGAAACCAGCTCCGCGGCAGCGGCTGTGGACTCTGTAGCCATCGTTCCCCTGAGGTGGCGAACCAGCGACCGGAATAGAGCCTGTGAGAAAACAAGCAATTTGGAATACCAAGGACTTACTCAGGGACAGAAAATGGCAGATTGGAGACCCCGCGCGGCTGGGCCCTCTTATATATGATGGCCCTTGGCCCCGCCCATCCACTTCCGGATCTTCCTCTTCGGGTTTAAAGGGCCAGGACCAATACCCCCCGCCCCCAACCCGGCCTCCCACTATCCGAGGACACCTCCTGCCCTCTCCAGATGGCTCCGCGGGATTGTTGCCCTCCCTAGCCCGCCTTCTCCGATAAACAGCAACTTCCTCCTTCTCCAGCAAGACGCGTAAGAAGAACTGGAATCTTGACAGTGTAACTCCTGACAGGAATCCCCTGCGGTATCCACAGAAAGGAAAGCCAGTGCTGCTCTGCATGTGTAGGGCAAGTAGCCAAAGTCTCCTTCCGGCCTGGATACTGAGTAAGGTGACTTTCTGTCCGTCCTCTCAGTCGTAATGGATGGACACTCAAGAGCGAGGACGAATACAACAGCAGCGGCTACAACTGATCTGGATGACATCTGGGCCTCGGCAACAACTGACGCAAGAACAGTTTGTTCTAGGATTGGCTACAGCTGAAGCTATCGCTCTTGATTCAAAGCTCTGGCCGCAGCGGGAAACGTCTGGCTCCTCCCTTTGGACCCGCCCCCTTTGGCTGGCCCAATCCGCTGATACCATCCTCGTAAACCCTGCCCAGATTCCAAATCTGGCTGGTTTAATGCTCGCAGTGCTTTTCGTCCACTCCTGGCTGACTTGCTCAGTGACTACATGTGGGGGTACTGTGATTAGACGCTTTGAAGTTCGCCATCTTATTCAGTCTTAATAATGCTACTGGTGAGATCGGTGTTGGTCTATTTCTTAGAAAAATAAACCAAGGGGCAGGGCGTGGTGGCTCACGCCTGTAATCCCAGCACTTTGGGAGGCCGAAGTGAATGGATCACTAAGTCAGAAGTTCAAGACCAGCCTGGCCAAGGTGGTGAAACCCCATCTGTACTAAAAAATACAAAAATTAGCCACGTGTGGTGGCGGGTGCCTGATATCCCAGCTACTTGAGGGGCTGAGGCAGGAGAATCGCTTGAACCCACGGGATGAAGGTTGCAGTGAGCAGAGATCGTGCCACTGCACTCCAGCCTGGGCGACAGAATGAGACTACATCTCAAAAACAAAAACCAGGCTGGGCGTGGTGGCTCAAGCCTGTAATCTCAGCATTTTGGGAAGCCCAGGCGAGCAGGTCAGGAGTTCAAGACCAGCCTGACCAACATGGTAAAACCCCTTCTCTACTAAATATGCAAAAATTAGCCGGCGGGTGCCACGCGCCTGTAATCCCAGTTACTAGGGAGGCTGAGGCAGGAGAATCGCTTGAACCAGGGAGGCGGAGGTTGCCGTGAGCCGAGAGCACACCATTGCGCGCTCCAGCCTGAGCGACAGAGCAAGACTCCGTCTCAAAAAAACAGTAACCCAAGTTTCCAGCCGGACCAACATGATGAAGCCCTGTCTCTACTAAAAATCCCAAAAATTAGTCGGGCATGGTGGCAGGCGCCTATAATCCTAGCTACTCAGAAGGCTGAGGCAAGAGAATCACTTGAACTCAGAAGGCTGAGGCAAGAGAATCACTTGAACTCCAGCCTGGGCAATAGAGCGAGACTCCGACTCAAAAAAAAAAAAAAGATCAGGGAAGGTGTGACTTGTTCAGAAAGTTGCAAGACAAACCAATTATGGAAAGCAGTGTGCCTCATTTCCTGTAACTAGCTGATTGAAAAATAACTGTCAGGCTAAAAATCTGCACTTCATCATACCTGGAGCACATCCATTCCTTTTCACCATGGCCCAGTCTACACTGATCAGAGTAGGGGTTATTTCCCTTCAGGTTCCAGCATATTGGGAAAGATTCCTGGGAAGGTTTCTTACTCCAATCTGTCAAGGCTTGAAGAGGTTGAAATCTTTGGGGCTAGAGAGCTGGATGTGAAAAATGCTAATTCCTATGGCAAAGAGACATGGACTCTTCCATTATTAGCTAGGTGACATGAGCCAGGTCATGTAACCTGGATTGTAATGGAGTAACTGGGATTAAGATTAAGTGTAAAATAAGGACATGTTAGTAGCCACCTCTTAAGGATATTGTGAGAATTACAGTTAATTAGCACTGTGTTGGATTTATGCTAAGTACTCATTGAATGGCCTACCACAGTCTGAGGACATGGTAAATGGAGGGTGTTCGGAGGGAAGATCTCTCCAGAGTCCTTGCAGCCAGAGTTAGGGCCTGAGAAACCCTCTGCAATTACTGGTGTGACCCATTCATTCATTAAATTAATATTCACTGAGCAACTATGATGTTCAAGAATTTGTACTAGGTTCTGGAGACAAAAGACATAGACTCTGCCTTTGAGGAACTCAGAGAAATATATTTTAAAGTATATTTTAGGCTGGGTGTGGTGGCTCATGCCTGTAATTCCAACATTTCAGGAGAGTGAAGCTGGCGGATTACTTGAGGTCAGGAGTTCAAGACCAGCCTGGAAAACATGGTGAAAGTTTCACCTCTACTAAAAAAATACAAAAATTAGCCAGGCACAGTGGCTCACACCTGTAATCCCAGCACTTTGGGAGGCTGAGACAGGCAGATCACTTGAGGTCAGGAGTTCAAGACTAGCCTAGCCAACATAGTGAAACCCCATCTCTACTAAAAATACAAAAATTAGCCAGGTGTCGTGGCAGTCACCTGTAATCCCAGCTACTCGGGAGGCTGAGACAGGTGAAACACTTGAACCCAGGAGGCAGAGGTTGCAGTGAGCTGAGATTGCGCTACTACACTCCAGCCTGGGCAACAGAGTGAGACTCTGTCTCTAAATAAATAAATCGTCAGGTCCGGTGGCTCACACCTTTAATCCCAGCAATTTGAGAGGCTGAGGCAGGTGGATCACGAGGTCAAGAGATGGAGACCACGCTCACCAGCATAATGAAGCCCCATCTCTACTAAAAATACAAAAATTAGCTGGGCATGGTAGTGGGCACCTGTAGTCCTAGCTACTCAACAGGCTGAGGCAGGAGAATCACTTGAACCCAGGAGGCAGAGGTTGAAGCAAGCTAAAATCACATCACTGCAATTCAGCCTGGGCAACAGAGTGAGACTCTGTCTCTAAAAAGAATAATAATAAAAAATAAAAATAAGGCTGGTATGGTGGCTCATGTGTATAATCCCAACCCTTTGGGAGGCCAAGGCGAGCAGATCACCTGAGGTCAGGAGTTTGAGACCAGCCTGGCCAACATGGTGAAACCCCATCTCTACTAAAAATACAAAAAATTAGCCAGGCATGGTGGCTGATGCCTGTAATCCCAGCTACTCGGGAGGCTGAGGCAGGAGAATCACTTGAACCTGGGAGGTGGAGGTTGCAGTGAGCTGAGATAGTGCCATTGCACTCCAGCCTGGCAGCAGAACAAGACTCCATCTCAAATAAAAAAAAATACGAAAATCAGCTGGGCAAGATGACTCTGACCTGTAATCCCAGCTACTCAGGAGGCTGAGGCAGGAGAATTGCTTAAGCATAGGAGGTGAAGGTTATGGAGAGCCGAGAGTGCACCACTACACTCTCGGAGTGTAGTGGGCTACAGAGTGCGACCCTGTCTCAAAAAAAATAAATTAATAGATGACCAGGCGCTGTGGCTCACGCCTATAATCCCAGCACTTTGGGAGGCCGAGGCGGGCAGATCATGAGGTCAAGAAATCGAGACCATCCTGGCCAACATGGTGAAACCCCGTCTCCACTAAAAATACAAAAATTAGCTGGGAGTAGTGGCACACGCCTGCAGTCCCCGCTACTGAGGAGGCTGAAGCAGGAGAATTGCTTGAACCTGGGAGGCAGAGGTTGCAGTGAGCCAAGATCGTGCTACTGCACTCCAGCCTGGTGACAGATTGAGACACTGTCTCAAAAAAAAAAAAAGAAATTAGGCCAGGCACAGTGGCTCATGCCTATAATCCCAGCACTTTGGAAGGCTGAGGCGGGTGGATCACGAGGTCAAGAGATCGAGACCATCCTGGTCAACAAGGTGATACCCCGTCTCTACTAAAAATACAAAAATTAGCTGGGCATGGTAATGCATGCCTGTAGTCCTAGCTACTCGGGAGGCTGAGGCAGGAGAATTGCTTGAACCCAGGAGGCGGAGGTTGCGGTGAGCCGAGATCATGCCATTGCACTTCAGTCTGGGTAACAACAGCGAAACTCCATCTCAAAAAAAAAAAAAAAAACTTAATAGACCAGATGTAGTGGCTCAAGCCTGTAATCCCAGTACTTTGGAAAACTGAGGTGGGTGGATCACAAGGTCAGGCATCCAAGACCAGCCTGACCAACATGGTGAAACCCATCTCGACTAAAAATACAAAAAATTAGCTGGGCGTGGTGGCAGGCACCTGTAATCTCAGTTACTTGGGAGGCTGAGGCAGGAGAATCACTTGAACCTGGGAGGCGGAGGTTACATTGAGCTAAGATCAGACCACTGAACTCCAGCCCAGGTGGCAGTGCCAGACTCCAGCTCAAAAATAAATAAGTAGGCCAGGCATGGTGGCTCACACCTGTAAGCCCAGCCCTTTGGGAAGCCAAGGTGGGTGGATCATGAGGACAGGAGTTAAAGACCTGCCTGGCCAAGATGGTGAAACCCTGTCTCTACTAAAAATAGAAAAATTAGCCGGGCATGTGTGGCAGACACCTGTAATCCCAGCCACGTGCGCCCAGGCTGTTGCCCACGCTGGAGTGTGCTGGCATGATCTCAGCTCACTTCAATCTCCGCCTCCTAGGTTCAAGCAATTCTCCTGCCTCAGCCTCCTGAGTAGCTGGCATTACAGGCATGAGCCACCATGCTCAGCTAATTTTTGTATTTTTAGTAAAGACGGGGTTTTACCACATTGGCCAGGCTGGTATTGGTCTCCCGACCTCAGGTGATCCACCCACCTCAGCCTCTCAAAGTGCTGGAATTACAGGAGTGAGCCACCATGTCCAGCCTGCTTTCTTCATGAAACCCCAGGAATTAAAATTACCCGAAGACCAATAGTCCAAATAGGAGATTGGCAAATGAAGGATCTTGTGGAGGCTGAGTTTTCTTCTGCCAGTCTGTGGAATTATTTATGTGTTGTGTGTGTGATGCCTATAAAAATAGCTCAAATTGGCCGGGCGTGGTGGCTCATGCCCATAATCCCAGCACTTTGGGAGGCCAAGGCGTGTGGATCACGAGGTCAAGAGATCGAGACCATCCTGGTCAACAAGGTGAAACCCCGTCTCTACTAAAAATACAAAAATTAGCTGGGCATGGTGGTGCGCACCTGTAGTCCCAGCTACTCAGGAGGCTGAGGCCAGAGAATTGCTTGAACCCAGGAGGTGGAGGTTGCGGTGAGCCAAGATCATGCCATTGCACTCCAGTCCGGGTAACAGCGAAACTCCGTCTCAAAAAAAAAAAGCTCAAATTAATTGGCCAAAAGGAAAATAAGCACTTGAATCAAATATTTATTTTCTTTTTCTTTTTTTTTTTTTTTTGAGATGGAGTCTCACTCTTGTTGTCCAGGCTGCAGTGCAGTGGCGTGATCTCGGCTCACTATAACCTCCACCTCCCAGGTTCAAGTGATTCTCCTGCCTCAGCCTCCCGAGTAGCTGAGATTACAGGTGCCTGCCACTGAGCCCAGTTAATTTTTTGTTTTTTTAGTTGAGATGGGTTTCACCATGTTGGTCCAGCTGGTCTTGAACTCCCGACCTCAGGTGATCTGCACACCTCAGCCTCCCAAAGTGCTGGGATTACAGGCGTGAGCCACCATGCCGGGCTGAATCAAATATTTCTTAAAGGGAAGATAGGCTGGGCGCGGTGGCTCACGTCTCTAATCCCAGCACTTGGGAAGGCAGAGGCAGGCAGATTACCTGAAGTCGGGAGTTTTAGACCAGCCTGATCAGCATGGAGAAACCTCATTGCTACTAAAAATACAAAATTAGCCGGGTATGGTGGCCCATGCCTGTATTCCTAGCTACTCGGGAGGCTGAGACAGGAGAATCACTTGTACCTGGGAGACAGAGTTTGTGATGTGTCAAGATCACACCATTGCTCTCCAACCTGGGCAACAAAAGTGAAACTCTGCCTCAAAAAAAAGCTGGGGGGGGAGATAAAAGCTGTGGTACTTTTCAGTTCACATGACTTTAATCTTTGAGAAATGAAAACAGACTTAAAGATTAAGGGGAAAAAGCAGATGTCATCAAAATATAAATAGGTGGACTGGGCTGGGCACAGTGGCTCACACCTGTAATCCCAGCACTTTGGGAGGCCAAGAAAGGTGGATTGCATGAGCTCAGGTGTTTCGGCCAGCCTGGGCAACACGGTGAAACCGTCTATACCAAAATACAAAAAATTTGCCAGGTGTGCCAGTGTGTGCCTGGAGTCCCAGCTACTTAGGAAGCTGAGGCAGAATTGCTTGAACCCTGGAGGCAGAGGTTGCAGTGAGCTGAGATCATGGCACTGGACTCCATCCTGGGTGACAGAGTGAGACTTTGTCTCAAAAAAAAAAAATAGGTGGACTAAATTATACAAGTCAGATACTAGGTTGGCTAAAGGTTTTAAAGTTATAAACTGTTTTTTGGTCTCTACTAAAAATACAAAAATTAGTCAGGCATGGTGGCAGGCACCTGTAGTCCCAGCTACTCGGGACGCTGAAACACAAGAATTGCTTGAACCCATGAGACAGAGGTTGCAGTAAGCCGAGATCATGGCACTGCACTCCAAACTGGGCAACAGAGCGAGACTCCATTTCCATCTTAAAAAAAAAATAAAATGGCCGGGCGTGGTGGCTCACGTCTGTAATCCAAGCACTTTGGAGGCCAAGGTGGGAGGATCGCCTCGGGTCAGGAGTTCAAGACCAGCCTGACTAACATGGTGAAACCCCATCTTTAAAAAAAAAAAAAATTAATCTTACAAAAGAAATTCTTTTTGCACTGATGCAAACGACTATATTACCACAAGTTAAGAATACTCACAGATAGTTTCCGAATTCTAGAGGAACAAGGCAGAGAGAAACAAACACGCTCTAGATTTTGTTACAAGAGTATACCTCACTCCATTTGTTAAAGGCTGTAAATAGTTCAAAATATTTCCAGCCAGGCGTGGTGGCTCACACCTATAATCCCAGCACTTTGGGAGGCCGAGGCGGGTGGATCAAAGGTCAAGAGATCAAGACCATCCTGGTCAACAAGGTGAAACCCTGTCTCTACTAAAAATACAAAAATTAGCTGGGCATGGTGGTGCGCGCCTATAGTCCCAGCTACTCGGGAGGCTGAGGCAGGAGAATTGCTTGAACCCAGGAGGCGGAGGTTTCGGTGAGCTGAGATCGCGCTATTGCACTCCAGCCTGGGTAACAAGAGTGAAACTCTGTCTCAAAAAAAAAAAAAAAAAATATTTCCTTGACACTGAAAAATGAAACTGCCTAAATTCTAAAGGTCATTATTTTGACTAAATTCAAAAGGGTATTACATGATTTTTCTATAAATTGAGCATTGAAATAAAAGCACAACAAGGTACTCTTAAGGCATTAATCTGCTCTTTGCCAAAATTTGTAAAGGGTTATAAAAGGTTTTTTTTCCTTTTTATTTTTCTGAGTCATCATTTTGGCAAACTAAGTAATTTATGGTAGTCTGGAATTCTATTTCATAACATCAAGATATTTAACATATTTAACAGACTTTCCAAAATCAAACTTCAGTTTCAAAATTGTCTTTCCTGACACCTGGGTTTTCGAATACTTCCGAAGAGCCCCTGGAGTGTCCAGAAAAGAGAGGTAAACAGGATTACTTGAAATGTTTAGGTACACTTTGCACAGTGGCAGTATCGTAGCCAATGAGGTTTATCCAAGGCACGATTATTGCTCATTGAAAACTTTTCCTAATACCCCGCCATAATGACTTGAAATACAGCCCGCAATGGCAATTTTTGACAGTCTCTATGGGGACTGCATAAGAAAAAAAATAGAAATATTTAGGTACATGGAACTGTGTTCAGTCTTCTTTAGGTTATATTTTGGTGAATAATACTAACATATGTTCCAAAATTGTATGGAATTTCTAAAATTCTAATGTCTGAGTATATGCTATCAATCATAATTAAAGTTGTTAAGTTTTTGTAAACCATGGAGATAATCAAACTTCTTTTTCAATTGTGCTTCTAAATACCCTGAACTTTTGGTTATTCATAGACAATTATGGTTATTGTTTTGTTTTAATCCTTTTTGAAACATTGTTTATAATAAGCTACAGAACTTTGACAGGTGCTCTCAAATACAGATTTCTGATAACTTTGGAGATTGTAACATTGGAATAAAGGAAAAACATACAGGACTCATTAAGAGCTAAAATGTTCACAAATATCAAGCAAAGCAAGAGTTAACTGAATGTACTCAGGAAACTGAAGAAACCTTTTTAACTTTTGCTTGGAATATTGCTGATCTTTGTTTTGTTTTTCGGAGTCAAGGAAACTTATTTTGAACTATTTATGGCCTTTAATAATTTGAGTTAGCTATAGTCTTTTTTTTCTTTTCAGGTGGTGTTTTTGCTCTTGTTGCCCAGGCCGGAGTGCAGTGTCATGATCTTGGCTGACTGCAAACTCCACCTTCCGGTTCAAGCAATTCTCCTGCGTCAGTCTCCTGAGTAGCTAGGACTACAGGCACATGCCAGCATGCCCTGCTAATTTTTGTATTTTTAGTAGAGATGGGGTTTTATCATGTTGGCCAGGATGGTCTTGATCTCTTGACCTCTTGATCCACCCACCTTGGCCTCCCAAAGTGCTGGGATTACAGGCGTGAGCCACCGTGCCTAGCTTAGGTATACTCTTGTGAACAAAATCTGGAGCATGTTTGTTTCTCTTTGCCTTGTTCCTCTAGAATTTGGAAACTGTGAGTATTCTTAACTTGCTGTAATATAGTTGTTTGCCTCACTGCAATAAGTATCCATTTTCTTTTGTAACAGGATGCATTTGGAGAAACTGGTTGTTTTACCAAGGCTTTGACAGGAAGGGTATGCTTCCTTTTAAGCAGTCGAGCTGGACTTGCAGAGCTGAAAAAATTTTTTGGGGAAAAAAACTGGCTTCATACCCTTGCCTACAGGGTCCCTGTACAGGGTTCCTGACCTGTGGTCAGTAAAGAATGTCACTTTCTAACAGACCTAGGAGTTCCAAGTTTATCTTGGGACCTTAAGAGGAGAGGATCACCCAACTCAGAGGTATTTGAGGATACAACCCCATGGCTGGGCTTGGGTTTAAAAGGTCTTCTCTGGTTGGGCACAGTGGCTCATACTTGTAATCCCACCACTTTGGGAGACTGAGTTGGGTGGATCACGAGGTTAGGAGTTTGAGACTAGCCTGCCAACATAGTGAAACCCCATCTCTACAAAAAATACAAAATTAGCTAAGCATGGTGGCAGGTGCCTATAATCCCAGCTACTGGGGAGGCTGCGGCAGGAGAATTGCTTGAAACTGGCAGGCAGTGGTTACAGTGAGCCAAGGCTGTACCACTGCACTCCAGCCTGGGCAACAAGAGGAAAACCCTATCTCAAAAAAAAAAGGTTTTCTCTGACAGTCCTTGTGCAACAGAGTTCCATCAAAGCCAGTCTAAAAGGCCAATGTAGATGTCAGCTCACTGCAACTTCCACCTCCAGGGTTCAAGCAATTCTCCTGCCTCAGTCTCCCAAGTAGCTGAGATTACAAGCATATGCCACCACACCTGGCTAATTTTGTATATTTAGTAGACAGGGTTTCTCCATGATGGTCAGGCTGGTCTCAAACTCCCGACCTCAGTCCCCTAAAGTGCAGGGATTACAGGCGTGAGCCACCCTGCCCAGCCTCCAGCATTGTTTTATGCCATTGCCTGTACCATCAGGTGACCCTCACTCACTTTTAGTTGCTGTCAATACAAGTCTTCTTTAGGTTTTTCCAGCAGCTTCTTCCAGTTTCAAGACTTTTCCCTAAGCTGTCCAATTTGTATGGAATGCTGTTCCCACTCTTATCTCCTTTAAAGTTAATCCCTATTCATCTTCAGATCTTAGCTGATTAAATAAGTAGGCTTCTCACCCTACACTTCTTCAAAACACTTCTTCCAACTATAATTAAACTCATTATACAATTAGTCTGTCTCCTCAAGTAGGCTGTAGGGACTTGTATGTCTTGGTTATAGCAATATCCCTGGGGCCTAGCATCATGGCTAACTCATAAGTACCCAATGAATACTTCGTGAATGAGGAGCAATGGTTTGGGAAAGTAAACTGAGCTTTGTGTGACTGGAGTTTAGAGAGATTTGCCAAAAATTTTCCTACAACCTGTTTATCACTGGCCTCTGATGGCCACTAATAAAAAGTGCGTAAGACGGGCCTTAAGGGCTGAGTGACAAGGTCTGGCCTGGACTCTGCCTCCTGCAGGTCACTTATGCACATTGACTACAGTGTCTGACAGAAAAAGCCCATCCCCACCTTTTGTGATTTTGCAAGCTGGGATCCCCTAACTTCTGAATGTAAGTTGTTTGGACTCTTCATATTCCTAATCCTAGGCACTGATCAGGACAGGGGGATGGGAACTCAAGGCCCAGGTCCAGCACTGCCTTGAAACCAAAGGACAATCATTGCCGTGATAGCTCATTCCTGACGTAACCAATTAAAGGCATTCTTGGTAAGACTCCCCGGAAGCATGCAATACTTAAGATTTGCCACTAGATGGTGCTACTTCCCAATGTGCCTAATGCAAGGATACAGAATTACTCAGCCACCTCACAGGTTCCTCCAGAACCTGTGACATGTATGTTTGGGCTTCAAGGGCAGGTCACATCCAGCAGCCCTAGGTCTGTCGTCCCCGGGGGAAACAGCCTCCATCCCAGGCCTGACCAGGCATATAAGACAAGCAAGCAGTGTGGATGTTCTCATGGCTTTATTAACTCTCTTTCTGTTGTGGCAGGACCTCATTAGCTGAAGAGCTGGAAGGAAGGCCAAGAAGTGGTGGTCTCAGTATGGGTCATTAAAGGGGTACAGAGGATGCCCTGCATCCCTTGGGACTCTTTTCCCATCCACCTGGAAAGAGAGACAGATAGATTACTCCACCAGCAGGAGCTACCATTCCGAAGACTCCAGGCATCTTCCCCAAATCTTCCTAAACAAACTTGTCGTGTACAGCACTGTGTCAGATGGCAGTGGCCGGGATCCCCATCTCAGAGAACACCACAGTGTCAACAGCATTACAGCACCAAACCTATAGCCTGACATGTAGCTGCCCCTGCTCCTAAGAGTTTGCAGTCTCAACTGAGATCAACAGGCTAAGTACAGCAGACTTTCCTCCCAACCCAACCCCTTGACCGAGGTCAACAATGCCTTCTGGGCTCTCATATCATTTACTGAGAATCTACTATATGTCAGGAATCGGGCTTATGTCACATATGGGAAGCTGAGGCTTAGAGAAGTTTAGTAACTTGCTCTGGGTTACAAGATATCAAGAAGCAGGACTGGGACTCACAGGTTATATGCCTTATCCCTGAGCCATACTACTTCCCTCAAATCAATGAAGAGAAATGAGTGCACTATGTCCAGCATAGCAATCCCACCCACAACATTGTATCCCTTTCACAACCAGCAAGTCTGAGGTCACACTTGGGCCAGAATCCCACCCCAAATTTCACGTGCCCCGAGTCTAGCGGGCTGATACATCCTCACCATAAGCATAGGCACAATATATCGCCAATTTTTGTTCAGGGCATTTAGCTGCTTCATCTCTTCTGGGCTAAAGGTGAAGTCAAACACCTGAGGAGGAGAGTGGGGTTCAGGAAAGCCAGTCTTGTGAGCAGAAGCTGGGGTTCCACAACACTGCCTTTTTAGCCAGGCAGAGCCAGGGCCAAGAAAATGTCCCAAAGAGCTGAAGAAGATAGAACCATTCCAAGTACCTTGATGTTCTGAAGGATTCGAGAAGGAGTGATACTTTTGGGGATGCAGATCACTTTCCGCTGGACCTGCCACCTAAGTTGGGGGATTAGGTAGATGAGAAAAGGGGATCATTATTCATAAACATCATTTTGTTCTCCATCCAGCCGTCCCTAAGCTCCTGGAGCACCTGAGCCCCATCAAAATGGGGAGTATGCCTAGAGTGGCCTCCCTCCTCACCCAGACACTGAAATAAGAAATCCCTTAACCCTTGCCTCCCAACCCAGGGCACTTTCCCTAAGACTGCCCCATACCTGAGCAAGATCTGAGCTGGAGATCGGCCATACTTTTCAGCCAATGCCAGGACTACTGGTTCCTCCAGCAGGACAGGTTCATTAGGATCACGCCATGCACGATCAGAGGAGCCCAAAGGGCTATAAGCAGTTACCTCCAGGCCACGTGCTTGGCAGTGGGCAATTAGCTCATTCTGAGCCAAGTATGGGTGGCATTCCACCTGAGCCAAGGAATAACCCATCACCATGAAGTGGTCACACCCAGTTTGCCTGTTCCATCCCAGACATGCATGTCTGGACCAACCCCCTATTGCTGACCCCCATGCCCCCACTTCCCCTCAGCCTGCTTTTCTCACTGTTTCCCATCAGCAATTTCATTTTCTCCCAGTGCTTCAGTGCCCACCTTTATGCAGAGGACTTCTGCACCAACACTCTGACAACTTGCTAGCCATCTCCATTAAGCAGATCAATCATTTGCTCACTCATGCTCTTGAGCACACAACCCTTAACCACTCATCTGCTTGCTGTCCTTACCTGCAAGACAGCTGGACGCACGGAAGCCACACTGAGTATGTCATCGATCTGCCGACTGTTGAAGTTGGACAGGCCCAGCGCTCGCACCAGCCCCTTAGCTACCAGTGCCTCCAGAGCCTTCCAAGTCTCCTTGTAGTGGGTAGAGTCATAGCGTATAGTTCCATCAGCATTCTTGGGGAAGGGATTGTCTCCCCGCCTGAGTGAGAGACAGTCCCACTAAGTGTGGACACAAATGCCAGGTTTCTGCCCTGACTTCCCATCCAGCCACTCTATGTCCCAAACTCCAATCCCAGAGAGGACAAAAGGCCAAGAATTTTTAAAAAGTCATGATTTTTCATCCTTCCAGATGGTAACCCAAGTGTTAAGTCTACATGGAATGCTTATGCCCCTCCTCTTCCTAAACCCAGATATCTCCTCTCCTCTGGGAAGTCCTCCTTAACTCGTCTTCAGGGAGTTATCCACCCTTCCGCCTTTTTTCCAGCACAGGGCACAGCACTAATGGTGGGCTCTTCTCACATCCTCTGCTGAGACTTACTTATTACTGTAACTCCAGGTTACAGTAGCTCCACAGAAAGGTCAGCACCTTTCCTGAATGAATAAATGGAGCAGGAGGGTTACAGGCATACACCCTAGGGTACATGCCATGTGAGGCTTGCTTCCTTTTTCTAGAGTTAAACTCCTGTAAGTTCCACTAAGCTGCTGTAGCAGAAGAGGCAAAGATCCCATGTTAAGCTCCTCAGCTTGCCACGCAGATAAGTGTTCCTATTCTGCTTTGCTGCTGTGACTTACAGTAAGTTACTAATACCATCCTGCTCCACCCTGATTCCCCAGATGAGGCTCTAGCAAGGCTCACTCGAAGGCATAAGGCCAGTGCATCAGGTACAGGTCCAGATATTCCAGCTGAAGGTCAGCCAGAGTCTTTTGGAGGGCAGGCTCCACATCCTTGGGGTGGTGTTTGGTGTTCCACAGCTTGGATGTCACAAACAGCTCCTCCCGAGGCACTGCCTAGTGCAGGGGGAAGGGCCCACAGTGAGGAGAGCCACGAGCACCTGGTCTCACCCACCCTCAACTCTGAGAGACGAACTGGAAGGAAGCTGATGCCAGATTCCCTCCAGCTGGGCCCCAGCCCCAGCTCCAGCTTCAGCTTCTGAGTTCTTTTATTCCACCTCTCTTGACAACCGCAGTCCTTACCTTGCCTGGTCCCACGTCCTCCTTCAGGGCCTCCCCAATCTCAGGCTCATTGCCGTAGATGGCAGCACAGTCAATGTGGCGGTAGCCTACACTAAGGGCATACTTAACAGCTGCTTTTACCTGCCAGGTGAGATAAGCAGAGGTTTCAGCTTTGTTGGTTTCAGCATTCTAATGTCGCCACCCCAAGGTCAGTGCTGGAGGAGGTGGGTCAGAAATATAACAGGGCCCTCCATGCGGTGGAGGTGAAAGATGAAAGATGGGTTGGACAGGGTGGTTCATGCCTGTAATCCCAGCACTTTGGGAGGCTGAGGTGGGCAGATCACCTGAGGTCAGGAGTTTGAAACCAGCCTGGCCAACTGGAAGTCAGCCTGACCAACATGGTGAAACCCTGTCCCTACTAAAAATACAAAATTAGCTGGGTGTGGTGGCATGCACCTGTAATCCCAGCTACTCGGGAGGCTGAGGCAAGAGAATTGCTTGAACCCAAGAGATGGAAGTGGTAGTAAGCTGAGATCATACCACTGCACTCCAGCCTGGGCAATGAGAGTGAAATTCCATCTCAAAAAAAAAAAAAAAGGGGGGGCGGGCACGGTGGCTCACGCCTATAATCCCAGCACTTTGGGAGACAGAGGCGGGTGGATCACAAGGTCAAGAGATCGAGACCATCCTGGTCAACATGGTGAAACCCTGTCTCTACTAAAAATACAAAACTTAGCTGGGCATGGTGGCGCAGCCTGTAGTCCCAGCTACTCGGGAGGCTGAAGTAGAAGAATGGCTTGAACCCAGGAGGCGGAGGTTGCGGTGAGCCGAGATCGTGCCATTGCACTCCAGCCTGGGTAATAAGAGCGAAACTCCGTCTCAAAAAAATAAAAAAAAAAAAAGGAAGATGGTTTCAGTCTGAGGGACCAGAAGCCTATTCAGAGGCCCCAAACCCTTTGCCCTGCCCCTACCCCAACCAGTCTCTAAGATGCCTTCCTACCCAAGCCATCTCAGCAATGTCTAGCAAAAACTAACAATATTTTCCCACCATCTACCATAAACAGGGCTTTAGTAAGTATTTTTTTCAGGCTGGGCACAGTGGCTCACACCTGTAATTCTAGCACTTTGGGAGGCCAACATGGGAAGATTGCTTGAGGCCAAGAGTTCGAGACCAGCCTTGTCAACATAGCAAGACTCCACCTCTTTTTTTAAAAAAATTAAGGCCAGGCATGGTGGCTCACGCCTATAATCCCAGCACTTTGGGAGGCAGAGGCAGGTGGATCTCCTGAGGTCAGAAGTTCAAGATCAGCCTGGCCAACATGATGAAACCCTGTCTCTATTAAAAATGCAAAAATTAGGCAGGCATGGTGGCAGGCACCTATAATCCCAGCTACCTGGGAGGCTGAGGCAGGAGAATCACTTGAACCCAGGAGGTGGAGGTTACAGTGAGCCGAGATCATGCCACTGTACTCCAGCCTGGGGGACAAGAGTGAGACTTTGTCTCAAACAAACAAACAAACAAAAAACAAAAACTCTTTAAAAAATTTTTTTAAAATTTCAATCAGAAGACAAATGGATAAATAAACAGAAAAAAAGAAGTATAGGCCAGGCGCTGTGGCTCACACTTTAATCCCAGCACTCTGGGAGGCTGAGACAGGCGGATCGCAAGGTCAGGAGTTCAAGACCAGCCTGACCAATATGGTGAAACCGCATCTCAACTAAAAATACAAAAATTAGCTGAGCATGGTGGCGCACACCTGTAATGCCAGCTACTCACTCAGGAGGCTGAGGCAGGAGAATTGCTTGAACCTAGGAGGCTGAGGTTGCAGTGAGCTGAGATCACACTACTGCACTCCAGCCTGGACAACAAAGCGAGACTCTGTCTCAAAAAAAAAAAAAAAAAAAAAGTATAGAACATGGAAATGAGTTCCAAGTTCTAAGGAGTTGGTTAGAGAAACTTATGAAAAAAATTCCTAGGCCAAGGCCATACAGGGAAAGACCCTCAGAGAGTCATGTAGACAGACTCTGGGAGTTCTGGGAGCTCAGGCCAGCAAGGGGGTGAGAACGGGGAAAAGATTAAGGAAGGCAGGTAAGTGGGCTGGAAGCTGGACCCAGAACCCCCTAATGAGAGAGAAGAAAACAGGCATCAGGTAGAACGATAGATCAGTTAATTTTGCTAAAATCCAGACTGGAAACATGACATCAGCAGCAAAACTAAAGCACCCAAAGCTCTTGCTGTGGGTGCCTGGCATAGCATTCAAGATCCCCACCTGGGTGCAGATGTACTTCCCTTAACATCTGACCCCCGCTGTTCCATGCCCCACCTCAGCCCTGGGTCTGGCTCCCACCCCTGCCTTGACCTAGCTCCTAGACTTATCCCAGGCTGTGTCAAGTGCCTGCCTGAAGCACAGGCACCCTGACTCCGGGCTCCTAGGCAGCTATAGGAAAGAAAGCAAAAGGGAAAAAAGGCACATGTCATCCAAGCACACCACAAATACTAGTCTAAATCCCAGATAGAAGAATCTGTTCTCTGCTGGGGCTTCTCTCAAACTTAATCCCCAAACTTCTCTTCACTCTGACTCAAGACTTCCTAGGAAGAAGGAAAAAGCACTTTGAGAGGCCAAGATGGGCAGATCACAAGGTCAGGAGATCAAGACCATCCTGGCTAAAATGGTGAAACCCCATCTCTAATAAAAATACAAAAAATTAGCCAGGTGTGGTGGCACGCGCCTGTAGTCCCAGCTACTAGGGAGGCTGAGGCAAGAGAATTGCTTGAACCTGGGAGGCAGAGGTTGTAGTGAGCCAAGATCGCACAACTGCGCTCTAGCCTGGCCTACAGAGTGAGACTCCATCTCAAAATATAAAAATAAAAAAGAAAGAGGGCCGGGTGCAGTGGCTCACACCTGTAATCCCAGCACTTTGGAAGGCCGAGGCAGGTGGATCACGAGGTCAAGAGATCGAGACCATCCTGGTCAACATGGTGAAACCCTGTCTCTACTAAAAAATACAAAAAATTAGCTGGGCATGGTGGCGCGCGCCTGTAATCCCAGCTACTCAGGAGGCTGAGGCAGGAGAATTGCCTGAACCCAGGAGGCAGAGGTTGCGGTGAGCCGAGATCGCGCCATTGCACTCCAGCCTGGGTAACAAGAGGGAAACTCCGTCGCAAAAAAAAAGAAAAAAGAAAGAAAGAACGCAGGTTTACATCCCCAGACTCCCTTCAGCTAAAAAGTTCTACACCAGGAGTTAGTCAATTATCAATTTTTTTTTAACAGTCCTTGAGTTAAGAACTACATTTATGGCTGGGCGCGGTGGCTCAAGCCTGTAATCCCAGCACTTTGGGAGACTGAGGTGGGTGGATCACGAGGTCAAGAGATTGAGACCATCCTGGTCAACATGGTGAAACCCCGTCTCTACTAAAAATACAAAAAATTAGCTGGGCATGGTGGCACGTGCCTGTAATCCCAGCTACTCAGGAGGCTGAGGCAGGAGAATTGCCTGAACCCAGGAGGCGGAGGTTGCAGTGAGCCGAGATGGCGCCATTGCACTCCATCCTGGGTAACAAGAGGGAAACTCCATCTCAAAAAAAAAAAAACACTACATTTATATTTAAGTGGTTACTTATTAAAAGGTTATTTGAGTATATAATCACCTCCACCTGTAATTTGTCTAATAGAATCAAAAGTATTAACCATCTTGTTTTTTAACTTTTTTTTTTATATGGAGTCTCGCTCTGTTGCCCAGGCTGGAGTACAATGGAATGGTCTCAGCTCACTGCAACCTCTGCCTCCTAGGCTCAAGCAATTCTCCTGTCTCAGCCTCCTGAGTAGCTGGGATTACAGGTACCTGCCACCACACCTGGCTAATTTTTGTATTTTTATTAGAGACAGGGTTTCAACATGTTGGCCATGCTGATCTCAAACTCCTGACCTCAGGTGATCCACCCACCTTGGCTTCCCAAAGTGCTGAGATTACAGGCGTGAACCACTGTGCCCAGAGTACTTTTTTTTTTTTTTTTTTGAGACGGAGTTTCGCTCTTGTTACCCAGGCTGGAGTGCAATGGCGCGATCTCGGCTCACCGCAACCTCCGCCTCCTGGGTTCAGGCAATTCTCCTGCCTCAGCCTCCTGAGTAGCTGGGATTACAGGCACGCGCCACCACGCCCAGCTAATTTTTTGTATTTTTAGTAGAGACAGGGTTTCACCATGTTGACCAGGATGGTCTTGATCTCTAGACCTCGTGATCCACACGCCTTGGCCTCCCAAAGTGCTGGGATTACAGGCGTGAGCCATCACGCCTGGCCAGATTACCTTTTGTTTTTTCCAAGACAGAATCTTGCTCTGTTGCCCAAACTGGAGTGTAGTGGCATAATATCGGCTCACTGCAACCTCTGCCTCCTGGGTTCAAGTGATTCTCCTGCCTCAGTCTCCTGAGTAGCTGGGATTATAGGTGCACGCCACCACACTGGGCTATTTTGTATTTTTAGTAGAGACGGGGTTTCACCGTGTTGGCCAGGCTGGTCTTGAACTCCTGACCTTGTGATCCACCTGCCTCTGCCTCCCAAAGTGCTGGGATTACAGATGTGAGCCACTGTGCCCAGACCACTTTTTTTTTTTAAGATGGTCTTGCTCTGTTGCCAAGGTTAGAGTACAGTGGCATGATGTCATAGGTCACTGCAGCCTTGACTTCCCAGGTTTAAGCAATCCTCCTACCTCAGCCCTCTCAAGTAGTTGGAACCACAGGCATATTCTCATTGTTTAAATTTTTGTAAAGACAGTGTCTCAATATGTTGCCCAGTCTGATCTCAAATTCCTGAGCTCAAGCCATCTTCCTGCCTCAGCCTCCCAAAGTGCTGGGATTACAGGCATCAGCCACCACACTCGACCCCATCTTGTGCTTTAAAAAAAAAGTTAGTGGCCAGGGGAGGTGGCTTACCCCTGTAAAATACCCCAAAGCAGATAGATCACCTGAGGTCAAGAGTTCAAGACTAGCCTTGTCAACATGGTGAAACCGTGTCTCTACTAAAAATACCAAAATTTGGCTGGGCGCGGTGGCTCAGGCCTATAATCCCAGCACTTCGGGAGGCTGAGATGGGTGGATCACGAGGTCAAGAGATCGAGACCACCCTGGTCAACATGGTAAAACCCCGTCTCTACTAAAACTACAAAAAAAATTAGCTGGGCATGGTGGTGCACGCCTGTAGTCCCAGCTACTTGGGAGGCTGAAGCAGGAGAATTGCTTGAACCCAGGAGGTGGAGGTTGCGGTGAGTCAAGATCACGCCATTGGACTCCAGCCTGGGTAAAAAGAGCAAAACTCCATCTCAAAAAAAAAAAAAAAAAAAATTAGCCAGGCTTGGTGGCTCATGCCTGTAGTCCCAGCTACTTGGGATGCTGAGGCACAAGATCACGTGAACCCAGGAGGCGGAGGCTGCAGTGAGTGGAGATCACACCACTACACTCCAGCCTGGGCAACAGAGTGAGACTCGGTCTCAAAAAAAAGTTTGCTGGCTGGGCAGGGTGGCTCACACCTGTAATCCCAGCACTTTAGGAGGCTGAGGCAGGTGAATCACGAGGTCAGGAGTTTGAGACCAGCCTGGCCAATATGGCTAAACTCTGACTCTACTAAAAATACAAAAAAATAGCCAGGCATAGTGGCACATGCCTGTAGTTCTAGCACTTGGGAGGCTGAGGCAGAAGAATCGCTTGAACCCAGGAGGCAGACGTTGCACTGAGCCAAGATCAGGCCACTGCACTCCAGCCTGGGCCACAGAGTGAGACTCTGTCTCAAAAAAAAAAAAAAAAAGTTTGCTGGGCCTGTGTGTTAGTGTATGCCAGTTGCCCAAGCTTCTCAGGAGGCTGAGGTGGGAGGATCACTTGAGTCCAGGAGGTCAAGGCTGCCACGAGCCAAGATTATGCCACTGAACTCCAGCCTGCGTGACAGAGCGAGACCCTGTCTCAAGAAGAAAAAAAAAAAGAAGCTTACTGACCTTTGGTTTATACAGTTCACCTAGTTCTTCTTCAAACCTTGACATCTGCTTTGTGCCTAATTCTGGACAGAGAGGTACAGAAAGGCCCAGCCCTCAAAGAGCCCAATGTGGGAGAGGAGACATGATCACAGCACAGGGTGATAACTGCCATATTAGGGGTCATAGCACAGGAATGGTCACAGAGGGGCCCCATGTCTGCCACAGCACTCAGTGCAGATCCAGTTAGAGAAAGATGTCCTTCCGATGGCCCTGGCCCTGCTGGGCCCCTCAGCCCACTCTGAGTCAGCTGGAGAAGTCCAGGGTGTGTAACTGTACTCTTCTCTTATCTCTTCCCATTGCTCTCCAGGCTCATCCCTACTGGAAGGGCAGTATGGGGCTGGAGCTGCTAGAAAAATGCAGGCAGAGGCTTCACAAGTTTTTCTTTTCTTCTCCCATCCCTCACCTGACCAGGCTCACTCTTCCAGGTACCCAGACCAATCAGGGGCATCTTCTGCCCAGTGTGCAGGAGAACACAGGAAACCGCCATTGTCCTCTGAAACACAGATGGGAAGAGAATGGTGTAGGGGTTAGTGCTGTTTTTCAGGTCTCAGATATCCACTCTCAAGACTACTGCAAAGCAGCCAGGTGCAGTGGCTCACAACTGTAATCCCAGAACTTTGGGAGGCTGAGGCAGGCAGATCATCTGAGGTCAAGAGTTCGAGACCAGCTGGGCCAACATGATGAAACCCCATCTCTACTAAAAATATAAAAACTAGCTGGGCATGGTGGCACACACCTGTAGTCCAAGCTACTGGGGAGGCTGAAGCACAAGAATCGCTAGAACCCGGGAGGCGGAGGTTGCGGTGAGCCAAGATCACATCACAGCACTCCAGCCTGGGCAACAGGGTAAGACTGTCTCAAAAAGAATACTGCAAAGCGTGGGTCAGAAAGGGGTGGGGAAGATGGGACAGATGTGGAGGACAAACACATGGTTATATATGTGCCTGTGAGCAAAGGCAGTAGAGACAGGGTGCCCAAAACCAATCATGGCCAGTAACTCCTGGACAAACACTAACCAGACCACCAGCCTGGCTGCCTTTCTTTGTGCCAGGCTAAAGATCTTGGTTAAATACCAAATGTGGGTGAAGGGGAAAAGGAAAGCAAAGCACACTGCCATGTGTGTACCTATGCAACTGTCTTGCATGCTCTGCTCATATACCCCAAAACCTAAAATCCAATAAAAAATAAAAAAAAAAAAAAAAAAGATCTTGGTTAAAGACCTATACTATCAGGGCAGGCATGGTGGCTCACGCCTGTAATCCCAGCACCTGGGAAGCAGAGGTGGGCAGATCACCTGAGGTCAGGAGTTTGAGACCAGTCTGACCAACAGGGAGAAACCCCATCTCTACTAAAAAAATACAAAATTGGATGGGCGTGGTGATACATGCCTGTAATCCCAGCTATTTGGGAGGCCAAGGCAGGAGAAAAGCTTGAACCCAGGAGCAGGAGGTTGTAGTGAGCCAAGATCGCACTCCAGCTTGGGCAACAAGAGTGAGATTCTATCTCAAAAAAAAAAAAAAAGGGCCAGGTGCGGTGGCTCACGCCTATAATCCCGGCACTTTGGGAGGTGGGTGGATCACGAGGTCAAAAGACCATCCTGGTCAACAAGGTGAAACCCTGTCTCTACTAAAAAATACAAAAATTAGCTAGGCATGGTGGCACGCGCCTGTAGTCCCAGCTACTAGGAAGGCTGAGGCAGGATAATTGCTTGAACCCAGTAGGCAGAGGTTGTGGTGAGCCAAGGTCGTGCCATTGTATTCCAGCCTGGGTAACAAGAGCGAAACCCGTCTCAAAAAATAAAAAACTGCATTATGTAAAAACGAAAGCAGAGTGGCCACACCAAAGTACCCAGTCTTGACTTAATAAGGTCTCAAGCCAGTGTAAGGCAGGCAAAGACCATTATGAGAGAAAGTGAGACCAGGTAACTGAATAGGCCCAGGAAGGGGCCACTTCTCTGAGAATGAAATGAATGTTCCCAGGAGGTTGTCAGAGCTACAGAGATTCTCTAAGTACCTCTCACAGAGGTCTGATCAGCCATGCTGGTAGGTCTGAGTGGGCTCCTATGAGGAAGGTATATCTTTTTCTGTTCTAGAGTCAGGGTCTTTTTCTGTCTCCTAGGAGTAGAGCGGTGTGATCATGGCTCATTGCAGCTTTGAACTCCTAAACTCAAGTGACATTCCTGCCTCAGCCTTCCAGGTAGCTGGGACTATATGCCTATGCCACCAAAACTGGAGTTTTTTGTTTTTTTTTTTAAGAGATGGAGTCTCACTCTGTTGCCCAGGCTGGAGTGTGCAGTGTCACGATCTCGGCTCACTACAAGCTCCACCTCCCCGATTCTAGCAATTCTCCTTCCTCAGCCTCCCCAGTAGCTGGGACTACAGGTGCATGCCTCTATGCCCAGCTAATTGTTTCTATTTTAGTACAGATAGGGTTTTACCATGTTGTCCAGGCTGGTCTTGAACTCCTGAGCTCAGGCAATCCACCTGCCTCGGCCTCCCAAAGTGCTAGGATTACAGGTGTGAGCCCCTAAGTCTGGCCAATTGGATGCTTTAAAATTTTTTTAGAGATGGGGTATGGCTAGGTTGCCCAGGCTAGTCTTGAACTTCTGGCCTTAAGCTATCCAGGCACTTCAGCACCCTGAGGAAGGTATGAGCCACCATGTCCAGATCTTTAATTTTTTAGATGAGAAAATAGACTCAAAGAAGTGAAGTTAGGCCGGGTGCAGTGGCAAACACCTGTAATACCAGCACATAGGGAGGCTGAGGCAGACAGATCACTCAAGGTTAGGAGTTTGAGAGCAACCTGGCCAACATGGTGAAACTCTGTTTCTACCAAAATATACAAAAATTAACTGGGTGTAGTGGTGTGTACCTATAGTACCAGCTATTCTGGAGGCTGAGGTGGGAGAATTGTTCAAACATGGGAGGTGGAGGTTGCAGTGAGCCAAGATTGTGCCACTGTACTCCAGCCTGGGTGTCAGAGTGAGACTCCATCTCAAAAAAAAAAAAAAAAGTGAAACTGAAGTTATTCGCTCCAAATCTACAGCTAAGAAGTGGCAAAACCAAGGATCTAAGGAGGAGCTAATGGAGAAAAGGCAAATAAACACAAACCTATAAAAAGATATGCACTATGCCTCACAATAGAAACATGTATGATGTGCTACAGAAAAGGGCAAGGACAAAGAAATATTGACATTGGCTTTTAAGAATTCCCAACGGTCAAGAAGAAGTCTTTCCAGGAAGGAAAAACTATACAC
Source organism: Callithrix jacchus (assembly GCF_049354715.1). NCBI lineage: Eukaryota > Metazoa > Chordata > Mammalia > Primates > Cebidae > Callithrix > Callithrix jacchus. Next base: position 82,298,241 of record NC_133508.1, on the reverse strand, counting down.
ATGACTTCACTATAGCAGAAGAATAACAAATTAGATACAAGTAAATTTCCAACTAAACAAAGCAGGTAACTAGATCCTCCCTCTCTGGAAAGTTATGAAAGTAAGAAGTCTCCAAAGCTCATTTAGTCAGTAAACTGAATGTTCCAATTTTGTGCTAAACCCAAGAGACAAACATATTTAAATAGGGTCCCTGCCTTCTTTCAGTTTATGGTCTTGTAATGGGAACCGATGATATTAGTACACTGTGATTAAGAGATTTGAACAAATTCTGCACAAGAGCTGCACAAGGACAGCAAGAAAAGAGTAACCTTGCTAGGATGGCTTCTTGGAGGCCATTTCTTCCTGAGTCAAGTCCTAAAGAATAAATGAACAGGAGTTATCCAAGTGAAAGAGAAAGGAGAAAAAAAAGTTCACACTAACAGTCAATAAGATAGATACAACCTTCTTCCTTGATCTCATCAGCATCATGAATATCATTTTTGGGATTGATTTAATTGCCAATAATATCTTTATAAATATAATCTTAGTTTCTAGGTTCTAAAAGGATATAGGATAGAGCAAATAATAAGACAAGTTGTGGCCGGACGTGGTGGCTCATGCTTGTAATCCCAGCACTCTGGGAGGCCAAGGCAGGCGGATCACAAAGTCAGGAGTTTGAGACCAGCCTGACCAATATGGTAAAACCCCATCTCTAATAAAAACACAAAAATTAGCCGGGTGCATGGTAGCACATGCCTGTAGTCCCAGCTACTCGGGAGGCTGAGGCAGGAGAATTGCTAGAACCTGGAAGGAGGAGGTTGCAGTGAGCCGAGATCACATCACTGCACTCCAGTTTGGGTAAAAGAGCAAGACTCTATCTCAAAAAAAAAAAAAAAAAAAAAATCAGTTGTGGTGGTGCTCGTCTGTAATCCCAGCTGCTACTCAGGAGCCTGAGGCCAGAGAATCGCCTGAACCTAGGAGGTGGAGGCTGCAGTGAGCTGAGATCATGCCACTGCACTCCAGTCTGGGCGACAGAGCGAGACCCTGTCTCAAAGACGACAAGTTAAATCTGGACACAGTGGCTCACGTCTGTAATCCCAGCACTGCGGGAGGCTGAGGCGGGTGGATCACTTGAGGTCAGGAGTTCGAGACCAGTCTAGCCAACATAGTGAAACCCCATCTCTACTAAAAATATCAAAATTAGCTAAGCATGGTGGTGCATGCCTGTAATCCCAGCTACTTGGGAGGCTGAGGCAGGAGAATTGCTTGAACCCAGAGGGCAGAAGTTGCAGTGAGCTGAGATCACACCACTGCACTACAGCCTGGGCTACAGAGTAAGACTCCATCTAAAAAAAAAAAAAAAAAAGAAAAAAAAAGAAAAAAAAGCCAAGTTGTGAGTAAAGCCAGCACTAACACTGTCTTTCCTAATACTTCTGACCCAGGAATTTTTTTTTTTTTTTTTTGAGATGTTAGGCTATTGTTGCCCAGGCTGGAGTGCAGTGGCAGGATCTCAGCTCACCGCAACCTCTGCCTCCTGGGTTCAAGTGATTCTCCTGCCTCAGCCTCCCAAGTAGCTGGGATTACAGGCATGTGCTACCACACCAGGCTAATTTTGTATTTTTAGTAGAGACAAGGTTTCTCCATGTTGGTCAGGCTGGGCTTGAACTCCCGACCTCAGGTGATCTGCCTGCCTCCACCTCCCAAAGTGCTGGGATTATAGGCGTGAGCCACTGCACCCAGCCAAGAATTTCATAGTCTAGTATAACTTCGTTGGAAACCACTCTTTTCTGCTAAAACAAAATCAAAACTGTTTAATCTGAGTGTCTCTTTATAATCAAGCTTCTCAGGGACACAAATTTCTTTTCTTTTTTTAGAGACAGGGTTTCTCCATGTTGGCCAGGCTGATCTCGAACTCCCGACCTCAGGTCATCTACCCACCTCGACCTCCCAAAGTGCTGGGATTACAGGCATGAGCCACTGAGCCTGGCCAGGGACACAAATTTCTAAGGAATCAAGCAAGCAAGTCTGGAGTTGACAAGAGGAACCTTGTGGCCTGCTGCCACCAGGCTCTAAGGTCGGTTTCCCGGGCTTAATGCCCAATGACCTGTTGGCCTCTCACAGATTACCCAGCACATATGAGAAGGCTCTGAAATTACACCTGGGGTGGGAGCTTGAACACCCTGGCTGAAGGGGAAAAGGAAGAAGAAACCTGAATCTTGCTTTTCCCTTTCTTTTGCTGGTGAAACTGAACACCAAAGGGGATGAGGCTTGGGGCACAGGGGTGAAAGAGGTAGGAGGAGATCTGCAAAGAACAAGAGCTCCCTAAGAATGAAGGTGCCACATAGATGTTTTTCTCTAGGACAGAAAGTCATCCTCAGCCAGCTCTTGACATCCTCATCTTCTGCTTCATACCACTGCTTTCCAGACTAGCCATGCATTAACAGATTCCAGACTCTGAGCTTGTCATGAACTGTCCACCTGGACCTCTGGAAGCATTCAGAAACTCTCATGTTATCTTTTCTTTTTTTTTTGAGATGGAGTTTTGCTTGTTGCCCAGGCTGGAGTGTACTGGCATGATCTCGGCTCACTGCAACCTCCCACTCCCAGGTTCAAGTGAATCACTTGATTCTCCTGCCTCAGCCTCCCAAGTAGCTGGGATTGCAGGCGCATGCCACCACAACCAGCTAATTTTTGTGGTTTTATTTATTTATTTATTTTTTGAGACAGAGTCTCCCTCTGTCACCAGGCTGGAGTGCAGTGGCATGATCTCAGCTCACTGCAATCTCTCCCTCCTGGGTTCAGGCGATTTTCGTCTTCAATTATCACCTTAAGCCTTGATTCTTCACACCCCAGTTCTGTATATTCAATGCCCTCTGGACATCTCCACTAGTATGTTCCATAGGCACCTGAGATTCACCATGTCCAACACTGTACTCATCAAATCCAGTAGTAGAGTGCAGAGGAAACAGTTAAGGCTGTTTGATGCTTAGTTTTGATATTTCAAGAGATACTATATCTAAAGCACCTTGCATGCTCTTCTTTCTGTATATTCATCCCATGCTCTTCTTTCTATATACTCATCCCTTGGTATCCACAGGAGATTAGTTCCAGGACCCCTTTGGATATCAAGATCCTGGGATGCTCCAGTCCCTTATATAAAATGGGATAGTATTTGCATATAACCCAATTACATGTTCCTATATATTTTAAATCATCTCTAGAATACTTATAATTCCTAATACAGTATAAATGCTAAATGCTAGGTAAATAAGTGTTATACTGTATTTTTTTTTTGAGACAGTTTTGCTCTTGTTGCCCAGGTTGGAGTGCAGTGGCATGATCTCAGCTCACAGCAACCTCTGGTTCCCGGTTGAAGTGATTCTCCTGCCTCAGCCTCCCATGTAGCTGGGATTACAGGCTGTGCCACCACGTCCAGCTAATTTTGTATTTTTAGTAGAGATGGGGTTTCTCCATGTTGGTCAGTCTGGTCTCGACCTCCCGACCTCAGGTGATCCGCCTGCCTTGGCCTCCCAAAGTGCTGGAATTACAGGAGTTAGCCACTAGGCCCAGCATATACTGTATTTTTTTTTTAGATTCACTCTGTCACTAGGCTGGAGTGCCGTGGCACCATCTTGGCTCACTGCAACCTTCAACTCCCTGGTTTAAGCGATTCTCCTGCCTCAGCCTCCCAAGTAGCTGGGATTACAAGTATACACTACCATGTCCAGCTAATTTTTGTAGTTTTAGTAGAGATGGGGTTTCACCATGTTGGCCAGTATGGTCTTGATCTCTTGACCTTGTGATCCACCCGCATCAGCCTCCCGAAGTGCTGGGATTACAGGTGTGAGCCACTGCAACCAGCCTTTTTTTTTTTTTGAGACAGAGTCTTGCTGTTGCCCAGACTAGAGAGCAGTGGCATGATCTCAGCTCACTGCAACCTCTGCCTCCTGGGTTCAAGTGATTCTCCTGCCTCAGACTCCTGAGTAGCTGGGATTACAGGTGTGTGCCACCACACCCAGCTGCTTTTTGTATTTTTAGTAGAGACAGGGTTTTGCCATGTTGGCCAGGCTAGTCTGGAACTCCTGACCTCAGGTGATCTGCCTGCCTCTGCCTCCCAAAGTGCTAGGATTACAGGCATGACCCACTGTGCCCAGCTGACCATTACTGTTCACTTAAACCACAGATCTTGGCTTCCAATGTGGTCCCTCTTCCCACAGTCCATCACCAGATCCAACCAGGTGACTCCCAGTCTCAAACCCTTCTAGGAGTTCTCCCCTATATTCAGGATAAAGCCCAGGCTCCTCAAAACCTGGGTCTTATCTTCCTCATTTCATCACCTCCTCATGTCAGACTGTTTTCCAGACTCTGAACACTCAACAGGGTTGCACCACTTACCTGACTCTAGGTGTCTGCCCACTTTCCTTCCCCAAACCCTACCTTTGCCTGGCTAACTACTGCTCATCCTTGAGCTAGCACTTTACATTTCTGGTTCCTTTCCAGGTACAGTGGCTTATACATGTAATCTCAACACCTGGGCAGGCTGAGGCAGGAGGATCACTTGAAACCTGGGCAACAAAGGGGGAAACTGTTTCTACAAAAAAAAAAAAAAAAAAAAATCTTTGAGTCTGCTTGCTAGGCAGAATTTTTTTTTTTAAATTTTTAAAAATTAACTGGGCCCAGTGGCATGTGCTTCTAGTCCAAAGGGAGCCTGAGGTGGCAAGATCACTTGAGCCCAGAAGTTTGAGGCTGCAATGAGCAAGGAAGGATTCTACCAGTACACTCCAGCCTGGGCAACAGGGCGAGAAAGCCCCATCCATCTCTGAAAAGAAAATAAATAAATAGGCCGGGCGCGGTGGCTCACGCCTGTAATCCCAGCACTTTGGGAGGCCGAGGTGGGTGGATCACGAGGTCAAGAGATCGAGACCATCCTGGTCAACATGGTGAAACCCGTCTCTACTAAAAATACAAAAAAAAAAAATTAGCTGGGCATGTTGGCGCGTGCCTGTAATCCCAGCTACTCAGGGGGCTGAGGCAGGAGAACTGCTTGAACCCAGGAGGCGGAGGTTGCGGTGAGCCGAGATCGCGCCATTGCACTCCAACCTGGGTAACAAGAGCGAAACTCCGTCTCAAAAAAAAAAGAAAAGAAATTAGGTCTAAGGATAGGCCGCCATCATGAACGACACAATAACTATCCGCACTAGAAAGTTCATGACCAACCGACTACTTCAGAGGAAACAAATGGTCATTGATGTCCTTCACCCTGGGAAGGCAACAGTGCCTAAGACAGAAATTCGGGAAAAACTAGCCAAAATGTACAAGACCACACTGGATGTCATCTTTGTATTTGGATTCAGAACTCATTTTGGTGGTGGCAAGACAACTGGCTTTGGCATGATTTATGATTCCCTGGATTATGCAAAGAAAAATGAACCCAAACATAGACTTGCAAGACATGGCCTGTATGAGAAGAAGAAGACCTCAAGAAAGCAACGAAAGGAACGCAAGAACAGAATGAAAAAAGTCAGGGGGACTGCAAAGGCCAATGTTGGTGCTGGCAAAAAGCCGAAGGAGTAAAAGGTGCCGCAATGATGTTATCTATGGCCGTTGTGGATTTTTCACGAGAAGCTTATTAATAAACTAAAAACTTTTGTGTGTAAAAAAAAAAAAAAAGAAAATAAATTAATGGATGGCTACCTCCATGTACTGAAAGCATGTGCACATCACTGCATTTTTCTGTCTATATATAAATTTACCCCACAAACCTGGCTACTCCTTGAGGTCTGAGCTGTCATCTGCCTGAACCCCTCACTCCTAGAGTACCTGTCCCATACAAACATACATATATACAATGTACACACACACACACAGACACACATACACACACATGGCTAACGAGGGAGAGATCTTGACAGGTGGAGTCTGACCAGCTGGAAGGACATTTGAGGAAGTCACTGCCTCTGTCACCATCTTCCTTTACTTCTTGGAAAACCTGGAAATAATCCTCTTGGAGAATATAAAAGCACTTTACTGTATTTGGCAAAAAATTCCAGTGGACCAGATAGAATCATACTGAGATTGCTCCTTTATTACAGATACGGAAACAGACCTTGGAAAAGTAACAGACCTGCAGCCCTGAGTATGAACGATCTGAAGGGTAAGAGTTAATTAACAGTAGCCTCATCCAGTGAAGGTTCAGATCTGTGTCTCACTTTAACAGAGTTCTGAGGCCGGGCGCGGTGGCTCAAGCCTGTAATCCCAGCACTTTGGGAGGCCGAGGCGGGTGGATCACGAGGTCAAGAGATCCAGACCATCCTGGTCAACATGGTGAAACCCCGTCTCTACTAAAAATACAAAAAAAAAAAATTAGCTGGGCATGGTGGCGCGTGCCTGTAATCCCAGCTACTCAGGAGGCTGAGGCAGGAGAATTGCCTGAACCCAGGAGGCGGAGGTTGCGGTGAGCCGAGATCGCACCATTGCACTCCAGCCTGGGTAACAACAGCAAAACTCCATCTCAAAAAAAAAAACAGAGTTCTGGGGCAACACAATAACATGTCGGAGTTTCCCAGACTCAAGACAATTTTATCCTCACTTCTCGCCACTTCCGAGAAGCATCCCTGCACCTGCATAAGAAAGCCCGAGCGTCTGGAAAAAGGACGTAGGTGAGCAAACGAAAAGATGACAATTAAAACTTACAGATCACATAGTATGTCCTGTGCGCCTTCGAAGCTTTATCTCAATTCTTGCTACAGCTCTAATGTAGGAACTCATTTTATCGCTGAGGAAACTGGGGTTCAGAGAAACTGATAAGTTAGCCAAGATCATACAGAGAAAAACAGGAGCTCAAATCCGAAACCAACTCTCGTCCCCTCCAGTGCCTTGCGCTCTCCGCTCAATCCCATGGGCTGACATCTCAGTAGTAAAGGATTGAGGCTATCTCCTCCAGGAGAAAGACGGGCCAGCAGCAGAAGAAACTCACCTTGGCACAAGCACAGAGCGTGAACAGGATAGTGTGGCGTGGGCTCGGTTCTACAAACTGCCAGAGAGCCAAGAAGCCTCAGCTTAAGTCTGGCGGTGATGAGGCAGCTCCACCCGGAGGGAGGGGCAGGGGGCGGGCATCAAGGATCACGCGCAGGGTGTACCTCCTTCCCCACCTCCAGAGGAAGGACCTGTAGCGAATGGAAGCCAGAGAGGGGAGTTAATGCCGTCTTCACCTCTGGATCCTCGAGGTCGAACTGGCCGGAACAGGGTCACTCACTCCACCGCGTGGGTCTGGAGAGCTTCTGAGCGTAATGAGGCAGGGGGCGCCGGCCTCGTGGGCGGTCCAGGGGCGAGGCCAGCCGCGCCTCTTGCTGGCCCACATTGCACCGCGCGCCTGGGCGCAATTGCTGGCGCTTTTCCGGGGGAAGTAGAGTCGTAGATGCCACGTTGCAGGTTCTGGCGTCCGCCCTCCGGATTCACAATGCCATCCCTGGCTCCATCCTCTCCCTAAAGTCATGTTGGCTGGATTCCCACAGTTCACCAAAGTTGGCCCCGTTACATTTAATTAAAGCAAACTGAGGCCCAGAGAGCAGCTGCAACCCAAAGGTTGGCCAGAACAGAGAAGACGTCGGGTCTACAGGTCCAGACGCTGGAAAGTGCCTGGGTACCCTTTCTGTCTGGACTATGGACCCGTGCAGCACGTTATGTGCCAGGCACTGTGCTTAACACTTAATATGATCTTATCAAATCTTCACAATAACCCTGGAAAAGGAATATTATTTATTTATTTATTTATTTATTTATTTTGAGACGGAGTTTCGCTCTTGTTACCCAGACCTGGAGTGCAATGGCGCGATCTCGGCTCACCGCAACCTCCGCCTCCTGGGTTCAAGCAATTCTCCTGCCTCAGCCTCCCGAGTAGTTGGGACTACAGGCGCGCGCCACCATGCCCAGCTAATTTTTGTATTTTTAGTAGTGACGGGGTTTTACCTTGTTGACCAGGATGGTCTCGAGCTGTTGACCTCGTGATCCACCCGCCTCGGCCTCCCAAAGTTCTGGGATTATGGGCGTGAGCCACCGCGGCCGGCCAGGAATATTATTTTATTCCGTACAAGCCTTTTAAAATCGTAGTATAGCATACATACAGAAAATACACAAATCTTTTTTTTTCTATTCTACATCCAGGAAGAAAGAAAATGTACAAATCTTAAATGTATACAGTTCTATTATTGTTATTTTTTGCAATGTAACTGCCATCCAGATGAAGATATAGCTATTACCAGCACGTCATAAACCTGTGAGGAAAGTATTAGTGATCTGTTTTACAGATTAGACATTCTCAGCAAGGTTAAAGCTATTTATAATTTTCCCAAAGTCACACAGGTATTAATTAAATGACAGATCTGAGATTTGAAATCGCCTGTGCTGTTTGAATGGGGAGGTCTTGCATTTATGTGTTTTCCTTGGCAGGGATGGGCAAGATGCAGGGTTACCTCAGTTTGGCTCTGCTTTTCCCCACACCTTTGCTCCCCCAGTGCCACTCTTCCCATTTCCCCACCCCGACTGTCCCCTACTATCTCCCCAAAATAAGTGATGTTCTGGTGGACCAAATGTCTAATGTATTACGCCATCCTCATAAAAACACTCAGACTTGGCAGGGTGCGGTTGCTCATGCCTGTTTTCCCAGCACTTTGGGAGGCCGAGGAGAGTGGATCACCTTAGGACAGGAGTTTGAGACCAGCCTGAACAATATGGAGAAACCCCATCTCTACTAAAAATACAAAATTAGCCAGGCATGGTGATGCATGCCTATAATCCCAGTTACTTGGGAGGCTGAGGCAGGAAAATTGCTTGAACCTGGGAGGCAGAGGTTGCCGTGAGCCGAGATTGCACCATTGGATTCCAGCCTAGGCAACAAGTGTGAAACACAAAAAAACACTCAGACTCTGGCTGGTTGTGGTGGCTCAGCCTGTAATCCCAGCACTTTGGAGATCCTAGGCAGGAGGACTACTTGAGTCCAGGAGTTGTTGTCCACCCTGGGCAACATAGCAAGATCCTGTCTCTGCCAAAAAAAAAAAAAAAAAGCAAGGCATGGTGGTGTGTGCCTATGGTCCCAACTACTCAGGAGGCTGAGGTGGGAGGATCCCTTGAGCCTGACAGTCCCCAGTGAGGTGTCCACAATAGTGCCACTGCACTCCAGCCTGGGTGACAGAATCAGACCTTGTCTCAAGGAAAAAAAAAAAGAGAAACATTTCAAATTAAAAAAGAAAAACCTGTATGTAAGGCTGGGCGCGGTGGCTCAAGCCTATAATCCCAGCACTTTGGGAGGCCGAGGCAGGTGGATCACGAGGTCAAGAGATTGAGACCATCTGGTCAATTTGGTGAAACCCCGTCTCTACTAAAAATGCAAAAAATTAGCTGGGCATGGTGGCACGTGCCTGTAATCTCAGCTACTCAGGAGGCTGAGGCAGGAGAATTTCCTGAACCCAGAAGGCGGAGGTTGTGGTGAGCCGAGATCGCGCCATTGCACTCCAGCCTGGGTAACAAGAGAGAAACTCCGTCTCAAAAATAAATAAATAAAAATTAAAATAAAGGAAAAGAGAGAGAGCCCATTCTCTAAAGGAGAAGAGAGAGAAAGGAGGAGAGACTTCTTACCTGATCTGAAGGTGGCAACAGAACTGTTTGGCACACTAAGTACCAGCTCTAGTCTGATGTGTTAAGGTCTCAGATAGGTCTCTTCACAGAGGGAGAGCAGGGACAAGGAAGGGGCTGTTCTCCCCAAAGGAGTATCCCTTTCCTGGGTTTCACACACCAGATATTAAAATGTATGCTCTGAATGAAGAGATCCCCAACCAGGCTTTGTGTGAGCAACATGGCTGTTTATTCAAATAGGTGCAGGCGGGCTGAGGCAAAAAAGGGCATCAGCATCCCCTCAAATTTTTTTTTTAACTCAGGACCCTGTCTAAAAACAAACAGGTTGGGTGCAGTGACTCATACCTGTAATCCCAGCATTTTGGGAAGCCGAGGTGAGAGGATCACCTGAGGTCAGGAGTTTGAGACCAGCCTGGCCAACATAGTGAAACCCCATCTCTACTAAAAATACAAAAATTAGCTGGGCTTGGTGGCATGCATCTTTATTCCCAGCTACGTGGGAGACTGAGGCAGGAGAATTGCTGAACCTGGGAGGCAGAGGTTGCAGTAAGCCAAGATGGCACCTCTGTACTCCAGCCTAGGCAACAGAGCAAGACTCCATCTCAAAAATAAATAAATAAGTGCCAGGCGCGGTGGCTCAAGCCTGTAATCCCAGCACTTTGGGAGGCCGAGGCAGGTGGATCACAAGGTCAAGAGATCGAGACCATCCTGGTCAACATGGTGAAACCCCGTCTCTACTAAAAATACAAAAAATTAGCTGGGCATGGTAGTGCATGCCTGTAATCCCAGCTACTTGGGAGGCTGAGGCAGGAGAATTGCCTGAACCCAGGAGGTGGAGGTTGCAGTGAGCCAAGATCGCGCCATTGCACTCCAGCCTGGGTAACAAGAGCGAAACTCCGTCTCTAAATAAATAAATAAGTAATAAAAACAACAATAAAAAACAGAAGAGAGCGAATAATAATATAAGAACAGCCATTTTATTGAGCATCCACTATTTACCATGCTCTTTATAGTCATGTTGTCTTATATCCGCAGCAGAAACTTTTGGATTTGGTTGACATGAAGATCATTGGTGACCAATGTGGAGAGCTCGTTCAGTGGAATGGTTAATCCTGAGCCAGGTGACCTGAATTTAGGAATGAACAGGAGAGGAAGACTTGGAGAATAAGAGGAAGGACTTCTCAAGGATATAGTAAAGGCCAGGCACAATGGCTTTGATCCTGTAATTCCAGCCCTTTGGGAGGCCAAGGCAGGCAGATCACTTGAACCCAGGAGTTCTCAAGGCCAGCCTGGGCAACATGGTGAAATCCCATCTCTACAAAAAATACAAAAATTAGCTGGGTGTGGTGGCACATACCTGTGGCCTCAGCTACTTGGGAGGCTGAGGTAGAAGGATCACCTGAACCTGGGAGGTCGAGGCTTCAGTGAGCTGTGATTGTACCACTGCACAGCAGCCTAGTCTACAGTGAGACCCTGTCTCAAAAAAGAAAACAAGTTAGAGGAAGAAAGGTAATGGGTTAGTAGTGGCTTGATGCAGATGGAGGGAGAGTTTTTCACTATGTGGGAAATGTGAGCATTACCATGAGCACAAGAATCACTTGAATCTGGGTGGCAAAGGTTGCAGTGGGTTGAGATCATGGCCACTGCACTTCAGCGTGGGTGACAGAGTGAGACTTTGTCTCAAAAAAAAAAAAAAGAAAAAGAAAAGAAAAGGAAAAAATAAAAGAATTGGGGAAATAATGCATTTGGCTAACATTTACTTTACTTAGCATTTACTATGCCATAATCCTTTCACTGGGGACAAAAATGGACCAGCCTTGGCTGGGCATGGTGGCTCATGACTGTAATCTCAGCACTCTGGGAGCTGAGGTGCTAGGATCACTTGAGGTTAGGAGTTTGAGTCCAGCCTCACCAACATGGTGAAACCCCATCTCCACTAAAAATACAAAAATTAGGCACTCATTCTCTCTCTTGTCACCCTGTGAGAAGGTGCCTTCCACCTTTATTGTAAGTTTCCTGAGACCTCCCCAGCCATGTGGAATTGAGTGGCTCAGTCTATAGCTTTTATTAGAAATCAAGGGAAGCCACCAGAACATGGAGTACTGAATGAGCTCTGTGGATCCAAATAATCTAATATGAACTCCAGTTTAAAAGAAAGCCCCTCTGTGTTAACCTGCCTGTCATCCTCACAGCTGTGCTGGGTCAATGGCACAGACCCACCCATTCCAGAGTTACCATCTGATATGTGTGGGCTTATATGCAAAGTAGGCTGTAATGTGAAGAAATAAATCAGATGGAAAAGCAAAAAAACAAAACAAAAAATACAAAAATTAGCCAGGTGTAGTGGCAGGTGCCTGTAATCCCAGCTACTCAGGAGAACTGCTTGAACTTGGGAGGTGGAGGTTGCAGTGAGCCAAGATCGTTCACTGCACTCCAGCCTGAGCGACAGAGCGAGACTCCGTCTCAAAAAGAAAAAGAAAGGGATCAGCCTTGTCCTCTGCCTTCAAGGTTCACAGTCCAGAGGAGCTAATGTAGAACAGGCAGAATGCATACCTAGATGTATATGTGCAGGGGTGGCCTTGTGTGGCACAAGAGAAAGAGGCTGAATCAGATGAAGAGCTAGAAAATCAGAGGAGCTGTCTAGGAAGGAGAAGGGAGCATCCCTTTCTGGACAACTAGGCAGGAAGGAGGGAAAGCCTAAGTTCTCAGCACCCCTCACTGAGCGTTTTAGCATTTGGCAGGGGTTTCTAGACCCTAAGAGGAATGCGGCCAGGTAGGAAGGGTGAGAAAATAAATGCCTGCTGTCCAAGTCTCCGAGTTTGTCCTGGGGCTAATCCAGTGACTTTTTTGCTTCCTGCTTACTGTAGGCTAGGCTGTCTGAGTGTGAATGAATAACAGAGTTCAGGTTCCCAGAGGACCCATATGCAAAGAAAGGCAATAAGGGGACCTGAACAAGATCATGACTTTATCAGACCTTTTAGTGACATTGTAATGAGCGCATATTTAAGGAACACATTTAAGCTCCTTCTAATCCCCTATTAGGAAAGGATCATTCCTAAACTCTGGCCAGCTCAGAAACCAACTTGACAAGACCTGACTCATTTTCCCCCAAATAGTGAAAGTCCCTACCCAGGTTGCTACTGGAAATGGCCCTGGGCCTGTGCACTGAGGCATTATTCTCCCTGTCAATCCCCTCGAATCCTGTGGTCCCATTCAAATGGCCTCTTGAGGGCCAGCAAGGCTGACACCAGGCCCTGGGGACTGCATTATTCAGTTAGCTACCTCATCCTTTAGGATCTGAGCTCCAATCCCACCAGAGTGACTTGGTCTTCCGAACCATTTCATTGTTTTTTTTTCCTGATTATATGCTAAAGCAAAATTATTAGGTTTTTTCTTTTTTTGAGGCAGAGTCTCACTCTGTATCTCAGGCTGGAGTGCAGTGGCGCAATCTCGGCTCACTGTAACCTCCGCCGCCTGGGTTCAAGCTATTCTCCTGCCTCAGCCTCCCGAGTAGCTGGGATTACAGGTGCGCGTCACCATACCCAGCTAATTTTTGTATTTTTTAGTAGAGATGGGGTTTCACCATGTTAGCTAGGCTGGTCTTAATCTCTTGACCTCATGATCTGCCCACTTTGGCCTCTCAAAGTGCTGGGATTACCAGCGTGAGCCACCATGCACAGTCAATTCTTCGTTTTTAAAATATATTTTATTTATTTATTTTTTTTGAGACAAGGTCTTGCTCTATCATCTAGGCTAGAGTGCAGTGGCATGATCATGGTTCACTGCAGTGTTGACCTCCCAAGCTCAAGCAATCCTTCTACCTCAGCCTCCCAAGTAGCTGGGACTACCCGTGTCCACCACTATGCCCAGCTAATTTTATTTTTTGTAGAGACAAGGTCTTACTATATTGCCCAGGTGGTTTCAAACTCCTGGGCTCAAGTTATTCTCCTATGTTGGCTTCTCAAAAGTGCTGGAATTACAGGCATGAGCCACCAAGGCGGGAATTAAATTAAACATTGGATATAAAGTGCCTGGTGGTATGTAGAGATTTAGTGAGTGGTAATGATTATTATTTGTATTCAAAATAGGCTGCTACAAGCTAGACTGAAATAGGAAAACTGTTCCCTCTCTTCTCCTACCCCTTCCAGTAAAACTGCTGAAAGCTGCTACCCAGGCCTGACAGACACAGGACTCCAGAATAGAGTAAGAGAACTCTGCACAGGGTTGGATTCTCTTTTTCTCTCGTGGGACTGCACATATACACTCATGCACCCAGGCAAGCACACTCCCACATGTATATGCATACACATGATTATGTAGAGCTACAGCTGTTGGCATAGAAGCTATAGTTATATCAGGACATCAATCAGTTATATTCGGGCAGTTACAAAGATCAGTGCTGCAGTAAAGTGGAAAGGAGGCTGCAGCCAACTGAAACCAATGGAGGACTGGGCTGAAAAGTTGGGGGTGGCAGGGAGAGGAGGAAGTGGTGTGGACTAGGGCTGGTAGGCAAGGGAATAACCACTGAAGGAAGTAGACAGCCTGTCATATGGTGGTGCAGATTTCCTCTGTCAACTGCATTTCCTAATTTTATGATCTTCTGTTGCACATTTTACCCACAGAGGCTAGTCTGTGCTAAAAGTGGGTAGAAGTGATTGATTTATTCATTCATCTGACAGACATTTTGTGATATCTACCATGCGCCAGGAGTGTTTTGGAAAAATAGACTGTTGTTGGTAAGGGAGTTAAAGGAAGCTAGAGAATGGTAGTCTGAGCAGAGGAACTAATAATATGTGCCAAGTTGTGGAAGAAAGAAGCAGGATGTTACATACCAGGAACTACATGTGTTTTGATAAGAAGGGAGTATAGGGCCGGGTGTGGTGGCTCAGGCCTGTAATCCCAGCACTTTGGAAGGCTGAGGTGGGTGGATCACTAGGTCAGCAATTTGAGATCAGCCTGGCCAATATGGCGAAATGCTGTCTCTACTAAAAATACAAAAATTAGCCAGGCATGGTGGTGCTCACCTGTAGTCCCAGCTATTCAGGAGGCTGAGGCAGAAGAATCACTTGAATCTGGGAAGAGGAGGTTGCAGTGAGCCAAGATGGTCCCATTGCACTCCAGCCTGGGTGACAGAGCGAGACTCTGTCAAAAAAAAAAAAAAAAAAGGTGGGGTGGCTCACTCCTGTAATCCCAGCACTTTAGGAGGCCGAGGTAGGCAGACCACCTGAGGTTGGGAGTTCGATACCAGCTTGACCAAAAAGAAAACAAGGAGAAACCCCATCTCTGCTAAAAATACAAAATTAGGGAGATCGATCCAAGATGGCCGACCACTAACAGCTCAGGATTGTAGCTCCCAGTGAAAGCTCAGAGAACGAGACGACGCCACATCTTTAGATGAATTTTCGTCACTCACCGATCAGCAGATTCCCAGTGGAGGAGCCCCATGGGTCGCCAGCGCGACTCCTGTGGCCGACGCAGCGGTTTTGCCAGCGTCTCGGCGCAGCAGCTCTTCATGCAGAGCCAACAGGACTGCTTCCCCTACTGACCGGAGTTTGGAGCTCCAGGAAGTTAGAGCCACTTGTTGCGGACTCAAGAGGGAAGCCAGACCAGAGATTCCCGGGCAGAAGAGCACCATCACTCTTATCGCTGCTATTTAGGCCGCCGCAGTGGGTTGCTCGGATCCCAGCACTGGGAATCAATAAATCGGATGTTGACTCAGAAACCTAATTAGAAAGGCGGTTCATCTACAATGAAGGGAAAAAAATAGCCTAAGAAGGCCGAGTATACTCAAAATCAGAACCCATCAGCAACGGAACAAGCCCTGATGGAAAAGGACTCATCAGTAACAGAACAAGCCCTGATGGAAAAGGACTGTGTTCCATTATCTGAAGTAGGCTTTAAAAGGTGGATGATAAGAAACTTCTGGGAGTTAAAGGAACTTGTTCTAACCCAATGTAAAGAAACTAAGAACTTGGAAAAAAGGTTCGATGAAATGTTGAAAAGAATAGACGATATAGAGAGAAATACAAATGAACTTATGGAGTTGAAAAATACAACACGAGAACTTAGTGAAATATGTACAAGCTTAAACAGCCAAATGGATCAAGCAGAAGAAAGGATATCAGAGGTCGAAGACCAACTTAATGAAACAAAACAAGACAAGAATAGAGAAAAAAGGATAAAAAGGAATGAGCAAAGTCTCCAAGCAATATGGGACTATGTGAAAAGACCTAATATACGCTTGATTGGTGTACTTGAATGTGACGGAGAGAATGAATTCAAGCTGGAAAATACTCTCCAGGACATTATCCAGGAAAATTTTCCTAATTTAGCAAAGCAGGACACTATTCAACCCCAGGCAATACAGAGAACACCACAAAGATATTCCTCAAGAAGACCAACCCCAAGGCACATAATCGTTAGATTCACCAAGATCGAAACGAAGGAGAAAATATTAAGGGCAGCCAGAGAGAAAGATCAAGTTACCCATAAAGGTAAGCCTATTAGGCTTACAGCAGATCTCTCAACGGAAACCCTACAAGCTAGAAGAGAGTGGGGGCCATTATTCAATATACTTAATCAACAGAACTTTCAGCCCAGAATTTCATATCCTGCCAATTTAAGCTTTACATTTGAAGGAAAAATAAAATCTTTTAGGAACAAGCAAGTACTCAGAGACTTTATTACCACCAGGCCTGCTTTACAAGAACTTCTAAAAAAAGCATTATACACAGAAAGGAACAACCAGTATGACCCTTTCTAAAAATACACCAAAAAGTAAAGAGCATTAACATAAAGAAGAATTTTCATCAACGAAAGGACAAAATAGCCAGTTAATATCAAATGGCAGCAACCCTAAATTTAAATCAACCAAATCTCCCAATCAAAAGATACAGACAAAAATCTAACGGTATATCCAAAGATATACATAGACTCAAAATAAAGGGTTGGGAAAAAAAAAAAAGTACCAACCAAATGGAGAGCAAAAATAAATAAATAAAAAGCAGGAGTTGCAATTTTCACATTTGACAAAATAGATTTCAAAGCTACAAGGATACAAGGATAAAAGGATTAATGTAATAATAAGAGATCTTAACACCCAGATACATAAGACCCATAATGAGATTTAGATTCAACGAGACAGAAAATTGATAACAATATCCAGGACTGGAACTAAGATCCAGAACAAATAAACTCAATAGAGCTCTCCATTTTAAACACACAAAATATACATTATCCACAAAATCTAACGATATATCTAAAGATATACAAAGACTCAAAACAAGGGGATGGAAAAAAACTCACCAACCAAATGGAGAGCAAAAATAATAAATAAATAAATAAATAAAAAGCAGGAGTTGCAATTCTCACATTTAATAAAATAGATTTCAAAGCTACAAGGATGCAAGGGTAAAAGGATTAATGTAACAATAAGAGATCTTTTTTTTTTTTTTTTTGAGACGGAGTTTTGCTCTTGTTACCCAGGCTCAATGAGTGCAATGACGCGATCTTGGCTCACCGCAACCTCCGCCTCCTGGGTTCAGGCAATTCTTCTGACTCAGCCTCCTGAGTAGCTGGGATTACAGGCATGCGCCACCATGTCCAGCTAATTTTTTGTATCTTTAATAGAGACGGGGTTTCACCATGTTGACCAGGATGGTCTGGATCTCTTGACCTCGTGATCCACCCGCCTCGGCCTCCCAAAGTGCTGGGTTTACAGGCTTCGCCCGGCCTACAATAAGAGATCTTAACACCCAGATACATAAGACCTATAATGAGACTCAGATTCAACGAGACAAAAAATTGGTAACGATATCCAGGACTTGAACTCAGAACCAGAACAAATAAACACAATAGAGGTCTCCATTTTAAACACATAAAATATGCATTAACCACTTTAAACATTCAAAATATTGATCGGCCATTATTGAAACCCGTTTTAGGAATGAAGTAATATTCCTTTTTCCCTCTTTTTCTTTTTCTTCCCCTTCTTTTTCTCTAAAAAAAAAAAAAAAAAAATACAAAATTAGCCAGGTATGGTGGTGCATGCCTGTAATCCCAGCTGCTTGGGAGGCTGAGGCAGGAGAACTGCTTGAGCCTGGGAGGCGGAGGTTGTGGTGAGTCAAGATTGCGCCATTACACTCCAGCCTGCAACAAGAGTGAAACTCCGTCCAAAAAAAAAAAAAAAAAAGGGTGGGAGGTTCACATAAGGCCAGGGCAACATAGTGAGACCCTGTCCCAACAAAAATAAAGGTGTTGTACACCTGTAGTCCTAGCTACTTTAGAGGCTGAGGTGGGAGGATCATTGAAGCCCAGGAGTTCGAGGTTACAGTGAGCTACGATCATGCCACTGCACTCCAGCCTGGGTGACAAAGAGAGACCCTGTCTCAAAAAAAAAAATTATTAAAAAATTTAAATATATATACTTCAAAATACAAGTAGGAGGAAGAAAAAGAAAACATACATATTAAGCCAGGCGTGGTGGCGCATGCCTATAGTCCAAGCACTTTGGAGGCCAAGGCGGGCTGATCACCTGAGGTTGGGAGTTCAAGACCAGCTTGACCAACATGGTGAAACCCCGTCTTTAAAAAAAAAAAAAAAGAAAAGGAAAGAAAGAAAATCAGATCTTGGTTGTCAGCCCTTTCGCATTCGCAGTCTCCCGGCAGGCACCTGAAGATGGCCCGTACTATGGAACCACTAGCAAAGATCTTTTTTTGGTTTTTTTGGTTTTTTTTTTTTTTTGAGACGGAGTTTCGCTCTTGTTGATTCCCAGGCTGGAGTGCAATAGTGCAATCTCGGCTCACCGCAACCTCCGCCTCCTGGGTTCAAGCAATTCTCCTGCCTCAGCCTCCTGAGTAGCTGGGACTACAGGCACGCACCACCATGCCCAGCTAATTTTTTGTGTTTTTAGTAGAGACGGCGTTTCACCATGTTGACCAGGATGGTCTGGATCTCTTGACCTCGTGATCCACCTGCCTCGGCCTCCCAAAGTGCTGGGATTACAGGCTTGAGCCACCGTGCCCAGCCTGTTGCTTTTCTTCTTATAGTTATTGTCAAAGATTAATGTTTCGTTAAGAAATGACTAAGGAATGAAAAGAAACAAATGCTCTTAAGATTTTCTTTCCCTAAGCACTTTTACTGGTCAAATAAAAACCAGTAACAGTCAATATCAAAAAAAAAAAAAAAGAAAGAAAAAGAAAAAAAAGAAAACCAGATCTTAGTAACTCAAATCCATGTTGTCAAAAAGAAAAAAAGAAAACATACATATAATGTAATTTGGTAATATGTACGAAAATGTTAAATGTGCATTCCTCTGATTCAGTAATTGTAAGAAACTTAATTTAAGGAAATAATAGAACAATGACAAGGCTGTTTACTGTGTTGTTTAAATTATCCAAATCAGCTGAGTGTGGTGGCTCATGCCTGTAATCCCAGCATTTTGGGAGGCTGAGATTAGAGGATTTCTTGGGACCAGTATTTCAAGACCAGCCTGGGCAACATAGTGAGACCCTGTCTCTGTTTTTTTTAATATAAAAAAATTAAATTAAATTAAAACATATTACCTAAATGTTTGTAGGAACAGAATAACCAAAATAAATTGTTGTGCATCCATGTGGTAAATACAGTCACAACAAGGATAAAGTAGATATGTAAGTATTGTTGTGGAAAAAATGTCTTTGATATGTTGTTAAGTGGGGGAAAAAAACTACAGGGTTACTAAAAGTGGGTTTGGCACCAGCTCTCTTCAGCTCTGAAGATCAAAGTCCTATGGCTTCCAAAGGCCAATGTACCAGCTCCTGCCCCTGGATCAAGGTTGCGCAAGATGAGGGAGGAGGCTGGTCACAAGCCTGACGTGGGGGTAGAGATTTCTTCTCTAGCCCTGCCTCAGCCTCAAGAGAGTCCAGGAGCCATATCCCTGTATTGCAGCCTGGCTTCCTTCTCCAGGCAGGATGTGAATAAAGGTTAAACGCTTTAGGTGCTGGGTAGGCAGTGGTGCCCTTCCTACTTCATTAGGATAAAAACGTAACTTATCTGAGCTCTGCCAGTGCTGGGCTTTGGGAACCTGATTTCCTTTCTTTCTTCTTCTTCTTTTAAATCAGTTGGTTTAATTCCAGAATTTAGAGTAGAACAAAGACCAAAGGTACAACTCTGGTGGGATTTAGGATTCTGGGCTAGGAGACAATGAGCCACTGTATGATTTTTTTTCTTTTCTATAAAAGTTTATTATTATTATTATTATTATTATTATTTTGAGATAGAGTTTCACTCTTGTTGCCCAGGCTGGAGCACAATGGTGCAATCGTGGCTTATGGCAACCTCCACCTCTTGAATTCAAGCAATTCTCCTGCCTCAGCCTCCTGAGTAGCCGAGATTACAGGCATGCACCACCATGCCTGGCTAATTTTGTATTTTTAGTAGAGACAGGGTTTCTCCATGTTGGTCAGGCTGGTCTCGAACTCCCGACCTCAGGTGATCCACCCAACTTGGCCTCCCAAAGTTCTGGGACTACAGGCATAAGCCACCACGCCCAGCCCCAAAAAACTTTATTTTTTATTTTTTTATTTTTTTGAGACCAAGTCTTGCTCTGCTGCCCAGGCTGGAGTGCAGTGGCTTGGTCTCTGCTCACTGCAATCTCCGCCTCCCAGTTTAAGTGATTCTCCGGCCTCAGACTCCCAAGTAGTTGGGATTACAGGTGTCTGCTACTACACCTGGCTAATTTTTTGTATTTTGAGTAGAGACAAGGTTTACCATGTTGGTCAGGATGATATCACACTCCTGACCTTGCAATCTGCCTGACTTGACCTCCCAAAGCACTGGAATTACAGGTGTGAGCCATTGCACCCGGCCAAAAAAAGTTTATTTTTATTTTATTTTATTTTAGAGACAGGGCCTCACTATGTTGCCCAGGCTGGAGTGCAGTGGCTATTCACAGGCGCGATTCCACTACTCATCAGCACGGGAGTTCTGACCTGCTCTGTTTCTGACCTGGGCCGTTCACCCCTCCTTAGGCAACCTGGTGGTCCCCCGCTCCTGGGAGGTCACCATATTCATGCTGAACTTAGTGCGGACAACCGATTGGCATAGGGCACTACAGCCCAGAACTCCTGTACTCAAGAGATCCTCTGGCCTCAGCCTCCCAAGTAGCTGGGACTACAGGCATGAGCCACCACACCCAGCAAAAAGTTTATTCTTTTATTTTTTTTTGTTTTTTGAGACGGAGTTTTGCTCTTGTTACCCAGGCTGGAGTGCAATGGCGCGATCTCAGCTCACCGCAACCTCTGCCCCCTGGGTTCAGGCAATTCTCCTGCCTCAGCCTCCTGAGTAGCTGGGATTACAGGCACGCACTACTGTGCCCAGCTAATTTTTTGTAATTTTTAATAGAGACGGGGTTTCACCATGTTGACCAGGATGGTCTCAATCTGTTGACCTCATGATCCACGCCTCGGCCTCCCAAAGTGCTGGGATTACAGGCTTGAGCCACCGCGCCTGGTCCGATGGGGCTTCTTTAAAAAATTTCTCTGCAGAGTTTTTTAACAGCGGGCTGGAGGTTGGATGCATAATTTAGAGCTGAGTGTGGGCTTGGGCATGATATGCAGAGGTGGGTGTGGGGAAGCTATGTGGGGAAGCCAGATAATGAGCTCAGGCAATGACACAGTTATCAGGCGCAGAGAGTGATGAATGTGTCGGTTTGACTCCCGGCAAGGCAACCGGCCTTACAGCTGGGACTACAGGCACGTGCCACCATACCCAGCTAATTTTTTTGTATTTTTAATAGAGATGGGGTTTCACCATGTTGACCAGGATGGTCTCGATTTCTTGACCTCGTGATCCACCTGCCTCGGCCTCCCAAAGAGCTGGGATTACAGGCGTGAGCCACCACGCCCGGCCCCCAGTATAGTATTATTTAAATGGACAATTAGTAGTAATTAGAGGTCTGGAGGTCCCTGGCCAAACCCTGTCTGAAAACCCCCTTGAGACTGAAGCAGTAAATCCAGTTTGTAACACTGATCAAAAACGTCCTCCAGTGAAAATCCCCAGTTTTGTCTCAGCTAAAGCAGTAGGGGCCCAATTCTTACACACTTAAAAAGTAGCTACTCTGGGCCGGGTGCAGTGGTTCACGCCTGTAATCCCAGCACTTTGGGAGGCCAAGGCAGGCAGATCACCTGAGGTCGGGAGTTCGAGACCAGGCTGACCAACATGAAGAAACCCTTTCTCTACTAAAAATACAAAATTAGCCAGGTGTGGTGGCAGATGCCTGTAATCCTAGCTACTTGGGAGGCTGAGGTAGGAGAATCTCTTGAACCCGGGAGGCGGAGATTGCCGTGAGCCGAGATTGTGCCACTGCACTCCAGCCTGGGTGATGGAGCAACACTATGTAAAAAAAAAAAAAATAGCTACTCTGGGGGCACTGTCTATAGGTTAGCTCTGCCTCACAAAGAGCAATAATTTAAAAAAAAAAAAAAAAAAGAGAAAAATGCCTGTAGTTTTTTTTTTTTTTTTTGGGAAGGAGAATGGAAGTCAAAGTGCAGTTTTCAGGCCTAGATTAGTTCCCCATAAGTGAAGCTCTCTCCTGTCAACAGTTCCAGGCCACCATCCAAAGTGGCTGTGTTTGGCTCAGTTTTAGAGGAGGCTGACTTACCATCATGCTCTCTGCTCCCTATGAACTCAGAAAGTAGTAATAAGTATTTGGGAGAGCTATTTTTAAATTTTATATTTAATCTTCTTGCTAGCATATGTTAGAAAGAAGCAGGTATTTATTAAAAACATGATCTCTGAATGAAGAGACCCCCCCCCGCCCCCAAACAGGCTTTGTGTGAGCAACATAGCTGTTTATTCACCTGCCTACAGGTGGGCTAAGGCTGAAAAGGGTGTTAGCAAAGGGCGGTGGGATAGGAGTTGGTTTTACAGGTTTGGGGTGGGCAGTGGAAAGTTACAGAGTAAGATTAGTTATAGTGGTGGGTGTTTGGAAAACTCTGCCCCTACCGCAAAATCTCTCTCTCTTTCCCTCCCCCACAAAGAGGCTCCCTTATCTCTCACTTTACATACCGGCCATAGCCCTCCCGCCGCCCAGCTTCCCGCCGCCCAGCTTCCCGCCCAGCAGTTCAAACTGACCAACAGTTGCCCACCACCTCGGCTTTTGGCTTCCCCACCCCCCAGCCCTTCAGCCCCCTATAAAACAACCCTGCCCCTCTGAGCGGCGCGGCCATTTTTCCTTTTCGTCCCGGCTGGCCTGCCCGGAGGCTTTTTCCTCTCAATAAAGCCTGAACTTAAGGAATTTCCTCTAGCCTGCGGTCCGGTTTCTTTCCCAATGAGCCCAGTCTTCCCGCAGAGGGTAGGTCGGACAAATGGTGCCGGAAACCCGGGACGGGAGCTGAGGCTGTTGGCCCGGCCACGGCCCCCCTCCCCGACCTACCCAACACTGGCCCTGCCACCTCCACATTCCGATTAAGGTAAGCCAAGTTTTTCTTGCTTTGCCTTCCCCCGCTTCCCGTCTCCTCTTCCTATGGCACGGTGCAGTTGCTCCCTCTCCGGCGTTCCGCACGGACTCCTTGCCTAGTCTCGGCCGAGCCAAGGTAGTCTTCCATTCCGGCTCCAGGAGCCTTCCGAGGGACAGCCGCCAGACGGGGGACGCCCCTCTGACCGCTTCCCTTTCCGTACTTAATTGTACTCCGGGGAATTTGCAACGAACGGGGATGCCTTTTCGTTGCATCTGCCCATCCGCGCCGGAGAGTCTGTAGCTGCGCCTGCCATGGGAAATTCGGAGTCCAAAATACCTCTGAGCACCCCCCTTGGGTGCTTGCTGCGAATTTTACCAAATTGGGATATTCCCAAACCCTCAGAAAGAAAAAGCTTATTTTCCTGTCCCAGGTGGCTTGGCCCCAATACAAACTCAGTAACCAGTCACATTGGCCCCCGACTGGCACTTTTGATTTCAACACCCTCCGAGATCTCGACGATTTTTGTCGCCGCGCGGGCAAGGACAATGAAATTCCTTACGTCCAGGCTTTTTGGGACCTCCGTACCCACCCCAACCTATGTTCTTCCTGCTCCACCTACCAAATCCTCTTATCTCGAACCCCCCATAAATCTTCCTCCACTACCTCTCCCCCACCCTACTCCTCACCGGAGGATCTGCCTGAACATCTGTCCTCTCCTGCCAATCTCAGCAACCACTCGCCATCAACGGCACGCCCTTCCCCCACTCCCTCTGCACCTCCTACCTCAGAGGCCATGCCTCGCTCTCCCTCTACTCCCTCCGAGCCCCCTCCCTCAGAGGCTGCACTTCCTCTTGCCTCTCCGGTGGCGGCCCACACCCGCTCCCACCAGCCAGCTATCCTGGCCCCACTCCGAGAAGTAGCAGGCGCAGAAGGTTTAATCAGGGTCCATGTTCCTTTCTCACTCCAAGATCTGTCCCAAATTGAGAAATGTTTAGGATCCTTCTCAGCCGACCCATCCACCTATATTAAAGAATTCCAATACCTCACTCAAGTATAAGAAGCCCTAGTCCGGTACACTCGACTAGATCCAGCCTCCCAAAATGGGGCCACTGTATTAGCCTCCCATTTTATCTCCCAATCAGCACCCGACATAAGAAAGAAACTAAAGAAAGCAGAAGAGGGGCCAGAGACTCCCATCCAAGACCTGGTAAAAATGGCCTTTAAAGTATTCAATGCCAGGGAAGATGCGGCTGAGGCTGCCCGCCAAACTCGCATGAAGCAGAAGGCTGCCCTCCAGACCCAAGCCCTAGTGGTGGCTCTAAGGCCGGCAGGGAACCAGAAGCCCAAGGCCGAAACCCATGCCCCTCCAGGGGCATGTTTCAAATGTGGAAAGGAAGGACACTGGTCCCGAGCCTGTCCACAACCATGGCCACCAACTAAGCCTTGCCCTGTCTGTCGGCTCCCGGGACACTGGAAGTCAGACTGCCCCAGCTTCCCCAGGGTGCCGGTTCCTCAAAACAGACACACTGGCGTTACGCAGCCGGCGGTCACCCTCAGTAGGGAGGAGCCTGCTTGCCAGGAGCCGACCTCCGAGGGAGCTCCGTTCCCCAGTCTACTAGGGCTGCTAGATGACTAGCGGGGCCCTGGCTTTCCGACTCCGGTTACCCTCGCCGAGCCTAGGGTCACAAGACATGGGGGCTACCTACTCCGCACTTCCTTCTTATTCTGGCCGTCTCACTCCTTCCCAGGTCTCGGTCATGGGAATCGACGGGACCCTGAGTATCCCCTATCAAACCCCACCACTCATGTGCTCATATAACTCCACTCCCTTCACCCACTCCTTTTTAGTAATCCCCACCTGCCCAGTTCCCCTTCTGGGGCCAGACATCCTTTCAAAGCTGAAGGCCGTCATAACCTTCCCCACCGCCAGCCCACACAGCCTTTTTCTCCTAGCCCTCAATACTCTGCCTCAGAACTCCAGACCCTCCAGTCTACCCCCGGGGTACGGTTCAAGGATGACTGGGCCTTCAAGCATAACCTCCTCATCCTCCCTGAAAAGCAAAGGTACCAGATAATCCAAGACATCCATAATTCACTCCACATTGGGCCTAAAGCCTTATACCGATTCCTCAACCCACTTTTTCACCCCCACCGCCTCCTCAGTACCATACAGGAAGTCCAGTCCTCATGTACTGTCTGCGCAAAAACTAATTCCCAGGGTTCCTGTCATCCCCGGCGCCAGCTTCATCAGCTACGCGGGTTCCTACCTGGCCAAGACTGGCAAATTGATTTCACCCATATGCCAAAGCACAAACAGTACCGGCATCTGCTAACCATTGTTGACACTTTTTCAGGCTGGATTGAAGCTTACCCCACAGCCTCTGAGTCTGCCGGGACAGTAGCCACTCATCTCATTCAAGACATCATCCCACGCTTTAGACTCCCAGCTACCATACAGTCAGACAACGGCCTAGCCTTTATCTCCAAAGTCACTAATGCCGTTTCTACCTCTCTAGGAATTCAGTAGAAGCTACATGCCGCCTACCATCCCCAGTCCTCTGGTAAGGTAAAACGGGCCAATGGCCTAATAAAGGAGCATCTGACCAAGCTCATGCTTAGCTCCGCCAATCCTGGGTAACCTGACTTCCTATCGCCCTCACCAGAGTAAGAGCAAGCCCCCGGGGCCCATCACAGCTTAGCCCATTTAAGCTGCTGTATGGTTGCCCCTTCCTGCTTTCAACTCCCCCACCGCCAGAGACTACTCCTCTAGACAGCTACCTCCCCTACTTTACTCAGGATTAGGAGGAGGGGCACTAGTCCACTCTCACCTGGCTATAGCCCGACTGACCTCACAACTCCAAGCGGCTATTAATGACTCTACTGAGTCTTTAGCATCACTCCAATGACAGATCACCTCAGTTGCCCAAGTTGCCTTGCAGAACCAAAGAGCCCTGGACCTGCTCACTGCTGAACGAGGAGGGACCTGTATCTTCCTACAAGAAGAGTGCTGTTACTACATCAATGAATCCGGCCTAGTAGAAACCCGAATCGAGAGCCTCCAGAAACTCAAAACTAACCTGTAGAGTCAGAAGTTCTCGGCTGAAGCCACAGCGTGGTGGTCTTCCTCTATGTATACCCTCTTGTCACCATTGCTTGGGCCCCTAATAGCCGTTTGCCTAATCTTACTTATTGCTCCTTGCTTTCTCCAGTTCCTACAGCGGCTCTTTCAAGAACTGACTGGAGTCACCATCCACCAGATGCTGCTCCAACCCCACCCTGAACGAGTGCAAGAAACAGACCTCTCCCCAAACCTCCAGGCTCCTTAGGAAAAGAAACCTCTTCAGAACCCCCCGTCGACCCTTGTCAGCAGGAAGTAGCCAGAGAGACAACCGACGCCCCTGACCCCCTCTTTTTCTTTTCTTTAAGGAGTCGGGAATGTTTGGAAAACTCTGCCCCTACCGCAAAATCTCTCTCTCTTTCCCTCCCCCACAAAGAGGCTCCCTTATCTCTCACTTTACATACCGGCCATAGCCCTCCCGCCGCCCAGCTTCCCGCCCAGCAGTTCAAACTGACCAACAGTTGCCCACCACCTCGGCTTTTGGCTTCCCCACCCCCCAGCCCTTCAGCCCCCTATAAAACAACCCTGCCCCTCTGAGCGGCGCGGCCATTTTTCCTTTTCGTCCCGGCTGGCCTGCCCGGAGGCTTTTTCCTCTCAATAAAGCCTGAACTTAAGGAATTTCCTCTAGCCTGCGGTCCGGTTTCTTTCCCAATGAGCCCAGTCTTCCCGCAGAGGGTAGGTCGGACAGTGGGGGTAGGGGCAAGGAGTATATATGACCACAAGTTCAGTTACAATGGCAGGTAGGGGTGAGGCAGAAGAGCAGTTAAGATGGCAGGATGGGTGAGAGGTATTCACATTATCATAAGAACAGTTAAGATGGCAGGGTTGGGTGAGGGGCTTGTCTGGGGAAGCTCTGCTGGGCAATTAGGGACAATGGCGAATGCGGGCAGCAGGTGGGAGAGGATCAGCCGAGGCAAGCAGGACTTCAGACTTTCAGGCTCCAGGCTTGCGTATGGAGACCTGACAGTACTAAGGTCTTTGAAAACAGGAAAATTGAGACTAATTAATTCAGCAAATACCTGTTCAGCACTTTCTCTGCATCTGACGTGAATATGGGACTTGCACACTTATGACAGATACAAATAAATGGGGTGAGGGCAGGATTCCATTAGCCTCCTGGGTCCAACATGACACTCAAAATAAGATCACCAAATCCTGATGACACTTACAAATAAGATCACCAAATGTGGCTGGGCATGATGGCTCATGCCTGTAATCCCAGCACTTTGGGAGGCCGAGGTGGGTGGTTCATCAGAGGTCAGGAGTTTAAGACCAGCCTGGCCGACATGGTGAAACCCCATCTCTACTAAAAATACAAAAATTAGCTGGATGTGGTGGCATGCACCTGTAGTCCCAGCTACTTGGGAGGCGAAGGCAGGAGAATCGCTTGAACCCAGGAGGTGGAGGTTGCAGTGAGCTATGATAGCACTTGCACTCTAACCTGGCAACCGAGTGAGACTCTGTCTCAAAAAAAACCACAAAAACTAAAAAAACAAAAAACACACAAACAAAAAAAAAGATCACCAAATGTGTAGCTAGCTACAGGAGAGCAGTCTCCTGCCTGGAGCATTCAGGCATTCATTCCTCATTCACAGAGCACCAACTATTTACTGGTGATAAGCTAGATGTTGGTATGCAGAGGTGAAGACATGGCCCTGCCCTCAAGGAATGCATAGTTCAGTGCAATGGTTCTGTTTCTATTCAATGCTCTGAGATACTTAAAACCACCATAACCTTGACTTGAAAAGATCATGGTCCAAAGGGGGAAGAGAAAAATAAATTATCAACAATTACACGATTTGTTAGTGTATGATAGAAATATGCACAGGGTATGGTGGAAATACTGAGGACTAGGCACTGAAAATCAGACTGGGAATGGGGAGGTTGTCAGGAAAGGTATCACAGAACTGGTAACACTTAAGCCCAATTTTTAAAAGCAGGAATTAGTCAGAGTCAGTGGAGAGAATTGGGGAGGGCACTGAGATATGCAACATACACTCAGGGGATTGCACATAGTGCTTTATGCTAGAGCAGCAGGAGGTGTATATCAGGGAGGAGAGATGGGTCAGAGCATAGAGGGCCTCATGTGTCAAGCTAAGGAGGTTGAACTTGATACTAAGCTAAATGCTATAGGGAGATATCAGCAGGGGTTTGGAAAGCAGGTCACATTAAAGAGCAGTTGGGGAAATGGGGATGTTTTAAGCTAAAGAAGAAGAGTTAGGAGAGATAAATCTTCTGGTTTGAAACATATACAGAGTTTTAAATTCTGTTTTATTTTACTTTTTTTTTTTGAGATGGAGTCTTGCTTTGTTGCCCAGGCTGGGGTGCAGTGGTGCAATCTTAGCTCCACCTCTCCGGTTCAAGTGATTTTCCTGCCTCAGCCTCCTGAGTAGCTGGGATTACAGGCGCGCACCACCATGCCGGGCTAATTTTTGTGTGTTTAGTTGTGATAGGATTTCACCATGTTGGTCAGGCTGGTCTTGAACTCCTCACCTTGTGATCAGCCCATCTCAGCCTCCCAAAGTGCTGGGATTATAGGCATGAGCCACGGCACCTGACCTATTTTTTTTTAGACGGAGTCTTGCTCTGTTGCCAGGCTGGAGTGCAGTGGTGTGATCTTGGCTTACTGCAACCTCCAAAACTCCCTGGTTCAAGCTATTCTCCTGCCTCAGCCTCCCAAGTAGCTGGGATTACAAACATGCACCACCGTGCCCAGCTAATTTTGTTTTATTTTATAATTAGAAAAGGCCAAGCTTTCCCCTGGCTCAGCAAACCATCCCTGATGAGCAGGTTAGGGGCAGGTTACCAGACCACCCACCATTCCCTTTTGTCAGATGCCCAAACTGTTCAACTGTAAGGAGTGGTTCTGCCTCAGACCTCACTCTGGTCATAGAGATCTCAAACTAGGGTCCACCTGTTAGGCCTTACATTTCTCTGGGGGAGGTGGAAGGAGAGAATTAGAGATGTTTCTCATTGCAGAAATAGGGCCAAAGGAACATCACTAAGACCTCACAAAAGACAGGATTCCATCTTGTGGTGAGGGGTGTGGTTGGGGTTAGGAATGAATCAGAGGTAAAGCAGTCTTGCTTAGAGGTAAAGCTCTCCTTTTTCTTTCTTTTTTTTTTGAGATGGAGTTTGGCTCTTGTTGCCCAGGCTGCAATGCAGTGGTGCAATCGCAGCTCACCACAACCTCAACCTCCCAGGTTCAAGTGATTCTCCTGCCTCAGCCTCCTGAGTAGCTGGGATTACAGGCACCCACAACGACACCTGGCTACTTTTGTATTTTTAGTAGAGATGGGGTTTTCTCCATGTTGGTCAGGCTGGTCTTGAACTCTTGACCTCAGGTGATTCGTCTGCCTTGGCCTCCCAAATGGTTGGGATTACAAGCATGAGCCACGGCGCCTGGCCTAAGCTCTCCTTTTTTATGTATATGCTTTCTCATTTGTCAATATGACAGATTGAGCCTTTTGTAATTTGTCAATATGACAAATTTTGGGCAGAGTGGTCCTCAAGAGCAATATTACATTGGGTGTGAGTCTTTCTAGTTCCAACATCATCACTCTCCTAATTGCAGTGCTTTTGGCAAGCAAGCTTCCTAATTTCTGGAAGCCTTGGCCAGAATGGATAGCTAGAAGAACAGTATGAATACATGAAAGAAGTAAAAGATTTTCCCCCTGCTTCTAGGCAGAGCTGACCCTGCTAGCCAGGACAAACAGGACAAATGGGTCAGAAGGTTAGATAGACTAGGAGTCCTCTAGTCATTTATTTGATCTCTAACTCCACAGTTCTCAGTGTGGGGAGACAGTTGATACAGTGTGTGGGGTGCTACTGGCATCTAGAGGGAAGAGGCCAGGAAACTGCTAAATACCCATTACACATAGAACAGCCCCTCCATGACAAAGAATTATCAAACCTAAAATGCCAGTACTGCTGAGATTGAGAAATAACCAAAAAATGCTTCTTTTTTTTTTTGAGACGGAGTTTTGCTCTTGTTACCCAGGCTGGAGTGCAATGGCACGATCTCAGCTCACCGCCACCTCCGCCTCCTGGGTTCAGGCAATTCTCCTGCCTCAGCCTCCTGAGTAGCTGGGATTACAGGCACGCGCCACCACACCCAGCTAATTTTTTGTATTTTTAGTAGAGATGGGGTTTCACCAAGTTGACCAGGATGGTCTTGATCTCTTGACCTTGTGATCCACCTGCCTCGGCCTCCCAAAGTGCTGGGATTTCAGGCTTGAGCCACTGTGCCCAGCCCCCAAAAAATGCTTCTACTTATGGAAACTTGGTTCTAGAAAAAAGAATCTGAGAATTAATTAGTTGCTGAAGTGTCAGGTAGCTAGAGGTAAAAATCAA
Source organism: Callithrix jacchus (assembly GCF_049354715.1). Taxonomy (NCBI): domain Eukaryota; kingdom Metazoa; phylum Chordata; class Mammalia; order Primates; family Cebidae; genus Callithrix; species Callithrix jacchus. The sequence goes on along the minus strand of NC_133508.1, from coordinate 82,267,722 downwards.
CTTTAATGCTCCAAGTCTGCTTCATTGTTAATCCAGTTTGGACACATTCCCTTTAATGTTGTGGTCTGGACTGTATCTGTGCATTCATTTTTTTTTTTTTTTTTGAGACAGAGTTTTGCTCTTGTTACCCAGGCTGGAGTGCAATGGCACGATCTGAGCTCACAGCAACCTCCGCCTCTTGGGTTCAAGCAATTCTCCTGCCTCAGCCTCCTGAGTAGCTGGGATTACAGGCACACGCCACCATGCCCAGCTAATTTTTGTATTCTTAGTAGAGACAGGGTTTAACCATGTTGACCAGGATGGTCTTGATCTCTTGACCTCGTGATCCACCTGCCTCGGCCTTCCAAAGTGCTGGGATTATAGGCGTGAGCCACCGCGCCCAGCCCTGTGCATTCATTTTCGATCTCCTAAAACTGGATAGGAAAGAAGATGGAGGAAAAGAGGAAAAATCAATATTTTATGTTTCTAGTTTCATCTTCTAGGAAGATGAAAACTTGAGCCTAAAATCCATAGAGTTCAATAACCTAAATGGATGCCTTATTTAATAATAAAAAGCAGCATAGTATAAAACAGGACAGCAACAGAAGAACAATTGTCGGCCGGGCGCGGTGGCTCAAGCCTGTAATCCCAGCACTTTGGGAGGCCGAGGCGGGTGGATCGCAAGGTCAGGAGATCGAGACCATCCTCGTCAACATGGTGAAACCCCGTCTCTACTAAAGATACAAAAAATTAGCTGGGTATGGTGGCACGTGCCTGTAATCCCAGCTACTCGGGAGGCTGAGGCAGGAGAATTGCCTGAACCCAGGAGGAGGAGGTTGCGGTGAGCCGAGATTGCGCCATTGCACTCCAGCCTGGGAAACAAGAGCGAAACTCTGTCTCAAAAAAAAAAAAAAAAAAAAAAAAAGAACAATTGTCAAATCATATTTGAATTTAAGGTTGATATTTGATTGAAAATATAATAATTAAATGTCAGATTTGCAAAAATAAAAAACAAAATAATGAGTGGAAGTCAGTGGAAGTTCAAGCCTGGCATGGTGGCACACTCCTGGAATCCCAGCTACTCGGGAGGCTTAGGCAGGAGAATTCACTTGAGCTGGGAGTTTGAGGCTGCAGTGATCCATCATCAGCCACTGCACTCCAGCCAGTGCAATAGAACAAGACTCCATTTCTTTTTTGTTTGTTTGTTTGTTTTTGTTGTTTATGGAGATAGGATATCACTCTGTTGCCCAGGCTGGACTGCAGTGGCACGATCAGAATTCACTGCAGCCTCAACCTCTCAGGCTCAAGCAATCCTCCCACCTCAGCCTCCCAAGTTCCTGGGACTACAGGTACACACCACCACACATAACTATTTTTTAATTTTTTGTAGAGATGGAGTCTTACCATGTTGCCCAGGCTGGTCTTAACCTCCTGGGCTCAAGTGATCCTACGGTCTTAACACCCCAAAAACGCTCAACTATAGGCATGAGCCAGCACCCGCAGCCCACTCCATCTCTCTAAAGAAGAAAAAAGAAAAAAAAGGCCAGCCACAGTGGTTCACGTCTGTAATCCCAGCACTTTGGGAGGCTGAGGCGGGTGGATCACAATGTCAGGAGTTTAAGACCAGCCTGGCCAATATGGTGAAATCCTGTCTCTACTAAAAATACAAAAATTAGCTGGGCGTGGTTGCAGGTACCTATAGTCCCAGCTACTAGGGAGGCTGAGGCAGGAGAATTGCTTGAACCCAGGAGGCAGAGGTTGCAGTGAGATGAGATTGTGCCACTGTACTCCAACCTGGGAGACAGAGTGAGACTCCATATCAAAAAATTTTTTAAAAAGCCGGCGCGGTGGCTAAAGCCTGTAATCCCAGCACTTTGGGAGGCCAAGGTGGGTGGATCATGAGGTCAAGAGATCGAGATCATCCTGGTCAACATGGTGAAACCCCGTCTCTACTAAAAATACAAAAAAATTAGCTGGGCATGGTGGCGGGTGCCTGTAGTCCTAGCTACTTGGGAGGCTGAGGCAGGAGAATTGCCTGAACCCAGGAGGCAGAGGTTGCGGTGAACCAAGATCGCACCATTGCATTCCAGCCTGGGTAACAAGAGTGAAACTCCATCTCAAAAAAAAAAAAAAAAAAGGCCAGGTGTGGTGGCTCATGTCTGTAATTCCAGCACTTTGGGAGGCTGAGGCAGGCAGATCACCTGAGGTCAGGTATTTGAGACCAGCCTGGCGAATATGGTGAAAACCTGTCTCAACTAAATACACAAAAATTAGCTGGACGTGGTGGTGCACACCTGTGATCCCATCTATTCAGAAAGCTGAGGCAGGAGAATTGCTTGAACCCGGGAGGCAGAAGTTGCAGTGAGCTGAGATCATGTCACTGCACTCCAGTCTGGTCAACAGCGAGACGCCGTCTCAAAAAAAGAAAAGAAAAGTTCATGCTGGGTGCGGTGGCTCACGCTTATAATCCCAGCACTTTGGGAGGCCAAGGCAGGTGGATCACCTGTGGTCAGGAGTTCGAGACCAGCCTGACCAACATGGAGAAACCGCGTCTCTAAAAATAAAAAAAGAAAAGAAAAGTTCAAATAACGATAAGGTAGGCTGGGTGCAGTAGCTCACACCTATAATTGAAGTATTTTGGGAGGCCAAGGCAGGAGGATCTCTTGAACTCAGGAGTTCAAGACCAGCCTGGGCAATATAGTGAGAACTCATTTCTTTCCTTCTTTCTTTTTTTTTTTTTGAGATGGAGTTTCGCTCTTGTTACCCCGACTGGAGTGCAATGGTGCGATCTCGGCTCACCGCAACCTCTGCCTTCTGGGTTCAAGCAATTCTCCTGCCTCAGCCTCCCGAGTAGCTGGGACTACAGGCACGTACCACCATGCCCAGCTAATTTTTGTATTTTTAGTAGAGATGGGGTTTCACCTCATTGACCAGGATGGTCTCCATCTCTTGACCTCGTGATCCAGCCCGCCTCGGTCTCCCAAAGTGCCGGGATTATAGGTGTGAGCCACCGCGCCCGGCCTGAGATCTCATTTCTTAAAAAAAAGGCTAGATATGAGGCCAGGCATGGTGGATCACGCCTGTAATCCCAGCACTTTGAGAGGCCGAGGCAGGCGGATCACAAAGTCAGAAGATTGAGACCATCCTGACCAACATGGTGAAACCCTGTCTTAAAAAAAAAAAAAAGACGGCCGGGCGCGGTGGCTCATGCCTGTAATTCCAGCACTTTGGGAGGCCGAGGCAGGTGGATCACGAGGTCAAGAGATCGAGACCATCCTGGTCAACATGTGGTGAAACCCCATCTCTACTAAAAAATACAAGAAATTAGCTGGGCACGGTGGCATGTGCCTGTAATCCCAGCTACTCGGGAGGCTGAGGCAGGAGAATTGCCTGAACCCAGGAGGCGGAGGTTGCAGTGAGCTGAGATCAGGCCATTGCACTCCAGCCTGGGTAACAAGAGCGAAACTCCGTCTCAAAAAAAAAAAACTAGGTAAAGAGCTGCTTAAATTCATTATTAATTTTTTTTCTTTTTTACCCTTAATTTTCTTTTTCTTTTTTTTTTTTGAGACGGAGTTTCACTCTTGTTACCCAGGCTGGAGTGTAATAGGATTATTATAAGAATAAAAGTAGGCCAGGCGTGGTGGTTCATGCCCGTAATTCCAGCACTTTGGGATGCTGAGGCTGGAGGATTGTGAGGTCAGGAGATTGAGACCAGCTTGGCCAACATGGTGAAACCCATCTCTACTAAATATACATAAATTAGATGGGTGGCACATGCCTGTAATCCCAGCTACTCCAGAGGTTGAGGCAGGAGAATTGCTTGCATCAGGGGGTCAGAGGCTGCAGTGAGCTGAGATCATGCCACTGCACTCCAGCCTGGCGACAGAGTGAGACTTTAAAAAAAAAGGGGGGAAAAAGAATAAAAGTAAAATCTCCATGCTAGGGATTTGGGAACAGAAAGTCAAAAAGAAGGCTGAGTTTCTGATAGCAGTGTGGAATGATCATATCTGTCTTTAATTGTCTACTTGTATTTTTTTTCTAATAAAAAAACTGTATAGTCCCAGCACTTTGGGAGGCCAAGGCAGGAGGATTACTTGAGCCCAGGAATTGAAGACAAGTCTGGGCACTTGGTGAGGCCCTGTCTAAACAACAAAAAATTTTTTAAATTAGCCAGGCATGGTGGCACCCATCTGTAGTCTCAGCTACTCAGAAGGCTGAGGTAAGAGGACTGCTTGAGCCCAATAATTCCAGGCTACAGTGAGCTATGATCGTGCCTCTGCATTCCAGCCTGAGCAACAGAGCAAGACTCTGGCTCTAAAAAAATTAAAAGATAACACCACCAGGACAGGGCTATCTAGACACATTTAGTAGTGCATTAACTATACAAAAAAGACACCGTGTAGTTTAAAAACAAATCCTTACATTTCAATGTTTTTCTTTTTTTCTTTTTTTGAGACAGAGTCTCACTCTATCCCACAGACTGGAGTGCAATGGCATGATCTCGGCTCACTGCAACCTTCAACTCCTGGGTTCAAGCAATTCTCATGAGTCAGTCTCTCAAGTAGCTGGGATTACAGGCATATATCACCATGCCTGGCTAATTTTTGTATTATTTATTTATTTTGAGACGGAGTTTTGCTGTTGTTACCCAGACTGGAGTGCCATGGCAGGATCTCGGCTCACCGCAATCTCTGCCTTCTGCGTTCAAGCAATTCTCCTGCCTCAGCGTCCCAAGTAGCTGGGACTACAGGTGTGCACCTCCATGCCCAGCTTATTTTTGTATTTTTAGTAGGGACAGGGTTTCACCTTGTTGACCAGGATGGTCTCGATCTCTTGACCTCATGATCCACCCGCCTCGGCCTCCCAAAGTGCTGGGATTATAGGTATGAGCCGCCGCGCCCAGCAATGTTTGTATTTTTGTAGAGACGGGGTTTTGCCATGTTGGTCAGCCTGGTCTTGAACTCTTGACCTCAGGTGATCTGCCTGCCGCGGCCTCCCAAAGTGCTGGGATTATAGGCATGAGCCACTGCACCTGCCCTCAGTGTTTTTCTTTAAAAGTAGTAATTTCTTGGCCAGGCGCGGTGGCTCAAGCCTGTAATCCCAGCACTTTGGGAGGCCGTGGCAGGCAGATCACCTGAGGTCAAGAGTTCAAGACCAAACTGGCCAACATGGTGAAACCCTGTCTCTACTAAAAAAAAAAAAAAAAAAAAAATGAGAGCTGGGCGTGGTGGCATGTGCCTGTAGTCCCAGCTACCTGGGAGGCTGAGGCAAGAGAATTGCTTGAACCTGGAGGCAGAGGTTGCAGTGAGCCGAGATCGCGCCACTGCATTCCAGCCTGGCACCTGGCGACAGAGCGAGACTCTGTCTCAAAAAAAAAAAAAAAAAAGTAGTAATTTGTATACAGAAGTGTTAAATGCTTTTTAGACAGGAAAAAACTGTGATAGAATCAATTTATTATCTTCATCTTCCTCCTCCTATCATCTTCCTCATCTCTCTCCCCTTCCTTCTTTTACTTTTTTCAGCCTTGACGACTCCCTCTTCTGCTTTATCAGGCTTTCCTTTAGCTTGATATGCAGCAATAGCCACTTCCTATTTTTCCTTCAGCTTCTCAGCCTTCTTTTCATATGGCTACTTGTCATCTGCAGCAGTGTTACTCCACATCTTTCCCAGTTTCTTTGCAACAACACCAGTGAATAGACCTGGGTGTTCGCCTTTGATTTTTTGGGCAATACTCAGAACAGAATGACAAAAAGGCCGAAGGAGGCCTCTTGGATGCATGGGATCCTTGAACTTCTTTTTGCCTCCCCTTTATGGGGGATTAAGGTTTTCCTTTTTTTTTTTAAATTTCGTTTTTTAAATTTTTATTTTTCAAGCTGTCCCTCTGCAGGGATTTAGGTTTTCATCTCTTTTTTATAATGGGCCTTGTCTGCCTTTTCCATGTCTTCAAATTGTCCTTTCTCTTTAGCAGACACAGTTTTCTACTTCTGTGGTTACTTCTTAGAAAACTCTGAGAAGCTGACTGAAGCTTCTGGGAACTTAACATTCCTCCCAACAAGTTTGCACAAAGAATGCATATGACATTTTGGCTCTAGGTTTCTGAGGATCTCCTTTGTTCATGTTTAGTTATTTTTCCTCAGTGAAGCACAGAGCCACCCTGTGCCTGTCAGGCTCTCACTTGCCCTGGTGTAGTCTCTGTGGAGCTTAACATACTTTCAATAGCTGTCTACTTGCTTTTTTTTTTGAGACAGAGCCTTGCTCTGTAGCCTAGGCTGGAGTGCAGGGGTGATCTTGGCTCACTGCAACCTCTGTTTCCCGGGTTCAAGCGATTCTCATGCCTCAGCCTCTCGAGTAGCTGGGATTACAGGTGCCCACCACCATGCCCAGCTTTTTTTTTTTCTTTTCTTTTGTATTTTTAGTAGAGACAAGGTTTCACCCTGTTGGCCAGGCTGGTTTTGAACTCCTGACCTCAAGTAATCTGCCTGCCTCAGCCTCCCAAAGTGCTGGGATTACAGGTGTGAACCACTGTGCCTGGCCTTACTTGCTTTTTACCTTTGTTTTGCTTTTTTTTTTTTTTTGAGTTGGAGTTTTGCTTTTGTTGCCCAGGCTGGAGTGCAATGGTGCGATCTCAGCTCACTGCAACCTCTGCCTCCTTGGTTCAAGGGATTCTCCTGCCTCTGCTGGGATTACAGGCATGCGCCACCACGCCTGGCTAATTTTGTACTTTTAGTAGAGACAGGGTTTCACCATGTTGGTCAGGCTGGTCTTGAACTCCTGACCTCAGGTGATCTGCCTGCCTCAGCCTCCCAAAGTGCTAGGATTACAGACATGAGCCACCATGCCCAGACTGCTTTTCTTTTTTTTTGAGACAGGATCTTGCTGCATCGCTCAGGTTGGAGTGCAGCGGTGCATTCATGGCTTGCTGTGGCCTAAACTGTGATAACCTGCTTTCTGCCAGCTAAAACTAACTGTCCCTTTCCCAGACTAAAAGCTGTTCAGGCTTTATGTTAGCTTCTTGAGCCAGATAGACTCCATCTTGGCTTCTTCATTTTAGTTATTTTCTCCCCATTGAGTATGTAACTATAGTATAAAGCTAGGTCAGGCTGACACTGGGCACCCAGGAATGCGTTTGTTAATAAGAGGCCGAGTGAAGTGGTATCAGCAGAGCCTGGAAATGCAGATGCAGGGAGTGCCCAGAGCCCCCATTATCTGTAAGTTTTATGTCTTCCATGACAGCTTTACTCCTCATACCTGGCTCTGTTTTATTTCTTATGTATCAGTTAATCTTTTAACCTTTTGCTTTCTCTGCTTTTGTAAAAAGTTTGCTTCCCTCTCCCTGTTAAAACTAGTGTATAAAAGACCACCGGGCCGGGCGCGGTGGCTCACGCCTATAATCCCAGCACTTTGGGAGGCCGAGATGGGTGGATCACGAGGTCAAGAGATCAAGACCATCCTGGTCAACAAGGTGAAACCCCGTCTCTACTAAAAATACAAAAATTAGTTTGGCATGGTGGTGAGTGCCTGTAGTCCCAGCTACCCGGGAGGCTGAGGCAGGAGAATCGCTTGAACCCGGGAGGCGGAGGTTGCGGTGAGCCGAGATCGTGCCATTGCACTCCAGCCTGGGTAACAAGAGCGAAACTCTATCTCAAAAAAAAAAAAAAAAAAAAAAAGACCACCTAACATTTTCTTCAGGGACAAGAGAATTTTGGGTGTTAGCCACTCTCGGTTGCCGGCTCAATAAAGGACTCATAATTCAATCTCAGAGTGTGGCGCATTCCTTGACTCACTCGGGTACAACAAAACCTCCTGCATTCAAGCAGTCCTCTCACCCCAGCCTCCTGAGTAGCTGGGACTACAGGCATGCATCATCATGTTTGGCTATTTTTTATTTGTTTAATTTTTTACAGAGATGGGTCCCCCTATGTTGCCCAGGCTGGTCTCAAACTCCTGGGCTCAAATGATCCTCCCATCTTGGCCTCCCAAAGGGCTGGGATTACAATTGTGAGCCACTGCACCTGGCCCTGTCAACTTGTTAACTAGGAAAAATTAATCCTCTGTTTGGTTAAGCTTGTTATTTGCAGTTTATCTTTTACTTTCAGTTGTATTCATTTTTTTTTTCAATTATAGGCTCACGCCTATAATCCCAGCACTTTGGGAGGCCAAGGCAGGTGGATCACGAGGTCAAGAGATCGAGACCATCCTGGTCAACATGGTGAAATCCGGTCTCTACTAAAAATACAAAAAATTAGCTGGGCATGGTGGCGCGCGCCTGTAGTCCCAGCTACTCGGGAGGCTGAGGCAGGAGAATTCCTTGAACCCAGGAGGCGGAGGTTGCGGTGAGCCCAGATCGCACCATTGCACTCCAGTCTGGGTAACAAGAGCGAAACTCCGTCTCAAAAAAAAAAAAAAAAAAAAGAGTGTTTCTGAAACTGGTATTTGTAGGTCTCTGTACATTCGAATATAATTTTGTAAATTGAATTCTTGTAAACTGGAGAATTCAAGTCTTCTCTGGGAACTGTTGAATGTAGTAATGTTTTTCTTTCAATGATAATCTAAAAAAATATTCCGAATCGTCTGTATGAAAAATGAGCCCGGTTGTGGTGGCTCAGCCTGTAATCCCAGCACTTTGGGAAGCTGAGGCAGGTGGATTGCCTGAGACCGGAAGTTTGAAAACAGCTTGGCCAACATGGTGTAACCCTGTTTTTACTAAAAATGCAAAAATCAGCGAGACATGGTGGCACACACCTGTAATCCCAGCTACTCGGGAAGCTGAGGCACAAGAATCTCTTGAATTTAGGAGGCGGGGGTTGCAGCAGGCCAAGACTGTGCCACTGCACTCCAGCCTGGGCGACAGAGCAAGACTGTGTTTCAAAAACAACAATGACAACAAAAAAGGAGGGGCACAGTAGCTCACGTTTGTAATTCCAGCACTTTGGGAGGCTGAGGTGGGTGGATCATGAGGTCAGGAGTTCAAGACCAGCCTGGTCAAGATGGTGAAAGCCTGTGTCTACTAAAAATACAAAAATTAGCCAGGCGTGGTGGTGGGCACTTGCAATCCCAGCTACTCAGGAGGCTGAGGAAGGAGAATTGCTTGAACCCAGAAGGCAAATGTTGCAGTGAGCTGAGACGGTGCCACTGCACTCCACCCTGGGCAACAGAGCAAGACTCCATCTTGAAAAAAAAAAAAGAAAAGAGTGCTTTCTTGAGGTTTTAGTTCCCATTATTTTATTTTATTATTATTTTTTGAGACAGGGTCTCACTCTGCTCACTCTGTCGCCCAGGCTGGAGTGCAGTGGTACCATCTTGGCTCACTGTATTCTTGAGCTCCAGGACTCAAGTGATTCTCCCACCTTAGCCTCCAGAGTAGTTTGGACCACAGGCACAGATAGCCACACTGGGGTAATATTTTATTTTATTTTTTTGAGATGGAGTTTCGCTCTTGTTACCCAGGCTGGAGTGCAATGGCGCGATCTCGGCTCACCGCCACCTCCGCCTCCTGGGTTCAGGCAATTCTCCTACCTCAGCCTCCTGAGTAGCTGGGATTACAGGCACACGCCACCATGCCCAGCTAATTTTTTGTATTTTTAGTAGAGACGGGGTTTCACCATGGTGACCAGGATGGTCTCAATCTCTTGACCTCATGATCCACCTGCCTCAGCCTCCCAAAGTGCTGGGATTACAGGCGTGAGCCACTGCACCCAGCCCAATATTTTATTTTTTATAGAGATGGCGTTTTATCATGTTGTCCAGGCTGATCTCAAATTCCTGGGCTCAAGTGATCTGCCTACCTCAGGCTCCCAAAGAGCCGGCTTTACAGGTATGCACCACTGTGCCTGGCATCCATTATTTTATATTGCATTTGTTGTTACAATTTTCTGCAGCATTTGGTTTTCATGGTTTATAGGTTTAATTTTAATGGTTTATAAATTTATAGCAGGCTGCTATTAGGTTAGCAAGTCCTACTGTTAAAATGATTGCTGTCTTCGGACATGGGCTTTACACTTGCATAGAATTGCTTTACCTTTTACATTTAGTTGGCTGTGAAGAAGAGATAATGGCTGTTGATGAGTCAGGTAACTGTCTCCTACAGCAAATTAGTGCAGTGATGTAATTACTGCTTATTATTTATTTATTATTTTGAGATGTAGTCTCCCTCTTGTTGCCCAGGCTGGAGTGCAGTGGTGGGATCTCAGATTGCTGCAACCGCTGCCTTCTGGGTTCAAGCACTTCTCCTGCCTTAGCATTAAGTAGCTGGGACTATAGGCCTGGGCCACCATGCCCAGCGAATTTTGGTATTTTTAGTGGAGATGGGCTTTTACCATGTTGGCCAGGCTGGTCTCAAAGTCCTGATTTCAGGTAATTCTCCTGTCTCAGCCTCCCAAAGTGTTGGGATTACAGGTGTGAGCCACCGCTCCTGGCCTGTTTGTCATTATTTTAAACCTCAAACCTGCTTATCTTCCAATGTTTTTTACTTTTTTCTTTTCTTTTTTTTTTTTGAGACAGAGTTTCACTCTTGTTGCCCAGGCTGGAGTGCAATGGCGTGATCTTGGCTCATTGCAACCTCCGCCTCCCGGGTTCAAACCATTCTCCTGCCTCAGCCTCCCAAGTAGCTGGGATTACAGGCATGTGCCACCATGTCCAGCTAATTTTTTATATTTTTAGTAGAGACAGAGTTTCTCCATGTTGGTCAGGCTGGTCTTGAACTCCCAACCTCATGTGATCCCCCCACCTTGGCCTCCCAAAGTGCTGGGATTACAGGTGTGAGCCACTGTGTTCGGCCTCTTCCACTGTTTCTTATGCCACAGGTTAATGACATCACTCATGTCACCAAGAAACCAGATTTAATTTACTCTTTCTTTTCATCCTAAATCCAATTAATCCGAAAGCCTGAGGAAATATACCTTGTATTTCCTTCTTTCCATCCTGTTGCCAATGCCACTTTACAGTTCTGAGACTTTTCTTTTTTTTTTTTTTAATTGCATTTTAGGTTTTGGGGTACATGTGAAGAACATGCAAGATAGTTGCACAGGTACACATGTGGCAGTGTGATTTGCTGCCTTCCTCCCCTTCACCTATATCTGGCATTTCTCCCCATGCTATCTCTCCCCAACTCCCCACCCCCTGCTGTCCCTCCCCTATTCCCCGCTACAGACCCCAGTGTGTAGTGCTCCCCTGAGACTTTTCTTGTCTTGACCATTGCTCTGGCCTCCCAACTGGTCTCTTTGCCTAATCTCCTCGTCACTAAATTCATCCATCACAGCTTCCTAAAACCTAGTTCAAATAATTTAATTCTACATCTCAAAATTCTTCAATACATTATAACATTTATCAAGTACTTCTATGCCAATTACTTTGCTAGACTTGTTACTACAAATATAAATAAAACAAGAGGAATCATTCCCATACTAATGGTGAGCAAATGAAGAGAGAACATAATGGAATATAGATACATAAAAAAACTAGAGTTATAGCCAGTTGAGATGGCTCACGCCTGTAATCCCAGTACTTTGGGAGGATGAGGAGGGTGGTTCACTTGAGGACAGGAATTCGAGACTAGCCTGGCCAACACAGTGAAACCCCATCTCTATTAAAAAACAAAACAAAACAAAACTAGAGTTATACACCAGACCCAGCAAGAATGACTCCTCCCCATGGTTCTGAAATCTTTACTCTTCTCCAGAGAGCCTCCACAAATCACTTAGACTTCTTCAACAGATTTCTTCTCTTTTCAGTACTCTGTCCAGTTATTTCTTTTTTTTTTTTTTTTGAGACGGAGTCTTGCTCTGTCGCCAGTCTGGAGCACAGTGTCGCAATCTCGGCTTCCTGCAAACTCTCCCTCCCATGTTCAAGTGATTCTTCTGCCTCAGCCTCCCGAGTAGCTGGGACTACAGGTGCATGCCAAACACCCGGCTAATTTTTGTATTTTAAGTAGAGGTGGGGTTTCACCATGTTGGCCAGGATGGTCTTGATCTCTTGACCTCATGATCCACCCTCCTCAGCCTTCCAAAGTTCGGGGATTAGAGGCGTGATCCCCCGCATCTGGCCACTTATTTTATTTTTATGTTCTTAAGGGGAGAGATTGTTAACGTTTCTCTAGGCCAGGATAACTCCTTTTTTTTTTTTTTGAGATGGAGTCTCACTCTTGCCTGAGCTGGAGTGCAATGGCACAATCTTGGCTCACTGCAACCTCAGCCTCTCGAGTTCAAGCAATGCTTCTGCCGTAGCCTCTCAAGTATATTGGATTACAGGTGCCCGCCATGATGCCTGGCTAATTTTTTGTATTTTTAGTAGAGATGGGCTTTCACTATGTTGGCCAGGCTGGTCTCTAACTCCTGACCTCGTAATCTGCCTGCCTTGGCCTCCCAAAGTGCTGGGATTACAGGTTTGAGCCATTGCGCATGGTCATTTTTTTGTGTTTGTTTGTTTAGAGACTGGGACTTGCAGCACTAATTACCTAAACTGGGCTCAAACTCCAGTGCTCAAGCGATCCTCCCACCTCAGCCTACCAAGTAGCTGGAACTACAGGCATGTGCCAATGTGCCCCACTCTCTTTTGGATCTTTTTTTGTTTTTGGGGGGATGGAGTCTCGCTCTGTCACCCAGGCTGGAGTGCAGTGGCGTGATTGGCTTAGTGCAACCTCCCCCTCCTGGGTTCAAGCAATTCTCCTGCCTCAGCCTCCTGAGTAGCTGGGATTACAGGCACTTGCCACCAAACCCATATAATTTTTGTATTTTTAGTAGAAATGGGGTTTCACCATGTTGGTCAGGCTGGTCTTGAACTCCTGACCTAGTGATCTGCCTACCTGAGCCTCCCAAAGTGCTAGGTTTACACAAGTGAGCCACTGTACCTGTCCTCTTTTGGTTCTTTTTTTTTTTTTTTTTTTTTTGAGACAAGGTTTTGCTCTTGTTGCCCAGGCTGGAGTGCAATGGCGCGATCTCAGCTCACCGCAACCTCCACTTCCTGGGTTCAGGCAATTCTCCTGCCTCAGCCCCTCAGTAGCTGGGATTATAGGCACACGCCACCATGCCCAGCTAATTTTTTGTATTTTTAGTAGAGACGGGGTTTCACCATGTTGACCAGGATGGTCTCGATCTCTTGACCCTGTGATCCACCCGCCTCAGCCTCCCAAAGTGTTGGGATTACAGGCTTGAGCCACCGCGCCCTGCCTAATTTTTTATATATTTTAGTAGAGATGGGATTTCTTCATGTCAGTCAGGCTGGTCTCGAACTCTCAACTTCAGGTGATCAGTCCATGTCGGCCTCCCAAAATGTTCAGATTACAGGTGTGAGCCACCATGCCCGGCCTCTTTTGGTTCTTAAATGAGATAAATAAACTCAAGTGCTCAGCCCAGTGCCTGGCACATGGTGGATAAAATAGGTGACAATTTTCTTTGGGCTGAAGTATGACTGTGTGCACTATGTATTGGTTTAGTCTGCCCGTAGCCTCCATTATTAAGCTCTGAACTTTTATGCTGCCTCTGCTCCTTCAAGAAAGAAAGGAGAGTCTCTCTGAGCCTAAACTGGCTTGGGTGGCTGCCTGATAAAAAATAATGAAAGTGATATAAAAGTTAAAAAAAATGCATAAGCAGTAAGGACAGAAATATAAAACAAAAACAAAAACAAAACAAAACAAACAAAAAAAGTTAAAAAACAAAAAAGGAATAATGCCAAATAACTATTCAGCCTCAAGCAAAGAAGGAAAAAGCAAATAAATCATTACTATGCAAGGTAGTATGATAAATAACAAAAATTGAGACGCTCAGTCATCATGACATAGCACTTTCTCATTCATTATCCTACTATAAAAGCCAAGGGAGTTAGTGGGGGAAGTGGGGACAGAGAGAGGAACGGAATACTATTGATTGAATGCCCACTGACTGAGCTCCTATTTTACATCAGATGTTGTGTTGTGACTTGGGGACACAGAGACAGATGTGACCCACATCCTACTCTCCAGAAAGTCACTCTAGCAGGCAGAGGCAGAGATATAAAAATAAAATTGCTTAAAATATATTTTTGGGCCAGGCATGGTGGTTCATGCCTGTAATCCCAGCACTTTGGGAGACTGAGGCAGACGGATTACAAGGTCAAGAGACTGAGATCACCTTGGCCAACATGGTGAAACTCTGTCTCTACTAAGAATACGAAAATTAGGGCCGGGCGCGGTGGCTCAAGCCTGTAATCACAGCACATTGGGAGGCCGAGGCGGGTGGATCACGAGGTCAAGAGATTGAGACCATCCTGGTCAACATGGTGAAACCCCGCCTCTACTAAAAATACAAAAAATTAGCTGGGCATGGTGGCGTGTGCCTGTAATCCCAGCTACTCAGGAGGCTGAGGCAGGGGAATTGCCTGAACCCAGGAGGCGGAGGTTGCAGTGGGCCGAGATCGCGCCATTGCACTCCAGCCTGGGTAACAAGAGAGAAACTCCGTCTCAAAAAAAAAAAAGGAATAAGAAAATTAGTTGGGTGTGGTGGCACGCACCTGTAATCCCAGCTATTCAGAAGGCTGAGGCAGGAGAATCACTTGAACCTGGGAGGCAGAGGTTGCAGTGAGCTGAGATCATGCCATTGCACTCCAGCCTGGTGACAGAGTGAGACTCCATCTCAAAAAAAAAAAAAAAAAAAAAAAAAAAAATATATATATGGCTATTGTTTGGACACAAAGAAGGGGAATTGTAAATCCTGGGAATGAGTGAAGGTAAGACACACTTTGAGAGGAAGTAATGCTTCAGCTGACTCTTGAAAGATGTTTTCTCTAGGCCAGTTAGGAGGGAAAGAGTTTTCCAGGTTCGAACAAAAGTCTGAAGGCGGCCGGGAACGGTGGCTGGCTCCTGTAATCCCAGCACTTTGGGAGGCTGAGGTGGGTTGATCACCTGAGGTCAGGAGTTTGAGACCAGCCTGGCTAACATGGTGAAATCCCATCTCTACTAAAGATAGAAAAAATTAGCCAGGCGTGGTAACGCATACCTATAGTCCTAGCTGTCCTAGCTACTCAGGAGGCTGAGGCAGGAGAATCACTTGAACCTGGGAGGCAGAGGCTCCAATGAGCTGAAATCTTGCTGTTGCACTCCAGCCTGGGAGCACAAACGAAACTCTGTCTCAAAAAAAAAAAAAAAAAAAAAAAGTCTGAAGGCTTGAAACAGCTACGCTGTGTTCTGGGTGTTATAAGTGAGAGGAATGGAAGAGTTACAGTAACTGCTAACATTACTAATTTATAAGAACTAAGAACTGTACTGAACTACATAGATAATCACAATGAAGTATGAATATTATTCCCATTTTACAGGTGAGAAAAGTAAGGTTTGATGGGTTTAAGAATTGCCCAAGGTCATACCTAAAATGACAGCGAGGAATTTTTTTTTTTTTTTTTTTGAGACAGAGTCACTCTGTCACCCAGGGTGGAATGCATTACGCAGCTCACTGCAACCTCCGCCTCCTGGGTTCAAGCGATTCTCCTGCCTCAGCCTCCAGAGTAGCTGGGATTACAGGTGCCTGCCACTATGCCCAGCTAAATTTTTTTTGTATTTTTAGTACAGACGGGGTTTCACCATGTTGGTCTCGAACTCCTGACCTCAGGTGATCCTCCCACCTCCCAAAGTGTTGGGATTATAGGTGTGAGCCACCGTGCCTGGCCAGTGAGGAGTTTTAACTCAGTAAATTGACTACAGAGCCCCAGCTTTTATTTATTTATTTATTTATTTGAGACAGAGTCTCACTCTGTTGCCCAGGCTGGAGTGCAGTGGTGTGATCTGGGCTCACTGCAACCTCTGCTTCCCAGGTTCAAGTGATTCTTTTGCTTCAGCCTCCTGATTAGCTGGGATTACAGGCACCCACCATCATGCCCAGCTAATTTTTGGTTTGTAGAGACAGGGTTTCACCACGTTGGCCAGGCTGGTCTCGAACTCCTGATCTCAGTAATCCGCTTGCCTCAGGCCTCCCAAAGTGCTGGGATTACAAGAGTGAGCCACCGCGCCTGGCCCTTATCCCCAGCTTTTAAACCACAAATAAAAGTGACATGATCAAATTTCAGAAGGATTTCCTTTAGCTGCAGTGGAAGGGATGGAGAAGAGAGAGCATTAATTGAAATGAATGACTAAACTGACTAAACTACGTCAGAGACACTTCTGTGACTGTTTCTTCCCAAGTGGTTCTCAGGAGGTTTTTAGTATTTATACATTTTCCTTGAAAAGTGGGGGTGGGAGTGAGACGAAGACTTTAGCTAATTCTAAGCAAATCTACATTTTTACATAAGATAAGGTGAACGGGCCAGGCACGGTGGCTCAAGCCTATAATCCCAGCACTTTGGGAGGCTGAGGCGGGTGGATCACGAGGTCAAGAGATTGAGACCATCCTGGTCAACATGGTCAAACCCCGTTTCTACTAAAAATACAAAAATTAGCTGGGCATGGTGGTGCGCGCCTGTATTCCCAGCTACTCGGGAGGCTGAGGCAGGAGAATTGCTTGAACCCAGGAGGCGGAGGTTACGGTGAGCCGAGATTGTGCCATTGCAGTCCAGCCTGGGTAACAAGACCGAAACTCTGTCTCAGAAAAAGTTAAGGTGAACGTTTGAGGAAAAAGGGAATACAGGAAAAAAAACATGTGGTGGACTCAGGGAGGGGTGAGGGAATCTGCACCTGAAAAGATTATCTAGTAGTCAACATTTATGGAATTTCTGGAATGGAGGCCAGCTGCGGTGGCTCACGCCTTTAATTCCAGCACTTTGGGAGGCTAAGGCGAGCTGTTGGAGACCAGGCTTTGGAAACCAGCGTATCCAACAAGGTAAAATTCCATCTCTTCTAAAAATACCAAAAATTAGCTGGGCGTGGTGACGGGTGCCTGTAGTTTCAGCTACTCCGGAGGCTAGGCGGAAGAATCGCTTGAGCCTGGCATGCGGAGGTTGCAGTAAGCCAACACCCGGTCACTGCACTGCAGCCTGGGAGACAAAGTGAGTGAGACTCCGTCTCAAAAAAAAAAAAAAAAAAAGCGTAATAGAACAAACTTTAGTTTTAGGAACTAGACTTTAGATTGAAGATCTAGTTACAGTTGACACGTCCTTGTTTTATGGGAGGCTATAACGGTTTCCAGGGTAGCAAACAATTATGAATGATTTTGTGAGTGTGTTTGTCGGGGGTAGTCATCAGGAAATGTCTGAGGCCTTTTGCCTAACCGTGTGTGATGGATGGCTAATGTGTGATGTTTTGACCCAAGATTGTAAAGTCAGTTATTCATCCGTAGAGAGGATGGTTGTGTACCTGAGTCAGCCTCCCAAGCTGAACTTTCACAAGTTTAGGTGTCCTCAGACTTTATTTTCCTTTACAACAGAAAGCAGCAACCCTGTAATCAAAGTGAACAGTGAAGGAAACGATGTAAGCTATGAGGGTTACTCAGGAGTTACTCAGGATCTGAGGTGGGGTTAAGGTTGCGAATTTAAGAAATATTTGGATATACAGTTCTCAGGGCTTGGTATGGTTCGACGTGGTCCTCCGTGGGCAGCAGCTAGGAGGCTTACTCCGGGTTGGGCATTGAGGGTACAGTGCGCAGTGGTCCTGGAAGTAAAGAGAATCCTGGTTTTCCGCAGAGATCTAGGATCAACCTAAACGTTTGGGTTTGGGAGCGGCCACAAGGGTGCCTCACTCCAACCTCTGCAGTCCGCAGTAGGGAGGGGGATTAGCATTTCCGCGCCCGCCCCCAAGAGGGAAAGCGCCGAGTCATTCTGGCGGGGCGCGCCAGGGTGGGGCGGGGTTCCTGCCACATCCCCCTCCCCTCTCTCCTCCTCCTGCACCCCCGGCCTGCTTCGACTCTCGCGAGAGCCGTAATAGCTATAAAGGCTGCGCCTCGAGCGAGTTTTGCGCGTCCTCTTTCTGTCCGGTGGTTTGTTCTCTGAGGCTTGTGTCAGGACTGGTGAGTGTGAGCGGCGCGGCCTTAGCTGAGCGAGGTGCGGCGCGTACTTGCCTTTTGCCTCTTCCTCCTCCTGTCCGGGGCCCGTCTGCGCTCGGCTTGGGGTTCTGTGGTGCTTGAGGGAGCGGGGGGAGGCCCGGCGCCCGAGACTGCCTGAGCGCTACGTGCACCCCTCACGTGGCCCCCCCGCGTAGGTGGGGGCACCTGGTTGAATCCCAAGTCTAGCGTGGATGCTAGTCGAGTCTTACCCCGGCAACCCGAGCACGTGAAGCGGCATCGGGGCGGGCTGGTGGTGGGGTCTCTAACTCTAGCTTCCTGCTGGGCTGGGTGGGTTCGGGAAGGTTCTGGAATGGACCTGTGTCCGGACTAGTGGCTGTAGAAAACAGCCTATACTTGTCTATCTTGTGATAGGGTAAAGGCTGTTCCGGGTCCTGAGCCTTGACTAGATTCGGAGTTTCGGGTACTTTCCCCATCTTTATTTTCTTGTACGTGGAATGGAATTAAGAGCCCAAATGCCCCCGCTGAAGCACTCTTTCTGCTGGTGCTTTCCCTGTGTTGGGTGTGATAGAGCCGGGTACCTGGAGTTTAGGGGTGTGGCCCTCGGCACTGAGCAGATCCCCTGAAGGGACCCGGCGCCGCCCGAAAACCCAGCAGCCTTTACCCAGAATTGGTTGGGTTTTGGACTTTCGGGCCAACTGGGAATGTAGGTTTGGACAAGAGGCCATTTATAGGGTCACCAAGTTGCAGTATGCCTTAGTTTTTTGTTTTTGTGTTTTGTCGTTAAAGGTTTTAAGGACTTTTTTTTTTTTAGGCGACTTTTAAAAAAGCAGTAAAAAGTTGGCTAAGATCCTTGCTCACAGAGTTTCTTTTGGTTGTGGTATTATGAACCAAGAACTTTGGGACTTTGAGAAAACTTTGAGACCGAGGCTTAGTGGGTTAAATCTCTGGTTTTTTTTTTTTTTTTTTCTTTTTTTGAGACGGAATTTCGCTCTGTCAGCCAGGCTGGAGTGCAGTGGTGCGATCTCGGCTCAGTGCAACCTCCGCCTCCCGGGTTCAAGCGATTCTCCTGCCCGAGCCTCCCGAGTAGCCAGGATTACAGGCTTGAGACGGGGCTCCCGGCCAAGATCTCGATACTCATCTTGGTGTTGACCTGGGTGAATCCAGCGCAACATTTCTTTTCAGCAGTAAATTTGTTCTTGTTCTTATTTTCGTCCTGTGATATTAGACCCGAAGTCAGAAACCCGTTTGTGAAGGGACTTCTCGGGTGTACACAATACCTAAAGATTTGAAATTGAGCAGATGCCAATATCTTGGTCTTGTCTCTTTTTTCTTTGTGTTTTTCTTTCTTTTCTTTTGAGATCGTGTGTTGCTCTGTCGCCTAGACTGAACTGTAGTGGCGCGATCTTGGCTTACCCTCGCGGTGGCTCGCTTCTGTAATCCCAGCACTTTGGGAGGCCGATGCGAGTGGATCACTTGAGGTTGGGAGTTCGAGACCAGCCTGAGCAACATGGAGAAACCCTGTCTCTACTAAAAATACAAAAAAATTAGCCGGTTGTGGTGGCGCATGCCTGTAATCTCAGCCACTCAGGAGTCTGAGGCAGGAGAATCGCTTGTACCCTGGAGGGCAGAGGTTGCCGTGAGCCGAGATTGTGTCATTGCATTCCAGCCTGGGCAACAAGAGCGAAACTACGTCTCAAAAAAAAAGTTGTATTGGCTGTAGGTGTGTGCTGTTTTAGACACAGCTACCTGGAGAAAAGTCAAATATGCTTCTGACGTTATGAAGGCTGGTGGAGGCCCAGTAATGGGAAAGGTCAACATGATTTTTTCCAGGCCAAACAAAAGCGTTTGTGGCATTGTGCATTTGGATTCTGGTTTGAGAGTCTTCACCTGCTCCATCTCTGCTTCTGTATAATGAGTAAGATGCCTGCACAAATCATGATTCAGAAAGAGTGAGAGGTGACTTCAGTATATGAAGAAATTGCCTTGCTGTTTTTAAATGAAAACAAAGGCCGAGATTCAGAGTCTTGTTTTGTTCCACAAGTTGGAAAGCTCAGATTGCTTGAGCTTCTTACTAATACAACATTTAACGTATTCAGGGACATACTGGACAATTCCTTGATTGTTCTACAGCTAAGTCTCTTAGTAGGTGCAGGCTGCCGGTTATCTAGAAAATTAAGGCTTGTTTCTAATTCATTTCTCTTTTCCAGCTGATAGGAAGATGTCTTCAGGAAATGCTAAAATTGGGCACCCTGCCCCCAACTTCAAAGCCACAGCTGTTATGCCAGATGGTCAGTTTAAAGATATCAGCCTGTCGGACTACAAAGGTAAAAGTAATTACACTGGGCTCATTGAGATGGAGTTATTTTATATTCTAGAAATGGCATGTTAGATCTGTGTCAGTGTTGTGTTTGACTGTAAAATGTTTTGTCTCCTAGGAATAAGTATTTTGGTTGTTGCCTTCATGTTGAAGTGAAGTGGTGATTAATCAAGTGATTACAGTGTATATATCCTAGGACCAGACCACTTCTGGAGAAACCACATGCTCCATTATGTTTGGACATACTAGTTCAGTTTTCTCTTGAGTATTCCTTGTCTTTTTATTTATTTTATTTTAATTTTTGAGACAGGGTTTCATTGCATCACCCCCCAGGCTGGAGTGCAGTGTAGCAGTCATGGCTCACTGAGGCCTCTGCCTCTCTGGGCTCAGCTGATCCTCCCACCTTAGCCTCTTGCATAGCTGGGACTGTAGGGGCATACCACCACGCCCGGCTAGTTTTTGCATTTTTTGTAGAGATGGGCATCATGTTGCCCAGGCTGGTCTCCACCTCCTGGGCTCAGGCCCTCTGCCTGCCCTAGTCTTTCAAAGTGCTGGGATTACAGGAGTGAGCCACTGCATTCCACTCTCCTCTGTTTTATTATTGGAGAAATTCTCATTATCTCATTATAAGAGATATTCTACATTTAAAGTCTTGAAGCTCACTCAAATCTTTGGAGCTGTGACACTGCTTGTAAAGCTTGTTTGGGTCACATATATATCACAGCTGTTAATATTAGACTGAGGGCTGGGCACTTTGCCTTGACTGTTTTGACCCCAGAGGAGAGTTGATGTTATAGATGGAACAACTCTTCTTTCTGTTGTCATAGTTTCATGCAGACACTTGGCAAGTTCTGTTGAGGCTCTCCGTTTGTCTTGTAGTTCCAGAGCAGCTGGATCTCCTGGGACAGTTGAGGATATAGATTCCTTAGAATGCAAACCTGAAACTCAGGTGTAAAGTGTCCTTTTCTCAGTGGTGTAGCATCAGGTTCTGGAGTTCGCTTTTGGTAAGAGCATTTGACTATTTTTCCTGAACATAATCACACTTAGTTGTTGGGGCTTTTCCTGGCAAAGAAGATTAAGTTGTACCATAGAGAGGTGACCTTGGCCCAGGAGTATAAGCAGGAAGTCTAGGAGGAGCTGCTTTCTGCCCTTCAGGGCTTGACCTGCTGAGGCCCCATGGTGCTTGTTAGGCAAAGCCCTGAGGAGTTGTTTAGATGAGTTAGGTTCCAGTGATACTGCACAATGGTAAATGTCAAAAAGGGCTGCTTGTTTGACTTGACTTTTTTGAGATGGAATTTTGCTCTTGTGGCACAGCCTATAGTACAGTGGTGTGATCTTGGCTGGTCTTGAACTCCTAACCTCAAGCAATCCTCCCATCTTGGCCTCCAAAAGTGCTGGGATGACAGCACCTGAGCCACATTGCCCGGCGTCCAAAAGTGCTGGGATGACAGCACCTGAGCCACATTGCCCAGCCTCCTTAGTTTTTTTTTTTTTTTTTTTTTTGACAGTTTCGCTCTTGTTACCCAGGCTGGAGTGCAATGGCGCCATCTCAGCTCACCACAACCTCTGCCTCCTGGGTTCAGGCAATTCTCCTGCCTCAGCCTCCTGAGTAGCTGGGATTACAGGCATGTGCCACCATGTCCAGCTAATTTTTTGTATTTTTAGTAGAGACGGGGTTTCACCATGTTGACCAGGATGGTCTTGATCTCTTGACCTCGTGATCCACCTGCCTTGGCCTCCCAAAGTGCTGGGATTACAGGCTTGGGCCACCGCGCCCAGCCCTAAGTTTTGTATTTTTAATAGACTAGTTTCACCATGTTGGTGAGGCTGGTCTTGAACTCTTGACCTCAGGTGATCCACCTGACAGCCTCCCAAAGTGATAGGATTACAGGCATGAGCCACCATGCCAGACTTAGCCACCACACCCAGCCTGTCTGACTTTCAAACATTGCTGCTCCCTGGAAATGAGGGAATGTTTGGAATTGTTTAAGTATTTAGGCCTGTTGGTTGTGGCTAGAAGGCTGCCTGGCCAGTTCGAAGAGCTATTTCAATGGTTAATCTGAGTGACTTCATTAAAATTGCAGCTAGAGGTTCTGTTACTCACTAATACTTTTGTCTTTTCTGTGTGTGTTTATGTCTATGTATTTTTTTTTTTTTTTTTTTTGAGACGGAGTTTCGCTCTTGCTACCCAGGCTGGAGTGCAATGGCGCGATCTCGGCTCACTGCAATCTCCGCCTCCTGGGTTCAGGCAATTCTCCTGCCTCAGCCTCCCGAGCAGCTGGGATTACAGGCATGCACCACCGTGCCCAGCTAATTTTTTGTAATTTTAGTAGAGACGGGGTTTCACCATGTTGACCAAGATGGTCTCGATCTGTTGACCTCATGATCCACCCGCCTCGGCCTCCCAAAGTGCTGGGATTACAGGCTTGAGCCACCGTGCCCGGCTGTATTTTTGTTTTGAGACAGTCTTGCTATGTTGCCCAGACTGGCCTCAAACTCGTGGCTCAAGGGATCCTCCCACCTGAGCCTCCTGAGTAGCTGGGACTATAGGCACACACCACTGTGCCTAGTTTAAAATTTTTCCTGTCTTGTCAGGCAGAGTAGGAACACACATATGATTACTTAAACCATACTTGTTCCATTACTATAGTTCATCGTGAGAGAAGTGCAAAGGCTCTGACTTCTTATTGGTCTTTTTTTTTTTTTTGAGATGGAGTTTCGCTCTTGTTACCCAGACTGGAGTGCAATGGCGCGATCTCGGCTCACCGCAACCTCCAACTCCTGGGTTCAGGCAATTCTCCTGCCTCAGCCTTCTGAGTAGCTGGGATTAAAGGCACGTGCCACTGTGCCCAGCTAATTTTTGTATTTTTAGTAGAGACGGGGTTTCACCTTGTTGACCAGGATGGTCTCGATCTCTTGACCTCGTGATCCACCCGCCTAGGCCTCCCAAAGTGCTGGGATTACAGGTGTTAGCCACTGTGCCCAGCCTCTTATTGGTCTTTTATCTCTACAGGAGAGGAGCTCTGCAGTTCAGCTTTTTCTGGGCACTGTTTGTTAAGCATTGGCATTAGGCCATGCAGTAGATAATTGTGTCCTTGCTTTTGCTGTCTTCTTTGGAGAACTTGGTGTTTATGCTTATTTTAACCCCTCAGAAAAGATCAAAATTAGTGTTTATTTTGTAGTTGGCAGCTAAGAACATGGAGGCAGGCAAATAAGTAATTGGATTGGAAGGAACTTTTTTTCATTCAGATCTTCCTACTGCAGTAGGTTCTTTTTTTTTTTTTTTGAGACGGAGTTTCACTGTTGTTACCCAGGCTGGAGTGCAATGGCGCGATCTCGGCTCACCGCAACCTCCGCCTCCTGGGTTCAAGCAATTCTCCTGCCTCAGCCTCCCGAGTAGCTGGGACTATACGTGCCCACCACCATGCCCAGCTACTTTTTGTATTTTTAGTAGAGACGGGGTTTCACCTTGTTGACCAGGATGGTCTTGATCTCTTGACCTCGTGATCCACCCTCCCCAGCCTTCCAAAGTGCTGGGATTATAGGCGTGAGCCACCGCTCCCCGCCCTACTGCAGTAGGTTCTAAAAGTAGCTACTTAGGAGGACATCCATATTGAGCATCTTGGCATTTAGTGGTTAATAGGGAAAAAATATAAAGCAAGGAAGTCTGTTACAAATGCTAACCTATGACTCCTACTTTTCCCTCAGGAAAATATGTTGTGTTCTTCTTTTACCCTCTTGACTTCACCTTTGTGTGCCCCACGGAGATCATTGCTTTCAGTGATAGGGCAGAAGAATTTAAGAAACTCAACTGCCAAGTGATTGGTGCTTCTGTGGATTCTCACTTCTGTCACCTGGCATGGTAAATCTCTTAGTCCATTTGGCATATGAACTTTTTAAACAGCACTGGGATTCTTTGGCAGTAGACTTTCAAGTACTGGCTTCTCATGGAAAGGAGTGCAAAGTCTGACTTTGTCTTATTGCTCCCATGACCTGGCAATAGAGGAGAAGCCACTTTAGTTGCAAGTAGAGTGTACCCTAGTGACCTACCTTAACTGTTCTCAGCATTCACTTTATTGCTGGAAAAGGAAAAAACAAAGTTTTTTTGGGAAAGTTAGATTAGGAATATGGGAAAGAGGAAAGAGGAATAGGTACAGTTAAGGCAAGAGTTTGAATGAATATAACTGTATGTTTGCCTTTTGCCATAGGATCAACACACCTAAGAAACAAGGAGGACTGGGACCCATGAACATTCCTTTGATATCAGACCCGAAGCGCACCATTGCTCAGGATTATGGGGTCTTAAAGGCAGATGAAGGCATCTCATTCAGGTATGTCATCAGGACAAGTATCCAGTGGCTGAAAGCCTTGTATTTGGAGAAGTCTAGAGCCCTGATCTTGTAGACTCCTTCATCATTTCATTCCTTTATGCAGGGGCCTCCTCACTAAGGGCCAGGCCAGTACACGTGTGGAGACCAGTTCATTTTCTTAAGTCTTAAAGCTTCTGTTTTTTAACAAAAGCACATTGCTTTTCCTTTAATCTCTTTTTCCAGGGGCCTCTTTATCATTGATGATAAGGGTGTTCTTCGGCAGATCACTGTAAATGACCTCCCTGTTGGCCGCTCTGTGGATGAGACTTTGAGACTAGTTCAGGCCTTCCAGTTCACTGACAAACATGGGGAAGGTAAGCCATCTGCTTGATAACAGGACAACAGAGTCGTGGTAGAATGGGAAAGATGGTAGGACAGCTATCAAATAAGAAAAGGGGGGTAAGTATTTCTCTTCAAGAAATACTTGAAGCGTATTGTGAAGGTAATGGAAAAGCTTGGGAAGGAGACTATAAAGCCTTTTTATTCAAACTATATATACTCTTCTCTTCTGCCCTGCTCATTTAGAATCAGTCACTGCTAAAGATGTAATTTACTGAATGTAGGAGGATCTCAACAGATGTATTAGGGCAAAACAAGATGGTTGGGAATCATATCTAGAGAGAAAGTGTGCCATTTAAAAAATAACTTTATTGAGAGAAGAGGTTAATCCATATAGTTTGTTTTCATATTTGTTTGTATTTATTTTTTGTGAGATAGAGTCTTGCTCTGTTGCCCAGGCTGGAGTGCAGTGGCGCAATCTTGGCTCACTGCAACCTCCGCCTCCTGAGTTGAAGCGATTCTTAGAGTACTTGGTGCTACCTTTGGGACTTCCCAAACATATATGGATCAGTGAGCACTGATAACCAGGAAGTACCCATTGCAGAAGGATGTCTGGGCAATTAGCCTGGCCAGATAACACGTTGCTCAGTTGACACCTGCTGAGATTGCCCCCTGGTGGGGATGAGGTTCAGCATTAAGGAGCAGGAAATGGCAAAGGTAGGCCCTTTAACTGGACTTTCCTAGGTTAGTCTTCTGAATCCAAGCTTTCATGACTCTGAAGCTTGCTTCTTCACACTCTTGGTTTCTGCTGCTTCCCATCCCACTGGAACATGTACAGCCTTTTAAATAGGCACCATTTAAGAGCCTATGAATGCCAAACACTATTTCTTTTTTGAGACAGAATCTTGTTTTGTCGCTCAGACTGGAATGCAGTGGTGTGATCTCGGCTCACTGCAACCTTCACCTCTTGGGTTCAAGCAATTCTTTTCCCTCAGCCTCCTGAGTAGCTAGGACTGGTAGTTTTTGTATATTTTGTAGAGATGGGATTTTGCTATGTTGGCCAGGCTGGTCTTAAACTGCTGAGCATAAGCAATCCTCCCGCCTTGGCCTCCCAAAGTGCTGGGATTATAGGTGTGAACCACTGTGCCCAGCTGCCAAACACTATTTTTACGTATACTTAATATGTGTTATTTTTGACAAACAAGTATGTTAAGTAGGACCAATAAACCAATATTTAAAACACACCATTTATTCATAGTAAATGGTGGAACTGGGATCCACATTCAAAGCCTGCCTCTTGGTAATTAAAATGCTGAAAAAATATACTGGCCCGAGCATAGAAAGTCAACACCAAGACAAAAGTATGCCAAATTGCAGGGTCTTTACTGCCAGCGGCCACGGAGGACTCATGGGTGTCTCTCCAACCCGTGGCCCCTAAAGGAGGGTAAGACCTTTTATCCCTGGAAAACCACCTGGGAGGAGTGAGGGTGAGGGGCAGGGGTGGGGGTGGGGGTGGGGGTGAGGGGCTTCAGACGTTCTGAGGGCTAGTGGATTCTGTAAATCACCTCCTGGGCGGAGATGAGGGTGAGGGGCTTCAGACATTCCAGTGGATTCCTGAATGAAGATGAGGGTTCTGATTGTTAAACTTAAGTGGTTCACAAAAGTCAAGATTAGCATTTGTTTACACATTGTCTGGGTAGGGTGGAAATTACAGTCCTTAATTACTTATTCACATTTGGGTTATAGAGAGCAGTTTCAACAGAAAGCTGAGGTATGGTTGAGATATGCAGTTTTATGGGGCTTTTACCATGTCACAGAAAGACATTGTTTAGGGTCTTAAGTACTGGGGTAAATGTGACTAATTTTTTCTTTGGAGAGTCATGGCACTTTAGATGAACTTGAAGTGCATCAGCTGCCATTATTTTAAAATAATCCACCACTGTTGGGTATGAGTGAAACATTTAACTGGGGATCTGTCACTAATACAAGTATGATTCTAAGACCCATGAGGCCTTAGTGTCAGGAAACTGAGTTGGCAAGGTCCTTTCTTATCTTTCTTATCTTATTATTCATCTTACCTGTAAAGCCCAGTTTCATCCTGGACAGAGGAATTTTTTTAGTCCCTTTATACCTATTGGCAAACCACTAGCTGGCTCTGGCCTGGCCTAGTCTTTGCTTTTATGCTGTTCTTTGTTCTCTGCAACTTGTTTATCTTTAGGACCCTTTGATATTACTGTAGCCAATAACTAACAATCAGATGGAGATTTTAGAAAAATAATGGCAGCTGGTCCTTCTCTTTAGCTCTTGTTCCATCTATACTTTGTGCCTAGAGAGCTGTTTATAGTCTTCTTTTTGTAGAGTCTTGACATCTGAGGTTATGATATCCTTGGACCAAAAATGGGCTTCCCCATTTCTCACTCAAGCAGTTGAGGCACTTGCTGTTTCTACTGTACTTTGGTGACTGCATGTCTCCTAGAATATGACAGCACATGGCAGTGGAAAAATCGGGCCAGGTTTGATGGCTCACGCCATTAATCCCAGCACTTTGGGAGGCTGAGGCGGGTGGATCACCTGAGGTCAGGAGGCTAGCCTGGCCAACATGGTGAAACCTTGTCTTTACTAAAAATACAAAAATTAGCTGGGTATTGTGGTGGGGTGCCTGTAAACCCAGCTATTTGGGAGGCTAAGGCAGGAGAATTGCTTGAACTTGGGAGAAGGAGGTTGCAGTGAGCCGAGATTGTGCCATTGCGCTCCAGCCTGGGGGCAACAAGAGTAAAATTCTGCCTCAGAAAAAAAAAAGAATGCTGAGAAGGCAAACTGAAGTTGTTGCCTTCAGAGCTCTAAAGGGCTGTCAGAAGGAAACAAGTTTAGTGCTAAGGGTTTACATAGTCCTATGTGTGTCATTTATTTAGCTTTTTTTTTCCCCCTTAAGGATTGAGGAATGTTGACAAATTATTTAAACTTTGCCTTTTTGATGGAACATTTAAATTTCAAGTGCTGCATGAATAAATTAGGAATAATACCATCTTAAGGTTATGGTGATTAAATTACATCATGTTTGTAAAATGGTTAGCTTACACTAAAAGGCTGAATGATCTTAGACTGATTGCAGGGGTAGGTTTCCTGGTTTCTAAATGTTTCTGGCCTTTCTAAAGGCCCTTTAGGGTGCAGAACTGGTTTTGTCCATAGGAGGATGGTGCACACCACTGAGGAGGTTAATTAGTGGTACCTTTCTCTTGCAGTGTGCCCAGCTGGCTGGAAACCTGGCAGTGATACCATCAAGCCTGATGTCCAAAAGAGCAAAGAATATTTCTGCAAACAGAAGTGAGCGGGCTGTTTATGCCAGGCTTGCAGTGGGCAGCCATGAGAACAAAACCCCTTTTGTATTTTTTTTCTCCCCCATGAGTAAAACACAAGACTTCAGATTCAGCTGAATTGTGGTGTGTTACAAGGGAGGCCTTTCCTACAGAGAGTGGAGAGACCAGCCTTTCTTCCTACAATAGGAATGGCCGGAGTTGTGTTGTGGGCAGGCCATTGATTTGTATGATGTATCAATAGAGGGCATCAACCCATTGATCTTTTGTAGTTTGTATTAAACTTGAACTGAGACCTTGATGAGTCTCTATTTTAGGAGACATATTAGTAGCCTTTGATTTTAAGAGGAATTTTCTCTTTGCTTTTCCTCTTTAGGGGAAAATGAGGAGAGCTGCCTAAGAATCAGGGAATAATATTGACACAGGTAGACAAAGGGAATGGAACCGAGTGAACCTGCAGTGTTACATTTAGTTTCACTGCACGTGAGGGAGAAGAATAAGCCCTGCTGTAGTGTTGGCGGGACCACTGCGACTTAATGCTACAGGCTAGGTTGCCAGTTAAGTCTCAATGTGATTACTTGGTCACCTGTTTTTACTTGAACACACTATTCAAAGGGCTGCATGGGAACCAGAATCTTGACCTCTTCTGATAAATGCCTGGTACCTGCTTTGTATAAAATGGAGGCTGGGCACAGTGGTTCATTCTTGTAATTCCAACACTTTGGGAGGCTGAGGTGGGCAGATCACGAGGTCAAGAGATTGAGATCATCCTGGCCAACATAGTTGAAAACCTCTCTACTAAAAATACAAAAAAATGCGGTGGGCATTGTGGTGTGTGCCTATAGTCCCAACTACTCAGGAGGCTGAGGCAGGAAGATCACTTGAACTCGGGAGGTGGAGGTTGCAGTGAGCTGAGATCTTGCCACTGTATTCCAGCCTGGTGACAGAGCCAGACTCCGTCTCAAAAAAGAGTTGGAGGTTTCTGTTCCTATTGAACTGATGGAGGAAAGAGGAAGACAGAAAGGGCTTGTGGTCTTGGGTAGGGCTTTCGGTAATACTTGTATATAGTACTAGGCAATTCTTAGCCTTTCCTGGGTTCTAGCCATGATTAGAGATAGTCTTTTTCAGTGTCACTGTTTCCCAGACTGGTTCTGAACTCCTGGCCTCAAATGATCTTCTATCTCAGCCTCCCAAAGTGGTGGGATTACAGGTGAAAGCCACAGTGCCTGGCCAAAGAAAGTCAGTTTTGATCCTCATTCATAATGTCATTTTCCTCAGAGGTTGTCAGCTGGGAAAAGTTATTCTCTTGGGCCCTTGAGGCCAGGGTAGATTCAGAACTGAGGAGACTTCTGTGTATCATATGGTGCTATTCCAGCCACTTGTCTTCATCAGCTACTCCAATCTGTCCCCTCCTCTAGAACCCAGACTACACTATGAGCAGCAGTACAGAATTCCCAGGCCTTTGGTAATAGCTGACATACCAGATACTTTTTTTTTTTTATATAAATCAAACTGATAAGAACAGATACTACACTTAATCTTAGCCAAAAGGCTGAGAAGCGATCTCAGGTGCTTTTCCAAAGTGCTTTACGTGTTTATTTAGTCTCCATATGAAATAGGCACTGTTTTTTTTCTTTTTGGAGAGAGTCTCACACTTTCACCCAGGCTTGAGTGCAGTGGTGCAATGTCGGCTCACTGCAACCTCTGCTTCCCAGGTGCAAGCAATTCTCTTGCCTCAGCTGACCGAGAAGCTGGTTCTACAGGCTTGCACCACCATGCCTGGCTAACTTTTTATAGTTTTAGTAGAGGCAGGGTTTCATCATGTTGGCCAGGCTAGTGTCAAATTCCTGACCTGTGATCCACCCACCTCAGCCTCCCAAAGTGCTGGGATTATAGGCGTGAGCCAAAGGCAGATGGGAATTCTGGATCTTCCCTGGCCTTAATCTTGGCCAAACTTAATTTCGTTGAGCTTGTTATCTTCATGGAACATACATGGAAAGTAGTAATCTTATACTCAAAACCTTTGCTTTGCCAAAGCCAATTAAGTCCTAGCAGGTACCACCGTAAATCAGTCCACATGGGAGAAGGCTGTCAAGGACCAGGGGATGCAGGTGGTGAGACCCTAGGGCTAAGCCAGCTCCGGGCTCTGCTGGGATTCCCAGGCGTCTTGTGGGTATGGATGGTAAAGGGAAAGTCCGGGGGTGGAGAACTAGGCTCCTCCAAGGGCTGAGCCAAGCCCAGTAGGGCCAATCGTTGGGCAGGCGGAGTGGAGAAGTAAGCCTTCTGCTCTTCTGAGTAGCGCTCCTGGGGTGTCACAGCATCCCGGTAAGTCCAGTCACGCCAGTGGAAATTGAAGCCTTCGAGTAGGGCGATACGGTCAGCTCTTGTAGGTACACAGTCATGAGGTTTTCTGAGTGGCAGATCTGGTACCTCTATCCCTGGCAGCAGCACAACCCCTCGGATGGCAAACCAGCCTCCAAATCGGGGGTGTATGCACACACCTGATATGTGCTGGGGAGAGGGTGAAGAAAATCAAGGTCATGGAAGTCCTCAAGTCCAACTGCTATCACTGCAAGCTAGGCCTGTTCGCTTATTTCCCCACTCTGTACACTGACTCTATGTAAACCTCTCTCTCTCTTGGCAAACCCTTTCATAAACTACGCTGGGCACAAGGAAGGGCTAGGCTTCCCAGTCTCACTAGTCTGAACACTGCTATTCTCCCTCTATCCTAAGACAGTTCTGCAGACCAGGTTTTCTCACCTCACAAGTCCCCAGTTAGACAACAGAAAGCATGTGACAGGACTGCCCCCTGGACAGGACACAGCTTATTTGTTCTGAGTTGTATCAAACAAATCCATCCAGGGAAGGCTGAGGAATGTGGGACCTGGTAGGGATAGGCCTTTACCAGTCTCAGCCTCTATTAATTTACATTTTCCCTCTTACCTGGTTTCCCCACGGGTCAGCCTCCACATCTTTTCGTTGGTAGTAGTAAGCAGCTCCTGCTACATGGGCTGCTGTCTGAGCCAGGATCTTGGGGCGTCGGTTGGGGTGTACCTCATAGTCAGCAATGACTTCTATCTGTAGCTCTGGGAGGCTCTGGAATAGTAGACAAGTTAGAGGCTACTGTTAGCATGAGACAAGTTATGACCTTATCCTATGGAGCCTTTGTGTGTCAATATGGTACTGTTTTCAAATGAGAAAACAAGACCTTAACCTGGGAGGCTCCAATGTGGACATAGTTATAGTTATTTCCAGAATGGCCTGTGTTTGAAGGGATATAACAAGTACCCGTGTGGCAGAAGACATGGCCCAGCTTTGGGGAGATCCAACATGTGTGTACATAGTTATATGTATGTGAGTGTGTGCTGGGAGAATATTGTTCGGTCCTCAAAAGGACAGGATGAAGCTTGCAGGTCTAGCTTGCAGGAATGTTGGACTCCTGTTCCACTTGGAGGCCAAGGAAAGCCTGGTCTGAGGTTCATAATAGTTGCCCATCAGTGCAGGGTGAGTGAGACTGATTGCACACTGGGGGGCTGCTGGTGGACGGTGGTGGAACCTGGGTGTGTGAGAAAGCAGAATGGGAAATATCACAGAATGCCACGCCTGGCTTTAGGGTATCATTTCACCTTTGACTGGCTTCCAGCCCTAGGCTAGATCCTGCATTGGGCCTGGAGGAACTGGAGGCAGCTGTAGGTTTGGGAGCTGGGGGAAAACTGAGCCTTCCTCACCTCTCTAACGCGGCTCAGATGGTAGGCCACACACTGGTCCACCGGGTCGGTCAGCATTTGGAGGTGGCAGCTCTGCAAGAAGGGCTTGAGGGCCTGGTCAAACATGGCAGGCGTGCTGAGTACCAAGAAGGCCAGGGTAGGTCCTGACAGGGGTAGGTGGAAGGCTGGAGGCAAGAGTTCATTGTACCATGCCACCTGAAACAGAAAATTCAGTCCAGGCTGAAGAGGGCCAGTCTGGGCCTTACCCCGCCCAAACATTCAGGCCTCATACTTTTGCCCCAGTGTCTATCTTATTCATTCAATGAATTTTCACTGATGCTATGTGATATATTTTTATAAGCAACTCCATCTGAATTTGACAGGGAATTGATTATTTTTTGAGACAGAGCCTTGCTCTGTCACCCAGGCTGGAGTGCAATGGCATGATCTTGGCTCACTGCAACTTCTGCCTCTCAGGTTCAAGTGATTCTCCTGCCTCAGCCTCCCAAGGAGCTGGGATTACAGATGTGTACCACCATGCCTGGCTAGTTTTTGTATTTTTAGTAGAGATGGGGTTTTGCCATGTTGGCCAGGCTGGTCTCTAACTCCTGGCCTTAGCTAAGATCCACCAGTTTCAGCCTCCCAAAATGCTGAGATTATAGGTGTAAGCCACCATGCCTGGCCCAGGGAATTAATTATTGATTGATGGACTGACTGACAACAAAGAATTCAGGCCTCATCCAACTACAAATGAACCAATGAAAATGAAAAACTCCGCCAGGGATGGTGGCTCACATCTGTAATCCCAGCACTTTGGGAGGCTGTGGCGGGCAGATCACCTGAGATCTGGAGTTTGAGACCAGCCTGGCCAACATGGTGAAACCCCGCCTCTACTAAAAGTACAAAAATTAGCCGGGTATGGTGGCATGCACCTGTAATCCCAGCTACTCAGGAGGCTGAGGCAGGAGAATTGCTTGAACCTGAGAGGCAGAGGTTCCATTGAGACAAGATCATGCCACTGCTCTGCAGCTGGAGTGACAGAGTGAGACCCTGCCTCAAAAGAATAATAAAATGAGGCCGGGTGTGGTGGCTCACACCTGTAATCCCAGCACTTTGGGAGGCCAAGGTGGGCTGATCATGAGGACAGGAGTTTGAGACCAGCCTGGCCAACATAGTGAAACCCTGTCACTACTAAAAATACAAAAAATACCTAGTCTGGAATGGTATAGTCCCAGCTATTCAGGGTGCTGAGGTAGAACTGTTTCAACCCAGGGGGTGGTGGAGGTTGTGGTGAGCCAAGATTGTGCCACTGCATTCCAGCTTGGGTAACAGGGTAAGACTCCATCTTAAAAAAAAAAAAAAAAGAAAAAAGAAAATGAAGAACTCAGGAACGAGGTCCAACAGAGCAGAGTTCCTAAATCCACAATTGACTGAGGTGCATGAAGGCATAGGAACAGTCAAAGTGGCTAGCAACGCACTCGCCCTCCAAGTCCAACACCTTGAAGGCATTCTAAGACAAAAGCAAGACTGGAGATTTCTCGAAGCAGAATCAACATGATGCCTTAACAGTTGTTCAGAAGAATATTGTTAATCTGGAGAAGCATGTTGCTGCGGCCAAGCCTGAGAGGGAGAAAGCCACCTGAACCCTCAATGCCTTTTATGTCACAGCCTAACTCATCTTCAAATGACACAAAACAATGTGGTTTCACCAGTCCCTTCCCAACCAGCACTTTACCCTTTCGATATGTTGCCAGGGGAAACTCAGTGGCAGCAATTTATGTCTCCATTGAAGATCAAGGGATTATAGCAGATTACATGATGGGGCTGGGTGCAGTGGCTTACACCTGTAATCCTAGCACTTTGGGACGCTGAGGTGGGTGGATCATGAGGTCAGGATTTCCAGACCAGCCTGGCCAGCATGGTGAAACCCTGTCTCTACTAAAAAAAAAAAAAAGCCAGGCATGGTGGTGTGCCCCTGTAATCCCAGCTACTGGGGAGGCTTAGGCAGGAGACTTGCTTGAATCTGGGAGGTGGAAGTTGCAGTGAGCTGCGATCTCGCCACTGCACTCCAGCCCCAGCCTGGCCGACGAGGGAGACTGTGTCAAAAAAACAAAACCTTGAACTATGTCCAAAGCATCTTCATAGACAGATCAAAGACACAATCATAGTTCCAGGCTATATAACCCTAACTCTAGAGAGAATTTGGAGAGAACAGGCAGTTTCTTAAGATACTGTTTTTAGGCTGGGCATGGTGGCTCATGCTTGCAATCCCAGCACTTTGGGAGGCTGAATAGAAATAGGAGAATTGCTTGAGGTCAAGAGTTTGAGACCAGGCTGGGCAACAGAGCGAGAACCTGTCTTTTAAAAACAAAACAAAACCTGGCTGGGCGTGGTGGCTCACACCTGTAATCCCAGCACTCTGGGAAGCTGAGGTGAGCGCATCACCTGAGGTCAGGAGTTTGAGACCAGCCATGGTCAACATGGTGAAACGCTGTCTCTACTAAAAATGCAAAAAATTATTCAGGCATGGTGGTGGGTGCCTATAATACTAGCTACTCAGGAGGCTGAGGCAACAGAATCGCTCGAGCCTGAGAGGCGGAGGTTGCAGTGAGCTGAGATCACGCCATTGCATTCCAGCCTGGGCAACAGTGAAGCTCTGTCTCAAAAAAAAAAACAAAAAAACAAAACAAACCCAAAACCTTTTTTAAAAAAATGTATATAGTCTCCCTGTCGCCCAGGGGCTAGAGTGCAGTGGCATGATCTTGGCTCACTGCAACCTCTGCCTCCTGGGTTCAAACAATTCTTGGGCCTCAGCCTCCCAAGTAGCTGGGATTGTGGGCATATGCTACCAGGCCTGGCTAATTTTTTGTATTTTTAGTAGAGATGAGGTTTCACCATGTTGGCCAGGGTGGTCTTAAACTGCTGGCCTCAAGTGATCTGCCCACCTTGGCCTCCCAAAGTGCTAAAATTACAGGCGTGAGCTTCTGTGCCAGGCCAAAAAACCCCATTTTTATCAGTTAATGATAAATTGACACTATGAAAGAGGCTAGAAATGTACTTAACCTCTGACTTGAGCCCATCAGAGGTTTTCTTACTTTTTTTTTGAGACAGTCTTGTTTCGTTGCCTAGGCTAGAGTGCAGTGATGTGATCACAGCTCACTGCAGCTTCAACCTCCCGCACTCAAGCAATCATCCCACCTCAGCCTCCTGAGTGGCTGGGACCACAGGTGTGAGCCACTACACTTGGATAGCTGATTAAAACAAAAAAATAGGCCGGGTGTGGTGGCTCATGCCTATAATCCCAGCACTTTGGGAGGCCAAGGCAGGTAGATCACAAGGTCAAGAGATCAAGACCATCCTGGTCAACAAGATGAAACCCCGTCTCTACTAAAAATACAAAAATTAGCTGGGCATGGTGGTGCGTGCCTGTAGTCCCAGCTACTCGGGAGGCTAAGGCAGGAGAATTGCTTGAACCCAGAAGGTGGAGGTTGCAGTGAGCCGAGATCATGCCATTGCACTCCAGTCTGGGTAACAACAGTGAAACACTGTCTCAAAAAAATAATAATAGGGCCGGGCGCGGTGGCTCAAGCCTGTAATCCCAGCGCTTTGGGAGGCTGAGGCGGGTGGATCACGAGGTCCAGAGATCGAGACCATCCTGGTCGTCATGGTGAAACCCCGTCTCTACTAAAAATACAAAAAATTAGCTGGGCATGGTGGCGCGTGCCTGTAATCCCAGCTACTCAGGAGGCTGAAGCAGAAGAACTGGCTGAACCCAGGAGGTGGAGGTTGCGGTGAGCCGAGATCGCACCATTGTACTCCAGCCTGGGTAACAAGAGCGAAACTTCGTCTCAAAAAAAAAAAATAATTTTTTGTAGAGACAGGGTCTCCCTGTGTTGCTCAGGATGGGGTTTTCCTACTTTTGACAGACTTTCTTGTTACCACGCTCAACACCATATTAGTCTACAAAATCCCTGTTAGCAATTTTGCGGGTTGTTTTTTTTTCCGAGATGGAATTTTGCTTTTGTTCACCAGGCTGGAGTTCAGTGGCGCAATCTTGGCTCACTGCACCCTCCGCCTCCTGGGTTCAAGGGATTCTCCCGTCTCACCCTGCCAAGTAGCTGGGATGATAGGTGCCTGCCAGCATGCTTGGTGCATTTTTTGTATTTTTAGTAGAGAGGGTTTTCATCATGTTGGCTAGGGTGGTCTTGAACTCCTGATCTCAGGTTATCCGCTGGTCTCCGCCTCCCAAAGTGCTGGGATTACAGATGGGAGCCACTGTTCCTGGCCAGCAAACTTGTTTTTGAGGTTGACCAATCAGCAAAGCGAAGGTGTGATTAATGCAAACTTTGTTTTTAGTTTTAGGATACATAGTATTTACTTTGATCCACTTGGCCTGTACATCCAAGAAATTGGATTCCACTGAAACACACTATCTGTACCCACATTCACACACTAAACATGGAGAAGAGATGTCACAAGAAGCCTGAACCAAAGACCTGTAACATAACCTGCAATGAACTTGCTAAATCACGTAGTTGTGGAGGTTGCGGCTGTTCACACAAAGTGCTATGGATATACCTGCATCACTTACTGGGGATTTCTGACTTATAGTGCAGAACACTTGACACAGATCTACACAGGATACCTGGGGGTTGTGCATTAATGGGACAGAGTGGGATAACCATTACTTACTTGATTGTAACTGGTATTAACTGCTGTAACAGATAAGTGAAATCTGTGTCAGTGCTTAAATGTGACTGTTGTGGTTAGGTCTGTTCCCCTTCATGTCTACTACAGGTTCACGTATTATATGACAGGGAACTTCTGCCTCAGCCTCCTGAGTAGCTCAGATTACAGGTGCACGCCACCACACCCAGCTAATTTTGTATTTTTCATAGAGATGGGGTTTCACCACGTTGGCCAGGCTGGTCTGGAACTCCTGACCTCCAGTAATCCCCCGCCTTGGCCTCCTAAAGTGCTGGGATTATAGGCATGAGCCACTGCACCTGGCTACAGAGAGTTTTAATAGAGAGGCAGAACCACTAAGAACAATAGAAATGACTCTACTATGGCTAGTGCGATGACAGGGCCAGATGAGGGTCCTCTGAAATTAGAAAAGGCTTTCTTGGATGCTAAGTCTTAAAGGCTGGAAAGTCAACTGTCAGGTTGATGTGGGGAAGAGAATCTGGTGTGCATTTATTTATTATTTATATTTCTCCAAAAAAGACATAAACTTACTGGTATGTATTTTAAAAAGCAGTCACAGACTGAGCACGGTGACTCGTGTGTAATCCCAGTGCTTTGGGTGGCCAAAACAGGAGGATCACTTGAGGCCAGGAGTTCAAGACCAGGTAGGGCAACAAAGTGAGGCCCTGCGTGTTGGTGCATGCCTGGAGTCAGCTACTTGGGAGACTGAGTGGGAGGATCTCTTGAGTCCAGGAGTTTGAGGTGGCAGTGAGGTATGATTGCATCACTGCACTCCAGCCTGGGGAACAGAGTGAGACTTTGTCTCTAAATAAATAAATAAAATAAACAGAGGTCACAGCATAAGCAAACACACTGGCAGAAAATTCCAGAGCATATTTGAAAATTGTCTAGTTTGGTGGAAATGAAGGGTCTTTAGAGGGGATCAGAGGGAGAGAAGGCTGGAGAGATCAATAGAAGCAAGATTGTGATTGGCTTTGAATACCAATTTAAAGAATATGGATTTAGGGCAGGCGCAGTGGCTCATGCCTATAATCCCAGCACTTTGGAAGGCCGAGGCAGATGGATCACAAGGTCAAGAGATTGAGACCATCCTGGTCAACAAGATGAAACCCCGTCTCTACTAAAAATACAAAAATTAGCTGGGCATGGTGGTGCGCGCCTGTAGTCCCAGCTACTCAGGAGGCTGAGGCAGGAGAATTGCTTGAACCCAGAAGGCAGAGGTTGCGGTGAGCCGAGAAAGTGCCATTGCACTCCAGTCTGGGTAACAACAGCGAAATGCCAGCTCAAAAAAAAAAAAAAAGAGCCACTGAAGATTTAAGGAGTAAATTAGCATGATCAGTTTTAGATTAATCTGGCTGCAGTGTGGAGGATGGACTGGAGGCAAAATGACAGCAAGGAGGTTATTAGAGTAATCCAAGTGAGAAATGGTGTCCTGGGCCACAGTATAGATGGGTGGAATAGAAGGGAATGGATTTGGGAGATTCACTAGACAGTCTTTTTTTTTTTTTTTTTGAGACAGAGTCTCGCTCTGTTGCTCAGGCTGGAGTGTAGTGGCGCAATCTCAGCTCACTGCATCCTCCACCTCCTGGGTTCAAGCAATTCTGCCTCAGCTTCCCCAGTAGCTGGGACTACAGATGCATGCCACCACACCCAGCTAATTTTTGTATTTTTAGTAGAGACAGGGTTTCACCATGTCCCTTAACCTTGTGATCCACCAGCCTCAGCCACCCAAAGTGCTGAGATTACAGGCGTGAGCCACTGTGCCTGGCTTCAGTAGACAGTCATATAGGTAGGTCTTGGTGGCTGACTGGATGTGGGAGTAGGGAGGTGAGAGGTAGGAGCCTAGGATGACTGGCAGGGCTGCAGTTGGCTTTGTTCAGTACAAAAGCTCCTAATACTCAGGTCTACTCAACTTGCCAGATAGACTTTCTCACTCTCCCACACATCTGCCATCCACTGCAACTGTGTCTCAAAGAGTTAAAGGTTGATCTGCAACAAATAGCTTTTCTTTTCTCAAAAACCCAGTGTCATAATATTGGCTTTTAACACATCAGGCATCAAACCCTTTTACTTGGTAACACCACCCCTGTCTCCACACCTTTACTCAAGCTTTTTCTGGTATTTGGAATGTACATAACGATCCTTCCTTCCATTCTTTCTTTTCATATATAGCTGAATTCCATTTTGTTTTGGCAAGACCGCTCTCAAACTAGATCCGGCCTTCTTCTCCCTCTATAACCTCCTTCAGCACTGCTGTGAGCCACTCAGTGGAAGGAATGGGAAGTGGGCTGTCTCTTAAGCATCAGGCAGAGGGCTCAAACTGAGTTAATTTAGCTTTGTAACTTAAGTACACTGCTCAGGGCACAGGGCACTGATGTCGGGAAATGTACCTGTGTAAATGGGGGTGGGGGTGCAGTGCCGAGACTGCTGTGCTAGGCGAATGCACAAAGTTTCATTACTCAGCCCAGCACTGATGACTGGCAATGTCATGAATTACCCTTCTGTTGGTAGAGGGAACAAACCAGAGAATTGTTTGCTTGTTCATCACCAGGAATGGCCTTCCCTCAGCTGACCTAAATCATAGCTATGCAAACCTTCTAGGCTTTGCCCTCTCCTAAATCCTTTAGGAAGTTCCAAGGTGACTCTGCCTCACAGGTCCCTTTCTTTTTGTAATTTATGTAGGTGACAATCTGAGCCACACACGTTACAGGTCATATGGTGTCTCCCGTTAACCAATCCAGCATTATATGGAGGTAAAATGACAAACATGCAACAACTACTTTTGTTTTTGAGACAGTTTCACTCTTTTTGCCCAGGCTGCAGTGCCACGGCGAGATCTCGGCTCACTGCAACCTCCGCCTCCTGGGTTCAAGCGATCTCCTGCCGTAGCCTCCGGAGTAGCTGGGATTACAGGCATGCGTCACCACGGCCGGCTAATTTTGCATTTTTTTAGTAGAGAC
Source organism: Callithrix jacchus (assembly GCF_049354715.1). Taxonomy (NCBI): domain Eukaryota; kingdom Metazoa; phylum Chordata; class Mammalia; order Primates; family Cebidae; genus Callithrix; species Callithrix jacchus. The sequence goes on along the minus strand of NC_133508.1, from coordinate 82,228,192 downwards.
AGGGTTCTACCATGGTGGCCAGGCTGGTCTCGAACTCCTGACCTCAGGTGATCCGCCCACCTCGGCCTTCTATAGTACTGGAATTACAGGCGTGAGCCACCATGCCCGGCCGCGACCATTACCTTTTTAACCCAAGCCCCCAGCGAAACCCTTTCTCTATCGTCAAATGGACACCGGGCCACAGGAACCCAGGAGGATCAGAGGCTCCCGAGGCCTAAGGTCAGTTGCAAGGAAGCCAATTATGTCGCCCTAGACCAGCAGGACCCTAGAACAGCAGGAGGGATAAACTAACCTGGAAGGGGTAAACCTCGAAGCCAAAAGGACACAGCGTGTCCTCGATCTTCTGCTTCAGCTCCGCTACTTTCGGCTCCATAGCGCACGTTACACGCTGAGGTTGCTGGGGAATGAAGTCTCAAGGACTACTGGGCCGTTACGTTTTAAGGCAGCTTCGACTACCTTTCCCAGATAGCATTGGGTCCAGTAGCGGGACATTATTGGCTATGCGCGATGCATCTTGGGATGCGTAGTTTGTTTGATCATTGGAGACAGCCACGCGGAATCAGGAGGACTCAGTTTCCCAGCAAGCTTCACGGTGGATGTGTGCATGTACGAGTCTCTTCCAGGGAAAGGTAGTTCCTCCGCCTCCATCGCCGATTGTGTTCGCGAGAGGCGAACTTAGTTTCCCAGGTGGCCCTGCGGCAGCCAGTCCAAAGTCGGACTTTCAAAACCAACACGAAGTTTTGAACCCGGCGGCGGCAGTTGTTGCTTGCACAGGTTTGGCGTGATAGCGTCAGTGTACTTGTTCTGGGGAGGTCTCGATCAGGTTCTGGCACCTTCAAGCCCCACCTGATATCTGCGTATCAACAGAATATCAGGCTTTTCCTCCAGTTCCCCAAGAGCTCCCCTCCTTTCTGTAATTCCAGAATCACAGTTTTGGTCTGATAGTTCATCCGCTTATCCCGAATGTTGCATCCTCACTTTCCTCTTTCCATCTACCGTGGTGGCTTTTCCTGGGCTGTACATTGGATATTCCCAGCTGGGAGAGCAAGCACAAGACACCAGGGAGCCAGACCCTTGCCGCTCCCCGCCACAGGATATGAATAGGAGCCTCAGCCGGTTTGAGCAGCTCAGTGTGCTTCTCAACGCTACTGATGGAAATGTATCCCAAATTAAGGTGAGGGGTCAGTGGAGGCCCCCAGTTTGCGTGGGCAGGTTAAAGGACTCTCAGAGCTCATTGGCCCGTGCAACTGTTTTATAGCGGCGGATCCCTCTGGGGGTCTCCACCGCAGGTAAGTAATGTCTTTCTACTTACATCCCCTTTCTCTTTCTGTGCCTTCTTCCAGTGCCTGTATCTACCATTACTCCTTCCAAATTCCCACCCTGTCCTTTCGCCTAAACTCTGTTTCCCCACACAGACCCTGCACTTAACCCTTCCTTATTCCCTCAACAGGGGACCTGTCTGAAACCTGGATTTCCTCTCATCACTTGCCTCTGCAGTTAGGAGTCCAAGCTCAACAGCTTTGAGCTTTAGAGACTCCCACATCCCCAGGCTGAGATTGGCCTGAGTCCTATAGCCTATCCTCTCTCTCTAAGATGAAGTTACTATTCTGTGATCCCAGGTTCAATCTCAGGCTCAGGTGAGGCTTGGAGTCCTCAATGTGTATATGTGATGTTTGTGTGAGATGAGGATACTAGGGGTTGGGAAAATCTGTTACACAGTAGCTCATGTGTTTTTTTCTGCCTGGGTAGGTGACTGGGGCACTAAGGCAGGCAGTGCAGGGCCTGCTAGAAGAGCGAGAGCAGCAGAAGTACCAGATCAGTGTCCTGGAAGGTATTTGGCCAGTTCTTTTCTTTGTACACACAACTTCATATGTATGCACACAATTTTGCCACACACATGTTATATGTGTACATATATCTTGATTTGCAAGTAGAGTATGTAGGCTTTTCTGAAACTCTTAGAGAGGATGATCCCCAACTAGTTTCACTATAGTATCACATTAAGATTGCTGCAGGGGGGCCCAAAGGGGAGGCTCTTCTGGAGCAATGCCTGGAGGAGCTGAGATGGGCCTTCTGAGCCAGGTGTAGAAGCAAGCCCAAGTTCAGTTGCAAACAAGACCAGGAAAGTGCAGTACTACCAATGGCCTTCCTCAGGAGCTGCAGACTAAGTGATAGGTAAGACCTTACCTTCTTCTTCTTCCTTTTTTTTTTTGAGACAGAGTTTCGCTCTTGTTACCCAGGCTGCAGTGCAATGGCGCGATCTTGGCTCTCTGCAACCTCCACCTCCCAGGGTCAGGCGGTTCTCCTGCCTCAGCCTCCCTAGTAGCTGGGATTACAGGTGCCCACCGCCATGCCTGGCTAATTTTGTATTTTTAGTAGAGACGGGTTCCATCATCTTGGCCAGGCTGGTCTCGAACTCCTGACCTCAAATGATCTACCTGCCTTGGCCTTGCAAAGTGCTGGAATTATAGGTGTGAGCCACCACACTCGGCCTGGAAAATCTTGCTCTCCTATTAAGTGACCATGACTCCAACTGCCTGAGCTACTGAGAAGTCTGGCCAAGTATTTTGTTGCACTCTTTGCCTCTCATGATTTGAGTTTAGTCTCTTCAGTCACTTTGGAAGCTTCCCAACAGCTGAGCAAGAATGTTTCTGTCTCAGTTTTCAGCACCAGGCTGGCCACAGGCAGGGAGGGAGAAGGAAAGAAGTTGGGGAACAGCCCCCTTACATTCTTTCTCATCTGCAGGCCAGCACCAGGAGCTGCTGCTGAAACAGCTGGCTAAGGGACGACAGTCTCAGGCCAGCAGTTATAAAGTAGCACTAGGATCAGACTCGTCTGCAAATTTCTCTATGGAGGACCCTTCCTTGCTCTCTTTATCTTGTTCTGCATACAGGCCAGGATACTTTCTCTTGTCCTGTCTCCTTCCCTCTCTTCCTCTGCTGACTCTTTCTCTTTCCAGAGCTCTTCTTTCTAACCCTTCTGCTCCCTGCATGAGAAACTGTCCTCACCCACATGAGGGTTCCGAGTGTGCTGAAGAGGACAGTCATGGGGAGGGAGAGAGGGAAAGATTTGGTTCCACCTGAGCCCATGATCTGACAGATGTTGGAGCAGTTGCAAAGTGGCCAGTAAGGCAAGGGTCATACCCTGGAAGCTGCCAGGACAGAGGGCCAAGATGCCTGGAGGAAGCACAATCTCCTCAGGTCAGGGAATGTGGGCTCTGTGCCCGTAGAGGGGATTTGTCTCAAAGGTCAGGCACTGGGGACCAAAGTTCAGCTATCCTAGATTTGGCTTGGGCTTATAGGGACATTATGAGTATCTGGATTGTAGCCCATAAGGGCATTCTTTACTTGATATGGAGTCACTGAGGTACCTTTATATGTTTGGATGTTAAAGAGGGAGGAGATTGGCTGGTCACAGTAGCTCATGCCTATAATCACAGCACTTTGGGAGGCCAAGGTGGGTGGATCACCTAGGTTGGGAGATCGAGATCAGCCTGACCAACATAGAGAAACCCCATCTCTACTAAAAATACAAAATCACCCTGGTGTGGTGGCACATGCCTGTAATCCCAGCTACTGGGGAGGCTGAGACAGGAGAATCACTTAAACCCAGGAGGCTCAGGTTGCAGTGAGCCGAGATCGCACCATTGCATTCCAGCCTGGGCAACGAGAGCAAAACTCTGTCTCAAAAAAAAAAAAAAAGTTCAAGACCAGCTTGCCTAACATGGTAAAACTCCATCTCTACAAAAATTGGCTGGGCATGATGGCAGGTGTCTGTAATCCCAGCAACTCGGGAGGCTGAGGTGGGAGAATTACTTGAACCCAGGAGGTGGAGCCGAGATCATGCCATTATATACTCCAGCCTGGGTGACAGAGTGACACTTTGTCTCAAAAAAAAAAAAAAAAAGGTGGGGAGGAGACCAGAGTCCTAGTCTCAGGCAGGAGGACAGTTCTGTGCTGGAAGGGCTCCCTTGACACATCATTATCATCTCTGTTTCTGGTTCTGTTTCCTTTTCCAGGATCTCCATTCATGTTCTCCAATCTAAGCTGTTTCTGGGCTGCCTGCCTCTCCCCTCTTGATGTAGCTATTATCTGTCCTCTCTACTGAGGCTTTTCACTGCCTGCCCACCCTTGCCGCCAAACTGCAATAAAATGATTTAACCCTCCCTGATGTGTTTTCTATGAGTCAGCACCACATGGGATAGAATCAGCTATACCTGTTAATCTTCCTGTTTCTTGAAGTGCTTTCTATACCTCTACTCTTGAAATCCAAGTTCATAGACATTTATAGATGTACTGTTTTTTTCTGTTGTTGAGATGGAGTCTTGCTCTGTCACTCAGGCTGGAGTGCAGTGGTGCCATCTCAGCTCGCAGCAACCTCCGCCTCCCAGGTTCAAGCGATTTTCCTGCCTCAGCCTCCTGAGTAGCTGGGATTATGGGCACGTGCCACCATGCCTGGCTAATTTTTATATTTTTAGTAGAGATGGGGTAGCTAGTCTTAAACTTGTGATCTCAAGTGATCCTCCTGCTTTGGCCTCCCAAAGTGCTGGGATTACAGGTGTGAGCCACTGTGCTTGGCCTACAGTTGTACCTTCTGAGTGCAAGCTCAGTGGAACTTGGAAAGAGATGGGAGCTCCCATTCTAGTAAGTAGAATGAAGTAGGATACTGTTCTGGGGCAGTAGTGCTAGGGGATGCAATGGAGGATGAGATATTCTGGTGGGACCTGGATCTGGACAGTAGGAGGCTACCTTTCCTCATCTCCAGCTTCTGCCTTTTTTTTTTTTTTTGAGACAAGATCTTACTCTGTCGCCCACGCTGGAGTGCAGTAACATGATTTTGGCTCACTGCAGCTATCCCTCCTGGGCTAAAGCAATCCTCCTACCTTAGCCTCCCTAGTAATAATATATGGGATTATAGGCACACACCATCATGCCTGGCTAATTTTTTTGTATTTTTTGTAGGGATGGGGTGCCCAGGCTGGTCTTGAACTCCTGGGCTCAACTGATTCCCCTGCTTCAGCCTTCCAAAGTGTTGGCATTACAGGTGTGAGCTCCACGCCTGGCCCCAGCTTCTGCTGCTTGAGGCTCTTTCCAGCATTTCCGCACATCATCCTTAGCAGCCCAGACTGCATTTCTGTAGCAGCCTCTTCCCTGGTCTCTTTTCAGTGTCTCTGCCTTTAATCCAGTGGCTTTAAGAATGTTTTGGGCCAGGCACGGTTGCTCATGCCTGTAATCCCAGCACTTTGGGAGGCCAAGGTGGGCGGATCACCTGAGATCAGGAGTTTAAGACCAGCCTGGCCAAGATGGCAAAACCCTGTGTCTACTGAAAATACAAAAATTAGCCGGGCATGGTGGCGTGTGCTATTCTGGTGGCTGAGGCAGGAAAATCGCTTGAATCTAGGAGGCAGAGATTGCAGTGAGCTGAGATCGCACCACTGCACTCCAGCCTGGGTGACAGAGCAAGACTCCATCTCAAAAAAAAAAATTGGCTGTGAAATAAGAAATACAACAGTAAGAAATACAATTTACTGGCTGGGCATAGTGGCTCACACCTGTAATCCCAGCACTTTGGGATGCCAAGGCAGGTGGATCACGAGGTCAAGCGTTCAAAACCAGCCTGGCTATCATGGTGAAACCCAGTCTCTACCAAAAATACAAAAATTAGTCGAGCATGGTGGCAGGTGCCTGTAATCCCAGCTACTTGGGAGGCTGAAGCAGAGAATTGCATAAACCCGGGAGGTAAAGGTTGAAGTGAGCTGTGATCAGGTCACTGCGCTCTAGACTGGGTGACAGAGTGAGACTCAGTCTCAAGAAAAAAAAAAAAAGAAATACAATTTATATTGTGACATAGTAAATATGTGTTTAGATTTATTAAGTGAAACTAAAATTTTATGATTTAATTTTTTCCTTAGCAGGAGTGATATACTCTGATATTTTCTTTTTATTATATTTCATTTAAAAATGCCTTGTGACTAATGATCCTGATCCTTTCACTACCTGGAAAACATGGAACATGGACTGTGTGGGTCCACTTTTTTTTTTTTTTGGAGATAGATTTTCACTCTGTTACTCAGGCTGGAGTGCAGTGGTGAGATCACAGCTAACTGGAGCCTCAACTTCCTGGGATCAAGCGATCTTCCCACCTCAGGCTCCCAAGTAGCTAGGACCGCAGGCATGCGCCACCATGCACGGCTAATTTTTTGTACTTTTTGTAAAGACAGGGTTTCACCGTCTTGCCCAGGCTAGTCTCGAACTCCTGGGCTTAAGTGATCTTCCTGCCTCAGTCTCCCAGAGCCCAAAATTTGGGATGACAGCCTGAGCCAACATACCCAACCTCAACAGAAATATTAAATAGAAATGTGGAAAATTGTTATTTGAGCTGTCACCAGGTGGCAGCACATGATTTGTTCCCATCTCTTTCCAAGTTCCACTGAGCTTGTACTCAAAAGGTACAGCTATAGGCTGAGCGCAGTGGTTCACACTTTTAATCGCGGCACTTTGGGAGGTCAAGGCAGGGGGATCACTTGAGATCAGAAGCCTTTGCTCAGGGGGACTGGGCTGGGGTGATCTCTCTTCTCCCTTCAGAGATTCTGTGAGCTACCTACCAATTAATCTTCCTAACACTGCCCTGTTTAGTTTATGGTCCTGCTCAAGAATAGCTCTCACAGCATAAAAAACAAAGCACAAATCTGAAAATTGGCATTTAAGCCCACCCCACATGCAGCCTCTTCTCTCTCCAATATCTCCTACGACACTTCTTTGATTCTTTTTATTTTTTGAGACAGGGTCCTGCTCTGCTGTCCAGGCTGTAGTGCAGTGGCACCATCCACAGCTCACTGTAGCCCTGACCTCCTGGGCTCAGGTGATCTTTCAGCCTCAGCCTCCCAAGTAGCTAGGACCACAAGTACATGCCACCATGCCAGGCTAACTTTTTTTCTGTACAGACAGGGTCTTGCTTTGTTGCCCAGGCTGGTCTCAATCTCCTGGCCTCAAATGATCCACGTTGGCCTCCCAAAGTGCTGGGATTACAGAAATGAATTACCAGGCCTGGCCATATTTCTTAAACTTTTTTTGCTACCAGGAATGCATGCCATCTATACTCTTCCAGGAGGATGGAAGTCTAAAGATGCCTGAAAAGGGGTCTCTATCCCCGGGGAGTGCTGATACAGTAAAGCCGATACTACTTGCTCTTGCCCTCCTCCTGTTCCAGTTTCCTCAAACATGAGATTATGAGCTCCTGAGGTCTAGGCACATGCAAAGAGTGAAGAAATATGTGCCTGTTGAACAGCTGGGCAGAATTCTTAGCTGAAATCAGTGGCTCACATCTGTAATCCCTGCACTCTGGGAGACCGAGGTGGATGGATCACTTGAGTCTGGGAGTTCCAGACCAGCCTGGGCAATATGGCAAACTCTGTCTCTACAAAAAATTGGGTTGGGTGCGGTGGCTCATGCCCATAATCCCAGCACTTTTGGAGGCCGAGGTGGGCAAATCACGAGGTCAAGAGATTGAGACCATCCTGGCCAATATAGTGAAACCCCGTCTCTGCTAAAAATAAAAAAAATAGGCCGGGCGCAGTGGCTCACACCTGTAATCCCAGCACTTTGGGAGGCCGAGGTGGGTGGATCACCTGAGGTCAGGAGTTTGAGACCAACTTGGCCAACAAGGTGAAACTCCGTCTCTTAAAAAAAAAAAAAAAAATTAGCTGGGTGTGGTGGCACATACCTGTAGTCGCAGCTGCTAGGGAGGCTGAGGCAGGAGAATTGCTTGAACCTGCACTCCAGTCTGGCAATAGAGGAAGACTCAATCTAAAAAAAAAAAAAAAAATTAGCTGGGCATGCTGGTGTGCGCCTCTAGTCCCAGCTATACCCTGGAGTGTGAATTAGGAGATTCATCTTAGTCCAGGAGTTTGAGGCTGCAAGTGAACCGTGATCACCACTGCACTCCATCCTGGGCGACAGAGTGAGACCCTTCTAAAAAGAAAAACAAAAACAGAAAAACAAAACCCAACCAAAAAACCCAACTTATTCCCCACCAGCTTTCTTTCAAAATCTGTTTTCAAGCTAGCTGAAGTGTTATCTCCTCTAAGCCTTCACCGAATCGAATCTCTTAGTCCTGATCAATTGCTTCCCTAGCATTTTATTTAGCTCTACTGATTGCTCTATTTCGAGTCGCTTTTATTTATATATATTTTTCCTCCTCACTATACTGAGATCCTGCAGGACGCCGCATTCTTACTGCTTTTCCTTACTCAGCTATACCTTGACCAACCCGAACGCCGCGCCAGTCGAATCCATTTTCAGTTGGTTTTATAAGTTACCAATCGTTTCTGTGTTTAACATATTTATTGGTCCATCTTGTGTTTACTGCCCCGCGCTCTAAGAGGCTCCTGGACTTGGGTTTCCCCAGGTGTATTCCCTCCTCCTCGGTTCCGCCTTTCCCACACACTGCTTCTTCTGTTTTTACCTCGCCTTCCTCCCTATTCGTTCCCTTCGTCCTCCGGAGTTGGCGCCTACGGCTGTTGATTGGCTTTTCTGGACGCCCATTGTGCCCACCCTCATACCACGTGGCATTCCTAGCGCTAATTGGGCAATTCCACTAGCTCGTTTATCAGGAGTTGACGGTTGATTGGCTACTCTGCGGGAGGGCTTAAGGGGGCGTGGTCAGTCGAGACCCCGCCCCCATCCCCCCTGCTGGGCCGGGCAGGCGTTTCAGTCTCTAGCGGCCCCGGAGCTCGGTAGCGCTGCTAGCTGCCCTCTTGGTTTCTCTGGTCGGATTGTCCTCCTGGCCCTGCCAAACAGGCGGGGGGAGCGGCCCCGACTGTGGGGCCATGGCAGTAGCCTCCTCGTTCTTCGCCGCCGCTAGCTCCGTTGAGTCGCCGGCTTCTGCGCGGGGGACTCCCACCGCCTCCGAAGGCTAAGGAGCCGCTGCCACCACCAAGCTGTGAGGGTTACTATGCTCCGTCTTTGCCGCCGCCTCCCCTTCTTGCCCGAGCAGGCACCCCTCTGGCTGCTCAGTCCTGCCTCAGGTAAAGTGAAGAGAGGACGGGGGACACAAACCCCGGCATCCCGCCCGGCCCGCGCTGTCGCTCCACCTCCTCGGTCCCGGAGCAGAGGCTCTTGCGTCCCTCCGCACCCGACTGCACCCCTCGGCTTCCCAGAGGTCCCCGTCTCAGCGGCGGCGGACGCTCCCTTCCCGGCCGCTTTCCCTTTTCCTTCTCACTTCCCTCAGGCTCCCTACCACGTCTGTTCTCCCTTAGAACCTAGGAACCCATTAGAAGTTACCTCGCTCGCATTAGGGACCTTTCTCACTTCAGATATTCAGGGATCTTTCCTTTCCTCGGAAAACTCTTGTTTCAGAGACTTCCAGCTCCCCACTGAGCGCCTCCCTGTTCCCATACCCGCTCCTGCCTCAGAGATCTGGGCTTCTTCACTTGACTTCACTCAGACACACTCTTCCCTTGAAAACGTTCACCTCTACCCGGGAAAACACTTCCCTTCTCTCAGACCCTACTGCCTTCCCCTCTCTTTCCTTCCTTGTCATCATCTCCCCTCCTTTCCCCTCTCTGCTTTTTACGCTTCAGTTTGAAGACTGAACTAAGCCAGTGTTCAGATTTTGATAGAAGTGGAACCCAGGTTTGTGTAATTTAAAAAGCTTTAAATTGTATACCGCTGAGAAGAACTTGCTGAGGAATTTGGACTTTATGCTACGGGCATGGGGAGCCGTTGAAGGTTTTGTAAGCAGGAGTTTGGTGTGATTGCATTATCTCTGGTGAAAATATAGAGGAAGGATTGAAGGTGAAGACCATGTAGAGGCAGAAAGGCCAGGTAGGCAGAAAACGAGTGTGCTCATTCAGGCGGGAGAGAATGGCACGAAATTCCAAGAGGTTTCAATAAAGTTGAGTGGAATAGTAGGAAGTTTCTGACTTGGGTGATGGTGTGAGTCGGTAGTGGGTTTTTTTTTTTTTTTTTTTTTTTTTTTTGAGATGGAATTTCACTGTTACCCAGACTGGAGTGCAATGGCAGGATCTCGGCTCACCGCAACCTCCGCCTTCTGGATTCAAGCAATTCTTCTGCCTCAGCCTCCCGAGGAGCTGGGACTACAGGCGTGCATGCCCAGCTAATTTTTGTATTTTTAGTAGAGACGGGGGTTTCACCTTGTTGACCAGGATGGTCTGGATCTGTTGACCTCGTGATCCACCCGCCTCGGCCTTCCAAAGTGCTGGGATTATAGGCGTGAGCCGCCGCGCCCAGCCGGGTTGAATTATTAATGAGAGGAAGTGAATAAAATTATCCAGAGTTTGGTTGTGAAGGAGAGCTAATACTAGTGAAACTTGTCTTTATTGAGAATATACTATATGCCAGGTACATAAAGACGCTTTATAGATCACAACAGGCTTGTCGTTTAGATGTCAGTATCCCTCTTTTACAGCTGACAATAATGAAGACAAGGATTTGAGCAGGTATGTCAAGTTCTGAAACCTGTGTTCTTTCCATTATGGCCCATATGTGTTTTACTTTTCAGTACAGATGAAACAATTCTGTAAGTTGAGGGGAAAGTTCATCTAGGAAATATGTCAGACATTTTGTCCTTTGACACCAAAAAGATAGAAGTGAAAACGGATAACGATGCAGTAGAAAGAAAGGAAGGTGAGGGAGTTTGACAAATGGCCTTATTGATCAGTTATTTGTGGAGAAGTCAGTTTGGAGACTGAAGACACTGGCGAGTTTCTGACTTGAGTATTATGGCCATGGTAATCTTAAATGGAAAATAAACAGAATATAGATTTAACAAAAAAAGATTGTTGGCCAGGTGTGGTGGCACACTTTGGATTTTTTAATCCCAGCACTTTGGGAGGCTGAGGTGGGAGGATTACTTGACCCAGGAGTTTGAGACCCGCATGGGCAACATCATAAGACCTTGTCTCTACAGAAAATTAAAAAATTAGCTGGGTGTGGTGGTGTGTGGTTGTGGTCCCAGCTACTCGAGAGGCTGAGGTGGGAGGATTTGCTTGAGACTGGGAGACAGAGGTTGTAGTGAGTCAAGATTGCACCTCTGCACTTCAGCCTGGGCCAAAAAAAAAAAAGGAAGCAAAAGAAACTGAGGAGCTAAAAGATTGTTGACCACATTGAGGGTCCTACTAGTTAGAAATAATATATTTGTAATAGGACCCAGTAGCATGGATTTTACACTTTCTTTGACAGCCGAAGAATAGTAAGACAAAAAAGATGGTTGGATTGATTCAAAATTGGAACTTGCAGGACAGAAAGATAAAATGGGAAGCAACTTTACACTGCTATTGATAGTGTAGGAGATATGTTTGAGTCCAAGGGACCGAGCTGGGAGTTATAAGAAGCAAAAGCTATAGGGAGGCTGGTGTATTTGGAGAATAAAAAGACAATCAGAAATGTGGTTGAAGACCAGATTTTGTAAGAAATATATAATTGGATAGCTCAGAGTTCATTATTTCAAGGTAAAGACAAAAACTGGCTTAACTGGCCCGGGTGTGGTGGCTCATGCCTGTAATCTCAGCACTTTGGGAGGCCGAGGTGGGTGGATCATGAGGTCAGGAGTTTGAAACCAGCCTGGCTAACATGGTGAAACCCTGTCTCTACTAAAAATACAAAAATTAGCTGGACCTGGTGGCACATGCGCCTGTAATCCCAGCTACTCAGGAAGCTGAGGCAGGACAATCATTTGAACCCGGGAGGCGGAGGTTGCAGTGAGCCAAGATCGTGTCACTGTAACCCAGCCTGGGTGAGACATAGTCTCAAAAAACAAAACAAAACTGACTTAACTATCTCAGAGCTGTTGAAGGGGAATGGAGGTGTAGGTTATTGAAGTAGTAGGAGATTAAGGGGATGTGTTGACTGTGTCATCAGTGTGAATGTCATAGTTGTCCAGCGTGATAGAAGGATATTGAGCAGGGGAGATAGTAAGACCTACAGGTGGGCCTGCTCACAAAGGAGAGACCCAGAATTGGATTGGTGGTTCCTTGGTACTTGTTAAAAATTAGTACTGAATGGTACAGATGTTTGTGTGTGAATTAATGGTGATATCTTCAGATACTTGATGCCCTGGATATATGATGTGTTATTCTCTCTTACAGATATATGTTTGGGATAGACCCTCAAACACAAAAATCCTTTGTAAACTTGACATATGATGGGTTTTGATTCTGTTTAAAAATATATGTGCTGAGAGGCTAGGGACTCTCCACCTCAGGATCCTCAATAACTTTTTTTATGGTTTTAGTTAATTGTTCTTTTTTTTTTTTTTTTGAGATGGAGTCTTGCTCTGTCGCCGAGGCTAGAGTACAGGGCCGTGATCTTGGTTCACTGCAGCCTCTGCTTCCCAGGTTAATACGATTCTCCTGCTCCTCATCCTCCTGAGTAGCTGGGATTACAGGTGAGAGCCACACACATGGTGATAATTTTTGTATTTTTAGTAGAGATGGGGTTTCACCATGTTGGCCAGGCTGGTCTTGAACAGTTTTAGTTAATTGTAAAAAGAAAATTACACATTTACATATGCTTATTCTGGGCTTATTTAGATTAGAAAACTGACTTGCTTTTATGCTTTCTTCCCTGTATGAAAGTATTTATAGATATTTTCTTAGTGTCATACATTTCATTTTGTTTTGCAAAAAGAATGTAGTGTTGGAATTTGAAACCTATGATAAGGGCATTTATGGGTTTCATCTTCTTCTGGTAGATGAAGCCCAATTATTACCTTGTATTGTGTGGGTGATGGTGAATGTTTTGACCCAACAATGGCCATTATACTATTTACCAAGTCTTCATATGGAGATGACTTCAGTGTAATCTCACTAGTGTTATTTTTCCTGAACAATCAGAGACAGTGGCAGTTTCAGAGAAAAGCCTGCTTGTAAAAAGTTTTATATCTTCCATTCCTGAAAATTTCAAAAAGGCAGTATGATAAAAGGAAAGAACATTAGGAAAATCTTAACTATATTCAACTCTGTTGTTATTAACTATATGATAGTTAATACAAAGGCAAATTACTTATCCTTTGTGAATTTTAGTTGTTTTTTTTTTTAAGAGAAGTTTAATCATGGCCAGATGCAGTGGCTCACACCTGCAATCCCAGCACTTTGGGAGGCCAAGGCCGTCGGATCACCAGCTCAGGAGATCGACACCATCCTGGCCAACACAGTGAAACCCTGTCTCTACTAAAAATACAAAAATGAGCTGGGTGTGGTGGCGCATGCTTGTAGTCCCAGCTACTTACGAGGCTAAAGCAGGAGAATCACTTGAATCTGGGAGGCGGAGGTTGCAGTGAGCTGAGATTGCGCCACTGCATTCCAGCTGGGCAACAAGAGTGAGACTTCATATCAAAAAAACAAAAACAAACAAAAAAGAATAGACAGTTGGCCCTTGGGGCCGGGCACGGTGGCTCATGCCTGTAATCCAAGCACTTTGGAGGCCAAGGTGGGCGGATCACCAGAGGTCAGGAGTTCAAGACCAGCCTAACCAACATGGTGAAACCTCGTCTTTAAAGGAAAAAAAAAAAAAAGACAGTTGGCCCTTGGACAATATAGGGGTTGGATAGCCAACCCCTGTGCAGTAGAAAATCCAAGTGTAATTTTTTTTTTTTGAGACAGGATCATACTGTGGCTCAGGCTGGAGTGCAGTGGCAGCATCAAGGCTCACTATAGACTTACCTTTGTGGACTCAAGTGATCCTCCCCTTTTAGCCTCCTGAATGAGTAGCTGGGACCATGCCACCATGCCCAGCTATTTTGTGTGTGTGTGTGTGTGTGTGTGTGTGTGTGTGTGGAGATGGCCTCCCTATATTGCCTAGGCTGGTCTCAAACTCCTGGGCATCAACAATCCTTTCATTTCAGCCTCCCAAAGTGTTGGAATTACTGGCATGAGCCACTATGCCTTGGCCCAAGTACAATTTTTGACTCCACCCCGACCCCCTGCAAAACTTAACTACTGCTGCTGCTGTTGTTGGTGTTGCATAGCCTGGCTTCATGAATTTCCTTTTTTTTTTTTTTTTTTTGAGATGGAGTTTTGTGCTTGTCACCCAGACTGGAGTGCAATGGCACGATCTCAACTCACTGCAACCTTTACCTCCTAGGTTCAAGTGATTCTCCTGCCTCAGCCTCCCAAGTAGCTGGGATTGCAGGGGCCCACCACCATGCCCAGCTAATTTTTATATTTTTTAGTAGAGCAGGGTTTCACCATGTTGACCGGCTGGTTTCCCAAACTCCTGACCTCTCAGGTGATCCACCCACCGCAGCCTCGAAGAGTGCTGGGATTACGGGTGTGAACGACCATACTCGGCCCCACGTATAATTTTTGACCTCCCCCAAAACTTAATTTTTGCTGCTGTTCTCATTGCATAGCCTGGCTTCATGAATTTCCTTTTTTTTTTAAAATGGCTGACTACTGCCTCTGCAGATATAAATCTGTGGTATATATCAAGCAATTCAAATTTGTCTTATATTTATTTATTTATTTATTTTGATATAAACAGCCTGGCTGTTACCCAGGCTGGAGTGCAGTGGTCTGATCATAGGTCACTAGGACCTTGACCTCCCAGGCTCAAGCCATCCTCCCATCTCCGCCTCCTGAGTAGCTGGAACTACAGCTGTGTGCCACCACTCCAGGATGTTTTTATTTTTTTGTAGAGGCACAGTCTCACTATGTTACCATGGCTGGTCTCAAATTCCTGGGCTCAAGCGATCCTCCTGCCTCAGCCTCCCAAAATGCTGAGATTACAAGCATGAGCCACCACGCCTGGCCAACTTTTTCTTATAATGTCATGACTTTTCTGTTTCTTGAGAGCACTTCCAGCATTAGTGGCACTTGGTAGGGATCTCATGGTGTTATTCAGGGTTTACAGTATTGCACTAAGCATGATAAAAAATATGCAAGAACCTCGAGAGATCACTTTTTACTGTAACGCTTTTTACTGGAGGAAAGAACTGTTCATGTAGAGATGATTAGCATCACACAGCATTTTAAGGGATACTCACAATGCTTGCTCACTGAAACAGCAACAGTAGGTGGCTCCAGAATTATTATAGAAGTATAGTATATACTACAGTTAATTTTATGCAGTTATTACTTAATACTACATCTTCGCATCTTCCCATTTACTGTTGACTGTGAATGGTACTGTGTATAGTCTGTGTTTGTGTGCATAATTTTTTTTTTTTTGAGCCAGAGTTTTGCTCTTGTTGCCCAGGCTGGAGTGCAATGATGCGATCTCAGCTTACTGCAACCTCCACCTCCTGGATTCAAGCGGGTCTCCTTCCTCAGCTTCCCAAGTAACTGCGATTACAGGCATACACCACCATGCCCGGCTAATTTTGTATTTTTAGTAGAGATGGCATTTCCTCCATATTGGTCAGGCTGGTCTCGAACTCCCAACCTTGGCCTCTCAAAGTGCTGGGATTACAGGTATGAGCCACTGTGCCAGGCCTGTGTGCATAAGTTTGTATAAATTTTAACTTTTTATAATAGATTTGTATATATCTTATAGTAAATGATAGACTAGTACCTACATATATTTTCTGCATTCATGGCATAAGTTAAGACTTTTTCTTAATATTTTTTATATGTCTAAGTTAGGTGCTTTGTCTCTGAGTTTTTTCAAAGTGTTACAAATATCCAAAAATTAAAAAAATATATTTGTCGAAAAAAAATCTGTGTGTAATCCAGGTTTGCCTGTAGTTTTAGCTACTCCAAAGGCTGACTTGGGAAGACTGCCCCAGGCCAGGAGTTTGAGGCTGTAGCATGCTATGATCACACTTTGAATAGCTACTGCACATGAATAGACCTGTATGGTTCAAACTTGTGTCGTTCAAGGGTCAATTGTATAATCTTGTTTTTCCCACTTTTCATCTAAAGTTGCCCATGGTTCCCCACTATTCTGTACTTCCCACCCCCAATCTTGTTTATTTACTTCATATATCTTGGAGACCTTTCCAGATCACTACATAGAGAACTTCCACATGCCTTTTTCATGTTTTGCTTATATAAATATTATTATTGTTTTTTGAGACAGAGTCTCACTTTGTCGTCCAGGTTGGAGTGCAGTGGCATGATCTTGGCTTACTGTAACCTCTGTCTCCCGGGTTCAAGTGATTCTCTGCCTCAGCCTCCTGAGTAGTTGGGATTACAGGAGTACACCGTCACACCCAGCTCATTTTTGTATTTTTAGTAAAGATGGGGTTTGACCATGTTGGCCAGGCTAGTCTCGAACTCCTAACCTCAGGTGATCCACCCACCTTGGCATCCCAAAGTGCTGGGATTACAGGCATGAGCCACTGTGGCCTATATATATTATTTTTTTATTCATTTATTTATTATTCTTTTTTTTTTTTTTGAGACGGAGTTTCGCTCTTTTTACCCAGTTGCTGGAGTGCAATGGCGCGATCTCAGCTCATCGTAACCTCCGTCTCCTGGGTTCAAGCAATTCTCCTGCCTCAGCCTCCCAAGTAGCTGGGACTACAGGCATGCGCCACCATGCCCAGCTAATTTTTGTATTTTTAGTAGAGATGGGGTTTCACCATGTTGACCAGGATGGTCTCTCTCTCTTGACCTTGTGATCCACCCGTCTCGGCCTCCCAAAGTGCTGGGATTATAGGCGTGAGCCACCGCGCTCGGCTATTTATTATTCTTTTCTTTTCTTTTCTTTCTTTTTTTTTTTTAAAAAAGACATTTATTCAGTGTCACGATCAGACTATTACATTTAGCAATCAACAACATGGGTGTAAAAAAAAAAAAAGAAAAAAAATCTACATTAAAACCCTTTGTTGGAATGCTTTATACTTTCTACAGAACAGAAACTAAAATAACCTGTTATACAATTAGTCACAAATACAGTCCTCAAGTTTTTTTTGCCCATACACATGAGTATTTGTCTAAATCATGTCTTCTTTGTAGCAGCTAGGCCCTGCCACCACTGCACTTGGCTGAGTTCACAGGTCCGCTGTAACCTGTAGCTTCCCTGTCACTTCTCTGGCTCCCCTCTCCTGCTAAGCTTTGTTTCCTAATTAGTATCTTCTGCCACTGCCATAGCTACTGCTGATACTGGAACCACCACAGCCATCTTGGTTTCGTGGTTTGGCAAAGTATTGGCCGCCACCACCATAGGGACCAGAGCTTCTGCCCCCAAAGATTCCTCCCTTCATGGATCCAAAATTTGAAGACTGATTGTTGTAATTGCCAAAATCATTGTAGCTTCCACCACCTCCAAAATGGCTTCCGTCATTACCAAATCCATTATAGCCAACCCCACTGCCACCATATCCACCACCACCATGGCTGCCACCAAAGCCACCATGACCACTGAAGTTTCCTCCATGACCAAAGTTGTCATTCCCACCAAAACCACCTCCATGACCACCACCAAAGTTTCCAGAACCACTTCTACCTCTTTGGCTGGATGAAGCACTAGCCATCTCTTGCTTTGACAGGGCTTTCCTAACTTCACAGTTGTGGCCATTCACAGTATGGTATTTCTGAATGACAATCTTATCCACAGAGTCATGGTCATTGAAGGTTACAAAGGTAAAGCCCCTTTTCTTGCCACTGCCTCGGTCAGTCATGATTTCAATCACTTCAATTTGTCCATACTGTTCAAAATAATCTCTTAGGTGATGTTCTTCAGTGTCTTCTTTAATGCCACCAACGAATATTTTTTTCACAGTTAAGTAGGCACCTGGTCTTTGAGAATCTTCTCTTGAGACAGCTCTCTTTGGTTCCACAACTCTTCTATCCACTTTGTGTGGCCTTGCATTCATGGCTGCATCCACCTCCTCCACAGTTGCATACATGAAGAACCCAAAGCCCCTGGAGTGCTTGGTGTTTGGATCTCTCATTACCACACAGTCAGTGAGCATTTCCCATTGCTCAAAATGGCTCCTCAGGCTCTCATTGGTTTCAAAGCTCAACCCTCCAATGAAGAGCTTCCTCAGTTGTTCTGGCTCTTTAGGAGACTCTGACTTAGACATGATCGCAGGGAGAAGAGAGACTTTAATGATGCTTCTTTGGCGGCATCCATGGGCAGAAAGGAGCAAACTCTTTTTTAAATTGCATTTTAGGTTTTGGGGTACATGTGAAGAACATGCAAGATTGTTGCATAGGTACGCACATGGCAGTGTGATTTGCTACCTTCATCCCCATCACCTTTATCTGGCATTTCTCCCCATGCTATCTCTCCCCAACTCCCCACCCCCCTGTTATTCTCTCTTTAAACACCTGCATAGTATTCCATTGAATGGATGTATCATAATTTATTTAACTAATTTCTTATAATGGACATTTATGTTCCCAGTGTTTTGATATTTATAAACAATGCTATAAAAAGGACCCTTGAACATGTCATTTTATACGTGTGCAAGGATATTTGTGGGATAAATTCACAGAAGTGAGATTTCTAAATTAAAAGATGTATAGGCCAGTCACCATATCTCACACCTGTAATCTCAGCACTTTGGGAAGCTGATGTAGGAAGCTCGCTTGAGCCCAGGAGTTCAAGACCAGCCTGGGTAATATAGTGAGACCTCATCTCTACAAAAATTAAAAAATTCGGTGGCTCAAGCCTGTAATCCCAGTACTTTGGGAGGCCGAGGCGGGTGGATCACGAGGTCAAGAGATCAAGACCATCCTGGTCAACATGGTGAAACCCCATCTCTACTAAAAATACAAAAAATTAGCTGGGCATGGTGGCGCATGCCTGTAATCCCAGCTACTCAGGAGGCTGAGGCAGGAGAATTGCCTGAACCTAGGAGGCGGAGGTTGCGGTGAGCCGAGATCACGCCATTGCACTCCAGCCTGGGTAACAAGAGCGAAACTCTGTCTCAAAAAAACAAAAAAAAAACAAAAAAATTAAAAAATTAGCTAAGTGTGGTAGTGCACACTGGTAGTCCCAGCTACTAGGGAGACTGAGGTGGGAGGCTTACTTGAGTCTGAGAGGCGAAGGTTGCAGTGAGTTGAGATCACACCATTGCATTCCAGCCTGGGGGACAGAAGGAGACCCTGTCTTTTTTTTTTTAAAGGATATATGCATATATTACTATGAAATATATTGCTAAATTCCCTTTTTTATGGGTTGTTCTAATATGTTTCCTGTTTACGCACTAACATTGACTATGTCATAGTTAATACTTATACAGTGCTTATTATGTGTCAGGTACCATTTTAAGTACTTTGTATACATTATCTTATTCAATCTAATAACATTTTTTGAGGTAGGTACTATTATTACCTTCTTTTTTCAGATAAATACATTGATGAATAAAGAATTTAAGTGACTTGCCCGAATCATAGTCTCAAAGTAGCAGAAATTCAAATTAAGCACTCTGGCTACAGGATAAGTGTTGTTAATATTATACCTTGCTGTTATGGACCTTGGATTTTGTCAATCTGATAGAAATGATATTTCAGAGTATTTAAAATTTTTTTTTTTGTTTGAGACTCAGTCTCACTCACTCTAGCCCAAGCTGGAGTACAGTTGCGTGATCTCGGCTTACTGCAACCTCCGCCTCTGGGGCTCAAGTGATTCTTGTGCCTTAGCCTCCCGAGTAGCTGGGACTACAGGTATTTGCCACCACACCCAGCTAATTTTTTGTATTTTAGTAGAGATGGGGTTTGACCATGTTGCCCAGAGTGGTCTCAAACTAATGAGCTCAGGTGATCCTCCTGCCTTGGCCTCCAAAAGTGCTGGGATTACAGGCGTGAGCCACTGTGCCCAGCCTTTTTTTTTTTTTTTGAGATGGGGTTTTTCTCTCTTGTTGCCCAAGCTGGAGTGCAATGGCATGAGGTGCAACCTCCATCTCCCAGATTCAAGTGATTCTCCTACCTCAGCCTCCTGAGTAGCTGGGACTACAGGCATTTGCCACCATGCCAAGCTAATTTTTTTTTTTTGGTGTTTTTAGTAGAGACGGGGTTTTACCACATTGGCCAGGCTGGTATCAAACTCCTGACCTTGTGATCTGCCCACCTTGGCCTCTCAAAGTACTGGGATTATAGCCGTGAGCCACCATGCCTGGCCCTCAGTCTTTTCTTTTATGGCTTTTGGATTTTGAGTAAAAAAAATAGAAGGGCCTTATGCATTTCAGCCTGTAGTTTTTTAATCTATCCAATGGGAACAGAAAACAATTATCGTGAAGGTCAAAGTGCTCTGTGAACTGTAAACTGTAAATCATTATACAGATTAAATATGGTGTTATTTATTAATTTGTCTTTGGAACAAGTAAGGAGGCTTTTCTCTCTTCCTCTGCATTAAATAAAATAGAATGATATGATTTTCTTTTTGGACTGGTCATGGTGGTGTACACCTGTAATCCCAGCTGCTTGGGAGGCTAAGGCAGGAGAATTGCTTGAACCCAGGAGGTAGAGGTTGTGGTGAGCCAAGATTGAGCCATTGCACTCCAGCCTGGTCAACAAGAGGAAAACTCTGTCTTGAAAAAAAAAAAAAAATTTTTTTTTTTTGCAGTATGGAAAACTAGGGTGGTGTTGATCTTGTAGTCAATGTTTTCCTTGGGCAATTACACAGAGTATTCTTCACAGTGACTTTCACAATGATTTCACTGTAGAAATCATAATTTTTTTTATACTTTAGTCTCTTTATTCTTTGTGTTAGGTATAATTAGAATCTGACTAAAAGTTGTCAACATTTGTTTCACTTTCACATTGCATAGTATTTACTTTGGTAGGAATTTGTAATTTAGGAGGACGCTAAAAATTTTTTGGCGATTATAAAAGCAATACATATTCATTAAGGAAGAATTGGAAAATAGAGAAGATTTTAAAGGAGAAGATATACATTATTCATAATTTGCCCACAATTCAAAAAGTTAAAAACAGGCTGGGCACGGTGGCTCACCCCTGTAATTCCAGCACTTTGGGAGACTGAGGCAGGTGGATCACGTGAACTCAGGAGTTTGAGACCAGCCTGGCCAACATGGTGAAACCCCATCTCTACTAAACATACAAAAATTAGCTGGGTATGGTGGTGCATACCTGTAATCCCAGCTACTCGGGAGGCTGAGGCAGGGGAATTGCTTGAACCCAGGAGGCAGAAGATATGTTGGTTGAGTGAACGAAAGAATGAGTATGTTTTGTACATTGAAAATGTGGAATCTCAACGTCCTATTTATTTTCTTTTTTCTCCACTGTACATTTTGATTCAATAATGTAGCATTACACTTTGTATTGCCATAGTTTGTTTGAAGGCAAAGTTTGAGTCCAAGCCATTATGAAGCTCATAGTCCAGTAAAAGAGATGATAAGCAACAATTAAAATACTATATGATGACTGTAATAACTAAGACTTGTTCAGGGTGGTATCAAAGCACAGAAAACGAGATTGAGGGGTCAGAGAACACCTCCAACATGAGATGATTACTGAGAGAGTCAAGTGGAAGAGGATGGGAAGAACACACCAGGGGGAAAGAATATTACATGCATAGATATTGAAGTGTGAGCAGGGCTCTACAAATATAGCAGTTCTCTATGTTTGGAGTAGACTGTGACTGTGGATAGAGGAATGGAGATAGATGAGGCTGGAGATGTGGGTAGGTGTCAAATGAGGCAGAACTTTTGTATGACACATGAATGCTCCAATTTACTTAGCCTGGCGAACAGATTGAAAAAGGTGTGAGAGTGGAACTAGGAAGACCAAAAAGACATTGAGTGCCAAGAAAGTAGTATAGTCAGATTGCTATAAGAGCTAGAATGACCTGAGGTAGGAAGTCAACACTATATCAGAAAGGTATAAGATGAGGTAGGAGGTCAACACCACATCAGAAAGGTGGGTTAAGTGTGGGGAATAATGATTAGGCTAATTTTAGTGGAGCGGAGTCTTCAAATGCCAGGCTAAATAATTTTATAAGCAATAGATATTATTGAAGATTTTTAACTGTCACCTGTATTGTGTGAACTGTTACAGGTTGCGTTTGCTCCTTCCAGCTAATCTGAAATGCTGTTGAAATCTTTCTTTCTTTATTTTTTTTTTTGAGTAGGAGTCTCGCTTAGCTGCCCAGGTTGGATTGCAGTGGTACGATCTCAGCTCACTGCAACCACTGTTTCCTGGATTCAAGCAATTCTCCCATCTTAGTCTCCCAAGTAGCTGGGATTACAGGTACCCGACATCATGCCCGGCTAATTTTTGTATTTTAGTAGAGACAGTTTCACCATGTTGGCCAGGCTGGTATTGAATTCCTGACCTCAGGTGATCCACCCACCTCAGCCTCCTAAAGTGCTATGATGACAGGTGTGAGCCACTGCGCCCAGCTGAAATCTTTCATACCTATGAAATAGTAGAAATATTATTATTATTATTTTTGAGATGGAGTCTTGCTCTTGTTGCCCAAGCTGGAGTGCAATGGCATGATCTCGGCTCACTATAACCTCTGCCTCCCGGGTTCAAGCGATTCTCCTGCCTCTGCCTCCTGAGTAGCTGGGATTACAGGCAAGCACCACCATGCCCAGCCAGTTTTATATTTTTAATAGAGATAGCGTTTCTCCATGTTGGTCAGGCTGGTCTTGAACTCCCGACCTCAGATGATCTGCCCACCTTGGCCTCCCAAAGTGCTGGGATTACAGGCATGAGCTACTGCACCCGGCCAATAGTGGAAATACTATTAAAGAAAATTATATCTTAAAAGGAGTAGAATTTTGGACTGAAAAATGACTGAAAAAGATGTAAATAGAGCAGGAAAAAGGTGTCAAGTTAAAAAATATATGTATATATGAAAGACTTAAGAAAATAGGCATTACTAAGTATGCCTGGGTTAAACATAAAGAAAAAGAAAAAAAAGTAAATAGAAAATAGGCATTATGTGGAAATACCTTTTATTAAAAAAAAAAAATTATGCTTGTCTCCTTTGGATCTTTTTTTTTTTTTTTTTTTTTTTTGAGACAGGCTTTTGCTCTATGGCCCAGGCTGGAGTACAATGGCATGATCACAGCTCATTGCAGCCTCAACCTCCCATGCTCAAGCAATCCTCCCATCTCAGCCTCTCCCATAGCTGGGACTACAGGTGCACACCACCACACCTGGCTAATTTTATTTTTTGTAAAGATGAAGTCTCACTATGTTGCCCTGACTGCTTTGGATCTCTTTCTTTTTGAGATGGAGTCTCACTCTGTGGCCCAGGTTGCAGTGCACTGGTTTGATCTTGGCTCACTGCAACCCCTGTCTTCTGGGTTCAAGTGATTCTCCAGCCTCAGCTACCCGAGTAGCTGGGATTATAGGCATCTGCCACCATGTGTGACTAATTTTTGTATTTTTAGTAGAGGCAGGGTTTCACCATATTGGTCAGGCTGGTCTCAAACTCCTGATTTCCAGTGATCCACCTACCTTTGCCTCCCAAAGTACTGGGATTACAGGTGTGAGCCACCATGCCCAGCCTTTTCTTCTTCTTCTTCTTTTTTTTTTTTTTTTTTTTTTTTGAGATAGAATCTTGCTCTATTGCACAGGCTGGAGTGCAGGATCTTGGCTCACTGCAACCTCTGCCTCCTGGGTTCAAGCTATTCTCTTGCCTCAGCCTCCCCAGCAGCTGGGATTACAGGCATGTGCCGCCACCACTCAGCTAATTTTTTCTATTTTTAGTAGAGACGGGGTTTCACCATGTTGGTCAGGCTGGTCTTAAACTCCTGACCTCTTGATCCACCTGCTTCAGCCTTCCAAAATGCTGGGATTATAGGCATGAGCCACTGCACCCGGCCTTGCTTTGGTTTCTTAAAACTGGATAACTCTCTTAGCATGGTAAAGCTTTGGTCCTGTTGAGACTTCACAACTAGTTTAGGAAAATCACATTTAAAGCCCTTTTAAAGCTCCGTAATTACATTATAATGCACATCCTTAACTGAAACTGAAATGTACTTTCCTGAACTTTTATTAGGAAGAAAATATTAAAGGAAGCAAACCTCTATCAGAAAGTTAAAGCAATTCCAGCTATTATACATCAGTTAGTGTAAATTTAATGACTGTATCTTTTGTATTTTTTTTAAAATTTATTTTTATTTTTGAGAGAGTCTTACTCTGTCACCCAGGCTGGAGTGCAGTGGTGCAATCTCAGCTCATTGCAACCTTCGCCTCTGGGTTCACGCAATTCTCCTGCCTCACTTAGCTACCCGAGTAGCTGGAATTACAGGTGTGTGCCACCATGCCTGACTAACTTTTGTATTTTTTTTTTTTTTTTTTGGTAGGGACGCGGTTTCACCACGGTGTCCAGGCTAGTCTCGAATTCCTGACCTCAGGTGATTCGCCTGCCTTGGCCTCCCAAAGTGCTGGGATTACAGGCGTGAGCCACTGCGCCCAGCTATCTTTTGTATTTGTATTTCTGTACACTCATAATTGAATGTTTTAAGACATCTGGGCTGGGCATGGTGGCTCACACCTGTAATCCCAGCACTTTGGGAGACCAAAGAAGGAGGATCACTTGAGGTCAGGTGTTCAAGACCAGCCTGGCCAACATGGAGAAACCCCATCTCTACTAAAGATAAAAAAATTAGCTGGTTGTGGTGGTACACACATGTAATCCCAGCTACTTCGAGGCTGAAGCAGGAGAATTGCTTGAATCTGGGAGGCAGAGGTTGTAGTGAGCTGAGATTGTATCACTGCACTTTAGCCTGGGACAGAGCAAGACCCTGTCTCAAAAAGAAATTCAGTTTTATTATACATTGTGAAATTACGTGCACTATGCTACATTTATTATGTCAATAAACTGATATTTTTATAATTGTAAATGCAATATAATATAGAAAGTTTAGAATAATAGTACAGAATAAGTTGTAATCCTTCCACCCCCAAATAATATTATCATTTTGGTATAATTTTTTTATTTTACCAACTATTTGGTAAAATTTTTTTCAGTATATGTTTCCACACTCATGATCATTGATTTTCTTCAGTGCATAATTTATACATTCATAGTCATTGATTATTCAATTTTACATTCTCTGTCCATCTATCTTCCTATTCAACATTATATCATACATTTATCTTATGTAGCTGATAGTCTAAGCTACTATGATGGGAAGGAGAAAGAATGATTTTTAGTTATTCTAACCTTTTAATCTTTTTTTTATTTTTTAAAGTAATGCATAACTTTTATTTTCTTTTTGAGAGAGGGTGTTGCTTTGCTGCCTAGGCTGGAGTGTGGTAGCATGATCAGGGCTTACTGCAGTCCCAACCTTTTGGGCTCAAGCGGTCCCCATTGCCTCAGCTCCCTGAGTAGCTAGGACTAAAGGTGCATGCCATTATGCCCAGCTAATTTTTTGATTTTTTTTTTTTTTTTTTTGAGGCGAAGTTTCACTGTTGTTACCCAGACTGGAGTGCGATGGCACAATCTCGGCTCACCGCAACCTCTGCCTTCTAAGTTCAAGCAATTCTCCTGCCTCAGCCTCCCAAGTAGCTAGAACTACAGGCGCGCACCACCATGCCCAGCTAATTTTTGTATTTTTAGTAGAGACGGGGTTTCACCTTGTTGACCAGGATGGTCTTGATCTCTTGACCTCGTGATCCACCCGCCTTGGCCTCCCAAAGTGCTAGGATTATAGGCGTGAGCCACCGCGCCTGGCCAGTTTTTTGATTTTTTGAAGAGATGGGGTCTTACTATTTGAATAGATTGGTCTTGAACTCTTGGGCTCAAACTGTCCTCCCGCTTCAGCCTCCCAAGGAGGCAGCTGGGCACAGTGGCTCATGCTTGTAATCCCAGAACTTTGGGAGGCCAAGATGGGTGGATCACTTGAGGTCAGGAGTTTATGACCAGCCTGGCCAACATGATGAAACCCTGTCCTTAATAAAAATACAAAAATTAGCTAGGCATGGTGGTGTGCACTTGTAATCCCAGCTCCTTGGGAGGCTGAGGCAGGAGAATTTCTTGAACCGGGGAGGTGGAGGTTGCAGTGAGCCAAGATTGTACCATTGCGCTCTAGCCTGGGTGACGAAGCAAGACTCTGTCTCAGAAAACAAAAGTCTCATATAAGCACCTCCTTTACCAAGATAACAATTTAGTATATGTATTTCTCTAAATTGTTTTCCAGGCTTTTAGCAATGTTTACTAATATATTAAAATATAAAAAGATTACTGTACATTCTATTCTGCATCTTGCTATTGTCACTTAGCAGTGAAACTTGGACATAGAATTAATATGCATAGAATTTACCTGATTCTTTTTTAAAATAGTTTTTGTAGAGATGGGGGTGTCACTATTTTGCCTAGGCTGGTCTAGAACTCTTGGGCTCAAGGGATTATCACCCTCGGCAAAGTGGTAGGATTACAGGCATAAGTGGCTGTGCCTGGCCACCTCATTCTTTTTTTTTCTTAGGAGACAGGGTCTCGCTATGTTGCCCAGGCTGGAGTGCAGTGGCTATTCACAGGTGTGATCCCACTACTGGTAAGCATGAGAGTTTTGACCTGCTCTGTTTCTGACCTAGGCCAGTTCACCCCTCCTTAGGCAACCTGGTGGTCCCCCACTCCTGGGAGGTCACCATATTGATGCCAAACTTAGTACAGGCACCTGAATGGCTTAGCGTACTACAGCCTAGAAACTTGAGCTCCTGGGCTCAAGTGATCCTCCCACCTCAGCCTCCTGAGTAACTGGGACAACAGGCACACTCTGTGCCCGGCACCTCATTCTTTTAATGATTACATAATATTAAGTTGTATAGATGCACATTGATTGATTGATTGGTCTTGCTCTAGTGCCCAGGGTGGAGCATAGTGGTGTTATCTTGGCTCACTGCAACCCCTGCCTCCTGGACTCAAGAGATCCTCCTGCCTCAGCCTCCCAAGTAGCTGGGACTACAGGGATTACAGGCACCGGCCACCACGCTTGGCTAATTTTTGTATTTTTTTGTAGATATAAGGCCTCCTCATGTTGCCCAGGCAGGTCTTAAACTCCTGAGCTCAAATGATCCATCTGCTTTGGGTCTTCCAATGTGCTGAGATTACAGATGTGAGCCATTGTGCCTGGCCTGAACTGTAATTTATTTAATCTATCTCTGTTTTTGGATAGTCTCAATTTATCTTTCTTACTGTATTAGTCAGGGTTCTCTAGACAGACAGAACTAATAGGATATATATATATATATATATATATATATATATATATATATATATATATATATATACACAAAGGGAGTTTATTAAGGAGAATTGGCTCAGATGATCACAAGTGAAAGTCCCACGATAGGCCATCTGCAAGTTGAGGAGCAAGGAAGCCAGTGGCTTACTGGTCTAAGTTCCAAAACCTGAAAAGTAGGGAAGCCAACGGTACAGCCTTCAGTCTGTGGCCAAAGGCCTGAGAGTCCCTGACAAATCACTGGTGTAAGTCCAAGGGTCCAAAAACTGAAGAACTTGGAGTCTGATATTCAAGGGCAGGAAGCATTCAGCATGGGAGAAAGATGAAGGCCAGAAGACTCAGAAAGTCTGCTCTTCCATCTTCTTCTACCTGCTTTATTCTAGCCACACTGGCAGCTGATTAGACGATGCCCACCGTGACTGAGGGTGAGTCTTCTCCCAGTACACTGACTCAAATGTTAATCTTCTTTGTCAGCACCCTCACAGACACACCAGGAACAATACTTTACATCCTTCAATCCAATCAGGTTGACACTCAGTATTAACCATCACAATTGCTAATGATGTATACTTTAATATTCTTGTACATATATCTTGATAGCAACTGTCATTTTTCATGGCCATAAAAATATTCTCTTGGCTGGGTATGGTGGCTCACACCTATAATCCCAGTACTTTGGGAGGCCAAGGCGAGTGCAACACCTGAGGTCAGGAGTTCAAGACCAGCCTGGCTGACATGTTGAAGCCCTGTCTCTACTAAAAATACAAAACTTAACCAGGCGTGGTGGCGCATGCCTGTAGTCCCAGCTACTCAGGAGGCTGAGGTAGGAGAATTGCTTGAACCCAGGAGGCAGAGGTTGCAGTGAGCCAAGATCATATCACTACACTCTAGCCTGGGCAACAGAGTGAGACTCCATCTCAAAAAAAAAAAAAAAAAGAAAGGCCAGGTGCGGTGGCTCATGCCTGTAATACCAGCACATTGGGAGGCTGAGGTGGGCGGATCACCTAAGGTGGGGAGTTTGAGACCAGCCCGACCAACATGGAGAAGTCCCATCTCTACTAAAATTACAAAATTAGTTGGGCGTGGTGGCACATGCCTATAATCCCAGCTACTTGGGAGGCTAAAGCAGGAGAATCGCTTGAACCCAGGAGGCAGAGGTTGCGGTGAGCTGAGATCAGGTTCAATTGATACTTCTGCCTCAGCCTCCTGAGTAGCTGGGACTATAGGCATGTACCACCACACCCCGCTAATTTTTTGTGTATTTTTGGTAGAGATGGGGTTTCATCTTGTTGGCCAGGCTGGTCTTGAACTCCTGACCTTAGGTGATCTGCCCACCTTGGTCTCCCAAAGTGTTGGGATTACAGGTATGAGCCACGTGCCTGGCAGAAAAATGTTACATATAATCTTTTTTTTTTTTTTGAGACGGAGTTTTGCTCTTGTTACCCAGGCTGGAGTGCAATGGCGCGATCTCAGCTCACTGCAACCTCCGCCTCCTGGGTTTAGGCAATTCTTCTGCCTCAGCCTCCTGAGTAGCTGGGATCACAGGCATGCGCCACCATACCCAGCTAATTTTTTGTATTTTTAGTAGAGATGGGGTTTCACCATGTTGACCAGGATGGTCTTGATCTCTTGACCTTTGATCCACCCACCTTGGCCTCCCAAAGTGCTGGGATTACAGGCTTGAGCCACCACGCCCGGCCTCGTTATATATAATCTTAATATCATTAGTATACTTAACAAAATTAACAGTAATTTTCTACTATTATTTAGTAGTAGTGCTTAGTAAAATTTCCCCAGTTGGCTTGGCATTGTGGCTTATACCTGTAATCCCAGGACTTTGGGAGGCTGAAGCAGGAGGATTGTTTGAGTTTAGGAGTATGAGGCTGCAAGTGAGCTATGATTGAGCCACTGCACTCCAGCCTGGGTGATAGAGCAAGACCTTATCTCAAAAAAAAAAAAAAAAACCAAAAAAACCTGATTATCTTTTATAGCTGATTTGTTCAAATCAGGACCTAGCCAAGTATCATCATTGCATTTGGTTGTTTTAACTGTTAATTCTTCGGAGGCAGAATTTGAACACAGTACTGTGTACTCCAACACCTTTGCTTTTTGTCATTGTTGTTGGAAAGAAGGAAAGCTTTTTAAACAACCAGAACTTTGCAATAATAGAACAGATTGCTGGTGTGAGCTCTTTGTTACTGGTGTTATTTTAGTAGGCCAGGCTGACTGCCTTCTTTAGTGTCCAATCCAGTGGACACTTTTCTTTATACCGTATACTACTTTGTGGCATTTGATGTGTTTGCTCTTTCCACTTTTGGTTTCTGTGACATATTAGCTTGGTGCAAAAGTAATTGTGGCTTTTGTCATTACTATCAGTGGCAAAAATACTTTCTTTTTATTTGAGATGTAGTTTTGCTCTTGTTGCCCAGGCTGGAGTGCAATGACATGATCTCAGCTCACCGCAATCTCCACCTCCTGGGTTCAAGTAATTCTCCTGCCTCAGCCTCCCGAATAGCTGGGATTACAGGCATGTGCCACCATGCTCAGCTAATTTTGTATTTTTAGTAGAGACGGAATTTCCTCTATGTTGGTCAGGCTGGTCTGGAACTCCTGACCTCAGGTGATCCACCTGCCTCGGCCTCTGAAAGTGCTGGGATTACAGGCGTTAGCCACCATGCCTGGCCTGGCAAAAATACTTTCTTCTGGTTTTATTCTTGCTTTTTTCTTTTTTTTTTAGTCTTATTGGTATACTCTTCCTTCTTTCATCCTGTATATATTGATGTTCCCTTGGCCTCTTACCTGCTTTCACCTAAGCACAAAAAGCAGGGGCCTGGGCTCTGGTATGTAGTAGGAACTTGGTATTATCTATAATCATATTCTCTACTTTGGGAGATTCTTTAGTAAGTGCTAGTGACTGTTAAGTGTACATCTCCATTCTGGTCCTCTCTCCTAAGCTCCAGTGTGGTGTCTCCAACAGCCTTTATAACTTTTACCGTAAGTTTCTGTTTTATGTCATGGCTTAGGGCCTGGTGGATTGAAGTTACACAGCAAATATGATGCTTATTTAGAAGAGCTAATACACACTCCTAAGCTCCAGTGGGGTGCTTCCAGCAGCCTCCTGGACATTGTTAACTGGTGTTCCTAAAGGCAACTTAAACTCAGCAAGATCTGAGAAGAATTTGCATCTCCTTATAAATCATTTCCTTTAGGTGAATGGCTAGCCATTCTCCCACTTACCCAAATCAGAAACATAGGAGGGATTCTCCCATTAAACTTGAAGTCATCCTGGGTACCTCTTGTACCTCCTACGTCCATTTGATCACCTTTTTTTTTTTTTTTTGAGATGGAGTTTTGCTTTTGTTGCCCAGGCTGGAGTGCAATGGCGCGATTTTGGCTCACTGCAATTTCTGTCTCCTGGGTTCAAGTGATTCTCCTGCTTCAGCCTCCCACGTAGTTGGTATCACAAGTGCCTGCCACCACGCCTGGCTAATTTTTGTATTTTTAGTAGAGATGGGGTTTCACCATTTTGGACAGGGTAGTTTTGAACTCCTGACCTCAGGTGATCCACCCTCTTCTACCTCCCAAAGTGCTGGGATTACAGGTGTGAGCCACTGTGCCCGGCCTTGATCACCTTTTTAAAAATGTCGCTTATCTCTACCTCGCATGGTAGTGCTGGGTTGTAGTCCCAGCTATTAAGGAGGCTGAGGCAAAGGGGATCCCTTGAGTTTATGAGTTTGAGGCTGTAGTATGCAATAATCATGCCTGTGAAGTCCAGCCTGGGCAACATAGTGAGACCCCATCTCTCTTTCTCTCTCTTTCTCTCTCTCTTTTGGAGACAGAGTCTTGTTCTGTCACCCAGGCTGGAGTGCAGTGGGGCGATCTCGGCTCACTGCAACCTACACCTCCCAGGTTCAAGCGATTCTCCTGCCTCAGCCTCCCGAGTAGCTAGGATTACAGGCACCCACCGCCACGCCCAGCTAATTTTTTTGTATTTTTAGAGACAGGGTTTTGCCATGTTGGCTAGGCTGGGCTTGAACCCCTGATCTCAGGTGATCCACCCGTGTGGCCTCTCAAAGTGCTGGGATTATAGGCATGAGCCACCATGTCCAGTCTGAGACCCCCCATCTCTACAAAATAGGTCACTTCTCTCACTTCTCTGTCCTTACTGCCAGTACCTTAATTAAGCCTTCCCTCCTGGAAAGATGGAGTCATGTTTTATTCCATTTTGTACATCCTCCTACCAGAGAGGCAATATTAATATAGTGATTAAGAGTACAGACTCTGTGTTTGAATTCTGACTCTACCACTTATTTTATTTTTATTTTTTTTTAAGACAGGGTTTCACCATCTTGGCCAGGCTGGTCTTGAACTCCTGACCTCTGGTGACCCACCTGCCTTGGCCTCCCAAAGTGCTGAGATTACAGGTGTAAACCACTATGCCCAGCTGGCTCTACCACTTCTTAGTTGTGAGATTGAGCAAGTTAAGTAATTCCTTAATGCCTTCGTTTACATAGTTGTAAATTGGGGGTAATAATAGTATCTATTTTGTAGGATTGTTATGGATATAACAGTAAATGCTCAGTAAATACTATGGCACCTGTCATAATGCCTTGCACTAAATACTCAATTTAGCTTCCCTAGTCCCTTCCCACTAAAATACCAGTAGTGCTCATCTTACACCCCACCATTGTGACAATAACGCCTTATATTTTTCTGGTAATGTGATGGTAACTGTAGTTATCTCTGTTCCAAAAAAAAATTTGAGTCAATAGAGGGGATTCCTGAATTGGTCAAAAGATTAAACTAGTTCACCTCTAACTGCCTTTATAACTTTCCCCCTAAGTCTCTGTTTTATGTCATGGCTTAGGGCCTGGTGGATTGAAGTTACACAGCAAATATGATGCTTATTTAGAAGAACTAATATGGTTTTAAGAACTGGCTTTTGATCTGTCTAGTACTAATATATGCCATTGTGTATATTCGTGGTTAATTAGATAGGGATGCCAGTTTTTATGCTAGATTGCCTTTGCTTTGAATGGAAACTGCAACTCATTATTTCACAGCAGGATGGCAAGCTCAGCAGTATTGCTTTTATTTTTAATTTGACAGTCATCCTGAAATGTGTCTGTATTTGCTGTGTTGGTCCATAGAAAGGAAAACAGCTGAGCAGACCTGTCATGTAGATTTGCCTTGTGTTTGGTATTGACACCTAGCTAATGTACTCTTCAGTATTCTCATTCTAGAAAATAAATGGCCAGTTTTCTGGGCTACATGTTGCTCATAATGAATCCTCAATTTATTTTGAATTAGGTAGGGACTTTTTTTTTTTTGAGACGGACTTTCGCTCTTGTTACCCAGGCTGGAGTGCAATGGCACAATCTCGGCTCACCGCAACCTCCGCCTCCTGGGTTCAGGCAATTCTCCTGCCTCAGCCTCCCCAGTAGCTGGGATTACAGGCATGCGCCCCCATGCCCAGCTAATTTTTTGTATCTTTAGTAGAGACGGGGTTTCACCATTTCGACCAGGATGGTCTCGATCTCTTGACCTCGTGATCCACCTGCCTGGGCCTCCCAAAGTGCTGGGATTACAGGCATGAGCCACCGCACCTGGCCAGGTAGGGACTTTTTATGATTATAGAAAGAAAACAATGTGATGAGGATATTGATGTATTATGTTTGCTCTTGCTCTGTCACCCAGGCTAGAGTGCAATGACGTGATATCAGTTTACTGCAACCTCCACCTCCTGGTTCAAGAGATTCTCCTGCTTCAGCCTCCCAAGTAGCTGGGACTACAGGCGCGCACCACTACTTGGCTAATTTTTTTGATTTTTAGTAGAGATGGGGTTTCACCGTGTTCGCCAGGATGGGCTTGGTCTCCTGAACTTGTGATCCGCCTGCCTTGGCCTCCCAAAGTGCTGGGATTACAGGCTTGAGCCACCGCGCCCGGCCTGGGATTTGTTATATTTTCCTTGTCAGCGTGGCATCCATTCTTTAGAAAGTGTTTAAATCAATGCTAATTATGTCTGTAGAATATGATTGAATGAAGGAAGGCTTTTGCCTCAGTCACTGGGAGAGCTATTATTTGTACACTTTTTAGTCTCCCTATTGAGAGAAATTGGGGAATTTTAGTAGTAGCTTGCTTGCTTTTTTTTTTTTTGCTTACTGTAGCCTTGTAATATAGTTTGAAGTCAGGTGCTTTCTACATAGCTAATTTTTTCACAGAAATTTGACTGTATTTTTGAAGGAGACATGTTAAATGGGAAGTGCTTAGGTTTGAAACTACTGGATTTGAATCCTGAGTGTCACTAGCTGTTTGTTTGGAGAAGTCATAATCTCTCAGGATTTTGATTTGTTTCTCTTTATTTAGAGATGATAATACATACTTTGCAGAATTGTCACAAAGATTAGAGGTAACATACAAAACCCTTGGTAGAATGCATGGTCTATAGTAAATAGTGGCTGCAGTTATTATTTCCAGAAGCATTTCAGACAGGAATGTGGTCTGAGAATCCTAAAAATTTCCTTGATATTTCTGGAAAATAATTTGTGGAATTCTTACTTTGGAAAGATAAAAAAATATGTAATATTGAAGATAGGCTATTTAGTTCACCAACTTTTTTTATTGGTAGCTTTTCAAATTACTTTCCCCAATCAAAGCTTTTAATTATATTTTCTTTGTGAAATACAAATCAACTTCTATATAAATGAAATTAGTATTTGGAAAAACAAACCTACCTATGTAGAAAAGAAAAAGTTTTGAACTTCCAAGTTTATAATATTTAAGTAGAGAACATGGTTAGTAAAAAATTATTTGTATCCTCATAAGCCACATAATTTGGGCATTTTTGAAAGACTACTAAATGCTATTTTCTAGTTTAAGAACAAAAATGATTAAGTTTTTCTAACACAGTGTTTCTCAACCAGGGCACTATTGGCATTTAGGGAAGAACAATTCTTTGTTTTGTGCATTGTAAGATACTTAGCTTCCCTAGCCCCTGCCCACTAAAATACCGGTAGTGCTCATCCCACACCTCCACCATTGTGACAATAATGCCTTATATTTTTCTGGTAATGTGATGGTAACTGTAGTTATCTCTGTTCCAAAAGAGATATATTGTGTGGATATATATAATGTATATATTAATATACATTAACATACAAAAAATGTATATTCTTTGAGGGACACTATTAGTATCAATAGATAATACTCCATAAATAAGACCAAGAGAGGTAATCCAGAGGCAGAAACCATCATAAAATGTTGTATATTTCAAGTAATATATTAATAAAAAGAAAATACAAGTAATGTATTTTCTTATTTTAAAAGTAATCATTTCCAGATTTCATAAAATTGGGCTTGGTTTTAGAGTTTGCACATATACACCTTTGCTGCCTTTTATTAGTTATTAAAATTTGTCAGACTAAATTAACAGCCATTTACAGCTTGGTTGATTTCTTTTAAAATATAGTCCTTTAGTATGCCAGCCAAGGGAGCAGAAGACATGGTTTGGAAGTTTTCTCTTACTCAGGACTTGTCCAAAATGGATTAATATAGTTCTTTTACTCTCATGGAGAGGACTCTACTTCTTACCACTCATCTCAACTATTCAATCATTAATATTACTTTAGCATGTGATAGGGGCTCTACACTAAATATCAGTGTTATGAGCTCTCTGATTTTTTTTTTTTTTTTTTCGAGACAGGCTCTTGCTCTGTTGCCCAAGCTGGAATGCAGTGGCACAAACACAGCTCACCGCAGGCATACACCACCATGCCAGCCTGATTTTTGTATTTTTTTAGAGACAGGGGTTTCACTATGTTGTCCAGGTTGATCTTGAACTCCTGGGCTCAAGCAGTCATCCTGCCTGAGCCTCTAAAAGTACTGGGATTACAAACATGAGCCACTGCTCCCACCCATTTATTTATTTATTTATTTATTTATTTATTTATTTATTTAGAGACAGAGTTCTGCTCTTGTTGTTGAAGCTGGAGTGCAATGGTGGGATCTCAGCTCACTGCACCCTCCACCTCCTGGGTTCAAGTGGTTCTCCTGCCTCAGCCTCCTGAGTGGCTGGGATTACAGGTGCGCACCACCATGCCTGGCTGATTTTTTGTATTTTTAGTAGATACAAGGTTTTACCATGTTGGCCAGGCTGGTCTCAAACTTGTGACCTCAGGTGATCTGCCCACCTTGGCCTCCCAAAGTGCTGGGATTACAGGCGTGAGCCACTGCACCTGGCCTCCTACCCACTATTTAAAGTTTGTGGATTTAAATAAGTTGGGCCATCCAAAAATTCACCCAATGATTTTGAAGTTACAGCCTAAGATATAAATACTCCTAGGACCAAAAGCTACAGTGGAAATTTAGCAGATAAAAGTTTGAGAGTCTAGAGGCTTGGCTTGCACACTGGTATGCTGTTTATTTGCCAAATTGTTCTCAATTTTTTGGCTTAAGCATGCTACATAGCTGTTGCATGAACAATAGACTTAAGAAAAAAAGAAAAAGCTGTTAAACTTTTTTCAAATTAAAAAAATATAAATGCAGAAAAGAGTATAGTATAATAAATACCACCCAGAATTAACAAATATTAGTTAATGAAAAATGATAAAATTAACAGATATATCATTTTGTGTGTTGTTTGTCATAAGTTTCTTTTTCTTTCTTTCTTTTTTTTTTTTTGAGTTGGAGTCTCACTCTGTTGCCCAGGTTAGAGTGTAATGGTGAGATCTTGGCTCACTGCAACCTCTGCTTCCCGGGTTCAAATGATTCTCTTGTCTCAGCCTCCCGAGTAGCTGGGATTACAGGTGTCTGCCACCACGCCTGGCTAATTTTTGTATTTTTAGTAGAGATGGGGTTTCACCATGTTGGCCAAGCTGGTCTTGATCTCCTGACCTTGTGATCTGCCCATGTCGGCCTCCCAAAGTCCTGGGATTACAGGTGTGACCCACCACACCCTGCCTTATTTTTCAATAAAAGGAAACAAAAATATTATTGGCAGTTCATCACTTTAATTACTTGGCCATTTCTTCACATTAAGGAAACAAAATCTTAGTCTCTTATTTCCCTTCCTTGTCATTTCTCTTCCTTCCCCCTGAGGCAAATACTATTATGAATTTAGTGTTTACATTTTTCGTTCATGCTTTTAGACGTTCACTATAAATATGTAGTATCTTTAATAATTATTGTAACAGGAGTTAAATGCTTATTGTTGATCAGGTACTATTCACTTAATCAATAACCTTGTGGTTATTGTAAGGATTAAATGAGTTAATAGATATAAAATATAAGCCAGGCACGGTGGCTCACGCCTGTATTCCCAGCACTTTGGGAGGCCAAGGCAGGTGGATCACGAGGTCAAGAGATCAAGACCATCCTGGTCAACATGGTGAAACCCCATCTCTACTAAAAATACAAAAAAAAAAATAGCTGGGCATGGTGGCGCGTGCCTGTAATCCCAGCTACTCAGGAGGCTGAGGCAGGAGAATTGCCTGAACCCAGGAGGTGGAGGTTGCGGTAAGCCGAGATCGCACCATTGCACTCCAGCCTGGGTAACAAGAGCGAAACTCCGTCTCAAAATTTAAAAAAAGATATAAATATAACATAGGCACTCTTTTTATTTTCATTTTATAAATAGGGAACTAGACATTTAGAGAGATTAAATAACATATCTCAAGTTCATGTAACTACAAGTTATGGAGCAAGGATTTGAACCTAGATTGTTTGGCTGTGGGTATCATACTATTCATCACTATGCTATTCTGCTTTTCTATAATATATAATATATATTATCATTATTATTATTTGAGACAGGGTCTTGCTTTGTTGCCCAGACTGGAGTGCAGTGGTATGATCATGGCTCACTGTAGCCTTGACCTCCTGGGCCCAACTGATCTTCCTGCCTCAGCCTCCTGAGTAGCTGGGACTACAGGTACATGCCACCATGCCTGGCTAATTTTTGTATTTTTTGTAGAGATGAGGTTTCACCATGTTGCTCAGGCTGGTCTCCAACTCCTGGGCTCAAACAATCCACCACCTTGGCCTCACAAAGTGTTGGGATTATAGACGTGAGCCGTCACGCCTGACTAGTATATATTATTTTGTGTATTTTCCTTTTTCTTTTTTCTTTTTTTTTGCTACAAAGATGTATCCAATGTTTTGCATACTTTTAAAAATAGATTTTTATAAAAATGGTATACTATAGGGGTGGTTGTGCAATTTTTCTCAGTAACTTTTTTAAAAACCTTTTTCTGAATGAAATTCAACTTGCTTTTTCCCTCAACTCAACATTACTTTTAAAATACATCTACATTGCTACATATGATTTATTTATCTAAGTCCTGTATGTTTTATTGAGAAATATGCTACAGTTTATAATCTATTGCTCCTACAGATGAACTTTAGGTTGTTTCCTTTCTTTCCTCTAATTACACACAGTGGTAAAATGAAATGAATATCTTTATTCAGGTCTTTTGTGTTTATGTGCAAGAGTTTCTCTAAGCATATAATATTTGAGAAATACATTTACCTCTCTTGAAAAGTGCTGTGAACCAAGATACGAATACCAAAATTCAGTCTATTATACTATTGGAAAATTTCTAACAGGACTCCTACCAAAGCAGTTCAGTTGCAATTAGCAGTTTCTTTCTTTATTTCTTTTTTGAGATGGAGTCTCACTCTGTCGCCCAGGCTGGAGTGCGGTGGCCAATCTTGGCTCACTGCAGTCTCTGCCTCATGGTTTCAAGTGATTCTCCTGCCTCAGCCTCCTGAGTACCTGGGATTACCAGCACATGCCACCACTCCCGGCTAATTTTTGTATTTTTTTTTTTTATACAGAGTCTTGCTCTGTTACCCAGGCTGGAGTGCAATGGTGAGATCTTGGCTAACTGCAGCCTCTGCCTTCAGGGTTCAAGTGATTCTCCTGCCTCAGCCTCCCAAGTAGCTGGTATTACAAGCATGCACCACAACACCCAGCTGATTTTGTATTTTTAGTAGAGATGGGGTTTCACCATGTTGGTCAGGCTGGTCTCGAACTCCTGATGTCAGGTGATCTGCCTGCCTCGGCCTCCCAATGCTGGGATTATGAGAGTGAGCCACCACGCCCGGCCTAATTTTTGTATTTTTAGTAGAGACAGGGTTTTACCATGTTGACCAGGCTGGTCTCAAACTCCTGACCTCCTGATCTGCCTGCCTCGGCCTCCTTAAGTGTTGAGATTACAGGCATGAGCCACTGGGCCCAGGCGGGTCAAGATTTCTTGAGTAATATCCGCAAAGTACAGGTAACCAAAGCAAAAATGGACACGTGATCACATGAAGTTAGCTTCTGCACATGAAATGAAGCAGTCAATAAAGAGACAACCCATAGAATGGGAGGAATTATTTCAAACTACCCATTTGACAAAGGATTAATAATCAGAATATATAAGGAGTTCAGACAACTCTATAGGAAAAAAATCTAATAATCTGATTTAAAAAATGGGTCAAGGATCTGAACAGACATTTCCCAAAAGGAGACATACAAATGACAAACAGATCTAAGTAAAGTTGCTCAACATATTGATCATCAGAGAGATGCAAATCAAAACTACCGTGAGATATCATCTCATCCTTAAAATGGCTTTTATTCAAAAGATGGGCAAATAATGCTGGTCAAGATGTGAAGACAGAACCCTTGTACACTATTGCTGGAAATGTAAATTAGTTCAGCCACTATGGGGAACACTATGGAGGTCCCTCAAAATACTAAAAATAGAACTACCATATGATATAGCAATCCCACTGCTGAATATATACCCAAAAGAAAGGATATCAGTATTTCAAAGAGATGTTTGCACTCCCATGTTTATTACAGCACTGTTTACAATAGCCAAGATTGGGAAGCAACCTAAATGTTCATCAGCAGATGAATGGATAAAGATTATTATTCAGCCATAAAAAAGAATGAGATCCTCTTTTTTGCAACAACATGGGTGGAACTTGAGGATATCACGTTAAGTGAAATAAGTCAGGCACAGAAAGACAAACTTTGATTCATTTGTAGGAGCAAAAAATTAAGACAATTGAACTCATAGAGATAGAGAATAGAATGATGATTACCAGAGGGTGGAAAGGTAATGTATGGGGGGTGTTGAGTGGCAAATGGGGATGGTTAATAGGTACAATAATATAGACTGATAGAATAAATAAGATTTAGAATTTGATAGCACAACAGATTAACTACAGTCAGCAATAATTCATTGTATATTTTAGAATAATTTGGAGAGTACAATTGAAATGTTTGTAACACAAAGAAATGATGAATGCTTGAGGTGATTGATACCTCATTTACCCTGATGTGATTATTACACATTGTATGCCTATATCAAAATAACTCATGTACCTTGTAAATATGTATACCTACTATGTACCCATAAAAATTAAAGAGTGTATATCTCAAAAATGAAAAAGTCACTTGGATGGCAAACTTACCGAATTTTTCAGTTTAGCAGACAACTATATGTTTTTTGTTGTTGTTTTTTGAGACGAAGTCTCGCTCTGTCACTCAAGCTGGAGTGCAGTGGCACAATCTCCACTCACTGCAGCCTCCCCCTTCCTGGTTCAAGTGATTCTTCTGCCTCAGCCTCCTGAGTAGCTGGGACTACAGGCACATGCCACCTGCCCAGCTAATTTTTGTATTTTCAGTAGAGACAGGGTTTCACCACGTTGGCCAGGCTGGTCTTGAACTCCTGACCTCAGGCAATCCACCATTCTTGACCTCCCAAAGTGCTGGGATTCTAGACATGAACCACTGTGCCCAACCGGCAACTATGTTTTATGTACTTTACATATGTTTTATGTACTTTACATATGTTTTATATATTACTTTAATATATTGTTATTTTTCTAAAGTTTCTTTTCTGTCTCTGTTCAAATTATAATCAGCCTAGCCTTGCTCTGCACTTAAGTCTCTGTTCTTTTTTTCCTACCCAGATGATTAACTTAACTCCTACAACTCTCATAGTGGAAAAATACTGAGCTAAGTAATAATGAAATGGAAGAAGTGAGGTTTGGTGCTGAATAGAACTTGATTCCAGTTCTGGTTCTACTAGCTCTGTATCCTTAGACAAATTACTTCACTTCCTGAGCCTATATTTCTTTTTCTGTAAAATGGAGATCAGACCTATCTTGCTGTTTTTTTTTGAGATGGAGTTTCACTCTTTCACCCAGGCTGGAGTGCAGTGGTGCTATCTCAGCTCACTGCAATCTGCCTCCTGGGTTCAAGCAATTCTCAAAGTGTTGGGATTACAGGCGTGAGCCACTGTACCTGGCAATGTTTTGAGGATTAAATGAGGAAATGCTTGTAAAATTCCTGATTTTTTTTTTTTTTTAAAGTGGTCAAGTACAGTTCACACCTGTAATATTAGCACTTTGGGCGGCTGAGGTGGGAGGATCACTTGAGGCCAGGAGTTCAAGACCAGCCTGGGCAACATAGGTCTTTTTGAAACTTTGTATTTCAAAAAAAAAAAGCTGTCAAGGGTGAATCCCATTACTCTGTGTTTTAAACAAGCTTCTCAGGTAGTTTGAAGCACATTATCAACAGACACACTTTGAGAAATGCACTACGCTTGGGTCCTTAGTTCCAAGTCTAGGTTTGCTAGTAAATAGGTTATAGCATTAATTTTTAGCATTTACACTTTCTGGGCCTTATGTTTCTTCAAATATAAAATGAATGACTGAACTTGATGTTTTTTACTAGCTGTAAAATTAGAAAACTTTGGTTTTAAAAATTATTTTTTTTTTCTAGTGATGGGGGTCTTGCTGTGTTGCTAAGTCTAATCTTGAACTCCTGGGCTCGAGATCCTCCTGGCTTTGATTGCAGGAATGAGCCCCTGCACCTGACCTTATTTTATTTTAGTTTTATTGTTATTACTTTGTTTATTTTGAGGTGGAATTTCGCTCTTCTTGCTGAGACTGGAGTGCAATGGCATGATCTTGTCTTACTGCAACCTCTGCCTCCTAGGTTCAAGTGATTCTCCTGCTTCACCCTCCTGAGTAGCTGAGATTACAGGTGTCTACCACCATGCCTGACTAATTTTTTTGTATTTTTAGTAGAGACAGTGTTTTGCCATGTTGGCGAGGCTGGTCTTGAATTCCTGACCTCAGGTGATCCACCTAGCTTGGCCTCTCAAAGTGCAGGAATTACAGGCGTGAGCCACCGTGCTCAGCCTGTGTTTTATTTTTAAATTTCTATTTCTATTTTAGATTCAGGAGGTATGGCAGATTGGTTACAAGGGTATTGTTTGGTGCTGAGGTTTGGGCCTCATCACTCAGATAGTGAACATACACAATAGGAAGTTTTTTAGCCCTTGCCTGCCTCCTTCCTTTTGGAGCTTTCAGTGTCTGTTGTTCCCATCTTTATGTTCGTGTGAAACCAAGATTTAGCTCCTAGTTATAACTGAGAACATGTGATATTTATTTTTTTTGTTTCTGTAGTAGTTCACTTAGAATAATGGCTTTTAGCTGCATCTGTGTTGATGCAAAGGACATGATTTCATTCTTTTTTGTGACTGCAAAGTTTTTGTCTTATAACCCTAAATTTTTTTGAGACAGGGTCTCGCTCTGTTGCCCAGGCTGAAGTGCAGTGGCGCTGTCACAGCTTACTGCAGCCTCAAACTCCTGGGGTCAGGCAATCTTCCTGCCTCAGCCACCTGTGTAGCTGGGACTACAGGTATATGCCATCATGCCTAGCTAATTTTTACATTTTTTCATAGAGACTAGGTCTCACTATGTTGCTCTGACTGGTCTCAAACTCCTGAGCTCAAGCGATCCTCTTGCCTTGGCCTCCCAAAGTGCTGGGATTACTGGTATGAGCTACTGCAGCCAGCCAACCCTAAATTTTTGTTCTTGTAGATGTAAATATTTGGTCTGGTGGTGCTGATGCCACTTTTTGGCACGATTTAATGGAAGTACTTAAATGTTTTGTTATTTGGGAACTCAGAGTATTCTTCCTTCTTTGAAGACTGTGGTAGAACTAGATTAAGCAAAAATATTCAGGGAAATCTCATGGAACCTCAGGATGCAGTTAGGTCTTAAGAATTGGAGATTAGAGCAGAATGGGGAAATATTTTCCCCTGCAAATTGGCCTCAATCTCTTTGACTTCTTCTGTCTTCCAGGTGGTATTATAGAAAATGGCCTTGGCCAGCAGCTCCTGAGTTAAAATGGCTTCCATTTTAGAAAGCTGCCATTGAGACTGGAATATCTTAATTCCAATTGCAAATAGCCAGGAAGGTAACTGTGATTGTACACACTGGGTACAGTGCTAACTTCTGGCAATGTCTAAGAAGGCAGACTCATGTTATTAAGATGGCCCTGGGATTCCTGCCACTTTTCTTTGAGTTGCAGGGCTTGGTTGGAAGTGGTAGTGGTAAACTGGGTAGGTATCCACCTCCTTTATGAAAATATTTCACTAATTGAGGAATCACAATGTTGTATTTTGCATAGAACCATTACAATTGAGTCTCATGGAAAAAAGTAGAAATAGGGAGAGACAGGCTAAAAGAAAAAGTAGGCTTATGCTTTTATTCTTAGTTATGTACCAGATGGGATGGAGCCTTCTATAGTTACTTCTACTGGACTGTGCTGTTTCACCAACAGTGAATTTTTAGATTGCTTTTATAGTTTTCCTTTTTAAAAATTATATAATATATAATTTTGAAGTCTCCTTATAATCTTTGTTTTATATATTTGGAATTAATTTTTCAAATAAAGAGAAAATTATATGAGGCTATAAAGGGCATTGGTAAAATGAAGCAGACAAGCTTTGCATTTTAATATATGTATTTTTTGAAACAGTGTCTCACACTCTGCTGCCCAGGCTGGAGTGCAGTGGCATGATCTTGGCTCACTGCAACCTCTGCCTCCCAGGTTCAAGTGATTCTCCTACTTCAGCCTCCTGAGTAGCTGAGATTATAGGTGCTTGCTACCATGCCTGGCTAATTTTTATATTTTCAGTAGAGATGGGGTTTCACCATGTTGGCTAGGCTGGTCTCAAACTCCTGACCTCAAGTAATCCACCCACCTTGGCCTTCCAAAGTGCTGGGATTACAGATGTGAGCCACTGTGCCCAGCCTCCATTTTAATTTTATCTCTGCCTTTAGTGACTGATTTTTTGATCTTTCTGTGAAGTGAACATAATAATCCTTATGGATTATCTGAGAATCAAATGCCATGATGTGTGTCAAGCTCTTATACTATGTTTCCTAGAAAGTAGGTGCTCAGTGAATGATAGATATTATCATTGCTATTTTGTTACTTAGAATGTACTTGGTGATCTTTGTGATATTCTACTCATGTCATAGACTGACTGTATCTTGGGCTTTAAATATATTGGTGTTATTTGAGGGTAAAGACATAAAGCATTTTTTAGATCTGAAAACCAAGAACTAGAATGTGAAAGGAAATACTTTTGCATTGAGCATTTAATGCTATGTATTTATTCATTAAAGAATTTAAGTGGAAATTTTTTTGATCTCTTGTTTAGTGTCAAACCAGAAGAGAAGTAAAATTCAACAAAAATTTATGTGTGGAGTTCCTTCTTAAAAGAAGAAAAAGGTAATTATTGAGACTATGGATCGGAGCAAACGGAATTCAATTGCGGGATTTCCTCCACGTGTAGAGCGTCTTGAAGAGTTTGAAGGAGGTGGTGGAGGAGATGGAAATGTGAGCCAGGTCGGAAGAGTTTGGCCATCTTCATATAGAGCTCTTATAAGTGCCTTTTCCAGACTGACGCGTTTGGATGATTTCACCTGTGAAAAAATAGGGTCTGGCTTCTTTTCTGAAGTGTTCAAGGTGAGTGATACTTCAGCTTTTCTCATATTGTCTTGCTATGGTCACATTTACTGCAGGTTGATAGTTGTGTTTAATTAGGATGTAGGATTTGCCTAATCAAGGTGCTGTAGATCTTGAACACTGTTCTAAATTCTCCTTTCAAGCTATTTATTAACTTACA
Organism: Callithrix jacchus; assembly: GCF_049354715.1. NCBI lineage: Eukaryota > Metazoa > Chordata > Mammalia > Primates > Cebidae > Callithrix > Callithrix jacchus. Next base: position 82,184,135 of record NC_133508.1, on the reverse strand, counting down.
TTAAGATATTTTTTGTTTGAATCCCAAAAATAATATGTGCTGGTTAAAAATTCAAATTGTATAGGAGTCTCTTCCACCTCACCTTTACCCCTACCCACACATGTGTATATGTATACACACATACATTCTCCAGTAATAACCACTATTAACAGTTTGGTGTGTATACTTCTGAACTCTGTGCTTATACATACATCATGCACACAACTTATATACATATATTAAAATTATATATATATATATACACCCACATACATAGTTTTTGTTTGCTTATCTTCAGTAAAATTGATAGCTGGGTATAGTGGCATGCATCTGTAGTCTGAGCTACTCAGGAGGCTCGCTTGAGGCTATGAGTTCAAGAGCAACCTGGGCAACATAGCAAGGCTCTGTCTCAAAAAACTATGAGCCTTAATGCTCCTAAGCATTCGTATTTCCCTAGTTCCCACCCTCCCTCAGGAGGGTCTTTTGTACCTTTTCTTCTCTCAACAAATCCCAGTATTTCCTCTCTTGTCCTTATTGTCAGTAATTAATGAATTGCTTCCTAACTCACTGAGAAAATTGACAAAAGTAGAAGAGAACTTCCACAGACTCCCATTACTATAAATAGCTATCCACATACATCTTTACACAGTTATTTGGCCTTTATACCTTGTGCTATGGATCAACTACCCATGTTCCTAAGTTCATTATTTCTGTTTATTTTATTTTATTTATTTATTTTTTGAGATGGAGTTTCACTCTTTTTACCCAGTTGCTGGAATGCAATTGCACAATCTCGGCTCACAGCAACCTCCATCTCCTGGGTTCAAGCAATTCTCCTGCCTCAGCCTCCCGAGTAGCTGGGACTACAGGCATGCACCACCATGCCCAGCTAATTTTTGTATTTTTAGTAGAGACGGGGTTTCACCATGTTGACCAGGATGGTCTCGATTTCTTGACCTTGTGATCCACCCGTCTCAGCCTCCCAAAGTGCTGGGATTATAGGCATGAGCCACCATGCCCGGCCCATTATTTCTGTTTATATTGTACATCCCATTTCTACTTGCCTACTGGTAGGCATTGCCTAAGAAATTCTCCCCTCTCTTTTCTACATTGTCTATTCACTACTAAGTATTCCCATTAGCATGTTAAAAAAAATTCTTTTAAGGAAAAAATCCATTTTGGCTCTATTATTTATTTTATTTTATTTTATTTTTTGAGATGGAGTCACCCATGCTGGAATGCAGTGGTGCAATCTTGGCTCACTGCAACCTCTGCTTTCCAGGCTTAAGCAATTCTCCTGCCTCAGCCTCCCTAGTAGCTGGGGTTACAGGTCCCACAACCACACCTGGCTAATTTTTATATTTTTAGTAGAGACAGGGTTTCACCATTTTGGCCAGGCTGGTCTTGAACTCCTGACCTCAAGTGATCCACCCACCTCAGCCTCCCAAAGTGCTGGGATTGCAGGCATGAGCCACTGTGCCCGACCTATTTTATTATTTTATTTTATTTTTTGAGACAGGGTCTTGCTCTGTCACCCAGGCTAGAGTGCAGTGTGGTGTGATCATGGCTCACTGTAGTCTTGACCTCCTTGAGCTCAGATGATTCTCCCACTGTAGCCTCCAGAGTAACTGGGACTAAAGGTGTATGACACCATGCCCAGCTAATTTTTGTATATTTTGAAGAGATGGGGTTTCACCTTTTTGCCCAGGCTGTTCTCAAACTCCTGGGCTCAAGTGATCCACTTGCCTTGGCCTCCCAAAGTGTTGGGATTACAGGCAAGAGCCACCACACCCAGTCCCTATTGTTTCTTTTATTAATAGCTATACTTTCCCATGTCTTTTATTTTTGGACAAAACAGCTCCAGAATTGTCTCTACGTACCTTCTCTAAAATACTTTTTATCGCAGTAAAATGTATATAACAATTTATCATCTTAATCATTTTTTAAGTGTACAGTTCAGTGTCATTAATTAATTACATTTATAATGTTGTACAACCATCCCCATTATCCTTTTCCAGAACTTTCTCATCATTCTAAGCAGAATCTCTGTATCCATGAAACATTAACTCACAAATCTCCCTTCTGTAACTGTAAATAGGTTCATTACCCAATGCACACAGCAAGTCAATAAGCTGAAACACCAGGTTGCAGCAGAGAAAGGTTTAATCATAGGGCCACCGAATGAGGAGATGGAGGGAAACCTCAAATCCATCTCCCTAGGAGTTTGGGGCTAAGGTTTTTAAGGGTTTTGGAGTGGGCCAAACTGTGGCAATTGTTTACTGGTTAAAGAGTACGGGAAGAATTCATAATATCTTCTATTCTACTTTCTGTTTTTATGAGTTTGCTTATTCTAGGTACCTTATGTAAATAGATTATATAATATTTATCCATTTGTGTTAGAGTTAATTCACTTAGCATCATGTTTACAGGGTTATCCATGTTGTAGCATATATCAGAATTTCATTCTGGCTATTTATTTATTTATTTATTTATTTTGAGGCAGAGTTTCACTGTTGTTACCCAGACTGGAGTGCAATGGCACGATCTCGGCTCACCGCAACCTCCGCCTTCTGGGTTCAAGCAATTCTCCTGCCTCACCCGCCCGAGTAGCTGGGATTACAGGCATGTGCCACCATGCCCAGCTAACTTTTGTATTTTTAGTAGAGACGGGGTTTCACCTCATTGACCAGGATTGTCTTGATCTCTTGATCCACCCGCCTTGGCCTCCCAAAGTGCTGGGATTATAAGTGTGAGCCACTGCGCCCGACCTCTGGCTAATATTGTTTTATATGTATATGTCATATTTTATCTGTTTGTTGATGGTGGAGTTGTTTCCACCTTTTGGCTATTGTGAATGATGCTGCTATGAATATTGATATACAAGTATCTGTTTGGTTCTCTACTTGGAATTTTTTTGGGTATTTAGCTGTAAATGGAATTGCTAAGTCGTATGAGTACTTCTGTGTTTAACTTTAAGAAAAGACTATGGTAAAATACATATAAAATTTACTGTCTTGGCTGGGCATGGTGACTCACACGTGTAATCCCAGCAGTTTGAAAGGCCAAGGTGGGAGGATTGACTGAGCACAGGAGTTTGAGACCAACCTGGGCAACATGATGAAACCCTGTCTCTGGGGAAAGAAAAAACAAACAAACAAAAAAACATTTTTTTTTCTTACCATCTTAACAGTTGTGTTACGTATGTACACATGGTTGTGCATCCAAACTCCAGAACTTTTTCATTTTGCAAAACTGAAACTCTGTACTCATTAAACAACTCCCCATTTCTCCATTCCCCTCAACTCCTGGCAACTAGTATCCTACTTTATTTCTTTTCTTTTCTTTTTTTTTGAGATGGAGTTTCACTCTTGTTACCCAGGCTGGAGTGCAATGCGCTATCTCGGCTCACCGCAACCTCCGCCTCCTGGGTTCAGGCAATTCTCCTGCCTCAGCCTCCTGAGTAGCTGGGATTACAGGCATGTGCCACCATGCCCAGCTAATTTTTTGTATTTTTAGTAGAGACGGGGTTTCACCATGTTGACCAGGATGGTCTCGATCTCTTGACCTCGTGATCCACCTGCCTTGGCCTCCCAAAGTGTTGGGATTACAGGCGTGAGCCACCACGCCCAGTGTATCCTACTTTATTTCCAAGAGTTTGACTACCCTAGATATCTTATGTAAGTGAAAACATACGGTATTTGTCTTTTTTTTTTTTTGACTGCCTTATTTCACTTAGTCAATCTATGTTTAACTTTTTGAAGACCCACCAAACTGTTTTCCATAGTGGTTGTGCCATGTTACAGTTCTAACAGCAATACATAAGGTTTCTAATTTCTCCACATGCCCACTGGCACTTATTTTTCTCTTTTTCTATATCATGATAGTCATCCTAATTGGTGTGAAAAGTGGTGTCTCGTGGCTTTGATTTGCATTTTTCTAAATTACTAGTCATATTGAGCATCGTTTCATGTGCTTATTGATCTTTTTTGTGTATCTTCTTGGAGAAATGTGTATTTGAATCCTTTGCTCATTTTTGAATTGCGTTGTATTTATTTATTTTCTATATAGGGAATATTTATCCCTTCCTAGATATATGATTTGCAAATATTTTCTCACAAGTTGTAGTTTATCTTTTTACTCCCTTGATGGCATCATTTTTTGCACAGATGTAAAATTTGATTAAGTCCAATTAATTTTTTCTTTTGTTACCTTCGCTTTGTGTCAATCCAAGAAATCATCACCAAATCCAGTATAATGATGATTTTACACAATGTTTTCTTCTAAGAGTTTTATAGTTTTAACTCTTACATTTAGGTTATTGATCATTTTAAGTTAATTTTTCAATATGGTGTAAATAAGTGTCCAATTTCATTCTTTTGCCCTGGATACCAAGTTTTACAAGCACTATTTGTTGAAAAGACTGTTGTTTTCCCATTGAATGGTTTTGGCACCCTTCATGTCACAGTCAACCATGTTAGCAAGGGTTGATCTTTCTCTCTCTCTTTTTGTTTTTGTTTTTTTTTTTGAGACAGAGTCTCATTCTGTCACCTAGGCTGGAGTACAGTGGCACTATCTCACTGCACCCTTGACCTCCCAGGCTCAAATGATCCTTCCACCTCAGCCTCCTGAGTAGCTGGGACTACAGGCACACACCACCATGCCTGGCTAATTTTTATATTTTTTTGTAGAGTTGTGGTTTCATGATGTTGCCTAGGCTGGTCTTGAAATCTTGGGGTCAAGTGATCAGCCTGCCTCTGCATCCCAAAGTGCTGGGACTACAGGTATGCACTGCTGTGCCCAGCCTCTTTCTTTTTCTTTTTCTTGGAGACTGGGTCTCACTTTGTCACCCAGGCTGGAGTGTAATAGTGTGATCATAGCTCACTGCATTCTCAAACTCCTGGAGACTCAAGTGACTCTCCCATCCCAGCCTCCCAAGTAGCTGGGATTACAGGCATGTTACTGCCACGCTGGCCAATTTTAAAGTGTTTTGTACAGATGGAATCTTGCTATATTGCCCAGGCTGATCTTGAACTCCTGGGCTCAAATGATCCTCCTGCTTCAGTCTCCCAAAGTGCTGGCGTGATAGGAATGAGCCACTGCATGCTGCCATGCCTGGGTAATTTTTGTGTTTTTTTATTTTATTTTATTTTATTTTTTTGAGACGGAGTTTCGTTGTTGTTACCCAGGCTGGCGTGCAATGGCACGATCTCGGCTCACTGCAACCTCCGCCTCCTGGGTTCAGGCAGTTCTCCTGCCTCAGCCTCCCGAGTAGCTGGGATTACAGGCACGTGCCACCATGCCCAGCTAATAATTTTTGTGTTTTTAATAGAGACAGGATTTCACCATGTTGGCCAGGATGATCTTCACCTCTTGACCTCGTGATCTGCCCGCTTCAGCCTCCTAAAGTGCTGGAATTACAGGCATGAGCCACTGTGCCCGGCCAAATATTTTTCATATACTTACTTGCCATCAGTATATCTTATTTGGAGATATGTCTGTTCAATTTTTTAATCAGGTTGGTTTCTTTTTTTTTTGAGACAGGGTCTCACTGTGTTGCCCAGGCTGGAGTGCAGTGGTGTGGTCATGGCTCACTGAAGCCTTGCACTACCAGGCTCAAGTGATCCTTCCACCTTAGCCTCCTGAGTGGCTGAGAGTACAAGCATGCATTAGCATGCTTGGCTAATTTTTGTATTTTTTGTAGATATGAGATCTCTATAAAAAGAAACATTCAGTCTTCCTATCCATGAACATGAACTGTCTCTCCATTTATTTAGTTCTTCTTTGATGTCTTTCATCATCAGAGTTTTGTGGTTTTACTCATGTAGATTCTGTGTATACAATCATAATGATATTTCAGACAATGATGGACTGCATATAAAATGGTGGTCCTATAAAGTTATTATAGAGATGGGAAATTCCTGTGGCCTAATGACATTGTGTACCTGTTGTAACATTATAGTGCAATATATTACTCACTATAGTGGTATTGAGGGTGCTACTAAACCTACTACAGTGCCAGTTGTATAAAGTATATAGCACACACAATTATGTACAGAACATAATACTTGATTATGATAATTGACTATGTTAATGGTTTATATATACTATATTATACTTTTAATTGTTATTTTAGAGTGTTCTCCTTCTACTTATTTAAAAACAAAGTTAACTGCAAAACAGCCTCAGGCAGGTCCTCTAGGAGATAATCCAGAAATAGGCATTTTTGTTATAGGATATGATAGCTCCATGTGTGTTATTGTCCCTAAGACCTTTTGGTGAGACAAGATGTGGAGATGGGTGACAGTGATATTGATGATCCTGACCCTCTGTAGGCCTGGGCTAATGTGTGTGTTTGTGTCTTAATTTTTAACATAAATGTTTAAAGAGTAAAAAAGATTTTTTTCAATAGAAAAAACATACAGAATAAAGAAAGAAAATACTTTTGTACAGCTTGGTACAATGTGTTTTTGTTTTAAGCTGAGTGTTACTGTGAAAGAAGCAAGCAATTATGTTTTTAAAATTTCATTCTGTTTTGTTTTTGAGGTAGATCTCACTTTGTCACCTAGGCCGGAGTGCAGCGGTGCAATCTTGGCTCACTGCAGCCTTGAACTCCTGGGCTCAGGAGATCCTTCTGCTTCAGTCTCTTGAGTATCTGGGACTACGGGGATACTACCATGCCTGGCTAATATTTGAAATTATTTGTAGAGTTGAGGTCTCACTATGTCTCTCAGGCTGGTTTCTAACTCCTGGGCTTATGTGATCCTCCTACCATGGCCTTCCAAAGTACTGGGATTATAGGTGTGAACCACTGTACGTAGCTGAGGCCCCATTAAAAAAAATCACACTTAACACAAATTTATGTTTTCTTTCAAAGGATATCCTTTTTTCTTTTTTTTTTTCGAGACCGAGTCTTGCTCTGTCACCAGGCTGGAGTGCAGTGGCATGATATCAGCTTATTGCAATCTCTGCCTCCTGGGTTCAAGCGGTGCTCCTGTCTTAACCTCCTGAGTAGCTGGGACTACAGGCGCGCACTAGCACGCCCAGCTAATTTTTGTATTTTTATTAGAGATGGGTTTTACCATGTTGGTCAGGATGGTCTTGATCTCTCTCTCTTTTTTTTTTTAAAGACAAGGTTTCACCATGTTGGTCAGGCTGGTCTCAAACTCCTGGCCTCAGGTGATCCACCTGCCTTGGCCTCACAAAATGCTGGAATTATAGGTGTGAGCCACGGGACCCAGCATTCTTGATCTCTTGACCTTGTGATCTGCCCCCCTAGGCCTCCCAAAGTGCTGGGGAGTTTGTGCCACCGTGCCTGGCCTCCTTTTTCCTTTTTTAAACTAGCTGTTGTTTATTGGTAAATGGAAAGCTTAAAAATGGATTCTGGAGACAGGGGTATAGCTGTGAAATCCCTTTGGTTTTGCCCCTGTACCTGCCTTAGGGAAGTTTGACTTTGTATATTTGCCAAACCTGCTGATGGCTTCACCCTGGGCAGAACCTGACAGTCAAATAATTACTCTTTGATTGTACTGATTATCTACTATTTATATGCATTTTATAGTTCATTGTTTTCTGTCTTTGTTGCTTTCTTTTGCTTACTTTCTTGGGCCTATATTTTTGTTTTTCTAGGATCTGGAATTTTATTCTTATCTCAGTTTTCCCTAATATTTCATATTTCCTAATATATGCACTTAAGCTTTAATATTTCCTCTGTTTTATTTTTATCTGAAAGGTTTTTAGAGACAGGGTCTCACTCTATTGCCCAAGCTGAAGTGCAGTGGTACAATCATAGCTCCCTGCAGCTTCCCACTTCTTGGCTCAAGGGATCCTCCTTCCTCAGCCTTCTGAGTAGCTAGGCCTACAGGTGTGTGAATATACCCAGCTAATTTTTTAGATTTTTTTGTAGAGACGGACTCTCACTACATTGCCCATGCTGGTCTGGAGCTCCTGGCTTCAAGTGATCCACCCACCTTGGATTGGCAAAATAGTGAGAGATCCTGGCTCAAGAAAAAAAAAAAAAAAAAAGGAAGTTTTTTTTTTTTTCTATGGTTTGAAACAGTTTAATTGGTATTAAAATGATTTATTTCTTAAATATTTGGTAGAATTCCACTGTGAAATTCTGTGCCAAGTACTTGGAAAACTTTTCCTATTCTTCTAGGATAATTGGTGTATTTAAATTTTTGTTTCTTCTGAGGTCAATTTTTATAAGTTATATTTTACTAAAAAATTATATATATATATATTTTTTTCGAGACGGGGTTTTGCTGTTGTTACCCAGACTGGAGTGCAATGGCACGATCTCGGCTCACCGCAACCTCCACCTCCTGGGTTCAAGCAATTCTCCTGCCTCAGCCTCCTGAGTAGCTGGGACTACAGGCACGCACCACCATGCCCAGCGAATTTTTGTATTTTTAGTAGGGACAGGGTTTCACCTTGTTGACCAGGATGGTCTCGATCTCTTGACCTCGTGATCCACCCGCCTCGGCCTCCCAAAGTGCTGGGATTATAGGCGTGAGCCACCGCGCCTGGCCGAAAAGTATAATTTCTTATAACTTTTCTAATATACTTGCAAAGAGCTGAGTAAAATTTGACCTTAAAAATTTTTTTTATTAAATCCTTTTCAGATTTGTTGCAACTTTTAGAGTGTAGATCGTAAGTCCTGCTGTTAGTTGTGTTTACTGGTACTTTTTCATGGTTTATTTATTTCTTGGAGACAGGGTCTTGCTCTTTCACCCAGATTGGAGTTGGGTAATGCAGTCATGGCTCACTGCAGCCTTGACCTCCTGGGCTCAGGTGACTCTCCTGCTTCAGCCTCCCACGTATCTGGGACCACAGGTGTGTGCTGCCATACCCACTTTTTTTTTTTTTTTTTTTTTGGTGGTAGAGATAGGGTCTCACTATGTTACCCTGGCTGGTCTTGAATTCCTGGCCTCAAGCAATCCTCCCACCTCAGCCTCCCAAAGTGTTGGGATTATAAGTGTGAGCCACTGCACCTGGCCTTGGCTTTTTGTTTCTCCTTTGATTTTTAATTTTTTATTGAAAGTCCATCTTCAAGGGTAGATGTTTTTGTAATTGTCCAACTGGTTCTTCTTAGCCATTCCCCAGAAAAGCCAATAAACTGAGAACAGCAAGAGTTGCAGCAGAAAAAGAATTTAATAATCACAGGGCAAGCTAAGCAATGAGAATGAGGGCTATTTCTGAAGTCTGTCTTCCCAATAACTTAGAGGCTAGGGTTTTTCTTTTCTTTTTTTTTTTTTAAAGACGGGGTTTCACCGTGTTGGTCAGGCTGGTCTTGAACTCCTGACCTCAGGTGATCCACCCACTTTGGCCTCCAAAGTGCTTGGATTACAGGCGTGAGCCACTGCGCCTGGCCCCGAGGCTAGGGTTTTTCAAGGATAGTTTGGAAGGCAGGGGACTAGGGATTGGGGAATGCTGATTGTTTGGGTCAAGGATGAAATCATGGGGGATTGAAACTGCCTTCTTGTACTGAGTCAGCTACTAGATGGTGGTGGTAGGGGTGTCACAAGACCAGTCAAGCTGGTTTCTTGTTAGAGGTTGCCAATCCAGGTGGTGCCATTTGGTCCATCAGAATGCAAGGTCTGAAAAATATCTCAAACACTGGTCTTACGTTTTACAGTAGTGATTTTTTTTTTTTTTTTTGAGACAGAGTTTCACTTTCCTTGCCCAGGCTGGAGTGCAGTGGTGTGATCTTGGCTCACTGCAACCACTGCCTCCCAGGTTCAATCAATTCTCCTGCCTCAGCCTCCCAGGTAGCTGGGATTACAGGCATGCACCACCATGCCTGGCTAATTTTGTATTTTTAGTAGAGATGGGGTTTTGTCAGTGTTGACCAGGCTGGTCTCCAACTCCTGACCTCAGGTGATCCACCACCTCGACCTCCCAAAGTGCTAGGATACAGACGTGAGCCACTGCGCCTGGCCTACAGTAGTGATGTTATCTTAGGAGCAGTTGGGGGAAGTTACAAATCTTGTAACCTCTGGGTACATGACTCCTGAACCATAATTCTAACTGTGTGGCCAGTCTGTTACTTTTATAAAGGCAGTTTCATCCCAAGCAAGAAGGGGATTCGTTTCCTGAAGGGACTATTACCATCTTTTTTTTCAAGTTAAACCATGAACTAAAGTCTTCCCATAGTTAGCTTGGCTTATGCCCAGATATGGGCAGGGACAGTTAGCTTGTGTGGTTAGAAGCAAGATGGAATCAGTGATGTTAGATTTTTTTTAACTGTTACAATTTTGCAAAGGCTGTTTCATTTTCTCTAGGAGTTATTTTATTCAAGATTGTGGTTATTGGCCGGGTGTAGTGGCTCACGCCTATAATCCAAGCACTTTGGAGGCCAAGGCGGGCGGATCACCTGAGGTTGGGAGTTCAAGACCAGCCTGGCCAACATGGTGAAACCCCATCTTAAAAAATAAAAAATAAAAAAATAAGAAATAAAAAATAAAAAGATTGTGGTTATGTTCCGATACGTTGAGCTCAGTTTTGTCTCTGCTGAGTCAAATAGATTTTGGATCTGAACCTAAATGCTTTATTTTTATTTTTTGGCTCAATCTTTCTGTGTAATGTGTATGGTTCAAATTTGGATCCTAAACCTGAATCTCATAGTTAGTTGGCTGTTATTCCTCATTTGAGGCAATAGGGATAGCATTATCCCACCACAAATGCCTATTACAAAATAGGAGGAAGCTAGTTAAATGTATTTTGTGTTATTTTAGAAACTAATTATTTAATTTTCTTTCTTTTATTTTTTTGAAATGGAGTCTCACTATGTCAACCTGGATGGAGTGTAGTGGCACAATCTTGGCTCACTGCAACCTCTGCCTCCCAGGTTCAAGCGATTTTCCTGCCTCAGCCTCCTGAGTAGCTGGGATTACAGGCGCCTGCCACTGTGCTTAGCCAATTTTTTTGTTTTTAGTAGAGATGGTGTTTCACCATGTTGGCCAGGCTGGTCTTGAACTCCTGACCTTGTTATTTGCCCGCCTCAGCCTCCCAAAGTGCTGAGATTACAGGCGTGAACCAGCGGGCCCAACCGTAATTATTTAATTTTACGGTGAAAATATTATCATTGGGGAAGGGAGGAATAGGTCTGTTTATTTCTGTTTACATGCACAAAAGTAGCCGTGCATGTAATATAGTCTGATACAGTATTTGGTAAACTATAGCCCTTGGACCAATGTTTTGGAAATAAAGTTTTATTGGAACACCTCTGCACTCATTGAGTACTTATAAGAGACCATATGGCCCTCAAGCCTTTTTTTTTTTTTAATAGCGTCTCACTTTGTCACACAGGCTGGAGTGTGTGGCATGATCATAGCTTACTGTAACTTTGAACTCCTGAGCTCAAGGGATACTCCCATCTTAGCTTCCCAAGTAGATAGGAATACAGGTATGTGCCACCACACCCAGCTAATTTTGAAATTTTCTTTGTAGAGACAGGGTATCGCTATATTGCCTAGGCTGGTATCAAACTGCTGCCTCAAGCAATCCTCTCACTTGGCTTCTCAAAGCATTGAGATTACAGGCAGAAGCCACTGTACCTGGCCTTCAAAACATAAGATATTTACTGTTTTACCCTTTATAGAAAAAGTTGCCAACTCCTGATCTAATAGCTATAGTACACAGTTAGGTGATGTTTAGTTTTTATCTTTGATTACAAAGTACAGATGGTTATTGAGCTTTAAAGGTCAGGCTAAATAAAAGTATATCAGTGGTAATAAAAGGAAATATTTGACTTCTGGTGTGGGAGATACAAATTGTGCAGGTAACTTAAGGACTTTTAGTTGTCCTAGATAGCAAAATAAAGATTGGTTGATGGATTACTTTACATTTAGAGTGTAGATTTATGTAGTTTATTTGTATTCCTCTTTTTTTTTTTTTTTGAGATGGAGCTTGCTCTGTCACCCAGGCTGGAGTGCAGTGGTGTGATCTTAACTCACTGCAAACTCTGCTTCCTGGGTTTAAGCGATTATCCTGCTTCAGCCTCCTAAGTAGCTGGGACCACAGGCTTGTGCCACCATGTTCAGCTAATTTTTTTTTTTTTTTTGAGACAGTCTCACTGTGTCACCAGGCGCCAGGCTGGAGTACAGTGGCACAATCTCAGCTCACTGCAACCTCCGACTCCCGGGTTCAAGCAATTCTTCTGCCTCAGCCTCCCAAGTAGCTGGAACTGCAGGCGTGCTACCATGCCCAACTAATTTTTGTATTTTTTAGTAGAGATGGGGGTTTCACCATGTTGGCCTGGATGGTCTCGATCTCTTGACCTCATGATTTGCCTGCCTTGGCTTCCCAAAGTGCTGGGATTACAGGCGTGAGCCACTGCGCCTGGCCTCCGCTAATTTTTTTTTTTGTATTTTTTAGTAGAGACGGGTGCCATTTTGGCCAGGCTGGTCTTGAACTCGTGACCTTAAGTGATCCTCCTGCCTCGACCTCCCAAAGTGCTGGGATTATAGGCATGAGCCACCGCCCCCAGCCAGTTTATTTGTCTTCCTTTAATTTAGTTTTGGAATTTAGGATCATCTAGTCATCCTTAAAAAATAGACGTTAGTTGACCAAGCACAGTGGCTCACACCTGGAATCCCAGCACTTTGGGAGGCCGAGGCAGGCAGATCACGAGGTCAGGAGTTCAAGACCAGCCTGGCCAATATGTTGAAACCCTGTCTCTACTAAAGATACAAAAAAATTAGCCAGGTATGGTGGCACACACCTGTAATCCCAGCTACTCAGGGAGGCTGAGGCAGGAGAATTGCTTCAACCCGGAAAGCGGAGGTTGCAGTGGGCCAAGATCATGCTGTTGTACTCCAGCCTGGGTAACGGGGTAAGACTCCATCTCAAAAAAAGAAAATGAGAATGGTTTGGATGTTAGGGAAATCTGTTTAGGGAAGAGCTGAAGTACGTTTAAGTGTGAGTGGCACATGTATGTGCATTTGTGAGAGAAGGTAAAAGCAAATGGCATAATTATGCCAGCCTCTACCCTCTAGGAAGTGGAAAAGCTTTTCAGCTGCAGTGTAGCAGTGGCTGACAACCTGTTTAATGTTTCAGATTAGGAGTGCTTCTGTTGTTAAAGGATGTCAGAAAGAAATCTGGTTCTGTTGGGATACAGTAAAAGGCTCTTGCTTTCTTTTTATAATAGTCCTAGTTTTGTTTGGGAGTATAATTGGAAACTTCCTAGAAAGTCTCCTACCTTGAAATCTTGTAAGAAAATGATTGCTTTAGTCTCATGAGATAACTGAAGTACACTTCATTATCCATGAGATAAGTATGTTTCATGAAAAGTGTAAAACCTGGAATCCCATCCCAGAACAAAGTACCCATATAAATTAAAAAAAAATATAGCTTTAGTGAAAAATAATTCACATACTATAAAAGTATCTCTTTAAAAATGAACAGTTTTGCCAGGAGCGTGGCTCACACCTGTAATCCCAGCACTTTGGGAGGCCAAGGGAGGTGGATTAGTTGAGGTCAGGAGTTTGAGAGCAGCCTGGCTAACATGGTGAAAACTCATCTCTACTAAAAATGTAAAATACAAAAATTAGCCGGGCATGGTAGCACACATCTGTAATCCCAGCTACTCAGGAGACTGAAGCAGGAGAATCACTTGAACCCAGGAGGTGGAGGCTGCAGTGAGCCTAGATTGCACCACTGCATTCCAGCCTGGTCAATAGAGTGAGACTCCGTCTCAAGAAAAAAAAAAAACAAAAAACAATTTTGGCTGGGTGCAGTGGTTCACGCTTGTAATCCCAGCACTTTGGGAGGCTGAGGCAGAAGGATTGCTTGAGGCCAGCAGTTCAAGATCAGCCTAGGCAACATAGCAAGACTGTCTCTATTAAAAAACAACAGGCTAGGCATGGTGGCTCACCCCTGTAATCCCAGCACTTTGGGAGGCTGAGGTGGGTGAATCACCTGAGGTCAGGAGTTCGAGACTAGCCTGACCAACATGGTGAAACCCCTATTCTACTAAAAATACAAAATTAGCCAGGTGTGATGGTGGGCGCCTGTAGTCCCAGCTACTCAGGAGGTTGAGGCAGGAAATCACTTGAATCTGGGAGGTGGAGGTTGTAGTGAGCCGAGATTGCATCACTGCACTCCAGCCTGGGCAATGGAGGGAGACCCTGTCTCAAAAAACAAACAGAAAAACACAACAACAAAGCAATATTACCACAAATGTAGTGGTTTAAAAGATCATATTTTTTTTATGTCTGTTTCTCTAGTTAAAGAGTCCCAGTCTGACTTAACTGGGTTGCCTTCTTCAAGGTCTCTCAAAGCTTTAGTCAAGGTGTCAGCCAGAGCTGCTCTCTATTGTGAAGTTCAGCTGGGGAAGGATCTGCTACTAACTTCATGTGGTTGTTGGAAGCATTCAGTTCCTTGCAGGCCACTGAACTGAGGGCCTCAAGTTCTCGCTGAAGGCTGCCTTCAGTTCCTTGCCATTCTGGCCTTTTGACTTTGACAGCACATAATGTGGCTGCCTGATTCATTAAAGTCAGTAAATGAGAGTGTCAGGAATCTCACTCTGTCACCTGTAGTGGTGTGATCTCCGCTCACTGCAGCCTCAACCACCTGAGCTCAAGTGATCCTCCCACCTTAGCCTCTAGAGTAGCTGGGACCACAGGCACATGCCACCACCACACCCAGCTAATTTTTGTATTTTTTTGTAGAGATAGGGTTTCACCATGTTGCCCAGGTTGGTCTCAGACTCCAGAACTCAAGTGATCTGCCCACTTCAGTCTCCCAAAGTACTGGGATTATAGGCATGAGCCACCACACTCAGCACTACAGTTAATTTTTATTTATTTTTATTATTATTTTTGAGACAGAGTTTTGCTCTCGTTACCCAGGCTGGAGTGCAATGGCGCAATCTTGGCTCACCGCAACCTCCGCCTCCTGGGTTCAGGCAATTCCCCTGCCTCAGCCTCCTGAGTAGCTGGGATTACAGGCACGCGCCACCATACCCAGCTAATTTTTTGTATTTTTAGTAGAGATGGGGTTTCACCATGTTGACCAGGATGGTCTCGATCTCTTGACCTGGTGATCCACCCGCCTCGGCCTCCCAAAGTGCTGGGATTACAGGCTTGAGCCACCGTGCTGGCCTTACAGTTAATTTTTAAACAAATGTTTTTGATTTAGGTTAAAAATCACCCTTGCCATTTTTCTTTTTCTTTTTCTTTTTTTTTTTTTTTTTTGAGACAGGATCTTGTTCTGTCACCCAGGCGGGAGTGCAGTGGCATGATCAGAGCTCACTGCAGACTTGACCTCTGGGGTTCAAGCAATCCTCCTACTTCAGCCTCCCAGGTAGCTGGGACTACAGGCACGTGCCATCACACTCGGCTAATTAAAAAAATTTTTTTAGACTGGGCGCGGTGGCTCACGCCTGTAATCCCAGCACTTCGGGAGGCCGAGGCGGGTGGATCACGAAGTCAAGAAATCGAGACCATCCTGGTCAACATGGTGAAACCCCGTCTCTACTAAAAATACAAAAAATTAGCTGGGCATGGTGGCGCGTGCCTGTAATCCCAGCTACTCAGGAGGCTAAGGCAGGAGAATTGCCTGAACCCAGGAGGCGGAGGTTACGGTGAGCCGAGATCGCGCCATTGCACTCCAGCCTGGGTAACGAGCGAAACTCTGTCTCAAAAAAAAAAAAAAAATTTTTTTTCGGTAGAGACGGTCTCGCTATGTTGCTCAGGCTACCATATTGTGTTGGTTAGAAGGAAGTCACAGATTCTGCTTATCTTCAAGGGGAGGAGGGCTATACAACAGCATGAACACTAAGAAGTGGGGACCATGGGAGCAATCTAGAGTCTGTCACCACACACAGATTACAGTGGGAGTACAAAAAGAACATAATCTAATTTGAGGAGGGAGATGATCTTTCTGAGAAAGTAAAGTTTAAATTGAGACCTGCAGAGTACTTAGGAATTAGCCAGGTGACATCTCATTTCAAAAGGAGTAGATTGGAGATAAGCATTCTAGGCAGAAGGAACAGTCTATTCATAGGCTTAGATGAGTGAAGTCTGAGGTGCAACTGAGGATCTGAAAGAAGTCCAGGATTGCCAGAGCAGATGGTGAAGGAGAGACTGGTGATTGATGAAATGATGTTGCAGAGGTAAGCAGAGGTTTGTTGTTGAGGATCTCATCATTTATAGAGGTCCTCAGGGAGAAGGATTTGGGACTTTATCTTACAGGACTTGCTTTTAAGCGGGGCATAATGTGTTCTGATATGCTTTCTAAAAAGATTGTTCTGATTGTGTAAGAACAGATTCAGTTTGTTAGTGGTCCAGTTGAAAGATGTGACATGATTTGTATATTGCAGGTGGGGTGGGGGGCTTGGCAATGAGGATGGAAAAAAGTGAAATTATTTGAAATATTAAACATATTTTTAAATTTACCAAATTTTTTTTCTTGAGACAGAGTCTTGCTCTGTCACCCAGGCTGGAGTGTAGTGGTATGATCTTGGCTCACTACAACCTCTGCCACCTGGGTTCAAGCAATTCTCCTGCCTCAGCCTCCCTAGTAGCTGGGATTACAGGTGCGTACCACCATGTCTGGCTAATTTTTGTATTTTACTAGAGACAGGGTTTTACCATGTTGGCCAGTCTAGTCTTGAACTCTTGACCTCAAGCGATCCACCTGCCTCGGCCTCCCAAAGTTCTGGGATTACAGGCATGCATTACCACACCTGGGTAAAATTTACCAATTTAAATATGCTTGTAAAAATTGAGAGATATTTAGAACGTGGTATCTGTAGCATTTGGTGAATGGTTGATGTGATGTTGAAGTGAAAGAAGATTCAGGGCCGGGTGCGGTGGCTCATGCCTGTAATCCCAGCACTTTGGGAGGCCGAGGCGGGTGGATCACCAGGTCAAGAGATCGAGACCATCCTGGTCAACATGGTGAAACCCCGTCTCTACTAAAAATACAAAAAATTAGCTGGGCATAGTGGCGTGTGCCTGTAATCCCATTTACTCAGGAGGCTGAGGCAGTAGAATTGCCTGAACCCAGGAGACGGAGGCCGCGGTGAGCCGAGATCGCGCCATTGCACTCCAGCCTGGGTAACAAGAGCGAAACTCCATCTCAAAAAAAAAAAAAGATTCAAAGATGATTTTAAGTTTGAGCAACAATGTTTAAATCCTGAAGGAAGAGCACATTTGATGATTTCAGATTTGTACTAGAGTGGGAGGTACTTATGAGACCTCCACATGAAAATGATCAACAAATAATTGCTTATACAAATCTGGAGCTCAGAAGACAGATCTGGCTTGGAAATGTAGATTTTTTTTTTTTTTTTTTTTTTGAGATGAGGTCTTACTCTGTCACCCAGACTGGATTGCAGTGGCGGGATCATGGCTCACTGCAACCTGGAAATGTAATTTTAAGAGCCATTAACATGGAGTAATTGAGCCATGCTCAGTGGCTTCATCTGTAATCCTGGCAATTTGGGAGGCTGATGTGGCAGGATTGCTTGAGGACAGAAGTTTGAGAGTAGGCTGGACTACTCTCAATGTGATAAGACATCCCATTTCTTAAAAACGTACACACACGGCCGGCTGTGGTGGCTCATGCCTGGAATCCCAGCATTTTGGGAGATTGAGGCAGGTAAAACACCTGAGGTCAGGAGTTCAAGACCAGCCTGACCAAGATGGCAAAACCTCATCTCTACTAAAAATACAAAAATTAGCTGGGCATGGTGGCAGATGCCTGTAATCCCAGCTACTCAGGAGGCTGAGGCAGGAGAATCACTTAAACCTGGGAGATGGAGGGTGCAGTGAGCTGAGATTGCACCATTGCACTCCAGCTTGGGCATAGAGTGAGTCTCTGTCTCAAAAAAAATCTCAAAAAACAAAAAACAAAACATATATACACACACACTAGGCCAGACATGGTGGCTTACACCTGTAATTCTAGCACTTTGGGAGGCTGAGGTGGGTGGATCACCTGAGGTCAAGAGTTTGAGACCAGCCTGGCTAACGTGGTAAAACTCCCATTTCTACTAAAAATTCAAAATAATTAGCTGGATGTGTTGGCGGGTTCTGTAATCCCAGCCTTGGGAGGCTGAGGCAGGAGAATTGCTCGAACCCAGGAGGCAGAGGTTGCAGTGAGGTGAGATTGTGCTATTGCATTCCAGCCTGGGTGACAAGAGCGAAACTCCATCTCAAAAACAAAAAACAGAACACACACACACACACACACACACACCCCCCACAAAAAAAACAGCAACAGTAGAGTAACTGAAGCCATGGATATAAATGAGATTATACAAGTTCTGGAAATAGACCAAAAATAGAAGAGGGCCTGAGACGAAGCATTGAGAAACTCCAACATTTAAGAGTGAATGAAGGAAGGTAAAACTGGCAAAGGAGCCTGAATAGGAGTAGCAAGACAGATGAGAGAACCAGTGTGTGTATATGTGTATCTGTGTTAGTGAATGAGTGAAAAAGAGAGACTTGATGAAGAAATATGAACCTAAGATAAGCACAAAATTTGTGTTCTTTTAGCTGTATTCTATAACAATATCCACCTTGTAGTGTTACAGAGATCAAATGAAATATATACAGTACTTTGTGCAATCGTACACCAAGGAAATAGCGACTTCTATTGTTTTTTTTTTTTTTTTGAGACGGAGTTTTGCTCTTGTTACCCAGACTGGAGTACAATGGCACAATCTCGGCTCACCGCAACCTCCGCCTTCTGGGTTCAAGCACTTCTCCTGCCTCAGCCTCCTGAGTAGCTGGGACTACAGGCGTGCACCATTATGCCCAGCTAAATTTTGTATTTTTAGTAGAGATGGGGTTTCACCTCGTTGACCAGGATGGTCTTGATCTCTTGACCTCGTGATCTACCCGCCTCGGCCTCCCAAAGTGCTGGGATAGGTGTGAGCCACCGCGCCCGGCCGCAACTTCTATTTTTGATGTTGTATTGTCTTTCAGTTTTACATGGCAGTTCAAATTTGATCTTAGGTCAGCCCAGTATTTTTTTTTTTTTGAGACAGAATCTTGCTCTGTCACCTCGGCTGGAGTACACTGGTGCAACTGTGGCTCATTACAGTCTCTGCCTCCCGGGTTCAAGTGATGCTCATGCCTCAGCCTCCTGGGTAGCTGGGAATACAGGCATGCACCACTACACCCAGCTAATTTTTTTTTTTTCCGAGATGGAGTTTTGTTCTTGTTGCCCAGGCTGGAGTGCAATGGCATGCAACCTCTGCCTCCTGGGTTAAAGCGATTCTCCTGCCTCAGCCTCCTGAGTGGCTGGGATTACAGCCTCCTGAGTAGCTGGGATTACAGGCATGCACTACCACGTCCAGATAATTTTGTATTTCTGGTAGAGATGGGGTTTCTCCATGTTGGTCAGGCTGGTCTCGAACTCCCAACCTCAGGTGATCCATCCACCTCGTCCCCCCAAAGTGCTGGGATTATAGTCATGAGCCACAGCTCCTGGCTGTTTTTTTTTTTTTTTTTTTTTAATTTTTAAATTTTTAGTAGAGATGGGTTTTGACCATGTTGGTCTTGAACTCCTAGCCTCAAGTGATCCACCCACCTTAACCTCACAAAGTGATGGGATTACAGGCGTGAACCACTGCACCCAGCCCCCAGCCCCACTATTTTTTAGATGTGATTTTATTTTTGATGATTATATGAAACGAAATGCCTTGTTTTCTTACTATTATCATATTTTTCCTAGCATGATTGATCATTCCCTCCTTTGTGCCTTCTGTCTGCTTTATACAGACTTTTATTGGAGCAGTGATACCTTTTTTTGGGGAGGCCTTGGCCAGGTGCAGTGGCTCACACCTGTAATTCCAGAACTTTAGGAGGCAGAGGTGGGGGATCACATGAAGCCAGGAGTTTGAGACTAGCCTGGCCAACATGGTGAATCCCCATCTCTACAAAAAGTATGAAAATTAGCCAGGCGTATTGGTGCATGTCTGTAATCACAGCTACTCCACAGGTGAGGAATGAGAATCATTTGAGGCAGAGGTTGCTGTGACCCAAGATCATGCCACTGCACTCCAGCCCAGGTGACCTAGCAATATAATCTGTCTCAAAAAAAAAAAAAGAAAGAAAGGAGTCCTTTCTTTGTTGGCCAGGCTGGAGCGCAGTGGCACAATTTTAGCTTACTGTAACCTGGAACTCCTAGGCTCAAGTGATCCTCCTGCCTCAGCCTCTTGAATGGCTAGGACTACAGGCATGTGCCACCAGCACGCCTGGCTAATTTTTAAATTTTTTTGAGAGAGAGGGTCTTGCTGTGTTGCCCAGGCTTGTCTTGAACTCCTGGGCTCAAGCAATTCTCCCATCTCAGATTCCTGAGTAGCTGAGACTACAGGTGTATGCCACCATGTATGGCTGGTTTTGAGTCTTGGCTCTACCACTTACAAACTTTCTTACCTTGACCTCTGTGACTCCATTTCCTCATCTGCAAAATGAGAATTGTAATGAGACCCACCTTATAGAGTTGTTGAGAAAATATAATGAACTAGTATATGTAAAATACTTAGAATAATGTTATAAATAATTCACCCTATTTAAGGGCTAGTTATTTCTGTTATATAGGCAGCTAATATCTATGGAGCTATTTCTTTGAGCTAGGTACTGTATTAAGAACCTATACACATTTTCTTCCTTGCATAGTATTTATAACAATCTTATAAGTAGTTACACTTTCATTTTATAAATGAGAAAATTGAGGTTCAAAGATGTATAAACTAAAAGAGCTAGTATCTGCCCTCCAGCCTGGGTGATGGAGTGAGACTCTGTCTCAAAAAAAAAAAGGAGATACCAATGTCATTTTTTGCAGAAATAGAAAAAGCAATCCTGAAATTGGTATGGAAGCAAAAAAGAGCCCAAATAGCCAAAGCAGTCCTGAGCAAAAAGAACAAAGCTGGGGGCATCATACTACCTGACTTCAAAATATATTACAAGGCTATAGTAACCACAACAGCATGGTATTGGTATAAGTCAGACACATAGACCAATGGAACAGAATAAATCCACATTTTTATAGCCAACTAATTTTCAACAAAGGCATCAAGAAAATACACCGGGGACAGGATACTTACTTCAATAAATGGTGCTGAGAACATGGTATATCTATATGCAGAAGAATGAAACTGGATCTCCATCTCTTACCATATACAAAAATCAAATCCAGTCATGCCACTGTACTCCAGTCTGGGCAACAGAGTCAGACTCTGTCTCAAAAAAAAAAAAATCAATCAAATCAAGATAGTTTAAAGACTTAAATGTAAAAACTCGAACTACAAAACTACTAGAAGAAAACATTGGGGTTTCAGCATGTTATTATGAGTCTTAAAAATAAAATAAAATTTAAAAAAAGGTCAAGCATGGTGGCTCACGCCTGTAATCACAGCACTTTGGGAGGCTGAGGTAGATGGATCACAGGCTGGTTCGAAACCAGCCTGGCCAATATGGTGAAACCTTGTCTCTACTAAAAACACAAAAATTAGCTGGTCATGGTGGTGCATACCTATAGTCCCAGCTACTCAGGATTCTGAGGCAGAAGAATCTCTTGAACCCAGGAGATGGAGGTTGTAGTGAGCCAAGATTGTGCCACTGCACTCCAACCTGGGCAACAGAGCAAGACTCTCCATCTCAAAAAGTAAATAATAATAATAATAAAATACTGGGGCAACATAGTGAGATCTTGTCTCCACCAAAAAAAAAAAAAAAAAAAAATTAGGGCATAGTGGCTTATACCTATAATCCTAGTGCTTTGGGAGGCTAAGGCAGGAGGATTGCTTGAGCCCAGGAGTTTGAGATGAGTTTGGGTAGCATAGTGAGGCCCTGTCTTTAGAGAAAAAATTTTTGGCTGGGTGCAGTAGCCCATGCCTGTAATTCTAGCACTTTGGGAAGCCAAGGCAGACAGATTGCTTGAGCTCATGAGTGTGAGACTAGCCTGGGCAACCTGGTGAAGCCCTGTCTCTACAAACAATACAGAAAAATTAGCTGGGTATGGTAGTGTGCACCTGTAGTCCCAACTACTTAGGAGGTGGGAGGATTGCTTGAGCCCAGGAGGTTGAGGCTGCGGTGAGCTCTGATCACACCACTGCATTCCAGCCCGGGTAACAGAGTGAGACTCTGACTCAGAGAAATAAAAAATTAGCCAGCCATGGTGATGCACACCTGTAGTTCCAGCTACTTGGGAGGCTGAAGTGGGAGGATTGCTTGAGGCTAGAAATTCAAGATTGCAGTGAATTGTGATTGAGCCATTGCACTCCAGCCTGGGTGTGTGTGTGTGTGTCGGGGGGGGGGGGGGGGGGGGGGGGGGAGGGAGAGAGAGAGAGAGAGAGAGACCTTGTTTCAAAAAAAAGAAAAAAAAAGGAAAAGAAAACAGAGGAAACACTTTAAGACATTGGTCTAGGCAAAGACCTCAAAAGCATAGGTAGCAAAACCAAAAATAGACAAATGGGACTATATTAAACTAAAAAACTTCTGCACAGCAAAGGAAACAATAGAGTGAAGAGACACCCTTTTGAATGGGAGTAAATACTTGTAAACTATTTATCCAAAAAGGGCGAATGTTTAGAATGTACAAGGAACTCGAACAACTCAACAGTAAAAAATCAAAAACCATCTCCCCCGACCCTGATAATCCCATTTAAAAGTGGGCAAAGGACATGAACAGAAATTTCTTGAAAGAAAATATATGAATGGTCAATAGGTGCATGAAAAGTGCTCAACATCATAAAAATGCTAATCAGGGAAATGCAAATCAATATCACAATGATATATTGTCTTACCTCAGTTAGAATGGCTACCATCAAAAAGACAAAGACCAAAGGCCAAAGAGGGCGGATCACTTGAGGCCAGGAGTTTGAGATTAGCCTAGTCAACATGGCAAAACCCTGTCTCTACTGAAAATACAAAAAAAATTAGCTGGGCGTGGTGGGCACGTGCCTATAGTCCCAGCTACTTGGGAGGCTGAGGTACAAGAATCACTTGAACCCAGGAGGTGGAGGTTGCAGTGAGCCGAGATTGCACCACTGTACTCCAGCCTGGGTTACAGAGTAAGACTTGGTCTCAAAAAAAAAAAAAAAAAAAAAGGCTGGGTGTGGTGGCTCATGCTTATAATCCTAGCACTTTAGAAGGCTGACGCGAGTGGATTGCTTGAGCTCAGGAGTTCAAGACCAGCCTGGGCAACATGGTGAAACTCTGTCTCTGCTAAAATACAAAAAATTAGTTGGGTGTGGCAGCATGCCCGTGTTGTTCCAGCTACTCAGGATGCTGAGGCAGAAGAATTGCTTGTATCCTGGAGGTGGAGGTTGCAGTGAGCGGAGATCATACTACTGCACTCCAGACTGGGTGACAGAGCAAGACTCCATCTCCAAAAAAAAAAAATTAAAACAAAGTTTTAATATTCAATAGGAGGTTGAGTGACTATTGTTAATAATATATTGTAAATAAAGAACTAAAACAGATTTACAAGAAAAAAACAAGCCCATTCAAAACTGGGCAAAGGACATGAACAGACACTTTAAAAAAGAAGACATACATGAGGCCAACAAACATATGAAAAAATGCTCATCATGACTGGTCATTAGAGAAATGCAAATTAAAACTACATTGAGATATCACTTCACCCCAGTTAGAATGGCGATCATTAAAAAATCTGGAGACGAGATGCTGGAGAGGATGTGGAGAAATAGGAACACTTTTACACTGTTGGTGGGAGTGTAAATTAGTTCAACCATTGTGGAAGACAGTGTGGTGATTCCTCAAGGACCTAGACATAGAAATTCCATTTGACCCAGCAATCCTATTACTGGGTATATATCCAAAGGATTATAAATCATTCTACTATAAGGACACATTCACACAAATGTTCATTTCAGCACTGTTTACAATAGCAAAGATCTGGAACTAACCCAAACGCCCATTGATGATAGACTGGACAGGGAAAATGTGGCACATATACACCATGGAATACTATGCAGCCATCAAAAACAATGAGTTCGTGTCCTTTGTAGGGACATGGATGAACCTGGAAACCATCATTCTCGGCAGACTGACACAAGAACAGAAAATCAAACACCGCATGCTCTCACTCATAGGTGGGTGTTGAACAATGAGAACACATGGACACAGGGAGGGGAGCATCATATACTGGGGTCTGTAGGGGGAAAATAGGGGAGGGACAGCGGGGAGTGAGGAGTTGAGGAGAGATAGCATGGGGAGAAATGCCAGATATAGGTGATGGGGAGGAAGGCAGCACATCACACTACCATGTGTGTATCTATGCAACAGTCTTGCATGTTCTTCACATGTACCCCAAAACCTAAAATGCAATTTAAAAAAATAATAATGATGTATTGTATATTTCTAAGTAGTTAGAGAAAGGACTTCAAATGTTCCCAACACATGTAAATGATAAATACTCTGCCTAGTGTGGTGGCTCACACCTGTAATTCTAGCACTTTGGAAGGCCAAGGCAGGAGGGTCACTTAAGGGCAGGAATTCAAGACCAGCCTGGGCAACAAAGCAAGACCCTGTCTCTATAGAAATAAAAATAGTCAGACGTAGTGGTGCATGCCTATAGTCCCAGCTACTTAGGAAGCTGAGGTGGGAGGATTGCTTGAGCCTGTGAGGTCAAGGCTGCAGTGAGCCATGATTGCGCCACTGCACTCCAGCCTGGGCAAGTGAAATTCCTGTCTCACAAAAAGAATAAATAATCAAATAAATAAAGGGTAAATACTCAAGGTGACGGAAGCCCAAAATACCCTGACTTGAACACTGCACAATCTATTCATGTAACAAAATGTCATATGTACTCCATAATGTGCAAATATTATATATCAGTTAAAAAAGAAAAAGGTTAGATCAAAAAAACTCAAAACCCAGCAGAAGACAAGAAATTACTAAGATCAGAGCTGAGCTGAAGGAGATTGAGACACGAAAAACCCTTCAAAAAATCAATAAATCCAAGAGCTGGTTTTTTGAAAAGATCAACAAAATAGACAGACCACTAGCCAGATTGATTAAAAATAAAAGAGAGAACAACCAAATAGATGCAATAAAAAATGATAAAGGGGAAATCACCACAGATTCCACAGAAATTCAAACCATCATCAGAGAATATTACAAACAACTCTATGCGCATAAACTAGTAAACCTGGAAGAAATGGATAAATTCCTGGACTCCTGTGTCCTCCCAAGCCTAAACCAGGAGGAAGCTGAAACTATGAATAGACCAATAACAAGGTCTGAAGTTGAGGCAGCAATTAAGAGCCTACCTCACAAAAAAAGCCCAGGTCCAGATGGGTTCACAGCCGAATTCTACCAGACACACAAGGAGGAGCTGGTACCATTCCTTCTAAAACTATTTCAAACAATCCAAAAAGAGGGAATCCTTCCCAAATCATTTTATGAGACCAACATCATCCTGATACCAAAACCCGGCAGAGACCCAACGAGAAAAGAAAACTTCAGGCCAATATCCATGATGAACATAGATGCAAAAATCTTCAATAAAATATTGGCAAGCCGATTGCAACAGCAAATCAAAAAACTTATTCATCATGATCAAGTAGGATTCATCCCAGGGATGCAAGGCTGGTTCAACATACGCAAGTCTATCAACGTAATTCACCACATAAACAGAACCAAAAACAAAAACCACATGATTATCTCAATTGACGCAGAGAAGGCATTTGACAAAATTCAACAGCCCTTTATGCTAAAAACCCTCAATAAACTCGGTATCGATGGAACGTATCTCAAAGTAATAAAAGCTATTTATGACAAACCAACAGCCAATATCATACTGAATGGGCAAAAACTGGAAGCATTCCCTTTGAAATCTGGTACTAGACAAGGATGCCCTCTCTCACCACTCCTATTCAATATAGTACTGGAAGTTCTAGCCAGAGCAATCAGGCAAGAAAAAGAAATAAAGGGTATTCAAATAGGAAAGGTGGAAGCCAAATTGTCTCTATTTGCAGACGACATGATAGTATACCTAGAAGACCCCATCACCTCAGCCCAAAAACTCCTGAAACTGATAAACAACTTCAGCAAAGTCTCAGGATATAAAATCAATGTGCAAAAATCACAAGCATTCGTCTACACCAATAACAGACTTAAAGAAAGCCAAATCAAGAGCAAACTGCCATTCGCAATTGCTACAAAAAGAATAAAATACCTTGGAATACAACTCACAAGGAACGTAAGGGACCTCTTCAAGGAGAACTACAAACCACTGCTCAACGAAATCAGAGAGGACACAAACAGATGGAGAAACATTCCATGTTCATGGTTAGGAAGAATTAATATCGTGAAAATGGCTATACTGCCCAAAGTAATTTACAGAATCAACGCTATCCCCATCAAGCTACCATTGACTTTCTTCACAGAACTGGAAAAAACCACCATGAACTTCATATGGAACCAAAAGAGAGCCCGCATAGCCAAGTCAATTCTAAGCAAAAAGAACACAGCGGGGGGCATCACACTACCGGATTTCAAACTATACTACAAGGCTACAGTAATCAAAACAGCATGGTACTGGTACCAAAACAGAGATATAGACCAATGGAACAAAACAGAGGCACCGGAGGCAACACAACATACATACAACTATTCAATCTTTGATAAACCTGACAAAAACAAGCAATGGGGCAAGGATTCCATGTTTAACAAATGGTGTTGGGAAAACTGGCTAGCCATGTGCAGAAAGCAGAAACTGGACCCCTTCCTGACACCTTACACTAAAATTAACTCCAGATGGATTAAAGACTTAAACATAAGACCTGGCACCATAAAAACCCTAGAAGGAAATCTAGGCAAAACTATCCAGGACATAGGAGTAGGCAAGGACTTCATGAACAAAACACCAAGAGCATTGGCAACAAAAGCCAAAATAGACAAATGGGACCTAATGAAACTCCACAGCTTCTGCACGGCAAAAGAAACAGTCACTAGAGTGGATCGGCAACCAACAGAATGGGAAAAAATTTTCGCAGTCTACCCATCTGACAAAGGGCTGATATCCAGAATTTACAAACAACTCAAGCAGATTTACAGGAAAAAAACAAACAAGCCCATTCAAAAGTGGGCAAAGGATATGAACAGATACTTTACGAAAGAAGACATATATGAGGCCAACAATCATATGAAAAAATGCTCATCGTCACTGGTCATCAGAGAGATGCAAATCAAAACCACATTGAGATACCATCTCACGCCAGTTAGAATGGCGATCATCAAAAAATCTGGAGACAACAGATGCTGGAGAGGATGTGGAGAAAAAGGAACACTTTTACACTGTTGGTGGGAGTGTAAATTAGTTCAACCATTGTGGAAGACAGTGTGGCGATTCCTCAAGGCCTTAGAAATAGAAATTCCATTTGACCCAGCAATCCCATTACTGGGTATATATCCAAAAGACTATAAATCGTTCTACTATAAGGACACATGTACACGAATGTTCATTGCAGCACTGTTTACAATAGCAAAGACCTGGAATCAACCCAAATGCCCATTGATAATAGACTGGATTGGAAAAATGTGGCACATATACACCATGGAATATTATGCAGCAATCAGAAATGATGAGTTCGAGTCGTTTGTAGGGACATGGATGAATCTGGAAAACATCATCCTCAGCAAACTGACACAAGAACAGAAAATGAAACACCGCATATTCTCACTCATAGGTGGGTGATGAAAAATGAGAACACATGGACACAGGGAGGGGAGTACTAAACACTGGGGTCTATTGGGGGGAAAAGGGGAGGGCCAGTGGGAGGGGGAGGTGGGGAGGGATAGCCTGGGGAGAAATGCCAAATGTGGGTGAAGGGGAGAAGAAAAGCAAAGCACACTGCCATGTGTGTACCTACGCAATTGTCTTGCATGCTCTGCTCATGTACCCCAAAACCTATAATCCAATAAAAAATTAAAAAAAAAAAAAAAAAAAAAAAAAAAAAGAAAAAGGTTAAGAAAGAACAAATGTAGAGAAAATGCTTAATTGTGCAATACTACTCTGAAATAAAGTTGTTGTTACTGAGACCATTTTTACCATCAGAAAATGTTTTGAATATCAGAAACAGTCAAGGAAAAGACTGTGAATAGAGAAGACTAGAACAACAAGAACTGAACCTTGAGTCTCTTTGTTTGGGGAAGCTGTAGAGAAGAAGGAAAAGAAATGTAATACAAGATTTGTCCAGTTCAAACTTAAATGAACAACAACAACAAAATAGGAAGAGAGAGGAACTACAGTCAGAGATAGGTTCCTAAAGATCAGGAAAGTTGCCAAATCTCCCGAACATATATTACAAGGGGCTGAAACCATAGCGCAGAGAAGGAAAAAAACTCACCTCCTCACCTCTTACCACCCTTTTTTTTTTTTCATTTTTTCTTTATTTTACCATTATCTTGAATCTTGAATTACCACCCTTTTAAAAAGATTTTGGCGTTGAAAAGCCTGGGACAAAAAGGATAATAACAGTTCAGTGCTTCTTGGGACTCTGCACTTTGGAAATGGTCTTCATTGCATATCCTTATTGCTTCTCAAACTACTTCTTGCTAAATTTCCTATTATTTTTCCTGTTGCATTTATCTGGTTTTGTAATCCCTTTGAGGTACAGAGGTTTCAGAGACAAAGCTTTCCTGGGAAGATTCAGTATTTTGGAGTGTGTGAATTGATGTGTTTGGAATTAGACCTTTCTCATTTGTATCACATGTGTACTTAAGGTTCACACACAAAAGTGTGTTTTTGGTCATTTTCAGTACATTTTGCATTTGCTCCAGAGCTGATGTAGGAAGTATTTCTTCTTCTCTGTGCCTCCTGGGTTCAAGCAATTCTCCTGCCTCAGCCTCCTGAGTAGCTGGTATTAGAGTCATGCACCACTATGCCTGGCTAATTTTTTGTATGTTTAGTAGAGTTGGGGTTTTAGTATGTTGGTCAGGCTGGTCTCAAACTCCTGACCTCAGATGTTCTGCCCACCTCGGCCTCCCAAAGTGCTGGGATTACAGGCGTGAACCACTGCACCTGGCCTTCTTTTTTTTCTGTTAGTTTTTGTGGGTACAATATTAGGTTTATATATTTATGGGGGGGACATGAGTTATTTTGATATAGGCATGCAATGCATAATAATCACATCATAGAAAATGGGGGGCCCACCCCCTCAATTGGATTGTTTATAACCCCTTTGTGATGTAAACAATCCAATTCATACTTTCTATTTTTTTTTGTACACAGGCTAGAATGCAGTGGCATGATCTCCACTCACTGCAGCTTCAGCCTCCCCACTGCAGCTTCAACCTCTTGGGCTCAAGTGATCCTCCCATCTCAACCTCCCAAGTAGCTGGGACCACAGGCATGTGCCACCATGCCTGGATAATGTTTTTTTTTTTGTAGAGATGGGGTTTTGCCATGTTTCCCAGGCTAGTCTTGAACTCTTGGGCTTTAGTGATCCTCCTGTCTCAGCCTCCCAGAGTGCCAGGATAACAGGCATGAGCCACTGTGCCTTGTCCTAAAAATCTTTTATATTTTTATATTTTCTGTTTCTTGCTTTCCATGCTAGACTCATCACAGGCTTGTAATTCCTTTGTGTGTGCCCACCAGACCTTGAGCCAAACCCAGATTCTCACCATTCCTTAGAATATCCCATGCTGTTATTCCTCTGAGCCGCTGCACATGCTTTTACACTTGCTCAGTATGTCCTTTCTGGGCTTGTTCCATTTGTCAAGCTCTTTCTTATTTATTTATTTATTTTTTTGTACTTTAAGTTCTGGGGTGCATGTGTAGATCTTGCCGGATTGTTGCATAGGTACACACATGCCATGGTGATTTGCTCTCTCCAGACATTTCTCCCAATGTTATCCCTCCCCAACCTCCCCACCACCTGCTGTCCCTCCCCTAACCCCCCATTCCCCAGCAAGCCCCAGTGCCTGACGTTCCCCTCCCTGTGCCCACGTGTTCTCATTGTTCAATACCTGCCTGTGAGTAAGACCATGAGGTGTTTGATTTTCTGTTCTTGTGTCAGTTTGCTGAGATTGATGGTTTCCAAATTCATCCATGTCCCTACAAAGGACATAAACTCATCATTTTTATGGCTGCATAGTATTCTGTCTCTCTCATTGCCTGATTTCCTTCCTTCCCTTCTCTCCCTCCCTCCCTTCCTCTCTCCCTTCCTCCTTTCCTCCCTTCCTGCCTTCTTCCCTTCCTCCCTTCCTGCCTTCTTCCCTTCCTCCCTTCCTGCCTTCTTCCCTTCCTCCCTTCCTACAAAAATAAAAATAAAAAATAAAAAAAGAAAACTGAAGGATGACTTTCTCTGGGAAGCCTTTTCTGACTCCTTCAAACAAGGTTTACTGGTGGCTAGTAAAAGGTTGAATATCCCCTATCCGAAATGCTGGGAATCAGAAGGGTTTAGGATTTTGGAAAAATTTTTTTGAGTATTTGCATTATACTTACTGGTTGAGCATCCTTAATAACTATTCTTGATATAAGCATCGTGTCTTTACTCCAGGCTATAATAAGGGGGAAGGAAAAAGTACAATTTCATCAAGAAAGCAATAGTATTCCCAGAAATTCCATGTAGCAATTCCCACTTGCATCTTTTTACTAGCACTATGTTACATGGATTCTCCCAGTTGCAAGGAATATTGCCAGATTGGGGTTCTTTCAGTCATGAACAAGGGAAAAATTGGTATTGGGTAAACAAGTAGTATTGTCTAGGACCAGGCGGTAGCTCACGCCTGTAATCCCAGCACTTTGGGAGGCCGAGGCGGGCAGACCACCTGAGGTCGGGAGTTTGAGACCAGCCTGACCAACATGGTGTGAAACCCTGTCTCTACTAAAAATACATAATTAGTTGGGCATGGTGGCGCATGCCTGTAACCCCAGCTACTCAGGAGGCTGAGATGGAGAATCGCTTGAACCCAGCAAGCATAGGTTGTGGAGAGCCAAGATCGTGCCATTGCACTTCAGCCTGGGCAACAAGAACAAAACTCTGTTTTAAAAAAAAAGTATTGTCTAATTTGCTTACTTTTTAGTAGATGGGTTCCAGGCCATAAGCTCAGTTTTTGTCCAAGAAGTATAAGTCACTGGATAATTATCTTCAGAATTTTTTGGGTGATTCTGCCTTATAAAACCTTAGCTCTTTGACCACAAATATAATACAACCTATATTTCTGTCCATTCATATATTAGTAGCAAGTGAGGTGTAACTCACATTTCTGTCGAGCCATATTCTTGGGGGCTTGGCTCAAGCCTTTTTTAGAACTACACATGAAATGTCTCTAAAGAGGAAGCAAAAAGATGCAACCCTTGCTAGTGAGTTGTCAGTCACCACAAACCCAAAAGTCATGTGCCATGCTACAGCAAACTAACCCTAGCTACCTCACCGTCAAGTGCTCTCTCATGGGACAAACTAACCCTTGGTACCCCAAAAGGCAAAGAGATCAGAGAGATCAAAGGCAAAAGAGAGCAGAGCCCAGACCTGAGAGAGATTTATGCACAACTCTATTTTTTCTGTTTGTTTACTTTAGATAGGGTCTCACTGTGTTGCCAAGGCTGGATTGCCATGTTGCAATCATGGCTTACTGTAGCCTTGATCTCTGGGCTCAAGCCATCTTCCCACCTCAGCCTCTTAAGTAGCTGGGACCATAAGTGCACACCACCATACCCAGCTAATTTTCATATTTTTTTGTAGAGATTGGTTCCACATTGTGGCCCAGGCTATTGCAAACTCCTGGGCTCAAGCAGTCTACCTACCTCGGCCTCCCAAAGTGTTGATATTACAGCTGTGAGCCAACACACCCATCTTCACAACTCTTTAGGCTCCATGAGAAGACAGATTCTCCTCCAGAAAGGGATTAGCAGAACCTTTCTGTGTTCCTCCAAGGGTCTCAGGGTCCTTAGCAGTCTCCTTCAGGTCCCTTTGTGGCTGCCAGGATTTGTTAAAGGACAAAATAACAATAAATTTAAAGATTTAAATGGTCTTTATTGTTATTCTAGAGTCCAGCAACACTTAATTTCCTAAAATAGAATAAGTGTACCAATGAGCTGAGCAGAAGAATTCTGCTTTATAACAGAGAAGGGCTTAAGAAAGTACAAGCAAGGGTGGGCACGGTGGCTCACGCCTATAATCCCAGCACTTTGGGAGGCTGAGGCAGGTGGATCACAAGGTCAAGAGATCGAGACCATCCTGGTCAACAGGGTGAAACCCCATTTCTACTAAAAACACAAAAATTAGTTGGTCATGGTGGTGCACGCCTGTAGTCCTAGCTACTCGGGAGGCTGAGACAGGAGAATCGCTTGAACCCAGGAGGCGGTGGTTGCAGTGAACTGAGATCTCGCCATTGTACTCCAGCCTGGGTAACAAGAGCAAAACTCCGTCTCAAAAATAACAAAACAAAAAAGAAAGTAGAAGCAAAGACCTGAGAGTGTATTGTTAGCCCTTTCAAAGTTCTTATAACTCAAAGCAGGTATAAAAAACCACAGAAAAGTAACTGATTTTTTAACATCAACTTACTGCAGGCTACTTCTTTTGTGTAAGAGTTAAAGAGAAGGGACTTCAATTATCATACCAATTGAAGATTGAAGTTGACCAGTTTGGGAGATTGGGTGTTATCTCTCTTTCCTGATTTCTTTGAGGGTCAGATAACAATTTAGTGGAACAACTACTTAGTAGAACTTTAGCACAGGTAACTCCATTTTCATTTTCTTTTTTTTTTTGGGGGGGGGGGGGCGGGGCTCTTGTTGCCCAGGCTGGAGTGCAATGGCGCGGTCTTGGCTCACTGCAGTCTCTGCCTCCTAGATTCGAGGGATTCTCCTGTGTCAGCCTCCCAAGTAACTGGGATTACAGGCATATGCCACCATGCCTGGCTAATTTTTTGTATTTTTAGTGGAGTTGGGGTTTTTCCATTCTGGTCAGACTGGTCTGGAACTCCTGACCTCAGGTGATCTGCCCGCCTCTGCCTCCCAAAGTGCTGGGATTGCAGGCGTGAGCCACTATGCCTGGCAACTCCGTTTTCATTTTTAGTCTTGTTCGTTGAAGCCCAGTGCAGGAACTCAATCCAAAACTATGACCTCCTATAATTTTTGTTTAGAAGCATTTTGGTAAATTTTGTCATATATGCTTGAAAAAAATAAATGCCTGCCTTTGATGAAGAAGGATTGTATAAAGCATGCCAATTTTGTTATTGAAATGTCCTATATCCTTACTAATTTCTTACCCTCTTGAGCTTTCAGTTTTTTTGTTTGTTTGTTTGTTTTTTTTACTGGAGTGCAGTGGCATGATCTTGGCTCACTGCAACCTCCACCTCCCGGGTTCAAGCGATTTTTCTGCCTCAGCCTCCTGAGTAGCTGGGACTGCAGGTGCACACCACCATGCCCGGCTAATTTTTGTATTCATATTAGAGACGGGGTTTCACCATACTGGTTAGGCTGGTCTCAAACTCCTGACCGTGTGATTCATTCGCCTTGGCCTCCCAAAGGTCTGGGGTGAGCCACCGCGCCCAGCAAGTTTTCAGTTTTTAAGAGATGTTTTAAAATGTCTCATAAAGATAATGGATTTAGGGCTGGAAGCAGTGGCTCATGTCTGTCATCTTAGCACTTTGGGAGGCCAAGGCAGGCAGACTGCTTGAGCCTAGGAGTTTGAGATCAGCCTGGGCAACATTGTGAAACCCCATCTCTACAAAAAATACAAAAATTAGCTGGGCATGCTGGTGCACACCTGTGGTCCCAGCTACTTAAGTGGCTGAGGTGGGAAGATTGCTTGATCCCAGGAGTGGGAGGCTGCAGTGAGCTGAGGTCACATCACTGCACTCAAGCATAGGTGATAGAGCGAGACCCTGTTTTAAAAAAATAACAATAAAGAACATAGATTCGTCACATTTGCCTTACATTGTCAGTTTTTGTTTTCTATATTACAAGACCATGTTGTTAGATACATGCAAGATCATGATTACTGTTCCTTGATAGAATAATTGTTTTCACCCAAATCTCATCTTGAATGATAGAATACTTTTTATGCCATGTTCACGCAGTGGTTTTTTTTCTTAAATCAGTTGCTCTGACCGTATGAGGCTCAATATTCTATGCATAGTTTGTATTCAAATTGTGTCTTTGCCATTTACTACATATATGAATCTTGAGAAATATTTAATCTCTCTGTGCCTCAGTTTCCATGGCTGCAAAGTGAGGTTATTAGTAATATTTGCCTCACAGGATTATTTTGAAGATTAAATAAGTGAATATGTATAAAGCAGTTACGCAGCAGTATGTAAAGTACTATAAATGTTAGCTATGTCATTGATATTTTATAACTGTGTGTGATGGTTGGGGCATCTTTTTTAAACTTTTATTTATTTATTTATTTTTATTTTTTGAGATGGAGTCTTGCTCTGTAGCCCAGGCTGGAGTGCAGTGGCGCGATCTTGGCTCACTGCAGCCTCTGCCTCCCGGGTCCTGGTTCAAGCACTTCTACCACAGCCTCCCAAGTAGCTGGGATTACAGGCATGAGCCACCATGCCCAGCTAATTTTTGTATTTTTTAGTAGAGATGGGATTTCACCATGTTGGCCAGTCTGGTCTTGAACTCCTGATCTAATGATCTACCCGCCTCGGCCTCCCAAAGTGCTGAGATTACAGGCATAAGCCACCTCGCCTGGCCTAAACTTTTATTTTTATAGATACACAGTAGGTGTATATATTTATGAGGTGCATGAGATATTCTGATACAGTCATACAATTTGTAATAATCACATCAGGGTAAATGGGATATCCATCACCTCAAGCATTTATCATTTCTTTGTATTGCAAACATTCCAGTTATACTCTTAGTTATTTTAAAATGTACAATTAAATTATTGTTGAGTGTAATCACCCTGTTGTACTAGATCTTCTTCATTCTGACTATATTTTCGTACCCATTAACTGCCCCCGATCCTCCACGCCCTGCACTACCCTTCCCAGCCTCTGTTAACCATCATTCTACTCTATCTCCATGAGTTCAATTGTTTTAATTTTTAGCTCCCACAAATAAATGAGAACATGTGAAGTTTGTCTTTCTATGTCTGGCTTATTTCACTGAACATAGTGTCCTCAAGTTCCATCCATGTCGTTGCAAATGACAGGTTCTCATCTTTTCTTATGACTGAATAGTACACCATTGTGTGTATATACCACATTTTCTTTGTCCATTTGTTTGTTGATGGACCCTTAGGTTGCATCCAAATCTTAGCTATTGTGAATAGTGCTGCAATAAACGTGGGAGTGCAGATATCTATTTGACATACTGATTTCCCTTCTTTGGGTATATACCCAGCAATAGGATTGTTGGATCATATGGTAGCTCTATTCCTAGTTTTTTGAGGAACCTCCAAATTAGTCTCCACAGTGGCTACACTAATTTACATTCCTACCAACAGTGCACAAGTTTTCCCTTTTCTCCATATCTTTGCAATAATAATTATTATTTTTTTGAGATGGAGTCTTGCTCTGTTGCTCATCTCACTGTGTTGCTCAGGCTGGAGTGCAGTGACATAGTCTCAGCTCACTGCAACTTCTGCCTCCCAGGTTCAAGCAATTCTTGTGCTTTTCAGCCTCCCAAGTAGCTGGAATTACAGACATGGGTCACCAAGCCCAGCTAATTTTTGTATTTTTTTGTAGAGATGGGCGGAGGCTTGAGCCTCCGTGCCTGGCCTGCAAGAATTCAAGCCCTTCTTTTGGATAAAAGCCATTTTAAGGCTGGGTATGGTGGCTCACGCCTGTAATCCAAGCACTTTGGAGGCCAAGGCGGGTGGATCACCTGAGGTCGGGAGTTCAAGACCATCCTGGTCAACATGGTGAAACCCCGTCTCTACTAAAAAAAAATACAAAAAATTAGCTGGGCATGGTGGCCCGTGCCTGTAATCCCAGCTACTCAGGAGGCTGAGGCAGGAGAATTGCCTGAACCCAGGAGGTGGAGGTTGCGCCATTGCACTCCAGCCTGGGTAACAAGAGCGAAACTCCATCTCAAAAAAAAGCCATTTTAACTAGGGTGAGATGATATCTCATTGTAGTTTTGATTTGCATTTCTATAATGATCAGTGATGTTGAACACCTTTAAATGTACCTGTTTGCCATTTGTCTTCTTTTGAGAAATGTCTATTGAGATCTTTTGCCTATTTTTTTTTTTTTTTTTTTTTGCTGAAAACTAGTTTTATTTTAAAATTAAGTGCACAGCACTCATCTAATTCCACCGGCATAGACTTTAACACCATACTTGCTATTTGCAATTAATGTCATAACACAGATACATTTTGGTTTGCAGTCTATACTTGAGTAGTGTTTATGTAGTGGACTTTGGTAAAGCCCTTCATACATATTAATTTCTTCACAGTACACATTTAATGATGGTCCAGTAATCTCAAAAAAAAAAAAAAAGCCTACTTAAAGACTAATCAATAAATTAAACAAAACAAAACCCACACCATGCTCCCCACCCCCCCACCCCAAATCTAGCAGTTGTGAGTTGTATTTATATTGAAACCTAATGTTTTAAAAATAGTTCTGGTTTTCCAACCACCCCATCCCACCCCGGGTATGCAGAAGTAGTAATCAATTATTTTGTTCTACCCCCAAAAAAGATTATTGATCCAGTATTCTTTAGCTTTTTAAAATATAAATTGGGAAAATGTTATGAATAAACTTTTTAAAAAGACATATTCTTCTATAACAAGAATGGCGTATAAATCAATAAAAGTATTTGACAGACATTAAGTTACTATAGGTACTGGTTGTTGTTTCAAGTTGGGATCTCTATCCCAGTATCTTAAATTCATAGCATTATTGAGGTAGTTAAAAAACTGAAAAGTGGACTCCAGGTTGCTGGGTTCTGAATGTGAATGTGAAAGATATATGCTCTTTTGAGCCCACTTTCCCCCAAACAATTCAAGTTTTCTTGAGTAAGAACTACCAAAATCCAATTAGCAGCCTTCTTTAAAAAGTGATGATACTAGGCCGGGCGTGGTGGCTCAAGCCTGTAATCCCAGCACTTTGGGAGGCTGAGGCGGGTGGATCATGAGGTCAAGAGATCGAGACCATCCTGGTCAACATGGTGAAACCCCGTCTCTACTAAAAATACAAAAAATTAGCTGGGCACAGTGGCACATGCCTGTAATCCCAGCTACTCGGGAGGCTGAGGCAGGAGAATTGCCTGAACCTAGGAGGCGGAGGTTGTGGTGAGCCGAGATCGTGCAATGGCACTCCAGCCTGGGTAAGAAGATCGAAACTCCATCTCAAAAAAAAAAAAAGTGATGATACTTTCAGAAAACGATTTTCATGCTTAAAAACTGCCATGAGTGAGTGTTCTTACCTGGGTGACTTTTCATTTTATCTACCAGACTAATAAATCCACATCATGCCCTATGTGCTCTAAATATAAGATATTTTCTTTTTCTTTTTTTATTTTTGATATTTTCTTTTTAAGCAAAGGACATATCTCCAAGCATTCATGCTGGCAGAAGCCACCCACCCACATTCATCCCCAGGAGCTATCTGGATCAGTTCATCACTGTGTTGAGCCCCTTCCCTTCCTAACAGAGGCCATTGGCTTTTGCCTATTTTTAAAATCTGATTGTTAGATTTTTTTTTTTCCTGTAGAGTTGTTTGAGCTCTTTATATATTCTGGTTATTAATCCTTTGTCAGACGGATAGTTTGCAAATATTTTCTCCCATTCTGTGGGTTGACTCTTTGTTGATTGTTTCATTTGCTGTGCAGAAGTTTTTTAACTGGATGTGATCCCATATGTACATTTTTGCTTTGGTTGCCTGTGGTTTTGGAGTATTACTTGAGAAATCTTTGCCCAGGCCAATCAGAGAGTTTCCCCAATGTTTTCCTGTAGTAGTTTCGTAGTTGGAGGTCTTAGATTGAAGTCTTTAATCCATTTCGATTAGATATTTGTATATGACTAGAGATAGGAGTCTAGTTTCATTCTTTTGCATATAGCTATACAGTTTTCCCAGCACTATTTATTGAAGAGACTGTCTTTTCCCCAGTGTATGTTCATGGCACTTTTGTTGAAAATGAGTTTACTGGAGATTTATGGATTTGTTTCTGGGTTCTCTATTCTGTTCCATTGGTCTCTGTTTCTGTTTTTATGCCGATACCATGTTGTTTTGGTTACAATAGCTCTGTGGCATAATTTGAAGTTAAGTAATGTGATTCCTTCAGTTTTTTTCTTTTGTTCAGTATGTCTTTGGTGATTCTGGCTCTTTAAGATTCCATATAAAGTTTAGTATTATTTGATTATTAGGGAATTTTAAAAATATTGATTCTTCCAATTCCAATTCATGAACATGGAATATCTTTCCATTTTTTGGTATCTTCTCTAATTTCTTATATCAATGTTTTATAATTTTCATTGTAGAGATCTTTTTTGTTTGTTTTTGAGACAGTCTTTTTTTTTTTTTTTAAGATGGAGTTTCTTCATGTTGGTCAAGCTGATCTTGAACTCCCGACCTCAGGTGATCTGCCCGCCTTGGCCCCCAAAGTGCTTGGATTACAGGTGTGAACTACCACACCCTGCCTGAGACAGAGTGTTGCTCTGTTGCCTAGGCTGGAGTATATAGTGCCATGACCAAAGCTCACTGCAGCCTCGACTTCCTGGGCTCAAGCAATCCTCCCACATCAGCTTCCCAACTAGCTGGGACCACAGGCTTAAGCCACCAAGCCCAGTTAATTTTTTTATTTTTAGTAGAGATGGTGTCTCACTATGTTGCCCAGGCTGGTCTCGAACTCCTGGACTCAAACAATCCTCTTGCCTCAGTGTCCCAAAGTATTGGGATTATAGGTGTGAATCATTGTGCCTGGCCTTTTAGAGATCTTTTACTTCATTGGTTACCTTAATTTCTAGGTATTTAATTTTATTTGAAGCTATTAAAAATTGGATTACCTTTTTGATTTATTTTTCAAATTGTTCACTGTTGGCATATCAACATACAAAAATCAGTAGCCTGATTTGTATGCTGCAATTTTTCTGAATTTATCAGTTCTAATAGTTTTTTTAGTGGAGTCTTTAGGTTTTTTTCCAAGTATAAGTTTATATCATCTGCAAACAAGAATAATTTGGCTTTTTCCTTTCCAATATGGATGCCCTTTATTTCTTACTCTTGTCTGATTGCTCTTCCAGTACTATGTTGAATGACAGTGGTGAAAATGGGCATCCTTTTTGTGTTCCATATCTCAGAGGAAAGGTTTTCAGTTTTTCTCCATTCACTATGGTACTAGCTTTGGGTCTGTCATATATGGCTTTTTGAGCTATGTTCCTTCTATGCCTAATTTTTTCAGGGTTTTTATCATGAACAGATGTTGAATTTTATCAGATGCTTTTTCAGCATCAATTGAAATGATCATATGGTTTTGACCCTCATTCTGTTGATATGGTGTATCACATTGATTGATTTATATATGTTCAACTATCCATGCATCGGAGGGATAAATCCTACTTGGTCATGACAGATGATCTTTTTATGAGTTTCAACATTTTGTTAAAATCTCAGTGTGACAGTTTTCAGATGATGGAAAAATAAAAGGAGTGACTTTCAGATGGAGAGCCCTTATTAAAACACAGATGTCTTCTATAAATAGAGTTAGAAAAATACTGTCAGTGAGCTCTTTGTGTATAAATGTTTCTTTTAACTTACCCATGCAGGATCTGAAATGGAAAGCTACTTCTCTTTCATCAGTCAGGAGGTTCATTACAACAGAATCATTGATGCATTGAGAAGAGAACTGGGTTCCAAATCTCACTCAGTGATCTAGAAGAGGAGAGGCAGCCAGTGTTCTGCCTCCCTCAATTTTTCGGATCAGGGTTCCTGTGGCTCTGCGTGTTTTGACCCAGCCTCTC
Organism: Callithrix jacchus; assembly: GCF_049354715.1. Lineage (NCBI taxonomy): Eukaryota > Metazoa > Chordata > Mammalia > Primates > Cebidae > Callithrix > Callithrix jacchus. Next base: position 82,144,303 of record NC_133508.1, on the reverse strand, counting down.
CTTCAAAAATCTTCCATCTTCTCTCTGGCCACTCTGAAACATTGTTTCTTTGAATTCTAAGATAAGCTGTGATGTGTAACCTGTATTAATAGCTGTGATAAACTTCTGGAGCTATTGTCATCTCAAGGAGTTTTTGGTTATTGAAGAGTTTAAGTAAGCTGTCATGTTTTCTTTTGGAATTTCCATTTGGTCAAGTATAGCATACTGAAATAATACTCCTGAAGTCCATAGGATAATGACATTTTGGCATAGTAAGTCCCTGTTGTGCAAGATACGAAATGAATTTTTTTTACCCGGAAAGATCTTTGTGACTTCATGATTTTTCTACTGCCTCATTCATAATTCCTAAGCAGAAACACACGTATCTCAGTTTAGCTTCTTTGAATCAAACCAAGTCTGATGGTCTTATTTTGCGGCCAATGTGACCACATTTACAGGGTGAAAACAATCTTTTTGCAAGTAAAGCATTATGGTTTATGAAACCTGTGGGGTGTGCATTGAAATGATAAATAATATTTACACATGCACAGTAGATTGAGTTCTATAGAGGGTGAATGCTTTTAGAAGTAGACTTTCTGGCTGGGCACGGTGGCTCGAGCCTATAATCCCAGCACTTTGGGAGGCTGAGGTGGGTGGATCGCAAGGTCAGGAGTTCAAGACCAGCCTGACCAACATGGTGAAACCCCGTCTCTACTAAAAATACAAAAATTAGCTGGGCATGGTGCGTGCCTGTAATCTCAGCTACTCAGGAGGCTGAGGCAGGAGAATCACTTGACCTGGGAGGTGGAGGTTGCAGTGAGCTGAGATTGCACCACTGCACTCCAGCCTGGGTGACAGAGTAAAACTCTGTCTCAAAAAAAAAAAAAGGAGACTTTCCTCTGTGCATATGGGTAAGTGGTGTGCCCCGTGTTTGTTGTATTTAACTTCGGTGGGTTTAAATGATTATGAGGGGCTTTGGGTAGAGTTACTACAATATTAGTTCTAAAAGGTTCACAGACTTCTTTCTATATTTAACATGAAATGCGTTTTTCTTATAGATATATTTTTATGGTACTTGGGGGAGACTTTGAGTATGTGGGTTTAGTAATCTTTTTTTTTTTTTTTTTTTTGAGGCAGAGTTTCGCTCTTGTTACCCAGGCTGGAGTGCAATGGCGCGATCTCGGCTCACTGCAACCTCCACCTCCTGGGTTCAGGCAATTCTCCTGCCTCAGCCTCCCAAGTAGCTGGGATTACAGGCACGCACCACCATGCCCAGCTAATTTTTTGTATTTTTAGTAGAGACGGGGTTTCACCATGTTGACCAGGATGGTCTCGATCTCTTGACCTCGTGATCCACCTGCCTCAGGCTTCCAAAGTGCTGGGATTACAGGCTTGAGCCACTGCGCCTGGCTGTTTTAGTATCTTATAAAGACACTTTTATTAAGATTATATAAGGCTCATGTATATATCTTCTTTTTGCACACTTAGAATGCCACAGAAGGGACTTTTTTGTGTTGGTGTCTTAAGACTCAACCAAGGTCAGCCATGACCAACCAGCCTAAAAATTTTCCCTCATTTTTTTTAAGGTATCAAAAACAGACATGATTGGCTGGGCATGGTGACTCACACCTGTAATCCCAGCACTTTGGGAGGCCAAGGCAGGAGGATCACCTGATGTCAAGAGTTCGAGACCAGCCTGGCCAACATGGTGAAACTCTGTCTCTACTAAAAATACAAAAATCAGCCGGTTGTGTTGACACATGCCTGTAATCCCAGCTACTCAGGAGGCTGAGGCAGGAAAATCACTTGAACCCGGAGGCAGAGGGTGCTGCACTCTAGTCTGGGCGACACAGTGAGACCCTATCTCAAACAACAACAAGCCAGACATGATTTATTTGTTTATTTTTTCTTTATTTCTTCTAAAAACAAACAAACAAAAATGGGATACATGTGCAGAACGTGCAGTTTTGTGCCATGGTGGTTTGCTGCGCCTATTGACCCATCCTCTAAGTTCCCTCCCTTCACCATCCAACAGGCTCTGGCGCATGTTGTTCCTTTCTCTGTGTCCATGTGTTCTCAATGTTCAACTCCCATTTATGAGTGAAAACATGTGGTGATTTCTTTTCTGTTCCTGTGTTAGTTTGCTGAGGATGATGGCTTCCAGCATCATTCACATCCCTGCAAAGGATATGATCTCATTCCTTTTTATGGCTGCATAGTATTTCATAGTGTATATCAGACATGATTTCATGAGCTGTTATTAACAATGTTTTTCTGGCCAAGTCAACATGAAATAATATTGGTCTTGAGTAGAATAATTCACCTTAATGGAAGTGATACTTTAATGTAATTAGATGTATTTTTCATCTAAAGGAGCATGAAAATATCTTGGCTATTGCCTTTGACTCTCTTTTCTTGTTCTATTTAATATTCTAGGTACGACACCGAGCTTCTGGTCAGGTGATGGCTCTTAAGATGAACACGTTGAGTAGTAACCGGGCAAACATGCTGAAAGAAGTACAGCTCATGAATAGACTCTCCCATCCCAACATCCTTAGGTAATGGCTTTTCCTTCCTTCTGATAAATGAGACAGCTGAAACTTTGGAGGCTCGCTACACTAGCACTAATAGCAAAAAAAGGAGGGATTCAGGATTTATCATGCTGAATCTAACTTGTTGGGGTTTAGCGGTACTCTGTTTTCTACCCATCGAGACTTAATTTATTGGTAATTAACTGCATTTAATAAAGAAACTTTCTCTGTCTCTTAAGTTGCTTTACTCTAATTAAAACATTAGTAGTGCTCATTAGAACAGTTGTTTTCTTTTTTTTTTCCTTTTTTTTTGAGATGAAGTCTCACACTGTCGCCCAGGCTGTAGTGCAGTGGCACAATCTCAGCTCACTGCAATCTTCACCTCCTGGGTTCAAGCAATTCTCCTGCCTCAGTCTCCTGAGTAGCTGGGACTATAGGCATGTGCCACCATGCCCAGCTAATTTTTTTGTCTTTTTAGTAGAGATGGGGTTTCACTGTATTGGCCAGGATGGTCTCGATCTCCTGACCTTGTCCGCCTGCCTCAGCCTCCCAAAGTGTTGGGATTACAGGCGTGAGCCACTGTGCTCGGCTGAAAACAGTTGTTTTCTATTGCTGATTGGTAATTTATCAAAGAGGAAAGATTGGTCTTTATATGGTTATTTAATTTTCCTGATTGCTTTATGGGAAACTGTAATTAAATCAATGTGACAATAAAAGTAAAATTACGCCCTCAAGTTATCTATCCTTAACTTTTAGCACTCACTTGAGGAGACACATTTTGCCTTTGAGAATTATTATTATTTTTTGAGATAGGGTCTCACTCTGTCACCCAGGCTGGAGTACAGTGGCATGATCATGGTTCACTCCATGGTTCGACCTCCTGGGCTCAATTGATCTTCCCTCACTCAGACTCTGGTGCAGCTGGAACTACCCATGTGCCACGATATCCAGCTAATTTTTGCATGTTTTGTAGAGTCAACAAAGTTCCACCATGTTGCCCAGGCTGGTCTCAAATTCCTGGGCTCAAGCAATTTGCCCTCCTCAGCCTCCCAAAGTAGAGAGTTATTTTTGTAAGTTTATATAATTCACTTTTTAATAATCTGTATCTGAATCTTTCTTGCTTTAATTATTTTGATATTTTAGTCAGGCAAGTATATTTTCTTTTAAAAAAATTTTTTTATTTGGTTGGGAATGGTGGCTCATGCCTATAATATCAGCACTTTGGGGAGGGCAAGGTGGGTGGATCTCTTGAGCCCAGGAGTTCAAGTCCAGCCTGGGCAACATGATGAAACCCCATCTCTACAAAACAACAACAACAACAAAAACAACCAAAAAAATTAGCCAGGTATAGTGGCATGCGCCTGTAGTTTCAGCTACTCTGGAGGCTGAGGTGGGAGGATCTTTTGAGCCCATAAGTTTGCAGCTGCATTGAGCCATGGTCGCAGCACTGCACTCCAGTCTGAATGACAGAATGAGATCCTGTCTTCAAAAATATATATATTTTATTAAAAAAAAATATTTTTTATGCCATCTTGACTAGAGCCCATGTGTGTGTGTGTGTGTGTGTGTGTGTGTGTGTGTGTGTATATATATATATATTTTTTTTTTTTTTAAATAAGACAAGGTCTCACTGTGTCGCTCAGGCTGGGATTACAGGTGTAATCCACCACACCTGGCCAATTATATTTTCAAATAAGACAATTCAATTAATTCAATGTATATTTAGTTAGGGTTTATGTGCAGGATGCTTTGGAAAGTTTAAAGTGCTATTTACTTAGGGTTAATTATTGCTAATTTGTATATGGTCTCTAGAGAGAACTCATGGCTTAAGTATGACTTACATGTTTGGTCAATGGTATTTAATTATGGAATTAAATTACACTGTTTAGTTGAAACTTTCAATGTTTATATAGAATTACTGGCTTCCTAGTCTACTACAAAAATATTCAGCTAGTATTTTTATTGCGATAAATTCTTTCAAATGTGTAAGTCAGATTAACCCTTTTTTTTTTTGAGACGGAGTTTTGCTCTTGTCACCCAGCATGGAGTGCAATGGTGCGATTTCGGCTCACTGCAATCTCCACCTCCCGGGTTCAAGCCTCCCAAGTAGCTGGGATTACAGGCGCCTGCCACCACACCTGGCTAATGTTTGTATTTTTTTAAAGACAGGGCTTCACCATGTTGGCCAGGCTGGTCTCATACCTCAGATGATCCACCCACCTCAGCCTCTCAAAGTGCTGGGATTACAGGGGTGAGCCACTGTGCCTGGCCAGATTAATACATTTTTTGAGCATCTACTATATGCCTGGTGATATATTCAGACATCAGAAAGGTGTCAAAGTATATATAAAATGGAGTATCTGCTAGCAAGGAATTTATACTTTACTTGTTCTACTTGGGGACTTACACTGATGGAAAGAGAACTAATAAATTAACTATGACACCACCATTTGAGTAGAATAAACTCTAAGTGCTATAGGAGTTCAAATGAGTGAGGGGTCATATTAACTTTGAAGAGTCAGGGAAGCCTTCTAAGAGGAGGGGACTTGAACTGGACTTTGAATTTTTAAAAAAATTACTTTTAATTTTTGTGGTACATGGTAGGTATACATACTTATGGATTACATAAGGTATTTTGATGCAGGCATATAGTGAGTAATGATGAACCTTGAATTTGAATAGGATTTTAGAAGATAGGGGAGAAACTCAGAAAAAGCAAATAGTGATATAGAAAGCACAGATATAAAAATGCAAAGCTTTTTGAGGAGTCAGTGAATAAACACTCATTTGGCTAATAATGATAATAATAATAACAACCTTTTATTGAAGACTTGTTGTATACTATGTATGTTACTTATTTAAAGATTTAATCTTCACACTCACTCTCCATTGAGGCCAAGAGATTATGTATGGGCCAAAGTCTCCTCTAAGGCCTGGGTTCTTTCCACCAGGATTCTCTTAGAAGAACTGAGGATTTGATAGGATAGTATTGGTAGATAAAGGTGGAAAAGTAGAATTGGGTCAAATTACCCAGAAATGCTTTGCATAAATCCAAAGTTGTAGTTTATGATCTGTGATTGGATTCTGAGCAGGAACTAGAATGATAAGGTAATTGATGACAAGATGTAGAATGGTTTAGTGTTAGGGAGACTGGTAGCAAAGAGATCAGTTAGGGGGCCTCTACTATGTTTGAGAGTGAGGTAGATGAGGCTTAATTTGATATTCTGCTTAGGAATTTTTAAGATGATCATATTTTAAGTAATATAATCATCTAGCTTAAAAAGTCATATTTTAATTTTTTTATTATTACAGAAGTGATACATGATTGCAATGGAAGCATTTAGAAAATAGAATTAGTAAGAACAACAAAACAAAACTAGCTCTCAATCTCAGCATGTAGGGCTAAAACTAGTATTAGCATTTTGGCATCTTTCCTGCTTATTCTACCATTCCTTTTCTCATTCTCTTCACTATCAACTGAGCTAGGAAATGCATGACAGGTTGACTTTAAATTCATTTTATTCCATTACAGCAAAATTTTTAGATATAGTTGTAATATAATAAAAGTGGTATAGTATAACCTGAAACTGTAAAACTACTAAAAGAAAACATAATGGAAAAGTCTCCATGAGATTGGTCTAGACAATAATTTTTTAGATGTGCACAAGCAACAAAAGCACAAATAGACAAATGGGATTGCATCAAACTAAAAGCTTCTGTGCAGCAAAGGAAACAATAAAGAGGCAACACTTAGAGTGGAAGAAAATATTTGCAAATTATACATCTAATAAGGGGCTAATATCCAAAATGTATAAGGAACTCAAACACCTCAATAACAAGAAAACCCAATTTTTAAAATGAGCAAAAGACCTGAATAGATATTTCTCAGTAGAAGACATAAAAATGACCAACAGGTTCATGAAAAAATACTCAACATCCTTAATAATTAGGGAAATGAAAATTATAACCACAATGAGATATCACCTCTGGCCAGATGCAGTGGCCCACGCCTAGGTAGGAGGATTGTTTGAGCCTAAGACCAGCCTGGGCACCATAGTGAGACCCTGTGTCTATAAAAAAATTAAAAAAAAAAATCACCACTCCACACCTGTTTGAATGGCTGTTATCAAAATGAGGAAAGATAAGTGTTTGCAAGGGAACTCTTGTACACTGTTGGCTGGAGTGTAACTTAGTACAGCTATTATAGAAAACAGTGTGAAGTGACCAGGCGCGGTGGCTCAAGCCTGTAATCCCAGCACTTTGGGAGGCCAAGGCAGATGGATCACGATGTCAAGAGATCGAGACCATACTGGTCAACATGGTGAAACCCCGTCTCTACTAAAAATACAAAAAATTAGCTGGGCATGGTGGCGCGTGCCTGTAATCCCAGCTACTCAGGAGGCTGAGGCAGGAGAATTGCCTGAACCCAGGAGGCAGAGGTTGTGGTGAGCCAAGATCGCGCCATTGCACTCCAGCCTGGGTAACGAGCGAAACTCCGTCTCAGAAAAAAAAAAAAAAAAAAGAAAAAGAAAACAGTGTGAAGTTTCTCAAAAACCTAAGAATAGAACACTTTATGATCCAGCAATCCCACTTCTGGGGATATATCAGAAGGAACTGAAACCAGTATGTCAAAGAGGTATCTGCACTCCCATGTTCATTACAGCATTATTCACAATAGCCAAGATATGGAATCAACCCAAGTGTCCATCAACCAATGAATTGATAAGATTGTGGTATATATACACAATAGAGTACTATATGGCCTTTAAAAATAACGCAGTACTTGGCTGGGCATGGTGGCTCATGGATATAATCCTAGCACTTGGGGATGCCCAGGTGGGGATATCACTTGAGCCCAGGAGTTTGAGACCAGCCTGGGCAACAAAATGAGGCCCTGTCTCTACAAAAAATTTAATTAAGAAAAAGCAGGAGGCCAGGCAAGGTGGCTCATGCCCGTAATCCCAGCACTTTGGGAGGCCAAGGAGGGTGAATCACCTGAGGTCAGGAGTTCAAGACCAGCCTGGTCAACATGGTGAAACCTCATCTCTAATAAAAATACAAAAATTAGCCAGACGTAGTGGCAGGTGCCTATTATCCCAGCTACTAAGGAGGGCTGAGGCAGGAGAATCGCTTGAACCGGGCAGGTTGTAGTGAGCTGAGCTGAGATTGCACCATTGCACTCCAGCCTGGGCAACAAGAGTGAAACTCTGTCTCAAAAAAAAAAAAAAAAAAAAAAGAAGGAAATACTGTCATTTGGGACAACTTGGTTGAAATGAACCTGCAGGATGATACACTAAATGAAAATGAAATCAGCCAGACACAGAAAGACAAATAACCCATGATCTAATTTTATGTGTGAAATCTAAAAAAGTCAATCTCATAGAAGTAGAGAGTAGAATGGTGGTTACCAGAGGATAGGGCTAAGTGGGGTGGGATGGAGGAGGAAATGGGGAGATGTTGGTCAGAGACACAGTTTCAGTTACTTAGGAGGAATAAATTTCTGAAATCTGTTGCACAGCATAGTGACAATAGTTAATAATAATGTATATTTTTTAAAAATCCAGAAAAAATAGAACTGCTATATGATCCAGCAATGGGAATAAATTTCAAATATCTTACCACAAAAAATGATGTGAGGTAATAGATATGTTAATTAGCTTGATTTAATCATTCTACACTGTATACATTTATGTTTAACCTATTTTTAAAAGTAGTAGTATAGTATGATTAAAAACGAACGCTTTAGGCTGGGTGCAATAGCTCACACCTGTAATCCTAGCACTATGGAAGGCGAAGGTGGACAGATCCCTTGAGCTCACAAGTTCGAGACCAGCCTGGGCAACATGGTGAAACCATGTTTTCCTTTGTATTTTTTGTAGAAAAATGTTTCCTCTACAAAAATACTACAAAAATTAGCTGGGCATTGTGGTGTGTACCTATAGCTGCAGCTGCTTTAGAGGCTGAGTTGGGAGGATGACTTGAGCCTAGGAGGCAGAACTTGCAGTGAGCCGAGATCATACCACTGCACTCCAGCCTGGGTGACAGAACCAGAGCTTATCTCAAAAATAAGTGGGGGAGGGGCTCTAGATTAGGGGTATCTAATCTTTTGGCTTCCCTGGGCTGTATGTGGCCGGTGGGCTGAGGGTTGGACAAGCTTGCTCTAGATTCTAGATCAAACTGTCTGGATTTAAATCCTGGATCTTAGGAAAGGCTCTCTGAGCCTTAGTTTTCCCATGTATAAAATGATGGTAACGACAATAAATATTTTATGGAGTTGTTACTGAAGATTAATTAAATTAGTACATGTAAATCACTTAGAATAGTACCTGGTGTGTGGTAAGTGCTCAGCAAATGTTAGCTGTTATTATTAGTTTCTTTTCCTCTTTTTGCTTATTTCAGTGGCCTATTATAGCCTATCTTTGTTGTTGTTGTTATTAGTTTTTATTTCATAATCATAAACTTAACTTTGCAATCCAGTTAGGCATGGAAGGGAACAAGGAAAACATGGAACCCAAAGGGAACTGCAACAAGAACACAAAGATTCTAGGATACTGCAAGCAAATGGGGTGGAGGGATGCTCTCCTGAACTACAAAAGGAATGGTCTGGTGGTTAAGATAAAATGCAAGTTCAAATTTACTGGAGTTGTCCAGTCTGCAATGGTGATCTTCTTGCTGGTCTTGCCATTCCTGGACCCAAAGAGCTCCATGGCTTCCACAATATTCATGCCTTCTTTCACTTTGCCAAAGACCACATGCTTGCCATCCAACCTGACACATAAACTCTGGAATAATTCTGTGAAAGCAGGAAGTCTTATAACCAAATCCTTTCTCTCCAGTGCTCAGAGCACAAAAGTTTTCTGTTGTCTTTGGAACCTTGTCTGCAAACAGCTTAAAGGAGTCACAGTCCAAGGGCTTGGTGTCAACTGCGATGTTGAACATGGTGGGGTTGACCATGGCTGATAGTACAGGGCTCCCTGCAGCGGCAGCAGTGTCTACAAAGCACCTATCTTTTTAAAATTCGTTTACTCACCAAACACTTGTTTAGTGCCTACTACTGCTTTTAATACATTCAACAGTTTTCTACTAAAGTAGTGCTGTCCAATAGAACTTTCTGCAGTGATGGAAATGTTCTGTATTTCTGCTGAAGCTAGTGCCTACTGTATTCGATAATGCTGGGCTACCTACATCTTTGCCTTTGTTTTGCGATGTACATGTGTTCCAGCCTAGAAACATAATGTTGGGATGAGACCAACATTACCATTCCTATTCCGTATCTCCTTGATGTACTTTCTTAGCTTATCTCCTTTTGGTCCTATTGCTTAGGAATGATCTTCACCTCCACCTTCATCCCCATTAACTTAAAAGTAATATTCTTTGCTGTCAGCTAAGTTTTCTAGTATATTAAAGGTAGCATTCAGTCTATCTTGATCTTCCCAGTAAGCCTACAAATGAGATTATATATATAAAGCCTCTGGCACAAGAACTGTCACACTGCAAATATAATACATGAGAATGATAATTATTGTTAACCACATGGGTTTGTACTCTAATAGTGACCATTTTTGTTCTGCATAAGCCATCTGTCTCAAATATACTGTGGTTTAAAAGCCTGAAGGTGGATTACTTTTTAAAAGATGCTTCTAATTATTTATATCTTTTATGTTTTTATGTCTTCACTTTCACTATATATTTTGAATACAACAAAGGGAAATTATTCTAATCAGTGGCCCAGAGCAAAGTTCTCTTGGCTTTTGTTACCCGGAGGAGTATTAATATAGTAAAAACCTTTATTATACTTCCCTGGGACTCCTTAAATGTCAAACTAACATGACTATGTTTCATTCTCAAAGTTCTTAGAATTTGTATTTTCTAAACGCTTTTTATTGTCTTAGAAATTTGCTGTTAACACGTATGATTTAAATTTTTGGTTACTATTTCTTAGTATGGCTCTTATTTTATTCTCAAGCTGTAAACATTATAAGCTCTCTTTTATAGGTGCAGAAATATGAACCAGAGTTTTCTCCCAAATTGAGATTAGATGTAAATTGGGAAGAATCCATCTCTTGGAATCCTAGGATTACACAGATGTGCCTTCTCCGGTGCTGGCCCCGGGTGGGAGGTTGCTGAGTAGATGAGACTTCTGTTCTCCTCTCGGCTTCATCTAGTCAAAACAGTTCCACTTTTTATCTTTTTTGTATTAAACTTCTGTATAAGAGTTTTGAAGAAAAGATCTCCTGCTTAAAAGAGAGAGAGAGAGAGAGAAATGAAGGAAAGAAAGGAAGAAAGAAGAAAAAGAGTGAATTGAAAATTACTCTGTTAGTGCTTTGGAAAGTCTACTTGGGAAAGAAGACTCTGCATGATCTGCCAGATGGTAGTCATTTAATCCCCTGGTCATGCCTTGGTTCTCTTCTGCCAGAACTATTGTGTGCCCAGCAGGAATGAGCGAGCAGAGAACCTTTGTAGTTCTCTTTTTCTTGATCCCAATCTCCCAGTTTCCCTTTTTCCTTTTATTACCCTTCCTCCTAAGATTTCTATTTGGAAGGAAAAGTATGGGCCTGGTAAGTCATAGAGGTAGTACTTGTATAAATTTTGTTCATGCGTATGTATTCTGTTTATATATGGGCCCAGTTAAGATTGGTTGTTTTACCATCAGTTGCTGAAAGTTATCAGTTAAAAAAAAGAACAATAAAGTACTTTGTTGAGTGCAGGGACTGATTGTCTAGGTCTCTTGTGAATAAAGTTGTTTACGCCAGGAAGTCTTACGCTCAAGATCTGTAACCCAATTCCATGCCCTGCTCACTTCCACTCCCCAATGACCTTTCTGAGGAATTATACACCAGGATTTGTTCTCGTACCTCCCCCCGACCCTGAGACAGGGTCTCACTCTGTCGCTCAGGCCGGAGTACAGTGGCGTGATCTTGGCTCACTGTAACCTCTGCCTCCTGGGCTCAAGCAATCCTCCCACCTCAGCTTCCTGAGTAGCTGGGACTACAGGTGTATGCCACCACACTTGGCTAATTTTGAAATTGTTTTTTTGTAAAGAGAGATCTCACTATATTGGCCAGGCTGGTCTTGAACTCCTGAGCTCAAGCAGTCCTCCCACCTTGGCCTCCCAAAGTGCTGGAATTACATGTTTGGGCCACTGCATGGGCCCCTCTTTTTGTTCTTTATGCCATGAGAAATTTAATATTTCTTTTAGACTCCTCCTTCAATTCACCAGCTATGCCTTCAATTCTCCAAATATTTACTTGGAACTACTGAGTCCCTCCCTGTGCTAGGTAATATGATTAATGCAAGAGAAATAGAGGCTTCTTGTCTCCCAGAGCGTGTCCTTAAGAAGTAAACTATGGCCGGGCACGGTGGCTCACACCTGTAATCCCAGCACTCTGGGAGGCCGAGGTGGGTGGATCACCTGAGGTCTGGAGTTTAAGACCAGCCTGACCAACATGGTGAAACCCCGTCTTTTAAAAAAAAAAAAAAAGTAAACTAGGCCGGGTGCGGTGGCTCATGCCTGTAATTCCAGCACTTTGGGAGGCCGAAGTGGGCTGATCACAAGGTCAGGAGTTCGAGACCAGCCTGGCCAATATGGTGAAACTCCATCTCTACTAAAAATACAAAATTTAGCTGGGCGTGGTGGCACATGCCTGTAGTCCCGGCTACTCAGGAGGCTGAGGCAGAAGAATTGCTTGAATCCAGGAGGCGGGGGTTGCAGTGAGCTGAGATCGCGCCACTCAGAGAGTGAGATTCCATCTCAAAAACAACAACAACAACAAAAACCAAAAGAAGTAAACTGTACTATGTAGGAAATAGACTAGCATTAACTAATGCCATGAGAATATGGCAGGATATTTTCCCTGTCTCAGTTATTAAGATAGGCATCTTTTCTGTTATCTATCCTGAAAAATTCCAGCCATCTTTAGTTATTCCATGTGCTCCTTGCTTCTATTCAGAAGCTGAGCTGTGATTCTAAGTATTCAAAGGCTTTTGCATCTATTTCTTCCTTTATATGTATGCTGTAATTCAGCCTTCTTCACTTTCACCTGGAGTGAATTATTTTCCCTGTCTCTTTGCCCTCTTTTTCACTATTCCTGATACACAGCTCTAGTTGTATAGTTTATTTCTTAAAACTTTTTGTGGCTCACATTGGTTTCAGAATTGAGTCAAAAATCTTTTAGACTGACAGTTAAGGTTCAATCGGTTTTCCAGCCTTTTCTTCCATTATTTCTCTTGTACAATTCAGATGGCTCCACTATTTCCTAATTATATTCTCTAGGACAAGTTATTTTACCTCTGTGCTTTGATTTCCCCTGTTAAATGTGAATGGACCAGATCGTGGTTAGAAATCACATTGAGGCGGGGCATGGTGGCTCACACCTGTAATCCCAGCATTTGGGAGGCTGAGGCAGGAGGATCATTTGAGCCTAGGAGTTCAAGGTTACAGCTGGCTTCTTCCTGCCAGCTGTACAGACAAAAGCAATTCCCTGAGATCATGGCATTGCAGTAGAGAAAGAGTTTAATTGATTCAAGGCCAGCCATGCTGAAGAGGTGGTTATCACTCAAATCAGTCTTCCTGAAGGCCTTCTAGACGTTAGAGTTTTTATGGACAATGGGCAAGGCTGAGGGAATGGGTGCTGCTGTTTGATTAGGGATGAAATTATGGGGGTGTGGAAAAAGTCCTTGTGTACTGAGTGTACTTCTGTGTAGGGCTACAGCAGGAGTCCTCAACCCCCAGGTTATGGACAGGTACCAGTCTGTGGCCTGTTAGGAACTGGGCTGCACAGCAGGAGATGAGCAGGCAAGTGAGCATTGCTGCCTGAGCTCTGCTTCCTGTTGGATCAGTGGTAGCATTAGATTTTCACAGAAGCATGAACCCTGTTGTGAACTGTGCATGCGAGGGATCTTGGTTGTGTACCCCTTAAGTGAATCAAATGCCTTGATGATCTGAGGTGGAACAGTTTCATCCCAAAACCATCCCTCCACCCACCCCTTCCCCAAGTCTGTGGAAAAATTGTCTTCCATAAGACCAGTCCCTGGTGCCAAAAAGATTGGGGAATTCTGGGCTACAGGACCAGTTGAGTGATGAGTCACCAGCCTGGGTGGGGTCTGAAAAAACCTCTCAGAAAACAAGTGTTAGGTTCTATAATAGTGATATTATCTATAGGAGCAATTGGTGAAGTCACAAATCTTGTGATCTCTAGCCACATGACTCCTGAACAGTAAGAGATTGTAGAACTATACCTATATTTTAGCAGAATTCTGGCCCCTCTCATAATCCTAACCTTGTGGCCTTTAATTAGTTTTGCAAAGGTGGCTTAGTTTTGGGAAGGGCTATTAATCATTCTTGCTTTAAGGTTAAACTGTAAACTAAATTCCTCCCAAAGTTAGCTTGGCCTATCCCCAGGAATGACCAAAGACAAACAGCTTGGAGGTCAGAGGCAAGACAGAGTTAACTCTATCAAATTTATCTTTTGCAAAGGTGGTTTCAGTTGTGCCACTGCACCCCAGACTGGGTGATACAGTGCAACCCTGTATGTAATAAATAAATAAATCACATTGAATTTAATGTTGAATAATTTTTAAATGATCATGTTTTTAAAATATCTTAAGGGTAAGTGAATGTGAATGGGGTGGGTGTGTTCCAGAATAAATGGGAGATATTAAAAAAAAATTTTTTTTTTTTGAGGCAGAGTTTCGGTCTTATTGCTCAAGCTGGAGTGCAATGGTGCAATCTTGGCTCACTGCAACTTCTACCTCCCAGGTTCAAGTGATTCTTCTGCCTCAGCCTCCCGAGTAGCTGGGATTACAGGTGCATGCCACCACACTTGGCTAGTTTTTTGTATTTTTAGTAGAAACGGGCTTTCACCATGTTAGCCAGGCTGTTCTTGAATTCATGACCTCAGATGATCTGCCTGCCTAGGCCTTCCAAAGTACTGGGATTACAGGTGTGAGCCACTGTACCTGGCCTAAATTTTTTTTTGTATCTGTTGATGATTGAAAAATAAATAAATAGGGCCGGGTGTAGTGGCTCACGCCTGTAATCCCAGCACTTTGGGAGGCTTAGGTGGGCAGATTACTTGAGGTTGGGAGTTCGAGACCAACATGGAGAAACCCCATCTCTAATTAAAATACAAAATTAGCTGGCTGTGGTGGCAGGCGTCTGTAATCCCAGCTACTCCGGAGGCTGAGGCAGAATTGCTTGAACACCGGAGGTAGTTTGTGGTGAGCCGAGATTGTGCCATTGCACTCCAGCCTGGGCAACAAGAGTGAAACTCCATCTCAAATAAATAAATAAATAAAAATAAAGTGGATCTCTCTGATTTTATCATTGTAATCCTGGTGGGTAACTAGGTGAAAGAATCTTAAGAGAGGTCACAAAGCATCTTTTGTAACACTAGCATATTGGTGACGTGATTTTTTTTTTTTTTTTTTTTTGAGATGGAGTCTCACTCTGTCACCCAGGCTGGAATACAGTGGTACAATCTCTCTGCTCACTGCAACATCCGCCTCCCGAGTTCTCGTGCTTCAGCCTCCCAAGTAGCTAGGATTACAGGCATGTGCCACCACACCCAGCTAATTTTTGTGTTTTTAGTAGAGATAGGGTCTCCACTATGTTGTCCAGGCTGGTGGTCTCAAACTCCTGGCCTCAGATGATCTGCCCACCATGGCCTCCCAAAGTGCTGGGATTACAGGTGTTAGCCACTGCACTTGGCTGAAGATTTTTAATATAAACAATGATTACTAGTTGTTGAGTACCCATTATAGAGCACTATTAATTAATTTTCTGCTGCATTCCATTTCTTCCTTTCCAGACCTCTCCCATCATTCATCTATCACTTGAGCCAAAAACTTACCAGGCATCCTTATTATTTTTCTCTTATACCCTATTTCAAACCATCGATTAGTTCAGCATTATCTTGAAAATATGTCCGGAGTCTATGTGCCACCTCTACATCTGCTGCTCTAGCCCAACCATTCCTAATTGATCTCTTGTTTTCCCTCTTTGCCCCACAATAGCCAGATTGAGTTTTAAGAAGGTAAATCAGATTATGTCATTTCTCTGCTGAATTTCCTAATACAGCTTTTTGTCATTTTTCAAATAAAATTCATACTCTGGGCTTTAACCTATCAAGCCCTAAATGATTTAGCCTACCTGGCTCTGACCATATTTCCAATCATTCTTTCTTTTTTGTTACATCATTCTAACCACACTCACTAACCTTCTTGTTTCTCAGACACTTAAGCTTTTCCCCCAACTTCAGGGCCTTTGTACTTACTTTATTCCAGAATCATATGACATATTTCTTTTGGGATAGCTCCTCCTCAAAGAAATCTTTTTGACTAGTCTAAAATAGACATCGATATCACTATATATATTCTTTTACCATGCTTTGTTACAAATTCTCATTACTTCTGAAAATACTATATTCATTTGTTTGTTTACTTATAGCTTAAAGCCTCCAGTGTTGAGTGAGCTCTCTGAGGGTAGAAGTTTATCTTTTTCACCATTGTATTTGTAGTGCTTATAGTGTAGTATCTCTAGAAGCTGATGCCAATTAGAACCAAACCAGTTTGCATCACAGAAACTTACAAAAGCTCAGGAGCTTAAGGTGGGTGTTAGGCTTGGGCTAAAAATAAGAGGGCTATTGAGTCTTTTAAGGGGTACCTGGGGCTAGAAGTCACCATCCCTATTTCTTGCAACTAATCAATTAAATATCACCCACCCCCATAAGACATGGTTTATTTTTGGAGAAAATTGAACCAAATGTTCATACTAGTGAACATCTGATAGAACATGGGGAAGAATGCAATACTTAAAAGAGGAGATGAGGGGATAGTCTGTATACTTGAATGGTGAGGCTCATAAGACTTGTAGTCACCTTTCATTATCTGACTCACAGGCATGCAACAATCATTCCTATTCTACCCTCAACCCTGCCACTTGCCAGGAAATTGATGAATTTTTTTTTCCCAGAGAAAATGAATATCCCCAAATACAAGAAGACAGATTTTTTTTTTTTTAAAGTGACAACCTTTCTCAGAAGTATTTGGCCTTGGCACTATAATAAAAAAATGAAAAAATTTAAAAAGTAATAACGAAAATATCTTACAATTATCATCCTTTTAGAAGGTTAGAGAAGATACTGCATCCAAGAAACAAGAATAAGATATTATAAAATGTGAATAGAAAACCACAAACATTATTGTTTTTAGAAATTTTAAAATATGATTTAAAAATTCAATAGATGGTTAAGGAGATAAAGTTGAAGAAATCCTGCATTAGTAGGAAAAAATAAAAGAAGATAAGAGAGGAAATATATGAAAATTAAAAGATTAACCTGGGAAGTTTAATTCTGACTGATAAGAAAACATTTTCAAGAACCCAGAGAGCATGAGTCAATGGCCATACCACCTAAGATCTTAGCTAAGATCAAATGAAATGAGGCACATTCAGGGTGGAGCTAAGTGGTATGGCCATAGACTTGTGCTCTTTGAGTTCTCACCATTTACTATGCAGACTAACCCATGGTGCTGGGCCTGGCTAATACCTAGAGCGGGGAATCACAAAGCACATGAGCTTCCAGATTGAAAGGGCCCAGCATAATAAATGAAAAAACAGACACCCAGATCATATCATTATGAAATTTTAGAATATAGGTAATGGAAAGATTCTAAACATTTTCATGGAGGAAAAAAGAAAAAAAAACATGCCATACAAAAAAGCTAGAGCAATGAAACGATGGTTTCTGAGAGAAAATGATTTCCTACTTAGAATCCTATGTCCAGCTCTACTACCAATCAAGCATGAGAGTAGAATGAAGACATTTTTAGATCGGCAAATTGTCAAAAAAAATTGCCTCTCATGAGCCCTTTCTCATGATGCTGTTAGAGGATGTGTCCCTTCAAAACAGGGGAGTAAACAAAATTCTCTAATAAAAATAAAATGGAAGGCTTGAGACCTAAAAGAAGGGTAATGTAAAGGTAATGGGAAGTCCCAGGATGACTGCTGGGCAAGACTAGAGAATAAGCAGTTTTGATTGGATTGAAAGGATTACAAGATTCAGGAGAGATGTTGGGAAGTTGGGGAGTGAGGAAAGAACTTATAGATTTCCTGATGTTTGGCAGGGTGGAAATCCATATTCAGAAGAATTTTACAATTTTGTTGGAGCCTTTGGAAAGAAGTAGCAGTAGGCATGTGTATTAGTCCTTTCTCATGTTGCTAATAAAGACACACCTGAGACTAATTTATAAAGTAAAGAAATTTAATGGACTCACGGTTCCACATGGCTGGGGAGGCCTCATAATCATGGCAAAAGATGAAGGAAGAGCACAGGGATGTCTTACATGGAGGCAGGGCAAGAGAACATGTGCAGAGGAACTCCCCTTTATAAAACCGTCAGATCTCGTGAGACTTACTATCACAAGCACAGCACTGGAGAGACCTGTCCCCATGATTCAATTACCTCCCACCAGGTCCCTCCAAGAATGGGATTTGTGGGAGCTACAATTCAAGATGAGATTTGGTGGGGGACACAGCCAAACCAATATTTTTATTTAAAAAAATAAAAAAATGTTTTATTTAACAGCATGTAATAATTAAGCAAATGAAAAAAAGGGTAAAAAACAAAAAATTATATAAGAAATAAAGTGGAATCATAATATAGTACTTGGCCTAGTAGTGATTATAATCAGTCATAATGTAAATGTTGGCCAGGCACAGTGGCTCACATCTATAATCCTAGCCCTTTGGGAGGCTGAGCCCAGGTGTTTGAGACCAGCCTGGACAGCATAGTGGGACCCTGTCTCAACAAAAGATAAAAAAGAAAAACAAAAGCTCATTGTGGTGGCATGCACCTGTAGTCCTACTTATCCAGGAGGCTGAGGTATAAGGATCTCTTGAGCCTAAGAGTTCAAGGTTACAGTAAGCTGTAATCTTACTGCTGCACTCCAGCCTGAGTGACAGAGCAAGACCCTGTCTCTAAAAAATAACAATAATTTTAATAATGTAAATGCTGAGTCTTGATTTTTTCCCCTGAATGTTGATTTTACCCCAAATTGTTTTAAACAATATTGGAAGGGAAGTATTTAAGAGTGCTAAATCCTCAGTTGCTATACTGTAAAATCAGTAGATAAGGTCAGAAATGGCAGTGTATGTTAGCTAGATGTATGAAGATAAATAGAATAAATAGCTAAAAAGAGTCGAAAGTGGTTCCCTCTGAGGAGGAGATTCAATGTGGTGTTGGCAGGGTAGGGGACTGTTATTTTTTATTATAGGCCTATTTGAAGCTGTATAAGTGTGTAACTTAAGTTACTTAAGGAGGCTATTGCAATCATCTAGATAGACTTGATGGTGACTGGGGCCATATGGTGGTAGTAGAGGTGAAGAGGAGTTGGGTTTTGAATTTTTTTATTTTTAGACAGAGCCTCGCTTTGTCACCCAGGCTGGAGTGCAGTGGTGCAATCATGGGTCAATGCAGCCTCGGCCTCCTGCGCTCAAGTGATCCTCCCACCTCAGCCTTCACAACAGCTGGGACTACAGGCATGTTGATATATCTACATTACATGTGTATCTACATACACACACACACACACACAAATATATATATATATATTTTAGAGATGGGGTTTTACCATGTTGTGCAGATTGGTCTTGAATTCCTGAGCTCAAGTGATCTGCCCACCTCAGCCTCTCAAAGTGTTGGGATTACAGGCATGAGTCATTGCACGTGGCCCTGAATATTTTTTAAAGAAGGAATAGATGTGGGATATTAGCACAAGGGAAGGAGGCACAAAGGACGACTCTTAATTAGGTTTTTTGTTTGTTAATTTTTAAACTTTAAATTTATTTATTTTGTATTTCAAACCCCCATACACGTGTGCAGATTACTTAGGTTTTGACTTGAACAACTGGAAGAATTGAATTGCCAGTACTGTACGGTGGAGACTCTGGGGGAACAGTTCTGGAAATGGGAGATCAGGAGATACTAACTTGGCAGTTGGATAAACAAGTTTAGAATTCAAAGGAGAGACTCAGGAGGGTTGTGCCTCATAGTAATTTAGGGGATCTTGAGCAAATAGTGTAATATCTGTAACCTTAGTTTTCTCATCTGTGAAGTAGGGCATAATAATAGTACTGCTATATCAGCTTGATGAAGAGATTAAATGAGATAGTATATATAAGGAATTGATCACACTACAAAGGCACA
Organism: Callithrix jacchus; assembly: GCF_049354715.1. NCBI lineage: Eukaryota > Metazoa > Chordata > Mammalia > Primates > Cebidae > Callithrix > Callithrix jacchus. Next base: position 82,124,589 of record NC_133508.1, on the reverse strand, counting down.
AACTCTTACCAGTCATTTTTTAGTTGTTATTACTACTGTCACCATAATCTGAAGTATCATATATGGAAGCTGCATAGCTTAAAGTTTAAAAGTTAAAAATCCACTCCCTGACTGCCATTTGCTCATTATGTGCCTTTGTGTGAGTCACTTAATCTTTTTCTTCCTCTCTTTTTTTTGAAAAAAAAAAAAAAGAGAGAAAGAAAAAAAGGGAATGAAGGAGAGGAAGGAAGAGGAAGAGGGAGAGAGAACGGGAGTGTTGCTTTATTCTAAAAATGGGTATTGAAAACTTCTTTTATGTCAATAATTGTGCTTAATAATGGCCAACCAATATTTCATTTAAACCTGTGAGTAGGTGTGATATGGTACTGATAAGTGTATATTCTGGGTATTTAAAGTGGAGAGTTCTATAAATGTTTATTAAGTTTACTTGTTCCGGATCTGAGTTCAAGTCCTGGATATCCTTATTAATTTTCTGTCTCATTGATCTATCTAATATTGATGTTGAAGTCTCCCACTATTATTGTGTGGGAGTCTAAGTCTCTTTATAGGTCTTATGTATCTGGTGTTCCTGTATTGGGTACGTGTATGTTTAGCATCGTTAGCTCTTCTTGTTGCATTGATCCTTTTACCATTATATCTCTGTTGTTTTAAAATCTATTTTATCAGAGGTGAGAATTGCAACTCCTGCTTTTTATTTATTTATTTATTTATTTATTTTTGCTCTCCATTTGGTTGGTAAATCTTTCTCCATCCCTTTGTTTTGAGTCTTTGTGTATCCTTGCATGTGAGCTGGATCTGGATGCAGCATACCGATGGGTTTTGGCTGTATCTTTTGATTGGGGGATTTAGTCGATTTAAATTTAGGATTACTACCATTTGATGTTAGCTGGCTGTTTTTCTTATCTCTAAAATAGAAATAGGCCTAGTGTGGTAGCTCATGCCTGTAATCCTAGTGCTTTGGGAGGCCAAGGCGGGCAGATCACCTGAGGCCAGGAGTTCAAGACCAACCTGGCCAACATAATGAAACCCGTCTCTAATAAAAATACAAATATTAGCCAAGTATGGTGGCACATGTCTATAATCCTGGCTACTTGGGAGGCTCAGGCAGGAGACTCGCTTGAACCCAGGAGGTAGAGTTCACAGTGAGCCGAGATCATGCCACCACACTCCAGCCTGGGTGATAGTGAGATTTCATCTCAAAAATAAATAAATAAATAAATAAAAATAGAATAGAAATATCCTTATCACATATTTTCATAAGGATTAAGTGAGATAAACTCTAAAAGTATTTAGAACAGTGTCTGACATATTCTTAAGATGCTCAGTAAATGTTAGACTTCACCGTCATTGTTCTTCTGTTCCCTTGAAGAAGGGAACATCATATTTATTTCTCTAGCCCCCACTTCATCCCCTTTGCATGGCACTGTACTTAATATATATGTGACAGGCAGTAAAAAAATTTCAAGTATTCTAATACTTATCTGTGGAGAGCACAAATCTTATACATATTAATTGCCTGATATATGCTTATTAGGTTGATGTTTTCTTTCCTGTACACATTTCATTCACTTCAGGAGAGAGAAGAAATAAATCATTGTGAGAGTATTATTTCAGAAGTATGCTCACATAAATTGATGCCTATATTTGTATTTTGTTATTTTGGTGTAAATGTATAAGTAATTTTAGAATAAAGGAGAAATTTGGGAAAGAAAAAGAAACTTTTTCAGGGCTTGGGGAGACAACTTAGATACTTGCGTTCATGTATATTAGTTCTGTTTTGAACTTCCTGTATAAAAAAAAACTTTTTGGCAATATTTAAAGCCACTGTATGTACATGTATTAATAGTTCTGCCTTTGTCAGGAGACTTGGTATTTTTTTTTGCTTGCATGGCAGTTTCGAGCAATGCGATTTAAAGTTTTTGTTAAACTACTTATAAAGTCATTCTTAGTTTGATTTCAGTTTGCTATTCAAGATAGAGGGTATCTGATCTGTTTTCCTCCCAGAAATCTTGGATGTTTTTTTATGTTTTAAACTACTTTAATATTTGTAAGCAAGCAGATCTGACTTTAATTTTTAGATCTTTATATTGCTTCATCCCAAAAAAATAAAATTAGACCATGAGCTTGATTGGTCCTCTTGTTATCATGTGTAGTGCCATGGACATGATCTGATTGCTGAGCAATGTTTGTTCTGCCGTTGGCTGTCTTAAAATTGGACTGTTAAAAACCATAGACAAAAAGGAGAAAGCCAGACTGAACCAGCTCTGCTTAGTGTCACCTGATGTGAGACTGGTGGTTAATGTCTGTTCAGCTGAGTTTTCTTTATGAGTTCTCATATCTAGGACCTAGCACAACCACTTTTCCATGATGTAATACCTCTAAAACATGTTTGAACTGCAGTGAGCCTTACCTGAATATATTACTGCCTTTTTATGGGTTTAGATTCATAGTTCTTTTGGGACTTGAGATCTGAGCCATTGCCCTCTCTTACTATTGTTCTTTTTTCTTTTTCTTTTTTTCCTTCAGCACGGCTCACTGTAGCCTTGACTTCTCAGGCTCAAACCTTCTACTTCAGCCTCCTGAGTAGCTATGACCACAGGCGTGCCCCACACCCAGCTAATTTTTTTGATTTTTAGTAGAGATGAGGTCTCCCTATGTTGCCCAGGCTGATCTTGAATTCTTGGGCTCAAGCAATCTTCCTACCTCAGCCTCCCAAAGTACTAGGATTACAGGTGTGAGCCGCTATGCCTGGCCTTTTTGTTGTTGTTATTGGTGTTTTTTTTTTCTAGTCTAAGTCCAAGAACTGATAGTATCTTTGCATTATTTGGACGTAAAATGCAAAGCAGTTTATTTTGTGCTACATGTTAAAGGTTAGTGGAGTCTGGTAGAGTGTGTTACAGGTCCCTTTCTTCCAAAATGATGGGAGGAAATTAGATAAAAATTCTGGAAAAACATACTTTTAAAAAAAGAATAGGCTGGGCTTGGTGGCTCACGCCTGCAATCCCAGCACTTTGGGAGGCCGAGGCGGTGGATCACTTGAGATCGGGAGTTTGAGACCAGCCTAACCAACATGGAGAAACTCTGTCTCTCCTAAAAATGCAAAATTAGCTGGGTGTGGTGATGCATGCCTGTAATCCCAGGTACTCAGGAGGCTGAGGCAGGAGAATCACTTGAACCTGGGAAGCAGAGGTTGTGGTCAGCTGAGATTAAGCCATTACACTCCAGCCTGGGCAACAAGAGGTAAACCAATTTAAGTAGGTTTCATCAATCTTTATATGCATCTCTGTTTCTTTTTCTTCTTTCCCTTTTTTTTTTTTTTTTAGACAGGGTCTTACTGTTTTGCCCAGGCAGAGAAGTGCAGTGGTATAATCACAGCTCACTATAACCTTGACCTTCTGACTTCAAGTGATCCCCCCGCCTGTCTTCTGAGTAGCTGGGACTACAAGCATACACCACCATGCCTGGCTAATTTAATTTTTTAATTTTTTTAGAGACAGAGTCTTACTGTGTTTCCCAGGCTGATCCTGAACTCCTGGCTTCAAGTGTTCCTCCACCTTGATCTCCCAAAGTGCTGGGATTACCTGTGTGAGTCACTGTACCCGGCCTCTTTTCTTTCTTTCTTTTTTTTTTTAAGTGGTTATTTTCTTAGCAGGGTTTCAGTGTTTTAGATGTAGATCTTTTAGAAAATGTAAGTAACAAAATTATGTCCACATTTTAATATTGTATTATTGATTTATTTAGGCCTCTTAATGTTGTTACCATAACCTTTAGAATCAGACATTTTTCTGGAAAAACCAGTGTGGATCAGAAGAACCCCTTTGATATGGATGCTACTTACTGCTCAACATTGGCAGCAGAACAGCTCATAAAGCAAACCAGCTAGATTTTCATTGGTCATAGATAGGCAGTTCCTTTTTATGAATAAAAAATCAAAGTGGTTTTATTGAACCACTAGCCTTTTTTTCTTACTCATTATCACAGGGCAAAACATAGACTTTGGAGCCAAATATCCAGATTCCAGTACCCTCTTTAACCTTTGTCAAGTCATTTAAATACTCTTAACCTCATTTTCCTAGATGATAAAGTGGGGATAATTTCGTGTGTGTGTGTGTGTGTGTCTGTGTGTGTGTCTGTGTAACTTCCCAGCAACTTTGTTTACAAGTGGGGGTAATACTTTTATAAAGCACCTAGCTCAGTTTCCAGGTATATTGTAGGTAAGCAGTAAGTAATTTCCTTTTTCTTTTCTTTTCTTTTTTTTTTTTTGAGACAAAGTCTAGCTCTGTCATCCAGGCTGGAGTGCAGTGGCACAATCTCTGCTCATTGCAACCTCCACCTCCCAGGTTCAAGTGATTCTCCTGCCTCAGCCTCTCAAGTAGCTGGGATTATAGGCACTCGCCATCATACCCTGCTAAGTTTTGTATTTTTAGTAGAGATGGGGTTTCACTGTGTTGGCCAGGCTGGTCTCGAACTCCTGACCTAGTGATCCATCACATTGGCCTCCCAAAGTGCTGGGATAACAAGTGTGAGCCACAACGCCCAACCAGCAGTAAGTAATTTTCTTGACAGCTTTGATACAGTGGCTACAGAACTGTTCCTACCAGGTGCTGTTATTCAGCCTTGAGGAGGTCCATGAACAGTAGTAATAGTAGTGTCAGGTTTTTTTTTTTTTAATTTTAATTTTAATTTTTTGAGACTGAGTTTTGCTCTTGTTGCCCAGGCTGGAATGCAATGGTGTAATCTCGGCTCACTGCAACCTCTGCCTCCCAGGTTCAAGCGATTTTCCTGCCTCAACCTCCCGAGTAGCTAGGATTACAGGCGGCTACCACCATGCCCAGCTAATTTTTTTTTTTTAAGTGGAGATGATGTTTCACTACATTGGCCAGGTTGGTCTCAAACTCCTGACCCCAGGTGATCTACCTGCCGTGGCATCCCAAAGTGCTGCGATTATAGACATGAGCCACCACGCCTGGCCAGTAGTGTCAGTGTTTTTTAAATCAGAGTAAGGACAGCTAGATGCGTTTTAAACTATACCATACCTCTTCACTTCTTTTTTCACTTATTTTTTGGACAGAGTCTTGCTCTGTTGGCCAGGCTGGATGGAGTGCAGTGGCATGATCTCAGCTAACTGCAACCTCCGCCTCCTGGTTTCAAGCAACAATTGTGCCTCAGTCTCCTGAGTAGCTGGGATGATAGGTGTGTGCCACCACACATGCCTAACTTTTGTATTTTTAGTAGAGATGGGGTTTCACCATGTTGGCCAGGCTGGTCTGGAACTCCTAGCCTCAGGTGATCCACCTGCCTTGGCCTCCCAAAGTGCTGGGATTATAGGCATAAGCCATCATGCCTGGCTCTTCCTTCATTTCTTTGTTTAGGGAATAACGTTTTGAGGGGGGACATTTATGGTTTAATGTTTAACTCTGAGCTTTATGCAGAACTGTGTGTTCAATAAATATTTGACTGAATGTGAATGCCACCAAGGAACATGTTAATGTTATTTTCCATATGCTAGTTTACAAAGAGTCAAAGCCTAAAGCTTGTTTTAGATCTGTGAACATTGTATCACAGGAGAGTGACCCCTACAATTTTATTATGTATCTTTTAGTTTTCTGTGGCTGTTATGACAAATTACCACAAACCTAGTAGCTTAAACAACACACATTTATTTTATCTTACTGTTCTATAAGTCAGAGGTCTGACAAGGGTCTCACTGGGTTAAAATCAAGGTATCAGCAGGGCCTGCATTCTTTTTTCAACTGAAAGTGGCTGTTCGAATTCCTCAGTTCATAGATCCCTTCCATCATCAAACCCAGCAGTGAGTTTTTCTCACATTGGATCACTCTGATATTGACTCTTCTGCCTTCTTGCACCTATGAGGATCTTATGATTACTTTGAAGCCACCTTGGTAGTCCAGGATAATCTCTCTTTAAATTCTTTGACCAGCAACTTTAATTGCATCTGCAATTTTGATTTATTTCCCTTGCCATATAATGTGATGTAGTCACAGGTTCTGGGGATTAGGACATAGACATCTCTGGGGGGCCATTAGTCTGCCTACTTTAGTAACCCATTAGGAAGGCATTTTGGAGCACATCCCCATGTGCTACTATTAATCCATAATTAAATATCAGTAAAATGAAATTTTTCTTTTTATAAAAAATAAGTAAAAGTTTTGATGTTCTTCCCATACTCCAGTGAATAACCTTGCTCATTACCCATTTTGGAGACTGCTGGCTAATAGTAGGTCCTAGAAAAAGTCCTGACTTGGAATAAGAATTTCAACTTTTGGCAGGGTGCAGTGTTTTCATGCCTGTGAAATCCCAGCAATTTGGGAGGCTGAGGTGGGCAGATTGCTTGAACACAGGAGTTCAAGACCAGCCTGGGAAACATAACAAAATCCCATCTCTACAAAAATACAAAAATTAGCTAGGTGTGGTGGTGCGTGCCTATAGTCCCAGCTACTTGGGAGGGCAAGGTGGGAGGATTGCTTAAACCCAGGAGGTGGAGACTGCAGTGAGCCAACATTGTGCCACTGTACTCCAGCCTGGGCAAAAGATGGAGACCTTGTCTCAAAAAAAAAAAAAAAAAAAAAAGAAATTTCAACTTTTATTTAAATTCAGTAAGAATTGAGCACCAACTATGAACAAGGCAATGTTTTAAGTATGTGGAGAGACACAAAACTGCATGGTATATGTTGTCCAGGTGGACTAACTACTGCAGTAAACAATTTAAAATCTCATTGGTTTTTTTTTTTTGAGACGGAGTTTCGCTCTCCTCACCCAGGCTGGAGAGCAATGGCGCGATCTCGGCTCACTGCAACCTCTGCCTCCTGGGTTCAGGCAATTCTCCTGCCTCAGCCTCCTGAGTAGCTGGGACTACAGGCACGCGCCACCATGCCCAGCTAATTTTTTGTATTTTTAGTAGAGACGGGGTTTCACCATGTTGACCAGGATGGTCTCAATCTCTTGACCTCAAGATCTACCCGCCTCGGCCTCCCAAAGTGCTGGGATTACAGGCTTGAGCCACCGCGCCCGGCCAAAATCTCATTGGTTTAAAGGCTTAAAGTCTTATTTTTTAGTCATGTCCCAGTCCAATGCATGTTGGATGGAGATGGAAGGGGAGCTCATTTTTACCTAGAACAGGGCTTCAGATTCCTCCACTGGATCTTCTGTATCTGCTGGCGGATGACGGAAGAAGGTGTAGAACATAGTGTTGAGGTTTTATGGAACAGGCCTAGAAATGACATAATCACTTCTGCCCATATACCATTGGCCAGATCTTAGTGTTACAATCTTAATCAACTGTAATGAACACTGAGAAATGTAATATACTTCAGGAGGAAAGGGGAAGCAATTTGTTGAACGAGTAGCTATTCTCTTCCACACACAGGATCCCTGCCCTCAAAAACCTTTTAATTTAGTGGAAGAGGTAGACATTAGGTAAAACTTGATGTAGAAGGCAGGGCCTAATAAGTGCTCCAATAGAGGTTTATTTTTATGTTTATTATTATTATTTTTTGAAATGGATTCTTGCTCTGTCGCTCAGGCTAGAGTGCAGTGGTGCAGTCTCTACACACTGCAGCCTCTACCTCCTGGGTTCAAGCGATTTTCTCCTGCCTCAACCTCCTGAGTAACTGGGACTACAGGCACACACCACCACACCAGCTAATATTTTTGTATTTTTGGTGGAGACAGGGTTTCACCATGTTTGCCAGGCTAATCTCAAACCCTTGAACTCAAGTGATTCACCCACCTTGAGAAAGATTAATTTGATCAGAAATATTTGAAATTACATCTCTGAGTTTAGACATTCTTGTAACCAACTTCAAAGAGCTATTTTAAGAATTAAATGACAGGCCAGGCACAGTGGCTCTCACCTGTAATCCCAGCACTTTGGGAGGCTGAAACAAAAGAATTGCTTGAGGCCAGGAGTTCGAGACTAATCTGGACAACAGAGGGAAACCCAATCTCTACAAAAAATTTAAAAATTAGTCAATTATAATGGGCTACAAGCATGCCTGTAGTCCCAGCTACTTTGGAGGCCAAGGTGGGAGGATTGTGTGAGCCCATGAGTTCAAGCCTGCAGTAAGCTATGATCATGCCACTGCACTGCAGCCTGACAGAGCGAGACCTTGTCTCTTAAAAAACAAAAAGAGTTAGGTGATTTAATATGTGGACATGTTTGGCACACTAAATGCTATATAAATGCTTGGTGCTATTATTGTTGTTATTTGGAGATGTTCTTGAGCCAAGTTTTTAAGGATTCATAGAACTTTGAAAAATGGATTCCAGGCAGAGACTCATTCTCACAACAGTGTAGAAGTGGGAGGATTCAGGGCATATTTAGAAGTGGGCAAGTTATATGTCTGAAACATATAGAGAATGCAGGTGGGGCTGGTGGCTTCAGAGCCTGTGGGTGGTACTGGCAGGTCCAGGTTCGAAAAATAAAAATTTTATAAAATGTAAGATAAAAAGAAAAGAGAGATAATGCAAGTGAACGTAATAGGAGATAAAGCAGGAGAGTTTGGATCAGATCATTCAGACCTTTGAATAACTTGGTCAGGAATTTGGACTTTAATTGGGAGCTGTAAGCCGCCACAAAAGCTTTTTGAGTAGCAAACAGTTTCTCACGGGAAGAGATTGTGTCTTGCTCATCTTTATATACTTTTAATAACTATATGGCGAGGTAATCGCGGTGGCTCATGCCTGTAATCCCAGCACTTTGGGAGGCCGAGGTGGGTGGATCACGAGGTCAAGAGATCGAGACCATCCTGGTCAACATGGTGAAACCCCATCTCTACTAAAAATACAAAAAATTAGCTGGGCATGGTGGCACATGCCTGTAATCCCAGCTACTCAGGAGACTGAGGCAGGAGAATTGCCTGATCCCAGGAGGCGGAGGTTGCGGTGAGCTGAGATCTCGACATTGTACTCCAGCCTGGGTAATGAGCGAAACTCCATCTCAAAAAAAAAAAAAACAAAAAAACAAAACACAGACTCTGTAACCAACTGTTTAGGTTTGACTTCCAGCTCTGCCTTTTATTAGCTGTATAACTTGGGGCAAGTTTCTTAATCTCTGTGCCTCAGTTTCTTTATTTATATGATTGGGATAATAAAAGTACTACTTCAAGTTGGGTTATTGTGAGGATTACATGATTTAATATAAGGTAAACTGCTCAGAACAATGCCTACATAGTCAGTGTTCATTAAGAGTTAGCTGATACCAGGTCAGGTGTGGTAGCTCACACCTGTAATCCCAGCTTTTTGGGAGGCCAAGACGGGGGTGGATCACCTGAGGTCAGGAGTTTGAGACCAGCCTGGCCAACAAGGCAAAATCCTATCTCTACTAAAAATACAAAAATTAGCTGGGTGTGGTGGCAGGTGCCTGTAATCCCAGCTACTCGGGAGGCTGAGGCAAGATAATCGCTCAAACCTGGGAAGCAAAGGTTGCAGAGAGCCGAGATGGCACCACTGCACTCCAGCCTGGCGGCAGAGTGAGACTGTTTCTAAAAAAAAAAAAAGTTATCTGATACCATCATGATTATTATCATTACTAGTGCCTGGCACATATTAGGCACACAAAAAATTTTGAGTTGTGTTTTAAATTTACCCAGTGAGGGCTGGGTGCGGTGGCCCACACCTGTAACCCCAGCACTTTGGGAGGCCAAGGTGGGCGGATCACCTGAGATCAGGATTTCAAGACCAGCCTGGCCAACGTGGTTAAACTCTGTCTTTACTAAAAATACAAAAAAATTAGCTGGGTGTGGGGGCACACGCCTGTAATCCTAGCTACTTGGGAGGGTGGAGCAGGAGAATCACTTGAACCTGGGAGGCGAGATAGCGCCACTGTACTCTAGCCTGGGTGAGAGAGCGAGACTCCATCTCAAAAAATAAAAATAATTTTACCCAGTGAGAATCATTTGAGCCCAGGAGTTTGAGGCTGCAGCGAGCTACGATGGTGCCACTGCTCTTCAGCCTAGTTGACAGAGCTAGATCTTGCCTCAAAAACAAAAATAAAAACACAAGAACATAATTTACCTGGCAAGTGTTTTTTATTTATTTTTAATCTCCTTCAGAGAAAGACTAACAGGTGCTTACATATTGCCATGTGCCAGGCAACGGAATGACATCTTGTTAAGAAACTTGTGGTCTAGTAAAAAAGATATAAGGCATGTGATCAAACATTGTTAAAGGTTGGAAATGATGATGCTATAGGAAAGTGGTATAGGCTGGGCATGGTGGCTCACACCTACAATCCTATCATGTTTGGGAGCATGAGGCAGAAGGATTGTTTGAACCCAGGAGTTCAAGGTTACAGTGAACTGTGATTGCACCACTGCACTCCAAGGAGTGTACCACTGCACTTCTTGAGATAAGGTTTTACTCCTGGGTGACAGAGTGAGACCTTGTCTCAAAAAAAAAAAGGGGAGTGTAAATGGGTGCCCTGGTAGTTCAAGAACGTGGGAAGGAAGTATTTTCTTTGAGGATAAGTAGAATCTAACTACAGTCATGCACTGCATAAGATGTTTTGGTCAACAACAAACCACATACATGATGGTAGTTCTATGAGATTATACCATATTTTTACTGTACCTTTTCTATGTTTAGATACACAAATACTTACCATTGTGTTGCAGTTGCCTACAGTATTCAGTACAGTAATATGCTGTATAGGCTTGTAGCCTAGGATTAATAGACTATACCATATAGCCAAGAGTATTGTAGGCTATACTATCCAGGTTTGTCTAAGTACACTCTGTGGTTACACAACCACAAAATCACCTAAGAATGCATTTCTTAGAATGTATCCCCATCATTAAGTGAGGTATGTGGAAATGAAGAGATGGATATTTTAGGTAGTGGGAACAGCCTGAGAAAAGGCAAAGGTGTGGAAAAGCTTAATAATGATACTTTTGGGGGAATGGAAAATCATTCTATAGAAGACTCTAGTCTCTAGACAAAGTCTAGTTTACCAGTAGTATCAGAGTTAAGAATTAGTTTCCTGTTGGGGCTGGGTACAGTGGCTCATGCCTGTAATCCTAGCACTTTGGGAGGCCGAAATGGGCGGATCACTTGAGGGCAGGAGTTCAAGACCAGCCTGGCCAACATGGCGAAACCCTGTCTCTACTAAAAATACAAAAATTAGCCAGCTGTGGTGACAGGTGCCTGTAATCCCAGCTACTCAGGAGGCCGAGGCAGTAGAATCGCTTGAACCCAGGAGGCAGAGGATGCAGTGAGCCGAGATCAAGCCATTGCACTATAGCTTGGACAACAGAGTGAGGCTCTGTCTCAAAAAAAAAAGAGTTTCCTGTTGGTCTTACTATCTTTAGAATGGTGATAAACTGTCCTTTGTTTAGACAAGGCCTTGCTACTCAGTACATGTAGCCAGTCCATAGACCAAGTGACATCAGTATCACCTGGGAGTTTAGAAATTCAGATTCTTAGGCCCCACCCCTGACCTACAGAATGTGAGTCTGCATTTTGATAAGATCCCTCATGGATTTGTTTTCACAGTGGTCTAAAGTACAAAAGCAATCCTCAGCCTAGCATGCTGGCTCACTTTGGAGGCCAAGGCAGGAGGATCACTTGAGGCCAGGAGTTTGAGACCAGCCTGGTCAACAAAGTGAGACTCTGTCTCCACCAAAAAAAAAAAAAAAAAGCCAGCTGTGGTGGTATGTGTCTGTAGTCCCAGTTACTCCTGAGGCTGAGACAGGAGACTCAATCGTGCCCAGGAGGTTGAGGCGCAGTGAGCTTATGATCACACTATTGCACTGTGCCACTGCACTCCAGCCTGGGCAACAGAGCAGACCTTGTCTCAAAAAAAAAAAAAAAAATGGCCAGGCACGGTGGCTCACATCTGTAATCCCAGCACTTTGGGAGGCCAAGGCAGGTGGATCATGAGGTCAGGAGTTTGAGACCAGCCTGATCAACATGGTGAAACCCCCGTCTTTACTAAAAATATAAAAATTAGCCGGGCATGGTTGCTGTGTCTGTAATCCCAGCTACTCAGGAGGCTGAGGCAGGAGAATTGCTTGAACCTGGTTGGTGAGGTTGTGGTGAGCCAAGGTTGAGCCACTGTACTCCAGCCTGGGTGACAGTCCAAGACTCCATCTCAAAAAAAAAAAGCAACCCTCCTTCTCAACATGAATCTGTATGTCATATGAAACTAAAAATAAAAGTTGAGTAATCACTGACTTTCAAAGTACGTGCATTAAGGAAGCACCCCCTTCCTGAGTTAAGTAATTTTAGCTGGTATGATTTGGGGTGGGGTGTAGGGATAGGGGAATAAAAATCATTCAGAATATAATTGTTAAGGTCTTGTCTTATACCAAAAATGATTTGAGGCTTTATTTAGATTTTTATATAGTTAGCAATAAAAACCAGTGAAAACTTACTGTTGATATTACATGCTTTTCTAGGCACATGTCACTTCCCTGTCAAAGATGAGTAATATTTCCCCTTTATAGTATATTCTGTTTATAACATTTAGCGTGATTAACTCTGTTCAAGCTCTTTTTTTTGTTTTGAGACGGGGTCTTGCTCTGTCGCGCAGGCTGGAGTGCAGTGGTGCGATATCGGCTCACTGTAACCTTAGTGAGACAGATTTTTGTGCCTGCCACCACATCTGGCTAAGTTTTGAATTTTTAGTAGAAATGGGATTTCACCATATTGGCCAGGCTGGTCTTGAACTCCTGACCTTGTGATCTACCTGCCTTGGCCTCCCAAAGGCTCAGGGATTACAGGTGTGAGTACACTGTAATCACACAGTGATTACAGGCACTGGGCCACTCTTTTTTCAATATAAAGCTAATGCATGTCTCAGCTTGCCAGCTCCGTGACACCATTTTGGATGTGGTGGTGGTGGTGGATTTCTATGTTAGGAATAAGGTGGGAGAGGTCAAGGAATAAGAGGTCAAGCAGTAAAGTTGCACATACAAGTAGAGTTGTGTGACATAACTCTGATATGGTTATGTGAGTAGAGGGTGAGAAGAAAGCAGACAGAAAACTGTCATGTGAACCCAGTGCCTGCGTGGATGTCCTATCTGTGATACCTCTGTAGATGACGTGGTCAAAATGATGGTGGGCCTGGGAGGAAGCAAAGCAAGGGTGTGTCACATCCAAACCAGGTCTTTACAGCTTTTAGAAAACCCATGATTTTAGAATGTAGCCATTGTTTTTCTAGTAGAACCGTATTGCCTTACTTTTTGATAAATATTTGATTAAAGAAAATCAAATACCTCTTGGTTTTGCTGCCTTGTACGTGCTTCTAATGTCCTTTCTTGTAAAATGAGTTTACATTGTGAAATTAATTTGGTGGTTATTGCTTCACAATGTAAAATGAGTTTACATTGTGAAGTTAATTTTGTGGTTATTGCTTCTTCATTCAATAAATGTGTTTTGCAACTGTGTACAAAACATTTTGTGTCAGACATTGTATATAGAAACAAATGAGACAAGATCTATACTCCTAAAAGCTTCGGCTCAGCATGGTGGCTCACACCTGTAATCCTAGCACTTTGGGAGGCTGAGGTGGGAGGATCACTTAAGCCCAGGAGTTTGAGGCGAGCCTGGGCAATATAGCAAGACCCTATCTCTACAAAAGTTTCTTTAAAAAAATATTGAAATAGACTAGGTACAGTGGCTCGTGCCTATATTCCCAGTACTTTGGGAGGCCGAGGCAAGCAGATCACCTGAGGTCAGGAGTTCAAGACCAGCCTGGCCAACATGGTGAAACCTTGTCTCTACTAAAAACACAAAAATGAGCTGGGTGTGGTGGTGGGCGCCTGTAATCCCAGCTACTTGGGAGGCTGAGGCAGGAGAATTGCTTGAACCTGGGTTACAGTGAGGCAAGATTGCACCACTGCACTCCAGCCTGGGTGACAGAGCAAGACTGCCTCAAAAAAAAAATTTTTTTTTTTAAATAAATAAAAACCTTATGTTCCAGTATGGGGAAGGAGTCAGACATGGTAAAAGAAGAATTGCAAGAATAGTTAATATTTTTTAGTGCTTATTACATTCCAGGAGCCCAAGTTACCTCATTTCATCTTCAAAATAACCATATGGGTTAGGCAATATTAATATTTCCCTTTTGCATGTGAAGAAACTGAAATGCAGAGAGGTCATCAATAAGTGATAGAGGCAGGATTCAAATCAAAGCAGTCTAACTCTACATCTAGATCACTTCACTTAATACTAATTAGCAGTCATTCAAAGTAGGGTGAAAAGTGCTAGTTATACTGTGGGAAGTAAGGAGAGACAAAAGGGGAGAGAGAAGGGATTAATGCTAAGGGCATCTGGGAGATCCTTTATAGAGAAGATGAAATTTTAACTGATCTTGGAGGGATGATTTTCAGTAAATATAGTATTTCCATTCAAGGAAGGAACTTCTACCAAGTTTCCAAGTCATAAAAATCATTCATGCCATTCAGTAAATCTTTACTGAGAACTATCTTTTTTTTTTTTTTTTTTTTTTTTGAGACAGTTTCGCTCTTGTTACCCAGGCTGGAGTGCAGTGGTGCCATCTTGGCTCACCGCAACCTCCGCCTCCTGGGTTCGGGCAATTCGCCTACCTCAGCCTCCTGAGAACTATCTTACTGTGTGCCAGACACTATACTAGGTAGTAGAAATGCAGAGGTAAATAAAGCTCTGAATCTTCCATAGTGAGAAAAGTTACAAGAGTGATGTGGGACCAGTGCAGAAGGTTTGCTTGACCCAAGGAGTTCAAGACCAGCCTGGACAACAGCAAGACTCCAGCTCTATTTAAAAAATTAGCTAGGTGTGGCAGTGCGTGCCTATAGTCCCAGCTACTCAGGAGGCTGAGGTGAGAGGATCATGTGAGCCAGTGAGGTTGAGGTTGCATGAGCTACGATCACACTATTGTACTCCAACCTGGACAATAAAGCAAGACCCTGTCCAAAAAAAAAAAAAAAAAAACTAAAAAACTCGCAAAGGACTGATGTGGGAATAAGGCAGATTAAAATGAAATTAGGAATGAGTGGAAGTTAAAGAAATGTAGATAGAGGCTGGGTGCAATGGCTCATGTCTGTAAGCTCAGCACTTTAGGAGGCTAAGGCGGGAGGATTGCTTGAGGCCAGGAGTTCCTGACTAGCCTAGGTGACATAATGAGACCCTATTGCTACACAAGTAATAGTAAGGGCTTGGCATGATGGCTCTGCCTGTAATTCCAGCACTTTGGGAGGCTGAGCTAGGTGGATCACGAGGTCAAGAGTTCAAGACCAGCCTGACCAACATGGTGAAACCCTGTCTCTACTAAAACTACAAAAAAAATTAGCCGAGCATGGTGGCACGAGCCTGTAATCCCAGCCACTTGTGAGGCTGAGGCAGGAGAATCACTTGAACCTGGGAGGCGGAGGTTGCAGTGAGCTGCACTCCAGCCTGGGCGACAGAGTGAGACTCTGTCTCAAAAAAAAAATAATAATAATATAAAAATTATCTGGGTGTAGTGGTGCACATCTATAGTCCTAGCTGCTCAGGAGGCTAAGGTGGGAGGATTGCTTGAGCCCAGGACTTCAAGGTTGCAATGAGCAGTGATCACACCACTGCACTCCAGTCTTAGGCAACAAGTAAGAAATGTAGAAACATAGAAAATGTAACCTATTCTTAAAGTTTGGTAACAAATAAAAAGAGTGAATTAGGTTTATATTTTAGGGAGGGGGCAAGGGAAGATTTTTATTTTTATTTATTTATTTACTTATTTTTGAGGCGGAGTTTCGCTCTTGTTACCCAGGCTGGAGTGCAATGGTGCAATCTTGGCTCACCGCAACCTCCAGCTCCTGGGTTCACGCAATTCTCCTGCCTCAGCCTACTGAGTAGCTGGGACCACAGGCATGCTACCATGCCTGGCTAATTTTTGTATTTTTTGTATAAAAATACAATTATTGGCCCAGCACGGTGACTCATGCCTGTAATCCCAGCACTTCGGGAGGCCGAGGTGGGTGGATCACCTGAGGTCAGGAGTTCAAGACCAACCTGGCCATCATGGTGAAACCCCATCTTAAAAAAAAAAAAAAGAAAAGAAAAAAAAAACCAATTATTATTTTGTATTTTTTGTAAAGATCATATTTCACTATATTTCCCAGGTTGGTCTCCATCTCCTGGGCTCAAGAGGTCTGCCCACCTTGACAAGTTTCAGGTCTCCCTATATTGCCCAGGGTAGTCGAACTCTCGGATTCAAGCAATCCTCCTGCCTTGGCCACTCAAAGTATTGGGATTATATGCATGAGCCACTGTGCCCAGTCTCTTCCTCCTCTTATAAATCTACCAGACTCATTCCTGCAATAATCCATTAATCCATGAATGGATTAGGCAGAGCCTTCATGACCCAATCATCTCTTAAAAGTCATACCTCTCAATACTGCCACATTGAGAATTAAGTTTCACTATGAGTTTTGGAGGGAGCAAACATTCAAACCATAGTAGTCGGCAGACTTTTTCTATAAAGTGCTAGATAGTAAATATTTTAGTCATTTACAAGTCATACAGTCTCTGTCACAACTATTCAACTCTACCATTGTAACATCAAAGACAATACTATAGCTATGTTCTAATAAAATTTAATTTATAAAAGCAGGTGGTTGGCCATAGTTAGCCAACTCCTGCTGGTATCCATCATAGTTTGGAAAACCTTAAGGAGGAAATGTAGCTTATCATATTTTACTTTAACTCTTTTTGTTATAGTGGGATAATGGGAATAGAATTATTCCTAGGCAGGGATATCAATTAATCTCAGAGAAACAGTCTTTCTAAAAGAGGCTGACAAGAAATAGCAGTTCATGTATCGAATTTAACCACATTCTGCATAATTTATCTTTTTATTATAATTTCCCTCCAACATAATGATTCTAGAATGAAAGTTTTTATTCACTCTCTGTCTTTAATACTTTCAAAATAGCCATTCAATAAATAATTGTTTAATAAATTAATGGCACACTCTCATAATTCCAGTGATTGGGGAGTTGTATGAGCATTTAGAGAAAAATGGCCTATCTTACTTTATTTTTAGAGACAGAGTTTTGCTTCCGTTGCCCAGGCTAGAGTACAGTGGCATGATCTTGGCTCACTGCAACCTCCACCTCCTGGGTCAAGTGATTTTCCTGCCTCAGCCTCTCAAGTAGCTGGGACCATAGGCGCCTGCCACCACGCCTGGCTAACTTTTGTATTTTTACTAGAGACAGGGTTTCACCATATTGGCCAGGCTGGTCTGGAACTCCTGACCTCAGATGGTCCGTCCACCTCATCCTCCCAAAGTGTTAGGATTACAGGCATGAGCCACTGCGCCTGGCCAAAGTGACCTATTGTAGAGACACCTATACAAATACAGCTCTCCTAAATCTATTGTCTTGTCATTTACCTAGCCCAGATTTTTCCTACTTCAGGTCAACTTGTTCACTTCTACTCATCTACTCAACTGAAGTTTCTGATATTGACTAAAACTCTCAGATGTTCTATCTGTACACCTTACAGATACTGTGCCCTGTTGGCCAGAAATAGTTTCAGCATTGGAGATTCAGTCCTTCCTACTCTATGTTGCTTACGTCCATTGTTTGTTAGACCTACCCCACTTCCTCCCAACTTCTCCTTCCTGTATTAGGTGGTGAGTTTCATAGTGAAGAAACTAACAGATGAATGAAGTCAAATGTACCACTTTTACAAAGCAGGGAGTGGAGTAGGAAAAAGGGTTGGGGAATGCAGAGAAAAGTGGATATATGTGGAAACCAGCTTTTATCCAGGCATCTGTGACCAAGTTTGATTCTTACCTGGTCCACTTCTAAGTTATAATAGCGATAATTGCTTACCATTTTTGAACTCTTCTTATATACTAGTCACCGTGCTATGCACTTTACATTTATTATTCATTCAATCTTTCCAAAAACCTTATGTTGTGGACACTATTATCCCCATTTTACAAAGAGGGCGGCCAGGCGTGATGGCTCTCGCCTGTAATCCCAGCACTTTGGGAGGCCGAGGCGGGCAGATCACGAGGTCAGGAGTTTGAGACCAGCCTGGTCAACATGGTGAAACCCGGTCTCTACTAAAAATACAAAAAATTAGCCAGGCGTGGTGGCATGCACCTGTAGTCCCAGCTACTCAGGAGGCTGAGGCAAGAGAATTGCTTAAACCTGGGAGGCAGAGGTTGCAGTGAGCCAAGATCCCACCATTGCACTCCAGCCTGGCAACAAAGCAAGACTCCGTCTTGAGAGAAAAAGCAGAAGGCTAAAAACAAACAACAACAACAACAACAACAACAACAAAAAAACAAAGAGGGCAACTATTGCTTGCTAATGAAAAAGTGGAGGTAGGACTTGAACCCAACTCTCTAATTTCAGAGTCCTTTTAACTACTCTACTATTTCACTTCCCACCTCTTTCTAAGCCAGGGGTAAGTTTCAACTAGTCTTTGGAGTCTGTGCCCAGCTTTTAATACTACCTGGATCTTTTCTTAGATTCTTTCCATTCTCAAATTTCTGTCAAGTCTCTGGATGAATTTACAGAAAACTAGCAGTCCGGAAACCAACCCTTGGAGAAACTCTCATATTTCCACATTAGTTGAAATATGGAAGCAGCATGCCTTACAAACTCTGCTGTGATATTACAGCCAACCAGGCATTCTTCCTACTTTGTTTCTTCTCACTCAGCAATTTTTTTTTTTTTTTTTTTGGTGGGGGAGGAAGGCAGGAAGGAAGGGAATAAGGACGGTAGGGAGGAAGGAAGGGATGAAGGAAGGAAGGAAGGGAGGAAGCGGGGAGGGAGGGAGGGAAGAGAAGAAAGGAAATCAAGCAATGAAAGAGACATTGCCGACCTGGATCTAGAGGTTTACAAGTTGATTTCTTTTTTTTTTGAGAGAAGGAAAGAAAAAAATATATAAGTAAAGGAGAGGAAGAAAGAGGAAGAGAAAGAGGGAGAGTAAATGGAAATATTGCTTTATTTTGAAAAAAATTGGGTATTAATAATGGCCAATCAATGTTTCATTTAAACTAATGGGTAGGTGTGATGTGGTATTGACAAGAATGTATATTTTGTGTATTTGAAGTGGAGAGCTCTATAAATATTTATTAAGTTTACTTGTTCTGGATCTGAGTTCGAGTCCTTGATATCCTTATTAATTTTCTGTCTCATTGAATCTAAGTCTCTTATCTGGGTGTTAGGATCGTTAGCTCTTGTTGTTGCATTGATCCTTTTACCACTATATCTTTGTTGCTTTAAAATCTATTTATTCCGATACAAGAATTGCAACTCCTGCTTTTTATTTATTTATTATTTATTTTTGCTCTCCATTTGGTTGGTAAATCTTTCTCCATCCCTTTGTTTTGAGTCTTTGTGTATCCTTGCATGTGAAACAGGTCTGGATGTAACATGCCGTTGGGTTTTGGCTGTGTCTTTTGATTGGGAATTCAGTCAATTTAAATTTAGGGTTACTGCCATTTGATGTTGACTGGCTGTTTTATCCACTTGTTGGTGTAAATTCTTCTTTATGTTGGTGCTCTTTACTTTTTGGTGTATTTTTAGAAAGGCTAATACTGGTTGTTTCTTTCTGTGTGTAATGCTTCTTTCAGAAGCTCTTGTAAAGCAGGCCTGGTGGTAATAAAATGTCTGAGTTCTTGCTTGTTCATAAAAGATTTTATTTTTCCTTCAGTTGTGAAGCTTAATTTGGCTGGATATGAAATTCTGGGCTGAAGGTTCTGTTCTTTGAGGATGTTGAATATTGGCCCCCACTCTCTTCTGGCCTGTAGAGTTTCTGCCGAGAGATCTGCTGTAAGTCTGATAGGCTTGCCTTTGTGGGTAACATGACCTTTCTCTCTGGCTGCCCTTAGTATCCTCTCCTTGGTTTCAACCCTGGTGAATCTAACGATGATGTGCCTTGGGGTTGCTCTTCTTGAGGAATATCTTTGTGGTGTTCTCTGTATTACCTGGGGTTGAATGTTGACCTGCTTTGCTAGTTTAGGAAAATTTTCCTGAATAATATCCTGAAGGGTATTTTCCAGCTTGGATTCATTCTCTCCGTCACATTCAGGTACACCTATCAAACGTAAATTTGGTCTTTTCACATAGTCTCACATTTCTTGGAGACTTTGCTCATTCCTTTTTATCCTTTTTTCTCTAATCTTTTCTTCACGTTTTATTTCATTAAGTTGGACTTTGACCTCTGATATCCCTTCTTCTGCTTGAACAATTCGAGTGTTTAAACCTGTGCATACTTCTCGGAGTTCCTGTATTGTATTCTTCAGTTCCATTAATTCACTCATACTCCTCTCTAAGTTGTCTATTCTCAATAGGATTTCATCAAACCTTTTTTCAAAGTTCCTAGTTTGTTTACGTTGGGCTACAACATGGTCTTTTAACTCACCGAAGTTTGTTATTATCCATTCCTTGAAGAGTGATTCTGTCATCAGGAGGCGCTCGTTCTCCATCAAGCCTTGTTCCATTGTTGATGTGGAACTGTGATCATCTTTAGAGGGAGAGGCGTTCTGACTTTGAGTATTCTCAGCTTTTTTACGCTGGTTTCTTCCCGTCATTGTAAATTTATCCTCCTGTCGTCTTTGAAATTAGCAACTTTCAGATTAGGTCTCTTGAGTGGACGTCCAGGTTGTTAGTTCCCAGGGCCAGAGCAGCAGCTTTACAACTGATGGTGCTTTTCTGCCCAGGATTCTCCTGTCGGGCTTCCTTCTTGTTTCCGTAGTAGGTGACTCTGCCTTCCCGGGGCTCGGTCAGAAGGGGAACTGGTCCCGTTCACTCTGCGCCGAGCGCTGCCGCGTAGAGGTGCCGGCGGAACCACTGCGCCGACCACGAGAGTCGCGCTGGCGACTCGTGTGTTTCCACCACTGGGGGATCTTCTGCTCCATGAGCGATCAGACTTTGTCTGAAAGTGTGGCGTCCTCTAGTTCTCCGTGCCTTCCCTGAGAGCTGCAATCCCGGGATCTTAGCGATCGGCCATCTTGGATCGTTCCCCCAGCCTCACTCAGCAATTATTTACTGAATTTGCTTACTCTCTGTTTACTAGGTACTGTTAGGTTCTGTGAACACAGGGAAGAAGAGGACATAGACTCTGTATTCATGGAAATTTGAGGGTCTCTTCTAACACAGTCACTGCTGTGCCTTGCACTCTGCTTGTAGTCAGTCTCTTCCCATTCCTTTGCTCTTCCAAAATAGAACTTACTTGGGACTTGTGTTTCGTTTTATTTTAAGATGAGGTTTCAACGTATTGGTCAGGCTGGTCTTGAACTCCTGACCTCAGGTGATCCACCTGCCTTGGCCTCCAAAGTGCTTGGATTACAGGCGTGAGCCACCATGCCCAGCGGAACTTGTGTATTGTTAGTGCCTTTAAGGCATTTATCTTCTCCTACTTTATGATCATCATCAGTCATAGTCATTCATTTGTGGTTTTTATTTAAAAATAATTTATGTATATAAATATAACCTGTTGGTTGAGAAAAACTTGAAGTATCACTGAAGTGTGTAAACTAAAAAGAAGTTGGTGACTTGTGTGTGTGTGTGAGCATGTAGACAGGTAATGGCAGAGGTGAAACCAGCACCAAGTTTACTTACTCCCAATTGGGGCTTTTTCCATTATACCATGCTATTTTCTTTTTTTTTTTTTTTTTGAGACTGAGTTTTAGCTCTTGTTACCCAGGCTGGAGTGCAATGGCGAGATCTTGGCTCACCGCAACCTCCGCCTCCTGGGCTCAGGCAATTCTCCTGCCTCAGCCTCCTGAGTAGCTGGGATTACAGGCATGTGCCACCATGCCCAGCTAATTTTTTGTATTTTTAGTAGAGATGGGGTTTCACCATGTTGACCAGGATGGTCTTGATCTCTTGACCTCGAGATCCACCCGCCTTGGCCTCCCAAAGTGCTGGGATTACAGGCGTGAGCCACTGCGCCCAGCCTATACCATGCTGTTTTCGAGACTTCCTACTGTCCCTCTTCCACCATGGCTTTTTACCATTAGGTCTTGCTATAACCAGATACTTCATGGTAAATTTAGAAATTTATCAGTCTGACATCTTAATCAAGATTAAAGAGTCTAATGCCAAATCTTATGCAAAGAAATGAGAATGATATAATGGACCCTGGGGACCTAGGGGGAAAGGTTGGGAGGGGGATGAGGGATAAAAAACTACATATGGAGTACAGTGTAGAGTGCTCAGGTGACAGGTGTACCAAAATCCCAGAAATCACCACTAAACTTATCCACATAACAAAACACCACCTATACCCCCAAAACTCTTGAGATACATTTTTTTTTAAAAAAAGATTAAGAGTCTACAGGGTTGTACAGATCCCAGGGGACTTCATAGGTTGTTTCTTTTTTTCTTTTTGAGATGCAGTCTCCCTCTGTCACCCAGGCTGGAGTGGTATGATCTTGGCTGACTGCAATCTCTGCCTTCCAGGTTCAAGAGTTTCTCCTGCCTCAGTTTCCTGAGTAGCTGGGACTACAGGCATGTGCCACCATGCCTGGCTAATTCTGTATTTTTAATAGAGAAGGGGATTTGCCGTGTTGACCAGGATGTTCTTGAACTCTTGACCTCAGGTGATCTGCACATCTCTGCCTCTCAAAGTGCTGGGAGTACAGATGTAAGCCACCATGCCCCACCCCACAGCTTGTTTCTAATGCATGGATAACTAACTTAATTTCTCTATATGACATTTATGTTTGTGTCCTTTTCACTTGTAAAATAATTTTGTTTTGTTCTTTAGGTTCATGGGTGTGTGTGTTCATCAAGGACAACTGCATGCACTTACAGAGGTAAGATGTCAGTAAGTGTTGAAGTAACTTATTTGCCTTAGTTTCAGCATTTATAATTTCATAGTAAGTGTTGTTTGCATATGTAAACAAAATGCTCGTGCATTTATATTTATGCAAAAATGGCAATGTTAATAATGCTTTCTTCTGTTGCCTTGGAACAATGGCAGGATTTCTTAATATTCTTGTATTGCCTCATAATACTTGGTGAATATTCTGAGCATATATATTATTAAAGTATTAAATTGGCTCTTACTGCCTAGATATGATTCCCTCTAAAACCAAGGCAACACTTGACTACAAACTCTCTATGGCAACAAATTACCAGACCACCTGGTAATGTTTGGTGTTCTGATCCAGGATTCCACAGTCCTTGCTGTGGTTTTCCTCTTTGGTCTTATTATTTGTTGGAATCAGTTTACATCTTCATTCCCATTTAATTTCCAGCCTGCGCTAGGCAGATAAATATGTGGTAGTCATTATTCATCCTTTGAGGATCAGAGAAACTCTCTTGAGAGCAACTTCAGGTGCCAAGTTGTCAGCTTCAGACCTTGCTTGGGTGCTCCTTGGAAGCACAGATTACTGGAATTTTCTAAGTTTAATAGGTTCATATAGGGCCTATTATATCTGTATTTTTAAAAGCTCCCCAGATTATTTCATGAGCATCTAAGATTGGAGACTATGTTCTAGTTTCTTTTCACATTCCTCCTTGAGAAGCAATTACCAAAGTACAAAGTGAAGAAACTTAGGAAGGAAGATTGTTTAACAGAATTTGCAAGAATGTTGGTTTTCTACTGGCTTGGTGTCTATTAGTCCTTTATATCTTATGGAAGAGGGTCCCATGTGCCTCACTCTGTCTCTTTTCTCAGTTACTGAAGGCACTAGAATGTGGGATGTGTGCAGCTATGCCCTGCCTCTTAAATGGAAAGCCAAAGAAGGCAGAATTGTGAAGAGGTTAAGAGTATGGCCTCTGAAGTCTTGATTGCAAAGGTCTGAATCTCTCTGCATCTCTCAGTTTCCATCTGTATAATGGGAATAATAGTAATAATTAATAATACCCTGTCTCTACTAAAAATACAAAAATTAGCCAGGCATGGTGGTACATGCCTGTAATCCCAGCTACTCAGGAGGCTGAGGCAGGAGAATTGCTTGAACCTTGGAGGTGGAGATTGTTGCAGTGAGCCGAGATTGTTGCAGTGAGCCAAGATTGTGCCACTGCACTCCAGCCTGGGTGACAAAGCAAGACTCCATCTCAAAATAATAATGATAATAATAATAATAATAATACCTGTCCCAGGGAGTATAGATAGAGAAGATGACCAAGAGCTGAGCCCTAGAGTATTTAAATTTTTAATGTCTAGGGAAGGCAGGGTGCTATGGCTTACACCTGTAATTCCAGTGCTTTGGGAGGTTGAGGTGAGAGGGTTGCCTGAGACTAGGATTTTGAGACCAGCCTAGGCAACTTAGTGAGACTGTCTCTACAAAAAATTAAAATAAAAATAATCTGGGTGTGATGGAATGCACCTATAGTTGTAGTTATTGAGGAGGCTAAGGCAAGAGGATCACTCAAGCCCAGGAGTTTGAGGCTACAGAGAGCCGTGATTATGTCACTGCACTCTAGCCTGGGCAACAGAGTGAGACCCTGTCTCCAAATAGATAGATAGATGGATGGATGAAAGAAAGTCTGGGGAGAAGGGCAGACTGAGAAGGAGCAGTTAGTGAGGTAGAAAGAAAACCAGGAGAGCACATTGGCCTGGAATGGAAAGGAAGGAGTTCAAGGAAGGAGTATTAATTGTGGCAAATGCTGTTGATATCATGCTGACCTCACAAGGATGTTGTGAAGATGAAATATAAAATATGGCTGGGTGCGGTGGCTCACGTCTATAATTCTAGCACTCTGGGGGCTGCGGTGGGTGTATCACCTGAGGTCAGGAGTTCAAGACCAGCCTGGCCATCATGGTGAAACCTCATCTTTAAAAAAAAAAATATATATATATATATATATTTAGTATAATGCCTGGCATATAGAAATTATTCAATACATGTTAACTCTTTGAACTTGTATTAACAATGACTAGTCCCTCATCTGATCTCTGAGTTGTTAATATTTTTCATTTTGTACTTAGTCCTATACTTCTCTTAGTGTCATTAGACTTTTTCCTGGTAAAGCAGCAGTAAAAATAATTTAAAAAAAAAATTAGACCTTTTACTGAAGTATAACATATGAGAAAAAATGTACATATGAAATATACATATCAAAATATACAGCTCACTAAATTTTTACAAATGAACACACCCATAACCAGCACTCCAGATCAAGAAACATTTCCCATGTATTTCTATTCTTGGAATTGAGTCTATAAATTCTTCAAAGATAAAGTTCTCCCCTTCCTTCTACCCACCAGAGTTCTGACGCTAATAAGCATAGAAATATTTGTTGCATTCCCTGCGTATGTGATTGTTCTCTGAAATGTAAATTCATTGAAAGGGCTGGTGTGTTAGTTTTGCTGATAAAGAAGAACATCCTTTAAAATCTTAACACAGGTTAAGTTACATATTTTAAAGCAGGATATGGTGGCAATGACAGTAATAAGTGATCATAATGGAATATTCTCTTGGCCATGTTGTACTTAATCTGCTGCTTATTAGCTTGTTTTTAGCCATTTACAACATACAGTGTGTGCTTTATGAAAGAGTATTTATTGCCAGTCTTTCCAGTACCATTAATTAGATTTTGACATAGCTTATGATATTAGTAATTTTTAATGTGATATTAATAGACTGATAGTGATAAAGCCCAAATAGCCAAATGCTTTTGGTTATTTTTAGAAGGGGATCAGCAAAGGCCTTGATGGCATAGGTCTTTGGAGACTTCTAGGTTTAATTACCTTATAATTTACCTTGGAAGCACAACTATTGGTTCCACTAAGGATCATAAAAAATAAATTATTAATATCTAGCACAGCCCTTGAAACTTAGATGACAGTCCGTAAATACTTGTCAGATGGTGGAATTTTTGTCTTCCAAAGTGATATGAGTACCATTCATCATTTCTCTTTATATTTATTTGTCAATCATTACAGTAGGCAAGCATAGCACTCATTATTAGGAAGAATATTTCTCATATACATTAGTGATCTGCACTTTTCTGGACTTGAACCATTTCCATGAGTCTTCCTTGTAATTATAGACATTAATTGAACTTGGAATAGTCAGACACTTACGTTTTTATTTTGTTTTTGTTTTTAAACTACCTGTAGTTAGGATAGAGTCAAGTTTTTTTTGTTTTTTTTTTTTTTTTCTTTTTGAGACAGAGTTTCGCTCTTATTGCCCAGGCTGGAGTGCAGTGCCCCTATCTCGGCTCACCACAACCTTCGCCTCCTGGGTTCAAGCGATTCTCCTGCCTCAGCCTCCTGAGTAGCTGGGATTACAGGCATGCATCACCATGCCTGGCTAATTTTGTATTTTTAGTAGAGATAGGGTTTCGCCATGTTAGTCAGGCTGATTTCCAACTCCTGAGTTCAGGTGATCCACCTGCCTCAGCCTCCCAAAGTGCTGGAATTACAGGTATAAGCCACCTTGCCCAGCCAGCTGACTCACGTTTTTAAGCAAACTAGTATTTGTTAGAGTGAAAGCATAGGCCAGCATGGTGGTTCACTCCTGTAATCCCAACACTTCAAGAGGCCAAGGTGGGCAGATCACTAGAGCTCAGGAATTTGAGACCAGCTTGGGCAACATGGCAAAAGACTGTCTCTACAAAAAATGCAAAAATTAGTCAGGTGTAATGGCATGCACCTGTAGTCCCAGCTACTGGAGAGGCTGAGGTAGGAGGATCACCTGAGCCCAGGAGGTTGAGGCTACAGTAAGCCATAATTGCACCACTGTATTCTAGCCTTAGTGACAGAACAAGACCCTGTCTCAAAAAATATATAGTGAAGCCGGGCGCGGTGGCTCAAGCCTGTAATCCCAGCACTTTGGGAGGCCGAGGCGGGTGGATCACGAGGTCAAGAGATTGAGACCATCCTGGTCAACATGGTGAAACCCCGTCTCTACTAAAAATACAAAAAAATTAGCTGGGCATGTTGGCGTGTGCTTGTAATCCCAACTACTCAGGAGGCTAGGCAGGAGAATTGCCTGAACCCAGGAGGTGGAGGTTGCAGTGAGCCAAGATCGCACCATTGCACTCCAGCCTGGGTAACAAGAGTGAAACTCTGTCTCAAAAAAAAAAAAAAAAAAAAAAAAAAAAATATATATATATATATATATATATATATAGTGAAAACAGTTTGGTGAAAGGTTACATGAAACCTTTTAAATTTAATTAGTTGAAATAAGAATCTGTACTGAGGCTGAATGCAGTGGCTCATACCTATAATACCAACACTTTGGGGAGGTCAAGGCAGAAGGATTGCTTGAGGTCATGATTTTGAAACCAGCCTTGGCAATATATTAAGACCCTGACTCTACAAAAAAATTTAAAAATTAGCCAGATGTGTTGACACACACCTATAGTCTCAGCTACTTGGGAGGCTAAGACAGGATGATTGCTTGAGCCCAGGAAGTTGAAGGTTGAGGCTGCAATTAGGCATTATTATACCCCTGCACTCCAGCCTGGGCAACAAAGAGAGACCTCTTAAAAAAAAAAAAACGGCAATATCATACTGACTGGGCAAAAACTAGAAGTATTCCCTTTGAAATCTGGCACTAGACAAGGATGCCCTCTCTCACCACTCCTATTCAATATAGTACTGGAAGTTCTAGCCAGAGCAATCAGGCAAGAAAAATAAATAAAGGGTATTCAAATAGGAAAGGAGGAAGCCAAATTGTCTCTATTTGCAGACAACATGATAGTCTATCTAGAAGACCCCATCGTCTCAGCCCAAAAACTCCTGAAACTGATAAGCAACTTCAGCAAAGTCTCAGGATATAAAATGAATGTGCAAAAATCACAAGCATTCATCTACACCAATAACAGACTTAAAGAGAGCCAAATCAAGAACGAACTGCCATTCACAACTGCTACAAAGAGAATAAAATACCTAGAAATACAACTTACAAGGAACATAAGGGACCTCTTCAAGGAAAACTACAAATCACTGCTCAACGAAATAAGAGAGGACACAAACAGATGGAGGAACATTCCATGTTCATGGTTAGGAAGAATCAATATCATGAAAATGGCCATACTGTCCAAAGTAATTTACAGACTCAACGCTATCCCCATCAAGCTACCATTGACTTTCTTCCCAGAACTGGAAAAAACCACCTTGAACTTCATATGGAACCAAAAGAGAGCCCGCATAGCCAAGTCAATTCTAAGCAAAAAGAAGTGAAGTCCAGCAGGAGGCATCACACTACTGGACTTCAAACTATACTACAGGGCTACAGTAATCAAAACAGCATGGTACTGGTACCAAAACAGAGATATGGACCAATGGAACAGAACAGAGGCATCGGAGGCAACACAACCTATCTACAACCATACAATCTTTGATAAACCTGACAAAAACGAGCAATGGGGAAAGGACTCCCTATTTAATAAATGGTGTTGGGAAAACTGGCTAGCCATGTGCAGAAAGCAGAAACTGGACCCCTTCCTGACACCTTACACTAAAATTAACTCCAGATGGATTAAAGACTTAAACATAAGACCTGGCACCATAAAATCCCTAGAAGAAAATCTAGGCAAAACCATTCAGGACATAGGCATAGGCAAGGACTTCATGACCAAAACACCAAAAGCACTGGCAACAAAAGCCAAAATAGACAAATGGGACCTAATCAAACTCCACAGCTTCTGCACGGCAAAAGAAACAGTCACTAGAGTGAATCGGCAACCAACAGAATGGGAAAAAATTTTTGCAGTTTACCCATCTGACAAAGGGCTGATATCCAGAATTTACAAAGAACTCAAACAGATTTACAGGAAAAAACCAAACAAGCCCATTCAAAAATGGGCAAAGGATATGAACAGACACTTTACAAAATAAGACATACATGAGGCCAACAAACATATGAAAAAATGCTCATCATCACTGGTCATTAGAGAGATGCAAATCAAAACCACATTGAGATATCACCTCACGCCAATTAGAATGGCGATCATTAAAAAATCTGGAGGCAACAGATGCTGGAGAGGATGTGAAGAAATAAGAACACTTCCACACTGCTGGTGGGAGTGTAAATTAGTTCACCCATTGTGGAAGACAGTGTGGCGATTCCTCAAGGACCTAGAAATAGAAATTCCATTTGACCCAGCAATCCCATTACTGGGTATATATCCAAAGGACTATAAATCGGTGTACTATAAGGACACATGCACACGAATGTTCATTGCAGCACTGTTTACAATAGCAAAGACCTGGAACCAACCCAAATGCCCATCAATGATAGACTGGACTGGGAAAATGCGGCACATATACACCATGGAATATTATGCAGCAATCAAAAATGATGAGTTTGTGTCCTTTGTAGGGACATGGATGAATCTGGAGAACATCATTCTCAGCAAACTGACACAAGAACAGAAAATGAAATACCGCATATTCTCACTCATAGGCGGGTGATGAACAATGAGAACACATGGACACAGGGAAGTGAGCACTACACACTGGGGTCTATTGGGGGGAATAGGGGAGGGACAGCGGGAGGAGAGCTGGGGAGGGATAGCATCGGGAGAAACGCTAAATGTGGGTGAAGGGGAGGAAGGCAGCAAAACACACTGCCACGTGTGTACCTATGCAACTATCTTGCATGTTCTGCACATGTACCCCAAAACCTAAAATGCAATAAAAATAAATAAATTAATTAATTAATTAAAAAAAAGAATAGGAATATAACATAAGTATGTCTTTGACTCACAAGAGCTAACCTTGTATTTCACTTAGTCACAAGTATCAGGGAAGTGTAAAGCTTTGTTTTTTTTACACAGAAAATATAACTCTGAATTATATTTGGTTAACTATTGCCATCCAGCCACAAAAGCATAAAATAAACATTTATTTCTCATACATTTCCAGGGTTAGCTGAACTGAGCGGGGCTAGATTGAGCAGTTGTGCTGATCTAACTTAGGCTCACTCATGCAGCTGCAGGTCAGCTGGTGGTCTGCTGTAGTCTGGGACTTGCTGGGGCAGCTTTGCTCTAGCTCATCCCCTTTCTGGGGCCAGTGGGCTAGACTGGATTGGTCCTTTTTAAAATGATACCAGAATTGCAAGAATATGCCAATCCATTTGCACAACTACTTTTCATGACTCTCCTTATGTTCAAGTTTGCTTGGCCAACATCCCATTGGACAAAGCAAGTCACATGCTTGAGTCAAGGGGTAGGAAATATGCTCTGCCCTTATCAGGAGTGTCCTGCAAATTCAGTAGGAGGCTAAGAATTGGAACCCTTGACAGTTGCCCATGCCCTATAAATATCCCACTCAGCAAATCGTAAGTATTTGTGTTTTCTGCCCCATTTGAAGGTAAAGAATTTCTCTAATTTCTTAAACCGTAACAACGATTAAATATTAAACTCCCACTATGAGCAGAATGCTATGGTTGGTACTTTATATTAACTATAATTTTCACAATGCTGTAATCCTGTTTCTTCCATTTTGTAGATGAGAAAACTAAAGCTTAGAGAAATTAAGTTACTTCCCCAAAGTAGGATTGGATCCAGGTTCATCTGACTTCAAATTTCTATTACAACATGCTATGCTTAATTGATTTTTATATTTCCCATACTGCTAAGCACAGGATCTTATATGTGTAGCCTGCATAGTATTTGTAGAATTCAATTCTGACTCACTTTTTGTGTATTCTGTGTTATTTGGAAAAGATACTGGTCATTGGATATATTAGGATGTGTTTGGGAGCAAGTGATAGAAAATAGTTAAATGGGCCTTAAACAACAAAAGGACTTACATAACTGGAATTTTAGCAGTTTATTAGATTAAGTATTAATATAATTCAGTGGTTAAAGTGATGCTGTCCAGAGCCTTATTCTTTCTCTTTGCTCTGTCTTCATGTTGTCAACTGCATCCTAAAATAAAGATGTCTGTCATTCATAATCAAAAAGTAGCTGCCAAAAACTTACATGGTATACGTTTTTTCTTGCATATGCAAGATTCGTGGGAGATTGGGATAGAGAGGAAAGAGAGAGAAACAACGAGAGAAGAGAAAAGAGATGCCTCTGGAGAGATTGTGTGTCATCTCAAAGTACTTTTTCCTTTTAATGTTGTTAAGAAAGGCACAGGGAAGGAAATATCCTCATGGTCAAGCAGTTTGGGAACCTGATAGCGAAGAGCCTCTCAGTAGCTAGAAGATTGGGGAACTGGGTATATGGCTGTGGAGAGGGATCTCAAATGACAGTACTCTCCGATCAGGGGAGACAGCAAATGAATTGTTTGGTGAGAAGGATATTTTAGGGGTTCTCTCTTGCCTTTTCTGCCATGAAGAAAACTATCCAGCCAGGTGTGGTGGCTCACACCTGTAATCCCAGCACTTTGGGAGGAAGAGGTGGGTAAATCATTTGAGGCCAGGAGTTTGAAACCAGCCTGGCCAGCATGGCAAAACTCCCTCTCTACAAAAAAATACAAAAATTAGCCAGGTGTGGGTAGGGTATGCCTGTGGTCCCAGCTACTCAGGAGGCTTGAGTACTGTGGTCCCAGCTACTCAGAATTGCTTGAACCCAGGAGGTGGAGGTTGCAGTGAGCCGAGAGCATGCCACTATGCTCTAGCCTGGGCAACAAAGTGAGACTCTGTTTCAAAAAAAGAAAAGAAAAGACAAGAAAAGAAACTGTTCTTTTTTTTTCTTCTGTGGCAATGAGAACCACTCAGCCAGTTCTTCAGTTGCAGATTATTCCTTGGCCTAGTTGAGGTGATTCAGTCTTTTTACAACAGAACTGCCTCAGTCAAGCATATGTTTAGTACTGAAAGAAATGCTTTTAGCTAAAGGCTGTTGGAGAGAGTTTTTTATTCATGTAGCTCTGATCCTCATGTCACTCACTATTCTCACCCAACCATACACCTTCTTTCTTTATTAAAGAGTAGTAGTTACTTTGGAAATTTCTTGTTTATGTGGGTTGATATGTATTGCTTCTGAGTTGGTTTTGTCAGACTTATAAGAAGGCATATATAATTAGACAGCTTACAATGAAAGGAAACTCCATGGGTTCAGTGACCAAACTCATGCATTATTTATAAAAATGGGCAAACCAAGGCATGTGCAGTGGCTCACACCTGTGATCTCAGCACTTTGGGAAGTTGAAATAGGGGGATTATATGAGGCCAGGAGTTCAAGACCAGCCTGGGCAACATAGTAAGACCTTATCTCTAGAAAAAACTTAAAAATTAGCCAGGCATTACAGTTTGTGCCTGTGGTCCCAGCTACTCAGGAGGCTGAGGCAGGAGGATTGCTTGAGTCCAGGAGGGCAAGGCTTTAATGAGCTAGGATTCTGCCACTGCACCCTAGCCTGGGCAACAGAGTGAGACCCCGTCTCAGAAAAAAATAGGAAGAAAGAAAGAAAGAAAGAAAGGAAAAATGAGCAAGGGAGACCTTGATTCCAGTTTTTTTGGTATACTATGATATGTGATATTGTTATTAATTGTGCCTGCTTCTTATTTTTTTGTGTGTTTCAGGACAGAATATTTTTCTAGCCTTATTTACCTTGAGCCCGAAGCGAAGTTGCCTGGTGCCCTGCCTTGGGTTAACTTTGGCAGCAAAGACATACCTATCTTCAAAGTTTGGGGCTGGCAGCTGTTACTACCACATGGTAGTTAGGAGGACATACCAGAGGTACTAACAGTGATTGTGTCTGTGATTCAGGTTTTCCTAAAGGACAGTGAGGGAAAATGACAAAGAGGTAAATTAGAAAATATAAGGGAAGAAAGAGATTCACTTGATACACACCACTTTGAATGAATCTACTATGGGCTAGGTACTTTGCTAGGCTCTGGGTTTAGGATAAAAAGACACCTGTTTCCATGATCTATTGTTACACAAAAAACTACCCCAAAACTTAGTGGCTGTTAAATTTTATTTTGCTTGTGATTTTGTAGGTCAGGTATGCAGAAGGGCATTGCTGGATTTTTGATCCATATGTGTCAGCTGCAGTGACTGAGCTGGCAAATCCATTTCCAAGATGACTTCTTCATTTGTATGTCTGGTGCCATGGTACTCCTTGGCTCTTCCTTTTTTCCACATGATGTCTCATTTTCTAGATTATCTCCATATGGTTTAGGCTTCCCACAGCATGGTGATCTCAGGATAGTCAGGCTTTTCATGCAGTGACTGGTGAGTGGTACAAACCACCCAAGTGGAAGCTGCAAGACTTCTATGACCTACCTTGCAAGTTCCAGAATGTCCCTTAAGCTGCATTCTGTTGGTCAAGCAAGTCATTAAGGCCAGCTTTATTTAAAGGGGAGGGGAATTAGACTCCCATCTCTCAATGACCATCTTTATTCCACTGCAGTGTCTTTCCTGAACTCAATGGTTAATGACTGGGATAATGAGAAAATTCTTACTGTGCCCTTCCTTAGAAACTACTTTAAAAAATTTGTTATCCCATGCTGTTAACTCTCAGATCTCTCTGTATATTAATAGTTGTTATTCATTATGGTTCATATTCTGTTTTTCTAGTCAGTTATTCTGCTAGTGTTTGCAGTACAGCTTAGTGTGGTTACCCTCCCCAAAGTGGCTATCCATTCCAACCTTCATTTCTTTTCATTTCTGTTTTTTTTGAGATGGAGTTTTACTCTGTCACCCAGGCTGGAGTGCAGTGGCACCATCTCAGCTCACTGCAACCTCCACCTCCCAGGTTCAAGCGATTCTCCTGCCTCAGTCTGCAAGTGGCTGAGACTACAGGTGGGCACCACCATGCCCTGCTAATATTTGTATTTTTAGTAGAGATGGGGTTTCACCATACTGGCCAGGCTGGTCTCGAACTTCAGGTGACCTCGTGATCCACCTGCCTCAGCCTCTCAAAGTGTTGGGATTATAGGCGTGAGCCACTACATCCGACTTTTATCATTCCTCTTATTAGAATCCTTGTTCTCTCATTAGAATCCTTTGTTTTTTGGGATTAGTTTTGACTTTTTCTCATCACTTGAATATAATCAGTCCCCAATCTTATCCTATTTTTGTCTTTGTCATATCTTTCTGATTATTCTTCTTTCTCTTCATTCCAAAACCATAATATTATTCCATGCCTCAATTCCTACAAATATTTTTTTTTCTTAAGAGACAAGGTCTTAAAAAAAAAAAAGACAAAAAAAAAAGAGAGACAAGATCTTGCTTCTCTGTCACCCAAGATGGAATACAGTGGCACCATCATAGCTCACTACAGCCTCAAACCCTTGGGCTCAAGTGATCCTCCTGTGTCAGCTTCCCCATTAGCTGGAACTACAGATGCATGCCACCACACCCAGTTAATTTTTAAGTTTTTTCTTTTTTTGGAGAGATTGAGTCTCACTATATTGCCCAGGCTGGTCTCGAACTCCTTACCTTAAGGGATCCTCCCACCTGGGCCTGCCAAAGTGCTGGGATTACAGGTGTGAACTCCCACACCTGACCTCTTTTCTTCATTTCAACATTTTCTTCTACTATCTGAATAATCTTCATCAAGCACAATTAATAATGTGTTGCTTCTGTCTAAAAAATTCTGTTTCATATTCGAAACTCTCTCTAATCTGGTTTCATAATGGGAATCCTTCCTTTAGTTACATGGGTTTTTTTGCTCTCTTTTATACATTCTGGCTTTAGGTATCCCTTCTAGGACTAGGAATGTCCTTATCTCTCTTCTCTCTCTCACTCTTCGAGCTGTGTGAAATCCCAGGTTCTCTAATGGAACTCAGTCTCCTAGATAGGGCCTATAATAATACCCTATGTGTCTGGGCCCATAGTATATGCTTAGTGTGTAAACCCAGTTCTAAGAAAGCTGAATTAGCCCTAGTAAAAAGAGCCAGAAATCAAAAATAGGGTGAAGGTTGGGCACAGTGGCTATAATCCTAGCACTTTGGGAGGCCAAGGTGAGTGGATCACTTGAGGTCAGGAGTTCAAGACCAGCCTAGCTAACATGGTGAAACCCCATCTCTACTAAAAATACAAAAAATTAGCTGGGCACGGTGGCACGTGCCTGTAATCCCAGCTACTCAGGAGGCTGAGGGAGGAGAATTGCCTGAACCCAGGAGGTGGAGGTTGCGGTGAGCCGAGATCGCGCCATTGCACTCCAGCCTGGGTGAAAAGAGCAAAACTCTGTCTCAAAAAAAAAAAAAAAAAAATAGCCATGGTGGCGAGCGCCTCTAATCCTAGCTACTCAAGAGGCAGAGGCAGGAGAATCACTTCAAGCCCAGAGGTGGAGGCTGCAGAGCCAAGATTGCACCACTACACTCTAGCTTGGGTGACAGAGTGAGACCATGTCTCAAAAAAAAAAAGTATGAAATGTCACATCTCAAATCCTTTCATAATTAGAAGTTTATTTCACTTAAACTTCTACCTGCAAAAAGTATTTCTACAAATACAGTTTGACATATACTTTACTTTTGGAAAAAGTAACTTTAATTTTTTTGCTTTGCTCATTTAGTAATAAAAAACTCTCAAATTGTGGTACATGTTTTCTGTTCTTATTTTTAGTAACTCTCTGTGACATTTGAGAAACAAGAATTTGAGGTTGGCAAGCTAGCCCACAAATAATGGAAGAGTTTATTTAGTTTACTTTATCCTTAAAGCAGTTTTTCTCTGACTTGCTTGCTTGCTTTTGGCTCATTTATTCATCCAAAAGATATTTATTTGGCTCCTACCATGTCTGGCACTATTCCAGGTACTAGAAATTCAATAATGAACAAATGAAAATCCCTGTCCTCATGGCATTTACATTTTAATTTTTTTTAAGTTTAACTTTATTTTTTTTTTATTTTTGGTAGTGACAAGGGTCTTGCTATGTTGCCCAGGCTGATCTTGAACTCCTGGGCTCAAGTGATCTTCCCACCTTGGCCTCCCAAAGCATTGGGACTGCAGGCATGAGCCATTGTACCCAGCTGGAATTTATGTTTTAATCAGCAGGGGATGGGCAGAGGAGTTAAACTAAACAAGAAAACAAATTGTAATATATATGATATTAAGTGCTAAGTGGTTTATAATTTTCAACAAGTAGACAGGGAAGGCCTCACAAAAGAGGCTAAAATGTAAGGTGAAGGAACTAGCTGTGTGGCTATGAAAGTGTTCTAGGTGGCTGGAATAGCATGTGCAAAGGCATGGAGGCAGAAGTGTGCCTTGTCTGGTTGAATAACTCCAAGGAGGGTAATGTGACTGCAGTGGAGAGCATGAAGAGAACAGAAATAGATGGGGTCAGAGAGGAAGCACCTGCTATATTAGAGAGTCTCATATATACCATTGTAAGAACTTTAGATTTTACTCAGGATGAATTGTGAAGTCTTTGGAGGTTTTTGTGACTTATACTTTAGTGGGCTCATTCTGGCTTCTGTTTGGTGAATGACTGAAAAAAGAGAAAGGGTGAAAGAAAGCAGGAAAACCAGTTAAAGAGACTGTTACAATAAAGTCTGTGCAATAAATAAAGACTGCAAAAAAGGTGAGAGTTCATGGTAATGGACCAGAATGATAGCAGTGGAGCCGAGAATTCTGGATCCATTTTGAAAATAGAAGAAAAACAAACAAATAGGCATTCCTGATGCATTTGCTGTTGGGTATGAGAGGATGAAAGAAGTCAAGGATAACTCTGAGGTTTTTGGCTTGAACACCTAAAGAATAGCGTTGCCTTTAATGCAGATGGGGAAGACTGTAGGAGGTACACAGTGAGAGATGATCAAGAGATCATTTTTGAGCAGGTTAAGTTTGAGATGTTTATTGAACATTTGAGTTGAGATATCTTCATTGAGTATTGGTGTCTAAAGGAGTACTCTGAGTGATGATACCTTCCTTGTTCATATCCTGTTTATTGAAATACTTTTCATTAGAGAATATTTCATTGATTTGGAAGGAGGCATTTTCAATTGTTGTATTATCTCCTGAGTAAAAAAAAATAAAAAATCATTAAGTGATTTTTCATACTAAATGTTTTCTATGTGCCAGGGTCTGCTAAGCTTTTTTCCTTGCCTCTCAATATTTAATTAGCTCACAATCATATGAAATAGATGATATTTTTCCCATTTTACAGATGAGAAATCTGAGGCTCAGAAAGAGATTAATTTAGCTAAGGTCTCTTAGCTGAGCTAGAATTTAAATCAAGTTTTGGCTGACTGTAATCCTGTGCTTACTAGACTTTGAGCTTCTTGGGCTTGGCTGTTATTCACTGCTGAATTGTCGGTAACCGGAGCATAAAGGCATGCAATAAATATTTGCTGGGTAAATGAAAAATGGATAAATGAAAACTGCTTCCTAACGCTTGAGCTTTTAACAGTTAAACTGTTAGCTGCAAAGATATCTGCCTCTTTCAAGGTTATTTCGGCCATCCATTTGATGAATCTTTTTACAGCTTTGGTAGTATGAGGACAGCAGAAGGATTTGGAAAGTTCTTCAGAGGATTTCTAGCTAATCTTTCTCCTAATCCCCTCATGATTG
Organism: Callithrix jacchus; assembly: GCF_049354715.1. NCBI lineage: Eukaryota > Metazoa > Chordata > Mammalia > Primates > Cebidae > Callithrix > Callithrix jacchus. Next base: position 82,087,273 of record NC_133508.1, on the reverse strand, counting down.
TTAAAGTAGTGTGACAGTTGAATTTGCAGAGTTCTTTTTGAGTTTAGACTAGATGTGCTTCTAATAGATTTGCCAAGTATAATTTTCCTAACTTGATAAGTGGTATCATTTCCAGGAGTTGGTTCTATGTTGGCTCCTGGGAGCTGTTCCAACTTTGGAATCAGTAGCAAGTAGGACCATGGAAGGAGGGTCTCCCAATATACCTCTCACACATTGCTACTACTCAGGTGTATTTCTGCATTCTTGCACCTGATACATAATCACTGTCTGCACTTTCTATGTTTACTTTCTCTTTCACTTCATGTGGTCTTTTCTTGTTATCCTGGTCACCATTATTTGCTTAGATCAGTGTTTCCTGAATCAATTATAGGCATTTATTTCCTTACTTGCTCGTGTTAGCTCATTTCAATGCAATTGCTTATGTCTATTTCTTACTTAATAATTTTTAAGCAGGTACAGTGTCAAAGGCCAGTTTAGTGAACTTCAAAAAACAAGAAACTATTCTATGATAGTGGCAGAATGATTGTCTAAAATCTTCTGTAATCCTAGGCACAAGTAGCTGCTCAATAAAGGTTTGTTAAATGAATTAATAACTTGCAAAAATATTAATATAGTACTTAGCTCTTCTACAAATGATAGTTTCCTTTTACTTTATCCCTAATCTGTCTCTTTCCCAAATCTTATCCATGTCCTTTCATCTTACCTTTTTACTTTCTTGAATCAGTTATCCTACACCATTTCTTTCACCTTCACCTCTCTTATCATAACCTTCCAACTAGTCTCTCTGTCAGCCTTGTTTCACACTTTAAATCTATAGTATATATTGCCAGCCAGTGGTCCTAAAATACAAATATTTTTTTTGGTTTGTTTTGAAGCATGTTAGCCATTTTTAAGAATATAGTTCAGTAGTTAGCATTAAGTATTTTCACATTGTTGTTTAACAGATCTCCAGACCTTTTTCTTTTCTTTTTTTTTTTTTTAAGAAAGAAGCGGAGTCTTGATCTGTTGCCCAGGCTGGAGTTCATAGTGCATTACAGCCTCAAATTCTTGGGCTCAAGCAGTCCTCCTGCCTTATCCTACCACATAACAGGGGCAGTAGCTACTGTACCAAGCCAGATATATATATTTTTTTGAGACAGAGTCTCACTCTGTCGCCCAGGCTGGAGTGCAGTGTGCAATCTTGGCTCACTGCAACCTCCACTTCCCAGATTCAAGCGATTCTCCTGCCTCAGCCTCCCGACTAGCTGGGATTACAGGCATGCACCACCACACCTGGCTAATTTTTTGTATTTTTAGTGGAGATGGGGTTTCACCATGTTACCAAGGCTGGTCTTGAACTCCTGAGCTCAGGTGATCTGCCCACCTCGGCCTCCCAAAGTGTTGGGATTACAGGCGTGAGCCACTGTGCCTTGCCACTAGGTCTTTTTAAATCTTTTTTTAATTGTTATTTTTTCAAAAATGAGATGGGATCTCACTCCATCATCCAGGCTGGAATGCAATGGGGTGATCATGGCTTACTGCAGCCTTGATATCCCAAGCTCAAGTGATCTTCCTGTCTCAGCCTTCCAAGTAGCTGGTACTACAGGCATGTTCCATTAGATCTGGCTAATTTTTTATTTTTTATAGCTATGAGTTCTCACTATGTTGCCCAGACTGGTCTCGAACTCCTGGGCTCAAGCCGTCCTCCCACCTTGTTCTCCTAAAGTGCTGGGATTATAGAAGTGAGCCACTATGGCTGGCCTTTTCCATCTTGTAAAACAAACTCTATACCCATTTAATAACAATTCCTCATTTCTCCATCTTCCCAGCCCCTGGTAACAACCATTCTATTTTCTTTTTACTTTTGAGACAGAGTCTTACTGTCACCCATGCTGGAGTGCAGTGGTGTGATCTCGGCTCCCTGCAACCTCCGCCTCCCAGGCTCAAGAGATTCTCCCACCTTAACCTATCAAGTAGCTGGGACTACAGGCGTGCATCACCATTCTCAGCTAATTTTTTTTTTTTTTTTTTTTTTGAGACAGAGTCTTGCTCTGTTGCCAGGCACCAGGCTGGAGTGCAGTGGCGCAATCTCGGCTCACTGCAATCTCCGCCTCCCGGGTTCAAACAATTCTCCTGCCTCAGCCTCCCTAGTAGCCAGGACTACAGGCACATGCCATCACTCCTAGCTAATTTTTATATTTTTTTGGTAGAGACGGGGTTTCACCATGTTGGCCAGGATGGTCTCGAACTCCCGAGCTCAGGCAATCCATCCACCTTGGCTTCCTAAAGTGCTGAATTACAGGCATGAGCCACCACACCCAGCCTCTACTTTCAGTTTCTATGAATTTGACTACTCTTGATACCTCATATAAGTGGAATCATATGGTATTTGTCTTTTGGGATCACGTTATTTCACTTAGCATAATGTCCACAAGGTTCATCCATGTTGTATGTGACAGTATATCCTTCCTTTTTATGGCTGCATAAATATTTTATTGTTTGTGTATGACATACTTTGTTTATCCATTCATGGGTTAATGGACATTTGGGTTGCTTTCACCTCTTGGCTATTGTAAATTATGCTGCTATGAACATGAATATGCAAATATCTCTTTAAGACCCTATTTTCCAGAATTTTGGGTACATATCCAGAAATAGGATTGCTGAACTATATGGTAGTTCTATTTTTAATTTTTTGAGGAACTGCCATACTTTTTTTCTTTAGCAGTTGTACCATTTTACAATCCCACTGACTGGGTTTTTAAGGGTTCCAATTTATCCACATTCTCACCGAGACTTGTTATTTTCTGTGGGTTTTTTTTTTTCTTGATAGTAGCTATTTTTAATGGGTGTGAGGTGATTTCTTATTGTGGTTTTGATTTGTATTTCTCATTTGTTGCAAATACTGTCTTTTCCCGATTGATAGGTGAGTGTTTATTTCTGGGCTCTCTATTCCATTACATTGGCCTATATGTCTATTTTTATGCCAGTACTACTGTTGAATGAATGTCTATTTTGTTTCTCCCTGCAAAAACCCTTCTATGGCTCCTCATTGTCCTCCAGTAGCAAGTAGCGAAACCAATCTTGCTACTGCTTATCTCTGTGGCCTCACTGCCCACTTCTCTGGCCTCTCTGCCCCTGTCTCAACTGTGCACTACAGCTGTACTGAACTTTCAGTTCCACAAATGAGACATGACCCTTTCTACCCTCGGAGCTCTGTACCAAATTTTTTATTTGCCCAGAACATGCCTCTTCACCTCCTCGACACAAACAACTCTACAGGCCCTAGTTTAGAATTCGTTTTCTCTGGGAATCCTTTTCTGATCTTCTAAGATTAGTTTGGTACCCCTCCTATGTGCTCTCATAATACAATAGAATTTATCATTGATTTCAACTGACTATTTGATAGATAAGTAGATTATAAATTTATTGAGGGCAAGCATTGTTTTATTTACATTGACATCCATTGGTTCCTAGCATGGTGCCTGAAAAATGGTAGCTACTTATCATATTGTTTGATTGAATAAATAAATTAACAATGGCATTTCCTGGATCAAAAACCTTCAGTGATTTCCTCATTGATTAAAGTCTTGGGTGAGGTGCAGGTATCTGTATTTAAAAATAAATAAATAGTCCAGGCGCAGTGGCTCATGCCCATAATCCCAGCACTTTGGGAGGCCGAGGCAGGCAGATCACGAGGTCAAGAGATCGAGACCATCCTGGCCAACATGGTGAAACCCCGTCTCTACTAAAAAATACAAAAATTAGCTGGGTGTGGTGGCATGTACCTGTAGTCCCAGCTGCTCAGGAGGCTGAGGCAGGAGAATTGCTTGAACCTGGGAGGTGGAGGTTGCAGTGAGCCGAGATCGCGCCACTGTACTCCAGCCTGGCACCTCGTGACAGAGTGAGACTCTGTCTCAAAAAAAAAAAAAAAAATTAAAATAAATAAATAAAACTCTACAGATTATTTTGATTCACAGCTACAGTTTAAAAATGGAATTCAGGATAAACTCAGCCTAATATTCTAGTCTTTTATACCCGACCATAATACTACTTTTCTCCTAGTTCTGCTCTTCTTTAACAAGTACTTTATAATTCAGGCAAACTGAATTTCTTATTGTTTACTGAACATGGTCTGTGTTTTCCCACCTCTTTATCCATATTGTTTCTTCAACTTAGAATATACTCTTTCCTGCTGGCTGCAGTGGCTCACATCTGAAATCCCAGGACTTTGGGAGGCTGAGGCAGGTAGATCATGAGGTCAAGAGATCAAGATCATCCTGGCCAACATGGTGAAACCCCATCTCTACTAAAAATATAAAAATTATTTGGGCATGGTGAAGCACGCCTGTAGTCCCAGCTACTTAGGAGGCTGAGGAAGGAGAATCACTTGAACCCAGGAGGTGTAGATTGCAGTGAGCCAAGATCACGCCACTGCACTCCAGCACTCCAGCCTGGCGATAGAGTGAGACTCTGTCTCAATAACAAACAAAAGCAAAAACAATTTACTTTTGTACTGACCTAGAAGATATATAAAATTTAAAAAATGAAGAAACAAATATATTCTTTTCCTCTGTCCCATAGAAACCATCTTCCCTGACTGGGCACAGTGGCTCACACCTGTAATCCCAGCACTTTGGGCCGCCAAGGCAGGCAGATCACAAGGTCAGGAGTTTGAGCCAGCCTGGCCAACATGGTGCAACACCATCTCTACTAAAAATACAAAAATTAGCTGGGCATGGTGGTGTACACCTGTAATCCCAGCTACTGAGGAGGCTGAGGCAGGAGAATGGCTTGAACCCAGGAGGTGAAGGTTGCAATGAGCTGAGATTGGAGAGCCACTGCACTCCAGCCTGGATGATAGAGCAAGACTCCATCTCAAAAAAAAAAAAAAAAAAAAAGGAATCTTCCCTTCAAGACATGGCTCAAAGTCCACTTATTTCCCCATAAAACCTTTCCTGATTCTTTTTCTTGGGTGGATCCTCTCCTCTCTAACCACCTCCACTGTCACCACTCATTTGGTCATGTTTCCCTCCATTCATCTTATATATAGAATTTTTGTTTCTTTGTTATTACACATTCTTTCATTTATTAAAGTTGTTTTTGCTTTAGCTTCCCTACATAAGCGTATGCTTCTATAGTAGAAGTAACCCCAGGCTTTCAGGACAAGGCTTGGATGCAAATCCAGGCTGTACTGTTTACTAGTTGAATAATCATAGGCAAGTTACTTAAATTCTCTGGGCCAGGCCTGGTGGCTCACACAAGTAATCCCAGCTCTTTGGGAGGCCAAGGCAGAAGAATCACTTGAGACCAGAAGTTCGAAACCAGCCTGGGCAACATAGCGAGATGCCCCTCATCCCACACCTCCCAGTCTCTACCAAAAAACCAAACACACAAACAGGCCAGGTGCAGTGGCTCACGCCTGTTATGCCAGCACTTTGGGAGGCTGAGGCTGGTGGATCACTTGAGGTCAGGAGTTCAAGACCAGCCTGACCAACATGGTGAGACCCCATCTCTTCTAAAAATACAAAAAAAAAAAAGAACTGGTTATGGTGGTGCACATTTATAATCCCAGCTACTTGGGAAACTGAGGCAGGAGAATTGCTTGAACCCAGGAGGCAGAGCTTGCAGGAAGCCAAGATGGCACCATTGCACTACAGACTGGGCAACAAGAGCAAAACTCTCCATCTCAAAAAACAAACAAACAAAAGCAAAAAACAGAAAGATAAAAGAAGGAAAAAAAAACAACAAAAAGATGTCAAGAATGTTTCAAGATACTCCAGTGGTCAGGCTGGGTGTGGTAGCTCATGCCTGTAATCCCAGCACTTTGGGAGGCTGAGGCGAGTAGATCACCTGAGGTCAGGAGTTCGAGACCAGCCTGGCCAACATAGTGAAACTACTCTACTAAAAATACAAAAAATTAAACAAACAAACAAACAAAAAGTACAAAAAATTAGCTGGGTATGGTGGTGGGGCCTGTAATCCTAGTTACTTGGGAGGCTGAGGCAGGAGAATCACTTGAACCTGGGCAGTGGGGTTGCAGTGGGCTGCATTGCACTCCAGCCTGGGCAACGAGAGTGAAACTCCATTAAAAAAAAAAAAAAGTGCTTTATGGCCAGGCATGGTGGCTCATGCCTGTAATCCCAGCACTTTGGGAGGCTGAGGCAGGTGGATCACCTGAGGTCAGGAGTTTGAGACGAGGTGAAACCCCATCTCTACTAAAAATACAAAAATTTGCTGGGTGTGTTGGCAGGTGCCTGTAATCCCAGTTACTTAGGAGGCTGAGGCAGGAGAATTGCTTGAACCCAGCAGTGATAGAGATTCCATCTCAAAAAAAAAGAAGGAGGAGAATGAGGAACCAAATGATGCCCAGTTTCTAGGTGGGTGGTGATGCCATTTACTGAGAGGTAGAAAACTTGGAGGGTGCAGCTGGAATACTCCCTTCTTTCAGTTGTGTATGTATTACTTGGGAATTGTTTCTTTTTTTAAACATAATACTAATCGACATGGTCTTCTCAATGTAGAAGATCAGACTCAGTCTTTTCCCTGAGCCTTTCTTTGTCTGAGTAGGCATTATTAAATATTTTATTTTTTAAATTAAATTTAATTTTTTGAGACAAGGTCTGGCTCTAATGCCCAGACTGAAGTACAGTGGTACAATGTTGGCTCACTGCAACCTCTGCCTTCCCAGCTCAAGCCATCCTTCCACTTCAGCCTGCTGAGTAGCTGAGACTACAGACATGCACCATTATGCCCAGCTAAGTTTTGTATTTTTTGTAAAGACAAGGTTTTGCCATGTTACCCAGGCTGGTCTCAAACTGGTAAGCTCAAGCAATTCTGCCCACCTCTGCCTCCAAAAGTGCTAGAATTACAGGTGTGCGCCACTGCGCCCAGCAGCATTATTAAAATATTTGTTTTGGCATGCTATTTATTGGAAAATTCCTCTAAAAGCACATTTCTCTTTTATATCTTAAATTACATTTTAATGACAAAATGACTAAATTGGGGCTTCCAATAAAAGAGGAAACTTACCACCTCTATTTATTTAAATTCACTTAATTATGCATTTGTTTGTTCAACAATTTCACTGAGTTTTACAAAGGGCTTACAAAGTTGAGAAGGACCTACTTCCTGCCATAAATGTTATAGTACAGTGTGATGTGTGATGAACAATAGTAGAAATATGTGCAGGGTGCTAAAGTGGCACAAAGAATGGGCTCGAACTCCTGGGCTCAAGCGATCCTCCCGTCTCAGCCTCCCAAAATACTGGGGTTACAGGCATGAACCATTGTGTCCAGCCTAGCACAAAGAATGGAATGGAGTATCAAGGAATGCTTTCCGAAATAAAGGGCTCAAGTTGAGTTTAGAAGGATGAATAAATGGCTGGGCATGGTGGCTCACACCTGTAATCCCAACACTTTGGAAGGCTAAGGTGGACAGATCACTTGAGGTCAGGAGTTCAAGACCAGCTGGCCAATATGGTGAATTCCATCTCTACTAAAAATACAAAACATAGCCTGATGTGGTGGTCCATGCCTGTAAGCCCAGTTACTCAGGAAGCTGAGGGAAGAGAATTGCTTAAACCCTGGAGGTGGAGGTTGCAGTGAGCCGACATCACGCCACTGCACTCCAGCCTGGGTGACAAGAATGAAACTCCATCTCAAAAAAATAAATAAGGATAAGAATTAGCAAAGCTATGAAGAAGGGTCTTCAGGGCATTAAGAAGGGTATTACGCATATATGAAGGCAAAGAGTTAAACACTTAACTATTCTGAAATATATTTTGAGTTATTAAGAATGTTTTACACTGTGGCTGGAACCAGTGTTCCCTTTCACTTTTTGAGTCAGCTCATTACTACTGACTGTTTAGTCAGGCAGGCCCTGGAGAACCTCCTGGAGTGGGAGGCAAATTCAGTCCTTGGCAGATGTACGGATGTACACTTGTAGTGGCTGTGGATTCTCGAGCTGAGAACAGGAGGCTTCTTTGGAGCACAAGCCTCCCACAGGGCACTCTTGGGATGACTGTCCTGGAATTACCCATAGCAGTAACAAAGCTTTCTTTTCTTCTTTAACCCAAGCCAGCAGGATGGGATGTCGGCTAGCCTTTGTGTTTAGAGCCGACCAACAAACATACAGTGGCCAGCACAAAAGCATTGTTGGGCTACAGTGAAAATAGGTCAGGGCCCAGGCCCTTTTCTGCAAAGAGCCCCTCCAAAGAGTGGAGTGCTGACAAGCCATTGATTTGGCTGTTTGATATTGATACTGGTTTCTGACTTACTGATGGCAAATTGAGTCATTTGAGATTCTGAAATCCTCTTAAAAAAAAAAAGAAAGAAGATTCTGAAATCTTTTTCCACTGCTGTCTGAACATTTCAATTTGGAATCTCTGAGTTGTCTTTGACTCTTTTTCCTTATTTCCCATATCTACCACTTGGCTGCTAAAAGCCTTTATATTCTGACTATAGCCAACTTTTTCTTGCCCATAAATAGCACTGTAAGTTAGATGTTTGGTCACCTCTCATCTGGCTGTTGCAGTACCCTCCAGACTTGCCTCTAGTTCATTCTCTATCCTGCTACCAGAATGATTTTTCTAAAATGGAGTTTGGGTCATGTATTAGTTTCTTAGAGTTGCCATAGCAAAGCACTACAATGTGGCTGACATAGCAGAACTTTATTATCTCACAGTTCTGAAGACTGGAGGTCCAAAATCAAAGTGTTAGTAGGGACCTATTCTCTTTGAAGGCTCTAGGCGAAGATCCTTCCTTGCCTTTTCCTAGTTTTTGGTAGGTTTTTGGTGTTCTTTAGCTTGTAGATGTCTCACTCCAATTTCTGCCTCTATCTTAACATGACATTTTCCCTGTGTGCATGTATCTCTTGCCCCTCTTTTTATAAGAATTCCAGTCATATTGGATTAAGGGCCTGCCCTACTCCAGTATGACCTCATCTTAACTTGATTACATCGGCAAAGACCCTATTTCCAAATAAGGTCACATTTATAGTTACCAGGGCTTAGGACTTGCATGCATCTTTTGGGGGGATATAATTCAACTTGCATCTTTTTTGGGGATATAATTCAACCCCCATTAGGTCATATTATACCTTTACCTATAAACCTTCCATGGCCCCTGTGGTCTGCTGAATTAACTGTAGGTGCTTCATCTTGATATTCCAGAACTTCTACACTAATCATAAATATAATAATAATAGAAATAGTCATTACTGACATATTGAGCACTTTCCTTGACATTATTATTAGCATTTTACATGTATCAACTTACTGAATCTTCACAACAACTCTGTGGGTTAGGTACTATTATTATCCCCATCTTATAGATGATGTGTGTTAAACAAACTGAGTAGTCAACTCAGGGCTCTACAGCTATTATAGTCTGAGATGATATTCAATCCCAGCCAGTCTAACTGCGGTCTCCACTATATTATACTGCACATCTTAAATTTTTAGCTTCATCCTTTCTCCCCTACTTATACAGAAAAAAAAAAGAATGCTTACTAATCTCTGTGCTTTGTTATCTTTGTGTTCCTTTTGCATAGACTCTCTTTCTTATTCCCAACCCTGCCTATGGGTTACCATGAAATGGAACTGAATCCTCAACAATGAGTGAATATTAGACAGGCCTAGTTGGGGGAAGGGGAAGGATATTCCAGGTAAAGGGACTAGCAATGTGTACAAATGTGCAGATAAGCAGGAGTCAAACTTTTATAAGCAGGAGTGAAAGGCTTTGTGTGCCTTTAAGGATTATGGGTTTTATCCTACAAGTAATAGAGTGTCACTGAATAATTTTAACAGGAGAGTAGCTTTAGGTTGGCATTTCAGAAAGATTATCTTGGCTATATTGTGGAAAATGGACCAGAATGAGAGCTAACTCTTTTCAAGATTCGAAAGGGGCCAAGAAAACAGGTTAGAAAGCTAATGGAATGACCTAGGGGAAGGAAGAGGATGATAAAATATTGATAGTGGGTTCTACCTGTTCTAAAAACTGAAAATGAAATTTTAAAATGATATTGTTAATTGGGAGAATGAGTTGTGTACTATGAGCTAAGCACCATGCTGGACTGACTTTGTATTTACACCTTATCTCTGTAATTACTCCTTGCCTTTGAACAAACACCAAATCTTGTTGATTCTACCTCTGATGTCTCTCAGATATTAACCTCCTTTCCATTCTTGCTGCCATTGCCTTATTCAGGCCTTGGTTATCCTAACTCTTCTCCCAGCCTCAGTTCCTGACCTTTCTATACAATTTTTATACTACTGTTAGAATGATATTTCTGTGTAGCATATCTGATCATGTTATTCTCCTGTGTGGAAAAAAAATGTTAGTTGATTATATGGCATCTCTAGACTAGTCTCTGTGGGCAAAGACTGGCCCCTCTTATCTTTGTATATCACATTGTAGGTTTTCAGTGTTGGGGTAAGTGAGTAGAAGGGTGAATGAATCTTCCTTAGTACAGTGTTGCTAATTAGATGGTAGCAAATGATCTCTGCTAGTTGGATGGCGGCACAGTTATCTTCCTTGAGTAAGTGCCCTAAATCCTGGCCAGTTGGGCAGGTTTTTCAAAAAGGAATAATACATCTCACAGTTGATATTTTCTCTAGACCGTCTCTGAATGCCTTTGAGCCACTTTTCAGAGATAAACTTATTTGGTTGCTGGTATCAGTACATTGATAATTCAACATTTTTTTTAAGGCTACCATTTTGTCTTATTCTTCTGACTAGTTATGATCAGCTGAGACTACTGTAGCTGACAAGAATCAGCAAGAATTGGGAACTGGAGTCCCGGGTGCCTTTACCTCAGAGAGAGGTACATATTCCCTAGAGCCACTCTAGAATATTCTCTGTATGGACATGTTTATGTGCTTGTCTGTGCCTAAATTGGTACCTACCAAACCCTATAGGGGATATGTGGGAAGAACCTATACTCTTCAGCCTAGGCAATTGTCTTAGTACATTTGTGCTGCTATAAAAAAATATATACTGGGTAGCTTACAAACAACAGAAATTTATTTCTCACACTTCTAGAAGCTGGGCAATCTAAGATCTAGGCACAGGTAGATTTAAGCACTGGTGGGGGACTACTTCATGGTTTATAGATACCTGTCTTTTTGCTGTGTCGCTACATAGTGGAAGGGACTAAAGAACTATGGGGATGCTTGTACACATACTCTGTTGTGGTAAAATACATATAACATATAATTTACCATCTTTTTTTTGAGATGGGGTCTTGCTATGTTGCCTAAGTTGGTCTTGAGCTCCTGGCCTCAAGCAATCCTCCCACATCAGCTTCCCAAAGTGCTAGGATTACAGGTGAGAACCACCGTGCCTGGCTAAGAGACAAGTTCTTGCTCTCATATGGCAGTGGCAGTAGGGGGAAGAGTGTTCCATAAATGTTTGTAGAAATAACCTGAATTGATATTCCTGAGTAGAGAATTGAGTGTCCACTTCTCTGTCCATTTGGTGACTTTAAAAAAGAGGCCGGGTGCGGTGGCTCACACCTGTAATCGCAGTGCTTTGGGAGGCTGAAGCGTGTGTATCGCAAGGTCAGGGCTTCGAGACCAGCCTGGCCAACATGGTGAAACCCCGCTCTACTAGTAATACAAAAAAATTAGCTGGGCATGGTGGCAGATACCTGTAATCCCAGCTACTCAGGAGGCTGAGGCAGGGGAGTTGCTTGAACCTCGGATGCAGAGCTTGCAGTGAGCTGAGAAGGTGCCATGGCACTCTAGTCTGGCCAACAGAGTAAGACTCCATCTCAAAAAAAAAAAAAAAAAACAAACAAAAAAGGATGTTGGTATATAATTTCTTTTCTTTTTTTTTAAAGATGGGGTTTCACCATGTTCGCCAGGCTGGTCTTGAACTCCTGACCTCAAGTGATCCACCCACCTCGGCCTCCCAAAGTGCTGGGATTACAGGCGTGAGCCACAGCGCCCGGCCTATTTCTTACATTTTAATAACAAAGGTTTATTTATATAATATAGTTGAATTACCAATACACTTTTAGTTATTGAGTGCCTTCTAGGAAAAGGCTGTGTATATTTAATGAAACCAAGTATCAAACGCAAATGAAACGAAAGAAACTCTCTTATAATATTTTATTAGACCTTGAGGAAGAGAGGCAGGTTTTGCCATAGGTAAAGTTGGTACAGAAAAAGGTAACAGGCTGGGCGCAGTGGCTCACACCTGTAATCCCAGCACTTTGGGAGGCCGAGGTGGGTGGATGACTTGAGGTCAGGAGTTCAAGACCAGCCTGGCCAACATGGTGAAACCCTGTCTCTTAAAAAAAAAAAAAAAGAAAAAGAAAAAGTTAACAACACCCACTGAGAGGTATTGAAGTACCTATAACACATTTTATTGGCTGTATTATAGTTTTCTAACTTGAAATTTTAAAATAACAAAAATGTTAAAACTTCCTTATTACTTAAATGTATTACTAATGCCTTAGGTTGTTTTATAAAGCTGACCGAGGGAGTGATCTAGCTGAAAATGAAAGCAAAGCAGCTGTTATCCCCATCCAGGAAAGCTGAACATGCTACTACAGTTGCTCTTGTCTCTGCTTCCTGCAGAGGGATTTGTTCAGAGCCCACACCAGCTGAGTCTGCACCGGGAGTTGCTTATGAAGAAGTGAACGTTCCAGCTAATGGGCACAGAGACTGTGTAGCAACCTAGAAATCTTCCAGCTAGGTGGGGTGGCTCATGCCTGTAATCCCAGCACTTTGGGAGGCCAAGACAGGTGGATCACCTGAGGTCAGGAGTTCCAGACTAGCCTGGCCAACATGGCAAAACCCTGTCTCTACTAAAAAATACAAAAATTAGCTGGCCGTGGTGACACATGCCTATAATCCCAGCTACTCCAGAAGCTGAGGCTAGAGAATCACTTAAACCTGAGAGGCGGAGGTTGCAGTAAACCAAGATCTCGCCAGCTGTACTCCAGCCTGGGTAACAGAGCAAGACTCCGTCTCATTAAAAAAAAAAAAAAAAAAGGCTGGGTGCAGTGGCTCATGCCTATAATCCCAACAATTTGGGAGGCCAAGGCGGGCAGATCATGAGGTCAAGAGATTGAGACCATCCTGGCCAACATGGTGAAAACCCATCTCTACTCAAAATACAAAAATTAGCTGAGAGTGGTGGCGTGCACCTGTAGTCCCAGCTACTCAGGAGGCTGAGGCAGGGGAATTACTTAAACCTGGGAAGCCAAGGTTGCAGTGAGCTGAGATTGCACCACTGAACTCCAGCCTGGCAACAGAGACTCCATCTCAAAAAAAAAAAACAAAAAAAACTCTTCCTTGTTGACAGATCTCAAATTTCATTTTTTCCTACATGTCTTGAAACATTGAGAAGTGGTTTCTGAAGGCCTAGAGGCTTATCAGCCCAATTAATGTATTCACCAAAGGCAGGCAAGAAAAATGAGTTGTAAAAAACAAATTCCATTTGTTTTCCCTCTCTGGTCCTTGGTTTGTGCTCTTTCCATTTTGCCTGGAAAAGCCAGAATCTATTAGCCAAGTGTGATTCTTCATCTTTTGTCACCTTTTCCTGTGCTCTGTGCCCTTTGGCTTTGCATATGGATTTCTCTGGCCTTCAGAGACATTGCTGAACAGAGTAAACAAGTGTTTCCCAGAGCCAAGAGTCCTGGCCTCACCTGGCCTCTAGAGAGTGTACATATAGTCTTTTCATTATAGTATCTTCTGCCTGGCACTCAGTTGGGAAACCTAAGTGGCTCCTGAAGACAGGCCCTTTATATCACACCGTCATCATGCTAAAGAAGTGAACCACTGCCTACCTTTTGACTTTCAGAGCAAAAGCAATCTGCCTGCCTGATTAGATGTCAACTTCATTGCCCACTTGTAACTTGAAGTTCACAAGCTCAGTTTCTTTTCAGCAAATGGGCACCTCAAATGTGAACCATGGGCAGATTCAACTAGAATGAAGAGAGCAAGACACTGTGCTTATGTAATCATTATACCTTATTTTAAAATTTTTCGAAGATGGATTATCAAGCAGGATGAAGCAGATCAACAAGTTTCCCTTTTGAGAAGTTAGGAGATCTATTTTTAGTCATTTCTGCCTTGCCAAAACTGATCCCAGGCTTCCAAGGATCTGAAGTGCTGCATGGTGCTGCCCCCAACTGGTTCTTTTTGGTGCTTATATTATTACACATCAGAAAATATATCACATTTAAATTTTTTGAAGCACCACATATTTTATTTAATTATTTTTTTGAGACAGAGTCTCACTCTGTTGCCCAGGTTGGAGTGCACTGATGTGATCTCTGCTCGCTGCAACCTCTGCCTCCCAGGTTCAATCGATTCTCATGCCACAGCCTCCTGAGTAGCTGGGATCACAGGTATCTGCCAACACCCCAAGCTTATTTTTGTATTTTTAGTAATGATTGGGTTTTGCCATATTGACCAGGCTGGTCTCAAACTCCTGGCCTCAGGCAACCCACCTGCCTTGGCCTCCCAAAGTGCTAGGATTACAGGTGTGAGCCATCGCACTTGGCCAACTTTCACATTTTTTGTTCAAGACAGGTCTCACTCTGTCTCAGGTGATTGCAGGTAGATCACCTGACATCAGGAGTTCAAGACCACCCTGGTCAACATGGTGAAAGCCTGTCTCTGCTAAAAATACAAAAACTTAGCTGAGCATAGTGGCACACACCTGTAATCCTAGCTACTCTGGAGGCTGAGATAGGAGAATCTCTTGAACCCTGGAGATGGAGGTTGCAGTGAACCAAGATTGTGCCAGTGCACTCTAGCCTGGGTGACAGAGTAACACTTTGTCTCAAAAAAAAAAAAAAAAAAGAATTTTAGGCTTAGAGGAATTTCCCTCTTTTTCTCCCTTGGGAGGAGGAGGGATATAATGCATCATATAAGGTTTGAGTAAATTCATTTTTGAGCTCCTGTGCTACATGAGGCTCTCTGACTCAGATGCTATGGTCTCTAATTCGCTAATGCAACATAGTGGTAAAGAGTATGAACTCTGGAGCCAGACTGCAGATTCTGCCAGTCTCTGCTACTTAATAAGTAGATAACCTTAAGCAAGTTGCTTAATCTCTAAATGCCTTCTCTAAAATAAGAGTAATATTTTATTGTCTTTTTGTAGTCCATAGCACAATGATTGGATTTTCATGTGCACATGTGACGTATACTACCCTCAAACCTTGTTAATGTCTGCATGTTGCCTCATATGAAAAAAAAGAAAAAAAGGAAAAAGTAACAGTATATTTACCTTATAAGGGTTATTGTGCAGATTAAATTAGATAATATATGCAAAGTTCTCAGAACAGTGCCTGACACAATTTAAGTACTATATAAATATCAGCTGCCTTTATTATCTATAAATAAATATATTCACTTTTTTTTTTGAGACTGAGTCTCACGCTGTTTCCCAGTCTTGAATCTAGTGGCACAATCATGGCTCACTACAGACTTGACCTCCTGAGGTTCAAGTGATCATCCCAAAACCTCAACCTCTTGAGTAAGTAGCTTGGACTACAGGTTCACACCACCATGCCCAGCTAATTTTTGTTTTTTTGTTTCTTTTTTTGTTGTTGTTGAGATGGAGTTTTGCTCTTGTTGCCCAGGCTGGAGTGCAATGGTGCACTCGGCTCACTGCAACCTCTGCCTCCTGGGTTCAAGCGATTCTCCTGCCTCATCCTCCCGAGTAGCTGGGATTACAGGCATGCACCACCATGCCCAGCTAATTTTGTATTTTTCATAGAGATGGGCTTTCTCCATGTTCGTCAGGCTGGTCTCGAACTCCCAACCTCAGGTGATCTGCCCACCTCAGCCTCCCAAAGTGCTGGGATTACAGGCTTGAGCCACTGTACCCGGCCAATTTTTGTATTTTTTGTAGGGATAGGATTTTGCCGCATAGCCCGGGCTGGTCTCCAGCTCCTGGACTCAAGCGGTTCTCCTACCTTGGCCTCCTAAACAGGAATGAGCCACTCTGCCCACCCTTAGTTCACTCTTTTGTTTTTGTTTTTAATAATAAAGCAAAGCTGCCTTTCATGGGTATATAGGAATGATGAAGAACAGCCAGACTATCTTCACAAAGTTTCTCCGTATTCTTATCTGCTACTCCCTCCTCTGTTCACTTTAGTCTTACTCTTGTCTTAACCACTTTACTGAAACTGCTGTGTCCAAGGTTGCCAATTATTTCCTGGTTGCAAATTCAGTGGACACCTTTCAAGCTCATCTTCCTCATTCATAGTTTTGATACAGTTGGTCGTTTCCTTTGTAGAATGTTTTCCTTCTGACGTTTAGAATGCCATTGTACTTCTGAACACTTATTTATTTATTTTTTTTTTTGAGACGGAGTTTCACTCTTGTTGCCCAGGCTGGAGTACAATGGCACAATCTCTGCTCACTGCAACCTCCACCTCCCAGGTTCACGTGATTCTCCTGCCTCAGCCTCCCAAATAGTAGCTGGGATTACAGATGCCTGCCACCAGGCCTGACTAATTTTTTTGTATTTTTAGTAGAGTCAAGGTTTCACCATGTTGGCTAGGGTGGTCTCAAACTCCTGACATCAAGTGATCTACCCACCTTGGCCTCCCAAAGTGCTAGGATTACAGGCATGAGCCACCACTCCCAGTTGGCCTTCTGAACATTTAGAATGTTCTCCAGTTGACATTCTTGCCTGTTCCTTGGGATTCTGTTAATTTCCCATCTTATAAGTTAAACTCTGGGCATGCATGACCTTGGAATGCATGACTGCTTCAGCTCAACGTTTTTGCCTCCTAAACATTAGTCTCTCACTTAGACTTTGTGTGTGTGTGTGTGTGTGTGTGTGTGTGTGTGTGTGTGTGTGGTGGAGTTTCTGGTTGCCGAAGCTGGAGTGCAATGGCATGAATCTCATCTCAGTGCAACCTCCACCTCTTGGGTTCAAGCGATTCTCCTGCCTCAGCCTCCTGAGTAACTGGGATTACAGGCACCCGCCATCATGCCCAGCTAATTTTGTATTTTTAGTAGAGATAGGGTTTTGCCATGTTAGTCAGTTTGGTCTTGAACTCCCGACCTTAGGTGATCCTCCCACCTCAGCCTCCTAAAGTGCTGGGATTACAGATGTGAGCCACCATGCCTGGCCAGACTTTGTTCTTAAACTTCAAACTGACTCTATTTAAAACATTGCCACCTTGGTTGTCCAATAAGCACCTGCATCTTTAATAATTTAACTTCTCCCGGCTGAACTTTCTGTTTTTAATTTATTTAAAGACAGGGTCTCACTCTGTCTGTCACCCAGGCTGGAGTGCATTGGCATGATCTTAGCTCACTGCAGCCTCAACCTCCCAGGCTCAAGTGATCTTCCCATGTAGCTAGGACTACAGGTGTGTACCATCACACATTTAGCTAATTCTGTTTATTTTTTGTAGATACTAAGTCTCTCATTATGCTGTTCAAGCTGGTCTGAACTCCTGAGCTGAAGCGATCCTCCTACCTCTCAAAATTCTAGGATTACAGACATGAGTCACCACACTTGGCCTGAACTCACTACCTTTTAACATTGCCTCTTCTTCTAAAAACCTGCTCCTCTCCTTTCTCTCTGAGTATTTAATAATAATAGCCAGGGACCAATAGCCTGTTGCCCTCATTCTCTAATCCAGGCAACTATCAAGTTTTTTTTTTAAACCCTGACATCTAAATGTATTTTAAATCTTGCCTTGTTCCAATGCCTCCACTATTGCCATGATTCAGATACCCTTCTCTCACCAAGATTATTGTAGTAATCTCCTATTTCTCTTTCTCTGTATTTTTCACCCTAATCTAACTATCATACCATTGCTAAAATAATATTTTCTTTAAAAAGCATATGTAGCCATGTGGGTCTCCTGCTTAAAATGCTTCTTTTGTTTCCTATAGACAGGATTAAGTTCACATATTTTAGCAAAACCTATCAGCTTTACTTTCTGACTTGCTGTAAATGCACTCTGGCCATATTGAAGTAAATTAAGTTCTAAATGCATCATGCACTTAACCTGTAACTTTGCATATGCTGCTCCCTCTATGTCCCTTTTTCCTGCTACTTCAGGTCATCCTATCCGATTCATTTCCTCTCTGCATCTTCCTCTGACATCCCTTGACAGTTAGTAGCTTTATCCTTGGCACACTGCATGGTGTTGTCCTACCTGCACATAACTATATTTTAACATTTATTATATAATATTGTTTGTCTATATCCCTTAATAGTTGTGATCTCCTTAAAGGAAAGTGTCATTGTGTGTAGCACCTACCATAGTAGCTTGGAGGCAGATTAAGCCCGCAGTAATTTAAATATATATACATAGTTTCTCTCTTCTAGGTGTTTAATCCCTAATGGTTTCACCACTAGACTAAGCATTTCTGATAAATGGTAGCTGGGTTTTCCTTCTGTTTTGCAGTATATCAACTCTGGGAACCTGGAACAGTTGCTAGACAGTAACCTGCATTTGCCTTGGACTGTGAGGGTAAAACTGGCCTATGACATAGCAGTGGGCCTCAGCTACCTTCACTTCAAAGGCATTTTTCATCGGGACCTCACATCTAAGGTATGAAGGCTTTACTTTCACAACTCATTGAGAGATGACATCCTTCTCTTTTGCCAAGAAAGCGGTGTTAGATTTAACATTTAATCACAGAGGACATAACTCATTACAGTTTATAATTAGTTCTTGGAAAGCCTACATCTTTTCTTTCTTTTTGTGAGACAGAGTCTCACTCTGTTGCCCAGGCTGGAGTGTTTCTGCCTCCTGGGTTCAAGGATTCTTATGCCTCAGCCTCCTGAGTAGCTGGGACTACAAGTGTGCATTACCACACTCAGCTAATTTTAGTAGAGGCAGAATTTTGCCATGTTGGCCAGGCTGGTCTTGATCTTCCGACTGCAAATAATCCACCTGCCAAAGTGCTGGGATTACAGGCGTGAGTCACTATACCCCACCATAAGCCCACATTTTCTTACAGCAGGTTCCTTTCAGTGCTGAGTGAGCCAACACATACATTTTTTTTTTTGAGACAGGGTCTTGCTCTGTCACTCAGGCTGGAGTGCAGTAGCATAATCTCGGCTCACTACAACCTCCACTCCATGGGCTCAAGCAGTTATCCTACCTCAGCCTCCTGAATAGCCGGGACAGCAGGGGCACACCACCGCGCCCGGCTGTATTTTTGTTTTATTTTTGAGATGGAGTTTTGCTGTTGTTGCCCAGGCTAGAGTGCAATGAGTGATCTTGGCTCACCTCAACCTCCGCCTCCCAGGTTCAAGTGATTCTCTTGCCTCAGCCTCCTGAGTAGCTGGGATTATAGGCACCCACCTCCATCTCCAGCTAATTTTTTGTATTTTTAGTAGAGATGGGGTTTCACCATGTTGGCCAGGATGGTCTTAAACTCTTGACCTCAGGTGATCCACCCGCCTCAGCCTCCCAAAGTGCTAGGATTACAGGCGTGAGCCACAGTACCCAGCTTTTTTAAAAAAATATTTTTAATAGAGATGGGGTCTTGTCATGTTGCCCAGACTGTTCTCAAACTCCTGAGCTCAAGCAGTCCACCCACCTCAGCCTCCTAAGCTGCTGAGATTACAATGTGAGCCACTGTGCCCAGTCAACACATACATCTTGAGAGGCTTCATGCTTAAATTCAGTCTCCTGAATATATGTTACAGCAGCAAATGACATGAGAAGGGTTAAAAAATTCTTGCCCTATAGGAGTGACAGCAGTCAAGGCAGTATAAGGGCCTATTAATTTTCTTTCCCATGGCCTCCAGGATGTAGCTCTTAGCTAAGAGCAGGAGTTCAGTCGTTTTTAGTCTCTTGAGTGCAGGTTTTTAGGGCCATAATGTACTGACCCATTTTCTGCCTGTGTGATTGGGTTTCTGCTGCCCTGCCAGTTCCTCTTTGGCATCAGGTGATCTCTGTAGCACTCTCTTGCTGTCCAAATTGCTGTGTGACCAGGTTAGAAAAGAGTTGCTTTTAGAGGAAGTTGGCCACCTCACAAAACAGGTACCTCATAGCCAAATGGCCTAAGACACCATCATGACAAGGCTTATATAAATAGTATTGTTTGATTATTGATGGGAGAACTATAAGGCGATCTAACATGTCTAATATGACTTCTAACATATCTAATATTTAGCCCAAGAACTGATTTAAAGTCTGCTAGGAGGGTGTATAAGAGTTTTGTACCTGCCTAAGAGTAGCTGTCACTTCATTCCCTCCCTGGATACATACATGTACACATATCCGCACATGCATGCACATACTCTTACTCCTTCTGCCCTAGATGAAGGGGAAGGGAGCCTGTCTTAAGAAAAAGCTTGCAAAGGAAACAAATGTAGCTTTACTCTGAGTCAGTAAAGCCTAAAGCAGTAAGTACCTGGATGCCTCACATGGAGTGGTTCTGGTGTTCCAAACACCAGTACTGTCCCTGAGGGACCCTTGCCCTTGGTTTATAAGCTACTGTATAGAAAATACCTTTGTGATTGTAGAGCCACTGGGTGTGGCAGAACCATTTGTAGTCAGCTGCACTATTCCCGAAGGAGCACAAGACTGGCAAGTAGAAACTGGGAACCAGCCGAGGCCTAATTGTAAGAAGCCCTTTAACTACATTACTGTCTGTAAGAACTTCACAGTTAGGCAGTTGGGACCTGGAAGGTGATATCTTATCTCTTCATTAGCCATTTATTCTCCCCCAGAATGTTTTGGAAAATTAAGACTAAGAAAAATGCATTTGTTCCAGGCAAATGGATTGGACTGAATCAACTTAGATACTTCCTTAAGTTGATACTCTCACCTCAGGCATCCAGCCAAAGTCAATCTTTGTTTCCTACTAAGAAAGCACAATTTTTTTCTAAGATAGAGGGAGTTTGTGACCAAATATCTATCAGTTACACAGATATCCGCCCCCCCCACACACACACGAGTGTCTCCTGTACTTGACTCCAAGGATGAAGGAACATTAGTAAGGAGGAATTTCTGACCTAGAAGGTACGTACAGTCTTGTTGGCAAATAACTAAAAAGTAGTGCACAGCATCTTATAATTGTTTAGCTACATAGACTACAAGTTTTCAGAGCAGGAAAGATCACTGTAGGCCAGGGTAGATAGGCTTCCTGGAGGAAAGCCCCTATTCCCTAAGAGTTCATCATATTCCCTCTGTGCCCCCAAAACACTTTGTCCCATTGTGCTGGTGTCCAAGTATGGTTCCGTCTGGGCTTGTGCTGTATTGTAAAAATAACTAACCTTTTTGGACTGTAGGATAAGACCACTATCCTTTGGTTTTCCTTATGAGGAATGGGTATTCCCAGTGTCAATTGGCTTGAGACAAGAAACTAGGAACACAGGGGAAATAACTCCCTATATTTCTGGGCTGTGCTTTCTTGCGTCTGTACTTTAAGGAGGTTTTGAGGATACTTCCAGGTGGTGAGAACAAAGGACTTTTGTAAACTCTAGAGGAGGGCTGGGAATATAGGGGATCTTGAGTTGAAGACAAGTAAGTGAGTCTTATGAACCAGACTGTCCAATTTGAGATACTGTTTGTGTTCATTGCCCTTTTATCATCTCTGAGATTGTTTTTGCTGAAGTTTTGTCTCATTGTAACTGTATTGTAGGAATAAGGGAGAGGAGTGTATGTCTACCTAGGCCAGAGAAGCCCCACCCAGGATACCTGTGTGGTGGTGGCAGTGGCCTTAAGCATGAAAAGTCCCAAGGGAGAAACAAGGCTAAAAGGGACAGTAGAGGGCTCTGAGGTTTCCAGATTATCTCTTCATAGTCCGTCTTGGGTCTGTGTTTGATTTCTTTTTTTTTTTTTTTTTTTTTTTTTTTTTGAGACGGAGTTTCACTCTTGTTACCCAGGTTGGAGTGCAATGGTGTGATCTCGTCTTACCACAACCTCCACCCACTGGGTTCAGGCAATTCTCCTGCCTCAGCCTCCCGAGTAGCTGGGACTACAGGCACGCGCCACCATGCCCAGCTAATTTTTGTATTTTTAGTAGAGATGGGGTTTCACCATGTTGACCAGGATGGTCTCGATCTCTTGACCTTGTGATCCACCCGCCTCAGCCTCCCAAAGTGCTGGGATTATAGGCATGAGCCACCGCGCCCGGCCTCTGTGTTTGATTTCTTTAAGGACAGTATTAGGTTTACTTATATTTTAGTATTGTACACTTCATATTACTTGATTGTTCTGTCTGTATCTCCCACCAGGATGGAGTTTCTCAAGTGCTCCTCTTATTTACATTTGTTTGCTTAGCACCTAGCACAGAGCCTATGAGAGTAGGGGCTTCCTGGGCCTATTTCAGAGATGGGCTTGATAGCAAAGAGGCCAAAATGCTTGCTCCAGAACTGAGATTCTGGGTCCCAGGCTCAGTTTTGTCCCGCTCTCTGAATGACTTCAGTGCCCTTGGGACCTCCATGCTCCCAGTTTGTAAAATAGATCCTGTCCTTGACTTTGCAGGAGTGATCGGTCCACACTGCTCAGACCAGAGCTGACAGGAGGGATTTAAAGTAGAGGTAACATGTTCCATGTGGGTAAACCACGACAGAGAGAAGTAGATGCCTTTTTCCAAATTATCCTGAGCCTGTGGTAGAAGCAAAAAGATCCCTAGTTTCCCATCAGTGTGCCTCCTGCAAATTGCCTTCATAAGATTCATGTCAGCAGCTACTGCAATAATGCTCTAACAGTAAAATATCTGTCAGATATAGCTGTTCAGTCTAATTTTGTAATTACGTCTAAGAAACAGCCTGAAACAGATTTTTGCAGTGGCAAGGCTAAGAATTTACTTGGAAGTGGGAGGCAGTGTGGCTTTAAAAATATTCAGCTCATGAGCACTATGAAGCAGTACCAATAACCACACATAGGCTTTATCAGTAGCTCTAGGAGTAACCAGTACACATATACCCAAGCCTTGGCTCTTAGGGGCAGCTGAGAAAGTAATTTATTTCTGCTTAATACCATTACTGCCGAGCATCAGGAAAGTACTATTGATTGTCTGTGGTTACTATTGGGAATGAGTATGAATTACGAATTGCACCTTTAGCTCTCAGTTGTTTTCTGTTGTTATTGTTGACTGTATAGAAGCCACTTAGGTGATTTCATTAGAATGAAAAGCCTATTCAGCTATGGTCTTGGGCTATGCCACACAACTAGGAATAGAAAATGCCAATTTTCAGAGTGAGGAGAGCATAAATTAGGCAAGTTAAATGCTGGAGGGATGTAGAGAATGACTGTTAGTATTCCTTGCAGTTAATTTTTATAATGAAAACCATCAGCAACTTCTGGGAATTATTATTATTATTTTTTGAGACGGACTTTTGCTCTTGTTACCCAGGCTGGAGTGCAATGGCGCGACCTCAGCTCACCGCAACCTCCGCCTCCTGGGTTCAGGCAATTCTCCTGCCTCAGCCTCCTGAGTAGCTGGGATTACAGGCACATGCCACCGTGCCCAGCTAAATTTTTTTTTTTTTTTTTTGCATTTTTAGTAGAGACGGGGTTTCACCATGTTGACCAGGATGGTCTCGATCTCTTGACCTCATGATCCACCTGCCTTGGCCTCCCAAAGTGCTGGGATTACAGGCTTGAGCCACCATGCCTGGCCTGTGGGAATTATTTATGCCAAGCTATTAGAGGGCACAATATTGGGGAATCCAATCTTTACCTTCCATGGGCTCTACTCTAGATGTAGAGACATTTAAATCAGCAGGTCATTACATAAGAGCTATGGTAAAGGTATGGGATCACATGGTGAGATTGAAGGCAAGGGATGGGAAACATCACACCAAAATAGATAATCTTCTAAGAGACTTGAAATATAGCAGTCCCTGAGGCATTTAGGAGTCCGGCAGTTCAGTCACTGATCTCCCTGTGCTATGAAAAGAACCTCTTAACTGTTCAGTCTTTCAGTAGAATCAGTCTTTTCCTGCCTGATCCTAACTAGGTTTATGGAGTGAGTTTGTTGGAGGTGAGGAGAAAGAGGTGATGCCACACTGAAAGTGTTTTTGTTGCAGAAACAGCTATAGAGTGAACATGAATTAATAGACTTGGCCTTTCTCCACTCAGGTGGTTTTATTCAGTGTTAATACTGACTATGCAGCTGTTCCAGGACACCTTAGGAACTTCTCTCAGGTGTCTGATCTGGCCCAGTTCTGAAAAATTTGTGTTGGTTTCCAGGAAATGCATCCATGGCTACCCTTTTGAGTCTCTTGTCAGCTCAGTCCTCACTATGGAGAGTGGAATGTGTTATTATTGTATACATTTGACACATGCTTTTTTTAATTTTAATTTTTATTTTTGAGACAGAGTTCCTCTATCACCCAGGCTGGAGTGCAGTGGTGCAATCTTAGCTCACTGCAACCTCCACCTCCTGGGTTCAAGTGATTATCCTGCCTCAGCCTCCCAAGTAGCTGGGATTACAGGCGCCTGCCACCATGCCTGGCTAATTTTTGTATTTTTAGTAGAGATAAGGTTTCATCATGTTGACCAGGCTGGTCTTGAACTCCTGACCTCAGGTAATCTGCCCACCTCAGCCTCCCAAAGTGCTGGAGTTACAGGCATGAACCACCACACCCAGCCTGACACATGCTTTTAAAAGAAGCCTAGTTGCTTTAGTCATCAGACCGAACTTTAACACACTTTTTTGCCAAGCTCCTTCTGGGTACCTGTGCTAGGTTACAGATACAGAAACAAATGAAATCATTCCTTGCCCTTAAAGAGGCAAACATGTAAGTCATTGCTGCAGTGTGATATAATGGAGATGAGGACAATGAGGAATGGGAACCAGGCAGCAGCAGTGCCTGGGCTGCTTTTTTTTTTTTTTTTTTTTTTTTAAATTTTTTTATTGCATTTTAGGTTTTACATGTGCAGAACATGCAAGACAGTTGCATAGGTACACACATGGCAGTGTGTTTTGCTTCCTTTCTCCCCTTCACCCACATTTGGCATTTCTCCCCAGGCTATCCCTCCCCAGCTCCCCCTCCCCCTGGGCTGCTTTTTGAAACTGAAAAGGTCACCTCTTGCCTCAGGGAAATCTGACTGGCCCTCTCTTATTTCTTACTGTAGGCAGGGGTACATAGGTGACATATCTGAGCTGCCACTGCCTCACAGGCTGGTGCCATAGTTGGGGCGTTGGCTAATAGGCTGGCCTAGGGCCCATCTTCTTACAGGCAGTCAAAGTCAGGGCGCCGGGGATGCTGAGCCAGCAGGACTGATGAGAAAGCCAAAGCCCAGGAGAAGCTTAAGGACTGTCCTGCTTGGAAGCCAGAGATGATGCATGTCTACCTGTGATCCAGGGTAGAAGTAATGAAATCACAGGCTCCTTCCAGCTTGGGGAAGGGGAATAGTGTAATCATGTCAAGGCCAGAGTAAGGGATTGATTTGTACCTGATGGGAGTAAGCAGGAGGTGACTTGGCCATGTCTTAGTAACTAGATGCCAAAGCTGGCAAGGAAGAGGGAGGGCTGGTTTGGGTCAGATGGGGCCTTGTTGGCTCCAGAAGTGTTTCTGTGAGCCAAGGATCCCTGCTTTTATGCTATTCTGAAGGAAGGGGGTGGGGTGAGGTGCCTCTTGAGTCAGAGTGGTGTAGGGCTATTTTGAAAGCAGCTATTTGGGGAGAGCTGGTTGCTGCTTTTTGTTTATTTGTAGGTCATTTGGGTTGACCTGAAGACAGCATTTGTTGAGTGAGCATGCTCTCAGCCTATTAATTGAAAGCTGTGAGGAAGCAAGGCCCAAACCAGAACTTGCTCCTGAGGGCTTCATAGCTGTTCTGCTAGACTGTAAGAGGAAGTGGCATAGAGGAGGAGCTAAAGGAGTTGAGAGGGAGAGAGAAAGATGAGGTCATGGCTAAAAAGATAGCTTGCCTTAAAAGACAAAATTTTCTTAGGTGAAAAGGATAACTGGGAGAATATTTCAAATGGAAGGGAACAATTTAAGCAAAGGCAAAGATTCAGGTTTGGTTAAGTCAAGCTTGTCTGTGACAACTCTGGATGAGGATATGTGCATAGGGGCACCAGGAGCAGGGGCACAGTGGCTAGGCTAGTTGGATGAAGCCAGATCATAGTCTTTTAATACCAGAAAGGAGGTTGGTTGTGATCCTGTCAACAGTGAAAGTTAGTGTAGGCTTAGACACTTGTCTTGTGCTTATATCAACTTGGCAAGGGTTGCACTTTGGGTCTTTGTATTCTGAGGAAGGAGGAAGGGAGGACACAGGCTTGATAGTCCATTGTTCTCACCTATATTGCAAGCTCCAAGTCGGCAAGGGTATTCGTTTTGCTTATCAAGCTATTTCTAGCACTTGAAACTATGTCTAGCACTTAGAAAGCAAGGACGAGTAATTGTGTTTGGAATATGAAGTAAATCCTAGGGCAGCCACCCAAGACCCAGGACTAACTCATCTCACCTGGCTGTCTTAGAGCTCCTGATCTGACCAGGGGGGTCAGCTTAAGAGTGTGGTTCACCAAGGAGCAGAGGAAAAGGTGCCCCATAGTAGAAAGGGAGGAATGGGTGGTAACTCTATGGCTGGCTGATCCCCACTTCTGAGCCACATTATTTTCTCTTCCTTCCTGGGAACTCTAGAACTGCCTGATAAAGAGGGATGAGAATGGTTACTCTGCAGTGGTAGCTGACTTTGGCCTGGCTGAGAAGATTCCCGATGTCAGGTGTGTAGCCCTAATGGATGCTGGGGTCCAAGGACAGGGGGCTGAAGTGAAGGGAAAATTCTAGCCTCCTCCCCAGAGCTGTGACTTGGCCACAGCTCAACCTCAGCTCCCTAAATTTGGTCAGTTCTAGTCTGTACCCATCCTTGGGGCAGAGGAATCCCCAATGGTCAAAAGATTCCATTGCATCAGCCAGTGGCAAGCTGATTTTCTGTATAATCTCCTCCCACAGCATGGGGAGTGAGAAGCTGGCCGTGGTGGGCTCCCCATTCTGGATGGCACCTGAGGTTCTCCGAGGTGAGCCCTATAATGAGAAGGTAAGTTTGGAGGATCTCAAGGTCTGATTCTTTTTTTTTGAGATGGAGTCTCCCTGTAGCCCAGGCTGGAGTGCAGTGGCACAATCTCAGCTCACTGCAACCTCCACCTCCCACCTTCAAGCAATTCTCCCACCTCAGGTTCCCAAGTAGCTGGAATTACAAGCATGCGCCACCACGTCCAGCTAATTTTTGTATTTTTAGTAAAGAAGGTGTTTCACCATGTTGGCCAGACTGGTCTCAAACTTCTGACCTCAAGTGATCTGTCCTCCTCGGCCTCCCAAAGTGCTAGGATTACAGGCGTGAGCCACCGTGCTCAGCCCTGATTCTCCTTAGAATCTACTCTTAGCAGAGTGTCCAAGATGTTCCTACCAAGAGCAGGGCTGGTACCTGGCAGCTGCCCAGTGACTGACTTGGATGAAATATGGGCAATATGACCCAGGCCTGGGCTGTTAGATATGGGCAGGGTGCGGGTGGGGAGCCCAGATACTCTATCCCTCAACCCAGTGAGAGGGAAACCAAAGTCTGACTACCCTCTAGGCGGATGTGTTCTCTTATGGTATCATCCTCTGCGAGATCATCGCCCGCATCCAGGCCGATCCAGACTACCTTCCCCGCACAGAGGTGAGCTGCAAGCATGGGGATTGTTGCCACTGGGATGGGGCTAGTTTGAAGCAATGGAACTGTTCTGTCCCTGGGGTGGACTTGGTGGAACTGTCAGTTGCTGGTTGCCAGGGGCAGCTCCCAGGCTCTTCTGAGGAGGCTAGGATGGGTGGGGGGATTAATGACCTGTCTACCTATGCTTTCCATCCCATCCACAGAATTTCGGGCTGGACTATGATGCTTTCCAGCACATGGTGGGAGACTGTCCCCCAGACTTTCTGCAGCTCACCTTCAACTGCTGTAATGTGAGTGTTTTTTTCCCTCTGCTTTTCATCAGGGCTGACTGAACCCTTTTCACCAGGTTAGGACTGAACAGAGAAGCTGCTAATTAGCTTCATGAGGGACTTCATTTTCACTGTAGTAACAGCAACCACACCTTCTTCTCCCTCTGGCTCTTAGCTAAGGTATTCAGAGCCCTGGACCAAGCAAAGAAAAAAACTGCTTTGTATTATCGGGTCCTCAGCCAGTAGGTTAGACCCATCACTCCTTGCCTTGGGTGTTGATGGAACTCTGGACAGGTTTTATTGTTGGATGGACTGTGGATCCGACTGGTCCTGAGGCACATGAGAAAGGCTTTTTTTTTTTTTTTTTTTAAGACAGTCTTGCACTGTTGCCCAGGCTGGAGTGTAGTGGCGTGATCTCTGCTCACTGCAATCTCTGCCTCCCAGGTTCAAGCTATTCTCTTGCCTCAGCCTCCCAAGTAATGGGGATTACAGGTGCACGCACCATGCCCAGCTAATTTTTTTGTATCTTTAGTAGAGACAGGGTTTCACTATGTTGGCCAGGCTGGTCTTGAATTCCTGACTTCATGATCCACCCGCCTTGGCTTCCCAAAGTGCTGGGATTACAGGTGTGAGCCACCGCGCCCGGCCAAGAAAGGTTCTTCTTGGCCTTCATGTATATAGCTCTGGGGTTGGACCTTACCTGTTAAGATCAAGGTGGGCTTTGTTCAGATACCTCCCAGAAACACATTAGGAGCAGAACTCAAGAACAGAACCAACTAATAGGAGCATACTTTTGGAAGGTTCTGTGACAAGGTGATAAGACAAACACCAAGCCAGGCATGGTTGCTCACGCCTGTAATCCCAGCATTTTTGGGTGGATCACCTGAGGTTAGGAGTTTGGGACCAGCCTAACATGGTCCCAAAAAGACACTAAGACAGGGAGGATGGTACTCAAGTGTTTTCCCTGACCTGAGCTATAGGGATCACCTCCATTGTCTGGGGCCTTAAAAAGGTCTCTTAGCTGCACATCTGAATCTTAAAAGATGCCAGAAATAGACTTTCATTTTTGGGGTGGGAGATGGAGAGTAGGGCTAATGGTTGTTGTGGATGCCTACAGATGGACCCCAAACTGCGCCCATCCTTTGTGGAGATTGGGAAGACCCTGGAGGAAATTCTAAGCCACTTACAGGAAGAAGATCAGGAGAGGGATAGGAAGCTGCAGCCCACAGCCAAGGGTAAGAGATTAGACCCAGGAGCCCAACCTAACCCTAAGGGAATTAGGATGTGGGGCCTTCCCCTCTTAGGGGATCCCAGGTCCAGAAACAAAGGGGAGGGGAAGGAGATGACACAGAAAGTACTGGCCTCTTTAAGAGCTGTGGCTTGGCATACTGCTTCCCATCTCTGAGTCTGTATCTTCACTGGTGAAACGAGATAGTGGTACCTACACTTTGCTTTCATGAGTGAAAACATTTTGTGGTAAAATGCTGATTTGTTATGACTAGTAAGAGTTATCCAGACTCGACTATTCCTTAGGACTCTTGGAGAAAACACCTGGGGTGAAGCGACTAAGCTCACTGGATGACAAGATCCCCCACAAGTCACCATGCCCGAGACGTACCATCTGGCTGTCTCGAAGCCAATCAGACATCTTTTCCCGAAAGCCCCCACGTACAGTGAGCGTCTTGGACCCATACTACCGGCCACGAGATGGTGCTGCCCGCACCCCCAAAGTCAACCCTTTTAGTGCTCGCCAGGACCTCAGGGGGGGCAAGATCAAGTTTTTTGACCTGCCCAGCAAGTCTGTCATCTCTCTGGTATTTGACTTGGATGCACCAGGGCCGGGAACTATGCCCCTGGCTGACTGGCAGGAGCCCCTGGCCCCACCTATTCGCCGGTGGCGTTCCTTGCCTGGTTCACCTGAGTTCTTGCATCAAGAAGCTTGTCCATTTGTGTGCCGGGAAGAATCGCTATCTGATGGGCCCCCACCACGCCTAAGTAGTCTCAAGTACAGAGTAAAAGAGATCCCACCATTCCGGGCATCTGCCCTACCAGCTGCTCAAGACCATGAGGCTATGGACTG
This sequence comes from Callithrix jacchus, assembly GCF_049354715.1. Lineage (NCBI taxonomy): Eukaryota > Metazoa > Chordata > Mammalia > Primates > Cebidae > Callithrix > Callithrix jacchus. The sequence goes on along the minus strand of NC_133508.1, from coordinate 82,057,384 downwards.
CTCCAGTCTCCAGGAAGAAAACGGTTTTGGGTCCAGGCCCCAGGGGACCAGTCCATGCTCTGCAGGTGCTTCTGAGGAGATGGAGGTAGAAGAAAGGCCAGCAGGCTCAACTCCAGCTACCTTCTCCACCTCAGGCATAGGCCTGCAGACCCAGGGAAAGCAGGATGGGTGAGGGGAGTTTAGTTCCTGTCTAACCTTGGGGATGGACCTTCAGCTGAAACCATATGGCCCCGTAAGTGCACAGCCTTGACTCTTCCCTGGAGCCCACAGAGCAGGCAGGCTAGGCCAAGCCAGGCTCAACTTCTGGGCTCCCAGTGCCCATTGGCTGTGTATGATGGGGAGGCAGCAGTGAGAGGCCTTCCTAGTTATGGCCAACAGCTGATACCAAGCCTCTGAAATCCAGCAAGGAGGTCTGCCTCCCACTGACCTCCCAGTGCACTTCCCTAGACAGGACCAGAGGATGTCTAGTTCTAGGCTGGACTGGCAGGCAGCTATTACCCTGGTTCTTTCCCCACCCCAGATCTGTCTCTTGCCCTTTCTTGGGGCATCTAAGCTACTGAGTGGAATATGGAGCTGACCAGGGGGCCATAATGGGCATGGCTGTTTCCCAGACCTGAAGATTGGGGTGCTTCTTGCCAGTATGTCTAAGACACTTGAGTAATTGCTGTTTGCACTGACTGCATGGTCAGACCACGTCACTACATTTCTATGTAAGGGGAGGGTGAGGCAGCGTGGTGGTCATGGCTCTTAGCTAACCTATTCAAAGACCTTTTCCAGTTGATTAATCTATTTTCATATTTATAAAGAAGTCTTAATGTTCTGCCCCGTAAGACTTTCAAACTTGTGGTTGGGAGTGGGGCTGGTTTTGTAGGCCCTAGGGCCTGCTTCTATGTATTTGTCAACATGTGATATATTCATTTGGTTAAATGGTTTATACATGGACTGATTTTCTTCCCTTCCTGCTATGGCTGGAGCTTTGGGAACAGTCTTTCCTTACAGAGCTGCAATAAGAAATAACCAAAGATGAAGCTGGTCAAATATTTTCATAACTTGCTTTTGTTGATTTTTTTTTTTTTTTTTTTTTGCAAAACTTTCCCAAGACATTTTCAGACTTAAAAATAAAGTCGGTGTTACAGGTGCTGGTCAGCCTTCTTACTTGTACCTCAGACACTGAGATAAAGGAGGAGGTCCAGGGCAATGCATTGATATCTTCCAGGACACTCCTCGTCCCCTAAACTCAATAGTAGTTGAGTATGACATTTACAGGCTAGAGAGACCCAAAATATGTTACACCTGAGTGCTAGGTGGAAGTTGCATCAGCTGCTGCCCCAAGCGAGCTTCATCTTCTGATTGTGGGCTTTGGAGGAACGGGAGAACTGGCTCTTGGCCACTGTGAGGGGTACAGCTTTGCCACTCAAATATACCTTATTATGGCATTCAGGGAGCCAGGGTCCAGAGCTACAGGGCTGGGGTCCCTGGCTCACTACCACATAGGCCATCACATAACCTGTCATAAAGGCATCAAAACCAGCTCGGTGCAATCCATCCCCAGGCACTGGGTTAGGACTGGCTTGGCTCCCTGGCACTTCTGAGGTAGCTGTATCAGCTATTTCAGGCCTTGCTGCCTTAATCCCTATCTCTAAGTCATTTTTGTTGCCTTGCTTGGAGTGAGACAGGTTCCTAGTTTCATCCTCGGCCACTTCCTGCTCAGTTTCTTCAGCCTTGAGGCTATCCCCACGGACCTGCTTCTTGGGAGGACCATCCTTAGCTTCTTCCCCAGAGGTCTGTGTCCCCCGTAGGTTCAACAAAGCCCTCTTCCGTTTTTCCCGCCGTCGCCGCCGTCGACGCTTGTCCTCTGCTGCAGCCTCATCAGTGTCAATGATAAGGTCAATGTCATGGGACTGAGGACACTGTGGTCCCAGGGAGCACCAGCCATAAGCCTAGGTGTGGGAAAGAGGCTTAGAAAGGGGCTCCAGGCATCAGAACCTCCCCTCCCAAGAAATAGGTGGGTGCTCTCACCGAGAAGTTGTCACAGATGCTGGTGGCATGAGGACGGTGGGTTGCTGGGGGCAGGCAGCAGCGGTAATCAATATGTGCCCTCATGCTGGAAGGATAGTTGCAGAACTCCAGGGTAAGGTGTGGGCTGCCAGCTGCCCGCTGCTTCCCATTTTCCCGTTCACTGCAACAGCGCAAGAGGGTAATGGTCCACTAGCATATAAGCTCCATAAGAGCAGGTTTTTTGGGTCTGTTTTGTTCACTGCTGAATCCTCAGCACCTAAAACACTGCCTGGGCACATGGTAGGAGCTCAATAAATATCTTAAGTGAATGAAATAGACTCGTATCAGGTCCCACCCCTTTCCCTCAACCATTTCCTCACCATTTCCGGAAGGCATATTCTAAGTAGGAGGCTACGAAGCGTGCATGAAACTCAGCAGCATATTTGGTGTCATAAATGCCTGCCGGGAACATCTCACACAGGTCAGCGGTGAAGGTCCCCAGATTCTCAGGGAGGTGTGCATAGAAGTTCTGGTACAGGAACACCAAGTCTATAAGGCCATTGTGTAGCACCAGGGGCCGGCGGGCTCGGATCAGCTCCAGGAATAGGGTCCGTACTGACTGGCTCTGGCTCTCATCCCCCTAGGTGAAAATAAAGGAGTCAATGAGAAGGACAGAGTTCCCCAGGGAGCCTCTTCTGCTGGGCACTTACCAGGCTCCCCCACCTGGAATGCTCTCTTTCTCTCTACCTAACCCAACTCTACCCACCTTCCTCATACCAGTCTTGTTTCCCAAGCCCTGCCATTAGTGATTCCCCATACTCCCTAAGAAGCATATTCTCCCCAGGCAACCAGCCTAGAGTAGGAAGAAATCAAGTCACAGAAAGGGCAGGCCTCGAGGCGAGGGAGGCTAGAGGCTTACCTTGTCATTGCCCTTATGGTAGGGGATGCCCTGGGCATATTGCTGATTGAAGTTGAAGCCATGCTGTATCAGGAACTGCACAGACTTTGGTTCTATGACATACTCCTCCATGCACAACAGAGTGAGATTGAACACTTGAGCCAGATAGGAATGTTCACCCTGGGAGAAAAAGGAAGTCTGCTATATTGAGATTTGGAGGAGCTAAGCTACAAGGATGCAAAGGCTTAAGAATGATACAATGGACTCTGGGGACTCGGGGGGGTGGGGGGGAGAAGGGGTGGGAGGTGGGTGACGGATAAAAGACTACACATTGGGTATAGTGTACACTGTTCGGGTGATGGGTGCACCAAAACCTTAGAAATCACCACTAAAGAACTTATTCATGTAATCAAACACCACCTGTTCCCCATAAATCTATTGAAATTTAAAACAAACAAAAAAAACCTATCAAGTTAAAGGAGATTTGGGACAAAAAAACTTCATATCTGATGTTCTCCAGAATCTCTCTACCCTCCTCCCCACGGCCAGACGTAGGATAGGGGTGAGATCAGCCCATACCTTGTCTGGCTGCCGCTTGAAGCAGGCGAGGCCCAGAGAGAGGACAGAACGGGTCCTGGCAGCATGACACACGGCCTTGTAACGTTCCTCGATGCACCTTGGGGTTCGGTTTGGGGGTTACTGTGGCTGGGAGTTAGCCTCATGAAGGACCCAAACCACTCAGGTCTGTGACCCCACTCCCACCTCCACTCCACAGTTGACGGTGGGCACTAAAGAGAACAGGGCTTATACTTACTGGTTCAACAAACTCTTCCGGTCCCCAAGCCCACTCAGCTCCTGTGGGTAGGTAAAGGAAGGGCTGTGACAGACCCCCAGCACCAGCCCCTTCACATCCACCTGCCCTCCTTGTTTCCCAGTTCTCACCGTGTCCACAGCCACGAAATTTGCTGTCTTTATGGCTAGCAGGAGGGATGGCCACATCTCCTTAAAGTTGTTGCTTTGAACATCTACTACAGGAACCCGGACTATTAGCTCCTCCACAGATATTGTGCTCTTGCTGACACCACCTGGGGTAAGGAGAGTGATAGATGTTCATGCTTAAGGAAAGAGCCTAGGGGAACAGACACCCCCAAGCTAGGCCACGGTGATGGTGGTAGTTTCCATTGGTAGCTTTTCCCACAAGCCTTTGTATCCCACGCGTTCTACACACAGGACTCGGAGAGTGCCCTGAATTTGGGGAGAGGAAGCCTGGGTCTTCCAATGGCTCATACAAGCCTGGGAAAATTACTTCCCACCTCGCTGTCACAATCCGTAGAGGAGAAAGTTGGATTAGATGACCTTTGAGATTCTTTTTTTGCCATGTCCTGCAGGAAACATTTAGCAGGGCTTGAGGATCTCAGCTTCCTTAATATCCCATAGGGATCCATACTACTGTTCTCATAGTGCCCCAGAGCCACAAACAGGCCCCAGAGCCACAAACAGTTCCCAGAGCCTGACAGCGCCCAATTCCAGAGCTCCCAATACGTCCTACCTTCCTTTGCACCACCACGCCCAATCCACTCCACTGAACTGAATCACAACTATTATTACTAACCGTTATGAGCTCCACACTACATCTCCCGCCATGCCTCCATCGGCCCCATACTCCCAATGCTCCAGGGCTCCAGGCTTTTGCAGCCCGAGCCGCGGTGCACATCGGGACTTGTAGTCTCCTCGTGGCCCAGTTCAGGCGCAAAGCGTAATCCTCTGAAGCCCGAGAAGTCTCTAGAACTATGAACTCGAGGCCTTCCCCTCTCCCGAGAGCAGAGGCTTTGAAGGCTACCCCTGGGAAGCCGCTCACCGTCGGAGGCTGCGGGAGCTGAAGCTGCGCCATCGTCACTGTCGGCGGCCATGACACCGCTCGTCTCCCGCCTGAGTCGTCTGTGGGTACCGAGGACTTCCGCTCCGTCTCCCTGCGCGGCTCAGACAGTCGGGGATGGGGCGGGGTCTCGCCGTCAGGTCGTCGAGGGGTCGGACTTCCGTTCAGACCTCCCGTGTCCTGCACGGGGAAGCAGCCAGGCGCGCGCTAGTTGCCTATTGGCCGGTGCAGCCGCTTCGCCGCCGGGGTGGACTCGAACCACGCCCCCTGGAGTGCGCCGGAAAACCAGGCGTGCTAGAGCGCGCGGGAGGTAAGCTTACCCGCACTCGTTGCGGAAACGCGGGCCCTTGGTGTCCTGCTGTCTTCATCAGCGTGGGTCGGGGGTGGGGTGTGTTGGGGTGGCTGGGTTTGGGCTTTCCAGAAAAGGTGACGCTGCCTGAGTTGAGCTTAAAACACGCGCAGGAGTTAGGCTAGGAGAGGGTCGTGTGGGGGAAAGAGGGTGTTCTGGGCACCGGTACATTCCGAGAAAGGATGGAGAGATCAGTGCTCGCCAGAAAGTGAAAGAGGCGAAGAGTATGCCATTAGAGAAGTCTGAGGAGGGGGTAGGGCAACCGACTAGTAGGGAAGCTTTTGAAATAATCCAGTCGACCGGGCGCGGTAGTTCACGCCTGTTATCACAGCACTTCGGGAAGCCGAGGCAGGCGGATCACCTGAGGTCAGGAGTTTGAGACAAGCCTAACCAACATGGAGAAACCCCGCCTCTACTAAAAATACAAAATTAGCTGGGCATAGTGACACATGCCTGTAATCCCAGCTACTTGGGAGGCTGAGGCAAGAGAATCGCTCTCCACCTGGGAGGTGGAGGTTGCGGTGAGCTGAGATCGAGCCATTGCACTCCAGCCCGGGCAACAAGAGCGAAACTGTCTCAAAAAAAAAAAAAAAAAGGAAAGAAGTAATCTAAGTGATAATGTGAACTTGAATTAAGGCTGGCAGTATGGATGGCGAGGAAGGGACAAATTGTGAAGCAGCTAGGTGGTTTAGTCGACCTAGAGGGTGACTGAACTTGAAAGAGGTTCCTATTGGAGACTAGTCCATCCCCAAACACTCTGATTCCCATCCACCAACTCTCCTTGGTTACTCATTGTTTATAGCTCATCTTCAGCTTCTCTCAACTGAGTCCATTTCATCATTATTCAGAACTGCTTGGGCCAGGCACAGTGGCTCATGCCTGTAATCACTTTAGGAGGCCGTGCTGGGAGGATCACTTGAGCCCAGGAGCTCAAGACTAGCCTCAAAGAATAAATCCGTGAGATGAAAAAAGAAGGAGAAGGAGGAGGAGGGAGAGGGAGAGGGGGAGGCTGAGGCTGAAGAAAAAGAAAAAGACTAGCTTGGGCAACAGAGTGAAACCTTTTCTCTACAAAAAAAAATTTTTAAATGAGTTGGTCATAGTGGTGCGTGCCTGTAGTCCCAGCTACCTGGGAGGTTGAGGCAAGAGGATGGCTTGAGCCCAGAAGGTCGAGGCTGCAGTGAACCATGATCTCGCCATTGCACTCCAGCCTGGGCAGCAGAGCGGCAAAGTGAGGGACACACTGTCTCTAAAAAAAAACTGTTTGGGTTTCTCCCATCCTAAAAAGGGAAACTCTTTTGACTATCCCCCATCGCATTAATTCATTTAACAAGTATTTATTATGTATAGTTTACCTGGCACTGACTGGACACACACCAGTCAACAGAAGAGAATCAGTCCTTGCACTCATGTAGTTTTTTTACAGTCAAGTTCAGGAAGCACACAATGATGGAAAGAATCAAAGTAATGTGAAATTACATGGATGTAAGAGCTACAAGGCAGAAGTACATGATAGGATAAGATGGGGGCAGGGGGGGATGTGATTTGGACATTTCAGTCAAGACCTGAAAAATCATTAGATGTGAGGTAAAGCCTAAGAGTCCAAACAGAGGAAATGGGTTGTGTGAGGCCCCAAGGTGGACAGACACACTTGAGGTGTTTAAGCAGCTAAATTCATAGTTGGCTAGAGCACAGTGAGAGGGGATGAGGTGGATAGTGCCCGGATCATCATACAGCCCACAAGGCTGCTGTAAGAGTACTGCCTTCTTTTATTTTATTTATTTATTTTTTTTTTTGAAACACGTTACAAATGCTAGCTGAGGACAAGAGTACTGCCTTCTAAGAGAAGGGTATGGCAGCCAAATCCCTCCAATGACCTATAAAGATAATTTGTGACCCTCCCCTCCCCTCACCATCTGCTGTACTTCTCTGACCTCTTTTACCACTCAGCCCCATCTCATTCCATTCTTTTTTTTCCCTTTTATTTTATTTATTTATTTATTTATTTTTTTAAGGCTAGTCAAGTGAAGCAGTGGGAGTAGAGAAGGAACAAAGAAATCTGTAACTGGTCAAGTGGTTTTTTATTTATTTATTTTAAATATAAAGATGGGGTTTCACCATGATGGCCAGGCTGGTCTTGAACTCCTGACCTCAGGTGATCCACCCACCTCAGCCTCCCAAAGTGCTAGGATTACAGGTGTGAGCCACCGCACCCGGCCATCTCATTCCATTCTAACCACATTGACCTACTTACTGTAACACAGACATAGCAGGCACCCTCCTTGGGGCCTTTGCAATCACTTAGAATGCTTTGGGTCTACCTTGACCACAGTCTTTAAAATTGCAACATTATACCCCACCTTGGCACTCTTTTTCCCCACTTGCTCTAATTTTTGCTTTTTATGCTAATATTTATCATCTAACATCCTATGGAATTTACTTATGTTCATTATTCCTTTTCTGTCCCCATTAGAATATAAGCTCCCTGAGGGCGGGAACTTTTGGTGTTTTATTTACTGAAGTATGCCAAGTGCCTAAAACTGCTTGGGACATATTAGGGACTCCATAAATATTTCCTCAATCTTTTTTTTTTTTTTCTTTCTTTTTTTTTTTTTTTTTTTGAGAAGGAGTTTCGCTGTTGTTACCCAGGCTGGAGTACAATGGCGCGATCTCAGCTCACTGCAACCTCTGCCTCCTGGATTCAGGCAATTCTCCTGCCTTAGCCTCCCGAGTAGCTGGGACTACAGGCACGCACCTCCATGCCCAGCTAATTTTTGTATTTTTAATAGAGACGGTGTTTCACCTTGTTAACCAGGATGGTCTCGATCTCTTGACCTCATGATCCACCTGCCTCGGCCTCCCAACGTGCTGGGATTATAGGTGTGAACCACCACGCCTGGTCCTGTTTTTTTTTCTCTAAGAGACAGGGTCTTGTTGAGCCCAGGATGGAGTGCAGTGGCATAATCATAACTCACTGCAGCCTTGACCTTCTGGGCTCAAGCTGTTCATCACTTCAGCCTCCAGAATAGTGGAATTATGGTGTTGAGCCACCATAACCAGCTTGCTCAACAATTTACTGTCCCACAGTAAAGGCCTAGAGTGTTTAAAAAAGAAAGAAAAATGAAAAAAGGAAGGAAGAAAAGAGAGAGGGAGAAAAGAAAGAAAATAAAAGAATATAATGGGGCGCCTGCAGGCGCCGTGGCTCATGCCTGTAATTCCAGCACTTTGGGAGGCCGAGGTGGGCTGACTGCTTTAGTTCTGGAGGTCGAGACTAGCCTGGGCAACATGGTGAAACACTGTCTCTAACAAAAATACAAAAATTAGCTAGTGTGCACCTGTGGTCCCAGCTGCTTGGAGTCGGGGTGGGGTATTGGGGTGGGAGGATTTCTTGAGCCAGGGAAGCAGAGGTTGCAGTGAGCCAAGATTTCACCACTGAACTCCAGCCTGTGTGACAGAGTGAGACCCCGTCTCAAAAAAAAAGAATGGGAAGCCATCGAAGGTTATAAGGAAGGAAGTGACATGATCCAGAAAAGGTTGCTTTCTCTTTGGAGAATGGATTGTAGAATGAATATGGAAGTAAGCAAATTTAGTGAAGGATGTTTGGCTATGAAGGGAAGGAGGGTGGGACTTGACTGTATACAAGCCAAGGGAAGAACTTCCCCCTTGCTCTCTGAAGATCTCCTGAAAAATCAACTCAAAAGGCAGATTAGCTAGAGAAAAGGCATACAAATGTATTAACATGCACACTGGAAGAACCACAAAGTGATTACCCATCCCCCTACAGAGTTCAGAAGTTTATATACTGTCTGGCAAAACATTATGGGAGGGGTAGAAGAGAAATTCTGTTTTTTGTTTTGTAGAGATGAGGTCTTGCTATGTTGTAGGCCTAGTCTCGAACTCCTGGGCTCAAGCAATCTTCCTGCCTTGGCCTCCCAAAGTACTAGGATTACAGGTCTGAGCCAGTATGTCCAGCCCTGTATGTTTAAGGAGATTGTGTTGAAGGGCCATAAAGGATTACTAGGGAGAATGGAATGGGGACAGAGATTAATTTATAAATAGTTCTCTTTGGAATTTGAATAATTATGAGAGGTAGATGATACCTCGTAAAAGGGTTTGTTCAGGTATGGTTTCGTGTTAGTCTTAGCAGGAAGGGAAGACAAAACAAGTATTCTTTTTAGTGGGTTTGGACTTTAGGCAGATAAAGAGTTCCAGACAACAACTTCATCCTGGCTTTGGGAGAGTCTGTGTGGGGTGGAAGGATTGAGGCTTCTTCAGTTCAGCATGTCAAAGTGCCATATTTTTGGGTATTGGTTTCTTTTTTTTGAGACAGAGTCTTGCTCTGTCTCTGTTGCCCAGGCTGTGCAGTGGCACGATCTCAGCTCCCTGCAAGCTCTGCCTCCTGGGTTCAAGCGAGCACATCCAGCTAATTTTTTTGTATTTTTAGTAGAGATGGGGTTTCTCCATGTTGGCCAGGCTGGTCTCAAATTCCTGACCTCAAGTGATCCACCTGCCTTGGCCTCCTGCAGTGTTGGGATTATAGGCCAGCCACCAAACCCAGCCTGGGGTATTGGTTTCTGAGCTCCAGCAGTTAGAAGGGATTAGAGGAGCAGGACCCTGAAGAGGTGGAAGTTGAGACAGTGCAAATGAAGGTAGATTTGAAGGGTTTTTTTCTCTGAAGGAGGAGTCAAGCTCTTTTGATGCAAATGAGCACATCCCGTAAAATCAAAGGTTTGGCGGGGGTGGGGGGTGGGGAGGGTTGATACAGGGGCTTAGCAGGGACTGCATTTTATCACAGTGTAAGAGTACACGTTGTGGATTTGAAAGAACAAGTTGCCTAATTTCCATAAACCTCAATTTCCTTATAACTAAGATGGAGGTGATACTGGTACATACTTCATGAGGAGTATGTACCAGGAGATTGAGACATCTGGTAAACCTCTTCATGAGGTCTGATATAGAGTGAGCACTCACAAAGTATTAGCTCCTTTTAGCTGTTAGAGAAAAGGTAGCCTTAAGAACAATCAGGGAGCAGTGAAAATCAACCAGGCACACTTTCTCATTCCTAATGGTCAGCCACCTATGGTTTACTAGATCAGGAAAAGATTAGGAATATAAATAGCTCATCTCTATTCTCCCACTGATTTGCCATCTGTTCTTAGGCAGATCTTTTGTCCCTGTGATCCTTGGTTTCTTCTAGGATAGAATGCAGATTTGGGGGCCAGGCGTGGTGGCTCACACCTATAATCCCAGCACTTTGGGAGGCAGAAGTGAGGAGATCACCTGAGGTCGGGAGTTTGAGACCAGCCTGACCAACATGGAGAAACCCCAACTCTGCTAAAAATACAGAATTAGCCAGGCGTGGTGGCACGTGCCTGTTATCCCAGCTACTCGGGAGGCTGAAGTAGGAGAATCGCTTGAACCCAGGAAGCAGAGGTTGTGGTGAGCCAAGATTGTGCCATTGCCCTCCAGCCTGGGCAACAAGAGTGAAATTCCATCTCAGCAAAAAAAAAAAAAAAAAAAAAAAGAATGCAGGTTTTGGACTAGATGACTACTAAAGGCTGTTTCAGTGTAACCATGCTACATCTCTAAGAGGCAGAGAAACCATCTACCCCAGTTCTCCCAGGCACACCTAAACAACCCCTATCCATACACACAGTTACAATAAGCATCAGAGATACACAAATGCTCCCAAACAGGAGGCTTTGGTCCTGGATCCATCCCAGCCCTGGCCTCTCAATCTTTGCATGTCTCCGGGGCTATAACGCTAACCCCCTTGAGGCCACTTGCTCAGCTCTACCAGTTGTATCTCAGTGCTGCAGCCAGCCAAGGGTAATCCCATGAGCATCTTGAGAGTGCTTGAGAAAAGCTGGACCCTATGTGAATGGTGTAGGGAGGGAAGTGACTGTCACCCCTGGAAGGCCACAAATTACGGCCTCATTGTGACTGACTGCTTTGGCTGGGTCTTTGTTTCAGGTCATCATGAGGAAACCACGAGCAGCCGTGGGAAGTGGTCACAGGAAGCAGGCAGCCAGCCAGGAACAGAGGCAGAAACATGCTAAGAGCAGCAGTCAGGCCAAGGCTTCTACCCCTAATGGTAAGGAACTCAGTTGTGGTCCAAGGCTCATCAGCCATGAAAGGGGGCAGATACAGGCTGGGAAGGGATTGTGATAAGTGTCATTAAGAGACTTACTAAGGGCCAGGTGTAATAGCTCACACCTGTAATCCCAGCACTTTGGGAGGCCAAAGTGGGTGGATCCCTTGAGCCCAGGAGTTTGAGACCAGCCTCAATAATATGGTGAAACCCCATCTCTATGCTTATGTGGTGGTGAGCATCATGTAGTCGCAGCTACTCTAGAGGCTGAGGTAGGCTGATTGCTTGACCCTGGAAGGCAGACGTTGTACTGAGTGGAGATAGTGCCACTGCACTCCAGCCTGGGCAACAGAGCCAGACTCTGTCTCAAAAAAAAGAAAAAGAGAGACTCACTAAGGGTATAATTCTGACTATATTGCTGTGTGACATTAGGATAATTGCTCTGAATGGCTGCTTTCTTACCAGTCAAATGGAGCAGTAGTTCAGCATTTCTTCCTTCATGTGGCTTTCATGGGACCAAATGAGTTTATGAGCCTGAAAATGTTTTGTAAATAAGAAAGCCCTGCACAGGTATAAATTATAGCTGGCTAAACTCTTAGGTTTTCATTACAGCTCAGAAACAAAGAAGCCAATAGTACCACCCTGAGAAAATTAAGGCCAGAAACTTAGCCACAGTTACATGCAATTACAGAACTCTGGTCTGACTCCAGCTCCAAAGCCTAAGGGGATTGGTTGGAGGAAGCCCTAAGTGGGAGCATACTGTCACAGGCTGCTGTGTCCCAAGACCCCGGTGCACAGCTTGTGCAGGGATGATTTCTGAGTGTCCTGGGGCTCCAGCAGGCCTGGCCAGACAGCTGGAAGAGGTGGTATTGCAGGCCTCTGTCTCCCCATACCATCTATTCAGAGACATAGCTGAAGTCACAGCCTTCCGAGGAAGTCTGCTAAGCTGGTATGACCAAAAGAAGCGGGACCTACCGTGGAGGCGACAGGTAGGCAGGCGAGGAACAGGGACAGTGGGTGGAGACAGGTATCCATCCCCCTCCACCCTAACTCCTCATCTGGGGTTACATTGACAGGCAGAAGATGAGGTGGACCTGGACAGGCGGGCATATGCTGGTCAGTACATCTCCTGAGAGCAGGGCACTTTGCATCAAGGACCTTGGGTCTGGAGGCTGTGGGCCAGGATAGGGCAGGTCAGCAGTGTCCTCATGCCAACTCCTTTCCCCCAGTGTGGGTCTCAGAGGTCATGCTGCAGCAGACCCAGGTTGCCACGGTGATCAACTACTATACCAGATGGATGCAGGTGACTCCAGGGGAGGAAGGGGAGGGTCATGGGTCAGACCCCAGATGAGAGCCTCTACTTTGGGGTAGGTGTAGAGAAGGCTTCCTCTACCACCCTCACCCTTGACCTTGTCTCTTTCTGCCTGCCTGTGGCTGTAGAAGTGGCCTACACTGCAGGATCTGGCCAGTGCTTCCCTGGAGGTGAGAGCTACCCAAGGGTAGAGGGAATAGGAACAATGGAGGGGCTGACAGTGATCTCTCTGACCTCTGATCCCACCCACAGGAGGTGAATCAGCTCTGGGCCGGCCTGGGCTACTATTCTCGAGGCCGGCGGCTGCAAGAGGGAGCTCGGAAGGTAAGGGGATGGCAGGAGGGTGGGAACCTAGGAGTCTTGGTATCTCATAAGCTTGAGTCTTGCACTCCAATCAGGTAGTAGAGAAGCTAGGGGGCCACATGCCACGTACAGCAGAGACCCTGCAGCAGCTCCTGCCTGGTGTGGGGCGCTACACAGCTGGGGCCATTGCCTCTATTGCCTTTGGCCAGGTAAGCCCACAGTCCACCCCCATTTTGTATATGCTCAGCCTCCTTCCTCCCAGCCCAGGCTGACTCTTTGGCTCCTCTTTGCCAGGCAACCAGTGTGGTAGATGGCAACGTAGCACGGGTGCTGTGCCGTGTCCGGGCCATTGGTGCTGATCCTAGCAGCAAACTTGTCTCCCAGCAGCTCTGGTAGGATGTCAGGGTGACAAGGGTGCTTCAGGGGTGTTTCCAAAGGAGCTTTGGCTCATAGCAGTGTTCCCTTCTTTTAGGAGTCTAGCCCAGCAGCTAGTGGACCCAGCCCGGCCAGGAGATTTCAACCAAGCAGCCATGGAGCTAGGGGCCACAGTGTGTACTCCGCAGCGCCCACTGTGCAGCCAGTGCCCTGTGCAGAGCCTGTGCCGGGCACGCCAGAGAGTAAGCCTAATTGGGAAGGGGCAGTGAGGAGTCCTAAGGAGTGACTCTGCCCCATGACACCCAACCCTGTGCCTCTCAGGTGAAGCAGGAACAGCCCTTAGCCTCACAGAGCCTGTTGGGCAGTCCTGACATAGAGGAGTGTGGTGAGCACCAAACCTAGCCCTCTCCCCAGCCCTTCCTGGCCCTGTCAGAAGCCTCATTCCAGTTCCTCCTCTAACCTTAGTAAGAGTCTGCAGAACCCGGCCAAAGCCTGCTCTCTAGGCTTGGCACCTGAGCTGTCTTGGCCTGAGTAGGGCTCAGGGATCTCCATTCCCAGCTCCCAGCACTGGACAGTGCCAGCTGTGCCTGCCACCCTCGGAGCCCTGGGACCAGACCCTGGGAGTGGTCAACTTCCCCAGAAAGGCCAGCCGTAAGCCCTCCAGGGAGGAGAGCTCTGCCACCTGTGTTCTGGAACAGCCCAGGGCCCTTGGGGGTGCCCGAATTCTGCTGGTGCAAAGGCCCAACTCAGGTAGCTGGATACTGTGCATGGAGGGCAGTGGCATGAGTAACAAGGGAGAATGGAAGGAATTGGCAGCTGACCCCTGCCTGCCTGCCCTCCCTCTCAGGTCTGCTGGCAGGACTGTGGGAGTTCCCGTCTGTGACCTGGGAGCCCTCAGAGCCGCTTCAGCGCAAGGCCCTGCTGCAGGAACTCCAGCGTTGGGCTGGGCCCCTCCCAGACACACACCTCCGGCACCTCGGGGAGGTAAGTGAGCAGCGGGAGGGCCAGCGATGTTGGCTTTTGAGGCTATATCCACAGGCCTATTTGAACCCCTTGGCCCTTCCTCCAGGTTGTCCATGTCTTCTCTCACATCAAGCTGACATATCAAGTATATGGTCTTGCCCTGGAAGGGCAGACCCCAGTGACCACTGCACCACCAGGCGCTCGCTGGCTGACCCGGGAGGAATTTCACACTGCAGCTGTCTCCACTGCCGTGAAAAAGGCATGACCTTTGTTGTCTTTGTTGTATTTCTTTGTGTTTCCTACATGTTCTATATGAACATATTACTGTGTAAACAGGGGAAAAAGCATGTTTGATTTTATTGTTTGAGATGGAGACTCACTCTGTTGCCCAGGCTGGAGTATAGTGGTGCGATCTTGGCTTACTGCAACCTTTGCCTACTAGGTTCAAGTGATTTTTGTGCTTCAACCTCCTGAGTAGCTGGGATTACAGGTGTGCACCACCATAACCATACCCAGCTGTTTTGTACTTTTTGTAGAGATGGGGGTTTTACCATGTTGGCCAGGCTGGTCTCAAACTCCTGGCCTCAAGTGATCCACCCACCTCATCCTCCCAAAGTGCTGGGATTACAGGCGTGAAGCACTGCACCCGGCCAAAAAAAAAAAAAACACGCTTTTTATTTTCTTTTTTTGAGACAGAGTCTCACTGTGTTGCCCAGGTTGGAGTGCGATGGCACAATATTGGCTCACTGCAACCTTGCCTCCCAGGTTCAAGTGATTCTCTTGCCTCAGCCTCCCAAGTAGCTGGGATTACAGGTATGTGCCATCATGCCTGGCTGATTTTTTGTTTTTTAACTTTTATTTTTATTCTTTGCTGGGGGAGACGGAGTCTCTCTCTGTCACCAAGTCTGGAGTACAGTGGTGTGATCTCAGGTTGCTACAAACCCTGATTCCCAAGTTCAAATGATTCTCCTGCCTCAAAGCGTGCACCACTCTAGGGTCAACTGCCACGTTGGGCGCCAGATGTAGGGTCCAGTCCCACAGGGTTCTGTGAGCCTCTCCTGGGTGGTGCAGAGATGAGAAATTCTAGAAATAAAAGACACAGACACAGAGATAGAGAAAAGAGAGTTTGGGCCCAGGGATCCACTGCTACTCAAATCGTGGAGACCAGCAGTGGCCCCGAATGCCAGGACACTCTCACTTTTATTGAGTTGCAAATCTGAGGGCAGGGTAGGTAGGGCATGGTCTTGGTGGTTGGAGACTGAGGGGCAGGGTAGATAGGATGTGGCAGTGATAGGGTCAAGTACATTATGTGTCATTCAGGTAGGGGTCAGGAATTTCTGGCACCTGAAGTGAGGTAAGGAGCATAATGCATCAGCACCTTTTCCATACTTACCAAGAAAGAACTAAAACATTAAGATTTATATTACTATTACTATTACTGATTATCTTTTCTAAGAAAAAAGGAACCAGGTGCAGAAGTGGAACATGCGAGTAGACATGGAACGTGACCACTGAAGCACAACATCACATAGAGACAGTTAAGCCCCCAGATGTCTGCGAGTTTACCTGACAGCCATCAGGCCTCGCCACAAGAGCTTGGAGAAGTGGAATTTTCTCCTAACTTCCCCAGGAAGGAGATGTCTCGGCCACTTTGGACGTCTCCTTCCCTAGCTGGCTAAACAGCGGGCACTTTCCCAGTGCTGGCACTGCTGCACAGCTGCAAAGCATCGTGCCTTAGTGTCATTCATTTCACAATGTCACCCCAGGTTCACACTTCCGACCTGAGAGGCATTAGTAAAAGAATTAAGATCACCTATGAATAACTAAGATCACATATGAATAACTAGTAACTACTACAGTTATATTTCTAGTTACTTTCTTCTTCATTATTTATATGGAAATAGGCTGAGGCCTTTTGCTTCTGCCTTGGCACTTATGGGATCTCTCTACACCACCACACCTGGCTTTTTTTTTTTTTTTTTTTTCATTTATGGTAGAGATGAGGTTTCACCATGTTGGCCAGGCTGGTCTTGAACTCTTGACCTCAAGTGATCCACCTGCCTCAGCCTCCCAAAGTGCTGGAATTACAGACATGAGCCACCACGCCCAGCCCTGATTTTTTTATAGTTTTGGAAATGGGGTTTTACCACGTTTACCAGGCTGGTCTTGAACTCCTGGCCTCAAGTGATCTGAGATTACAGGCATGAGCCACCATGCCTGGCCAAAAAAAAGTACTGGGACATGAAGTTAAGGGCAGAACACCAGTTTGGCTCTTTTGGGAAAAGTGCCAGCTCTGTCTTCCCTGTCTTCTTGACTAGGTTTTCCGTGTGTATGAGGGCCAACAGCCAGGGACCTGCAGGGTAAGTCTCTTAGCCCCCTCTCAGCCATGTTTCCCCAGGCCTGAGTCCATGGGTTTTTAGTCGGTTAATTGATGTATGTTTGGATGAACATTTTCCACTCCAGGCTTCACTGGAGAGAGGACTAGGTCTTGACCTGGAGACCTTGCAGTAGGGGGTGCAGGGTAGAGGGAAAGGAACAAATTGATAAGGACAATCCAGTGTCACAGGTGTGGCATGCTGGGTTTTGTGGGATATGAACTGGGGAGCGATCAGTCCTTTTTTTTTGAGATGGAGTCTCACTCTGTCGCCCAAGCTGGAGTGCAGTGGCCTGATCTTGGCTCACTGCAACCTCTGCCTCCTGGATTCGAGTGATTCTCTTAATTCAGTCTCCTGAGTAGCTGGGATTACAGGTGCCTGCCACCACGCCTGGCTAATTTTTGTATTTTTAGTAGAGACAGGGTTTCACCATGTTAGTTAGCTAGACTGGTCTCGAACTCCTGACCTCAAGTGACCCGCTCGCCTCTGCCTCCCAAAGTGCTGGGATTACAGGCGTGAGCCACCTCACCCATCCATGGGAGCCATCAGTTCTATCTGAGAAGCAAGGATCAGGAAAGGCTGTTTGGAGGAAGCAGCTGGTAATCTGGGTCCTAGAAATAAATCATTTCTTCGGGTTTGGGAGGGGAATCAGCCGTAGCAATGTTCTTTCGGGTCCCAAGAGTAGTGTGTGAGCAAAGGTGGGGCCCAGTGCAAGCTGCAGTAGTGCTTCAGAAGCTGTGAGCAGTTGCTTTAGCTGGAAAGGTCAGCAGGGCCTGCTGGGTTAGTCAGGGTGTGAGCCCTAGGCCGCTGACCCATTTTAGATGGAGGAGAGAGGACTGAGATTTGCATTTTTAGGACAATTCGATTCCCTCAGGCAACCTTTTGGAGAGCTGATTGCTGGGACAGATAATTGAGGGAGGATGAAAGCTCTACAGCATTCCAGGCTAAGCCTGAGCTATCTGTAGAATCAGGGAAAGGGAAGGAGGGCAAAGAGAGGATTGTTTGCTCCCCAACTACTACAAGGCCTCCCTCCTTCTATTTTTTTCACAGGGTTCCAAAAGGTCCCAGGTGTCCTCTCCATCCAGTCGGAAAAAGCCCAGCATGGGCCAGCAAGTCCTGGATGATTTCTTTCGGCCTCACATCTCCACTGATGCACCCAGCCTCAACAGTGCAGCCCAGTGACACCTCTGAAAGCCCCCATTCCCTGAGAATCCTGTTGTTAATAAAGTGCTTATTTTTGTAGTTATTTTGTGTTTTATTTTTGAGATGTGGGTCTTGATATGTTTCCCAGGCCAGTTTTGAACTCAAGTGATTCTCCCACTTCAACCTCCTAAAGTGTTTGTATTACAGGCATGAGCCACCGTGCCTGCCCTTTTGTAGCTATTTTGGAGCCTTCCACCCTCTCCCTAGTCCCCTCACTCCTCACATCTGAGGGAGGGACCCATGACGTTGTGCTTGGTCCTGAATTCCTCTGGCTGAACTCCCAGCCAGCCCTGGGCAGATGGGATGGGTCTGAGTTCTGTCCAGACTGATCTGTCCTCCATCCCCCAGGAGAAAGGCAAGGCAGCTGCAGGGAGCACCTGCCACTGGCTGACACCCAACACCCTCTGTCTAGGTCTCAGGTCAGCTCTGATTGGAGCGGTGGCATCACCCTGGAGTAGGTAGCTGGGCTCAACTCTCACCCAGACCTTCTCCATCTGCCGTGGTTGCTCCCTAGGGGGAGAGGAAGCACAGGTTTGTTCTGTTTTAAATTCCTACCTCAAGTACGAAATCATTTATTTTGGGCTATGTTATGTACAGAGTGAAACAATACAGAAAAGCAAATGGCTAATAATGACAGGATTTGAGGAGTGGGTGGGAGGAAATAGAATCAATGGGACACAAGGAGAATTCCAAAGTATTAACCAATACTTTGTTCTGTTTTCTAGTTGTGTAATTATTTTATTGTTCTTTGTATCTTGCATATTTATTATAGACTGTATATAAAAATGTTTTAGTTTTTAAAAGTCCCACCTCTTTGGAGCCCAGTGAGAGACACAGCTTCTGGCAGGTACTGATGAGATGGAAGTCATACGTGTCCTCGGGAGGCAGAGCTTTTCACTAGTTGGGCCTCCTGTGGATGTTAAGTTCTGTGTTGACTTCCCCAGAGCGCAGGACAGCTGGCTGCAGCCAGCTTTGGGCCTCCTTAGGCTTCCTGGCTCCAGGCAGCTTGCTCCTGTACAGACTGCCACAGGGCTCTGATGTTGCCCTGACCAAAGCCAGTGGCTCCCTGCCTCTGAATCAGCTCCAGAAAGAAAGTGTCCTCAGTAAAAAGGGACTTGGTGAAGACCTGAAGCAGAAACTTGCCTTTATCACCATCTAGCAGGATCCCCTGCCGGGCAAGTAGATGAGGCTGGTGCCCTGCAGCTCGGATCTGCCTTTCCTTTCCTGGCTGCTGGTAGTATGTGCCAGGGGGAGTCAGGAACTGGCCTCCAGCAGTTGCCACCCCTTCAGTGGCCTCCAAGATGTTAGGCGTATACAACCCCACGTGCTGAAGCCCTGGCCCCTTGTGCCGAGCCAGGAACTGCTCCACCTGGTCCTGTCCTGCCGTGGCCCTTGGCAGGGGCTCAGCCAGCACGAGAGTAGGGACAACGCTGCCCGCCTGGGCCTGCAGGGCTGTGAGCCTCAGTCCCCCGAGCCCAAACCCTGCTGCTATTTCGAGGCCCAACTCGGGATCCTCACCTGGGCTCAGTGGCAAGTGGCAAAAGCCCAGGCAGTCATGGAACCAGCGCAGAAGTGTGGGAGAGCTGCCGGGGGTGCAGGCCAAGGTCAGGTGGTCCACGTGGCTGACCCACCCGGGGCCAGACGCAGAGAGAACGGGCCTGAAGCCGGGCAGGAAGGGTCCGCGGTAGCCGGCGCGCTCCAACAAGGTCAGACTGAGGTTGCCGGCGGGTGAGTTGACCACTGCGTAGGTGGCGGCACCCTGCGCGTCCCGCACGCGAACCGGAGGAACGGGCACGCTGCAGCCCAGCGCTGCCAGCTCCCGGGCTGCGGCGCTGGCGTCCGCCACGTCGAAGCACAGGTTCGTGGCGCTGGGCACAGCATGACGCGGGTCCAGGCCGTACAGTGGCTCTCCTGGCCCCGCACCCTCGTTCACCAAAAAGACCGCGTCGCCGCTGCGCAGAGCCTGCTGACGCCAGCCGTCGGCCTCCCGCAAAGCCAGGGGCTGGAAGCTGAAGAGACGCTGCAGGTCTCGGGCGAGGGGCTGCCCCGCGGGCACGTGGAAGGTGATATGGCACAAACGAAGGGCGGGCGCGGCCATGGCGCTCCGGATGGCGACCTGGATTTGTCCTTTTGGGACCGCTCACTTGTGGCTGGGGACTTCGGGGCTCTCAGTCCTGGGCTGATCCTTGGAATTTTGCGGAGTCCAGTTTTTCCCGCAGAGCACGTTCCTCACTTTCTTCCGGAAAGAAGTCACCAGCCGACCCCTGAGAGCTCGCGGTTCTCCCTGCAGCGCCACCCCAGCCAGGAGCAGCCTCGGGACCACCGGGTCTCACTGAGCTGAGCTGCGGGTTGTGAGAACCACGCGGAGCTGGTGGACCAGCCGAGCCGGAGAAAGAGACCGGAGCCCGAGACTCCGCCTTTGACTCCCCACCCTCTCGCCCACACCCTGTCGCCTAGGATACTGCGGGGTCGCCGCGCTGCTCCTTCCCAGGGCCTCAGATCCTGTCACGTCCTTGGGCACTGAGCCTCCTTTCCCCAGCCCAGGAACTCACAATGGCTGCCATCACTCGGCGCCAGACGCTGGGCTCCCACTCATCTCCCCAACCTCACAGCGAAGGGACTCAGCCCGGGTTCAGAGAGGATTTGGAATTCTCTCTCCACATGTTTTGGGACAGGGTCTCACTCTGTCACCCAGTGGCACAATCACACTCACTGCAGCCTCGGTCTCCTGGGTTCAGGCAATTTTCCTGCCTCAGCACACAAATAGCTGGGACCACATGCCCACGCCATCACACTCCAGCTAATGAAAAATAATTTTTTGGCCTTTCGCGGTGGCTGACACCTGTAATCCTAGGGAGGTGTAAACTTCGGGAGGCCGAGGTGGGCAGATCACAGGGTCAGAAGTTCGAGACCAGCCAGGCCAGCATGGTGAAACTCTGTCTCTGATAAAAATACAAAAATTTGCCGGGCTTGGTGACAGGCACCGGTAATTCCAGCTACTAGGGAGGCTGAGGCAGAAGAATCGCTTGAACCCGGTGTAAGGTCTGACCACACCGTGGAAAGCATGGCGACCCCCATGAACCACATGTACACCTCTGGAGCTTTCCGGAATTAGAAAACCTGAAGTAGCTGGAAGGAAGAACGATTAACCCCTGCGGAGACTACTTAACTTTAAAATATTCTCTGTTGTTCCTTATTCCTGCCCCAATTGATAAGGCCATTGGACTTTGTAACCTCATGACTCCACACCTGAGGACCCCCTCCCAGCTTGCAAACCTACTACTCCCTCCCAGCTTGCAAAGAACTATCCTAAACTTAACTTTTGTAACTTTCCGCTAACACCCCACAACCTATAAAACCAACTCCTGGCTGGGCACAATGGCTCTCGCCTGTAATTCCAGCACTTTGGGAGGCCGAGGCAGGAGGATGGCCTGAGGTCAGGAGTTCGGGACCAGCCTGACCAACATAGTGAAAACCTGTCTCTATTAAAAATACGAAAAATTCTCCAGCCTGGCGACGGAGCGAGACTCTGTCTCCAAAAAAAAAAAAAAAAAAAAAAAAAAATACGAAAAATTAGCTGGGCATGGTGGCAGGTGCCTATAATCCCAGCTACTCGGGAAGCTAAGGCAGGAGAATCACTTGAACCTGGGAGGTGGAGGTTGCAGTGAGCCGAGATTGTGCCATTGCACTCCAGCCTGGGAGAGACTCTGTCTCAAAAAATAATAATAATAATGAAACCAACTCCTATCCCACCACTCTTCGTTGATGCCCTTTTTGGCCTCAACCCACTTGCTCCCAGGTGAATAAAGAGTCTTGTTGCCCACACAAAGCCTGTTTGAGGGGTTCTCTTCATTTAGCCCGCACATTTTAACACCTGGGATGTGGAGGTTGCAGTGAGCTGAGACCATGCCTTTGCACTCCCGCCTGGGCGACGGAGTGAGACTCGGTCTTAAAAAATAAAATAATATGGGCCGAGCGCGGTGGCTCAAGCCTGTAATCCCAGCACTTTGGGAGGCCGAGGTGGGTGGATCATGAGGTCAAGAGATCAAGACCATCCTGGTCAACATGGTGAAACCCCGTCTCTACTAAAAATACAAAAAATTAGCTGGGCATGGTGGCGCACACCTGTAATCCCAGCTACTCGGGAGGCTGAGGCAGGAGAATTGCCTGAACCCAGGAGGCAGAGGTTTCGGTGAGCCGAGATCGCACCATTGCACTCCAGCCTGGGTAACAAGAGCGAAACTCCATCTCAAAAAAAATTAATAATAATAAAATAATATGAAATAATAATAATTTTTGTTTTGTAGAGATGGGACCTCACTATATTGCCCCAAGCTGGTCTCAAACTCCTGGGCTCAAGCAATCCTCTCACCTCAGCCTCCCAAAGCCACTCCTGTCTCTTTCTTCAATCCCACTTCTGTCAACATCATTTAACCCCTTGTCCCAAGCAAGATTTGGAGGAATAAAACCTGATGGGTTGGGATCTGAAAGGAACAGCTGCCCAGCTGTCCTTCTTCCCCTTCCCCATTCTCTAAGGACTGGAACTCAGTCAGGTTCTCCTTGCTCTTTGCAGCTTCCTGACTTGGCATTGAGTCAGAGGAGATTTTGGCAGGGGGTATTTCTGGCTCTGGAACCCAAAATTGTGTGAGATGAGTGGATTGAGGAAATTTGGAGTCTTCTGGAACTTCAACTGAGTGGCCCTTGAAGGGTTAGGGAAGAGCATCCAAGAAGGGCAAAAGGCATAAGCAAAACTCAGTAAGAATGTGAGCCAAACTCTTAGAGGAGCAAGGGGCATGCCATAAGGGAGGCATTTAGGATGAATGCCACAGCCCAAGGCATCACAAGAGATTCCTTTGTCAGGCAGCATGATCTGTTGAGTTTCACTGGCAAGAGGGAGAAGGATGTCATGGGGAACAAGGGCCTGGCTGGGTGTTCAGGCCTGCAGGCAGGAGGGCAGTACCCAGGAGCTGGTCAGGGTGGTAAAAGGTACTTGGTGCTACTCTGCAGACCAGTGAATGGGAGGCCATGGGTTCCAAAAGCCAAATGGACCTGGGTTTGAATTTCACCTGCAACACTCACTGTCTGTATGGGCAAGCTGCTTAACTGCTCTGAGTTTAGTTTGCTCAGTACAAATGGGAATAATAGTGTCTACTTGATAGAGTTGTGATTAAATGAGGTGGAATAAGTGTTCAGTTAATAGTAGCTGTTGCTATTGTAGTTGTTGTTTTAATTTTATTTTGCCACATGTTCTAATATTTATTTATTTTAAAAAGTTTTTTAGATGGGATCTCACCCTGTCACCTAGGCTGGAGGGCTGTGGCACAATCAGTCTGTCACCCAGGCTGGAATCTCATTGCAGGTTCCAACTCCTGGGCTTAAGTAATCCTTCCGCTTCAGTCTCCCAAGTAATTTGGGACTACAGGTGCACAATGCCTGGCTATTGTAGTTATTGTTTTATTCTATCTCATGATACAATGCCAGTGGCACCTCCCTGAAGGTGTTGTGTGGCCTGCTAGAAAGATGGGGTCAGGGGCTTCACTGGCATGGGCCAAAGGCTAGGCAGCCTAGTCAATGAGCACCTCTCCCCAAGGAGTCCTGGGTAGTGAGAAAGGAAAATAAATCTTGGGGGCCCCAGTCACTAAGCTAAAAGGAAAAGTCAAGCTGGGAACTTCTTAGGGCCAATCTGCCTCCCATTCCATTCAAAGTCACTGTAAAAGTTAAAGAAAGAGGAAAGAAACATGAAAAGTGACTCAATAGTCAAAGACAGGTTTATTTTGGAGAATGAACCTGTGAGGGGCTTCTGGCTGATTTCCGTCAGGAGTGCTCTCTCTTACGAACTAAGAGTATTTATTGGTGAGAGAGCTTAGAGTGTTTCTGTGTTGGGGAGAAGTTTATGGCAGGGCTGGAATGTCTGGTCGAACGGGAGGTTATCTTGGGGCTGGCATGTCTCTGGTTGGGAAGGGGTTCGATATGTTTCTGGTCAGAGACGTTGTTTCTGGTTTATGGTCATGCTGACCTTAGCCATTAGGCTGATGCCCTTTGGATTTAGGCAGTTTTTGATCAAGGCGAAACTTAAAATGGCAGTGCTTATCCAAGATGGCAATGCTCCTGCTCTGTCAATCCAGACCCTATAGTGATAAAAAGGAGGAGGGGTGGCCAGATGCAGTGGCTCACTCCTGTAATCCCAGCACTTTGGGAGGCCAAGGCAGGTGGATCACTTAAGGTCAGGTGTTCAAGACCAGTCTGATCAACACGGTGAAACCCAATCTCTACTAAAAAAAAAATACAAAACTAGCCAGGCATGGTGGCGCATGCACAGGTGTGGGTGGTGGTGCAAAGGCCAGGCATGGTGGCGCATGCACAGGTGTGGGTGGTGGTGCAAAGGCCAGGCATGGTGGCTCACGCCTTGGGAGGCCGAGGGGGAGGTGGCTCTTCTGAGGTCAGGAGTTCAAGACCAGCCTGGCCAATATAGTGAAACCCCGTATCTATCAAAAATTAGCTGCGGTGGTGGCATGCTTCTGTAGCCCAGTGATTTAGGAAGCTGAGGCAGGAGAATTGCTTGAACCTGGGAGGCACAGCTTGCAGTAAGCCAAGACCACGCCATTGACAGAATGAGATTCTATCTCAAAAAAAAAGAACACACCGCCCCTCATCCTTTTTTTATTTTGAGAGAGAGTCTTACTCTGTCACCCATAGTCTTACTCTGTAGCACAATCTCCGTTCACTGCAACCTACGCCTACTGGGTTCAGTAGGCTCTTGTCTCAGCCTCCCAAGTAGTTGGGATTACAGGCATGTGCTACCACACCTAGCTAATTTCTGTATTTTAGTAGAGACAGGTTTCACCATGTCGGCCAGGATGGTCTCAATCTCCTGACCTTGTGATTCACCCACCTTGGCCTCCCAAAATGCTGGGATTACAGGCTGAGCCACCGTGCCCGGCCCACATAGACCTTTTAAATTGACTTTGATGGAACTTTGTTGCACAGAAGGAATCTGAGATAAAATCTTTTTAAAGCCAAGCCCAGCAATGGATTTGTACCATTAAATACCTATGAGTTGGTGAGAGGAGAAAAATTCACCAACCCATAGGTGTTTAATGGTACAAACCCATCAAAACTCCTCTTGAGTTTCCTAAATAACCTGGGGCTCCCGGCCTGCTAGAAAGTGACATTCTTTACTTACCACAGATCAGAAGCCCTGTATAGGGACTGTGCACACAAAATATGAGGCCAGTTTTCCAAGGGCTTTGTTGGCTTCATAAGTCAAGTTCGATTCCTTAAAGGAAAGCACACCATTCCAGTCAAAGCCTTGGTAAAATAACCAGTTTCTCCAATTGTGTCCTGTTACAAAAGAAAACAGATACTTATTGCATTTATGCAAATAACTACATTGCCATAACTTAAGAATACTCATAGATAGTTTCCGAATTCTGGAGAAAATCAGGTAGAGAGAAAAAAGTATGCTCCAAAATTTGTTCATGGAAGTATACTAAATTGTCAAAAGCTGTCAAGAGCTCAAAAGAAAAGTTTCTTAGACTTTGAAAATCAAAGTATTAGCAATATTTTAAGCAAAACGTTAAAAAGATCACTCCAGTCACCTATTAGTTTAGTTCATGCAATTAATCTCTGTCCTGCTTGATATTAATAAACATTTTATTTTATTTTGAAACAGAGTCTCGGTCTGTTGCCCAGGCTGGGGTGCAATGGCATGATCTTGGCTCACTCCAACTTCCACTTCCCGGGTTCTAGTGAGTCTCGTGCCTCAGCCTCCCAACTACCTGGGACCACAGGCTCACACCACCACGCCCAGCTAATTTTTTTGTATTTTTAGTACAGATGAGGTTTCAACATGTTGCCCAGGCTGGTCTCAAATTCCTGACCTCAGGCAATCCACCCGCCTCAGCCTCCCAAAGTGCTGGGATTACAAGTGTGAGCCACTGTGCCCTGCCTTAATGGACATTTTAGTTTTTCAAGAGTCCTGAACGTTTTCCTCTACTTTGATGCCACAATCTCCAAAGTTATCAGAAACCTGCATTCAAGAGCACCTGTTAGAGCTTTATAGCTGATTATAAAATCACCTTCTAAAGAGGACCAAAACAATTATTTATGAACGACAAAACGTTGTTTTTTTTTTGAGATGGAGGTTCCTGCTTGTATCATTAAATACCTATGAGTTGGTGAGAGGAGAAAAATTTACCAGCCTGGAGTGCAATGGCTCGATCTCTGCTCACCCCACAATCTCCTCCTCCCAGGTTCAAGCAATTCTCCTGCCTCAGCCTCCTGAATAGCTGGGATTACAGGCATGTGTCACCACACCCAGCTAATTTTGTATTTTTAGTAGTGATGGGTTTTCACCATGTTGGTCAGGCCGGTCTTGAACTCCCGACCTCAGGTGATCCACCCACCTTGGCCTCCCAAAGTGCTGGGATTACAGGCGTGAGCCACCACATCCAGCCTGACAAAAAGTTTTAAGGTAGCCATAGTTAAAGTCACAATTGACAAGAATATCTGTTATGACTTCAGTCTCTAGAGAACCAAAAATAAAACAATTGCTTATGTATGACAAAAAGTTTTAGGGTAGACATAAAGTTACAATTGACAAGGATATCTGTTACCTTTGTGGCACACAATAATTTTAACAACTATAATTATTACTGATAATGCACACTAAGATGTATCAGAATTATAGGAGTTTCCTATAACTTTGGAACACATACCAATAATATATTTATACCAATATAGCCCTAAAAACACCACTTTATATTTGACAATGTTTTCTGTATGATTTTACACCAAATAAGCCAAATTTTGTCTTTATATTAGCATGCCATTGATGTTAAACTCAATTTTAATAACACTTTGTAGACACATTTACCCAATTTAAATGTTTGACCATAAGGTAAGATTGTTAAAGACCCTTTTAACCCTTTATAATTTTTGTTAAAGAGCAGAAGATCAGTGGTTTAAGAGAAACCCATTGTGCTTTTATTTTAATGCCCATTTACAGAAAAACTGGATGACACACCTTCAACTTTAGACAATATGTTTACACTCAGAATTTCCTTTACAATTAACATTTCAATACTTGCTTAAACCTTCAAAACAATTATTTAACCTTTTAATCTAAATAAAAATCCATATTCTCATGCCTCCTTATAATCTTTTTACTGAAAGTGTATGCAAACTGTTTTTTCAGTAGTCTTAAGGAATTTTATTTGTTACACTGTCACCTTTTAGCAACCTTTACTTTTGTTGGTTAGTTTGGGATCTTTGCTATGTGCTAGGTGCAGAGCCTGGGACCTAGACGGAAGTGCAGATAAGGTCTGGCTGATTCCAGCATTAACTCCATGTCCTAGGTCTTACCTAGCTGCAAAGCAGGCAAGCTGTACAGCTAAGAGTTATAGTGGCATTTTATAAAGCATTCAGCAGGCCTAATCACTTTTATTTTATTTATTTATTTATTTTTTGAGATGGAGTTTCACTTTTGTTACCCAGCCTGGAGTGCAATGGCGCGATCTCGGCTCGGCGCGATCTCGGCTCACCGCAACCTCCGCCTCCTGGGTTCAAGCAATTCTCCTGCCTCAGCCTCCTGAGTAGCTGGGACTACAGGCATGCACCACCATGCCCAGCTAATTTTTGTATTTTGAGTAGAGACGGGGTTTCACCATGTTGACCAGGATGGTCTCGATCTGTTGACCTCTTGATCCACCCGCCTCGGCCTCCCAAAGTGCTGGGATTATAGGCCAGAGCCACCGTGCCCAGCCTCCTAAACACTTTTAAATTCGACATTTCTTGTATAAATTCCCTTTTATAAATTTTTTTCACAATTTACACAGTTTCTGACATGCCTCGATTTTCTGACTTGTTGTAAACATCCCTCTCTTTAAACAACCAGTTAATTTACTTTAAAACAAGAATTTACCATATAAAATTCTTTTATATAAATTTTCTTTTCTTTAACATCAAAGATGATACCAGTCCTTTCCCAAAACAAACTTCCTTAATGTTTGTTGACTAGACCGCCTAAGGCCACAAGACTAGAAGTTACGGTATTTCACTAAACAGTTCAAGATGTAGCTATCTTTATTAAACTAATATTAATGTTTCATTTATTAAAAAGTTACATAAGTGGAGATTATTCTATTTGGGCTGAGTTATAGTTTTGTAGCCTGTATGCCAAATTTTGACACCTTACAGTATTTGGCAGAGCTAAGTATGAAATTACTTGATCAATAAATGCAAACAAAAATGTATGCTGGTAACTCTCAAGACATTTCTAATCTTTTTTTTTTCAATAAAGTAAAGACGGGGTTTCACCATGTTGGTCAGGCTGGTCTTGAACTCCCGACCTCAAATGATCCGCCTGCCTTGGCCTCCAAAGTGCTTGGATTATAGGTGTGAGCCACAGCGCCCAGCCTACATTTCTAATCTTATTGTATCAGTAAGTTTTAAAGTCACGTGAACTGAAAGGTCCCACAACTTTTACTTTTCCCTTAAAAGTATTTGATTTAAGGCCAGGTGCGGTGGCTCATGCCTATAATCCCAGCACTCTGGGAGGCCGGGATGGGTGGATCATGATGTCAAGAGATCGAGACCATCCTGGTCAACAAGGTGAAACCCTGTCTCTACTAAAAATACAAAAAAAAAAAAAAAAAAAAAATTAGCTGGGCATGGTGGTGCGCGCCTGTAGTCCCAGCTACTCGGGAGGTTGAGGCAGAATTGCTTGAACCCAGGAGGTGGAGGTTGTGGTGAGTCAAGATCACGCCATTGCACTCCAGTCTGGGTAACAACAGTAAGACCCTGTCTCAAAAAAAAAAAAAAAAGTATTTGATTTAAGTGCTTCTTTTTCTTAGGCCAATTAATTAGAGCTTTTTTTTTTTTGAGACGGAGTCTTGCCCCAGGCTGGAGTGCAGTGGCCAGATCTCAGCTCTCTGCAACCTCCGACTCCCAAGTTCAAGCAATTCTCCTGCCTCAGCCTCCCGAGTAGCTCGGACTACAGGTGCGCACCACTAAGCCCAGCTAATTTTTGTATTTTTAGTAGAGACAGGGTTTCACCATGTTGGCCAGGATGGTCTTGATCTCTTGACCTCGTGATCTGCCCACCTCAGCCTCCCAAAGTGCTGGGATTACAGGTGTGAGCCACCTCGCCTTGCCAGTTAGAGCTCTTTTAATAGACATCGCACACATAACACATACATAGCCACACAGACAACCAGAAGATTCAGTAGTTGTAAGGTTTTTTTTTTCTGCTGATTTCCCAATTGGATTATTGGCTTTCAGGTGAGGGCCTTTAAGAACAAGGCTAGGAAAACAATTTCTAAGGCCTAATAAGCAAGTATAGCTGGAAGACAAAGACAGATTTTGAGAGGTACTTATCCACCTCTAATTCCAGGGGTTCCATAAGGAAAACAGATTTTTCCAAAAACAGGATTTGTAGCACTTTTCTGTTTTCTCAAGGAGTCCCAGGCCACCAGAGGTCATTTTAGGGTTCTTCATACATGCACCAAGAGTGGAGAAAAGTAATTCAGTTGACTCAGAAAAAAACCTTTTCCAGAAAAACACGGTTTATGAAGAGAAAAACATGAAGCCCTTTTGAATATACTCATGGCTTGGATATCCATTTTAATAAGCTGAGTGCTCATTTTGATTGGGTTATGTGAAGAAATTCCCTGCGATAATGAGAGGGATTATTTTCAGAGAAAGATCCCAGATGCTGTTTGATCTGCGACAAATTAGATGTGAAGAAAGGGACACAAACACGAGCAATGCCTTCAATCCCAGCCACTTCCTGGAGAGGGGGAATGGCAGTGGTGGTTTAAGCAGTTTTTGAACAGGTAACAGGTGGAGAAGGAGGTCGAGCGGGGTTTGGGGCTAAAGGCTTGGGGGCAGGAGGGGCCACGGGGGTGGAGGGTTTGGACGGATGAGGAGCGTATGTGGGGGATGCGAATACAGAGGGGGTTCATCTGCAGGGTCAAAAGGGGTTTCAGAGGGAGGGTTTTTATTAAGAAGGATTTCATGAGGGGTGCAAGCTTGACACAGGGAGGACTGGGATCTAAGGTAGAAGTAGATGAAAGCCTGAATGTGGAGAACCTCTTGCCATTTGCTTTTCCTGGTTATAAAGTTGTCAGATTCCTGAGAATTTGAAAGTTAAAGGTGCTATTTTCAGGCCATCAGCTGTCATTATCTAATCTTTATTTGGGCCAGGCCATGTTGCAATAAAAAATTAAACACGTAAGCTAAGTTTGGCGAGGTTGTGAGGGAGGCAGCCCAGTGGAGAGGATGTAGGGATGTGGCATTGTTTGGCACCCATGTAGACTGGTGAGAAGAAGCCGAGAGTGTCTGTTTTTGTTCTAGGCATCCCCAGACAAAAGACAAGAGACCCAAATCCTCTTTCTAAAGAGGACAGTCAAGCTGAGAAGAAACTGGGCATCCCCAAGGTTTCTTCTAGCTTAGTCCCATTGGTCCTCCGAGGACCAGGACAGCAGACCTGACTTTTCCCAGGAGAAGGCAGATCTTACCAGTTGGCTGGATAAGTGTCTGATGCTGGATGCTCCAGTTGGAATCAGCAAAGGGCCAAGGGTCTCTTGGACTGGAGCAACACAAAGGAGAGAGAGAGAGAGAGGAGAGAGAGAGAGAGAGAGAGAGAGAGAGAGAGAGAGAGAGAGAGAGAGAGAGAGAGAGAGAGAGAAGGAAGGAAGGATGAGGGAGGGGTAGGGAGAGAGCGAAATACCCATTTCAGGTGGTCAGAGATGGGTTCCTGAAACCTGAGGATTTTGAGGGCTCACTGGAGAATAACGACAGCCTGAACCTTGCAGTCCCCTTCAGGTTAGTTGTCCTCTTCATGCAAATCACTTGAAAAGTGAAGTGAGAGACAAGACAGGGTGGGTGGCTAGAGACTCAGGATCCAGGGGGATGAGCAGCTACTTCATCCACTGCTTCCTGGGTTGCAAGACAGCCTCTACCCCAACACTCGTCCCACATTTTGGCACCAAATGTAAGAGTTAAAGAAAGATGACGGAAACATGAAAAGTTGCTCAACAGTCAAAGACAAGTTTATTTTGGAGAATAAACATGTGAGGGGCTTCTGGCTGATTTCAGTCAGGAGTGCTCTCTCTTACAGACTGAGAGTATTTATTGGTGAGAGAGCTTGGAGTGTTTCTGTGTGGGGAAGTTTATGGCACTGTTGTAATATCTCTGGTCAGAGGGGAGGTTATCTTGGGGCTGGCATGTCTCTGGTTCGGGAGGGGCTTGGAATGTTTCTGGTCAGAGATGTTATTTGTGGTTTATGGTCATGCTGACCTTTGCCGTTAGGCTGATGCCCTTTGGATTTGGGCAGTTTTTGACCAAGGTGAAACTTAAAATGGCGGTGCTGGTCCAAGATGGTTTTGCTGCTTTGTCAGTCACCTCTCTGCGGACACAAATGCATATCTGACTCCCTCCTTTGGAGAGGCTAATGAGAAACTCAAAAGAATCCAGCCATTTGTCTCTTATACATCTATGACCTGGAAGCCCCCTCCGTGCTTCCAGTCTTTCCACCTTTGCTTCAATGGAAAGGTTGATTGATGACTCCTGTCTCCCTAGAATGTATGAAAGCAAGCTGTGCCCCAACCACCTTGGGCACATGTCGTCAGGACTTCCTGAGGCTGTGTCATAGGCACATGTCCTCAACCTTGGCAAAATAAACTTTCTAAATTCATTGATACCATTGATAACATTTCTCAAATGTTGGGGGTTCACATTTTGGTAACAATGAAGAAATTTGAGTGGAGGTGCTCCCGACCTTTGAAAAATCTCCTGTTGGTGCTTGGTACCAGCATGAGCTAATTTAATGGCTCAAACTAATAGGACAATTTGCTGAGGTTTGGGAGCATGCCCTCCACAGAATCCTGATCTCCCCAAATTTGATCAAGATCTAAAGCTTTTTTTTTTGAGATGGAGTTTTGCTCTTGTTGCCTAGGCTGGAGTGCAATGGTGCCATCTTGGCTCACTGCAGCCTCCACCTCCCAGGTTCAAGCGATTCTCCTGCCTCAGCCTCCCGAGTAGCTAGGATTACAGGCAACTGCCACCATGCCTGGCTAATTTTTGTATTTTTAGTAGAGATGGAGTTTCACTACGTTTGTCGGGCTGGTCTCAAACTCCTGACCTCAGGTGATCCACCTGCCTCGGCTTCCCAAAGTGTTGGGACTACAGGTGTTAGCCACCAGGCCCAGATAAGATCTAAAGTTTATTTTGCTATACAACTCCCTGTTTTTGAATTTTACTTGCTTCCAAAATAAGAAAGGCAAGTTTTGTTTCCATGATGATGGAATGCAGGTAACTCCTTTACGGAGTTTGTGCTCACCTCCAACAGCGAAGATGAGGTTTTTTCTTTTTTACTGCTTCTAGGTTGGTAGAGAGCAGTCTTCAGCCTGAGACCCATCCCTAGGTAAGTAGCTGAATTGAGATTTTGTCTTGGCTAAAGTTAACAACCAGCTGCTCTTAATTTCTCCTTAGCATTACAGCACTCAGTAGTAATTTAAGTTGTGTGATTGTTGGTTTTGCTTAACTGTGTTTTGTTGTTGTTGTTTATGTTTTTGTTGTTTTAGTCTTTTTCCCATTGGTTTTGATCAACTTGATCTGACTTGATCAAATCAGAAGGAAAGTTCCAAATTATGGGGAATGAGGCCTTTCAAACAGTTAAATTCCCTCCAAAAAAGGAGGGGTCATGTGGTGGGGGAGATAAAAGACCAGCAAAACGAAAAAAAAGAAGACAGATTTTTTTATTTTGCCTACTAAAGCGACTTTATTTGTATAACAAGGCCACCTTTCTGCTAGCCAGCCCACACTGAAAGAGCAATGGCTGTACTTCTGAAATAGCGGCAATTTGTCCCAGCTGAAATATGGTAATGAGATTTAAAAACTTTTTTTAAAGGAGCTCAATGGTTAAAGTCAGCTTAATTAAAAGCTAACATCCAAGATGTATGTGTGTGCGTGTGCATATGTGTGTGTTTGTATTTAAAAGGCCTTCTTGTTTTTGTTTTTTTTCTCTCCTAAGACCCTATTCTTTTTTTTTTTTTGAGTCAGAGTTTCGTTCTTGTTGCCCAGGCTGGAGTACAATGTCGTGATCTTGGCTCACTGCAACCTCCGCCTCCCAGGTTCAAGCAATTCTCCTACCTCAACCTCCTGAGTAGCTGGGATTACAGGGATGTGCCACCACACCCAGCTAATTTTTTGTATTTTTAGTAGAGATGGAGTTTCTCCATGTTGGTCACGTTGGTCTCAAACTCCTGACCTCAGATGAGCCGCCCACCTTGGCCTCTCACAGTGCTGGGATTACAGGTGTGAGCCATCGTGCCCAGCCTCTGAGCATATTTTTAAGGGTGGGTGGGCATGTTCTACTATGGCCTGTCCTTGGGGGTTGTACAGGATACCCATGGAACACTGGAGGTTCTATGTGTGACACAAAATTGGTGTAATTGTGAGCTGGTGTAAGCCAGATTGTTATCAGTTTTAATTTTTGTGGGCAAAAATTAAATGCAAAGATTTAGAGAAGATACTTAATGGCATATCAGGCAGACTCTCCAGGAATAGCATGACCACTAATTAGGTGGGAATTGGTATCAACAGATACACGTACATATCTTAGTTTTCCAAATTCAGGGAAGTGTGTAACATCTATTTGCCATGACTGATTAGGTTCTAGTCCTAGGGTTAACATCTGTTGAAGGAGGGGACGTGCCTTTGAGGTGGCAATCTGGGCATTACAGGATAATTTGTTTAGCTAGTCTTTGGGTGAGTTGAAATTGTTCAGTTTTCCCAATTTTGGTGGAAAAATGGATGTGATTGGGTGGCTTGGTCAAGCAGTGATGTCATAACCTGCAGGTGTGCTTGATCATTGCCATGAACTAGTAGTCTGGGCAGCGAGCTGTGGGCCCTAATGTGTGTAACAAAAATAGGATGTTTGTTGATCCAGCGATCGCTGAAGTTGAAGAAAAAGGGCACATGGGGTGCGCTCAAAAGTAAACTTAATGAGGGTTGTTTCAAGGTTTTGCAATGACTAAACAGAGTAAGCAGAGTCACTAATAACATTGATGGGCTGAGCGGAAAAGGCTTCCAGGGCCAACATTAGGGCTCCAACCTCAGCTTTCTGAGTACTAGTAAATCCAGATCGAGTGAGGGAGTAATGTGCTTCCCACCAGATAGCTGCTTTTCCATTTTTACCAGAGCCATCAGCAAAAAGCGTTAAAGCGATAGGTATGGGGGAGGAGACTACCTTAGTAGGCATAACTACAGGAGTATGAGATAAGAACTGGAGTAGTTTGTCAGTGGGAAGGGCATGTTCATCAGAGAGTGCTATCTGAAGGTCTAGAGATATGGGCAGGACTGCTTCGAATTGTTTTTTACTTAAGGGTATTCTTTTTTTTTTATTTTACTTTAAGTTTTGTGGTACATGTGCAGAATGTGCAGGTTTGTTACATGGGTATACACGTACCTTGGTGGTTTTCTGCATCCATCCCCCCATTATCCACATTAGGTATTTCTCCTAATGTTATCCCTCCCCAATTCCCCCACCCCTGCTATCCCTCCACTAGCCCCTCCCCCACCCCCGACAGGCCCCAGTGTGTGATGTTTCCCTCCCTGTGTCCATGTGTTCTTATTGTTCAACAACCACTTATAAGTGAAAACATGTGGTGTTTGGTTTTCTGTTCTTGTGTCAGTTTGCTGAGAATGATGGTTTCCAGTTTCATCCATGTCCCTGCAAAGGACATGAATTCATCTTCATCCTTTTTATGGCTGTATAGTATTCCATGGCATATATGTGCCACATTTTCCTTATTCAGTTTATGTTTAATAGGCATTTGGGTTGGTTCCAAGTCTTTGTTATTGTAAACAGTGCTGCAATGAACATACATGTGCATGTGTCTTTATAACAGAACGTTTTATAATCCTTTGCACGTATACCCAATAATGGGATTGCTGGGTCAAATGGTATTTCTATTTCTAGATCCTTGAGGAATTGCCATACTGTATTCTGCAATGGTTGAACTAATTTACACTTCCACCAACAGTGTAAAAGCATTCCTATTTCTCCACATCCTCTCCAGCATCTGTTGTCTCCTGATTTTTAATGATCACCATTCTAACTGGCGTGAGATGGTATCTCAATGTGGTTTTGATTTGGATTTCTCTAATGACCAGTGATGATGAGCTTTTTTCCTTTTTCTTTTCTTTTTTTTTTTTTGAGACGTTCTTGTCACCCAGGCTGGAGTGCAATGGCGTGATCTCAGCTCACCGCAACCTCCGCCTCCTGGGTTCAGGCAATTCTCCTGCCTCAGCCTCCTGAGTAGCTGGGATTACAGGCGCACACCACCATGGCCAGCTAATTTTTTGTATTTTTAGTAGAGATGGTTTCACCATGTTGACCAGGATGGTCTCGATCTCTTGACCTCGTGATCCACCTGCCTCGGCCTCCCAAAGTGCTGGGATTATAGGTGTGAGCCACCGCACCCAGCCCGATGAGCTTTTTTTCTTCTTGAGATGGAGTTTCGCTATTGTTACCCAGGCTGGAGTGCAATGGCTCGATCTCCACTCATCACAACCTCCGCCTCCTGGGTTCAAGCAATTCTCCTGCCTCAGCCTCCCGAGTAGCTGGGACTACAGGCATGCACCACCATGCCCAGCTAAGTTTTGTATTTTTAGTAGAGATGGGGTTTCACCTTGTTGACCAGGATGGTCTCTATCTCTTGACCTCATGATCCACCTGTCTTGGCCTCCCAAAGTGCTGGGATTATAGGCGTGAGCAACCACGCCCAGCCAATGAGCTTTTTTTCATGTTTGTTGGCTGCATAAATGTCTTCATTTGCAAAGTGTCTGTTCATATTCTTTGCCCACTTTTTGATTTTTTTACTTGTATATTTATTTATTTATTTATTTTCTGTTAATCAATGAGAGCTTGTTATGTTGCTCAGGTTGGCCTTGAACTCACAGGCTCGCCTCCTCAAGTGCCAGGACAACTGGCTGGAGCCACTGAGGCCCCCTTCTTGTAAATTTAAGTTCTTCATAGATTCTGGTTATTAGCCCTTTGTCAGATTGGTAGATCGCAAAAATTTTTTCCCATTCTGTTGGTTGCTGGTTCACTCTAATGATAGTTTCTTTTGCTGTGCAGAAGATCTGAAGTTTAATTAGATCCCATTTGTCCATTTTGGCTTTTGTTGCCATTGCTTTTGGTGTTTTAGTCATGAAGTCCTTGCCTATGCCTATGTCCTAAATGGCACTGCCTAGGTTTTCTTCTAGGATTTTTATGATGTTATGTCTTATGTTTAAATCTTTAATCTATCTAGAGTTAATTTTTGTATAAGGTATAAGAAAGAGATCCAGTTTCAGCTTTCTGCATATGGCTAGCCAGTTTTCACAACACCATTTATTAAATAGGAAATCCTTTCCCCATTGCTTGTTTTTGTCAGGTTTTTCAAAGATCAGATGGTTGTTGATGTGTGACATTACTTCTGAGGCCTCTATTCTGTTCTATTGGTCTATATCTCTGATTTGGTACCAGTACCATGCTGTTTTGATTACTGTAGTCTTATAGTACAGTTTGAAGTCAGGTGCATGCGTGATGCCTCCAGCTTTTTTTTTTTTTTCTTAGGATTTTCTTGGCTATGCAGGCTCTCTTTTGGTTCCATATGAAGTTTGAGGTGGTTTTTTTCCAATTCTGTGAAGAAAGTCAATGGCAGCTTGATGGGGATAGCATTGGATCTATAAATTACTTTGGGCAGTATGGCCATTTTCATGATATTGATTCTTCCTAACCATGAGCATGGAATGTTTTTCCATCTGTTTGTGCCCTCTCTTATTTCCTTGAGCTGTGGTTTGTAGTTCTCCATAAAGAGGTCCTTCACATCCCTTTTTATTTGTATTCCTAAGTATTTTATTCTCTTTGTAGCAATTGTGAATAGGAGTTCACTCATGATTTGGCTCTCTGTCTGTTATTGGTGTATAGGAATGCTTGTGATTTTTGCACATTCATTTTGTACCCTGAGACTTTGTTGAAGTTGTTTATCAGCTTAAGGAGATTTGGGGCTGAGACGATGGGGTCTTCTAAATATACAATCATGTCATCTGCAAATAGAGACAGTTTGACTTCCTCTTTTCCTAACTGAATATCCTGTATTTCTTTTTCTTGCCTGTTGCCTGGCCAGAATTTCCAATACTATGTTCAATAGGAGTGGTGAGAGAGGGCATCTTGTGCCAGTTTTCAAAGGGAATGCTTCCAGTTTTTGCCCATTCAGTATGGTATTGGCTGTGAGTTTGTCATAAATTGCTTTTATTATTTTGAGATATGTTCCACTGATTTCTGGTTTATTGACAGTTTTTAGCATAAAGGGCTGTTGTATTTTGTCAAAGGCCTTCTTTGCATTTACTGAGATAATCATGTACTTTTGCTTCTGGTTCTGTTTATGTGATGGATTACATTTACAGATTTGAGTATGTTGAACCAGCCTTGCATCCTAGGGATGAGGCCGACTTGATCCAAGGGTATTCTTAAGACACCAGGGTCATAACCTTGCAATTGATTGCACCATTTGCAACCTGTATAGATGACTTTATTAACTAGCTGGACATAGGGAGATAGTGTTTTAGTCCTTGTATGTGAGCAAAAACCCATTCTAGGAAATGTAGCCCTGAGGCCATCTGTCCTATTAATCCTGCTGGAGAACGTTTACTAATTCTCCAGCAGGGAAAATTACAAATAAGTGGAAATACAAATAAGTGGACTGAATATTGGGGTCTATGTGATCTAGTTGCCTTTGATAAATAGCTTGCTTTATATCCTCAATTTCCCTCTTTGATGTGGGGGTCAAATACCTGGGGAGTCCAGGGCTGCATTGCCCTTTAGGATAGAAAACAGGTTTTGTAATTTATCAGTAGTTATGCCCAAGGTGGGGTGAAACCAGTTAATATTGCCCAGTAATTTTTAATAATCATTTAAGGTGTATAAGTCAAGTATTCAATTTAACCTTCTGAGGTCTTATTGACTAGGAATTTAGTATATATCCAGGATATTTCCAAGGGGAGGACATCTGTACCTTTTCAGGTACTATGATTAAATCTCTTAACTGTCTATTCCTTTTGACGGAAGCATTTAAACTCAAAAGTATTGACTCCATTGGGGCTGTCAGTAAGACATCATCCACGTAGTGGATGATCTTGCAATTAGGAAATTCTTTCTTACTGTGGAGCAAAGCCTGATTTACATGATACTAACACATGGTAGGTGTAAGGTTTGAATGAGGCAACTGAGGCCAGTTATTGAAATAAAGAAATTTAATCGGCTCCTGGGCAAGGTTCTGCGGTTCCACTCAAGGGACTGGAGAAGTCGTGCTGACTTCCTGGGGCGTGGGGTTTTTATGGCTATGAGGAATGAGCAACAGCTGGGTGCTCTGATTGGCTACAGGGGAGTGGGATTGGGACGGGGCGGGCCGCTATTGGTTGGTGGGTTGTTGGGCGGGTTTTCTGGTGCCAGAGCCGGCCAGGGTTGCATCAGCAGAGCCTTCCAGGGGAGCCATGGGGCAGAGCTAGGTGCCGAGTGCAGAGCCTGGTGCTGAATGCAGAGGTGGGTGTGTCCAGCCTTCCGTCGAGGCAACTGGCCTTACAGTAGGAGTGTTCAGCATTCCTTGAGGAATTACTTTCCTATGAAATTGGTGAGCTGGTCTTAATATTATATTATATTATTGATAGCTGGTATTATAAATGCAAATTTTTCTCTGTCCTGTTCTGCAAGGGGAATAGTATAAAAGGAGTCTTTTAAGTCAATAATGACTATAGGCCAATATTGAGGAATCGTCATGGGGGAAGGGAGCCCCTGTTGAAGGGGCCCTGTAGGTTGCAAAGTAGCATCGATAGCATGTAAGTCATGCAAAAGTCTCCATTTAGCAGACTTTTTGGGAATGACGAAAATGGGCGAATTCCAAGGGCTGTTTGATGGTTCTATATGGCAAGCTTTTAATTGTTCCTCAACTAATTCACGAGCTTTTTGTAATTTTTCTCCCTTTAAAGGCCACTGTTCTACCCAAACTGGATCTTGAGAAAGCCATGTCAGTGGTAGGGGAGAAGTTACAACAGTGTCCATTATTAGAAAGGAATCATATGGCAGTTCTCCACTGTGGCCTCAATTAATCCTCTTGTAAATGGCCTAGCAACTCCATTTTCTCTACTCTTTTTCTTATTTCTTTAAAAGTGTCGAAAGTACTGTGTTCATATACCCAATTGCCTTGCTGATCTTGCGTCACCCTAGTCAGGCCAAGTGGTCCCCTTCTAATGCTGCTTGCCTAAGACAGGGTTCTATAACTGTAGTATGCCCCTTGTTTTCTTCCCAATTTATTGGGGGAGGGGACTCAGGGAAAATTTCTGTCTCCTCTGTGGCACCTTTACCTGGTAATGGTGGGGCTGAGGGAGGAGAAGGAGGGGTAAAGTAGATGATGGTTCTTCCTTCTTTCCCTTTTTAGGCTCTTCTGTGTAGAGCAGGGCCAAAGCAGCCCTAACTAAGGCCTATAATGTTAAAAATATTACTGGGACCTGTCGCCCTTGTGCATGATGTCATTTAAGATTTCTCCCCTGGAAAAACCCTGTCTCTACTAAAAATAGAAAATTACCTGGGCGTGGTGGTGCATGCCTATAATCTCAGCTACTTGGGAGGCTGAGGCAGGAGAACTGCTTGAATCCGAGAGGCAGAGGTTGCAGTGAGCTGAGATCCCACCATTGCACTCCAGCCCAGGCAACAAGAGTGAAACTCTGTCTCAAAAAATAAAAATAATTTCTCCCCACTTACTCCCAGAGTTCTAGGTCTAGTATGCCTTCTTCCAGGAACCATGGGTTATGGAAAATTTTAGATCCCTTAACTGAGCCTCCGAAACCAAGGCTCCACTAGCTTTAAGCAGTTGTTTCAATACTTTTATATACTGTTGCTGTTGAGCAGAAAACTGTTGTCCCATGATGAAACCCTAGCTTGAAAACCCCCTCAAACTTGGAAATCCCCAGTGGGCACCAATTACTTACTACACAGTCACTTCACTTTCATTTTCGAGAGTTCCATTGCAATACATTGCAGCCTTCTTCATATGCGGTACCACCTGCTGGGTTTGTCCCGAAGACCCTGGTGGACTGATGGATGAAAGGAGTACTCAGACACAGGTACGCAGTGTAAGAGCAGCTAGGGGGCTGCCCAGCTCTAGTAGCCAGAGAGGCAGCCTTGAGAAGCTGGAGCTGCTTGCTTTTATTCAGTGTAGGCATAAGGCGGAAAGCCTGGAACACAATCTATGGGTAATTAACATTTATTGTTCCCCTTTCAGGGAACCTCACAGAAGCAGATGATCAAAGATCAGTTCCTGGTCAACATAAATAAGCCGTCCTGTTTAAGATAGATTCCCCTGCCAGGCGCGGTGGCTCACGCCTGTAATCACAGCACTTTGGGAGGCCAAGGCGGGTGGATCACAAGGTCAAGAGATGGAGACCATCCTGGTCAACATGGTGAAACCCCGTCTCTACCAAAAATACAAAAAATTAGCTGGGCACGGTGGCACGTGCCTGTAATCCCAGCTACTCAGGAGGCTGAGGCAGGAAAATTGCCTGAACCCAGGAGGCAGAGGTTGCGGTGAGCCGAGATCGCGCCATTGCACTCCAGCCTGGGTAACGAGAGAAACTCCATCTCAAAAAAAAAAAAAAAACAGATTCCCCTATACTCCCTAGCACTACTCCTTGCCCTCTGCCTCAGGGTTATAGAACAGCTGGCTTCAGCAATTCTCCCCTGAAGCTATGCAGAGCCTTCTGACATTTCAGAAGGCCTGCTCCTTTCCCTATAGTTTCTCCCACCAGTCTGACAGATCTCC
The DNA here is from genome assembly GCF_049354715.1 of Callithrix jacchus. NCBI lineage: Eukaryota > Metazoa > Chordata > Mammalia > Primates > Cebidae > Callithrix > Callithrix jacchus. Next base: position 82,016,779 of record NC_133508.1, on the reverse strand, counting down.
TACAAACCTACTTAGCACCTGCGGATTAGAATCCCTAAAGCCACAAGATTACAAGTTATGGTGATTTTACTAAATAATTCAAGATGTAGCTATTTTCACTAAACCAATATCAATATCTTATTTGTTAAAGATTACACAAGCAAAGATCATTCTGTCTTGGGCTGTGTTTAGTTTTGTAACCCCTATGCCAAATTTTGACACCTTATAGTATTTGGCAAGGACGAATATAAAATTGCTTTTTTTTTTTTGAGACAGTTTCACTCTTGTTACCCAGGCTGAAGTGCAATGGCGCGACCTCGGCTCATCGCAACCTCTGCCTCCTGGGTTCAGGCAATTCTCCTGCCTCAGCCTCCTGAGTAGCTGGGATTACAGGCACGTGCCACCATGCCCAGCTAATTTTTTGTATTTTTAGTAGAGATGGTTTCACCATGTTGACCAGGATGGTCTCGATCTCTTGACCTCGTGATTCACCCACCTCGGCCTCCCAAAGTGCTGGCATTACAGGCGTGAGCCACCGCGCCCGGCCCCGAAATTGCTTTATTAATACATGCAAAGAAAAATGTATGCTGGCAATTCTTAAGACATCTTTAACATTTACCATTAATTTTAAAGCTAGGTTATTTAGTAAACATTTTACTTGAGGTACATAAACTTGAAAGAGCATTTGACTAGTTTTTTATTTTGTAGTATATGATTTAAGTGCTTTTATTTCATTTTTAAGACAATTAGTGCTCTTTTATATATTTTTAGTAGTGAAACACGGTGTACATAACACATAAATAGGTAGACATATTAGGCATGTCAATAGAAGTACATTTTACAGATTTACGAAAACGTTTTATTTTCCCTATCTTAGACTTTCAGATTCTTGATAACCTGTTTCATAATCCTGGGCAGTTGTCAGCTAAATAGCCTTAAATTTGCATATTAAAGGAAGCAACTCAGGTGAAAGTCAAGTAGCAAAATTTACATTATAAGGTAGGAGAGAAAACATTTGGTGTGCTAGAGGGAAATTAAAATGGATTTAATTGCCAATTAAGCATAAAATTGTAGAAATTATAAAGACCTTTTAAATATACACACACATAGACATACACACACGCACAAAGATCTTATAGCTTTTACTTCAGAACTTTTAGCCATGAGATAAATACAAATTCACCAGCTTGCAAAAAACTTGTTGGATACAGTGGTTTTTATCTTAATAGAAAAATAACAGCAGATTTAGAGCAGGCAGTAAAGAATACTTAGAGGAAAAGAGGGCTTAGGAACTCTATAATTTGCAGGTTGATCTTAGGGCTCTTTTTCCTTAATGTAAATGTGCACAAAGACGGTATTATTTCCATTTTACCTAAACTTTGGCAAGTAGAGGTGCCATAAAACCTACAGAGTGCTTGAAAGGGGGTCATTCTCCTTGTTTCCTCCTCATTCTTAGATTATTTCTTGCCTTTTTTTTTGTTTTTAGGAGGAACTGAGCTGTGGGCCTAGGATTTTTCAGTGGTAGATTGACATGTGCTGCTTGTGGGCAGGACTCTACAGTATGTCATCACTGAGTCGTTTCCACCCTCTTACATATCTCAGTTTCTGTCTCCAGAGGTTTACCACCTCAGAGAGGACTCAAAAGGCTGGGTGATCAGCCTTATATGCGTTTCCTGGATGAGCCATTTTTAAAATTAATTTTTGTTGGGGATTTCCCTCCAGGGTTGCTGCATGTTGCAAGGGGTCAACCCCCCAGAGACTCTCATGAGGTCCCCAGCCACCCAGGGGCACCTTTCAGCTAGGAAGAGCAAATGCCCTCTCTCTTTGGAGCTGAGAAAACTGTCATTAATGTATGAAAACAACAGTTAATTTCTTCACACAAATGCACACACACGAACCAAATTAAGTTTAAATTCAGGAGAAGACCCTCTAGAACTCATCTCAGAACTAGAATTAGGGTCCTTAAACAACAACTTCAGAATGGAACAAACAACAAAAAAACCCCAACAATATGATCACTGAGCCCTCTAATGGTAAGGAGAAATTAAGACCAACTGGTTGTTAATCTTAATTTTATCCAAGACAAACCCCAATTCAGTTACTTACCAAGGGATGAGTCTCAGGCTGAGGACTGCTTTCTACCATCCTAGAAGCAGGAAAACAAAAACAGAAACAAAAAACCCTCATCTACCTTCATTCCATTCTCATGGAAGCAAAAAAAGTTGCCTTCCTTGTGTTGGAAGTAAGTGAAACTCCAGAAAAAGAGGAGTTGAATAGCAAAATCAACTTTAGATCTTGACCAAATTTGGGAAGATCAGGGACTCTCTGTGTTGGGTCTCCACATGCAAGCGTGGACCCAGAAAGTGGACCTCTCACCCCACCCTGCCACCTTAACTGTTCTTATGATAATATGAATACTCTTTGCCCCACCCTACCATCTTGACTACTCTTATGCCTTACCCCACCTGCCATTGTAACTGAACTTATGGTAATGTATACTCCTTGTCCTTACCCCCACCACTGTAACTGATTTTACTCTGTAACACTCCCACCCTCCAAAAAGTTGCCCCAACCTATAAAACCAATTCCCACCCTTACTCCCTTCACCTGTCCTTTCTCGCGTTCGGCCAGCTTGCACTCAAATGCGAAATAAAATGGTCTTGTTGCCCACACAAAGCCTGTTTGGAAGATCTCTTTATTAAATGCATTTAATATTCGGTACTGTTGGACACAAATAACAACTCTGGAGGGTGTACTCTCAGACCTCAGCAAATTTTCCTGTTTGTTTGAGCCATAAAGTTAGCTCATGCTGGTACCAAGTACAGATAGGAGATTTGTCAAAGGTCAGGGCCATCTCCACTCAGAATCCCTCTATGGTTACCAAAATGTGAACCCTGAAAATTTGAGATAGGTCTCAGTTAATTTACAAAGTTTATTGTGCCAAGGTTGAGGACACGTGCCTGTGACCCAGCCTCAGTGGGTCCTGAAGACTTGTGCCCAAGGTGATCAGGGCACAGCTTGTTTTCCTTCCTTTTAGGGAGACAAGAGCCATCAATCAATATATGTAAGAAGTATGTTGGTTCAGTCCAGAAAGGCGGGGACAACTCAAAGCAGGGAGGGGGCTTCCAGGTCACAGGTAGGTGAGGAACAAATGGTTGCATTATTTTGAGTTTCTGATAAGCCTCTCCAAAAGAGGCAATCAGATATGTGTCTATCTCAGGAGAGGGATGACTGAATAAAATGGGAGGCAGGTTTGCCCTGAGTAGTTCCCAGCTTGACTCTTCCCTTCAGCTTAGTGATTTTGGGGTCCCCAAGATTTCCCACATGTGAAAGGAAAATATCTGTCCTCCCCCAGTCCCACCCAGCCCCAAATCACTAAGCTCAAAGGAAAATTCACGTTGGGAACTGCTCAGGGCACACCTGCCTCACACTTTATTCAAAGTCACCCCTCTGCTCATGATGAACAGGATGATGCTGAACCCGGGTTCTTGTGCTGGGGCCTTAAATGACTTCGATGATGAGAAACTGGGCATGGAGAGCTGGAGGCCCTCATCTCCCTTTCCCACGAAGATGGAAGTGTCCCCATTACTAGTTCCTAGACAGTGCTGAGATTTCTTAGGTTGCAGTGTGCAGCTGGGAGCTGCCGCCTGGTGAGAGGCCTAGGTTTTAGCCTGTGAACCTGGGCCTGGCTATGTAGGCCAGGATAGCTCCGATCTGGCTCTCTGTGGGGCCCGGGCAGCCATACCAGCAAAGGCCATGGGGTCACAAAAACAGAGTGTAGTAGGATCAGGAATAACAGGCATAATGGGGCTCCTCCTCCCTAGGCCTGCGCACTGGGAAGGCACTAGCAGGGCCCTGGTTTTGATGGTGGATTCTTGGGGGAGGGGCCTTGGTAATAGGGGTCTGTGAGGGCTGGGGCAGAATGGGCTATCCTGACCCTTCATAGTCAGGGTCCCAAGTGAGCAATCCTAGAGCCTCCAGGTCTCTGGTCCAGGGGCAGGGGTTTCCACTCAAGGGCCACAGGTACAGAGGGAGCAGAAACAGCCCTCCCATTCGCCTTTCACTTTCCCCCTGCTCCTGAGAGAGTAAGGTTTCTAAGGGTAAGTGGGGCTATCTGAAAGAAAAGGGTGATTCTGGCTGGAGCTCGGTGCCCTGCATGGTCCTGTGCTTGACTTTGATGCAAGGCAGAGACTGGGCTCTGAAGAGGTAGGCTGGGGGTCGACGTCGTCATGGATGTTGGTCTCTCTTCCGGCCGTGGCCCACGTACAACCCCTGTTCCCTTACAGTCAGGACCTTGTGGAACTTCCCAAGATGGGTCCTTGGGGCCTGGCCGCGATTGCCCTCCCACTGCCTTTGGCGAGGGGAGGCGTGCCAGTCGAGACCAAAGTGAATGGGATGATGCCACTGGAGGGCGCGCGAGGCGGCGGGACACGGTGCTGTGCTGCCGCTGCTGCAGGCTTCAGGCCTCTTCTGCCTTGTACAGCGGTCAGGTCAGCAGAGGCGGAGGCAGGGGCTGTGGAGGGCCGAGGAGGTTAAGTCGTGAAGCCACGTTCCTCCTGCAGCTCTTAACCCAGGCGAGGTGGCTAGCCGAGCAGCTCCCATTGCTTCGAAATGTGAGCCTCTTCCCTTCCCCTATCTAGCCCGTCCCAGTGGGTGCCAGGAGAGACCCCGGACACCCAAGTGTCCCGCCCCCTCTAGGCTCCCTCCCCTTTCTCTTCGAGCGGAGGCAGCCCCGGAAACTCCCGCCTTTCTGGACCCGCCCCCTCCAAGGTCCCTCCCCTTTCCCGCGGAGGCGGTCGGAGGCACTGGTCTTTCTGGACCCGCCTGTTCCCCACCCCACTCCGTCCTCCTCTGGCCTCGGCTCGGTTCCAAGCTCCCTTCACTCTAAGCGGCCCGGAAGCTCCCGCCTTTCTGGGCATGCCCCTGCCTCCCCACACAGATCTCCGACACTCTTCCGGCTTGTGAGGGCTTGACATTTTACCAGAGGTGGCCCAAAAAATCTTGCAGAGATGGTGACTTTAAAAAAATTCTTTTTCAGCTAGATGTGGTGGCTCAGCCCTGTAATCCCTTTTCCTTGGGAGGACGAGGAGGGCAGATCACTTGAGGTCAGGAGTTCGAGATCAGCCTGGCCAACATGGTGAAACTCCATCTCTACAAAAATTAGCCGGGCGTGCTGGCGCAGGCCTGTGGTTCCAGCTACTCGGGAGGCTGAGGTGGGAGGATCGCCTGAGCTGGGGGAGGTTGAGGCTGCAGTGAGTGGTGATTGCGCGACTGCACTCCAGTCTGGGCGACAGAGCAAGACTGCCTTAAAAATAAAAAATTATTTTAATAAAATACACATATTTACCATATATACTTTTTTTTTTTTTTTTTAACGGAGTCTGGCTTTCTTACCCAGGCCAGAGTGCAGTGGCACTCCACCTGGGTTCAAGTGATTCTTGTGTCTCAGCCACCCAACCATCTGGGATTACAGGCGTCTGCTACCATGCCCAACTAATTTTTTTGTATTTTTAGTAGAGACGGGGGTTTCTGCTATGTTGACCAGGCTGCTCTGGAACTCCTGGCCTCAGGTGATCTGCCCACCTTAGCCTCCCAAAGTGCTGGGATTACAGGCTGAGCCATCACGCCCAGCCCTCCCATTTTTTTTAATGACCACATAATACCTTGTTGCCTGAATGTCTTATGTTAATTTAACCAACTCCCTATTGATGAACATTGTAGCTGTTTATAAAATGCTGTAGTAAACATCCACTCTGTAGGTCTTTGTGCACATGTGGAGTATATTTGTAGGCTGACTTCTTGGAAGTAGAATTGTTGGGGTAAAAGCTGTGTGTGTTTATGATTTTACCTATTTACACTCCCACTGATGACTTGTTTAGCCAAATTTATTCAAATTGTCTACACTCGATTTCTCCACCACTTTACCTCCTACTCCACAACTCATTCTAACTTGGCTTCTATCACTCCACCTTCAAAGGCTCTAAGGACACCAATGATCTTCATGTTGTCCAATGGACAATTTTCAGATCTCATTTCACTGTTTCTCAAATAGACTTTATACAGTTGACAGTCCTCTCCTTTTTGAAACATTCTTGTCCCAGCTTCTTGCCATACTCGCCTGGTTTCCCTCTAGCCATGTTGTCTTTCCTCTGCCCACTCTGAAATGTTGGTGCGGCTCAGGGCTCTGGTTACCATTTACATGCAGTTGGTCCACACAGTGAAGTCACCCCTTCCTAACTTTTGTTCAACTGCTTATTTGTCATCTTGAGTTGAATGTCCCACAGGGACCTCAAGTCAATTGTATCCAACATTATCCTCCCCCTTCTCATGCTTGCATCTCAGTAGCTGTTCCACTGCTCTCCAGTGGTCCTACCCAGAAACCTGCATGTCATTTTTGAACCTCCGTATTCCTCAATCCGTACCTCTAATCAATCACTATGGCCCTACCCATTCTATTTCCATAATCTCTTCCCCCCAACTTTTTTTTTTCTTTTGAGACAGGATCTCGCTCTCACCCAGGCTGGAGTGCAGTGGTGCAATCACGCCTCACTGCAACCTCAACCTCTGGCTGTAAGTGATCCTTCTGCCTTAGCCTCCTACAAAGCTGGGACCACAAGCACACACTACCATGCCTGGATAATTTTCCATTATTTCTTAACAATGGTCACTTTTCTTATCCTCCCCTTGTGTCCACCACCAGCTGCACCACCTGAACACTGCATTGATATTCTAATTGCCTTCCTGGCTTCCCTTCCCTGGCTTTAGGCTTGCTACTCTGTGTTTTTTTTTTTTGTTACAGAGTCTCACTTTGTCCCCCAGGCTGGAGTGCCCTGGCATGATCTCAGCTCCCTGCAGCCTTGATCTCCCAGGTTGAAGTGATAGGCTTGCTACTCTTTAAACCAGTCTCCACCTTGCAGCCAGAGTTAACTTTGAGAAATGCAGATCTAATTATGTTACCGTCCTGCTTTTTAAAACCTTTCAATAAGTTCTGATTGCTTTTAGGGTAAAGACAGAAACCTTTTCCGTGGCTGATTAGGCTCAGACAAACTCTCCAGCCTTTTCTTGGTTACTGCTGTCCCCTTTCCCATGCTGTAATTTGTTTCTTGAAAGTTTTCTGTTCCTTTGCACTCAGGGCTTTTGTCTTTGCTGTTCTCTCCATCCTGGAATGCTCTTTCTTTCCCTCCCACCTTAACCTGGCTAAAACCTTCTCAATCACCAAGTCTCAGCATAAATATCACTTGCCTGCAGATGCCTTCCAAGACCCTAGAGACTCATGCTCAGTGTTGAGAGCTTAGTAAATATGTGAACAAACCAACTACCGCCTTATGGGTCAAGTGGGTGATTCCCAGGCTGCAGTTTTTTCACATGACCTGTAGATGTCATCATTGGCCTCAGCTTAACTCGGTCTAGACTGAGTGGTCCCCAGCCTTGTGTGTCCATCCAGCAAGCTGGGAAGGATGTTGAAAAGCCCAGCTTCTTCTCAAAGGTCTGATACCTTCTCTATCTGCCATGGCCAGCTGCCTTGATAGGGTGACCAACCATCCCAGTTTTCCCAGGACTGAACTTTCAGTTTTCCAAGGACAAGGAATTTTCAGTGCTAAAGCTGAGATAATCCCAGGCAATTGGGATAGTTGGTCACCCAACCACAGACAGAAGAGCCAGAACTCCTATATCTGCCCTGGCCCAAGGTCTGAGCCCAGCAAGAGGCCTTACCTTCAACCCAGCCAAGCCCCTCATAGCAATATCCGTAGTGGGCAGACCCTGCATGCAGCCTGGTGGTTGTAAGAATTAAGAGAGAAACTGTATTGACATTGTAAATAAATATAAAGAGACTCACCTTTGTCAGGCAATTACTACCATTTAGTCAGTGCCACTGGGTGTAACATACTTATACATACTGTTTCTAATCCTTATAGTAACCCTAAGAGTATAGATTACTCCCCTTTCCGAAATGAGAAAACAGACTCAGAGATGAAGTGACCAGCCCAAGTCACACAGGTGTTAAGTGATGAAATTCAAACCCATGTCTGTCCAACCACAGAGCTCCTGTGATTTTCCCTGAATCTGCATTCTGGCCATTTTCATGCCACTCTGATCTTCATTTGGGAACCCAGGGATGTGAATGGAAAGCAAGAGGCAGGTGTGAGTGGAAGGGGTTGAGGAAGAGGGCCTGTGATCTGGGCTTGGGGAAAGGGATGGGCACATGACATTGACGGCTCACTTGTCCTTTCGTGAGTGGGCTCTGCCACCTTGAGCTAAATGTAGACATAGCCTGGGGACATCCAGGGAGGCTCCTTCGTGGGCCCTTATTCTGACACCAAGCTGGGTCCTAATTGAGGAGCCAGGGCTGTGTTTCCCAGAGTCCAGGATGGACCCAGCCCACTGTCATATTATTGCAAAAGGACATCTGGACGTGGGAGAACACAGGACTTTGCCATAAACTGGAGGGACAAGTGATGGCTGGGGCTAGGTGAGGGCTGTGACCAGGGTCATGCTCAGCGAATGGTTGCAGTTAATTGTATAGCCGGGCTTCTCTTCTTGCCAGGGATATTGTAAGTCTGAGTTTTATTTTGCCCAGGCGGTCACTTACGAATTGAGCTGCTTTTGAATATTGAACAAAAGTTGGTTGTGTACAGGTATGGACGAGGCCTGCCTGACTGGGATGGGCAGTGGTCTGGCAGCCAGATGTCTCCTCCACAGGAGGTGCAATAAGCCAGACTGGGATTCCTTCATATTAAAAAGCAAAATACAAACATCCTTCAAGAATCTTAAGTTCTCTGGCAGGGAGCTGCTATTCAAATGCAATGGGCTTTAGGTTGTGCAGTTTCACTGCAGTTCCTTGACTCTGTTTAAGAGTCTTAGGGTGCAAAAATCTGTCCGAGGCTACCTTGGCCCCAGATCTACCCAGCACCTGTGCCTGGTATCACCTGTTGCCCTGTGGCCAGTTTCTGCCCGGTGGCTCCACTCAGCCAGCCACATCATTGGACAGGTGGAGCTTGAACAAGTTCTCATCAGAGCTGGGTCTTTCCACAGCTGGCCTTCCATGTTCTACCAGAGATCTGGGCCTGGCATGATCTAGGGCAGGCTGAATAATGCAGGGTTGGAGTGGATAGAAACTTGATGAAGCTGCCTTGTACTCAGGACTCCTCTGTCCTTCATTCTGAAAACACCTAGTATCTTCCAACTGTGACTAAAGGGAAGAGGAAACTGAGACAGTCAGCAATAATGTACCCTTATACTGACCTGCGGCTTCTTGCCAGGAATTCATGGCAGACAGTCACCTGGTACAGTGGAAAGCACAGAACTTTATAGTCAGACAGAATTGGGTTCTGCTATTTTCTTGCTGGGTGACCTTGGGAAAGTTCCTCAACGTCTCTGAGTCCTGAGCTCTTCATCTGATAAATAGGAATAATAATATCTATGTCACAAGTTTGTTTTGAGGTCTAAATTTGCTGATCAAGGTCTATAAAAATATATGTACAAATAAAATATTCATTGAGTGGTTATTATGTGGCAGGCCATGCTGAAGTGCTTTCTAAGCATGGCGTGAACTCCTATACCCTATGAGCTGTGTACTTTCATTATGTGTGCTTTATAGATGCAAAGATTAAGATAGGAGAGCTTGAGTAACTTGCCCGAGGTCACAGAGCTAGTAAATAGCAGAGCCAGGATTTGGACCCAAGCACTTAGGCTCCAGCTCACACATACTTAGCTACCAAGCCATGGTGCCATATGGAGTAGGGGTGAATAAAGACTAGCTATTATGATTATTGTAATTTAGCATTAAGTGCTTTTTATATCCATGGTGCTAAGTGTTAATTATTAGCATACTTGGATGCAACGTTCATCCTTTTTGTTCCAATTTTTCCACAGCCATAGCAACAAAGGGCCTTGTGCTCACTATAGCAGAGCGTCCTGCCTTTGTCTCTGATCCAGCCTGGTGCGTCAGTCTCTGCAAACAAAAGATGTGGCCATCCAGCCGCCTATCCCTGCCCCCACCACAACAGTAATGGAGGCTGAGGCCTCTCCAGTTGAGCCGAGCCAGGAGAGCAGCAGACAGGTACAGATCAGCAGGCCAGGAGCAGGGCTCACAAAAGAGAGGTCATGCTTGATAAACCTGATTAATTTCTTGGAGCGGAAAGAATGCAAGTGAAGAGAGGTGAAATGAGGGACAGTAATTCATCCTGATTCCGAGGCACAGAAGCACAGCTAAAATCAAGAGAGATTTTGTAGAGATGCTGCTAGGGCCTGAAGGGGTCTGGTGGGGCTCAGTTGTGGGGGAAGCTGGATATAAACTCAGTGAGGGGAAGAGGTACCTCTGAGCAGGGACAGAAAACAGACTGCCCAAGCCACCTGATTGCAACGCAAAGCTGACCAGGATGCTTTCCTGCTTAGATCCCAACCATTGGCCTCCCACCACCTAAGTATGATAATCATGTAGCTAGTAATAACTGTAATGATTTAATATGTACTATGTATAGGGTGCTTTATAGAGGGAGAAACTGAGTGAGAGAGCTTAAGTAGCCTGCCCAGAGTCACACAGTTAATAACACAGCTGGGACTCCGATTCAGTTTACTGTCACAGGCTGACCCAACTACATCTCGGGTTCCTCTGTAACTGCATTTGACGGTAGTCTCTTCTATCAGACAGGAAGCCCCTCCACGGCAGGAGCCATAACTGATTCAGTCTCTGCCTCTGTAGCCTTCCAGTCGAGCTGGAGATGCTGAAGCTCCTAGGTCCTCTGTGCTTCTCCCTCTGAACACTCTCTGTGAGCTCAACCACACTTTCAGCTTCAATTCCCACCTCCCAGAGGAAGACTTCTAGAGAAGGCATAGGATTGACTCCCTAAGCACTCTTCCACCCCGCATGATTGATCTGAGCTCATCACATTGGTTCCATCCCTCTTGGCAGTAGTTGGTTTAGGAATGAAGATATGCTCCCGTCCTGCTCAGTGAGATGAAAGGGACCATCTTAGTAGAGGCAGCTGTAACAGAATAGCATAGACCAGATGGTTTAAACAATATGCATGCATTTCTTACAGTTCTGGAGGCTGGGAACCAAGATCAAAGCATAGGAAGATTCCGTGTCTGGTGAGGGCCAGTTACCTGGTTCATTGACTGTCTTCTTGCTGTGACCTCACTGGGCAGAAGGAGGGCTAGTGAGTTCTCTGGGGGCAGGGCACTGTGGCTCACACCTGTAATATCAACACTTTGGGAGACCAAGGCAGGCAGCTTGCTTGAGGCCAGGAATTCAAGACTAACCTGGGCAACATAGCAAGAACCTGCAGTTCCAGCTACTTGGCGGGGCTAAGGCAGAACCATCACTTGAGGTCAGGAGTTCAAGGCTGCAGTAAGCTATGATCATGCCACTGCACTGCAGCCTGGGTGACAGAGCAAAACCCTGTCTCTAAAAAAATTAAAATAGGGTCTTTGGGGGTCTCTTTTATAAGGGCACCAAACACCTAATCACCTCCCAAAGGCCCCATCTCCTAATGCATACCGTGGGGGTTAGGATTTCAACATATGAATGTTGGAGGACACCAACATTTATTCCATAACAAGGACATTTGCTGAAGGCCTTCTGGGAAAGGTGTCCTCACCCCTAGATGATAGCGATGTAAACAGCAGTATCTCTTTTTCCTGGGAATGTTGTCAGGTCTGAAGGTGTCCTGGAACTGCTGCAGCAGTTTTGCTAACACCTGAGGATGGGGCCAACAGTAAAAATGGCAGAGCGGACAGCTGGAAGGAGTCTTTGCCCTTCAGGGCACTCGATCTGCCAACCCTGGATGCCACACTAATGCTAAACTTTCTCACACAAGGGAAATTAAACATTGTCACTGTTGGAGCCATTGCCAGTGGATTTCTGTTGTAGCAGAAAGCATGTTTATTGTTAAAAACAGAGTAGCATTAAGACTTTTGTGGGCCCCTTCCTATGTAAACATTTTTTTAACATTATATTTTATGACTGCATTAGCACAAAGATGAATTATATTAATATTATTTATTAAAACATCTTTTTTACCAGGCACAGTCAAGCCTATAGTCCCAGCTACTTGGGAGGCTAGGGCAGGAGGGTCCCTCAAACCCAGGAGCTCGAGTCTGTAGTGAGCTACCACCTAGCCACTGCACTCCAGCCTGGGCAACAGAGTGACTCTATCTCTTAAACAAACACACAAACAGGCTGGGGTGCAGTGGCTCATGCCTATAATCCCAGCACTTTGGGAGGCCAAGGTGAGCAGATCACTTGAGGTCAGGAGTTCAAGACCAGCCTGGCCAATATGGTGAAACCCTGTCTGTACTAAAAATACAAAAATTAGCCAGGTGTGGTGGTATGCACCTGTAATCCCAGCTACTCGGGAGGCTCAGGCAGATTCTCAGGGAGAATCTCTTGAATCCAGGAGGTGAAGATTGCAATGAGCCAAGATCACGTCACTGCACTCCAGCCTGGGTGACAGAGCAAGACTCTGTCTCAAAAACAAACAAAAAAACCTTTGACTTAAAAGGTTGTTTTTTCTTCTGATTTAAAGGGAATTGTATTAGGGTGTTCTTGCACTGCTAGAAAGAAATTACTCCAGCCTGGGAAACATGGAAAAACCTCATGTCTACCAAAAATTACAGAAAAATAAAAAATTAGCCAGTTGTGGTGGTGTGTGCCTGTAGTCTCAGCTACCGGGGAGGCTGAGGTGGGAAGATCACTCGAACCCAGGAGGCTGAGGTTGTAGTGAGCTGAGATTGTGCTACTGTACTTCAGCCTGGATGACAGAGAATGACCCTGTGAAAGAAAGAAAGAAAGAAAGAAAGAAAGAAAGAAAGAAAGAAAGAAAGAAAGGAGGAAAGGAGGAAAGGAGGAAAGGAGGAAAGGAGGAAAGGAGGAAAGGAGGAAAGGAGGAAAGGAGGAAAAGAAGGAAGGAAGGAAGGAAGGAAGGAAGGAAGGAAGGAAGGAAGGAAGGAAGGAAGGAAGGAAAGAAAGAAGAAATACCTGAGACTGAGTAATTTACAGGAAAGGAGATTTGGCTTGGACAGTGGCTCACACCCAAAATACCATAGATTGGTTAGTTTATAGCATTTTGGGAGGCTAAGGCAGGAGGATAACTTGAGCCCAGGAGTTTGAGACCAGCCTGGACAACATGGAAAGACCCCATCTCAATTATTTTAAAAAGATGAAAAAGAAAAGAGGTTTAATTAGCTTGTGGTTCTGCAGGCTGCACAGGAAGCATCGTAGTATCTGCTTCTGGGAAGGCCTTGGGAAGCTTCCAATCACGGTGGAAAGTAAAGGGAGAGCAGGCCCATCACTTAGGGAAAGCAGGAGTGAGAGGGTGGGGCGGGGAGGTGCCTCACACTTTTAAATGATCAGATCTTGCAAGAACTCACACTTGTGAGGACAGCACCAAGAGGATGGTGCCAAACCATTCATGAGAAGTCCACCCCTATCATTCAGTCACCTCCCACCAGGCCCCACTTCAACACTAGGGATTATAAATTGACATGAGATTTGGGTGGGGACAAAAGTCCAAACCATATTAGGAATTAAAGCATTTTTGTGAGCCCTAAAAGTATGGGGGCACTCATGTCTCTACTTAGTGATAAGCTGGTCCTGATTACAGGTCCCAAATACATACCTCCAGCCCACACCTCTGTTTTGACCTTCGAGCTCCCATGTCCAGCTGTCTTTTGGGTAGTTCCCCTTTGGTGTCTTACTCAAATCCAACATGTCTCAAGCTGAACACAGTTTCCCCTACATCTTTTCTTTGTCCAGTATCCTCTATTTGAGTGAAATATGTATCACCCAGCTAGTTGCACCAGCCAGAAACCTGGACCTCAACCTCTCCCTTGCCCCGTAGCCATATCCAACCACCAAATGCTGCCAATTTTCTCTCTTACATGGCTCTTGAAAACATCCACTTCTTTCCATGTCCACTTCTATCTCTACCCTCATGATCTAATTCTCTTCCAAAGGCTCCCATCTTAATATCATTACCTTGGGAGTTAAAATTTTAACATGAAACTTAAGGGACATAAACATTCAGACCATAGCAATATTCTATTTTCTACTTCAGCTCAAAGCTTCTCAAGGAAGCTTTCTCTGACCCTAGTCTAGGTCAAGTGTCATTAACTATGTGGCATTAGGCAAGTTTCTTTTCTTTCTTTCTTTATTTAATGAGACAGGGGACTTCCTCTGTTGCTCAGACTGGAGTGCAGTGACGTGATCATGACTCACTGCAGCCTTGAACTCCTGGGCTCAAGTGATGCTCTTGTCTTGGCCTCACAAGGTGTTGGGAGAAAGTGGTGGAGAGATCCCTCCCAATTAACAATAGCTGGAGATGTTGGGGTGATATATGTTCTAAAATGTGAGGATTTCAGGGAAGAGCATCTCTACAAGGGCACTGGAAGATTTCTGAGTGATCTGAATGAAAGCAAAGAGCTAATTGTGCCAAAGAGTCATTGACAATGCCTGGGGATGGGCTGGGGTACCCAGAAGGAGAAAGAGGTCAAGATACCTCACAAAGGTCTGGGAGAGAAGGGGAGGTGACTGGGAGTACACCACATTTCTGTCAAATTCTGAGTAGCCCAGACCCCTAGAAGGAAGGGTTCTGGTTGCCATGGGTCTCTATGTCAAGCAAACCTGGGCTGTCATCCCTAGCCTCTCATTTATGGGCTGGAAGAGGGGGAAAGTCATGTCATTTCTCTGTGCTTCAGTTTTCTTACCTGTAAAATTGAGCTAATGAATTGACTTTGCAGGGTTGGTGAGAGGATTAAATGGGGCTATATTAGTTTTTGTGGTCTACCTAATGGCTTGAGCTGAGACGTTGGTCTTCTCTGGCCCTTAGACTGGGACTTACACCATCAGCGCTCCTGGTTCTCAGGCCTTTGGACTCAAGCTGAAGTCTATACCACTGGCTTCCGTGGGTCTTCAGCCTGCAGATAACAGATCATGGGACTTTGCAGCCTCCATAACTGAGCCAATTCCTTATAATGAATCTCATGGTACACACACTGTCTCTCCCCCTCCCCCCACCCCCCTCAGCCTGGCACAGTATGTGCCAGGCCATGTTCTATTTCTTCTGATCTACAGACTATTAATTTCCTATTTAATATTCATTTTCCCTTCTTAATTAGGGAAAATTTATTGGCCACATGTCTAGATGAAAAATTTTACATCCTAACCTCTCCTTTAGATAGGGTGGCCAATGAGCAGTAGGGCTTCCAGAGAAGCCCTCTGACTTTAATTCCCTTACTTTCATCTCCCTGCCCAGAACTATGATGTGATGGCTGGAGTGCCAGTGGCCATATTTTGACCTTGAAGATAGAAACTGCATAAAGAATAGTGAGGTACCATTCTTTCATAGAATCCTAGGTGACTTTCTAGAGCACACCAGTCCTAGACTGCCTGCCTCTGGAATTCTCTTATGTGATAGAATAAATTTATACAAGCCATCATAGTTAGATCTGTGTTACTACTCACCAACTACAATCCCTAATAAATAAACATGCCCCCACCTTTCTGCCAGCTCAGCCTAGAGTTTAAGGAACTTTTTCTTTTTTTTTGAGACAGACTCTTGCTCTGTCACCTAGGCTGGAGTGCAGTATGTAATTTCGGCTCACTGCAACCTCTTCCTGCTGGGTTCAAGCAATTCTCATGTTTCAGCCTCCCGAGTAGCTGGGATTACAGGCATGCACCACCATGCCCAGCTAATTTTTGTATTTTTAGTGGAGACAGGTTTCACCATGTTGGCCAGTCTGGTCTCTGACTCCTGACCTCAAGTGATCTGCCAGCCTTGGCATCCCAAAGTGCTGGGATTACAGATGTGAGCCACCATGCCTGGCCTCTAGGAATTTAAGTGGGCATTTCTATGAACATCCAATCATTTCAGAAGAAGAAAAAAGGTGCTTATTACACCATATGCTGTAAGAACAAAGATTACTTTCTTTTTTTATTGGAGACAGTGTTTCTCTCTGTTGCCCAAGCTGGAGTGCAGTGGCGTGATCATGGCTAACTTCAGCCTTTACCTCCCAAGCTCAAGGAATCCTTCTGCCTCAGCCTCCCAAGTAGCTGGGACTACAGGAGCTAACCACCATGCCTGGCAAATTTTTGTGTTTTTTGTAGACTGGGTTTCTCCATATTGCCCAGGCTGGTCATGAACTCCTGGGCCCAAGCGATCTGCCTGCCTTGGCCTCCCAAAGTGTTAGGATTACAGGTGTGAGCCCCCATACTTTTTTTTTTTTGAGATGGAGTCTCACTCTGCTGCCCAGTAACTGGGATTACAGGAATGCACCACCATGCCTGGCTAATTTTTGTATTTTTAGAAGAGACAGGGTTTCACTGTGTTGGCCAGGCTGGTCTCAAACTCCTGGCCTCAACTGGTCCATTTGCCTCAGCCTCCCAAAGTCCTAGCATTACAGGTGTGAGCCACCATGCCTGACCCAAAGATTACTTTCTATTCCATTTTATACCCCCAGTGCCTAGATAGTTCTTGGCCCATTACTCAATAAATGATGGGTGAAAAAATCAACAGATGAACTGATGGATGCTTAATCAAAATATTGAAGAAAGTACTCATTAATTAAAAAAAAGAATAGGCCGGGCGCGGTGGCTCAGGCCTGTAATCCCAGCACTTTGGGAGGCCGAGGTGGGTGGATCACGAGGTCAAGAGATCAAGACCATTCTGGTCAACATGGTAAAACCCCATCTCTATTAAAAATACAAAAAAAAAAAAAAAAAATTAGCTGGGCACGGTGGTGCATGCCTGTAATCCCAGCTACTCAGGAGGCTGAGGCAGGAGAATTGCCTGAACCCAGGAGGCGGAGGTTGCGGTGAGCCAAGATCGCGCCATTGCACTCCAGCTTGGGTAACAAGAGCGAAACTCCGTCTCAAAAAAAAAAAAAAGATCGAGACCATCCTGGTCAACATGGTGAAATCCTGTCTCTACTAAAAGTACAAAAAATTAGCTGGGCATGGTGGCGAGTGCCTGTAATCCCAGCTACTCAGGAGGTGGAGGCAGGAGAATTGCCTGAACCCAGGAGGCGGAGGTTGCGGTGAGCCGAGATCGTGCCATTGCACTCCAGCCTGGGTAACAAGACCGAAACTCCATCTCAAAAACAAAAAAATAAAAATAAAAAATACTGAAGAAAGTGCCAAATACTAATTTATTGCTTCATAGCTCTAAAGTCATCCTTTTTTGCCCTGCTTTGTGATACTGGATGGTAGGGCTGGAGGACAAAATTCTAATTTGAGTCAACGTAGTAAAGAATCATGGCCACTTACTCAGTTTCCAGAAGTAAGCCAGTTTTCAGATCCAAAGCCCCTTGATTAAAGGGGAGGGTGAGTCCTTTTAAAAAACAACCCTGTAAGCCTGGACAACATTACAAAACCCCGTCTCTACAAAAAGCAGAAAAATTAGCTGGGTGTGGTGGCACATGCTTGTAGTCCCAGGTACTCGAGAAGCTGAGGTGGGAAGATCACCTGAGCCCGAGGAGGTCAAGGCTGCAGTGAGCCATGATCACCCACCCCACTGCACTCCAGCCTCAGCAACAGTGAGACCCTGTCTCAAAACAAAACACAAGCCTGCAGAATTGCTACAAGTATATGATTAAGTATTCCTCTGAGTCTTTTTTAATGAGACCTGATGCCATTTACTAGAGATCCAGGCCTTTGGGAGGTGACTAGACACTCGGATTGATACAACTCTTGAGGGCCCAAAAATGCCACTGTGGCGAACCAAATATGGAACCAGTTTGTCTATAGGCTCATCCTGTAGTTATTTCCCCAGTTCCTGAAAGAATATTTGCAACAGACATTCTTGACCAGAGGGAGAACTCCTGCATTGGCTCCCTAAATGCACTGGATGAAGACCATTATGGTAGAGTTAAGTGTAGTCCTCGTGGAACTTTCCCCTTCTTACCAACATAGCAAACTGGAAACAATGCTGCATTCCTAGGGAATTACGGAGAGTAGTGTCATCACATCAAACACTTGAAACATGGGAATATCTATCATATACCCATTGAATTCCCCTATTTGCCCTCTCTTGCCACTCCTATTTAACATAGGATTAGAAGTCCTGGCCAGAGCAATCAGGCAAAAGAAAGAAATAAGGAGAATTCAATCTCTGTTTGAAGATGACATGATTTTGTATCAAGAAAATCCCATAGTCTTGCCCAAAACTCCTTCAACTGGTAAACAACTTCAGCAAAGTTTCAGGAAACAAAATCAATGTACAAAAATCATTAGCATTCTTATCCACCAACAGCCAAGCTGAGGGCCAAATCAGGAATGCAATCTCATTCACAGTTGTCACAAAAAGAATAAAATACCTAGGAATACAGTTAACCAGGGAGGCGAAAGATCTCTACAATGAGAATTACAAAACACAGCTCAAAGAAATTAGAGATAACACAAATGCAAAAAACATTCCATGCTTATGGATAGGAAGATTAAAATTACTGTACTGCCCAAAGCAATTCACAGATTCAATGCTTTCCTATCAAATTCCAGCACTTTGGGATGCTGAAGCCAGCAGATCACTTGAGGCCAGGAGTTCAAGACCAGCCTGGCCAATATGGTAAAACCCTGTTTCTACTAAAAATACAAAAATTAGCAGGGAATGGCAGGTGCACACCTGTAGTCCTGGCTACTCAGGTGGCTGAGGCATGAGACTCACTTGAACCTGGGAGGCAGAGGTTACAGTGAGCTGTGATTGTTCTACTACACTCCAGACTGGATGACAGAGCATGACTGTCTCAAACACACACACACACACAACACACACACACACACACGCACACACTCATATGGAACCAAAAAAGAGCCCGAATAACCAAGGTAATCCTAAGCAAAAAGAACAAAGCTGGAGTTATCCAACTTCAAACTATACTACAGGGCTGCATTAATGAAAACAGCATGGTATTGGTATAAAAACAGAGACATAGATCAATGGAACAGAATAGAGAGCCCAGAAATAAGGCCACACAACTACAAGCATCTGATGTTCAACAAAGCTGATAAAAACAGGCAATGGAAAAAGGATTCCCTGTTCAATAAATGGTACTGGGATAACTGGCTAACTATATGCAAAAGATTGAAACTGGACCTCTTCCTTACAGCATATGCAAAAATCAATTCAAGATGGATTAAAGACTTAAATGTAAAGCCTCAAACTATAAAAACTCTGGAAGACAACCTAGGCAATACCATTCTGGACATAAAAATTGGCAAAGATTTCTTGATGAAGATGCTAAAAGCAATCACAACTAAAGCAAAAATTGACAAATGGGATCTAATTGAACTTAAGGGCTTTTGCACAACAGAAGAAACTATCAACAGAGTAAACAGCCTGCAGAAAGGGAGAAAATATTTGTAAACTATGCATCTGACAAAGGTTATAGATATCCAGCATCTATAAAGAACTTAAACAAATTTACAAGGAAAAAACAACCCCATTAAAAAGTGGGCAAAGGACATGAACAGACACTTTTCAAAAGAAGACATATATGCAGCCAACAAGCATATAAAAAATGCTCAATATCACTGATCATTAGAGAACTGCAAATCAAAACCACAATGAGATATTATCTCATACCAGTCAGAATGGCTACTATTAAAAAGTCCCACAAATATCAGATGCTGAGGAGGTTGTGGAGAAAAGGGAATGCTTATGCACTGTGGGTGGAATTAGGTCAATTGTTGTGGAAAGTCATCTGATGATTCCTCAGAGAGCTAAAAACAGAACAACCATTTGACCCAGCAATCCCATTACTGGGTATATACCCAAGGAATATAAATAATTCTACCATAAAGACACATGCACTTAAATGTTCATTACAGCATAATTCACAACAGTAAATACATAGAATCAATTTAAATACCCATCAGTGATATTAGATAAAGAAAATGTGGTACATACACAGCATGGAATACTGTGCAGCCATAAAAAAGAATGAGATCATGACTTTTATGGGAATGTGGCTAGAGCTGGAGGCCATTATCCTTAACAAACTAATGCAGGAACAGAAAACCAAATACTGCATGTTCTTACTGATAAGTGGGAGCTAACTTATGAGACCACGTAGACACTTGGAGGGGAACAACAGACACTGGGGTCTACTTGAGGGTGAAAGGTGGGAGGAGGGAGAGGATCAGAAAAAATAACTATTGGGTACTGGGCTTAGTACCTGGGTGACAAAATAATCTGTACAACAAGCCTCTGTGACATGAGTTTACCTATATTACAAACCTGCACGTGTACCCTTGAACCTAAAATAAAAGTGAAAAACAAAAAAACAAAAAACCTTTGGCAAGCCTCAGTAGGAGAATCACAGTACAGACCTCTAAGATTTTGGAGCAAATCTATGCCCTTTCATTAGCCACTCCAATGCTTGTTTATTACTTGGACCCATGAACCAAGTAGCTCTTGTGGTGAGGGTGAAGACCGCATGGGCTCAACAACATGGATTTCCCCTAAGGAAGCTACTTCAAACATTCTGGGCCCAGATGTCTGCTTTGCTCCCTCACATCTGCATCATTAAAAAGAATTGTCCATTTAACATCCTCAGGTGAATACTTGTTGCAAAAAGCTATTAATGTCATTAACTTTATTTTTTTATTTTAATTTTTTTTCCTTTGCCCACCTGCAACTGTTTTGATCGAGTTATAAACTTTAAAAAAGATTGTCAAAAGAGAAGTAAGGGTAGTTCTTGACTTAACTACAACCTTTACGTTTGTACGTTACACTTTGATATCTCTAAATAAAGCATGTTGAATGTTTGCACATCTGCTGATAAGTGAACATTTTGATTTCACACTGCACTAAGCAACAGTCTGGTTTTGCCAGCTTTGTCCGTACAAGATGGTTTGTTCAGCTATTTGAGTTTTTTGTGCATTTCACTGGTATTTTATATACATAAGTGCGAAATGGAAAAATGAAGTTATGATAGCGGTGACAAAATGTATGTTTTATAAATTTATTACAATTGAGATCAAATGGCCACCATTAAGTTATGCTGAATGTGCTGACTCTTCATTCTCATTTGGATGCACATTGGTGTTTTTTCAGTTCATTCTGTGTTGATTTGGAAGGGAAAAAAAAATTAAAGAACATGTATTCATACAACTCAATAGTGAGAAAACAACCAAATTTATTTATTTATTTATTTTTAAATTAATTAATTTTTTTTTTTGAGACGGAGTTTCACTCTTGTTACCCAGGCTGGAGTGCAATGGCGCGATCTCGGCTCACCGCAACCTCCGCCTCCTGGGTTCAGGCAATTCTCCTGCCTCAGCCCCCTGAGTAGCTGGGATTACAGGCACGCGCCACCATGCCCAGCTAATTTTTTGTATTTTTAGTAGAGACGGGGTTTCACCATGTTGACCAAGATGGTCTTGATCTCTTGATCTTGTGATCCACCCGCGTCGGCCTCCCAAAGTGCTGGGATTACAGGTTTGAGCCACCGCGCCCAGCCAACAACCAAATTTAAAAATGGGCAAAGGAGTCTGGGCACAGTGGCTCATGCCTATAATGCCAGAACTTTGGGAGGTTGAGGTGGGATGATCTCTTGAGCCCAAGAGTCTGAGACCAGCTTGGGCAACATAGTGAGACCCCGTCTCTACAAACACCATTTTGTTTGCCGGGGCGGATGTAGTCTCGCTTTGTTGCCCAGGCTGGAGTACAGTGGCACCATTTCAGCTCATTGCAACCTCCACCTCCCAGGTTCAAACGATTCTCCTGCCTCAGCCTCCTGAATAGCTGGGATTACAGGCACACACCACCACACCCAGCTAATTTTTGTATTTTTAGTAAAGACAGGGTTTTACTATGTTGGCCAGGCTGGTCTTGAATTCCTGACCTCAAGTGATCTGCCCACCTAGGCCTCCCAAAGTGCTGTGATTACAGGTGTGAGCCACTGTGCCTGGCCTCTACAAAAAATTTCAAAAAATTAGATGTGGTGGCATGTGTCTGTTGTCTTAACTACTCAGGAGGCTGAGGCAGGAGGATCACTAGAGCCCAGGAGTTTGAGGTTGCAGTGAGCTGTAATCACGCCACTGCACTCTAGCCTAGGTAACAGAGGGAGACCCTATCCCAAAAGCTAAAAAAAAAAAAGAAAGAAAGAAAAAGAAAAAAAAGGAAAGAAAAGAAAAAGGAAATCATAAACTTTGAGAAAACACTTCAAAATGTTTTTTATAATGTACTGAAAAGGGAAACATCAAAAATGACCAATATGTTAAGGGTTAAACATATACATTTTCTGGAAGATTGAGGCTGAAGAAAGATTTGCTTTGCTAACTTGCAATGTACATGGGAATGCTATGGGAACATAGCATTAGATTCAACAACAGAAGTAATTATCAAAATAGTAGTGCCATACTGTATAGTTATCTATTTTTATCTTAAGACCAAATCTCAATGTGAGATTTCCTTTCTCTAACTTTGCTACTTACTTACGATGTGAAAGCAGCTTTTTTCCAAATGATCTAGAGGAGAACTTTTAAGAAATCGAAAGAATTGTGTTGTTAGCTATTAGCTACCGTTGAAGCTATTTCACTTGCAGAGGAAGAAAAGCAAACCCACAAATGTTGAGCAAATGACAAAATGCCAAAAAGGTCTTGCAAAATGGTGCAGAGACCACAGGGAAACAGCTGGGTTTCTGACAAGCAGTGCATTACATCCTGGAAATACATCAGTTAAAGGAGCTAAGGAACATGAGAAAGGAAAGGGAAGTATGATCCAGTCTTGGCTAACTTTCACCTTGGAGAAGCCAATAACAATTCTAGAAATAAAGCAGCAGGAGTAGAAACTACTGGTAATGGTAGCTCAGAATTTGAGGCCCGTGAGATTAAATCTGAGCCAATTTTGCTTTATTTTTGCTGAAGATCTTTTGAAGAGATGAATGTTGTTTGTGTTTGACAGTTGAGAAGACATAATTTACTTATTTATTCAGTCGGCAAATGTAAGAGGTCCTAGGGATGGTAATGTTTGAGTGAGACTTGAAGTTTCATAGGATGGGTGGATCAAGCAAGGGGGTTGGGGAGCTTGTGGGGTGTTCCAGGCAGAGGGAACAGTATATGCAGAGGCACAGAGGAGGGGCAGATGCTGATGGTAAAGGAATTATTTTCTCTATGTAATAGGGGGAAGGAAAAACGTTGCTCTTCAGAAAGATAATTCCTAATTCCTGACTTATTATCACTTCCAGTGAAGGGACAAATATTCATGGTACAGATAAGTGTTTCTTTTTTTTTTTTTTTAAGACAGTTTTGTTCTTGTTGCCCAGGCTAGAGTGCAATGGCATGATCTCAGCTCCCTGCAACTTCTGCCTCCTGGATTCAAGCTATTATTGTTATTCTTATGCCTCAGCCCCCTGAGTAGCTGGGATTACAGGCATGTGCCACCATGCTGAGGTAATTTTGTATTTTTAGTAGGGATGGGGTTCCACCATGTTGGTCAGGCTGATCTCCAACTCCTGAACTCAAGTGATCCACCTGCCTCGGCCTCCCAAAATGCTGGGATTACAGGTGTGAGCCGCTGCACCCAGCCAGGTGGTTCTTTTTATTGAGGAAACAGCCAGTGATTCTTGGGAGGGGTGAGGAATGGAGGGGGAGATATGAGATAAAGAGAGCAGAATTGCTGTGCTCAAGAAAGTAAGAAATGAGAGGAATTTGGAGTTTGGGCAGCCTGGGGGAATAGGCCTGAGAAATTTGGAGAGAGTGGATCAGTGAGGAGAATAAATGAGAAGATGGGAAGGTCCAAGGAAGAACTTTGAGCAAATAGAGAAGTCATCATGAGCTTGAGAACAGGAGAAACAGAGATAAGGGAAACACAAGATTTTTCCATTTTCTTTCTTTTTCCTTCCCTCCCTCCCTCCCTCCCTCCCTCCCTCCCTCCCTCCCTCCCTCCCTCCCTCCCTTCCTTCCTTCCTTTGTTTTCTCCTTCCTTCCTTCCTTTCCTTCTTTTTCTTTTTTCTTCTTGAGACAGGGTCTCACTCTGTCGCCCATCTGGAATGTAGTGGTGCCATCTTGGCTCACTGTAACCTCCTGTCTCCCAGGCTCAAGCCATCCTCCCACTTTAGGCTTCAAAATAGCTGGAACTACAGGTACATGCTACCATGCCTGGCTAATGTTGTTGTTCTTTTTGTAGAGATGAGGTTTAGCCATGTTGCCCAGGCTGGTCTCAAACTCCTGGGCTCAAGTGATCTGTCCACCTTGGCCTCTCAAAGTGCAGGGATTACAGGCATGAGTGACTGCACCCAGCTGTGCTTTTCTTTGTCAGGAGATTTTTTAAATTACTGATTCAATTTCCTTGCAAGTTATAGGTCTATTCAGATTTTCTTCTTATTTTTTATTTAGTCTTGGTAGGTTTTGTGTTTCTAGAAATTTGTCCATTTTATCTCATTTGTTGGTATACAGTCTTTCATAGTACTCTCATAATTCTTTTTCTTTCTGTAGAATCAGTAGTGATAGTCCCCCTTTCATTTCTGATGTTAGTGATTTGAGTCATTTCTTTTGTCTATCTATTCAGCTCAAGGTTTGTCAATTTTGTTGATCTTTTCAAAGCGCTAACTATCGGGTTCATTTATTTTCTCTATTATTGTTCTGTTCTCTATTTTAATTATCTCTGCTCTAATATTTGTTATTTCCTTTCTTTTGCTAGCTTTGGGTTTAGTTTGTTCTTCTTTATCTAATTCCTTAAATTTAAAGTTAGGTTGTTGCTTTGGGATCTTTCTTGTTTATTAATTTAAATGTTTATAGTTATAAATTTCCCCCTTGGCACTGTTTTCACTGCATTTCATAAGTTTTGATATGTTGTGTTTTTGTTTTCATTCATCTCAAGTATTTCTAAATTTGTGATTTTTTTCTTTGATTTACTGGTTGCTTACGGGTGTGTTAATTTCCACAGTTTTGTGAATTTTCCAGTTTTACTCCTGTTTTGACTTCTAATTTCATCCCATTGTGGTCAGAGAAGATACTTTTGTATGATGTCTATCTTTCAAAATCGATTGAGACTTATATTAAGACATATGTTAAGACTTAATTTGAGGCTTAACATATGGTCCATCTAAAAAACGTTCATCCTGATGTTGGGTAGAGTGTTCTAGATGTGTCTGTTAGATCCAGTTGTTTTGTTGTGTTGTTTAAGCCCTCTATTTCTTTATTTATCTTCTGTCTTTTTTTTTGTAAAGAAAGAAAAGCTTTATTGGGAAAGTACAAATACACTCCAAGAGAGGAGGGGGCTGACCCTGCTGGAAACATCCACATGACATTCTGCATTGTTATCTTCTATTGCCTCAGTTATTTCTTTGCCCAGTTCTCACCAAAGTTTGGGGGATCCTCCCTTACTGTGTTTAATGCATGGGAAACATTAATCAATACGAATCCTACCTAATGGTGGCACTGCATACTACCACCACCCCAGGAAGGTATAGCAGTCAATTTTGTACTCATTGTGCCTGCTCAGCTCTCAGGAATTCTCCTTTGCCTTTTTTCCTTATCGTGATCTAGTTAACAACATTCTGACAGTTCGAAGATGGAGTACTGAGCATCCAAAGAGGTGTTCTGGGGGGTTCCTTCCAACATGGATACCTCCTCCTTATGCCTGCTCATATTTGTCTACTCTTACATTTCTCCCTCAAGTGGTTGGGACCCAGAAATCTTTTGGGACATGAAGCAGAGGTCATTCTCTGTAGCTACTTCCTGCTGAAAAGGGTCATCGAGGGTCTTCAGGGTCCTTCCTCCTTGCATGCTGTCATGGTGGGGAGGTTTTGACGATTGTTGTCTCTTAGAATATTTCACTTGTGCTGTCCAGAGGAGACAGATAGGGACTTGGTTGTCCTTTGACAAGTAGTTCTCCATTCTGATATTTGAAGACAATGAGCTTGACTTAGGAATCCTTAAGTCTTCTCTTGGATTATGTATTCTGTTGAGACCAAAACTGTCATTAAACTTTCCATTGCAAGGTGATTCTAGGACTGGCATCATAGTGTATGTGGCCAATAAACATCTGGTCTGTTCCTTCACTGGAAGTTTGGTAGTAAAATCTGCTAGAATTTCCTTCTGTAAGACTGCAAAAGATAAATGCTGAGTGTTTATTTTTTTCCCAAATGATGTCTAAATAATGTGTATGCTGTTTAAAAAGTCACCATGAATGAATGAAACATACCACAAATTATGTGTCTCTTTTCCAAGTCCATCCACTCTGAGCTCCAGCTGGCTTGGAGCTTCAATCACTCTGAGCTCCATTTTGCTCTGAGCATCATCTGCTCAGAGCTCCATCTTACTCTAAGCATCATCTTTTCTGAGCTCCATCTTCTCCAAGCTCCAGCTTGCTCAGAGCTCCAATCACTCTGAACACCATCTTGCTCTGAGCATGATCTACTCCAAATTCCAATGGCTCAGAGCAATGTTTGAAGTGCCAATCACTCTGAGCTCAATCTTTCTGTTAGCGTCATCTTTTCTGAGTTCCGTCTTATACTGAGCAACATCTGCTGCAAGCTCCATCTTGCTTGGAGGTCCTTCTTGCTTCCAGTTCAATTTTTTTTTTTTTTGAGATGGAGTTTTGCTCTTGTTGCCCAAGCTGGTGTGCAATGGTGAAATCTTGGCTCACTGCAACCTCTGCCTCCCAGGTTCAAGCGATTCTCCTGCCTCAGCCTCCCAAATAGCTGGGATTACAGACATGTGCCACCATGCCTGGCTAATTTTTGTCTTTTTAGTAGAAACAGGGTTTCACCATGTTAGCCAGGCTGGTCTTGAGCTCCTGACCTCAGGTGATTCACCCACCTCGACTGCCCAAAGTGCTGGGGTTAGAGGTGTGAGCCACTGCACCCGGCCCTTTTTCTGATTTTTTATTTTTTATTTTTGAGACAGAGTTTTGCTCTTTGTTTCCCAGGCTGGAGTGCAATGGTGCGATGTCAGCTCACTGCAACTTCTGCCTCTCAGGTTCAAGTGATTCTCCTGCCTCGGCTTCCCAAGTAGCTGGGATTACAGGCACCCACCACCATGACTGGCTAATTTTTGTATTTTTATTAGAGACAGGGTTTTACCATGTTGACCAGGTTGGTCTAGAACTCCTGACCTCAGGTGATCCGCCCACCTTGGCCTCCCAAAGTGCTGGGATTACAGGCATGAGCCATCATACCCGGCCAACTTTTTTGATTTAAAGTCTATATTGTAGGCTGGGTGTGGTGGCTCATGCCTGTAATCCAAGCACTTTGGAAGCCAAGGCAGGCGGATCACCTGAGGTCAGGAGTTCAAGATCAGCCTGACCAACATAGTGAAACCCTGTCTTTATTGAAAAAAAATTGTCTATATTGTGGCAGGATGTGGTGGCTTATGCCTGTAATCCCAGCACTTTGGGAGGCCAAGGTGGGAGGATTGCTTGAGGCTGGGAGTTTAGGCCAGCCTGGGTAACAAGGTGAGAACATATCTGTACAAAATGTTTTCTAAAAGTTAGCCAGGCATGGGTGGCATGCACTTGTCCTAGCTATTAGGGACACTGAGGTGAGAGGAGCACTTGAACCTAAGAGTTTGAGGTTATAGTGATCTATGATCATGGCGCTGCACTCCAACCTTGAGTGACAGAGCAAGACACTGTCTCAAACTAATAATAATATTAATAATAAAGTCTATGTAGTCTGATAATTAGTTTTATCACTCCTCCTTTTGGTTACTATTTGCATGGAATATCTTTTCCATCCTTTCACTTTCCATTTGTGTGCATCTTTGGATCTAAAGTGAGTTTCTTATAGAGAGCATATAGCTGAATCATGTGGTTTTTAATTGTTTTGTTTTGTTTTAGAAACAGAGTCTTGTTCTGTCACTTAGGCTGGAGAGCAGAGGTATGATCATAGCTCACTGTAACCTCAAATTCAAGGCTTTTGCCTCTGCCTTCCAAGTTATTGGGATTACAAGCGTGAGCCACCACACCTGGCCTGCTTTTCTGTATATTCTATGACTTTTTTCTTACCATGGGGATTATATTGATCATCTTAATGGAATAACTCTCAAAAATTTTTTTTTCTTTTTTTTATATTCTTTGTCCCTCTAGAGATTTTTTGGAGGGGTTTTTTCATTTGTTTGTTTGAGATGGAGTCTCACTCTGTCGCCCAGTCTGGAGTGCAACCTCTGCCTCCCTGGTTCAAGGGATTCTCCTGTCTCAGGCTCCCAAGTAGCTGGGATTACAGGTGTGCACCACTACACCCAGCTAATTTTCATATTTTTTTTTTTTTAGTAGAGACAGGGTTTCATCATGTTGGTCAGGCTGGTCTCACCCATGTTGGTCAGGCAACACTCAATTTTGATTTTGTACTCGCTTAGCCTCAATAACACTCAAGAGTGAATTCCATTCACTGGGGTCACCTTACCTTTCTAGCTCTCCTTCCCACCTGTTCTACACACCCCTTCAACTTACCCAGCCCTCCTTCCTTGTCTTGCTTCTTAATCATTCCATTGTACTTTCTTGAGTGTTCATTCTGAGAGCTATAAGTAAGTATACCTCTCCTATGTAGTTATGTCCTCAAACTGGAGAAGAGAGGGAGAGGGAGGTGGGGAGAGGGATAGAGAGGGAGAGGGATAGGCAGAGGGAGGTGGGGAGAGGGATAGAGAGGGAGAGGGATAGGCAGAGGGAGGTGGGGAGAGGGATAGAGAGATGAGAGCACAAGTGAATGATGGAGAGAGATGTTGGGCTGCACTCAGGTAGTAAGGAAGGAGGAAGAGGTTGAGGATATGGCTGATTGAAGGAAGAAGGAACAGCAAGAATGACAGGCATGGAGTAGGATGCTCTCCGATGGAGCATGAGGAAAAGGATGGCACTGAAAAGCTAGCAGCAATGGGGCACAAACAACAGCTACATCATCATTCCCATCCCCATCTCTATAATAGTGACCATATGAGGTAAGCACTATAATTATCTCCATTTTATAGTTAAGGCAACTAAGAAATAGAAGGATTGGGTAAATTTTTTCTGATCACATGACTGTAATGACAGAGCTAAGATGAAGACAGAGGCAGGCTGGCTTCAAAATCCGTGCTCTTATCTACCATCCTGTCATGTCTCACACAAAGGCACAATGTTGAAAACAATAGGACATATTTCTCTTTAGATATCTGTGGCCCTGAATTGATTTGTTTGTGTTAATTTCAAGCAATGCATTTGCATTTTTTTTTTGAGATGGAATCTTGCTCATTTGCCCAGGCTGGAGTACAGTGGCACCATCTTGGTTCGCTGCAACCTCTGTCCTGGGTTCAAGCAATTCTCCTACCTCAGCCTCCTGAGTAGCTGGGATTACAGGCATGTGCCACCATACCCAGCTAATTTTTATATTTTTAGTAGAGATGGGGTTTCACCATATTGACCAGGTTGGTCTTGAACTCCTGACCTCAAGTGGTCTGCCTGCCTCGACCTCCCAAAGTGCTGGAATTATAGGTGTGAGCAATTGTGCCCAAGTACATTTTATTAATAAGCAGAAATGGATTAATAATTACCTCAGTTTACCTATACACCATAAACATCTAACAAATTATTGGATTTTTTTCCCCCAGCTGATTTCTGGTTTGAACTGGGGACAAATTTATTCTGACTTTGTTACAACCTAAAGGTCCTGATTTTACCACCTGTAAGTAGTTCTCAACTTAAGAGTTTCCTGGGAAGTAGTGATTTATCAGTTAAAATGTAAGAAGGACTTTAAACAATTCAGTCCATTTAGTAGAAATTTGGTGAGCAGTTGTGGCGTGTTGGGAGCAAGGAGGACAAAGAACAGGGCATCAGCTTTGAGTCATTAAAAGTGAGCCAGTCAGACCTGCAGTTAGGAAAGCTCTAGGATAATATGACAGAGGCTGGTGAGACTGGAGCAAAGGAAGTAGAGAGGAGGTAGCAAGAGCTGTGGCTGTGGCTTGAGAGAAGGCTTTGTGACACTGCATAAGGAAGACTTCTGTCTTAGAGTTCCTCTAAGCAGACTGAGATGATGAGACAAGTACCTTACTTGAGGGTGATCCCAAGAAATATGGTGAGGTAGTAGGAAAATGAGATAGAAAAGGGAAGAAAGCCATTAATGGGCAGGTTAACAGCTGGGAGCAACTAGGGCTCCATCCTGCTGGGTACCCTCTAAGGGAATGAGTAGAGTACACCTCGAAATTGTCCTACTAAAGAGTAAGGAAGCTGGAGCATCTTCCACCAACTCCCACCCTACATTTATTAAGGATTGCTCCTGAGGGTGTTAATTCTCTAGTACCTCAGCCTACCCCTCACATAAGCCACAACTCCTCCTGTAGCCAGATAAAGCCTTCAAGCCAAGAGATGCAGAAGTTAGAGGTATATGGCAGCCACTGTTCTCGCAGGCTGCAGGTGCCCTCTGGGTTGGACCAAAGGCAATGCCTCCATTTCTGCAGCAATGTATGAGAGTTCCAGTTTCTCCATATCTCTGAATCATGCTATTGCTAGACTTTTAAATCTTAGCCAATTTGATAGTGTAAGTTAGCATATTTCACTGTTGTTTTACTTTGTACTGTAATTTTAATGTTTATTAAATTTTTATTTGGTAGTTAGAGGATATAAAATCCTGTTTAAGAAATCTTACTTAATCCTGAGGTAAAAAAAATTTTCTTCTAAACGATTTATATGCTTTTTTTTTTTTTTAACATTTAAGTCATTGACATGGAGTTGATTTCTTTTTTTTGTTTTTGAGACAAAATCTTGCTCTGTCATCCAGGCTGGAGTGCAGTGACACAATCTCAGATCACTGCAGCCTCCACCTCCGGTTCCAGTGATTCCCCTGCTTCAGCCTCCTGGGTAGCTGGGATTACAGACATATGCCACCACACCTGACTAATTTTTGTATTTTTAGTAGAGATGGGGTTTCACCATGTTGGCCAGGCTGGTCTTGAACTCCTAACCTCAGGTGATTTGCCCGCCTCAGCCTCCCAAAGTGTTGGGATTATAGGAATGAGCCACTGTGCCTGGTTGGAGTTGACTTTTTATAAATGCTATGAGGTAGGGATCAATATGAGTAACTGATTGCCCAAATTTATTGAATAACTTATTTCCCCAACTGATTCATAAAGCTACCTTATGATATACCAAGTTTTCATTTAGACATATGTCTATTTCTGGGCTTTTTAATTCTGTTTTTTGGTGGACACTTAGGTCCTTATCTTACTAGATGGCATTGGATCCTGTTGACCCTCTCCTAAACATTATACTCTCCTGACTTCAGCAATGGTTCTTGTCTTTCCTCCTTTCTCTGACTGTCTTGTAAATGTTGCCTTTTCTCAGGGACCATTCTCTCTACATTGCTTTTCTCACTCTACACCCACAGGGAAATTTTTTTTTTTTTTTTTGCCTAAAAGCTAACTCAAGGAAAACAGAAATGTTTACTGGCTGCGGCTTTTTAATTATGCTTTTAATTTCAGAACAGTTTTATTTTATTTTATATATTTTTTTTCTTTTTTAATGTACAACAAAAATACAATCAGGAGAACAGAATAGTTGTAAATGTAAACAAAAGTTGCAAAGATAGTGCAGAGAATTCTCACATGCCCCTCACTCAGTTTCCCCTATTGTTGACATCCTATATTGCCATGGGACATGTATCACAACTAAGAAATCAACATTGGTACATTACTATAAACTAAGCACTTTCTTAGGATTTCACCAGTTCCCCCCAAAGTCCTCTTGCTGTTTGTGTGTGTTTTGTCATCATATCTCCCTAGCCACTTCTGATCTGTGATAGTTTCTCATACTTTGTTGTCTTTGATGACTTTGACAGTTTTGAGAAGCACTGGTCAGGGTTTGTTTGTTTTTGCAAATGTCCCTCAATTTGTGTTTGTCTAATGTTTTTCTCATGGTTAAGAAAATCATGGAGGTGAAATACCATTATCATCCCATCGTATTGTTACCAAACCAGGCTGCTTCTTCCTGTCTTGCAGTGTGTCAATCACTGAGATAATGAGTTTTGAAGCAGAGAAAGCGTTTATTCATGAGGCAGCCAAACAAGCAGTTGGCAAAACAGGTCTCAAATCTGCCTCACTGAAGATGGAATTTTAGGGCTATTTATAGAATAGAGAAGCAAGATGTTCCAAAGCATGGGGAGAGGTGATTGCGGTAGGGAAAAGTAAGGCAATTTGTCATCTGTGCAAGCATGATGAGACTTCATGGCTCTTCATAGGATGTATGTTCAGAAAATTACAGCAGTATGATCTGAGGGTGGAATTTTTGGCCCTCTGACATCAAAAGGTGACCCAATGGATGGTCACAAAGGCCCAGTTGAAAGGTTGGTGGTCTCAGCTGGCTTGAACTGGACAAGAACTGAATCTCTAAGTTCCTGAAAAAAGAACTTAAGCAACCATTACCATGGTGATCTATACATCAGAGATGTTATCTATAAGGCAGCTAGTGGAAGTTTAGTTATATATTACTTAACAATATGACTTTTAGCTATACAGGTTTTAAAATCAACTAAAAGCAGATTACTAAAGACAAGCAAGGTAAGTTTAATTTGGTGGGCCTAATCAGGTTAATATCAAGTTTCAATATCAAGTGTATTTTGCTATTTATATGATGTATTAGTCTGCTCTCACACTGCTAAAGAAATACCAGAGACTGAGTAACTTATAAAGAAATGAGGTTTAATTGGCTGATGGTTCTGCAGACTGTACAGGAAGCATGGCAGCTTCTGGAGAGGCCTCAGAAAACTTATAATTGTGGCGGAAGGTGAAAGGGAAGTGAGGCATCTCACATCAGCCTCCAAAGTAGCTGGGACTACAGGCATGTGAGAGATGGGAAAGTTCTTCTTCAAAGTTTTTGTCTTAGACTACATTATAAGGAGTTACAATCTCTAGCTCTATGGCCATCAGCCACTATTAGCATAAACATATACCCATGTATATATTCACTAAATCAGCTACCTTGACTCACTCCAGCATGTTTGAACAGAATTGGGCAAATTCCAAATGCTGGTGCATGCCATTTCCCCTTATCTATTCAGGAAATTTCCAAGTTTTTAGCCAATCAGGTCAAGCATAGAATATGAAGTCCTATTCCAGCCAATGGAAACTGGACACAGCAGTAGGGCAATTGCATCAGGTTATGAAAGTTATAAATGTCCCTGTCTCCTTTGTTCAGGTGTACTCTTGTGGCAAGACTGCTGGCAAGTTGCACCCTTCCTGCCGGAAGTAAACTAGCCTTGCTGAGTGATCCATTGTCTCAGTGTGGATTTTTCCTGATGTTATAAACCCATTTCCAACAAGGTGTGTACCACCATGCCCGGCTAATTGTTGGATTTTTGGTAGAGACGGAGTTTCGCTATGTTGGCCAGGCTGGTCTAAAACTCCTGACCTCAAGTGATCCACCCACCTTGGCCTCCCAAAGTGTATCAGCCACTGTACCCGGCCTATGGTTCATCTTTGTAGCCCTCCATCCCTACACACCCTGCTCAATATAGTACCTGCCAGTCAGACTGAAGTCGCTCAGCAAATGTTTGGGATTGAGCTGATTTCTACTGTGCTCCTCTGGCACTTAAAGCGGTTATTACATTTTATTATAATTATTAATCAAAATGCCTGGCACCTCACCAAGGAGGTGAGCTCTAGGAAGACAGAGTCTTGAGTTTTATTCATGCTAAAGGACCAGTGTTTACGACACAATAGGTACTGAGTATTTCTTAGATGAATGATCAGAACAGGAACATTTAAAATCTAATTGCTTTTTTATGACTCTTCAACCAAACATTGACCAAACCATGCTAAAGGAAATTTGGTCTCCTTTGTCAATCTACTTAAGAACAAAATAAATACATAGCTGAAAATGGTGTAAAAATGGCTAAATTGTAATGTGAGCATCACTAGGTGAAAAGTTTCAAAGCTAGATTATTTCTCATAAATGGAACATTACAAAATAGGCATCAATTTTCCTTAGCCAGGTACAGTAATATGCAATTAAATAGTTTTAATCTCATGCCTAAAGCATTACTGTTTAGAAAAGTAAGACAGGTAACTGTAAAGTTTCAAAATCCAGCAAGTAAAATCGGGAACACTCCCAGAGTTGAGTCTAGAGGAGACTGAGAGTCAGAAGAAAGTCTGGCAATTAGGAGAGAAAGGAAGCAGTGGTTTGACATGGGAAAATGCCTGCCAGAGGAGAATCTGGCAAGGGAGGGACAGGTGACTAATCAGTCACAACAGATTCTGCCTGCCATTGTCTGGGCTTTGGAAATAAGTTGATGAGGTTTGGATTTAATAAACATTAAAATTCTAAGAACACTTAAGGACTACCCAGGGAGGCTGCAGAGTGATCATCATATGAGTAGATTTCTTTTTTTTTTTTTTTTTGAGGGGGGTACCAAATTTCTTTATGTGAAGGAATGGTACAAAGAACTTGAGTAGATGTTTTGGTACAACTTATAGAAAAGGTAAAGGAAACCCCAATATGCATGCACTGCCTTGATGACCAGGGAAGTCACCCCATGGTTATGGGGAAATTAGCCTAAGGCTTAGCTTTCATTATTACTGTCTCCCAGGGTGTACTTGTCAAAGACATGTTCTGCCAAGCCAGATTGGGGTGCTCCCATCTTGCGCAAGTTGGTCATGTGGTCACCCAATTCTTTGATGGATTTCACCTGCTCATTCAGGTAATGCGTCTCAATGAAGTCACACAAATGGGGGTCATTTTTGTCAGTGGCCAGTTTGTGCAGTCCAGTAGTGACTGATTCACGTTTTTTTCCAAATGTTATGCACACTCCATCGCATTCAGCCTCCTCTCCCAGTCATCATGGTCTACTTTCTTGATAGCCTGGAGGAAGATGCGGCCACTGCGTTGGTTCTGCAGCTTCATCAGTTTCTCTGCATGTTCCTTCTCCTCATGAGATTGGTGAAGAAAGTACTTGGCAAAGTTCCTCAAAGCCACATCATCGGGGTCAAAGTAGTAAGAGATGGACAGGTAAACACAGGAGGCGTAGAGCTCCAGGTTGATCTGGCGGTTGATGGCGGCCTCTGAATCCTGGTGGTAGTCCTGGCGCACCTGCGAAGGGAGAGGCGGCGATGGCAGTGGCTGTGCAGCGCTGGAGAGGCGGGGGCCTTGGGGCGGTCCAAGGACGTGGTGTGGAGGTGACGGAGGGCTGGCTGTGGGCGGCTGGCCGGGGTGGGAGACGAGCTCCGGGTTCCGTCCAAGCACTGCTGAAGCAGGAAACCACGGCGACTCTCGGCAAAGAACGTCTCCATATGAGTAGATTCCTTTTTTTTTTTTTTCTTATTTTTTTTATTGCATTTTAGGTTTTGGGGTACATGTGCAGAGGATACAATACAGTTGCATAGGTACACGCATGGCAGTGTGTTCTGTTTGCTTTCACCCCTTCACCCACATTTGGCGTTTCTCCCCAGGCTATCCCTCCCCATGAGTAGATTTCTAAGGCTAGACCAGACACCCATCTATTATGGATGGTTTGAAACTACCGCATCCATCCTGCTACCACAGAGAGAAGTAAATGACCCTGCAGATCTTCATTCCCAAACTTCTGAGAGGTTAAATGGTGCTAACTTTCATTCTGCTGTTTTATCACAAATTCCCTGCTATTAATTCAGATTCAATTGACAGGCATTTTCTCTAAACAAAAGAAGAGATTTAATTTTTGGTCTTTTCATGAACATTGCTAGCCAATTTTTATACACCTTTATATATAGTTATTGTCCAGCATTTACATACCTCTATACACAGTAAAATTTCACTTGATAAGTTTGCTTGGAATTTGTAATAATTTGAATGGGGTCAGGTTAAAGTCGAACTTTGCTTTGCAAACCCCTCCCATTCGAGATTAAAATTCATATTTTAAACAAAATTTGGGAATACATAGGATGACAAGTTTCCTTGAAGACTTTAAGAAACTGGAAACCAAAGTGATGGTTACCCTCTGCAACAGCAATTTTAGGAGAGATCATTCCCAGGTTTATCTCCTCACTAGACTATGAACTCCATGAGGGGCAAGGGCCTTGGTTTGCCTGCTGGGTATTCCCACCATTCAGCCTAGGACTTGACGCGTAAAAGGTACACAGTGAATTTTCTGATAAAATTAATCAGTCAAAGAAAACATGCTGAGATTTGGGAGCCCTGCCTTAGGACATAGTGAGACATATATTAGGGGAGTTTTACTTAGTTTGTACCTAGTTAAACCAATTATTGAGAAATATGTGATATAGGACAAGTCATTCAACCTCTTAGAGCCTCAGTTTTCTCATCTGTAAAGTGAAGCTAGTGATAATACATATCGCATAGAGTTATTGTGAGGATTCAGTGAGACAATGTATGGTCCTACCAGACAGTAAGTCTCACTATAAGACAGGGTTTCGCAACCTGAGCGCTGTTGACATTTTCAGCCGGATAGTCTGTTGTTGTAGGGGACTGTCCTGTGCCCTGTGGTTTAGCAGCGTCTCTGGCCCCTACCCATTAGATGATAGTAGCTCCCCAATAACCCAGTTGTGATAGCCAAAAATGTCTTCAGATATTACCAAATGTGCCCTCGAAGGTAAAATTGCCTCTTGTTGAGAACCACTGGGTAATTAATATGTTTTTGGTATGAGGATAGACAAATAGATCCATGGAACAGAAGAGAGAGACTAAAAACAGAGCCCTGCATATAGGAATGTGCTCCATGACAGAGATGGAATTACATCTCAGTGGAGAAGGGATGCACTCTTTACTAAATGGAGTAACTGATTGAAAAAAGTACAATTCTATCCCACATTATTCCTAAAAAATTTTAGAAGGAAATGTGGGAGAATACTTTTATCGTTTTGGGGTAAGAAGGCGCAGTGGCTCAAGCCTGTAATCCCAGCACTTTGGGAGGCTGAGGTGGGTGGATCACGAGGTCAAGAGCTGGAGACCATCCTGATCAACATGGTGAAACCCCGTTTCTACTAAAAATACAAAAATTAGCTGGGCACGATGATGCGTGCCTGTAATCCCAGCTACTCAGGAGGCTGAGGCAGGAGAATTGTCTGAACCCAGGAGGCGGAAGTTGCGGTGAGCCGAGATCGCGCCATTGCATTCCAGCCTGGGTAACAGGAGCGAAACTCCATCTCAAAAAAAAAAAAAAAAAGAAGGATTTCTTAAACAGGACACAAAAAGCACAAAACATGAAAGAAAAGGCTGATAAATATTTTATATTTAAACCTACATATCACTTTGGGAGGCTGAGGTGGGTGGATCACGAGGTCAAGAGATTGAGACCATCCTGCTCAACAAGATGAAACCCCGTCTCTACTAAAAATACAAAAATTAGCTGGGCATGGTGGTGCAGGCCTGTAGTCCCAGCTACTCAGGAGGCTGAGGTAGGAGAATCGCTTGAACCCAGGAGGCGGAAGTTGCGGTGAGCTGAGATTGTGCCATTGCAATCCAGTCTGGGTAACAACAGCAAAACTCCGTCTCAAAAATAAATAAATAAATAAATAAATAAAACTACATATATCAGTGACATCATAGACAAAGTCAAAAGCTAAGTGGCAAATTGGAAGAAATGATTTATCATCCAGATATTCAACAAAAGATATCTATAGAGCATATAATGAAGTACCAGTTAAGACCTAAACACCAACTGCTGTAACAAATTACCAAAACTGGGTAGCTTAAACAACAGAAATTTACCCTATCACAGTTCTGGAGGCCACGAGGTGTTAGCAGAGCAAGTTTCTTCTGACTTTAAGGGAGAATTATTCTGTGTGTCTCCCCTAGCTCCTGGCTGCTGTCACCAACCTTTAGCATTTCTTGGCTTGTAGCTGCATCACCTCAATCTCTGCCTCTGTCTTCGCATAGCCTTCTTTCCTGTGTATGTCTGTGCCTTCAAATGGGCTTCTTAGAAGGATGCCAGGCATGTTTAGTACTCACCCTAATCTAATATACCCTCATCTTCACTTGATTCCGTCTGCAAAGACCCTATTTCCAAATAAGATCACATTCTGAGGTTCCTGTGGACATGAATTTTGAGGGATATTCACCCCTGTAGAGACTGCTCTTCAGCCCCTCAAATTCACGTCTCATGTACAAAATACATTCATCCCATTGCAACATACCCAGAAGTCTTAACTAATTCCAGCATCAACTGTTTTTTTCCTTTTTAAACAAGTTTTCTTTCTTCTTCCTCTCTCTTTCTCTTTTTTCCTTCCTTCCTTCTTCTTTCTCCCTCCCTTCCTTTCCTCCTCTCCCCTCCTCCCTTCCCTCCCCAGCACTCCTCCCTTCCCTCCCTTCCCCTCCTCCTCCTTCCCTTTCTTCCTACCTTCCCCCCTCCCTTCCTTCCTTTTTTCCTCCCCTCCCCTCCTTCCTTTCTTCGTCCCCTCCCCTCCCTTCCTTCCTTTCTTCCTCCCCTCGTTCCTTCCTTCCTTTCTCTCTCTGTCTCTTTCTCCCTCTCTTTCTTTCTTTCACAGACAGGGTCCCACTCTGTCACCCAGGCTGGAGTGCA
The DNA here is from genome assembly GCF_049354715.1 of Callithrix jacchus. Classification (NCBI taxonomy): domain Eukaryota; kingdom Metazoa; phylum Chordata; class Mammalia; order Primates; family Cebidae; genus Callithrix; species Callithrix jacchus. The sequence continues at coordinate 81,978,385 of NC_133508.1, read as the reverse complement.
GTGGCATGATTATGGCTCACTGCAATCTCAAACTCCTGGGTTCAAGTGATCCTCCTGTCTCAGCCTCCCGAGGAGCTGGGACTACAGGGGCATGCCACTATGCCTAGCAAATTTTAAAATTTTTATTAACAAATTAAAACATGGTTGAGCACGGCAGCTCACACCTGTAATCCCAGCACTTTGGGAGGCTGAAGTGAGCAGATCACCTGAGGTCAGGAGTTCGAGACCAGCCTGGCTAACATGGTGAAACCCCGTCTCTACTAAAAATACAAAAATTAGCCAGGCATGGGGGTATGCACCTGTGATCCCAGCTACTCGGGAGGCTGAGACAGGAGAATCGCTTGAACCCAGGAGGCGGAGGTTGCAGTGAGCTGAGATGCCATTGCACTCCAACCTGGGCAACTCAGCAAGACTCTGTCTCCAGAAAAAAAGAAAATTAAAACAGTGGCTCATGCCTGTAATCCTGGCACTTTGGGAGGCTGAGGCAGGAGGATCACTGAGCCCAGGAGTTTGAGACCATCCTGGGCAACATAGGGAGACCCCATGTCTACAAAAATAAATTATTAAATAAATTAACTGGGCATGGTGGTGTGCACCTGTGGTCCCAGCTACGCAGGAGGCTGAGGCAGAAGGATCATTTGAGCCAAGGAGGTCGATGCTGCAGTGAGATCTTTCTCAGACTTCCTTTCAATCTCATTTCTTTTTTTTTCTTTGAGATGGAATTTCACTGTTGTTACCCAGACTGGAGTGCAATGGCGTGATCTCGGCTCACCGCAACCTCCGCCTCCTGGGTTCAGGCAATTCTCCTGCCTCAGCCTCCTGAGTAGCTGGGATTACGGGCACGCGCCACCATGCCCAGCTAATTTTTTGTATTTTTAGTAGAGATGGGGTTTCACCATGTTGACCCAGATGGTCTCGATCTCTTGACCTCGTGATCCACCCGCCTTGGCCTCCCAAAGTGCTGGGATTACAGGTTTGAGCCACCGCGCCCGGCCTTGTAGTTGCTTTTTTAGGCATGTAGTTGATATTTTGAACTCTGTCATCTGTGTATATTTTTTTCTGTCAGAACCAGTTTAATAATGTTTGTTGGCTGGGAACGGTGGCTCGCCCCTGTAATCCAGCACTCTGGGAGGCCAAGGCGGGCAGATCATGAGGTCAGGAGATTGAGGCCATTCTGGCCAACATGGTGAAACCCCGTCTCTATTATAGACATGAGCCACTGCGCCGGGCTTCAATCTCATTTCTTTTAAGTCACTAGCTATTCATTAGCCATTGTCCTTGGATTAATATAAACACATGCCTCTGGCTATCTCTCCTTCCTGGCAAAGTGAACAACCAGGTATATTGCTTAAAGTTATGTACATCGGGAAGATTTCCTGTTCATTTAGAGTCACCATGGAGTGGGTCTATGATGCTGTGACCATTCCCTTTCAGGTGGTACCAACACGTAGTACAGACTCATCAGAAAATCAGGTCTGATTTTTTCTTCTTCTTGTAACTGAGTCGAAGGACAGGTGTTAATGCAGTAGGAGTAGGTGCTTTAGGAGTCTGGGTCACTTGCTCATGCAACTCACATGTATCTTCAGGATCAGCTCAAGGATAATCTCATATATGTGATATATGACCTATATATACGTAATATATTTGTATATATGTATCTTTATCTCTTACTCAGACTTGATGATAGAATACTGCTATACCTGTCAAATTTATGGCTTGAAGGATCAGAAACTTCTGATTCATGATGGGCAGCTCAAGTCACATGATATTATTCAGTTTCTACAGAAGCTGTTTTTCATAAAAAGATTGCTTATCTACAGAAGAAAGCATAACTTTGTTCCAAAATACTGAGAGTTTAAATTATGATTATCGTATTATGACATGGCAGGAGCTTTATCTCTGTTTGCTACAGACACTTTGAGCACCACTGTATTCAGCTTGCATGGAAGTCTGGATCTGTTTCCTTTCCTTGATTTGTGCCCCATTCAAATCTGGCAGCCTTACAACCATGGTGGGATGCACCTATAGTCTCAGCTACTTGGGAGGCCAAAGCAGGAGGATCCCTTGAGGCCAGGAGTTCAAGGCTGTAGTGTGCTATGATCACACCTGTGAATAGCCACTGCATTCTAGCCTGAGCAACATAGCGAGACACCATTACTAAAAAAAAATTTAAAAATTTAAAAAAATCTGACAGACTTGGCCAGGCACAGTGGCTCATACCTGTAGTCCCAGCACTTTGGGAGGCTGAGGTGGACGGATCACTTGAGGTCAGGAGTTTGAGACCAGCCTGCCCAACAAGGTGAAGCCCCATCTCTAATAAAAATACAAAAATTAGATGGGCATGGTGGTGCACGCCTGTAATCCCAGCTACTTGGGAGGCTGAGGCAGGAGAATCACTTGAACCTGGGAGGCGGAGGTTGCAGTGAACTGAGATCATGCCACTGCACTCCAGCCTGGGTGACAGAGCAAGACTGCATCTCAAAAAAAAGAAAAAAAAATCTGGCAGCCTTATGGGTTATTTGGTGAAGGCAACAGGCCCAAATGTGGTATAGTCAGCTTCTTTCTCCACTCCCCTACCTTCCACCATTTTTGCTTAACAGGCTCATGAACAAAGTGGTCCTGATTCCAGAATCTAAAGATATCCACTAGACCCTGTACCTTTTTCTTCTTCTTCTTTTTTTTTTGAGACAGAGTCTCACTCTGTAGCCAGGCGCCAAGCTGGAGTGCAGTGGCACAATCTCAGCTCACTGCAACCTCCACCTCCTGGGTTCAAGCAATTCTCCTGCCTCAGCCTCCCGAGTAGCTGGGACTGCAGGCTCATGGCACTAACAGTCTCTGTCTTAATCTCTTCAGCTATTATAACAAAATATGCCATAGAACTGGTACCTTATATAAAGATATTAGATATTTCTTATATAAAGAAGTAAATATAGATATTTACTTCTCACAGTTCTAGAGGCTGAGAAGTCCAAGATCAAGACATTGTCAGATTTAATGTTTGGTGGGGGCCTGGTTCCTGGTTCATCAATGGCACCTTCAGGTTGTGTCCTCATATGATGGAATGAGCTAGTTAACTTTCTGGGGCCTCTTTTATAAAGGCACTAATCATGTGCCTTTGTAAAATACTATTTAATATCTTTATATAAGGTGCCCCTCATGTCCTAATCACTTCTCAAAGGCCCCACTTCCTAATACCATGACCTTGGTGATTTGGTTTCAACATATGAATTTGGCAGGGGGACACAGACATTCAGAACATTGCAATCACCTGAAATTTTGTGATGTTTATATTCCACCCCCCGGCACGCATGTATCTTACAAAAGCTACTTGGGAGGCCAAAGCAGGAGGTAGGGTATTTGTTGTGTGACTTCCTGTTCATTAGATAGTCAGCAAAATGACAACTACTTACAGAAGCTGGTTAGGTGATATGGAAAGGTGATACAATAAATTCCCTACTATCTAGATTATGACAGAGTTGGAGAGTAAACACAGACTAGAGGCAAGATAGTGAAAGTGTACTTCTGTCTGTCTCTACCAGAGCACACTGGTTCTGGGCTTCTGGTTGTCTACACACACACACACACACCAGAAAGAGAGAGAGATGGCCACCTTATCTCTGACACTTAAGCACTCCACTTGGCCTCTGCCATTCTGGGATCTTATCAAAAACATTGAATTCAGGGAGCCCATTTCAATGCAACATTGCCCACTATATTAGTCCGTTTTCACACTGCTGATAAAGACATACCTGAGACTGGGTAACTTATAAAGAAAAAGAGTTTTAATGGACTCACAGTCCCACATGGCTGGGGAGACCTCACAATCATAGCAAAAGGCACATTTTACATGGCAGCCGGCAAGGAGAAAATGAGAGCCAAGTGAAAGGGGAAACCCCTTATAAAATCATCCAATCTTGTGAGACTCATTCACTACCACAAGAATAGTATGGGGGAAACTGCCTCCATGACTCAATTATCTCCTACCAAGTCCCTCCCACAACACATGGGAATTATGGTAGCTACAATTCAAAATGAGATTTGAGTGGGAACACAGCCAAACCATATCACTCACTGTCATTCCTGACTTGCAGAGAATGGCCAATACAGAGCCTTTCAAGGATGCTAGTGCTTCTCTCACCAATGCCCTTCTCAAAGCTTGGGTTAAAGGCGTGTCCTATATTTTTAGGAGACTACTATAACTGATCATTCTGCCACCTTAAAGTCAGAAGTCCTAAGCCTTTCCCTTTTCAAATCACTTAATCTTTCATTTATATCATTCCAATGCTCTTATATATATAACTATATGTATATGTGTATATATATAAATATTTGTACATACATTATATGTACTATATATTACAATTTATATATACATATATTCATTATATATTTATTTTATATATATAGTATACATTTATGCATGTGTATATGTGTATACTATATATAAATATATATTTATAGCAAACTATGTATAATATATATATAAAACTATATACTAATTTATATATATATATATATATATAAATTTATATATAGCAACATTATATAGATAGATAGAATTTTGCTATGTTGCCCAGGCTTGTCTTGAACTCTTGGCCTCAAACAATCCTCACACTTTGGTTTCCCAAAGTATTGGGATTACAGGTGTGAGACACTGGACCAGCCTAAATACATTTCTGATACATCAATGTTTTTTCTGTACCTGCACGTCTACATGCTAGTTATTTAGTTGCCATGTTTTCACAGCCTTTCTAGTCTGTAATAGTTTCTCAGTCCTCCCTTGTTTTTCATGACCTTGACTTTCTTGAGGAGTACTGGCTAGGCATTTCATAATGCTCTTCAGTATGGATTTGTCTAATGTTTTCTCGTGATTAGACTGGACTTTTAGGTTTTTGGAAAGAGTATCACAGAGGTGAAGTGCCCTTCTCATCACATCCCATCAACAATGAGTGATACCCACATGATATCACTAATGATGTTAACGTTCATCACTTGGTTAAAGTGGTATCTGCTAGCTTTCTACACTGTAAAGTTACTATTTCTCCCTTTCCTTGCTTTATTCTTTTATACAGAGTTACTCTGCATAGCTCATCTTTAAAAGGGAGAGGGTAGAAATTAAGCTCCAACTCCTCAAGTTGAGAATATCTATATGTATTATTTATAACTCTTCCAAAAGAAGATAAACCACTGGGTTTTTTTGGGTGTTTTAAAATTAATACATAATATTTGTACATATTTATGAGGTACATATGATACTTTGACACATGCATAGGATGTGTAATGATTAAGTCAGCATATTTAGGCTATCCATCATCTTGAGCATTTATCATTTATTTTCATTGGGAACATTTCAAATTCTCTCTTCTAGCTAATTTAAAATATACAATACATTATTAACCATAGTCATCCTACTCTGGTATTGAACATTATAACTTTTTCTTTCTGTCTAAGTATATGTTTGTACCTATTAACCCACCTGTCTTCATCTCCCTTGCTTCACACACTCTTCCTAGTCTCTGGTAACTATCATTCTACTTTACCTCCATGAGATCAACTTTTTTAGATTCCACATATGAGTGAGAACATGCAATATTTATTTTTCTGTGCCTGGCTTATTTCATTTAACATAATGACCCCAAGTTCCATCAATGTTGCTGAAAAGAACATGATTTCATTCTTTTTATGGCTCAGTAGTATTCCATTGTGGATAAATACCACATTTTCTTTATCCCTTTATCCATTGATGGACACTTAGGTTGTTTCCATATTTTTGCTATTGTGGATAGTGCTGCAGTAAACATGGGAGTTCAGGTATCTGTTTGATATGCTGATTTTCTTTCTTTTGGATAAATACTTATTAGTGCAATTCCTGGATCATATGATAGCTCTATTTTTAGGGTTTTTGTTGTTGTTGTTTTTTAAGAGATAGATTCTTGCTCTGTTATCCAGGCTAGAATGCAGTGGTACAATCATGGCTCACTGTAATGTCAAACTCTGGGCTGAAGCCATCTTTCTGCCTCAGCCTCCTGAGTTCACTGGGATTAAAGATGTGAGCCACCATTTCCAGTACTGATTTAGTTTTTTGAGAAATCTCCATACTGTTTTCCATAATTTACATTTCCATCAACAGTATATAAGAGTTCCTTTTTCTCTGCATCCTTGCCAGCATATGTTATTTTCTTTTTAATAAGAATCATTCTAAGTGGGGTAATATGATCTCTCACTTTGGTTTTGATTTGCATTTCCCTGATTATTAATAATGTTGAGCATTTTTTTATATGCCTGTTGGTCATTTTATGTTTTCTTTTGAGAAATGTCTATTTTTATCCTTTGCTCACTTTTAAATGGGATTATTTGTTTTTTGCTGTTGTTTCATTGAAACAACAGTATATTCTGAATATTAGTTCTGTAGCAAATGAATAGTTTGCAAATATTTTCACCCATTCAACAAATTGTCTCTTCACTCTGCTGACTGTTTCCTTTGCTGTACAGAAGCTTTTTAGTTCAATATAGTCCTATTTGTCTATTTTTGTTTTTATTATCTGTGCTTCTGAGGTCTTAGCCATAAAGTCTTTGCCTAGATCAATGTTTTGAAGTGTTTCTCCTACATTTTCTTCTAGTAGTTTTGTAGTTTCAGGTCTTTGCTTAAGTCTTTAATCCATTTTGAGTTGATTTTTGTATATGGTAAGAGAGAGGGGTCTGGGTTCATTTTTCCCAGCACCATTTCTTGAAAAAGGTGTTCTTTTCCCCAATGTATGTTCTTGGTATCTTTTAAAAAATCAGTTGGCTATAAACACATGCATTTATTTCTGTGTTTTCTGTTCTGTTTCATTTGTCTATATGTCTGTTTTTCGTTTGTTTGTTTTTGAGACAAGGTCTGACTCTGACATAGGCTGGAGTGCAGTGGCACAATCTTGGATCACTGTAACCTCTGTCCCCTGGACTCAAGCCATCCTCCCACCTCAGCCTCCCAAACAGCTGGGAGTACAGATAGTAACCACCAAGTCTGGCTACTTTTTATATTTTTTGTAGAGACAGGATTTTGCCACATTGCCCAGGCTGGTCTTGAACTACTGAGCTCAAGTGATCCACTCACCTCATCCTCCCAAAGTGCTGGGATTACAGGCATGAGTATATGTCTGTTTTTATACCAATGCCATGCTGTTTTGGTTACTATAAGCTTGTAATATCTTTTGAAGTCAAATAGCATAATATTGAGGTTCAGGGGTTCAGGGTGCCCTCAGCTCCCCTGAGAGGATGTTTCTCCAGGTTCTTGGTCTCCTGCCCTCTCAAGAATGAGAGAGGGGACCACAATGCAGTGTGCAGTAAATGCTGGACTCAAAAGTGTTTGTAGAAAGTGCTTTATTTAAAGAGAGAGAAACAGGAGGAGAGAGAAAGAAACAGCTAACTCTCACACTGAGTGAGAGAATCCAGAAAGATGGAATCCAGGAGAGGAAAGGGGCTTCCACAATGAGTGGAAGGGAATAGAGAGATGGAATTTAGGAAGGGAAGACAGGCTTCCACGAGAGAGTGCATAAGGGGACTCCAGAGGGGAAATCCAGGAGAGAGAAAGATGGCTTCCACGAGAGTGTTCATGGAAGGTGACCCAAACATGGAGTCCAGAGGGGTGTGGAAGAAGGGGACTTTTAACCTGGGAGGAACCCCCACCTTCTCTAAGACCTCTGGCCACTGAAAGGAGTTCCTTAGAACTTCCGTTGGAGTGATTGACTGTTAGTTTCTTCCCGTGCCCATGAAATTTAAACATAAACCATTAAATCTCCCAGACGGAGAGAAATGGGAGCGGGGCATGGTGCTAGGAAGTTCTTACCCTTAAAACTATGCCCCTTTGTGGACTTGGAAAGAGAACGCCTTCCCTCAATAGCGTGATGCCTCCAGCTTTGTTCTTTTTGCACAGGATTGGTTTGACTGTTTGGGTTCTTTTTTGGTTCCATACAAATTTTAGGCCCAGAGATTTTGTTAACACTGTCCAAACACTACAGAATAAATAAATTCAACTAACAGAAGTAACCTTAGGAATGCAGAAAATATAAAACCTTATAATTGTAACTCCTCATCTTGTATGTATACATTAGCCAAGGGCCTTTTGGGTGTTGATATGGTTTCACTGTGTCCCTACCCAAATCTCATCTTGAATTGTAACTCCCACAATTTCCACATGTCATGGGAGGAACCTGGTGGGCAGTGATTGGATTATGGGGTCAGGTCTTTCCTGTACTGTTCTCATGATAGTGAATGAGTCTCATGAGATCTGATGGTTTTAACAATGGTGGTTTCCCTACACAAGTTCTCTCTCTTGCCACCACTATGTAAGAAGTGCCTTTCACCTTCTGTCATGAGTGTCAGGCCTCCCTCGTCATGTGGAACTATCAGTCCATTAAACTTCTTTCTTTTGTAAGTTGCCCAGTCTTGGGTATGTCTTTATCAGCAGTGTGAAAATGGACTAATACAGTACATTGGTACTAGTTTGGTGGGCTCAGAAGATGACAGGAAAATGTGGGAAGGGTTGGAACTTCCTAGAGACTTGTTGAATGGCTTTGACAAAACTGCCAATAGTGATATGAATGGTAAGGTTCAGGCTGAGATGGTCTCACATGGAGATGAGGAACTCATTGGGAACTGGAGCAGAGATAACTCTCATGTTTTAGCAAAGAGACTGGTGGCATTTTCCCCTGACTTAGAGATTTGTGAAACTTTGAACTTGAGAGAGATGATTTAGGGTATTGGGAGGAAGACGTTTCTAAGAAGCAAAGCATTCAAGAGATAAATTGGGTGCTGTTAAAAGCATTGAGTTTTAGAAGGGAAGCAGAACATACAAGTTTGGAAGGTTTTCAGGCTGACACTATGATAAAAAAGAAAATCCCATTTTTTGAGGAGATTCAAGTGGCTGCAGAAATTTGCATAAGTAATGAGGAGCCAAATGTTAATCTCCAAGACAATGCAAAAATGTCTCCAGGGCATTTCAGAGGTTTTCACAATAGCCCCTCCTATCACAGGCCAGGAAGCCTAGGAGGAAAAAATGGTTTCGTGGACTGGGTCTAGGGTTCCTGTGCTATGTGCAGTCTAGGGACTTGGTGCCTTGTGTCCCAGCTGCTCCAGTTGTGAGTAAAAAGTGCCAAGCTATAGCTTGGGCTGTGGCTTTAGAGGGTTCAAGCCCCAGCCTTTGGCAGCTGCTATGTAGTGTTGAGCCTGCAAGTGCACAGAAGTCAAGAATTGAGGTTTGAGAACCTCCACCTAGATTTCAGAGGATTTATGGAAATGCCTGGACGTCTAGGCAGAAGTTTGCTGCAGGGTGGGGCTCTCATGGAGAACCTCTGCTAAGGCAGTGCAGAAGGGAAATATGGGGTGAGATCCCCCACGTAGAGTCCCTACTGGGGCACTGCGTAATGGAGTTGTGAGAAGAGAGCCACCATCCTCCAGACCCTAGAATGGTAGATCCACTGACAGCTTGCACCATGTGCCTGGAAAAGCCACAGACACTCGGCCGGGCACGGTGGCTCAAGCCTGTAATCCCAGCACTTTGGGAGGCCGAGGTGGGTGGATCACGAGGTCAACAGATCGAGACCATCCTGGTCAACATGGTGAAACCCCGTCTCTACTAAAAATTACAAAAAATTAGCTGGGCACGGTGGCGCATGCCTGTAATCCCAGCTACTCAGGAGGCTGAGGCAGGAGAATCGCCTGAACCCAGGGGGCGGAGGTTGCGGTGAGCCGAGATTGCGCCATTGCACTCCAGCCTGGGTAACAAGAGCGAAACTCCGTCTCAAAAAAAAAAAAAAAAAAGCCACAGACACTCAACAACAGCCTGTGAAAGCAGCTGGGAGGGAGGCTGTACCCTGCAAAGCTACAGGAGTGGAGCTGCCCAAGACCATGAGAACCCAACTCTTGCATGAGCATGACCTAGATGTGAGACATGGAGTCAAGGAGGTCATTTTGGAGCTTTAAGGTTTGACTAGGCTGGGTACAGTGGCTCACACCTGTAATCCTAGCATTTTGGGAGGCTGAGGCAGGCAGATAACCTGAGGTCAGGAGTTTGAGACCAGCCTGGCCAACATTGTGAAACCCCATCTCTACTAAAAATACAAGAAATTAGCTGGGCATGGTGACAGATGCCTGTAATCCCAGCTACTAGGGAAGCTGAGGCATGAGAATCATATGAGCCCTGGAGGCAGAGGTTACAGTGAGCTGAGATGATGCCACTGCACGGCAGCCTGGGTGACAGAGTGAGACCCCATCTCAAATAAAAAAAGAGATTTGACTGCCAAGCTGGATTTTGGACTTGCATGGGGCCTGTAGCACCTTTGTTTTGGCCAATAACTCTCATTTGGAACAGCTGTATTTACCCAATGCCTGTAACCTCATTGCAACTAGGAAGTAACTAAGTTGCTTTTGATTTTGGCTCATAGGCAGAAAGGACTTGCCTTGTCTCAGATGAGAGTTGAACTGTGGACTTTCGAGATAATGCTAAAATGAGTTAAGACTTTGGGGGATTGTTGGGAAGGCATGATTGGTTTTAAAATATGAGGACATGAGATTTGGAAGGGACCAGGGGCAGAATGATATGATTTGGCTGTGTCTCCACCCAAATCTCATCCTGAATTGTAATTCCCACAATTCCCACATGTTGTTAGAGGAACCTAGTGACAGGTGATTGAATTATTATTTCTGTGTTTTTCTCATGATAGTGGGTGAGTCTCATGAGATTTGATGGTTTTTAAAATGGGTGTTTCCCTGCACAAGTTCTCTCTCTTACTGCCACCATGTGAGAAGTGCCTTTTGCCTTCCACCGTGATTATGAGGCCTAGTCACATGGAACTGTAAGTCCATTAAACCTCTTTCTTTTGTAAATTGCCCAGTCTTAGTTATGTCTTTATCCGCAGTGTGAAAATGGATTAATACAGGTGTACTGAGAAACAACCATTCTATCTCCTGTAAAGGCTGTGTTCCATTCATTTCGTGGGCGTAATACTGGACACTTTGAGGTTACAGTTTTGAGCTTGACCCAATCTGGTTTGATTCCAGCACCAAAGCTTTTATTATGTCTCAGTGAATCAATATTTCTATTAATATTTATGTTTAAAATTCTTATTTAGGCCCTATAAGAAAACCACACAGCAAAAGCCTGCACTCTATTTAAACTAAAACCTGAATAAAATAGTGGAGTTTTAGTGAGTCATACAACCTGAAGAGATCCAAAAAAAAGTGACATTTCTCCTGGCCTATTTACAAAAGTTTCATATTTTTAACAACATAGTTGTGTTGTTCAGTTCATGCCTCCTTCCCACTGTAGCACCCAGATTTTCCCTCTTAAAATAGCATTTAACAACACTTTGCACTTTATTCTGGTATTGAATAAGCATTTTCTGAGTGCTCACTTTGTCCAATCCTTGCCTTCCGAGTGCTCACAGCATGCTGAGGAGTATGCATAGGTAAACAGACAGTTGTCATGCAGAGTGGTAAGTGCTTTGATGGAGGTAAGAGTGCTCATGGAAGGGAAAACTCCCCAGGTCACAGGACAGTAAGAATAAAATGGAAATTACTCAAGTAAAGAAAAGGAGAAGGGTCTTTTGAGTCAGAGGAGGAAGCATGTGTAAGACTTGAGAAGAAATAGGTCAGCGTGCTCCTGGATCCTTGTTGCTAATTTAGGCAGGGCAGATCATATTGGGGGGGTGGGAGCAGGGTGGATGGGGGGTAGTGGCAAAGAAAGCACTTTATTCATTGTTTTCAAAACTGCATAGGGGCTGAGCCATGGCTCATGCCTGTAATCCCAGCACTTTAGGTTCATGCCATGTGAGCCATGGCTCATGTTTATAATCCCAGTACTTTAGGAGGCCGAGGTGGGTGGATCACTTGAGCATAGGAGTTTGAGACCAGCCTGGGCAACATAGCAAAACCTCGTCTCTCCCCTCAAAAAAAATTAGCCAGGCATGGTGGCGTGTGCCTGTAGTTCCAGCTATTCAGGAGGCTGAGATGGGAGGATTGCTTGACCCCAGGAGGTTAAAGCTGCAGTGAGACATGATCACGCTGCTACACTCCAGCCTGGGTGACAGAGCCACACCCTGCCTCAAAAAAAAAAAAAAAAGAAAAACAAACTGCATAGGACCCATTCATGACTCATTAAAACACGGGTATGTGAAATTCTTGTTTTAGTTATGTGCGTGTGTGTGTGTGTGTGTGTGTGTGTGTATTGGGTCACAATGTAGAATGTATTTCTTGCTATAGGACATGGTCAGAAGTTTGATAGTGACTGCTTTATGGTATAGAACATTTTATATATAGAGGCTTTATGATATAGAACATTTTTTATATATGTTATATATTATACCAAGTGCTAGAACACTCTGAGAGGAGCTCACAGTCTCTGAAAGACAGGCAAGTAAAGAGACAACAATAACAGTTACTGTGTATTCCAATCCTTGAAGTGTTTTTCATGAACCACCTATTTTGGAATCCATATGGGGAAGTGATTATTATACAGGTACTGAGCTGTGCAGTATACCTACTGAATCAGAATCTCAGGATGGGGCTCAGGGATCTGCATTTTTAACTAAAAGTCTTTAAAGAAGTCTTATCCACACTCTGAAAATGACTCATACCTAGAAAGATGCAGCTGCTAAAATGAATAAATGAAATAAAAAGATTCATTTCTTTAGTGCACACTGTGTGCTAAGCACATTATATTCAACCATCTGGATCTCTTTTCTGTTCCTTCAATATCCAACACCTTTACCACTGAGAGGATTCACACATGCTATTCCCTGGCTTGGAATACTCTCACTGTTCCCTCGTTAACTTTTTTTTTTTTTAAACGGAGTTTTGCTCTTGTTTACCCAGGCTGGAGTGCAATGGTGCGATCTTGGCTCACGGCAACTTCCGCCTCCTGGGTTCAGGCAATTCTCCTGCCTCAGCCTCCTGAGTAGCTGGGATTACATGCACGCGCCACCATGCCCAGCTAATTTTTTGTTTTTTTTTAAGTAGAGATGGGGTTTCACCATGTTGACCAGGATGGTCTCGATCTCTTGACCTCGTGATCCACCCACCTCGGCCTCCCAAAGTGCTGGGATTACAGGCTTGAGCCACCACGCCCTGCCCCTCGTTAACTTTAATCAATCAATTGTCTTCAGTCTAAATATGACTTCCTTGAGAAATGTTCCCTAATCCCCTAGGCTTCAGCGGGGGCTTTCGTTGTACTACCCCTCGTGCCAGACACTGAAATAGTCCCCCTCAACAAAAGTCCATGAAGAGTAAGGTCAATTGACAGCTGCCAGTTGTTAACTGAGTCAGCTTCTGAAATGGCCTAGCCAATGACTAAGACTGGTAAAGGATCCTGGCCATTTTTGCTTAATCTGGAATTCTGCAATGTGCAATCTTTGTTCCAGAGTTTCTGACTAGACTAGTAAAGACTTTGACATATCTGCAGTGCATCCTGATGTCTACTTCTGCCTGATCTTGTTTCCTCCCTTTTCCTTTCACAGGTGCTACTCCCCAATAACCCCTTTGCCTTCCTGACTCCACTTAGTATCTATTTCCTATAGGCTTCAACTGCCACATTTGTCTTATTATAGCTAGGATATAGAAAATTGGGGGAAGAGTTGTGAAACAGGGCTGCAGGCAACATAGGACTGAAAAATATTCTTGAGCTTTAGTGACATGGAGGTCATTGCTGATCTTAGTAAGAGCCATTTCAATGAAGTGGTGGAAGTGGAAGCCAGACTGAAGCAGCCAAAGAGTGAGGGAAATGGGAAGAAGAGGTGGAGACAATTAAGTGTCACAATTCTTCCAGAAATCTGGTCATGAAGAGGAGGGGACAGTGCAGTAGTAGGGGAAGATGTGGACTTAAGATATATGTTTTGTTTTCAGGATAGGAGAGAAGACTTGATATGGTTGAAGTTTGATGGGATGGAGCCAGCAGAGATGACATAGAAGAATGGATAAGCAAAGGCAGAAGATGTCTGAGAAGTGGGGTGGGAATGAGGGGGGAGCCGCCCATCTAGGGCCCAGGTAGAGGGATTGAGCTTGGACAGAAGAAAGACCTTTTCTTTGGAACAGGAAGGAAAAAGAAAGGTATGGATGAGAAACTGGTAGAGCTGTAGGTTGGTGGTAGGAAGTCAGAATTCCTCTCTGGTGGCTCTATTTCCTTTGTGACATAGGAGACAAGGTCAACTACTGAGAATGGGAGGGGAGGTAGAAGGTTTGAGCAGAGTGGAGGAAGAGGTTTAAAATAGTCTTCAGGTCCAGGGAAGATGAGCTCTCTGATGGGTGGCAGGTCCAGATGATTTTTAAAACTTTTTATTATGAATAATTGCAAACATATACATAGCAAACAGAATAGTATGATGAATTCAACATACTATCACCCACATTCAGTAATTATCAACTTTCTGTCATTTTTGTTTTATTTGGCTTCCCCCTGTACTCACCTGCAATTGCTATTATTTTGCTTTTGCAGTTGTTTTTGTTTTTGTTTTCAGACAGAGTCTCATTCCCATTGCCCAGGCTGGAGTGCAGTGGCACAATCATGGCTCACTGAAGCCTTGACTTCCTAGGCTCAGATGATCCTCCCACCTCAGCACCCCAGGAGTAGCTGGGACCACAGGCATGTACCACCGTGCCTGGCTAATTTTTTTTTCTTTTTTGTAGAGATGGAGTTTCACCATGTTGCCCAGGCAGGTCTCAAACTCCTGGGGTCAAGCAATCCACCTGCCTCACCCTCCCATAGTGCTGGGATTACAGGTGTGAGCCACTGCGTCTGGCCTTGCAGTTATTTTTAAGGTAAAATTTACATATACTTAAATACGAAAAAGTTAACTGTATAATTTTGACAAATAGATATACGTCTATAACCCATACCTTCATAATACAGAAAGCTCTATTGTGTCCTTTCTCTATCAGTCCTTTCTCCTGACCCCTAGAGAAAACCACTATTCTGATCATTTTCACTTTAGACTGATTTTGCCTTTTCTAGAACTTCATATAAATGGAATCATACATTATGTACTCTTTTGTACAAAATCTCTTTTGCTTAGCAATGTCTGTGAGGTCTTTCCACATTGACACATGTATCAGTAACTTGTTTCTTTATATTTCTTAGTAATATTCAATTGTAAGACTATTCTACCATTTGTTTATCCATTTGACTGCTGAAGAATGTTTGGGTTGTCTGCTGTTTTATGCTATTGTGAATAAAGCTGCTACAAACATTCTGTACAATTCTTTTTGTGGATATTTGTTTTTATTTCTCTTGGCTGAATACCTAGGAGTGAAATTACTTCACTAAATACCCAGGAGTGAAACATAATGCTACAGGGTTACGTTTGATTTTACCGAACATTTTTCCAAAATGGTTGTTTCATTTTACATTTTTACCAGCAACATATGAGAGTTCTCTTTGATCTACATCCTTTCCAACACTTGGTGATGTCAGTTTTTTGTTTTGTTTGAGACAGAGTTTTACTCTTGTTGTTTAGGCTGGCGCGCAATGGCAGATCTCAGCTCACTACAACCTCTACCTCCCAGGTTCAAGTGATTCTCCTGCCTCAGCCTCCCAAGTAGCTGGGATTACAGGTATGTACCATCATGCCTGGCTAATTTTGTATTTTTAGTAGAGACGGGATTTCTCCATGTTGGTCAGGCTGGTCTCAAACTCCCAACCTCAAGTGATCCGCCTGCCTCGGCCTCCCAAAATGCTGGGATTACAGGTGTGAACCACCACACCCAGCCAGGGGGATGCCAGTTTTTAAAAAGTGTAGGCATTCTAGTGAGTGTGTAGCACTTTAAATTTTCATTTTGCTGGTGAGTAATGAGACTGACTACTTTATCATGTTGATATTGGCCTTTCATATATCTTGCTTTGCCAAGCGTCTGTTCAAATAATTTGCCTATTTATTAATATTAATTTTAGTAATTCTTTATGTATTTTGAATACAAGTACTTTGTCAAATATATGTTTTGTGGATATATTCTTCCAGTTTGTGGTTTTGCCTATTATTTTCTTTTTGTTGTTGTTGTTCTTCTTACTCTGTCATCAAGGCTGGAGTGAAATGGCACAATCATAGCTTACCATTGTCTCAACCTCCCAGGCTCAAGTGATCCTCCTGCCTCAGTTTCCCAAGTAGCTGGGACTATAGGCACATGCCACAATTCCTGGCTAATGTTTAAAATTTTTTTTAGAGATGGGATCTTGCTTTGTTGCTAAGGCTAGTCTTGAAGTCCTGGACTCAAGTGATCCTCCCATGTTGACTTCCCAAAATCCTGGGATTACAGGCATGAACCATTGTAACTGTCCTCCTATTATTTTCTTAATGATTTTTTTTGATGAATAGAAGTTTTAATTTTGATGAAGTCTAACTTATTACTTAAAAAATTATTATTGCTTTCCATGTCATATCTAAGAAAATTTGTCTACTCCCAAGCTGCCTTTTATTCCCCATAAAAGCTTTAGTTTTAGGTTTTACCTTTAGATCTGTCATGAATTAATTTTTGTATATTGTATGAAGGGTTGAAGTTCATTTTTTAATATGAATATTCATCTATTCTAGCACTATTTGTTGGAAGGATTTCCCTTTTCTATTAGATTGCTTTAATTTTCTGTTAGCTTGTCCTTGTGTTGCTATAAATAAATGTCTGAGGCTGGGTAGTTTATAAAGATAAGAGGATTAATTGGCTCACAGTTCTGCTGGAGCCTGCAGGACTTTATAAATTACCCAATCCCAGATATTTATCTATAGCAACACATGCTCAAGCATGGCTCCAGCATCTTCTCCTGGGTCTGAGGAAACTTATAAACATGGTGGAAGACAAAGGGGGAGCAAGCATGTCACACTGTGAGAGTTGGAGCAAAGGAGAGAGTGGGGAAGTGCTACATGCTTTTAAACAACCTGATCTAACTGAATGAGAACTCTCATCACAAAGGGGATGGTGCTAAGCTATTCAGGAGGGATCTGCCTCCATAATCCAAGCACCTCCCTCTAGGTCCCACCTCTGACATTGGGAATCCCCCCTCCAATTTGGAGGGGACAAATATCTAAACCCTATCATTCCACTCCTGGCCTCCCCAATCTCCTGTCCTCTCACATTGCAAAATATGATCAACTTCTCCCAACAGTCCCCAAAGTCTTAATTCATTCCAACATCAAGTCCAAAGTCCTAAGTCTCATTTGAGACTCATCCCTTTCTACCTATAATCCTATAAAATTAAACAAGTTATTTATTTCCAAGATCCAATGGTGGTATAGGCATTGGGTAAGCATTCCCATTCCAAAAGGGAGTAATAGGCCAAAGGAAAGGGGCAACAGGCACCACAGAACTCCTAAACCCAGCAGGGCAGTCATTAAAACTTAAAGCTCCAAAATAATCTCTGACTCCATGTCCTGTATCCAGGGCACACTGGTGCAGGAGATGGGCTCCCAAGCCTTGGGCAGCTCCGCCCCTGTGGTTTTGCACTATGCAGCCTCTGTGACTACTTTCATAGGCTGCAGTTGAGTGAGGTTGCAAGCTTGCTGGTGGTTCTACCATTCTTGGGTCTAGAGGGCAGTGGCCCCCTTTCCACAAGTCAGTTCCCTGATGATGGTTTTGTGTGGGGGCTCCAACTCCACATTTCCCCTCAGCATTGCCTTAATAGAGGTCATCTGTGAGTGCTCCATGCCTAGGGCAGGCTTCTACCTGGGTACCCAGGCTTTTTCATGCATCCCCTGAAATGTAGGTGGAAGCTGCAAGCCTCCTTTACTCTTGCATTCTATGTGTCCACAGACTTAACACCATATAGAAACCACCAACTCTTCTGCTTTCCAAAGTGGCAGCCCAAGCATTACCTGGGGACCTTTGTGCTGTGGCTGTAGCTAGAGCAGCAAGGATGCAGGGAGCAGCCTCCTGAGTGGTTCAGGGCTTTGGTGATCCAGGCCTGCCCATTAAACTATTCTTTCCTCCTAGGCCTCTGGGCCTGTGATGGGAGGAGCTACCTGGCAGATCTCTAAAATGCCTTCAAGGCCATTTTCCCATTGTCTTGGCTATCAGCACCTGGTTCCCTTTTAGTGATACAAATCTCTCTAGTAATTGGTTGCTCTGTAGCCTGCTTGACTTCTTTCTTTCCCACTTGGCCGGGTGGCAAATTCTAAACTTTTACACTGTTTCCCTTTTAAATATAAGTTCCAACTTTAAGTCATTACTTTGCTTCTGCATAGATGTTAGAAGCAACCACACTAATTCTTGAATACTTTGCTGCTTAGAAATTTCTTCTGCAAGATACCGTAAGTCATCACTCTTAAGTTCAACCTTCCATAGCTCTCTACAATGTGGAGACAAGTCAGCCAAACTCTTTGGTAGGGCTTAACATGAGTGATTTTTACTCTAGTTCCTAATTACTTCCCTTTTCCATCTGAGACTTTGTCAGCCTGGCCTTCACTGTCCCTATCTCTATCAACATTTTGATCACAATTATGTAACCAGTCTCTATGACATTCCAACTTTCTCTCATTTCCTGTCTTCTGAGCCCTCCAAACTTGCAACCTCTGCCCATTACCCAGTTCCAAAGCCACTTGTACATTTTCAGCTAACTTTATGGCAATGCCCCTCTTTCAATACCAATTTTCTGTATTAGGCCATTTTTTGCATTGCTATAAAGAAATACTCGAGGCTGGGTAATTTATAAAGAAAAGAGGTTTAATTGACTTACAGTTTTGCAGGCTTTATGGGAAGCATGGTGCTGGCATGGTTGGCAACCTCAAGCATGGTGAGGGCCTCAACCAACTTATAATCATGGTAGAAGGTAACCATGGCACATGGAAAGAGGGCAACAGAGAGGGAAGAGGTACCACTTTCTTTTAAACAACCAGATCTTGTGAATTCACTCATTGCCACAAGCATGGCACCAAGCTATTCATAAGGCATCTTCCTCCTGATCTAAACACCTTCTACCAGGCCCCATCTTCAACATTGGGGATTTTATTTCAGCATGAGATGTGGAGGAGAGAAGCATCCAAACTATATTAGTGCCTTTGACTCATCATGTATATGTGAGTTTATTTACGTGTTCTGTATTCAGTTCCAATGGTCCATGTGTCTATCTTTATGCCACCATAAGTTTGTTTTTTGTTTTTGTTTTTGTTTGTTTTTATTGAGACAGGGTCTTGCTCTGTCTCCCAAGCTGGAGTGCAGTGGTGCAATCATGGCTTACTGCAATCTTGACCTCCTGGGCTCAAGCAATCCTTCTGCCTCAGCCCCCTGAGTGGCTGGTACAACAGGTGTGTGCCACCATGTCAAGCTAATTTTTGTATTTTTTTTTTCGTAGAGATGACATTTTGCCATGTTGCCCAGGCTGGTCTCAAATTCCTGGGCTCAAATGATTCACCCACCTTGGCCTCTCAAAGTGCTGGGATTACAGATGTAAGCCACTGAGGCTGGCCCATACAGTCTTAATGCTATAGTTTTATAATAGGTCTTGAAGTTAGGTAGTATGAATCCTCTAGTGTGTTTCCTTTTCAGGGTTGTTTAGCCCATTCTAGGTCCTCTGCATTTCCATATACGTTTAAGAAACTGTTTGTCAATTTCTACTTAAAAATAAACCTGCCTAAACTGATTGAATCTACAGATAAGTTTGCGGAGAATTGACACTTTAACATGACTGAGTCTTCTGACCCAAGAATATGATATATTTTTCCATTTATATAGGTCTTTTGATATATCTCTTACAGCTGTTTCGTAGTTTTTAGTGTACAGTTGTTAAATTTATACCTAAGTATTTCATGTTTTTTGAGGTTACTGAAAATTAAATTTTTTTTTTTTTTTGAGGTGGTCTCACTCTGCTGCCCAGGCTGGAGTGCAGGCACAATCTCAGCTCACCATGACCTCTGCCTCCTGGATTCAAGTGATTCTCCAGTCTCAGCCTCCCGAGAAGCTGGGATTACAGGCGTCTCCCACCGTGTCTGGTTGATTTTTGTATTTCTAGTAGAGACCAGGTTTCACAATGTTGGCCAGGCTGATCTCGAACCCTTGACCTCAGGTGATCCACCCACCTCAGCTTCTCAGAGTACTAGGATTACAGGCGTAAGCCACCACATCTGGCCGAAAATTGAATTATTTTAAATCTCATTTTCCAATTATTTTTTTATACCTCATGCATTAAGTTGATCAGATATTCTGAGGAACTGTCTGACTCATGCTGTGGGGTAATTCCAGGCTTCCATGGCTGGGTCCCAGTTCCAGAAAGGTGGCCTGGAGATTGGATACTCCCCACCCAACAAGGCATTTATTTCATATAATTGCATGAAACTGAACAACCAAAATAGTGCTGACATGCTGACTTGGGGTGAATTAAATTGTTTATATAGGCAGGGGCCCTAGAAATTTTTTTACAGTACCCTTTACTTTTTAGGGGCAGCCCTAACCAGGTATGTGGTTGTCCCACTTAGGGGAGGAGAGAAACAGTATATCAGGAGAGTTCTGTTCTCCTTTATGTGAGAACATTCATTCTGGCAAGAACCACTATTCTCTTTACCTTTCTGGAACCTATCTAGAGAAAGGTAGTTCATTTTATTTCCCCAATCTCACCAAAGCCTCTGAAATGGATCCTCATAGGAAAATAACTTATCATAACTGCATCCCTGACCAAAAATTTACCCCTTATTTCTATTTAAGTACACATGAAAGCATGGCAAAAATGCATTTCAGAGAAACTGATTTCTTACCCCTGCAGCATGCTGTCTGTTGCATAAGAGCTAGTTATGGCCGTGGCTCATGCCTCTAATCCCAGCACTTTGGGAGGCCGAGGCGGGTTGATCACGAGATCAATAGATCGAGACTATCCTGGTCAACAAGGTGAAACCCTGTCTCTACTAAAAATGCACAAATTCGCTGGGCATGGTGGTGCATGCCTGTAGTCCCAGCTACTCGGGAGGCGGAGGCAGGAGAATTGCTTGAACCCAGGAGGCGGAGGTTGTGGTGAGCTGAGATTGTGACATTGCACCCCAGTCTGGGTAACAACAGCAAAACTCCGTTTCAAAAAAAAAAAAGAGCTAGTTATGTATCCGAAGTATTAATGGGCCTGGTTGAGTCTTAGTCTGACTTTCCATCACATTGAACTTTAGAGCCTTTTCAAGTCTGTGAAGTTGAGATGGGAATCATGAAAAGCTAATGTGAATATTCTGTCTATTCATGGCTTTTATATAATTTATTCATGCTCTTTTAGGCTAGCAGAATTATTCCCATGTTAGTTTAGTATTTCTAATTAACCAAAGTGAACATCACTGATAAGTGGCAAGGCCTCTCAACTGAAGGATGTGTTTACGCTGAAATCAGCACTACTCTGGCAGCAAAGGAAAGACCCTAAGCCTATTCTTCTGCACTGATGAATAACTTTCTGGGTTCTTACCTGCTCTTAGCTTTTGTTCTTGGGAGGAAAGAGATAGTGATTTTTTTTTTCTAAGTCTGACTATGCCATCAATCAACAAATTTTCTGTATTTAAAAATGGTGGGCCGGGCACAGTGGCTTATGCCTATAATCCCAGCACTTTGGGAGGCCGAGGCGGGTGGATCATGAGGTCAAGAGATCGAGACCATCCTGGTCAACATGGTGAAACCCCGTCTCTACTAAAAATACAAAAATTAGCTGGGCATGGTGGTGCATGCCTGTAGTCCCAGTTACTTGGGAGGCTAAGGCAGGAGAATTGCCTGAACCCAGGAGGCGGAGGTTGCAGTGAGCCGAGATTGTACCATTGCACTCCAGCCTGGGTAACAAGAGCGAAACTCCGTCTCAAAAAAAAAAAAAAAAAAGAAAAAAAATGCTGATTCCCATAGAACTTGTGACATAAAATAAATACAAAGTATTAGGTTGGTGCAAAAGTTTTTGCCATTACTTTTAATGGAAAAACTGCGATTACTTTTGCACCAATCTAATAATTAGTTGGCTAGACATATTTTCTAGTGAAAAGTCCTGATGTCCTTATGACCAGCACTCCACTCACCATATAAGTAAAGTGTTGAAATGACATTTGTTGGGTTAAAATGAGAGAGCTAAGGTTTGAACTTAAAAAGCATAGCTAGTTCATAATTTACTTATTGATGGATGTGGGAGACTGAACAATATGGTTTAGAGGCCTAGAAAAGATATATCACCTAATATACAGATTAGAGAGCATGACATTACATGTAATGTTTTAGTGTAACCAAAAAGAAGATATGAACATATTCAATTCACAGATTCCAGATGCACTTTTCATTTGCCTTCAAAATTTTATAAATTCTCTGATGATGACTATGTCACTTGTCTATATTTTCTTCTTCAGACCTCTCATTTCAGCCCAAGAAGAATAAGAAGCTTACAGTAAATATATGATAATTCCTAGAAATTTCACATGATTTATGTGACTCAATTATGGGGTTTTTTTTTTGTTTGTTTGAGGCAGTCTTGCTCTATTGCCCAGGCTGGAGTGCCGTCACGTGATTTCTGCTCACTGCAACATCTGCCTCCTGGGTTCAAGCAATTCTTCTGCCTCAGGAAAAAGGGATTAGACATGTGTGCCATGACACCCAGCTAATTTTTGTATTTTTAGTAGAGACAGGGTTTTGCATGTTGGCCAGGCTGGTCTCAAACTCCTGACCTCAAGTGATCTGCCCACCTTGGCTTCCCAAAGTGGTGGGATTTCAGACGTAAGCCACTGCACCCGGTCTCAATTATGTTTCTAATATTGCTTTTCCCATAGCACTGTTTCACCATGCTATTTGGACCTAAGGCATCCACTATTTATCATCATGGGTCATTGCCAATGGTCTTAAGAGTTTTTTTTTCTTAAAATCCCTTTCTCCAAAATTTTAGGCTTCATTACTACTGAATTTGTATTCTTTCTAAATGGGGCAACTAAGAGAAATAAAAGCTTATTAGGTTTCATCTTGTCAAACAAACTCTGTGTCTTGGTATGTTTTCTGCATTAAAAAAATTCATGTTGACTTAGGAAAGTGTGACCTAACTAACTCAGGTTACACTTGGGGGGAACTGGCAAACTGGCAAGAGTAAATGGTATGTGTTGGTGATAGTGAGACAGTGAGAAGCTGCTTCCTGCCTACTTGCTCCAGGTGGCAGCACCGCCCCAGAAGGAAGGATCAGGGAAGAACTTTCTGAGCCGCGGTAAACTCCTACAAACCTCCCTCCTCCTCTGGTAGAGGAGTGGGCAAAGCTAACACAATGAAGCCTTGACCAAATACAACTATAAGCATTCATTCTATAGCAGACCCATAATGACCTTTGGTTTTAGGCAATTAATTATGATGTTCCTTGAAGTGAAATAGAGCAGCCTATCCTATGTCTGGTAGCCAAAAACCTGACTTGAGTTACCATAATGGAGAGTCATGGCCTCTCAGCCAGTTGACATATTTAAGTCAGTTCACAAATTGTAGAGTCCTTCATTGAATGGGAGCCTTCTCTCCTTTAAGGAGTGATCCAGAAACATTATATTCCATCCAGCTGCAAGAATACATTATAAATCTTTCTCCAGGTCTTATTCAAAGAGACCTTTGCCATTTCCTAGAGTGGCTGTACACTAGGAAAAAAAAGGAATATCCAGACCTTTAAGGTATTAATAGGCACTGTCTCTGAATTAATGCTAAGTAATTGGGATCCAAAATTACATGGGTGGTTCACAGTGGGGGCTATCAGTGACATGTGGATAGATGGAATCTTAGCCTAAGTTAAAGTGGGACTGGTTTGTCCACAGATACATCCTATGGTTGTTTCCATATCTCCTGAACATATAATTGACATATACATGTTTATGAGCACCATTGTGGTAGAATGGGCTAAACCTGTCTATCAAAATAGCAAACCAAAAGCAATACTGCATTCCTACAGGAATTGCAGATATTAGCGCCACCATCAAAGACTTGAAACAGCTGAGATGCTGTTACCCTTCATGTCCACATCCAAAATATCTGTTTCAGCCAGGCACAGTGGCTCACATCTGTAATCCCAGAACTTTGGGAGGCCAAAAAGGGGCAGATCACTTGAGGTCAAGAGTTCGAGACCAGCCTACCCAACATGGTGAAACCCTGTCTCTATCAAAAATACAAAAATTAGCTGAGCATGATGGCGCATGCCTGTAATACCAACTATTCGGGAGGCTGAGATAGGAGAATCACTTGAACTCAGGAGGTGGAGGTAGCAGTGAGCCAAGATCACACCATTGCACTCCAGCCTGGGAGACAAAGTGAGATTCTGTCTTAAAAAAAAAAAAATATATATATATATATTTGGCCTCTACAGAAATTGGATAAATCTTAGAGAATGATTATAGATAATCAGGTCACAAGACAACACCATGAAAGGATGGGATTTTGTCTTACAGCATGCAGTATATGCTTTGAATCAGAGACCATTGTATGGCACTGTCTATTCCATAACCAGAATCCAGAAATCAAGGGATGAAAGTGGTTATTCTCTCTATTATACCTTATAACTCACTCACCAGATTTTTGCTTCCCCTTTCAGCTATTTTGAGCTCTGTTAGTTTGGAGATCTTCTTTTTTTTTTTGAGACGGAGTTTCCCTCTTGTTACCCAGGCTGGAGTGCAATGTCGCATTCTCGGCTCACGCAACCTCTGCCTCCTGGGTTCAGGCAATTCTCCTGCCTCAGCCTCCTGAGTAGCTGGGATTACAGGCACGCGCCACCATGTCCAGCTAATTTTTTGTATTTTTAGTAGAGACGGGGTTTCACCATATTGATCAGGATGGTCTTGATCTGTTGACCTCGTGATCCACCCGCCTCGGCCTCCCAAAGTGCTAGGATTACAGGCGTGAGCCACTGCGCCCGGCCCCGGAGATCTTCATTTCTAATGGGGAATAAAACAATGATTCCACTGAATTAGAAGATGAAACTCCATTTGACTATTTGGGCTCCCTGTGTCACTGAACCAATAGGCAGATACAACGATTACTTTATCTACTGATAACTTCCTTAGTACCATGGGAAAATTGAGTTGCTGCTATACAATAGAACAGAAAGAATGATTCTGACAGCAGGAGATTCTCTAGAGCTACTTTTAATACTGTTTTTTCTTTTTTCTTTTTGAGATAGTTTTACTCTTTTTGCCCAGGCTAGAGTGCAATAGTGCAACCTCTGCCTCCTGGGTTCAAGCAATTCTGTCTCAGCCTTCCCAGCAGCTGGGATTACAGGCACCTGACACCAACCCTGGCTAATTTTTGTATTTTTAGTAAAGACAGTGTTTCACCAAGTTGGACAGGCTGGTCTCGAACTCCTGATCTCAAGTGATCTGCCCGCCTGGGCCTCCCAAAGTACTGGGATTACAGGCATGAGCCACTGTACCCAGCTACTTTTAATACTTTCACATTCAAAGTTAAGGTTATGGAAAACTAGAACAATTTTTAAAAGTACAAGACTATTGAGGACCTTTCAGGAATGACAGTTCAGCTCACCTCTA
Organism: Callithrix jacchus; assembly: GCF_049354715.1. NCBI lineage: Eukaryota > Metazoa > Chordata > Mammalia > Primates > Cebidae > Callithrix > Callithrix jacchus. Next base: position 81,952,946 of record NC_133508.1, on the reverse strand, counting down.
CAACATAAGAGAACAAGATGATTAGTGGAAGAAAGAAGTCATAGACATCAACTATGGCCAATTATAGAAGTGAGGACTGTAGTAGCATTACCTATTTTTTTTTTGTTTACTATATGTATGTTTATTTGTATACTATTTTATCATTCTCTCTCTTTTTTCCTCTTATTTTATATACCAGTTGTTAGAAGTTAACTTTACGATTGTGTCTTTAGGTAAAAGAATGTTTAGTGGGACCATGATTAAATTCGAGGCAAACTTATTAGGTTGGTGCAAAAGGAATTGCAGTTTCAGACCATGAATTTTAAATCCTTATAACTAGGCTCAAACACTTCTTTATTAATCGAAATAGGAACCATTACAATCAACACATTTTTGCCAATGAGAAATAAGTTTATTTATTCCTGTAGCATAAACATGTGTGCTTTGGGATTCAATGCACTCTCTTAGAAAGCATTTTCTGCATCCTGCTGGTCGTGGAAGCATTTTCCCTGCAAAAAGTTGTGGAGATACTTGAAGGAGTGGTAGTCAGTTGGAGAGAGGTCAGGTGAATATGGCTCCTATGAAGGAGTTCGTAGCCTAACTCCTTCAACTTTTTTTTTTTTTTTAGACAGAGTCTTGCTCTGTCGCTCAAGTTGGAGTGTGTGATCTCAGCTTACTGCAGCCTCCTCCCCCTGAGTTCAAGCAATTCTTCTGCCTCAGCTTCCTAAGTGCCGGGATTATAGGCACCTGCCACCACGACTGGCTAATTTTTGTATTTTTAGTAGAGATGGGGTTTCTCCATGTTGACCAGGCTGCTCTCAAACGCCTGGCCTCAGGTGATCCACCCGCCTCAGCCTCCCAAAGTGCTGGGATTATAGGCATGAGCCAACACACTTGGCCCTCCAACTTATGAAGCAAAGCGTTGGTTGTGCGATGTGCGGTTGGGCATTGTTGTGAAGAACTGGGCGCTTTCTGTTGACCAATGATGGCTGCAGGCATTGCAGTTTTAGGAGCATCTCATTGATTTGCTGAGCGTACTTCTCAGATGTAATCGTTTTTCCAGGATTCAGAAAGCCGTAGTGGATTTGGCCGGGTGTGGTGGCTCACACCTGTAATCCCAGCTCTTTGGGAAGCCAAGGCAGGCAGATCATCTGAGGTCAAGAGTTTGAGACCAGCTTGGCCAACATAGTGAAACCCCCATCTCTACTTAAAAAATGCAAAAATTAGCCATGCATGGTGGTACGCACCTGTAGTTCCAGCTACTTAGGAGGCTGACGCTGGAGAATCACTTGAACCCAGGAGGCAGAGGTTGCAATGAGCCGAGATCATGCCACTGCACTCCAGCCTGGGTGACAGAGATTCTGTCTCAAAATAAAGAAAGCTGTAGTGGATCAGACCGGCAGCAGACCAACAAACAGTGACTATGACCTTTTTTTGGTGCAGCTTTGGCTTTGGGAAGTTCTTTGGAGCTTCTTCTTGGTCCAACTACTGAGCTGGTCATTGCCGTTGTCATATAAAATCCACTTTTTGTCGCACGTCACAACTGATCAAGAAATGGTTTATTATTGTTGGGTAGAATAAGAGAAGACAATACTTCAAAACAGCAATTTTCTCTTTTTATTTTTGGTCAGCTCATGAGGCACCATTTATTGAACTTTTTCACCTTTCCAATTTCCTTCAAATGCCAAACGTCCATAGAATGGTCCACGTTGAGTTCTTCAGCAACTTCTAGTGTAGCTGTAAGAAGATCAGCTTCGATGTTTGCTCTCAATTGGTCATTTTCAACTTCCAATGGCCAGCCTCCTTTGCAAACTTCTTGAACCACCACTGCATTGTTGTTCATTAGTGTTAGCAGTTCCTGGGCTAAATGCATTGTAGTTGTAAGTTGTCTCCGCTGCTTTACAACCTTTTTGAATTCAAATAAGAAAATCACTCAAATTTGCTTTTTGTCTAACATCATTTCCATAGTCTAAAATAAACATAAAATAAACAGCAAGTAATAAGTGATTAGCAAAAATAAATCGAGAATGCCCATTAAAATGATGTATAACATAATCACATTCATTTAAAAATGTATTCCAATATCAAATGGCAAATTCCAACAATGCAAAAACCACAATTCATTACTAATGATGGATATATTGATGATGGATATAATGATGGGACTATGTGTCTCCTCATTTTGTGGAGACAGTGAGAAATTCACTTATAGAAAGGATAGCTGCATCTTTTTAGGTAGAAACATAGTCATTTTATTGTTGTATGGAAGTTTGAATGTGTGTAAAGGGGTGCATATGGAAGCCAAAGGGATGAACTGTGCCATTTATTAATGTATTGCTTCTCAGATCCAAAGGTACTCTGCTTTGCTCTGCTATTTAGTATTGGAGATGGATCCTGTCTACAGGTTTACTTTGTCAGCTACTTGATATTAGCTTTTGTCAATAGGGAGTTATGGAGAAACACTACAAGGCCAAATGAAGATATTTCATTTCCTTGTTCCGCTGAGCTGGTTTTTGACATCGTGAAGTAGGCCTGGTATTGCTCACCTGCAACCTTTGCCCTGCGACCTTCAGCATATTTCTCTGTTACCTAGCAGGTTGCTCTTTCTGACCAGCTACAGCCAATCTGGGCCCTTTAGAAAGTTTTTCCATCAGCCAATGGGGTGCTCCTACAAACCAGATCCAGCTGCCTGCATAGTCTGGCAAGTTTTTCTGCCATCTGGTGAGTTAGTCCTATGGGCCAGCTCTGGTCTGCAATGTCTGGCAAGTTCCTTCACTATGTGAAGGCATGTTTTTCCTGAGGCAGCTACTCCCTTTCCAAAGAAATCTGAGTCTTAGCTTAGTAGTGGGGCTCTTCTAAGGCTTCTGTTCTTTTCTTGTTCCCTTGTTTTGCTTTTTCTTCTTAAATTCCATTCCTCACTGGGCTTGTATGACCACACTCTCCACTTCTTGTATGACTCAGTCTCCTTGTTGCTTCTCCCTGTGTGTCTACCCCTCAATTGTTAGTGGTCACTTGGTTTCATCCTAGTTCCCTCCTGCCTCCCCACTCCTCAACTCCATATATTTATTCTGGGTGATCTCATCTTTTTACATAAGATCCCAGCTCTTACCCTAACCCTAACCAAATTCTTCTTTGTCCTAAGTTATTCTCCTAGGCTTCGGACCAATTTACACTTTGAATTTCTCTGAAGCCTAACATGTCCCAAAAGTGAACTCATCATTCTTTACTTGAAATCTCTTACTCCTGAATTTTCTATTTTGGTTTTTGACTTCAACTTTTACTACATAGTCCAACTTTTGTTGGAAACCACTTTCTACTTTCTTTATTTTTCATCAAACCTTCTTTATTGCCTAGGTCTGCTTAGTCCACCTCCCAAATAGTTCTTAAATTTGCTTTAACATTCTTCTCTTAACCCATTGAAATATCCATGGAACCATTCTCATTGCAATTATTTTCTGTCCTCTCCACACCATTTTCATTCTACTGCCACATTTCTACCTCCTCTTCGTATACAATTTAATCTGGTCATTCCCTTCTTAAAAATCTCTGCTGGCTCCTAAGTGCTTGCAGGATAAAATGTAAACTCCTTAGAATGGCATAAAGGGTCCTTCAGCAGGCATCACTAACTTCCTCATGTTCAAGTCATTTAAAACTTTTTGCTATAGCCCTTTCAAGTCTAGAAATTTATGTACCTCACTTCTGGGAAATTTTCTTGAGTCCTTCCTTTCCTTTTTCTTTTCTTAGAGATAGGGTCTCACTCTGTCACCCAGGCTGGAGTGTAGTGGAGTGATCATAGCTCACTGTAACCTCAAATTTCTGAACTCAAGAGATCCTCTCACCTTAGCCTCCTCAGTTGTTAGAACTACAGGCATGTGCCACCGAGCTTGGCAACGTTTTTAAAACTTTTTGTAGAGATGGGGTCCCACTGTGTTGCCCAGGCTGTTCCCAAACTCCTGGACTCAAGCACACCTCCTGCCTTGACCTTCCAAAGTGCTGGGATTATAGGCATGAGCCACCTTGCCCAGCTTAAATTATTTCATTGATGATTCCCTCCCCTCTGATTTTTTTTGGGAATCCTATTATTCTGATGTTGTATGTTTTGAACTGGTCATCTAATTTTCTTATCTTTCTCTCCTATTTTCCATTTCTAACTAATTTTGCTCTACTTTGAAGAGATTTCTTCAACTTTATTAATATGTGAATTTCTGCTATTATGTATTTAATTTCCAAAATTATTTTTTGTTTGTCCTTTAAATGCTCCTTTTATTAATTTGTTGTTAATGACACCCTATTCTTGTTTTATGCATGTGTTATTCTCTCTTCTCTCTGTGGAATTTTCTTCTCCTGGCAGATGCTTTACTTTCCCTAAGATAGTTTTGTTCCCTTTGTTGTTTGGTTGTTTTGATCCATGCCTTTTGTGTGGGAGGCTTTCTTCAAAGCTATGAAAATTCTTGGTTATCTGCTCATGATTACACGTTAAAGAGACTGGAAGCTTGAGCATGAGGTGGGGCTTATTCATTTTGTTGTGAACAGATCAACACAAGCCATTTGTTGGAAAAACCCCTGATGTCAGTGTTTTTAAGTCTTTCTATAGGGATGGTCAAACTCCCCGGGGAAAGTCTTGCATTTTCTGCCTGCAGACGTCCAGCTGCAGTCAGTATTCTGGGAGCAGTGTGGGAGATGAACTAAGACAGTTTCAACATTTAATATGTGTATTGTCATCTGATTTCCCTGTTTTTACAAGGTATCCAACCCTTTAACTATATCTGGGACCCCCAGTCCAGAGGTCCTCATCATATCATCCCCAGAAAATCAGCCTTCTGACTTCTACTGTAGTAGGAGAGGGATGGTCATGTAGCCATAGGGAAATGGCAGAGAAGATCTAGGTAATCACTACTCAAATAGCTTTAATCCAATCCTTATTTTAGCCAGTCTCTTTCATCCCTAGTTTCAGAGGTAATTGCTACTGCCAGTTTTTATTAATGCCTAGGCATTAAGGAGATAGTGATGGAGACATAAAGACCTTTACTTCTAGACCACTTATTCAAGTATGACAATAAAAAGAAAGAGTGGGAAATATAATGTAAGTCAGAGAGAACTGAGGGGTCAAGTAGAGGCTCTTTTCCTTCCAGAATAAGAGAGTTTGTACATACTGGAAGGCAAAGTGAAAATCCCCAGTGGAGAGAGAGAAATTGAGAATGTCTGAAAAATAGGGCCTAATTATGACAGGAGGATCCTGAAGAACCCAGAGAAGGTGAGTTGAAGGGCATAGGCAAAGAGCTTAAATTTGGTAGGAGGCAGGATAAAAAGAAGGCAGGATGCTGTGATCTTTAGAGAATAAAAGGAAGAAGTCAATGCAATGGTCTATTGTTTTTTATAGAATAAATGGATAACTTGTCTTCTGAGAAGGATGCATTCAGAGCTTTTTCTCTTTTCTTTCTTTTTTTTTTTTTTTTTGAGATGGAGTCTCGCTCTGTCACCCAGGCTGGGGTGCAGTGGCAGGATCTCGGCTCACTGCAACCTCCACCTCCCAGGTTCCAGCAATTCTCCTGCTTCAGCCTCCTGAGTAGCTGGGACTACAGGCATATGCCACTATGCCTGGCTAATTTTTGTACATTTAGTAGAGACGGGTACATTTAGTAGTGACTCTGTGATCCACCCACCTTGGCCTCCCAAAGTGCTGGGATTACAGATGTGAGCCACCATGACTGACAACATTTGGAGCTTGAAGTAGAGTCTCAATGAAGAAGATTTGGAATAGCCATCATGGGAAGTAGGTCAGAGAATTAACCAAGTTAAAACATTTTATCAGAAATTAGGGTTTAGTGGTTATGCTTAAATATCTGTGCAAACTTTTTTGACATGTGTAATATTAAAAGAAATGCCATAAATTCCAAAGATTTCATCACCATTGCTATCTTTTAAGAAGAAAGATTGACTGTGGTATTTACAGTGACAGTCCTTCCTGTTCCCTCACTGCAAGCAAGATGCTATTTGAGGAGTAACCAAATTAAAGGCAAAATGATTGGGATAGCAGTTACACAGGCAGGCCCAAGCAGTAACTATAGCTATACTTCCTATAGGAGATGTTGGCTGAATCAGAAGGATGAGTTAAGAAATGTGACACCTAAATTCCTTGGTTAATGATTACTTCATGCAGGGAAGAAGCAAGAGACAAGAAGAAGAAATCAACATCTTTGGTTTTTCCTAGACCAATGACTAATTTTGAGTTCTTTGTATTTTATATGATCTCTTCACTCTTTCTTTCTCATTCCAGGGCTCTCTCCTTGACCTCCATCTGTTCCCACCTGCTGGGTTCTCAGGTACACTCTTAGCAAATGGCCCGCACTATAACACAGATATATATATATATGATTATAGCACACTGCAGCCTCAAAACTCCGGCATTCAAGCAATTCTTTTACCTTAGCTTGCTGAGTAGCCGGGATTGGCACATGCCACTGCACCAGGCCATAGTTATTATTTCTGTGGTGAGAAGACGTACCCACTCTCAGCATTTTTCAAGAATATCATATATCATCATTAACTCTAGTTACCATGCTGTACAATTGATCTCTTGAACTGATTCCTCCTATCTGACTATAAATATGTATCCTTTGTCTAATGTCTCCCCACTCCCACTCCCCACTCCTAACCATCCAGCCTCTAGTAACCACCATTCTACTCTCTACTTCTGGTGTAGGACTTCTTTAATGGAGTCAATTCTCATATCAGTGGCCTCTTGGACTGGCTTCTAAACAATGTCACAAATCCACCACTCTTCAAATTGCAGTTAACTTTTAAGTTCATAGTGTGGTTGAGGTGATGTATTATTGCAAACCAGGAGATACTGGGTAAAAGTCATCTGTGCCCTTTGAGATCTCACAACAGTTTTTTCGCAGCATGCTTTGGAGGCAATGTTTGATGATTAAGGGCAAGGGCTTGGAGTCAGTCGTGGATTTGAATTTTAGTGCACCTTAACTGTGTGTGATCTTGTGCAGGTCAGCTCCTTCAAACCACAGTTTCTTCGTCTGTAAGAGACAAAATATCTTTGAAACTGTAGAACTGATAAGGCTGACAAATGAGATAATATAGTGAGTCCTTAGTTTACTGTATGACACCTAGAAAGGGCTCAATAAATGCTAGATAGTCAGTATTATTATTAATATAATTATTATTTTAAACCTGTATCAGAGTCTTAACTAAACTAGCTGACCTGATTTTACCAGGGTGAGTTTCCGTTTTGTTCACTTGCTATATATCCATCCACGTGGCTGAGGGCTCCTTTAACCAACTGTAGGCTTACCTGCGTTCCAGATGTTGGGACCCCCACAGTTGCTGCATCAGAAGTCTTGGACTAGGAACTCATTATTCAGCTGAGACAATCTTGCTCCTGTTCTCTCTCCTTTTTTTTTTTTTTTAGATGGAGTCTCGCTCTGTCATCCAGGCTGAATGTACTGGCACGATCTCAGCTCACTGCAACCTCTGCCTCCTGGTTCAAGAGATTCCCTTGCTTCGGCCTCCAGAGTAGCTGGGACTACAGGTGCACGCCACCATGCCCAGCTAATTTTTGTATTTTTAGTACAGACGGGGTTTCATCATGCTGGCCAGGCTGTTCGCAAGCTCCTGACCTTGTGATTTGCCTGCCTGGGTCTCCCAAAGTGCTGGCATGAGCCACCACGCCTGGCCTGTTCTTGTTCTCTTCTTATATATGGTTCTGGTAATTATTCCTTATTACTTTTCAGAAATAGGGGCAGGCCCAAATTTTTTGGGACCAGGAGCCTATGTAATCTAGGTGCTCTCTTTAAGAAAAGGAGCACAATTATAACATAAGAGTAAGCACAAAAGTAAATTGAGTACAAGAGTTTAAACGGGGTCAGGTGCGGTGGCTCACGCCTGTAATCCCAGCACTTTGGGAGGCCTAGATGGGCAGATCTCTTGAGGTCAGGAGTTCGAGACCAGCCTGGCCAACACTGTGAAATCCCATCTCTACAAAAATACAAAAGTTAGCTGGGCATGGTGGTGTGTATCTGTAATTCCAGCTACTCAGGAGGCCAAGGAAGAAGAATTTCTTGAACCTGGGATGCAGAGGTTGCAATGAGCCGAGATTGCACCACTGTACTCCAGCCCGGGTGACAGAGCAAGACTCTGCCTAAAAAAAAGTGGGGGGTGGTTTAAAAGCAACCAGTGTGGCCAGGAGCAGTGGCTCACACCTGTAATCCTAGCACTTTGGGAGGCTGAGGTGGGTAGATCATTTGAGGTCAGGAGTTCAAGACCAGCCTGGCCAACATGGTGAACTCTCGTCTCTAATAAAAATACAAAAATTAGCCGGGCATGGTAGCACGTGCCTGTTATCCCAGCTGCTTCTCAGGAGCCTGAAGCAGGAGAATCGCTTGAACCTGAGAGGGGGAGGTTGCAGTGAGCCAAGATCCCGCCACTGCACTCCAGCCTGGGAGACAGAGCAGGAAGGACTCTGTCTCCAAAAAAAAAAAAAAAATAAAAGCAGCTAGTACAAATGAGGGATCTTGAAACTTAAGCTTCATTGTAATTATGTTATATCTATTTTTATTCAGAGACTCTTATTTAAAGTCTGGGTCTTTGTGTCTCTGTGTCTGAGTTCATTTTATTTTTATTTTTTGCCCAGGGCTTCAGTTTCTCTTTCTTCCTCAAGACTAGGGACACAGGGTCAAGGAATTTGAGAGTTAGAAGAAACCTTAAAAAATTGTCTGATTTAAACATTTAAATATAGAAAGGAGAATACGGTCAAGAAAAGTGAAATGATTTGCCTGAGGCTTCATCACCAAGGAGATGTGAATTAGTACACCCTCAATTGCAAGTATTAGAATCCCCAACTCAGAGTGACTTTAATGAAAAAGACTTCTGGTTAACTATAATGGGTTGAACATTTGCATTTATCTCTGCTCCTTCCCCTAAATCTCACTAGATCAGTACTTCTCAAACTTTAACATGCATATGAATCAACTGGGGAGCTCATAAAAATGCAATGCATCCAACAATTCTGGGGCAAGAATTCTACATTTCTATCAAGTTTCTAGGTGATGTCAGTGTTACTGAGCTGTGGAACACATTTTGCGTAGTAAGGCTCTGGATCAGGGGCTGATGAACTACAGCCACAACCTGTTTTTTTTTGCATGGCCTATAAAGCCTAAAATGTATACTCTCTGGCTCTATATAGAAAAAGTTTTGCCAGCCCCGATCTAGGTGGCAAAAAGAGAATGAGAAAAATATAAACCCGTGGAAAGAACAAATAAGATTACAACAGAGGACCAACATTTTTTAAAAATCTGGAAGATGAAAAGGAGATGGACAAATTGTCTTTGCTGAATGGAGTAAGAAGAAACCTGGAAGTCTTCATGGGAGGAAATCCACAAAGGTTTGTTTATATTACAAATCGTAGAAAGGCTCAGGGCTTGGAGATACCAGGTGCCTGGAAAAGTTGATAAGGGTGGGTGTATAGGAAGAAAGGAAAAGGTGACAGACACACAAATGAGTCCTGATATCCCCTTTTGAGAAGGACTATTTGCTCTACTGCAAGGAATTTGTTTAGCTAATGGTTTTCTGGCTGTTAGCTTCATCAGGATCTACCTCAGTTTGTGAGCTGAGGGAATGCTTTTCTCAGAGAGGCTCCAACCAATGACTGTACATGTGCCTTGCCATTTGTGCTTAATGTGGGTCTCCTTTAAAGTGAAATCTTTGCCCTGAAACCCTCTAATTGACTGGTAAAGACCTTGAAAGGTTAACATTATGATCTGACCATTCTGCCTGTCTGATCCCCCCATGCCTCTGAAAATGCCCCATCCCTATGAACCCTCAGAGTTGGGGTGGGGGCAGTGGAGGAGATTAATGCCATGTTTAAAGATTGAGAGAATGCAGAGGATGCAAGGGGTTGTGATCCCTACTGTAACTCTATTTAACTTGCCAGTGTGGCCCCTGCAGAACCTAGAATGATTCCAAAGGATGCCTGCGGATTACCACAATCTCAACCAAGTAGCAGCCCTGATCATATGGCAGTAGCAACTGCCATACTAGACATGGTACCATCACTAGATTAGATTAATATGGCCTCAGGTACATAGTATGTAGCCATTTTGTTGGCAAATGCATTCTTTTCTGTCCTAATCAAGAAAGAATCAGAATGACATATATTCACATGAAACATAGTTATTGTATTAGGGTTCTCCAGAGAAGATCTAGAAGGTAAGTTGGCAAGCTTACCTGGCCTGGAGACCCAGGAAAGCCAATGGCTTATTTCTAGTCTGAGTCTGAAGGTGTAAGAACCAGGAGAGCTGATAGTATAATTTCTGTCTGAATGATGGCAGGCTTGAGACCCAGGAAAAACTAACATTTCTGTTTGAGTCTGAAGGCAGGAAAAAAGCTGATGTCCCCATTAAAAGGCAGTCAAGCAGGAAAAAACTCTGACTTAGTAAGGGGAAGGTCAGCCTTTTTGTTCTATTCAGACCTTCAACTAGTTGGATGAGGCTCACCCACATCCAGGTAGGCAATCTGTTTAACTCAGTCTACTGACTTAAATATTAATTTCATTCAAAAACTCCCTCAGAGAAACACCAGGAATAACGTTTGACCAAATATCTGGGCACCCTGGGGCCTAGAGTCAAGTTGACACAAAAAATTAACCATTAGTTATTTATAGTTTTGCCCTGGGGTTATATTACATTTCCTGCCCTTGTCATAATGCCATATGATCCTGACCATCTCAAAGAACATGATGTTGATTTATTACATTGATGACATCAAGTTGACTGAACAGAATGAGCAAAAGTTTGGGATGATGCTGGTGGCCTTGGTAAGACACATATGTGCTGTGCAGGGTGGGAGAAAAATTTTGCAGTGAATTGGAGATGTGTCATTTTGGTAAAATGCTCAGGGGCCCAGTTTCAGGGAATGCTAGGATATCCCCTCCAAAGCAAAAGATAAAATTGTTTCATCTTGCATCCCAAGTACATAGAAAGAAGCACAGTGCCACATAAGCCTCTTCAGGTTCTCAAGGTGAGAGATTTCATACCTAGGAATACTGTTCTAGCCCCTATACTGAAGTAACACAGAATGCTATCATCCTCTGTGGTGCTTAGAGTAGGAAGGGGCTCTGAAGCAGGGCGAAGCAGTAGGAGAAGCAGCCTTGATGCTTGGGCTATATAAGCCAGCAGGTCCAGGTGAAGGTATCAGTGGTGGGAAAAGATGCAGTATAGAGTTTATGGCAAGCCCCAGTGGAAGAATCACAGTGCAGGTCCTAGGAATTTGGAACAAGGTTATGTTATTCATAGGAGAGGATTATACACCCTAAGAAAAACAGCTCCTAGTGCCTTACTGGGCCCTGGCAGAGATAGGACACTTGACCCTGGGGCACCTGGTGACTTTGAGTATGAAACTTTCCATTATGAGTTGTGTTCTGTTGGACCTGCCAAGTCATAAATTCGGCCATACTCAGCATCTGTCATTAGATAGAGACATTACATCCAGGACTATAAGAGCCTTAAGAGGAACAGAGAGCATGAGCAGGAAGTCTAGGCCTTCGATACCACCTGCTATAGTTGTATTATTGCTCTTCCCTAAGCTTTTGCTTATATCTAAATGAGGGAAGGGAAGTCTGATATGATAGCTGAAAAAGGAAGAAAAAGCCTGAGCTTGGTTTATGGCTAGGCCTATTTGGAATGTGGATACAAGCCAAAAATGGATTGTAATGGCATTATAGTCATATTCTCCAAATGAGTAGAGCTGGAGTGATGCATCTGCCTAGCTGCTTTGTGAGCAGGTGAAAAGTGGCTAGAGGAGGTGAAAATATATATAGATTCCTGGGCAGTGACCAGAAGGCAGCGACTAGAGGACTTGGTCCCTCTGGTCAGGGACCTGGAAGGGAAAGGATTTTTGTGTCACATATTCATGCCCACCTAAAAGCATCCATCATGAAAGAGACATTGAACAGTTAAGCAGACAAAAATGACTTAACCAGCCTTTGTTATTGGCTGCCCCAGGACTGGTGTGATGGGGACATGACAGAGAACTCATAGTGGCATAAGTGGAAATTACATATAGGCTCAACAGCAGGCATTCCCACCTATCAGGATTTATCTAGTTATTGCTGCTTTAAATGTCCAATCTGTTGGCAACCAAAATGAAAAACTAAGCTCCTGATATAGCACTGTTCCTGATATGGGCCACCTGGTCTCTGGTGGCAGATGCAGCATGTCAGTTTCTTCCATTCTAAAAGGGTCAAGAGTTTGTTTTCAAAGGTAGAGATACTTGCATATGAGTTTGCCTTTCTTGCCTACAGACTCAACTAGCACCCAAAATGCCTGACCCACAGGCATAGAATTCAACATGGAATAGCATCCAACCAGGGAACTCACTTCACAGCAAAAGGTATGTGAGAGTCATCTGGTACTATAGTATGAATGTCCCTTCTAAAACTCATGTTGAAATTTAATTGCCACTGTAACAGCATTGAGAGTCAGGACCTTTAAGAGGTGATTAGGTCATGAGGACCCTGCCTTCATTATCATGAGAGTGGGTTAGTTATCACAGGAGTGGGTTCCTGATAAAAGGATGAAGTTTGGCCCCCATCCTCTTTCTATCTTACATGCTCACTTCCCCTTCCACCGTGGGAAAGCACAGCACAAAGGCTCTCACTAGATGTTGGGGCCATGCTCTTGGACTTCCCAGCCTCCAAATCATGTATTGAATAAGCTTATATTCTTTACCCAGTCTGTGGTATTCTGTTATTGCAGCACAAAACAGATAAGACATCTGGCATGACCATTGAATACCCTAGTCATATCATATAACACATTATCCAGCCAGCCTTATAAAATGCTAGAAAGACCTTCTACAGGCATAGAAGCAGCCAACCTTATAAAATGCTCAAATGGCCTTCTATAGACACATTTGATATGCTTCATTCAGAGACCACATTTTGAAGGGAAGGGGTGGCATCCTTGAGGTGATAAGTATGCAATAAATTAGGCACCTCTATGTAGTGTTGTGGCTCCAACAGAAAGGAAACAGATTTAGAAACCAAAGAGTAGAAGCAAGAGTGGCCTCATTATTTATCGTCATTTACAATACCTTCTGGGAGATTTTGTGCTTCCTGACCCCACAACTCTAGGTTCTACAGGACTAAAGGTTTGAATCCATTGCACCCTAAGTTACAGCTGCTGCCGGGGCATCAGAGACTCCTTGTGCCCAGGGGCTAGCAGGTGAGAAAAGGAGTTACCATACTGGCAGAAGTCATTGACCCCTTAAGCAGAAGGAGGCGGTATTCCTTTTATACAGTGCAGGCAGGAAGGAATACATGTATAACTGAAGACATCTACCTGGTGCTTCCCTGCCCCACTGTAACTATGAACAGACATATGAAATAATACTGGCCTATAAAGGTATGATTACTGAGGGCTCATAAATTTAAGGACTGAGGGCTTGCATCACATCTCTAAGAAAGCTCTGAGACCTGCTGAGGTAATAACTGAGGGTGAGGGGAATTCAGAATGGATGGTGAAAGAAGAAAAAGATGAGTTCCAGTTGTGGCCCCAAGACTAGTTGTAAAAATGGGCAATATAGCTCATCCCATTAACTATCCTCTTCTGAGTTTCCCCTCTGGAAGAGAACTATGGAAAATCTGCTCCCTTATCCTGCATGAAGAAGCAAACTGGTGAGGTACAAGAGGTGAACTGTGGCAGCCATGAAAATGCTCTTCTCAGCTGGGCGCGGTGGCTCAGTTTATAATCCCAGCACTTTGGGAAGCCGAGGTGGGCAGATCACGAAGTCGAGAGATCGAGACCATCCTGGTCAACATGGCTAAAACCAATCTCTACTAAAAATACGAAAAATTAGTTGGGTGTGGTAGCGCATGCCTGTAGTCCCAGCCACCCGGGAGGCTGAGGCAAGAGAATTGCTTGAACCCGGGAGGCAGAGTTTGCAGTGAACTGAGATCGTGCCACTGCACTCCAGCCTGGCACCTGGTGACAGAGCAAGACTCTGTCTCAAAAAAAAAAAAAAAAAAAAAAAAAAGAAAAAGAAAAAGAAAATACTCTTCCCAGATTTCTGGCTGTGGGGAGCATACTTTACTGACCACCTTAGCTGCTGTGCTCCAAAATCAATCCCTGCATTTACCTCTGGATAAATGTTTTCCACAGGCTGCACCCAATAATTCTGTGCAGAGGAGTACTAAGACAGGCCCATTCCTAGAAGATGCAGGACTCCTCTGAGTACATTTAGTCTTGCCTAACTTTCTCAGAACTTCAGTGTATTCTAAAACTCTTCCACTCAACCTTCCTTCCTTTCTTTTCTCTTTCATCTGCATTGAGATCTGATGTCTCTCACAGTCTTCCCTAGCTCCTAGCTTCCTCTCCATATTCCATATTAAGTATAATGTCTAATAAATCTCTTGCACATCTAATCCCATCTTGATTAACTCACACCCTAAATGTCTATTAGAGGGAGAACAGACAACACGTGGAACATTTATGTAGTGGAATACCACTCAGTATAAAAAAGAACAAACTGTCATGAGAATAACAGGTGACTCTCAAAAATATTATGCTTAATAATAAAACCAGACATAAAAGAATTTATGCTATATTATTACATTCCATTTAAATGAATGATGGGTATCTCTAGGAGGTAGGGATCAAGCTGAAAGGGACATAAGGGAACTTTCTGTAATGACAGAAACATTCTATATTTTCTTCTACATAAAGACCTCATGGGTGTATACATTTGTAAAAAGTCTTCCTAGAAGACTCAGAGGGGAAAAAAACCCATCAAGTTGAACACCTAAGATTTGTGCCTTTTCATTAAAGGTACTAAAAAAAAAAAAAGATTTGTGAGGTTTTTTTTTTTTGTATTTTTTTGATGGAGTCTTGCTCTGTCGCCCAGGCTGGAGTGTAGTGGCACAATCTCAGCTCACTGCAACCTCCGTCTCCTGGGTCCAAGAAATTCTCCTGCCTCAGCCTCCTACATAGCTGAGATTACAGGCATGCACCACCACGCCTGGCTACTGTTTGTATTTTTAGTAGAGACAGGGTTTCACCATGCTGGCCAGGCTGGTCTCGAACTCCTGACCTCGTGATTGCCCATCTTGGCCTCCCAAAGTGCTGGGATTACAGGCATGAGCCACCACACCCAGCGTTTGTGCATTTTAATGCATGAAAAGTATGCCTCAATAAAGTATTGAAAAAATAATAAAGGGGATTTATTGGTTAATGTAACTGGATGTTGATAGAGGGCTTCAAGTTGGTTTGATTCATCTGTTCAGCAATGCCATCAGGACTCTTATTTTTTCATCCTTCCCATAAATCTTTTGGTATGTGAGCTTCAACTCAAGCCTGGCTTACCTTTGTTCACAGCATGCTACCAACAACCTCCTTTTCTGGGTCAAGGCACTAAAAGAATTGCTTTTGCAAGCTCTCTTAAAAGAGTAAGAACTATCTCCTTTCCTGGAAGTTGCTAGCAAACCGCATATCTTATTGGCCCAATAGGTTATGCTCATTCCTGAACCAATCCCTATGACCAGGAAAATACTATACACTGATTGACTTACCTCTGCCTATCCCAGAATGAATCACTTTAGAATGAGAGACGGAATTACGCCAGTTGATCAGACAAGTTAGCACTTACCCTTGGAGATAAAGTCCTCTAATTTTATGGCTGCTCCACAACTGAAGAAAGATAACCACAATGTCTTCCACAAGAAAAATAGCAGAGTTGGCTGGGTGCGGTGGCTCACGCCTATAATCCCAGCACCTTGGGAGGCCAAGGTGGGTGGATCACCTGAGGTCTGGAATTCAAGACCAGCCTGGCCAACTAAAAATCAAAAATTAGCCAGGCGTGGTGGCAGGCACCTGTAATCCCAGCTACTCAGGATGCCGAGGCAGGAGAATTGCTTGAAGCTGGGAGGTGGAGGTTACAGTGGGCCAAGATTGCATCATTGCACTCCAGCCTGGGCAACAAGAGCAAAACTCTGTATCAAAAAAAAAAAAAAAAATAGCAGAGTTGGGGAATGGGTCCAATCAGTTCAAATTATGGTATTCCAGCCAGACGTGGTAGCTTTCAGTGGGCCAAGATTGCATCATTGCACTCCAGCCTGGGCAACAAGAGCAAAACTCTGTATCAAAAAAAAAAAAAAAAATAGCAGAGTTGAGGAATGGGTCCAATCAGTTCAAATTATGGTATTCCAGCCAGACATGGTAGCTTTTGTTTGTAATCCCAGCACTTTGGGAGGCCAAGACGGGAGGACTGCTTGAGCAAGAGTTTGAGACCACCCTGGGCAACATAGGTAGACCTTGTCTCTACAAAAATTTTAAAAATTAGCCAAGTGTCATGGCACATGCCTGTGATTCAAGCTACTTGGGAGGCTGAGGTAGTAGGATCGCTTAAGCCTAGGAAGCAGAGGTTTCAGTGAGCCAAGACTGTACCACTGAATTGTATCCAGCCTAAATAACAGAGCCAGATCCTGTCTGAAGAAAAAGAAAAAAAAATAATGGTCTTCCTTTCTAGTTCCTAAATATGTTTCTCATTCCCACTTCATTTACTGTTTATTATATACCCAAAGTGTTATCAGGAAACACAGGTTTCTATCTTCTACATTTTGAAATAGAAGCCAAAATAAATTTTATTAAATAAATGACTGGGGTGCATACAGTTTGCTTGTCAAATGATACCTAAATCCTCATCTCTGAACCTCACTCTATCCCTCACCTTCATCTCATCATTTCATTCCATGCAGAGGGGTTGAGGCTGTTTCACAAATGCAAATTTAAAGACTTATTTCTAAGGTTGGATCAAAATTTTCCTGACATCAAAATAGTTGTCTTAAGATGTGATGTATTCTTCCTGGTCATTGATTTTGGTATTTGTGTTTTCGTTTTTTTGAGACGGAGTTTCGCTGTTGTTACCCAGACTGGAGTGCAATGGCACGATCTCAGCTTGCCGCAACCTCCGCCTTCTGGGTTCAAGCAATTCTCCTGCCTCAGCCTCCTAAGTAGCTGGGACTACAGGCGTGCACCACCATGCCCAGCTAATTTTTGTATTTTTAGTAGAGACGGGGTTTCACCTTGTTGACCAGGATGGTCTCAATCTCTTGACCTCGTGATCCACCCGCCTCGGCCTCCCAAAGTGCTGGGATTACAGGCTTGAGCCACTGCTCCCGGCCTGGTATTTGTGTTTTCACCCTGGACATTGCAACACTCTAAAAGAAGTATCTTTAGACTCCCACAGTCTCCTTGAAATATGGCAATTCTCTCATCAGAGAAAAGAGATCAAACAGAAAGAGGTAAAACAGGCCCAGAGCTATTGCTAGCCCATATGGTCACTTGGTGAGAATGAGAAAGAGGCATCCAGATGCAACCCAGTTGGTGCAGAGATGGGCAAATGGAGTGCAGGCCAGATTTCAGCCACTTTTTGCCCAATGTTTAGATATTTTTTCATCCAAAGCCTTCTACAAGCCTTTATTACCTCCTTCACGCACCATTGGTTTATCTCCAAACTCATCCTTTTCCTCCAAACTTTACCTTTCTCCTGATTCACCCTCCATATTTCTGTCTGATTAATAGTCCTAAAACACTGCCTTTTATCATACAACTCTCTCACTGAAAATACCTTTATGAGCTTCCCTCTACCAACCTAAGAAAATGCAGATTCCTCAAGTTAGCGTTTTACAGCTTTTCACAATATCTCCTGTCTCTCTTGCGGTCTTTTCCCACTATTTCTCACCACAAACTTATGGTCCAATTAATCAGGCATTCTCGTTATTCCCAACCACATATTGCATATTCCCAAATGTCTTATTTGCCATGTTATTACCATCTGTATTTATATATTTATGTGCTTATTTTCTTATTTATTTATTTATTTTTTTGAGATGCAGTTTTGCTCTGTCTCCCAGGCTGGTAGTGGCATGATCTCGGCTCACTGCAACTTCTGCCTCCCAGGTTCAAGCGATTCTCCTGCCTCAGTCTCCTGAGTAGCTGGGATTACAGGTGCCAGCCACCATGCCTGGCTAATTTTTGTATTTTTAGTAGAGATGGAGTTTCACCATGTTCACCAGTTTTGTCTCGAACTCCTGGCCTCAAGTGATCCACCCGCCTCAGCCTCCCAAAGTGCTAAAACTACAGGTGTGAGCCACCATGCCCACCTAACGTGGAGCTTATAGTCTATTTTGGGAAACAGATGAAACAAACAAACACATAAATATAGGCCAGGCGCCTTTGCTCACACTTGTAATCCCAACACTTTACTTTGGGAGGCTGAGATGGGTGGATCACTTGAAGCCAGGCATTCCAGATCAGCCTGGTCAACATGGTAAAACCCCATCTCTCCTAAAAAAAAATACAAAAATTAGCCAGACATGGTGGTTTATTTGCCTGTAGTCCCAGCTACTTTGGAGGCTGAGGCAAGAGAATCTCTTGAACCCAGGAGGTGGAAGTTGCAGTGAGCCGAGATTGTGCCACTGCACTCCCACCTGGGTGACAGAGCAAGACTGTATCTCAAAAAAAAAAAAAAACCTGATTAAATCAGAGTAACATATTCATTGATTTGAAGTGCAAATATTTTCTGAACATCTTTATGTGTAGGCATTTTGGCATTAAAGGAATATTCATTCTCCCAAAAAACTCTGATAAATTATAGGAAGGAAAAGAATGTGTGTTATGGAAGCCTGCAAATGTGGTAACATTCAAGGTGGAGTAGGGATTATGTTATTTTGCAGTAATCTATTTATAGATATTTACAGATATAAATCCATTTACCAATATAAGCAGATTTTTTTTTTTTGAGAGAGAGTCTTGGTCTTTAGCCTAGCCTACAGTACAGTGGCATGATCATAGCTCACTGTAACCTTGAACTCCTGGGCTCAAGCAATCTTCTTACATTAGCCTTCAGAGTAGCTAGGACTACAGGGTGTAGGCCACCAGTTCCTGCTTTTGTTTATAACTTGTGTAGAGATGGGGTCTCCAGTATGCTCTGTTGCCTGGGCTGGTCTATAACTCCTGGCCTCAAGGGATCCTCCCACTTTGGCCTCCCAAGGCCTTGGGATTACAGGCATGCACCACTGCATCTGGCCTAACAGATACTATTAATATTGAGTACCTACTACACTGAATAAGCACGAAATTTGCATTACTTATAATCCCAGCCAGGCTGGGCAACATAGGGAGACCTCCCCTCTACAGAAAATTTAAAGAATTAGTTGGGTGTGGTGCTGCTGTGCATCTGTAGTCCTAGTTATTCAGGAGGCTGAGGTGGGAAGGTAGTTTGAGCCCAAGAGTTTGAGGCTGCAGTGAGCTAGGGTCACCCCATTGCACTCCAGGCTGGACATCAGAGTGAGATCCTGTCTCTAAAAAACCTTTTAAATTAATTATTTCTAATTCTTACAACATTTATGTGTAGTAGAATTATTACTAGCTCCCTTTTACAAATGATTTAACTGAGTCATGAATAGCATCACACACAGGTGTGATTCACCCACAATTCTGACTCTATAACCTGTGCTCTTTAATTCTGAGAATACAGCAAAACCAAACTGTGGCTCCAGCCTGTCTCCAATCATTTATTCTCTTCTTACTCTATCCTACACTCTAAAATTTGCTCATTTTGAAGGGCGAACTCAACTATAGAAACTCTTTTAATACAGTTCTTGGAACATTTTAAAGCTGTAGAGACTAGTTTGTCAGCAAATTTTGAAATAATCTGGGCTTTCTTGACCGAGCAAGAGGTAATCACTTACAACTGCGTGTTGTTGATGGAGGAGTTAGTGATGAAGTTGCCATTCTTGAGCACCCTCTATGTGCCAGGCAGAGGATAAATTATGGTGAAGGAAATAGACATGATTCTCGCTCTCGTGGAGTTGACAGTCAGACATTAAACAAATATAACTATGTAAAGGTGTATAAGACTGAGCCAAGTGAGGAAAACACGGAAGACCTAATTCAGATTGGAGGTAAGGGATCAAAGAATTCTACCAAAAAACACACAAAAAGTGTTTTGTATCCTAGGATGCAAGGTGCTAAACCCTCCAAAATATCTCATCAAGGTGCAGCCGCTGAGGCGTTAAGATCTTGGCGCCCCATTGTCCAGCCAAGGGGTGGTGCGACTTTGTCCCCACTCTGGGGTGGGGCGAGGTAACCGCCGCCTTTATCCTACATTGTTGTGGCGTGAGGTGAGTTTTCATCACTTGAACTTTCTGATTCTTTTCCCCTAGTGTCTTCTTCCCAGCGTCTTTCTGTCAGATCTTCCACTCGGCTGTGACAGCCTCCTGTCACATCAATACCGCTGGAGCTGGAGTGTGAGTTTTTTTTCTCCTTGTGCCCCGCGAGCCTATAACTTCAAGGAGGCGGCTCCTCGGAAGGCTTATGGCCACGCCCTTTCATTCCGTGACACAGTCCATTTCTGTCTGGCCGGCGGCAAGTGGGCTGGAGGTCTGCGGGCGGGCGCGCGAGAGTGCCCGGCGCTCCTCACCCCTCCGCGACCGCCGGCTCCAAGTGAGCAGTCGGCTAGCGTTCTGGGCTGTCTGCGTCTGGAGCGCGCCGCGGGCCCTTGCTCGCTCCCGCCTGTCTTCGCGTCCGCGGCGGCCCGGACCGCGCGCGCCGCCTCACGCCAGTCCTCAGTCAGCCCGCGTCGGCCCTTACGGCGCGTGCCCGGGCCCGGCCGCGGCTCCCCACTCGGGCCGGCTGGCTCGCGAGTTCTCTCGCCCCGCCCACTTCGGCGCCGCCGCTGGGCGCTTGCGCGGAGCGCGTGGTCGTGGTCAGGGTCTCCGCCGCAGCCCGAGCCGCCGCTGCGGCTTTAGTTAGTCAGTTAGTCCCAGCAATGGCGGACGGAGGTGAGCGTGAGGAGCTGCTCTCGCCGTCGCCGGTCTCTCCGGCCAAGCGGCTGTGTTCGTGGCCCAGCCCGCAAGCTCACCACCCTCGCGGTTTGCCTGGGGCAGCCGGCGGAGGGGCGGAGGGCGTCGGCAGCAGCTGCCTGGCCCTCGGGGCCCGCCCCCACCTGCAGCCGGAGTCCTTACTGGACTGCGCCGCCAAGACGGTGGCGGAAAAGTGGGCGTACGAACGGGTGGAGGAGCGCTTCGAGCGGATCCCGGAGCCCGTGCAGCGCCGCATCGTCTACTGGTCTTTCCCGCGGAATGAGCGGGAGATCTGCATGTACTCCAGCTTCCAGTACCGGGGCGGCCCCGGCGCCGGCGCGGCTAGTGGCTCCTTGGGGGCTCCGCCGGCCGAAGAGGGGCCGCCACCACCCCCCCCCGGGGCCGCCGCTCCGGCCGGCTCCGCCCCCGGGACTGTCGCGGCTGGGGCAACCCCGGGGCTAGGCGCAGGGGCCGGCGCTGCCGGCTGCGGTGGCGAGGGGCTCCCGTTCCGCCGGGGCATCCGTCTGCTGGACAGCGGCTCCGTGGAGAACGTGCTGCAAGTCGGTAGGTGCTCGCCTTGTCGCGTTCGGGTCCTCAGCCTCCTCTTCCGCAGGCGCCTCTTCCCTGCCCGAGCCCTGGGGCCGAGACCCCGGTCTTCTGCCCAACTGCTGTACCCCTGCCCAAGGACAAACAAGTCACAAAAACTTTTTTCAACGTTTAACTCAAGTCCACCACTGCTCTTACCTCCACTGACCCTCTGTCCCCATTTCTTTTTGTTTGAAGAGCGAATAGATCTCTCTTCTTCACTCTTTCTACTCCCCACACCAAAGGCAAAGGGAATGGGGAGGCATGCCTCTTTGGACGTAATAATTTCACAAATGCTTTTCCTAATTTAAGTTTGGAGAGGAGCGGATTGTTAGTAAATCTGGAACAAGCGTTTTAGAGGGAACGTTTGAGGGGCAGACTGTCAGAGGCAACCTATAGCCCTAGCCGATTGAGTCTCGATGTAATTAACTTTAACCCTGCGAAAAAAGCCCCAACAAAATACAGCATGTTTCAGACAGTTTTAATGGTCTACTCTAGGATTTTCCCCCTGGTCCCATGATGCTTGGGAATCTAGGCTTCGGACTAACAATAACCGAAGATGGAAATGTGACAGCTTCTCCTCCACACCCCTACCCAAGGAAAAAAAAAAAGCCATACAATCTGGAATGGGGGTGGGGTCTCTCTTCCTTGTCAGACTGAGGTAAATCAAAAGCTGGTCACGCTGGGTTTTTCAAATGCTTCTCATTTAACAAGTCGTCGTATTTGCTTTTATCTTTTTGTTGTGGGAAAATGTATTACAAAAACGATTCCTTCTTCCCTTACTCCTCCGGAGCTTCTAGTCAGTTTGTTAATCTTATTAAATATATAAATACAGTGCTTCTTATTTGTGGAATGGTTAAGGAGAAAGAGGAAAAAATGACATTGATTAACATTGACTTGCTGTATGGAAAATTAAAACACGATTTTTTTTTCTATTTGGATTATAGAATTCCGGAAGTACATATCTTTATGCATTTTATTGTACAGTATATGCTCATGTTTATTGAAGAAAATACTGATTTTTGAAAGGAATTGAAGGGAGGTTGTTTTTAGAATTAAAACACACAGAGAGACTCACAAACCCCAGACATCTAGCTCTCCAGGTAATGCCAACATATTTGAAAAATGTTTTTCTTTGAATGGTGCTCTTTCATATAAAGTAATCTGCTTCTGGTTATTGAGAATAATTGATTACTGTGTTTCTAACCAAAACAACAGCATACCACAATTTGTTTTGCAAATGTGAAATGTAAATTTATCTTGTGCCGGAATATAGTGACAGTGGCTTGAGCAAGTTTTGTTTATTTGAAAGAGGTTAGTCCTTTGTGTACTTGTGTATATTTTTGAAAGAGTGAATTGAATAAACATGTAATTAAGGTGTGCAGCTTTAATACTGAAATACTGAAAACATGAAAATGAATACAATCATTTTCCCATTAGTCTGTAAATTTTAATTTTTCTATGAGTTCAGATCATTTAACTTTTAAGATTCTTGTTTAAAATATTTTAAATTGAAAAGGGTCAATTTAAGTGGTCGCTTTATAGTAAGATGGATTTGGAAGAATTTTCAAACTTTAGGGAGCAAATGAGAGAGAGGAAGAGGTTTAAAGAGGTGTCTATTTTTTAAAGTGACTGAAGTGTCACGTTTCAAATGAAATCGGATATTTTGGGTAGTCCAGATCATGTTTAAATCAGATATTTCCCCATTATAATATGATAGTTAATGTGATTCTGGAGTTATGGGCTCTCATATGATAGTTTCAGGGACCTTGAGAAAAGACACATATAAACATTTTCTGATTGACTTTGGATTTCAAAGATGAAGACAGGTGAATGAATTTATCACTTTAAGGTAATGCTACTTGAGAACCACAACTGTGTAATTTTTATTTTTCTGACTTTAATTTAGGTTAATAAGTATAGAAGAGTAGGATAGTCTGTTCTGCATATTTTTGAGTTCTCTATTTTGGTATAAACCACTTTTAATATGTAAAACTAGAGACTCATCCCCATTCCTAAACTTAAAGGTAAATGATTTAATATAGAGAGTATTGCCAAGAGATGAGTAAGGAAGTGATTTGTATCTAGCAAGTTAGTAATCGTGTTCTTCAGTTTATAACTGTACTTCAAACTCAATTAATTACCAAGTGATGCTAATTAAGAATTCTGCTTATTTCCTTACTGTTTCTAAACCATAGAACCTCAGATTTCGGAGGTTACTGAAGGCCAGTGCTTTAGGAAGAACAGAAAGTTGGGGTATTTCTGTGACAACATTCTTTTAAGAAAGCATCGTAAGGGAATTTAATGAAAAAGCGAATTTAAATGAAAAAAGAAAGCACAAACAAAAAGTTTTCAAGGCAAATAAAAATGAACAGTAACTTGTAGAAAGAGTAGGTAGATTAAATTCTATAATTTCTAATTACTTTCCACACAAAATCTGGTAATGGGAAGTCATGAACTCTGGTTAAAAATTGGATACGGCCGGGCACGGTGGCTCAAGCCTGTAATCCCAGCACTTTGGGAGGCCGAGACGGGTGGATCACGAGGTTGAGAGATCGAGACCATCCTGGTCAACATGGTGAAACCCCATCTCTACTAAAAAAAAAAATACAAAAAATTATCTGGGCATGGTGGCGCGTGCCTGTAATCCCAGCTACTCGGGAGGCTGAGGCAAGAGAATTGCCTGAACCCAGGAGGCGGAGGTTGTGGTGATCCCAGATCGTGCCATTGCACTCCAGTCTGGGTAACAAGAGCGAAACTCTGTCTCAAAAAAAAAAAAAAATCGGATACTTCAGATTTTAAATCAAAACTAAAACTTTTCCAGCTATGCTCAAAAGATTTTTTTTGCTATGCTCAAAGGATACATTTATTTTATATCAGTACTGCATCAGAAGTAATATTCCTTTTAAAAGGGGAAAATTGCAATTAGTCTCTTCACAGATGTCTGTAAGTTTGAAGCTATGTCAATAGACTTACAGTCTCATCTCAGTATTGTAAAGGTAATAGAGTTCATATGTTTTCAGCATCTGCATTTTTTAACCTGTTTTAGAAGCCTGTGGATATAGCAGTAGTATGAATCTTGGGAAAATACTTATTCAGGAGTCTGTAGATGGCATAAGAATTAGACAGCTATAATTTACTAACAGTTTTTAAGATTTTGACCCTTTTGCTGTCCACTATATTTTAAATTGATTTCTTTGTGTTTGATAAAACTTAAAGAAGCTTTGCTTTTTTTAAATTTTTTATTTTTTTTAGATGGTGTGTCGCTCTGTCACTCAGGCTGGAGTGCAGTGGTGCGATCTTGGCTCACTGCAACCTCTGCCTCCCGGTTCGAGCGATTCTCCTGTCTCAACCTCCTGAGTAGCTGGGATTACAGGCGTGTGCCACCACGCCCAACTAATTTTTATATTTTTAGTAGAGATAGGGTTTTACCATGTTGGTCAGGCTGGTCTCGAACTCTTGACCTTGTGATCTACCTGTCTTGGACTCCCAAAGTGCTGGGATTACAGGTGTGAGCCACCACGCCTGACCAGAAGCTTTGCTTTTTCTCAGGAAAATCTGAATTGATTGAAGGAAAAAAAAGCATTAAGAGTTTTTCTCACTTAAACACAGAAATATTATATTAACTTGGATATTTAGAGTTTTAAAAATTGGGTAAAGACATGCAGAGGCCTTCTGTACCTGGTACATCTTAGTTATATACATATTTATCCAGAAATTTTAAGTAGATTTTGACAGGTGACTTCAACAAAACCCTATAGTTTTAGGCTACATATTTTAAAGTAAGTACATGATTTGTTCTTGCAGTCTTCAAGACTAGAGCTAGAATGCTAAGTATTACCTTATATGGAAGAGGTACAATTGCAAAGTCAATAACGGAAATATAAAAAAGTGGCCCAAGGCTGGGCGCAGTGGTTCACGCCTGTAATCCCAGCACTTTGGGAGGCTGAGACAGGTGGATCACGAGGTCAAGAGATCAAGACCAACCTGGTCAACATGGTGAAACCCTGTCTCTACTAAAAATACAAAAAATTAGCTGGGCATGGTGGCGTGTGCCTGTAATCCCAGCTACTCAGGAGGCTGAGGCAGGAAAATTGCCTGAATCCAGGAGGTGGAGTTTGTGGTGAGCCGAGATCGTGCCATTACACTCCAGCCTGGGTAACAACAGTGAAACTCAGTCTCAAAAAAAAAAAAAAAAAAGAAATGTATGGTCTCAGAGTTCTGGAGGCTAAAAATCCAAAATCAAGGTGTTGACAGTGCTATGCTCCTTCTGCAACCTACGGGGGAATCCCCTGTTGCCTTGCTAGCTTCTGATGGTTTGTTGTCGGTCTGGAATTCTTTGCCTTGTAGCTGCAAAATTCCAATCTCTGCCTTTGTGGTCATGAGGCAGTCTCCCTGTGTGTGTCTGTTTTCACATGGCCTTCTTTTTTTTTTTTTGAGACAGAGTCTCGCTCTGTCGCTGGGAGCGGGGCTGGAATGCAATGGTGAGACCTCGGCTCACTGCAACCTCCGCTTCCCGGGTTCAAGCAATCCTCCTGCTTCAGCCTCCCAAGTAGCTGGGACTACAGGTGTATGCCACCACACCCAGCTAATTTTTGTATTTTTAGTAGAGACGGGGTTTCACTATGTTGGCCAGGATGGTCTTGATCTCTTGACCTCGTGATCCGCCCGCTTTGGCCTCCCAAAGTGCTGGGATTACAGGCGTGAGCCACCGTGCCCGGCCCGCATGGCCTTCTTATAAGGACACCAGTTATATTGGATTAGGGGCTCACCCTACTCTAGTATGACATCTCAACTAATCACATATGCAACAACTCTATTTCCAAGGTCACATCATGAGGGACTGAGGTTATGTTCTGAGGTATTGGGGGTTAGGACTTGAACATATTTTTTTGGGGGGGGGGTGACATAATTCAGTTCATAACAGCTTCTTATACTTGTTTCTTGTCACATAACTGAGTTTCATGTGAATTTTAAACTATTACATTAAATACGGCTTACTTTAGGAAGTCACCATATTAATTTTATTAGATAAGCATTATTTAGACTTGTTTGATTCAATTTCCATGATTGATTATTTAATCTTAATACATGTGGAATGTTTTTGACAAATAAGTGGTTATTTAAAGGTTAAAATTGTAATCATTCTTGATAAAAATGATGACTGTGATATAGTACTCAGGGTATGCATATATGAATGAACAGATTACTGTGGGTTTTTTTATACACACTATTTATAACTCAGCTTTAGCAATGGATAACCTTGAAAGCATATGAATTTTAATGTCTGTTTCTAAGCGTTAAATTACTATGGTTTAGAATTAGTTTTTGATATTAGAAATAGACAATAATTTATTCCAGATAACTTTTATGTGAATTTTTTACCTTGTAGTTTATTTGTAGACACATTTTTTCCTGATACAGGCAGCAAGCTTCTTGGATATTTTGAGCCTATCATGGAGCTAGTAAACTAAGAAAATCATACTTATTTAAATATTAGCTTTAATATTATATGATTATATGTTAAATTACTCTGTGATAGTTTTTGTTATCCTATATAGTCAACTTTAATTTGGTTTTCAGTGTAATTGTTCTCCCCCTTAGGGTGTATAATGTGGTTTGTACTAAGTTGGTGCTCAGTAAATGTTTATTGAATGAATGAGTAAATTGTCATATCGTTTTTAATATTTGTGTAGTATGACATCTCTCTTAATTTATATGTGACCAAAGCCTAAAAGATACACTGGTATTTTGTGGCTCAATTTCTGGATGCTTCTGAGTTTTAAAGCATTACGTAGATAAAAATTACCCTTGAAGCTTAGTATTAACTTGTTCTTGATTCATTCATTGAATTAACATTTAGTCACTTGTTATGTGTAAGGCTCAGTAAATAATTGTTTACCTGTTTTCGGTAGAAGTCTTTCTGTAATACTTAGCATTTTCCTATCTTAGAGTACACAGTTGGGTTGGGCATCATAGTCTAAACTTCTAAGGACTACATTACATTGCCATCTTTATGAAGGGAGAAAGTTATAAACAGTGAATATTTGACTCTTAGAGTTTCTGAAACCTGTTTTTGAAAAGTTCCTTGCGTACATGTTTTTTGGTCTTTTGCCTGTTCTTTATAATGGAGTGATGAATGTGGTATTTGGAACAGTATAACATAGTTACCTACTTAAAAAATAGACTATTGAATCAAAAGCTGAAGTACTCTTTTACCTACTTGTTGTCTTGCCTTAACAGTTGTTTATTTACTTTTTATAATTTAGTCCTTAGAGAAATACAAGTCAAAATTCAAGGAAATAAACTACATTACACACACACTAAAATGCTTAAAGAAAAAAAAAGACTGACTGTACCAATTGCTGGCAAGTATATGGAGTAACTGGAACTCTCATACATTACTGGCATGTAATGTATGTTATGAATACAAAATGATGCAGCTTGCAGCTATATTGGAAAACAATGTCTTTTTTTTTTTTTTTTTTGAGATGGAGTGTTGCTCTTGTTACCCAGGCTGGAGTGCAATGGCGTGATCTCGGTTCACTGCAACCTCCGCCTCCTGGGTTCAAGCAATTCTGCCTCAGCCTCCCGAGTAGCTGGGAGTACAGGCACGTGCCACCATGCCCAGCTAATTCTTGTATTTTTAGTAGAAATGGGGTTTCACCATGTTGACCAGGATGGTCTCGATCTCTTGACCTCGTGATCCACCCACCTCGGCCTCCCAAAGTGCTGGGATTACAGGCGTGAGCCACTGCGCCTGGCCCTGGAAAACGATGTCTTATACAGCTAATCATATACTTAACCAAAAGATTCAGCAATCCTACTCTTAGATATTTACATGAGAGAAATTAAAACGTATAAGGGGACTTCAAAAGCTCATGGAAAAATGGAATTAAAGGATAAAAATAAAAAGTATAAACTTTATTTCTCAATATAAGCTTTATCAGGTTCAAGAACTTTTGTAAGCAGTGATGTAAGCTACTTAGCTCATCCCTAAAGAAATGAAGGTCCTAGGAATTCAGTCATGTCAGTGGAGTCTTTTTTTTTCTCTTTGAGACGGAGTCTTGCATTGTCTCCTGGGCTGGAGTGCAATGATGAGATCTTGGCTCACTGCAACCTCCACCTCCCAGGTTCAAGCAATTCTCCTGCCTCAGCCTCCTAAGTAGCTGGGATTACAGGTGCCCACAACCACGCCTGGCTAATTTTTTGTATATATATATATATATTTTTTTTTTCAGTTTTTATTTATTTATTTATTTTATTGCATTTTAGGTTTTGGGGTACATGTGAAGAACATGCAAGATAGTTGCATAGGTACACACGTGGCAGTGTGATTTGCTGCCTTCCACCCCTTCACCTATATCTGGCATTTCTCCCCATGCTATCTCTCCCCAACTCCCCACTCCCCACTGTCCCTCCCCTATTCCCCCAACAGACCTCAGTGTGTAGTGTTCCCCTCCCTGTGTCCATGTGTTCTCATTGTTCAACACCCGCCTATGAGTGAGAACATGCGGTATTTCATTTTCTGTTCTTGTGTCAGTTTGCTGAGAATGATGTTCTCCAGGTTCATCCATGTCCCTACAAAGGACACAAACTCATCGTTTTTGATGGCTGCATAATATTCCATGGTGTATATGTGCCACATTTTCCTGTCCAGTCTATCATCGATGGGCATTTGGGTTGGTTCCAGGTCTTTGCTATTGTAAACAGTACTGCAATGAACATTCGTGTGCATGTGTCCTTATAGTAGAATGATTTATAATCCTTTGGATATATACCCAGTAATGGGATTTCTGGGTCAAATGGAATTTCTATTTCTAGGTCCTTGAGGAATTGCCACATTGTCTTCCACAATGGTTGAACTAATTTACACTCCCACCAGCAGTGTAAAATTGTTCCTATTTCTCCACGTCCTCTCCAGCATCTGTTGTCGCCAGATTTCTTAATGATCACCATTCTAACTGGCATGAGATTGTATCTCAGTGTAGTTTTGATTTGCATTTCTCTAATGTGATGAGCTTATTTTCATATGTTTGTTGGCCTCATGTATGTCTTCTTTTGTAAAGTGTCTGTTCATGTCCTTTGCCCACTTTTGAATGGGCTTGTTTTTTTCTTGTAAATCTGTTTGAGTTCTTTGTAAATTCTGGATATCAGCCCTTTGTCAGATGGGTAAACTGTAAAAATTTTTTACCATTCTGTTGGTTTCCAATTCACTCTAATGACTGTTTCTTTTGCCGTGCAGAAGCTGTGGAGTTTGATTAGGTCCCATTTGTCTATTTTGGCTTTTGTTGCTAATGCTTTTGGTGTTTTGGTCATAAAGTCCTTGTCTACTCCTATGTCCTGAATGGTTTTGCCTAGATTTTATTCTAGGGTTTTTATGGTGTTAGGTCTTATGTTTAAGTCTTTCATCCATCTGGAGTTAATTTTGGTTTAAGGTGTCGGGAAGGGGTCCAGTTTCTGCTTTCTGCACATGGCTAGCCAGTTTTCCCAACACCATTTATTAAACAGGAAATCCTTTCCCCATTGCTTGTTTTTATCAGGTTTGTCAAAGATCAGATGGTTGTAGATATGTTGTGTTGCCTCCAATGCCTCTGTTCTGTTCCATTGGTCTATATCTCTGTTTTGGTACCAGTACCATGCTGTTTTGATTACTGTAGCCTTGTAGTATAGTTTGAAGTCCGATAGTGTGATGCCTCCTGCTGTGTTCTTTTTGCTTATAATTAACTTGGCTATGCGGGCTCTCTTTTGGTTCCATATGAAGTGTAAGGTGGGGTTTTCCAGTTCTGTGAAGAAGGTCATTGGTAGCTTGATGCGGATAGCATTGAATCTGTGTTACTTTGGGCAGTATGACCATTTTCACAGTATTGATTCTTCCTAACCATGAACATGGAATGTTTCTCCATCTGTTTGTGTCCTCTCTTATTTCGTTGAGCAGTGGTTTGTAGTTCTCCACGTAAAGAACGTGAAGAGGTTCTTTACGTTCCTTGTTAGTTGTATTCCTAAGTATTTTATTCTCTTTGTAGCAATTGTGAACGGCAGTTCATTCTTGATTTGACTCTCTCTGTTATTGCTGTATAGGAATGCTTGTGATTTTTGCACATTGATTTTGTATCCTGAGACTTTGATGAAGTTCCTTATCAGTTTCAGGAGATTTTGGGCTTAGACAATGGGGTCTTCTAGATATACAATCATGTCGTGTGCAAATAGAGACCATTTGGCTTCCTCCTTTCCTATTTGAATACCCTTTATTTCTTTTTCTTGCCTGATTGCACTGGCTAGAGTTTCCAGTACTAGTATTGAATAGGAGTGGTGAGAGAGGGCATCCTTGTCTAGTCCAGATTTCAAAGGGAATGCTTCCAGTTTTTGCCCATTCAGTATGATATTGGCTGTTAATAGCTTTTATTATTTTGAGATATGTTCCATCAATACCTAGTTTATGGAGGGTTTTTAGCATAAAACGCTGTTGAATTTTGTCAAAGGCCTTCTGTGCATCTATTGAGATAATCATGTGGTTTTGTCTTTGGTTCTGTTTATGTGGTGAATTACGTTTATAGACTTGCATATGTTGAACCAGCCTTGCATCCCTGGGAGGAATCCTACTTAATCATGATGGAAAAGCTTTTTGATGTTCTGTTGCAATCGGCTTGCCAGTATTTTATTGAAGATTTTTGGGTCTATGTTCATCATGGATATTGGCCTGAAGTTTACTTTTCTGTTGAGTCTCTGCTGGGTTTTGGTATCAGGATGATGTTGGTCTCATAAAATGATTTGGGAAGGATTCCTTCTTTTTGGATTATTTGGAATAGTCAGAAGGAATGGTACCAGCTCCTCTTTGTGTGTCTGGTAGAATTCGGCTGTGATCCGATCTGGATCTGGGCTTTTTTTGGGTGGTAGGCTCTTAATTGCTGCATCAACTTCATATCTTGTTATTGGTCTATTCAGGGTTTCGACTTATTCCTGGTGTAGGCTTGGGAGGAGGCAAGTGTCCAGGAATTTATCTATTTCTTCCAGGTTTACTAGTTTATGTGCATAGAGTTGTTTGTAATGCTCTCTGATGATGGTTTGAATTTCTGTGGAATCTGTGGTGATATCCCCTTTATCATTTTTTGCATCTATTTGGTTATTCTCTCTTTTCTTTTTTATTAATCTGCCTAGTGGTTTGTCTATTTTGTTGATCTTTTCAAAAAACCAGCTCCTGGATTTATTGATTTTTTGAAAGTTTTTTTTGTGTCTTTGTCTCCTTCAGTTCTGCTCTGATGTTAGTTATTTCTTGTCTTCTGCTAGGTTTTGAGTTTTTTTGATCTTGCTCATCTAGCTCTTTAAATTTTGATGATAGGGTGTTAATTTTGGATCTTTTCTTGCTTCTCATATGGGCACTTATTGCTATATATTTTCCTCTAGAGACTGCTTTAAATGTGTCCCAGAGATTTCGGTATGTTGTGTCTTCGTTCTCTTTGGTTTCGAAGAACATCTTTGTTTCTGCCTTCATTTCATTGTTTATCCAGTCAACATTCAAGAGCCAGTTGTTAAGTTTCCATGAAGCTGTGCGGTTCTGAGTTAGTTTCCGAATTCTGAGTTCTAACTTGTTTGCACTGTGGTCTGAGAGACTGTTATGATTTCCATTCTTTTGCGTTTGCTGAGGAGTGATTTACTTCCAATTATGTGGTTAGTTTTAGAGTAGGTGTGATGTGGTGCTGAGAAGAATGTATATTCTGTGGATTTGGGGTGTAGAGTTCTGTAAATGTCTATTAGGTTTGCTTGTTCCAGGTCTGAGTTCAAGTCCCAGATATCCTTGTTAATTTTCTGTCTGGTTGATCTGTCAAATATTGACAATGGGGTGTTAAAGTCTCCCACTATTATTGTGTGGGAGTCTAAGTCTCTTTGTAAGTCATTAAAAACTTGCCATATTTATCTGGGTGCTCCTGTACTGGGTGCATATATATTTAGGATCGTTAGCTCTTCTTGTTGCATCGATCCTTTTATCATTATGTAATGTCCATCTTTGTCTCTTTAGATGTTTGTTGCTTTAAAGTCTATTTTATCAGAGACGAGAATTTTAACTCCTGTATTTTTTTGCTCTCCATTTGCTTGGCAAATCATCCTCTATCCCTTTATTTTGAGCCCTTGTGTCTCCTTGCATGTGAGATGAGTTTCCTCGATACAGCACACCAATGGGTTTTGGCTTTTTATCCAATTTGCCAGTCTGTGTCTTTTGATTGGGGCATTTAGCCCATTTACATTTAAGGTTAATATTGTTATGTGTGAATTTGATACTGCGATTTTGATGCTAGCTGGCTGTTTTGCCTGTTAGTTGATGTAGTTTCTTCATTGTGTTGATGCTGTTTACCATTTGGTATGTTTTTGTTGTGGCTTGTACTGGCAGTTCCTTTCTATGTGTAGTGCCTCTTTCAGGAGCTCTTGTAAAGCAGGCCTGGTGGTGACGAAATCTCTGAGTACTTGCTTGTTCACAAAGGATTTTATTTTTCCTTCACTTATGAAGCTCTGTTTGGCTGGATATGAAATTCAGGGTTGCAACTTTTTTTCTTTAAGGATGTTGAATATCGGCCCCCACTCTCTTCTGGCTTGTAGGGTTTCTGCCGAGAGATCTGCTATGAGTCTGACGGGCTTTCCTTTGTGGGTAAGCCGACCTTTCTCTCTGGCTGCCCTTAGCATTTTCTTCTTCATTTCAACCCTGGTGAATCTGACGATTATGTGCCTTGGGGTTGCTCTTCTTGAGCAATATCTTTGTGGTGTTCTCTGTATTTCCTGGACTTGAATATTGGCCTGCCTTGCTAGGTTGGGGAAGTTTTCCTGGATAATATCCTGAAGAGTTTTTTCCAGCTTGGATTCATTCTCTCTGTTATATTCAGGTACACCTATCAAACATAGATTATGTCTTTTCACATAGTCCCATATTTCTTGGAGACTTTGTTCATTCCTTTTTACACTTTTTTCTCTAATCTTGCCTTCTCATTTTATTTCATTGAGTTGATCTTCAATCTCTGATATCCTTTCTTCAGTTTGGTCAATTTGGCTGTTGAAACTTGTGCATGCTTCGTGAAGTTCTCGTGTTGTGTTTTTCAGCTTCATCAATTCACTTATATTTCTCTCTAAGTTGTCCATTCTCATTAGCATTTCATCAAATCTTTTTTCAAGATTCTTAGTTTCTTTGCATTGGGTTAGAACATGTTCTTTTAGCTCACAGAAGTTTCTCATTACCCACCTTCTGAAGTCTGATTCTGTCATTTCATCACACTCATTCTCCATCCAGCCTTGTTCCCTTGCTGGTGAAGAGTTGTGATCTTTTGTAGGAGGAGAGGTGTTCTGGTTTTGGGTGTTTTCCTCCTTTTTGCTCTGGTTTCCTCCCATCTTTGTGGATTTATCCACTTGTCGTTTTTGTAGTTGCTGATTTTCAGATTGGGTCTCTGAGTGGACGTCTAGTTTGTTGATGATGATGTTCTTTCTTTCTGTTTCTTAGTTTTCCTTCTAACAGTCTGGCCCCTCTGCTGTAGGACTGCTGAGGTCCACTCCAGGCCCTGCTTGCCTAGGGATCACCTGCAGCAGCTGCAGAGCAGTAAAGGTTGCTATCAGTTTCTTCTTCTGCTGTCTTTGTCTCAGAATGATGCCTGCCAAATGTCAGTCTGATCAGTCAGTCCTTTGTGAGATGACTCTTTGGATATACAGGGTCAGGGAGCTGCTTGAGGAGCTGTCCTTTATAGGAGCTCAAGTGCTGAGCTGTGAGCTCCGTTGTTCATTCAGAGCTGCTGGGCAGGTGTGTTTAAGTCTGCTGCAGCAAAACTCATAAACCCCCTTTTTTTTCCCCAGGTGCTCTGTCCTGGGGAGTTAGGGCTTTATTTATAAGTTTCCATTGTGCTGCTGCATTTTTTTTCAGGGCTTCCCTGCCCAGCAAGGAGGCAGCGTAGTCAATGTCTGCCTGCAGAGGCTTTGCTGAGCTGCTGTGGGCTCCGCCCTGCTGCCGTGTGAACTCCCCTGCTGTCCTGTTTATATGGGTGTGATTAGAACTGCCTCAGCAATGGTGGCCCACCTCTGTAATGGTGGGTTGCCTTGGCAATGGCGGGCTGCCTCAGCAATG
The DNA here is from genome assembly GCF_049354715.1 of Callithrix jacchus. NCBI lineage: Eukaryota > Metazoa > Chordata > Mammalia > Primates > Cebidae > Callithrix > Callithrix jacchus. The sequence continues at coordinate 81,918,417 of NC_133508.1, read as the reverse complement.
GCAGACTACCTCTGTAGGGGTGGAGTGCCTCAGTAATGGCGGACACATCTCCCCCACAGAGCTGGACTGTCCCAGGTTCAGCTGTGCTTGCCATGAAACTCTCAACTCAGAGCGTTTCCAGTTGCTGTTTTTTTTTCCTATGGGGGTGGGACTCGCCAAGCCTGATCACCTGGCTCCCTGCCTCAGAGCCTTTTTTTTTCAAGTTGAATGGTTGACTCTCTCCCAGATGTTCCAGTCACCTGCTGACAAGGCGCTAGGATTGGTGTGATTTCCCATGTGGTGGCCCCCGGTACCAGCTGAAATAACGGTGCTGAGATTCGTGGCGCTTTTTTGCCTGGGAATCTCCTGGCTTGGCTCCCTGTTTTAGTCCCCCGTTTAATCATACGAATGGGCAACTCTGCCTTCCCAGAGCTCCAATCACCAGCTTAAAAGGGCAACCAGACCAGTGTATTTTTTATGGAGAACTGCTGTGCCGGGGCACCGGCAAAACAGCCACACCAGCCAAACAGCTGCTCTGGCGACCCTTGGGGCTCCTCCACCTGGGAATCTCCTGGTCTGTGGGTAATAAAGATCCATCTGGAAATGTGGCGTCCACTCACCCTCTGCGCTTTCACTTGGAGCTGCACTCCTGAGCTGCTCCCAAACAGCCATCTTGGATCTTCCTCATTTTTTGTATTTTTAGTAGAGATAGGGTTTCACTATGTTGGCCAGGCTGGTCTTGAACTTCTGACCTCATGATCTGCCCACCTCAGCCTCTGAAAGTGCTGGGATTACAGGTGTGAGCCACCACACCCAGCCAAGTGGAGTCTTTTACATTATTGACTGAAGAAAAATTGGTGCCTTTTGAAGATTTTTTTTTTTAAATTAGGGAACAAAAAGAAGAAGGAGCCAAATCAGGACTGCAAAGTGGATGCCTAGTGATTTCTCATCAAAACTCTCATAGAATTGCCCTTGTTTGATGAAAGGAATAAGCAGGAACATTGTTGTGGTGGATAAAAACTCTGGTGAAACTTTTCTTGGGCATTTTTCTGCTAATGCTTTGACTAACTTTCTGAAAACACTCACATAATAAATCAAATGTTATCATTCTTTGTCCCTTCCGAAAGCCAACAAACAAAATGACTTGAATATCCTAAAAAACTGTTGCTATGACGTTTACTCTTGATCAGTCTGCTCTTGCTTTGATTTGACCACTCCCACCTTTTGGTAGCCATTGCTTTGATTGTGCTTTGTCGTCAGGATCATACTGGTAAAATCATGTTTCATCTCCTGTCACAGTTCTTCAATGAAATGCCTCAGGATCTTGATACTACTAGTTTAAAACTTCCATCGAAAGCCCTGCTCTTATCTGTAGCTGATCTGGGTGCAGTGGTTCTGGCACCTGTCAAGTAGAAAATTTGTTCAACTTTAATTTCTCAGCAAAATTGGGTAAGCTGTACAGATTGAGATGTGTATGATATTGTCTATCATTTCTGCTGTTAATTGTCCATTCTCTTCAATTAGAGCACAAACAAGATGACTTTTTTCTCTTCACAAATTGATGTGAATGGTCTGCTGCTGTGGGCTTCATCTTCAGCATTGTCTCATCCTTCTTTTTTTTTTTTGAGTCATAGTTTCACACTGTCATCCAGGCTAGAGTACAATGGCATGATCTCGGCTCACTGCAACCTCCACCTCCTGGGTTCAAATGATTCCCCTGCCTCAGTCTCTCAAGTAGCTGGGATTACAGGCATCTGCCACCATGCCCAGCTATTTTTTGTATTTTTAGTAAAGATGAAGTTTCACCATGTTGGCCAGACTGGTCTCGAACTCCTGACCTCATGATCTGCTTGCCTCGGCCTCCCAAATTGCAGGGATTACAGGCCTGAGCCACCATGCCCAGCCCATTATCCTTCTTAAAATGAGTTACCATTTGTAAACTGCCAATTTCTTTGGGGAATTGTCCCCACATACATTTTATAAAGCATTAGTGCTTTCACCATTCTTCCTCTCAAGCTTCACCGTAAATTTGGTGTTTGTTCTTGCTTCAATTTTAGCAGAATTCATGTTGCTCTAATAGGGGCTCTTTTCAAAATAATGTCTTATCCTTTTTAGTGCCTTAAACTGGATCCTATCCAGATATGTTATAGCAAGTTAGTATGAGTTTATTTTAGTGCAAAAAAAAAAACATAAAAAGTGAAATCCATGTGTAGTTTTTTAATAATATTCATCTTCTACATACTTTTTGAAGACCCTCATATGTTCATATAAAGGTTTGTACTTCAATATTTATGGCAGCTTTATTCATAATAGCCTCAAACTAGAAAAGACCCAAATGCTTACCAAATGGGTGAATGGATAATGAAATTGTTGTCTATTCACACAGATGAAATACTGTTCAGCAATAAAAAAGAACAAACTACTAATAGGCTAGCAACATGGATGAATCCCAAAAGTATTATGCTAAATAAAAGAAACCATACCCAAAAGACTATATACAATACAATTTCATGTATATGAAATTCAAGAAAGCTGAGATATAATGATAAAGTAGATCAGTGGTTGCAAGGGGAGAAGGGAATGGAGTTTGTGAATAAAAGCTTCCTGAAATGGAATTTAAAAGAAAGAGACTTTATTCACTGAACAGTTTGCAAACCAGGGAGATGCAGCTTTTGGTGTAAAACAAAGGTGCATTCCAGAGAACAAGGTTTTTGACTTTTATACTGAAAGTTTTTGCCCAGGTTCCCAATCAGGTTCATGTATGCAAATGAAGGATTCAAACTTTCTTAGTTCTGATTGTTCAACACAGCTGAGTTCCGATTGGTTGATGTAAGCCACAGCCTGTTGGTGGTTTTGGGCATTGTGAATAGGACTAGTCAACTATGAAAGTCCTGAAGTTAAGCAGAGGTATGGTTTTCCAGGAACTCAGAGTAAGTGTGTAACTTCTGGTCAGTAAATGGCTGTTTGACTCTATTTTAAATGTAGGCCCAGTTAGCCACCCAAGATTCATCTTGAGGGATTGGCTCAGGTTTATAGGTGTGAGAAAGCCTTTGGGTGATGGAAATGTTAATGATTGTAGTGGTTACATAACTATATTCATTTGTCAAAACTTATTAAATTGTATGCTTAAGTTGGTAAATTTTACTGAATGTAAATTGGACCTCAAAAATTTCATCTTAAAAGAAGTGTGGACTCCAAACTTGGTTTCACATTAAAATCACCTGGGGAGATTTTTAAAAAATGACAGTACCTGACAGACTCACCCCAAATTGATCATGTAAGTATCTGCTGAGAATTAGGACCAAGTTTCAGAATTTTTAGAACGCTCCCAGGTAATTTTATATTGAGAAGCCAAAGTTGAGAAATGCTGTTGTAGAAAAATGATCACCTGGCCAGGCATGGTGGCTCACACCTGAAATCCTAGCACTTTAGGAGGTGAGGCAGGAGGATCACTTGAGCCCATGGATTTGAGATCAGCCTGGGCAATAGAGTGCGACCTCATCTTAAAAAAAAAATTAGCTGGACATAGTGGTGCTCACCTGTAGTCTCAGGTACTTAAGAGGTGAGGTGGGAGGATTGCTTGAGCCCGGGAAGTTGAGGCTTCAGTGAGCCATGATGGTGTCACTGCTTTCCAGCCTGGGTGACAGAGCGAGACCCTGCCTAATAAAAAGAAAAACGAACTCCTTTATTAGTGTTATCATTGTTTCTAAACCTGTTGTTGGCAGTCAAAACATTGTGTAGTTTTTATTCCTCAAATGCTATGGACCATGTCAACTTTCTTTTCTATTGTTTCACCTATCTTTATTAATGGATGTGAAGGAAAATTATTCTCTTAACTGCTCAAAGAATGTTTCTCTCTGTATTTTGGAGAGGTCTTATTCCAAAGTATATAAACTGTCTTTGTTACTATGATAAAAAGACATTTGTATTTAATGTGATGCCAAGCTATAATTTTACTCATGTTTTTCACTCATTAATGTATTTATAAAACCTATTTTTTTAAAGCTGGGCACAGTGGCTCATGCTTGTAATCCCACACTTTGGGAGGCTGAGGTGGGAGGATAACTTGAGCCCAGGAGTTCAAGAACAGCCTGGGCAACATAGGGAGACCCTGTCTGTACTAAAAAAAAAAAAAAATAGCCAGGCATGTTGAAACACAACTATAGTCCCCAGCTACCTGGGGAGCTGAGGTGGGAGGAGTGCTTGAGCCTGGGAGGTTGGGCTGCAGTGAGCTGTGATCACAGGCCATTGCACTCCAGCCTGGGCAACAGAGGAAGACCCTGTCTCAAAAAAAAACCCAAAAATCCAAATTCTTAATTATATGTTCTGTGCAAAACATAATATAATTTCTATATTTAAGAAGCACACAGTTTAGTATAGAATGTAAAAATAGAGATAAAATGGCATTTACTACAATGTGTTGTAATAATAGAGGAAGTTACTATGGGGGCAGAGAGTAGGAAGTGATTAACTTGGGAAATGGGGACTACTGGACGTTGCTGTATTTTAATATAATTCCAATTATAAGAAATTTTAGAATTATGTCTAATATTGCAATAAAGATTGAAAACACTTTACTGCTTTCAAGTTAGATTAACCTTTCATGAAATTCTTTCCGTATTAACATTTTGTATGCCCTGTAATACTTTAATGCATAGTTGATCCAAAGGGGTAATATTAGTAGGAAAGAAGATGACAAAATGTTACCAAATACCAATCCTTTTTTCTCAGAGTAAACTTTACAGATTTCTGGCTTTAGAATAGCTTTTTGTTACTGTCAAATAATCCTTTCCTTTTTTGTTCAAAAAAAATTACTGCTTCTTTCGGGTATAAATATACAATGGAACTAATCAGCAAAATAGCTTTTTGTCCCTCCATTATCTTTTGGTCTATGAGCAACAGGAAAATGTACTGTGTCTTTGAAAGCCTTGGAGATAATTACATTTTTCTCCCTATTCATTCATTCATTCATTCATTCATTCATGGTTTTATTGAATGGAGGCCTGTAGCACCGATAGATTCTGGAAAAGCCAACCTGTTCTTATTCTGTTTAAATCTATCAATACCTGTTAACTGACGTGACTGGCCAACATCACCAACATAGGTTGATGTTATTATTAATATAAAATCCTGGCCGGGCGCAGTGGTTCACGCCTGTAATCCCAGCCCTTTGGGAGGTCGAGGTGGGCAGATCACGAGATCAAGAGATCGAGACCATCCTGGCCAACATGGTGAAACCCCATCTCTACTAAAAGTACAAAAAATTAGCCCGGTGTGGTGATGTGTGCCTGTTGTCCCAGCTACTGGGGAGGCTGAGGCAGGGGAATTGCTTGAAATCGGGAAACAGAAGTTATAGTGAGCTGGGATCATGCCACTGCACTCCAGCTTGGCGATAGATTGAGACTCTGTCTCAAAAAAAAAAAATCCTTTTTCACATTATGGCTCCCTATTGTGAAAAACTCTTTTGTCTCACTCACTAAAAATGTACTCTTTACCATCATATGTATTTGTATATATCTACCATATATGTGTGTGTATGCATACTATCACAAATATGCAATTCTGTCTCCTTCAAAGTCTCAGTTTTTTTCAACTGTAAATGGGCAAAATAATGGTACCTACTTCATAGGTTGTTGTGAGGATTAAATTAGTTAATATGTAAATAACTTAGAATGAGGCTGAATGCATATTAAGTGCTATGTAAATATTCACTATTATTATTATAGCTTTCACTAAAATTGAGAGTATTCTGTATTTGTTATCTTCCCTCCCTCAACCTTCTAAAAATTTTGTAATCTGACTTATGCTTTTATCACTAAATTAAAATCGATCTCTTAAAGGTCACTGGTGACCTCATGATTGCCGAACACAGTATCTTTTTTCCAGTCTTTATTCTTCATGACCTCTGTCTAGAGTTTTCTGTAGTCTACTGTACATTTCTCAAGCTTCTTCCTAGATTTTTGTTTTATTTCACCATTCTGGCTTTCTTCCTACTTCTTTTTTATTTTCTTACTCCTCAAAAGTAGGATGTGCCTTCTTATATCAAGTCTTTTAATTTAGAATCTAATTTATTTATACAGTTTCAACTACAGTTTTATGAGCATAAGATAGCATGATGTAATATAGTGGTTTAGAATTTGTTTAAAGCAACTGTACGGCCGGGCCCGGTGGCTCACGCCTATAATCCCAGCACTTTTGGAGGCCGAGGTGGGTGGATCACGAAGTCAAGAGATCGAGACCATCCTGGTCAACATGGTGAAACCCCATTTCTACTAAAAATACAATAGTTAGCTGGGCTTGGTGGCATATGCCTGTAGTCCCAGCTACTCGGGAGGCTGAGGCAGGAGAATTGCTTGAACACAGGAGGCGGAGGTTGCGGTGAGCCGATATTGCGCCATTGCGATCCAGTCTGGGTAACAAGAGCAAAACTCTGTCTCAAAAAAAAAAAGCAACTGTACTCTCTCTCTCTCTTTTTTTTTTTTTTTGAGTCGGAGTCTTGCATTCCACCCAGGCTGGAGTGCAGTGGTATGATCTTGGGTTACTGCAACGTCTGTCTCCAGGGTTCAAGTGATTCTCCTGCCTCAGCCTCCCAAGTAGCTGTGGTTACAGGCGCCTGGCTAATTCTTGTATTTTTAATAGAGGCCAGGGTTTCACCATGTTGGCCAGGCTGGTCTTGAACTCCTGATCTTGTGATCTACCTGCCTCGGCCTCCCAAAGTGCTGGGATTACAGGCCTGAGCCACTGTGACTGGCCATACTCTCATTTTCAAATGAAATCTTAAGTTGGAATTCCAGTTTTTGCATCAGACAAAATCTGAGCTGTGTTGGGGATTGGAACTTCATCAGTGTGGCCAGCTAATTCTTCCCTTTGAAACTCTGAAGCACTTCCAAATGATCCAAAGATCAGCATATGTATTTGCCTGCCAGATGTTTCTAAATGGATATCTTACCATGCAAAACCAAACTGCCTGATAAGGAGATTAATATCCAGAATATATTAAAGAATTGCAACTCAACTACAAGAAGCAAGCAAATTAAAAAATGGCAAGGCTGGGCGTGGTGACTCACGCCTGTAATCCCAGTATTTTGGGAGGCAGAGGCAGGCGGATCACGAGGTCAAGAGATCGAGACCATCCTGGCAAACATGGTGAAACCCTGTCTCTACTGAAAATACAAAAATTAGCTGGGCGTGGTGGCATGCGCCTGTAGTCCCAGTTACTTGGGAGGCTGAGACAGGAGAATTGCTTGAACTCGGGAGGCAGAGGTTGCAGTGAGCTGAGATTGCACCACTGCACTCCAGCCTGGCAAAAGAGCAAGACTTCGTCTTAAAAAAAAAAAAGGCCAGGCTAGGTGGCTCATGCCTGTAATTCCCAGCACTTTGGGAGGCAGAGGCAGGTGGATCATGAGGTCAGGAGATGGAGATCATCCTGGCTAACATGGTGAAACCTTGTCTCTACTAAAAATACAAAAAAGTAGCCAGGCGTGATGGCACACACCTGTAGTTCCAGCTACTTGGGAGGCTGAGGCAGGAGAATTGCTTGAACCTGGGAGGCGGAGGTTGTAGTGAGCTGCAATTGCGCCATTGCACTCCAGCCTGGACAAGAGCAAAATGCCATCTCAAAAAAAAAAAAAAAAAAAGGCAAGGACTTGAATAAACATTTCTCCAAAGACAATGTACAGATGACCAATAAGCACAAGAAAATATGCTCAACAGCACTAATTATTATAGTAACGAAAATCAAAACCACAATGAAATACTACTTCACTCCCATTAGGATGGATATTATATTTTAAGCCAGAAATTAACAAATGTTGGCAAGGATATGGAGAAATTGGAACTATTTGGAAATATAAAATTTACATTGTTGTGCAACCATCACTCCTATCTCCAGAATTTTTCGTCTGCCCATACTAAAACTCTAAATCCACTGAACAATAACAAAAACATACTGTTTTCTATAGAAAACAGTATGGCAGTTCCTCAAAAAATTAAACATAGAATTGCCATGTGATTCAGAAATTCTGTCTCTGGGTATATAACCAAAATAATTGAAAGCAAGGAATTAGGTAGATATTTATGCAACCATGTTTTACAGCAGCATTATTCACAATAAGCAGAAGATGGAAACAACCCAAGTGTCCATCAACAGATGAATGGATAAACAAAAGGTGGTCTGTCTGTCTGTCTACAGGAAATGTTATTTAGCCCTAAAGAGGAATGAAATTCTGATACATGGTACAACATGGATGTATGGTAAAGATTATGCTAAGTGTATAAACCAGAAACCAAAGGACAAACATTATATGCTTCCACTTATCTGCAGTATTTAGATATACAAATTTATAGAGATAGAAGTAGAATAGAAATTGTCAGGGGCAGAGGGGAGAGAGAAATGAAGAGTTATTGTTCAGTGGATTTAGAGTTTTAGAATGGGCGGATGAAAAATTCTGGAGATAGGAGTGATGGTTGCACAACAATGTGAATGTACTTAATACCACTGAACTGTGCACTTAAAAATGATAAATCTTATATATATTTACCACAATAAAAAGTTCAAAGCCACATATATTATTTCATTTAAACAAAATGTCCAGAGTAGGCAAATCCTAGAGACAGAAAGTAGGTTAGTGGTTTCTAGGGCCTGCAAGTAAGGGGAGTAATTACTGATGAACATGGGATTTCCTTTTGGGATGATGAAAATGTTCCAAAATTAGATAATGGCAATGGTTGCACAAATCTTTGAATATACTAAGTAACAGTGAATTGTGTACTTTTCAAAGTTGTGTACTTCTCAAGGGTGAGTTCTATTGTGTGTGAATTTTATAATAAAGCTATCATTAGGAAAGTGAATATTCCAATTTAAAAAAAGAAAGGTAAACCTTCAAACATTCTGTTTCATAGAGAATGAGTCTAAATTCCTAAGTGCTGTGTTTGGAGACCTGAGCTCAAACCCCAGCTTTGCCACTTGCTAGCTGTGTAACCTTGGACAAGTTACTTAGCCTCTCTGAGCCTTAATTTCCTATGTACTTTCAGGGCACTTATAAAGGAGTGAGGAAAACATGATTAGGAGGGCAGAGAAGTTGAACTAATGCAGTCCCAACGGAGACTTCAGTCAATCCTATGGGGAGCTCTGCAGCTGGGAGGGCACTTGACAGTTATCTGGAAATAGATATGGGCTGACCTGAGGGAGAAGAGGAAATAACTTTGGGTGGGGCATTTTTCTTTATGTGTTAGAGATGAAGGTGAACTACACTGTTCCTCTTCAGGGAACTACTTGGTGCCCAGCTGCAGGAAGTGTTTTCATCAGACAGCTTCCAACTCTCAGCTGATTCAGGGTCTGTCTTAGCAGCAGAGATCTACTTCATCTGAGATCACAGTTTTCTAGGGGCAGCTTGCAAATGACTGAGCAAGGTAGGAGTGTAAAGGTCCAACTATCTCAGCCGAACCTGAAATTCTTCGACGGGCAATACCTGCTCCAGAGAGCCATACCTGGTTGGCTGAGCTTTTGTCAGGCCTGCATTGCAGTTTGATTTCTTCCTCTTCCCAGTCTTGCTTCTGCTGCCTTTTTTTTCCCCTCAGATGTTGATCCCTAGTAAGTGTCTTGCATTTCTCATTCTATCTTGGTATCTCCTTTCAGAGAACTCAACCTGTGATACTTTGGTTGAGGGCAGCTTGTGGAGGACGTAGTTGTAACCTCTCAGCAGCCAACTCTCCTGGCAGTTAGAGGAATATATGACTTGATCCTGAAGGAAGGATCTGAGCAATGCATTTCCTCTGACTCTTGAATTCATTTCATAAATTCACCCTATAAGGGAACAGCTCCTCTGGGATTGTTTGATCTCTTTTTCTGGGGATACTTAAAAGAGTAAAATGAGGAGACAAATTACAACCTCTGTCTCTGAAAGTGGTCTCCAGAACACAGCTGATCCTGTCCCCCTCCTCTAATCTCCGTTGTAGATTCTTAGCCAGAATCTCTGCTGGTCTAAGTAGTTTACCTGGGAATGGGTAGTGACTTGTTTTTGATTTTGTTTATTTTTGAGACAGGGTCTGGCTCTCTTACCCAGGCTGAAGTATAGTGGTATAATCTCAGCTCACTGCAACCTCCATCTTCCTGGCCCGGGTCATCCTCCTACTTCAGCCTCCCGGACTGAAGGTGTGCACCACCACGCCTGGCTAATTTGGCTAATTTTTATATGTTTTTTGGTGGCAGGGTTTTGCTATGTTGCTTAGGCTGGTCTCAAACTCATGAGCTCAGTCTGCCAGCTTCAGCCTACCAAGGTGCTGGGATTATAGATGTAAGGCATTGTACCCAGCAACTGTTTTACTGAAAAGCCTGAGCCTAGTTACTATGACCTTTCTCAGGCCTTGCCCACTGCATTTGTTTATTTACTGTCAACATTGGGCAGAGAAGGATCGAGAGATGCCCCAGTGGTAAATTCTATGCTAAATGTCCTCTATTCCCTGATGTTACTTTTCTTTCTGTTGGTAAATCTGCCTTATTTCATAAACACCATCTGTTGCTGAGGTCGCACATTATGTGACATTTAAATCAGGTAGTTATGTAGGTTGCTTTTGTTTTTTGAGACAAGGTTCAGCTCTGTTACCTAGGCTGGAGTGCAGTGGCATGATCACGGCTTGCTGTGGCCCCTACCTTCTAGACTCAAGTAATTCTCTCACCTCAGCCTCCCTAGTAGTTTGGACTGCAGGTGCACACCACCATGCCTGGCTAATTTTTTGTATTTATTGTACAGATGAGGTTTTGCCATGTTGCCCTGGCTGGTCCTAAACTCCTGGGCTCTACCCACCTCGGCCTCCCAAAGTACTGGGATTGCAGGTGTGAGCCACCATGCCCAGCCTATTATGTAGATTTTAAAGATCAAATATAGCATTGTTGAATATGCTTTATTAATGGTTCTTTGATATATTATTAAAGTATTAATTGCAAAAGTTTTCAGATGATTATATGTTATCCCTTGCAAATATTATTTTTTTTTTAGATGGAGTCTCACTCTGTTGCCTGGTTGGAGTGTAGTGGCGTGATCTCGGCTCACTGTAACCTCCGCCACCCAGGTTCAAGTGTTTCTCCTGCCTCAGCCTCCTGAGTAGCTGGGACTACAGGCATGTGCCACCATGCCTAGCTAATATTTGTAATTTTAGTAGAGATGGGGTTTCACCAGGTTGGCCAGGATGGTCTTGATCTCTTGACCTGTGATCCGCCCACCTCAGCCTCCTGAAGTGCTTGCTGGTATTACAGGCATGAGCTATTGTACCCGGCTGCAAATATTATTATTATTTTTGTTGAGACAGAGTCTCTTTCTGTCAACCAGGCTGGAGTGCAGTGGCATGATCTCAGCTCACTGCAGACTCCACCTTCTGGGTGGAAGTGATTCTTCTGCCTCAGCCTCCTGAGTATCTGGACTATAGGCAAGCACCACTTTCCCCGGCTAATTTTTGTATTATTAGTAGAGATGAGTTTTGCCAGGTTGGCCAGGCTGGTCTCAAACTCCTGACCTTGAGTGATCTACTTACTTCAGCCTCACAAAATTCTAGGATTACAGGCTTGAGCCACTGTGCCCTGCCCCTTGCAAATATTATTAATACAGCATCAAAGTAATTAGCCACAAAATAAGTCACTCACCCAAAATGTTATCCAGTGTTTTAGTGTAGTTTTATTTAGAACTTTATTTAGTAGTGAGTGGTTTTGCAGTACGTACTCCCTTTTATCTATTCACTTGGAGATTAGAATTGATCATTGAGAAGGAGTTGGATTTTAACTTTCCTCAGTTATATATCCATGTGATAAATATGCTGTCTAGCAGACCATCAAGACAGGTTAGCCTCGCTAGGGTTTTGTTTGTTTGTTTTGTTTTTATTAAGGAGGCTATCTTCCCTCTGTTTGGATGTCTGGGCTGCCTAATGAGGCCTTGAAGACCAGTCTCCAGCAGTGTCCCTGAAGACATTGTAGTCTGGAATGAGGGGGACTTATAGCATGCTTTTTCCCCGTAATATCTTTAGCGAGATATACTTCATGTACTATACAACTCATCTATTTAAAGTGTACAATTCAGTGGTTTTTACTGTATTCACAGGGCTGCCTTCACCACAGTTTTAGAAGATTTTCCTCACCTCAGGAGAATCCTGTATCCTTTAGCTATCACTTCCCAATCCAATCCCATATGGTACTAAGCAGCTACCAGTCCACTTTCAGTCTTTATGGATTTGCCTATACTAGCCATTTTATATAAATTGAATAAGAATATGTAGGAGCTTTCACTCCCCAATCCAATCCCATACATTCCTAAGCAACTACCAGTCTACTTTCTGTCACTATGGATTTGCCTATTCTAGCCATTTTATATAATTTGAATAAGAATATATAGTCTTTTGTGACTGGCTTCTTTCATTTAGTATAATGTTTTCAAGGTTCATCCATATGTAGCATGTATCTGTACATTATTCCTTTTTAATGGTGAATAATATTACATTTATGGATATACCACATTTGTTTATCTGTTAATTGGTTGTTGCATGTTTGGGTTGTTTTCCTTCTGGTTATTGTGAACAATGCTGCTGTGAACATTTGTATTCAAGATTTTGTGTGGATACATGTTATTATTATACATCTGGGAGTAGAATTGTTAGATCTTATAGTAAACATGTATATCATTTTGAGGAATCCCCAAACTGTTTTCCAAAGTGCATCCTTTTTTAATTCTGCTGTCAATGTATGAGTGTTCCAGTTTCTCCACATCTTTGCCAATATTTGTTATTATCTATCTTTTTTATTATTGCCATCCCGGTGGCGGCCCAGAAGTGGTATCTCATTGTGGTTAGTTTGGATTTGCATTTCCCTGTTAATTAATGATGTTGAGCATCTTTTCATGTGTGTGTTGGTCATTTGTATGACTTCTTTTTTTTTTTAAGTCGGAGTTTCGCTCTTGTGACTCAGGCTGGAGTGCAACAGCGCGATCTTGGCTCACAGCAACCTCTGTCTCCTGGGTTCAGGCCATTCTCCTGCCTCAGCCTCCCGAGGAGCTGGGATTACAGGCACACACCACCATGCCCAGCTAATTGTATTTTTAGTAGAGACAGGGTTTCACCATGTTGACCTGGATGGTCTTGATCTCTTTTTTTTTTAATTTTTTTTATTTTTTATTGGATTTTAGGTTTTGGGGTACATGAGCAGAGCATGTAAGACAGTTGCATAGGTACGCACATGGCAGTGTGCTTTGCTTTGCTTCTCCCCTTCACCCACATTTGGCATTTCTCCCCAGGCTATCCCTCCCCACCTCCCCCTCCCACTGGCCCTCCACTTTCCCCCCCAATAGACCCCAGTGTTTAGTACTCCCCTTTCTGTGTCCATGTGTTCTCATTTTTCATCACCCGCCTATGAGTGAGAATATGCGGTGTTTCATTTTCTGTTCTTGTGTCAGTTTGCTGAGGATGACGTTCTCCAGATTCATCCATGTCCCTACAAACGACACAAACTCATCATTTCTGATTGCTGCATAATATTCCATGGTGTATATGTGCCACATTTTCCCATTCCAGTCTATCACCAATGGGCATTTGGGTTGATTCCAGGTCTTTGCTATTGTAAACAGTGCTGCAATGAACATTCGTGTACATGTGTCCTTATAGTAGAACGATTTATAGTCTTTTGGATATATACCCAGTAATGGGATTGCTGGGTCAAATGGAATTTCTATTTCTAAGGCCTTGAGGAATCGCCACACTGTCTTCCACAATGGTTGAACTAATTTATACTCCCACCAACAGTGTAAAAGTGTTCCTATTTCTCCACATCCTCTCCAGCATCTGTTGTCTCCAGATTTTTTAATGATCGCCATTCTAACTGGCGTGAGATGGTATCTCAATGTGGTTTTGATTTGCATCTCTCTGATGACCAGTGACGATGAGCATTTTTTCATATGATTGTTGGCCTCATATATGTCTTCTTTCGTAAAGTGTCTGTTCATATCCTTTGCCCACTTTTGAATGGGCTTGTTTGTTTTTTTCCTATAAATCTGTTTGAGTTCTTTGTAAATTCTGGATATCAGCCCTTTGTCAGATGGGTAAACTGCAAAAATTTTTTCCCATTCTGTTGGTTGCCGATTCACTCTAGTGACTGTTTCTTTTGCTGTGCAGAAGCTGTGGAGTTTCATTAGGTCCCGTTTGTCTATTTTGGCTTTTGTTGCCAATGCTTTTGGTGTTTTGTTCATGAAGTCCTTGCCTACTCCTATGTCCTGGATAGTTTTGCCTAGATTTCCTTCTAGGGTTTTTATGGTGCCAGGTCTTATGCTTAAGTGTTTAATCCATCTGGAGTTAATTTTAGTGTAAGGTGTCAGGAAGGGGTCCAGTTTCTGCTTTCTGCACATGGCTAGCCAGTTTTTCCAACACCATTTGTTAAACAGGGAATCCTTTCCCCCTTGCTTGCTTTTGTCAGGTTTATCAAAGATTGTATAGTTGTAGATATGTTGTGTTGCCTCCGGTGCCTCTGTTTTGTTCCATTGGTCTGTATCTCTGTTTTGGTACCAGTACCATGCTGTTTTGATTACTGTAGCCTTGTAGTATAGTTTGAAATCCGGTAGTGTGATGCCCCCCGCTGTGTTCTTTTTGCTTAGAATTGACTTGGCTATGCGGGCTCTCTTTCGGTTTCATATGAAGTTCATGGTGTTTTTTTTCAGTTCTGTGAAGAAAGTCAATGGTAGCTTGATGGGGATAGCGTTGATTCTGTAAATTACTTTGGGCAGTATAGCCATTTTCACGATATTAATTCTTCCTAACCATGAACATGGAATGTTTCTCCATCTGTTTGTGTCCTCTCTGATTTCGTTGAGCAGTGGTTTGTAGTTCTCCTGGAAGAGGTCCCTTACGTTCCTCGTGAGTTGTATTCCAAGGTATTTTATTCTTTTTGTAGCAATTGTGAATGGCAGTTCGTTCTTGATTTGGCTTTCTTTAAGTCTGTTATTGGTGTAGACGAATGCTTGTGATTTTTGCACATTGATTTTATATCCTGAGACTTTGCTGAAGCTGCTTATCAGTTTCAGGAGTTTTTGGGCTGAGGCGATAGGGTCTTCTAGGTATACTATCATGTCGTCTGCAAATAGAGACAATTTGGCTTCCACCTTTCCTATTTGAATACCCTTTATTTCTTTTTCTTGCCTGATTGCTCTGGCTAGAACTTCCAGAACTATATTGAATAGGAGTGGTGAAAGAGGGCATCCTTGTCTAGTGCCAGATTTCAAAGGGAATGCTTCCAGTTTTTGCCCATTCAGTATGATATTGGCTGTTGGTTTGTCATAAATAGCTTTTATTACTTTGAGATAGGTTCCATCGATACCGAGTTTATTGAGGGTTTTTAGCATAAAGGGCTGTTGAATTTTGTCAAATGCCTTCTCTGCGTCAATTGAGATAATCATGCGGTTTTTGTTTTTGGTTCTGTTTATGTGGTGAATTATGTTGATAGACTTGCGTATGTTGAACCAGCCTTGCATCCCCGGGATGAATCCTACTTGATCATGATGAATAAGTTTTTTGATTTGCTGTTGCAATCGGCTTGCCAATATTTTATTGAAGATTTTTGCATCTATGTTCATCATGGATATTGGCCTGAAGTTTTCTTTTCTTGTTGGGTCTCTGCCGGGTTTTGGTATCAGAATGATGTTGGTCTCGTAAAATGATTTGGGAAGGCTTCCCTCTTTTTGGATTGTTTGAAATAGATTTAGAAGGAATGGTACCAGCTCCTCTTTGTGTGTCTGGTAGAATTCGGCTGTGAATCCGTCTGGGCCTGGGCTTTTTTTGAGTGGTAGGCTCTTAATTGCTGCCTCGACTTCTGACCTTGTTATTGGTCTGTTCATAGTTTCAGCTTCCTCCTGGTTTAGGCTTGGGAGGACACAGGAGTCCAGGAATTTATCCATTTCTTCCAGGTTTACTAGTTTATGTGCATAGAGTTGTTTATAATATTCTCTGATGATGGTTTGAATTTCTGTGGAGTCTGTGGTGATTTCCCCTTTATCATTTTTTATTGCATCTATTTGGTTGTTCTCTCTTTTATTTTTAATCAATCTGGCTAGTGGTCTGTCTATTTTGTTGATCTTTTCAAAAAACCAGTTCTTGGATTTATTGATTTTTTGAAGGGTTTTTCGTGTCTCAATCTCCTTCAGTTCAGCTCTGATCTTAGTTATTTCTTGTCTTCTGCTGGGTTTTGAGTTTTTTTGATCTTGCTCCTCTAGCTCTTTCAATTTTGACGATAGGGTGTCAATTTTGGATCTCTCCATTCTCCTCATATGGGCACTTATTGCTATATACTTTCCTCTAGAGACTGCTTTAAATGTGTCCCAGAGGTTCTGGCATGTTGTGTCTTCGTTCTCATTGGTTTCGAAGAACTTCTTTATTTCTGCCTTCATTTCATTGTTTATTTAGTCAACATTCAAGAGCCAGTTGTTCAGTTTCCATGAAGCTGTGCGGTTCTGGGTTGGTTTCTGTATTCTGAGTTCTAACTTGATTGCACTATGGTCTGAGAGGCTGTTTGTTAGATTTCAGTTGTTTTGCATTTGTTGAGCAGTGCTTTACTTCCAATTATGTGGTCAATTTTAGAGTAGGTGTGATGTGGTGCTGAGAAGAATGTGTATTCTGTGGATTTGGGGTGGAGAGTTCTGTAAATGTCTATCAGGTTTGCTTGCTCCAGGTCTGAGTTCAAGCCCTGAATATCCTTGTTGATTTTCTGTCTGGTTGATCTGTCTAATATTGACAGTGGAGTGTTAAAGTCTCCCACTATTATTGTGTGGGAGTTTAAGTCTCTTTGTAAGTCATTAAGAATTTGCCTTATGTATCTGGGTGCTCCTGCATTGGGTCCATATATGTTCAGGATCGTTAGCTCTTCTTGTTGTATCGATCCTTTTACCATTATGTAATGGCCTTCTTTGTCTCTTTTGATCTTTGTTGCTTTAAAGTCTATTTTATCAGAGATGAGAATTGCAACTCCTGCTTTTTTTTGCTCTCCATTAGCTTGGTAAATCTTCCTCCATCCCTTTATTTTGAGCCTTTGTGTATCCTTGCATGTGAGATGGGTTTCCTGGATACAGCACACTGATGGGTTTGGATTTTTATCCAATTTGCCAGTCTTTGTCTTTTGATTGGTGCATTTAGTCCATTTATATTTAGGGTTAATATTGTTATGTGTGAATTTGATACTGCCATTTTGATGCTAAGTGGCTGTTTTGCCTGTTAGTTGTAGATTCTTCATTATGTTGATGCTCTTTAGCATTTAGTGTGATTTTGGAATGGCTGGTACTGGTTGTTCCTTTCTATGTGTAGTGCCTCTTTTAGGAGCTCTTGTAAAGCAGGCCTGGTGGTGACAAAATCTCTGAGTACTTGCTTGTTCGCAAAGGATTTTATTTTTCCTTCACTTCTGAAGCTCAGTTTGGCTGGATATGAAATTCTGGGTTGAAAGTTCTTTTCTTTAAGGATGTTGAATATTGGCCCCCACTCTCTTCTGGCTTGTAGTGTTTCTGCCGAGAGATCTGCTGTGAGTCTGATGGGCTTCCCTTTGTGGGTGACCCGACCTTTCTCTCTGGCTGCCTTTAGTATTTTCTCCTTTATTTCAACCTTGTTGAATCTGACGATTATGTGCCTTGGGGTTGCTCTTCTTGCAGAATATCTTTGTGGTGTTCTCTGTATTTCCTGTATTTGAGTGTTGGCCTGTCTTGCTAGGTGGGGGAAATTTTCCTGGATGATGTCCTGAAGAGTATTTTCCAGCTTGGATTCATTCTCTTCGTCCCCTTCTGGTACACCTATCAAACGTAGGTTAGGTCTTTTCACATAGTCCCACATTTCTTGGAGACTTTGTTCATTCCTTTTTGCGCTTTTTTCTCTAATCTTGGTTTCTCGTTTTATTTCATTGAGTTGGTCTTCGACTTCAGATATTCTTTCTTCTGCTTGGTCAATTCGGCTATTGAAACTTGTGCATGCTTCGCGAAGTTCTCGTATTGTGTTTTTCAGCTCCTTTAATTCATTCATATTCCTCTCTAAGTTATCCATTCTGGTTATCATTTCCTCATATCGTTTTTCAAGTTCCTTAGTTTCTTTGCATTGATTTAATACATGTTCTTTTAGCTCACAAAAGTTTCTCACTATCCACCTTCTGAAGTCTAATTCCGTCATTTCGTCACAGTCATTCTCCGTCCAGCTTTGTTCCCTTGCTGGTGAGGAGTTTTGGTCCTTTCTAGGAGGCGAGGTGTTCTGGTTTCGGGTGTTTTCCTCCTTTTTTCGCTGGTTTCTTCCCATCTTTGTGGATTTATCCGGTTGTCGTCTACGTAGTTGCTGACTTTTCGTTTGGGTCTCTGAGTGGACACCCAGCTTGTTGATGATGAAGTATTTCTGTTACTTGGTTTTCCTTCTACCAGTCTAGCCCCTTTGCTGTACGACTGCTGAGGTCCACTCCAGGCCCTGCTTGTCTGGGGTGCACCTCTAGCAGCTGTGGCACGGTGAGGGATGCTACCAGTTTCTTTTTCTGCTATCTTTGTCCCAGAATGATGCCTGCCAAATGTCAGTCTTTTGGATATAGAGGGGTCAGGGAGCTGCTTGAGGAGACAGTCTGTGCTTTATAGGAGCTCAATTGCTGAGCTGTGAGCCCTGTTGTTCATTCAGGGCTGTTAGGCTGCTATGTTTGATTCTGCTGCAACAGAGCTCATTAAAAAAACCCTTTTTTTCTCATATGCTCTGTGTTGGGGGGTTCGGACTTCATTTTTGGATGTTCCTTGAGGTGTCCTGCCCAGCTAGGAGGCAGACTAGCCACTGTTTGCCTGCCGAGGCTCCGCCCTGCTGTTGTGAGGCTCGCCCTGTTAGGGCAGGGTCTGCTGTTCTGCTGTGGTCTCCGCCATGCCCTGAGACAGAGTCTCTCTGTTGTAGCGGGTTGCCTCGGCAACGGCAGGCTGCGTCAGCAGTGGGCGTGTATCTCAGTAGGGACAGGTTGCCTTGGCAACGGCTGGCTGCCTCAGTAGTGGGCGTGTATCTCAGTTGGGGCGGGTTGCCTCGGTAATGGTGGACGCCCCTTCCCCACAGAGCGTCTCAGACCGACTGCATGGGGATCGCTTGAAATCGCGGTCTTGTTCGTCCCACTGGGCTAGCCCGAATGCTCTGTCCCTGCAATCCCCTGGGCGGGCCCACTGTCCAAGTCTCACTCAGTCTCAAGTCCAGCCCTCTCAAGTCTCAGGTTGCCGGCTCAACCGGGCACCCGGACGAGCGCGCCCTGTGGGGAGCGATGGGCAGGGCCGGCTGCCACCACCCCGGCTGCCGGCTTCGCCAGGCAGAGGCACTGCCAGGCGTCCAGCGTCTCCCCTATACTTGGGAATCTCCCCGTTCCGTGGGCAACAAAGATCAGTCTGGAAATGCAGCTCTGACTCACCTCTCCACGGACTCAAAGAGAGCTCCAATCCTGGGTTGTTCTCACGGCGCCATCTTGAGTCCTTCCCCCGGTCTTGATCTCTTGACCTCGTGATCCACCTGCCTCGGCCTCCCAAAGTGCTGGGATTACAGGCGTGAGCCACTGCACCCAGCCCATTTGCATGGCTTCTTTGGGAAAAATGCTTATTCAGATCCTTTGCCCATTTTTTTTTTTTTTGAGATGGAGTTTCGCTGTTGTTACCCAGACTGGAGTGCAATGGCACGATCTCGGCTCACCGCCACCTCCGCCTTCTGGGTTCAAGCAATTCTCCTGCCTCAGCCTCCCAAGTAGCTTGGGACTACAGGTGCGCACCACCATGCCCAGCTAAGTTTTTGTATTTTTAGTAGAGATGGGGTTTCACCTTGTTGACCAGGATGGTCTCGATCTCTTGACCTCGTGATCCACCGCCTCGGCCTTCCAAAGTGCTGGGATTATAGGCATGAGCCACTACGCCCGGCCCCTTTGCCCATTTTTAAATTGGGTTGTCTTTTTGTTGTTAAGTTGTAAGAGTTACTTATTCATACTAGATACTAGTTCCTTATCAGATACATGATTTGGAAATATATTTTCTCATTTTGTGAGGTGTCTGTCTTAACTTTTTTTTTTTGTTTTGAGATGAAGTCTTGCTCTGTCTCCCAGGCTGGAGTGCAGTGGCATGATCTCGGCTCACTACAACCTCTGCCTCTGGGATTCAATTGATTCTCCTGCCTCAGCCTCCCGAGTAGCTGGGATTACAGGCGTGAGCCACCCACCACCATGGCCGGCTAATTTTTGTATTTTTAGTAGAGACGGAGTTTCGCCATGTTGGCCAGGCTGGTCTCGAAGGCTGACCTTGTGATCTGCCTGCCTCAGCCTCCCAAAGTGCTGGGATTACAGGCGTGAGCCACTGTGCCTGAGCCACCGTGCCTGAGCCACTGTGCCTGGCCATCTTAACTTTCTTGATAGTGTCCTTTGAAGCACAAAAGTTTTAAATTTTGATGAAGTATAATTTATCTTTTTTTTGTTGCTTTTTTCTTTGTTTCTTTCGTTTGATGATATAGCTGAGAAACCATTGCCTAACCCAAGATCAAGAAGATTTGCGCTATGTTTTCTTCTAAGTGTTTTCTAGTTTTAGCTCTTACATTTTGGTTTATGTGTCATTTTGAGTTGACTTTTGTGATGTCAGAAAGGGCTTCAACTTTTTTTTTCTTTTTTTTTTTTTTTTTTGCATGTGGATATCCATTTGTTCCAGTGTTATTTTGGTGAAATGACTAGTCTTTCTCTGTTGAATGATCTTGACTTGCTGTTGAAAGCCAGTTAACCATAAATGAGTTTATTTCAGGATTCTCAATTCTATTCCATTGATCTCTGTGCCTATCCTTATGTTAGTTCCACATTGTCTTTATTACTCTTGCCCTAGTAAGTTTTTGAAATTGCAAAGTGTGAGTCCTCCAACTTTATTCTTTTTCAAGATTGTTTGGCTATTCTCATTCTCTTGAGTTTCCCTATGAA